>NC_073236.2:141607902-143040603 GCF_029281585.2 Gorilla gorilla gorilla
TATTTCCATGTTCATGCAGATAGCGGTGTAGATATTTCCATGTTCATCCAGATGCCAGTGTAGATATATCCATGCTCATACAGATGGTGGTGAAGATATTTCCATGTTCATACAGATGGCGGTGTAGATATTTACATGTTCATACAAATGGCGGTGTAGATATTTCCATGTCCATAGAGATGGCGGTGTAGATATTTCCATGTTCATACAAATGGCGGTGTAGATATTTCTATGTTCATAGAGATGGCGGTGTAGATATTTCCATGTTTATACACATAGCAGTGTAGTTATTTCCATGTTTATAGAGATAGCAGTGTAGATATTTCCATTGATATACAGATAGCTGTGTAGATATTTGCATGTCCATACAGATAGCGGTGTAGATATTTCCATGTTCATACAGAGGGCGGTGTAGATATTTCCATGTTCATACAGATAGCGGTGTAGATATTTCCATGTTCATACAGTTAGCGGTGTAGATATTTCCATGTTCATGCAGATAGCAGTGTAGATATTTCCATGTTCATCCAGATAGCGGTGTAGATATTTCCATGTTCATACACATAGCGGTGTAGATGTTTCCATGTTCATACAGATAACGGTGTAGATATTTCCATGATCATACAGACAGCGGTGTAGATATTTCCATGTTCACACAGATAGCGGTGTAGATATTTCCATGTTCATACAGTTAGCGGTGTAGATATTTCCATGTTCATGCAGATACCGGTGTAGATGTTTCCATGTTCATACATTTAGCGGTGTAGATATTTCCAGGTTCATACAAATGGCGGTGTGGATATTTCCATGTTCATAGAGATGGCGGTGTAGTTATTTCCATGTTTTTGCAGATAGCGGTGTAGTTATTTCCATGTTCATACATTTAGCGGTGTAGATATTTCCAGGTTCATACAAATGGCGGTGTGGATATTTCCATGTTCATAGAGATGGCGGTGTAGTTATTTCCATGTTTATGCAGATAGCGGTATAGATATTTCCATGTTTATACACTTGGCGGTGTAGATATTTCCATGTTTATAGAGATGGCGGTCTACATATTTCCATGTTTATAGAGATAGTGGTGTAGTTATTTCCAAGTTTATAGAGACAGCATTGTAGATATTTCCATGTTTATACAGATAGCAGTGTAGATATTTCTATGTTTATACTGATAGCAGTGTAGATATTTCCATGTTTATAGAGATAGTGGTGTAGATAATTTCAAATTTATACAGGTAGCAGTGTAGACATTTCCAAGTTCATACAGATAGCGGTGTAGATATTTCCACGTTTATAGAGATGGCGGTGTAGATATTTCCATCTTCATACAGATGGCGGTGTAGATATTTCCATGTTTTTAGAGATTGTGGTGTAGATATTTTCATGTTTACACAGAAGGCGGTGGAGATATTTCCATGTTTACTCAGATAGTGGTTGTAAACATTTCCATGTTTACACAGATAGCGGTGTGGATATGTCCATGTTTATTCAGATAGCGGTGTAGATATTTCCATGTTTATACAGATAGCTGTGCGGATTCTTCCATGTTTATACAGATAGTAGGGCAGATATTTCCATGTTTATACAGATAGCGTTGTAGATATTTCCATCTTAATACAGATGGCGGTGTAGATATGTCCATGTTCGTAAAGATGGTGGTGTAGATATTTCCATGTTCATAAAGATGGCGGTGTAGATATTTCGAAGTTTATAGAGATAGCGCTGTAGTTCTTTCCATATTTATAGAGAAATCTCTGTAGTTATTTCCATGTATATGCAGATAGCTGTGTAGATATTTCCATGTTCATGCAGATAGCGGTGTAGATATTTCCATGTTCATCCAGATGCCGGTGTAGATATATCCATGTTCATACAGATGGCGGTGAAGATATTTCCATGTTCATACAGATGGCGGTGTAGATATTTCCATGTTCATACAGATGGCGGTGTAGATATTTCCATGTTCATACAGATGGCGGTGTAGATATTTCCGTGTTCATACAAATGGCGGCGTAGATATTTCCATGTTCATAGAGATGGCGGTGTAGATATTTCCATGTTTATACAGATAGCAATGTAGATATTTCCATATTTATAGAAATAGCGGTGTAGATATTTCCATTGATATACAGATAGCTGTGTAGATATTTGCATGTTCAAACAGATAGCGGTGTAGATATTTCCTTGTTCATACTGATAGCGGTGTAGATATTTCCATGTTTATACAGATAGCGGTGTACATATTTCCATTTTTTACAGATAGCGGTGTAGATATTTCCATGTTCATACAGATAGCGGTGTAGATATTTCCATGTTCATACAGTTAGCGGTGTAGATATTTCCATGTTCATACAGATGGCGATGTAGATATTTCCATGTTCATACAGATGGCGGTGTAGATATTTAAATGTTCGTACAGGTGGCGGTGTAGATGTTTCCATGTTCACAGAGATGGCGGTGTAGTTATTTCCATGTTTATGCAGATAGCGGTATAGCTATTTCCATGTTTATACATATGGTGATATAGATATTTCCATGTTTATAGAGATGGTGGTCTAGATATCTAAATGTTTATAGAGATAGTGGTGTAGTTATTTCCAAGTTTATAGAGACAGCATTGTATATATTTCCATGCTTATACTGATAGCGGTGAAGATATTGCCATGTTTATACAGATAGCGGTGTAGATATTTCCATGTTTATAGCGATGGTGTAGATAATTTCAATTTTATACAGATAGCAGTGTAGATATTTCCAAGTTCATACAGATAGCGGTGTAGATATTTCCACGTTTATAGAGATGGCGGTGTAGATATTTCCATGTTCATACAGATGGCGGTGTAGATATTTCCAAGTTTTTAGAGATGGCGGTGTAGATATTTTCATGTTTACACAGATGGCGGTGGAGATATTTCCATGTTTACACAGATAGGGGTGTAGACATTTCCATGTTTACACAGATAGCGGTGTGGATACTTCCATGTTTATGCAGATAGCGGTGTAGATATTTCCATGTTTATACAGATAGCGGTTCGGATATTTCCATGTTTATACAGATAGTTGGGCAGATATTTCCATGTTTATACAGATAGCGGTGTATATATTTCCATCTTAATACTGATGGCGGTGTAGATAGGTCCAAGTTCGCACAGATGGCGGTGTAGATATTTCCATGTTCATACAGATGGCGGTGTAGATATTTCGAAGTTTATAGAGATAGCGCTGTAGTTATTTCCATATTTATAGAGAAATCTGTGTAGTTATTTCCATGTATATTCAGATAGCTGTGTAGATATTTCCATGTTCATGCAGATAGCAGTGTAGATATTTCCATGTTCATCCAGATGCCGGTGTAGATATATCCATGTTCATACAGATGGCGGTGAAGATATTTCCATGTTCAAACAGATGGCGGTGTAGATATTTCCATGTTCATACAAATGGCGGTGTAGATATTTCCATGTTCATACAGATGGCGGTGTAGATATTTCCGTTTTCATACAAATGGCGGTGTAGATATTTCCATGTTCATAGACATGGCGGTGTAGATATTTCCATGTTTATACAGATAGCAATGTAGATATTTCCATGTTTATAGAGATAGCGGTATAGATATTTCCATTTATGTACAGATAGCTGTGTAGATATTTGCTTGTTCATACAGATAGCGGTGAAGATATTTCCATGTTCATACAGATAGCGGTGTAGATATTTCCATGTTCATACAGATAGCGGTGTAGATATTTCCATGTTTTACAGATAGCGGTGTAGATATTTCCATGTTCATACAGATATCGGTGTAGATATTTCTATGTTCATACAGTTAGCGGTGTAGATATTTCCATGTTCATACAGATGGCGGTGTAGATATTTACATGTTCATACAGATGGCGGTGTAGATATTTCCATGTTCGTACGGATGGCAGTGTATATATTTCCATGTTCATATAGGTGGCGGTGTAGATATTTCCATGTTCATACAGATAGCAGTGTAGTTATTTCCATGTTTATAGAGATAGCAGTGTAGGTATTTCCATTGATATACAGATAGCTGTGTAGATATTTACATATTCATACAGATGGCGGTGTAGATATTTCCATGTTCGTACGGATGGCAGTGTAGCTATTTCCATGTTCGTACTGGAGGCGGTGTAGATATTTCCATGTTTATACAGATAGCAGTGTAGTAATTTCCATGTTTATTGAGATAGCAATGTAGATATTTCCATTGATCTACATGTAGCTGGGTAGATATTTGCATGTTCATACTGATAGCGGTGTAGATATTTCCATGTTCGTACAGATAGCGGTGTAGATATTTCCATGTTCATACAGATAGCAGTGTAGATATTTCCATGTTCATACAGATAACGGTGTAGATAATTACATGTTCATACAGATAGCGGTGTAGATATTTCCATGTTCATACAGTTAGCGGTGTAGATATTTCCATGTTCATACAGATGGCAGTGTAGATATTTACATGTTCATACAGATAGCGGTGTAGATATTTCCATGTTCGTAGAGATGGCGGTGTAGATATTTCCATGTTCAAAGAGATGGCGGTGTAGATATTTCCATGTTTATGCAGATAGCGGTATAGATATTTCCATGTTTATACAGATGGTGGTGTAGATATTTCCATGTTTATAGAGATGGCGGTCTAGATATTTCCATGTTTATAGAGATAGCAGTGAAGTTATTTCCAAGTTTATAGAGACAGCATTGTAGATATTTCCATGTTTATACAGATAGCGGTGAAGGTATTTCCATGTTTATACAGATAGCGGTGTAGATATTCCCATGTTTATACAGATAGCAGTGTAGATATTTCCATGTTTATAGAGATAGTGGTGTAGATAATTTAAATTTTATACAGATAGCAGTGTTGATATTTCCAAGTTCATACAGATAGCGGTGTAGATATTTCCACGTTTATAGAGATGGCGGTGTAGATATTTCCATGTTCATACAGATGGCGGTGTAGATATTTCCATGTTTACACAGATGGCGGTGGAGATATTTCCATGTTTACACAGATAGCGGTGTAAACATTTCCATGTTTACACAGATAGCGGTGTGGATATTTCCATGTTTATGCAGATAGCGGTGTAGATATTTCCATGTTTATACAGTTAGCGGTGCGGATATTTCCATGTTTATACAGATATTTGGGCAGATATTTCCATGTTTATACACAGAGTGGTGTAGATATTTCCATCTTAATACAGATGGCGGTGTGGATATGTCCATGTTCGTACAGATGGCGGTGTAGATATTTCCATGTTCATAAAGATGGCGGTGTAGATATTTCAAAGTTTATAGATATAGCGCTGTAGTTATTTCCATATTTATAGGGAAGTCTCTGTAGATATTTCCATGTATATGCAGATAGTTGTGTAGATATTTCCATGTTCATGCAGATAGTGGTGTAGATATTTCCATGTTCATCCAGATGCCGGTGTAGATATATCCATGTTCATACAGATGGCAGTGAAGATATTTCCATGTTCATGCAGATGGCGGTGTAGATATTTCCATGTTCATACAGATGGCGGTGTAGATATTTCCATGTTCGTAGAGATGGCTGTGTAGATATTTCCATGTTCATACAAACGTGGTGTAGATATTTCCATGTTCATATAGATGGCGGTGTAGATATTTCCATGTTTATACAGATAGCAGTGTAGTTATTTCCATGTTTATAGAGATAGCAGTGTAGATATTTCCATTCATATACAGATAGCTGTGTAGATATTTGCATGTTCATACACATAGCGGTGTAGATATTTCCATGCTCATACAGATAGCGGTGTAGATATTTCCATGTTCATACAGATAGCGGTGCAGGTATTTCCATGTTAATACAGATAGCGGTGTAGATATTTCCATGTTCGTACAGATAGCGGTGTAGATATTTCCATGTTCATACAGATGGCTGTGTAGATATTTACATGTTCGCACGGTTGGCAGTGTAGATATTTCCATGTTCATACAGGTGGCGGTGTAGATATTCCCATGTTTTTACAGATAGCTGTGTAGTTATTTCCATGTTTATAGAGATAGCAGTGTAGATATTTCCATTGATATACAGATAGCTGTGTAGATATTTGCATGTTCATACAGATAGCGGTGTAGATATTTCCATGTTCATACAGATAGCGGTGTAGATATTTCCATGTTCACACGGGTAGCGGTGTAGATATTTCCATGTTCATACAGTTAGCGGTGTTGATATTTCCAAGTTCATACAGTTAGCGGTGTAGATACTTCCATGTTCATGCAGATAGCGGTTTAGATATTTCCATGTTCATCCAGATGCCGGTGTAGATATATCCATGTTCATACAGACGGCGGTGAAGATATTTCCATGTTCATACAGATGGCGGTGTAGATATTTCCATGTTCATACAAATGGCGGGGTAGATATTTCCATGTTCATAAATATGGCGGTGTAGATATTTCCGTGTTCATACAAATGGCGGTGTAGATATTTCCATGTTCATAGAGATGGCAGTGTAGGTATTTCCATGTTTATACTGATAGCAATGTAGATATTTCCATGTTTATAGAGATAGCGGTTTAGATATTTCCATTGATATACAGATAGCTGTGTATATATTTGCATGTTCATACAGATAGCGGTGTAGATATTTCCATGTTCATACAGATAGCGGTGTAGATATTTCCATGTTCATAGAGATAGCGGTGTAGATATTTCCATGTTTTACAGATTGTGGTGTAGATATTTCCATGTTCATACAGATAGCGGTGAATATATTTCCATTTTCATACAATTAGCGTTGCAGATATTTCCATCTTCATACAGATGGCGGTGTAGATATTTACATCTTCATACAGATGGCGGTGTAGATATTTCCATGTTTTTAGAGATGGCGGTGTAGATATTTTCATGTTTACACAGATGGCGGTGGAGATATTTCCATGTTTACACAGATAGCGGTGTAGACATTTCAGTGTTTACACAGACAGCGGTGTGGATATTTCCACGTTTATGCAGATAGCGGTGTAGATATTTCCATGTTTATACAGATAGCGGTGCGGATATTTCCCTGTTTATACAGATAGGTGGGCAGATATTTCCATGTTTATACAGATAGCGGTGTAGATATTTCCATCTTAATACAGATGGCGGTGTACATATGTCTATGATCGTACAGATGGCGGTGTAGATATTTCCTTGTTCATACAGATGGCGGTGTTGATATTTCGAAGTTTATAGAGGTAGCGCTGTAGTTATTTCCATATTTATAGAGAAATCTGTGTAGATATTTCCATCTTTATGCAGATATTTGTGTAGATATTTCCAT
This sequence comes from Gorilla gorilla gorilla, assembly GCF_029281585.2. Classification (NCBI taxonomy): domain Eukaryota; kingdom Metazoa; phylum Chordata; class Mammalia; order Primates; family Hominidae; genus Gorilla; species Gorilla gorilla. The sequence continues at coordinate 141,615,234 of NC_073236.2, forward strand.
GTTCATGCAGATAGCGGTGTAGATATTTCCATGTTCATCAAGATGCCAGTGTAGATATATCCATGTTCATACAGATGGCGGTGAAGATATTTCCATGTTCATACAGATGGCGGTATAGATATTTCCATGTTCATACACATGGCGGTGTAGATATTTACATGTTCGCACGGTTGGCAGTGTAGATATTTCCATGTTCATACAGGTGGCGGTGTAGATATTCCCATGTTTTTACAGATAGCTGTGTAGTTATTTCCATGTTTATAGAGATAGCAGTGTAGATATTTCCATTGATATACAGATAGCTGTGTAGATATTTGCATGTTCATACAGATAGCGGTGTAGATATTTCCATGTTCATACAGATAGCGGTGTAGATATTTCCATGTTCACACGGGTAGCGGTGTAGATATTTCCATGTTCATACAGTTAGCGGTGTTGATATTTCCAAGTTCATACAGTTAGCGGTGTAGATACTTCCATGTTCATGCAGATAGCGGTTTAGATATTTCCATGTTCATCCAGATGCCGGTGTAGATATATCCATGTTCATACAGACGGCGGTGAAGATATTTCCATGTTCATACAGATGGCGGTGTAGATATTTCCATGTTCATACAAATGGCGGGGTAGATATTTCCATGTTCATAAATATGGCGGTGTAGATATTTCCGTGTTCATACAAATGGCGGTGTAGATATTTCCATGTTCATAGAGATGGCAGTGTAGGTATTTCCATGTTTATACTGATAGCAATGTAGATATTTCCATGTTTATAGAGATAGCGGTTTAGATATTTCCATTGATATACAGATAGCTGTGTATATATTTGCATGTTCATACAGATAGCGGTGTAGATATTTCCATGTTCATACAGATAGCGGTGTAGATATTTCCATGTTCATAGAGATAGCGGTGTAGATATTTCCATGTTTTACAGATTGTGGTGTAGATATTTCCATGTTCATACAGATAGCAGTGAATATATTTCCATTTTCATACAATTAGCGGTGCAGATATTTCCATCTTCATACAGATGGCGGTGTAGATATTTACATCTTCATACAGATGGCGGTGTAGATATTTCCATGTTTTTAGAGATGGCGGTGTAGATATTTTCATGTTTACACAGATGGCGGTGGAGATATTTCCATGTTTACACAGATAGCGGTGTAGACATTTCAGTGTTTACACAGACAGCGGTGTGGATATTTCCACGTTTATGCAGATAGCGGTGTAGATATTTCCATGTTTATACAGATAGCGGTGCGGATATTTCCCTGTTTATACAGATAGGTGGGCAGATATTTCCATGTTTATACAGATAGCGGTGTAGATATTTCCATCTTAATACAGATGGCGGTGTACATATGTCTATGATCGTACAGATGGCGGTGTAGATATTTCCTTGTTCATACAGATGGCGGTGTTGATATTTCGAAGTTTATAGAGGTAGCGCTGTAGTTATTTCCATATTTATAGAGAAATCTGTGTAGATATTTCCATCTTTATGCAGATATTTGTGTAGATATTTCCATGTTCATGCAGATAGCGGTGTAGATATTTCCATGTTCATCAAGATGCCAGTGTAGATATATCCATGTTCATACAGATGGCGGTGAAGATATTTCCATGTTCATACAGATGGCGGTATAGATATTTCCATGTTCATACACATGGCGGTGTAGATATATCCATGTTCATAGAGATGGCGGTGTAGATATTTCCAAGTTCATACAAATGGCGGTGTAGATATTTCCATATTCATAGAGATGGCGGTGTAGATATTTCCATGTTTATACAGATGGCAGTGTAGTTATTTCCATGTTTATAGAGATAGCAGTGTAGGTATTTCCATTGATATACAGATAGCTGTGTAGATATTTGCATGTTCATACAGATAGCGGTGTAGGTATTTCCATGTTCATACTGATAGCGGTGTAGATATTTCCATGTTCATACAGTTAGCGGTGTAGATATTTCCATGTTCATACAGATGGCGGTGTAGATATTTCCATGTTCATACAGATGGCTGTGTAGATATTTACATGTTCGTACAGATGGCGGTGTAGATATTTCCATGTTCGTAAGGATGGCAGTGTAGATATTTCCATGTTCATACAGGTGGCGGTGTAGATATTCCCATGTTTTTACAGATAGCTGTGTAGTTATTTCCATGTTTATAGAGATAGCAGTGTAGATATTTCCATTGATATACAGATAGCTGTGTAGATATTTGCATGTTCATACAGATAGCGGTGTAGATATTTCCATGTTCATACAGATAGCGGTGTAGATATTTCCATGTTCACACGGGTAGCGGTGTAGATATTTCCATGTTAATACAGTTAGCGGTGTTGATATTTCCATGTTCATACTGTTAGCGGTGTAGATACTTCCATGTTCATGCAGATAGCGGTTTAGATATTTCCATGTTCATCCAGATGCCGGTGTAGATATATCCATGTTCATACAGACGGCGGTGAAGATATTTCCATGTTCATACAGATGGCGGTGTAGATATTTCCATGTTCATACTAATGGCGGGGTAGATATTTCCATGTTCATACAGATGGCGGTGTAGATATTTCCGCGTTCATACAAATGGCGGTGTAGATATTTCCATGTTTATAGAGATGGCAGTGTAGGTATTTCCATGTTTATACTGATAGCAATGTAGATATTTCCATGTTTATAGAGATAGCGGTGTAGATATTTCCATGTTTTACAGATTGTGGTGTAGATATTTCCATGTTCATACAGATAGCGGTGAATATATTTCCATTTTCATACAGTTAGCGGTGTAGATATTTCCATCTTCATACAGATGGCGGTGTAGATATTTACATCTTCATACAGATGGCGGTGTAGATATTTCCATGTTCGTACGGATGGCAGTGTAGATATTTCCATGTTCATACAGGTGGCGGTGTAGATATTTCCATTCTCATACAGATAGCAGTGTAGTTATTTCCATGTTTGTAGAGATAGCAGTGTAGATATTTCCATTGATATACAGATAGCTGTGTAGATATATACATGTTCATACAGATGGCGGTGTAGATATTTCCATGTTCGTACGGATGGCAGTGTAGATATTTCCATGTTCATACAGGTGGCGGTGTAGATATTTCCATGTTCATACAGATGGAGGTGTAGATATTTCCATGTTTTTAGAGATGGCGGTGTAGATATTTTCATGTTTACACAGATGGCGGTGGAGATATTTTCATGTTAACACAGATAGCGGTGTAGACATTTCCATGTTTACACAGATAGCGGTGTGGATATTTCCATGTTTATGCAGATAGCGGTGTAGATATTTCCATGTTTATACAGATAGCGGTGCGGATATTTCCATGTTTATACAGATAGTTGGGCAGATATTTCCATGTTTATACAGATAGCGGTGTAGATATTTCCATCTTAATACAAATGGCCGTGTAGATATGTCCATGTTCGTACAGATGGCGGTGTAGATATTTCCATGTTCATACAGATGGCGGTGTAGATATTTCGAAGTTTATAGAGATAGCGCTGTAGTTATTTCCATATTTATAGAGAAATCTCTGTAGATGTTTCCATGTATATGCAGATATCTGTGTAGATATTTCCATGTTCATGCAGATAGCGGTGTAGTTATTTCCAAGTTCATCCAGGTGCCGGTGTAGATATATCCATGTTCATACAGATGGCGGTGAAGATATTTCCATGTTCATACTGATGGCGGTGTAGTTATTTCCATGTTCATACACATGGCGGTGTAGATATTTCCATGTTCATAGAGATGGCGGTGTAGATATTTCCATGTTCATACAAATGGCCGTTTAGATATTTCCATGTTCATAGAGATGGCGGTGTAGATATTTCCATGTTTGTACAGATAGCAGTGTAGTTATTTCCATGTTTATAGAGATAGCAGTGTAGATATTTCCATTGATATTCAGATAGCTGTGTAGACATTTCCATGTTCATACAGATAGCGGTGCAGATATTTCCATGTTCATACAGATAGCGGTGTAGATATTTCCATGTTCATACAGATAGCGGTGTAGATATTTCCATGTTCATACAGTTAGCGGTGTAGATATTTCCATGTTCATACAGATGGCGGTGTAGATATTTACATGTTCATACAGATGGCGGTGTAGATATTTCCATGTTCGCACAGATGGCAGTGTAGATATTTCCATGTTCATACAGGTGGCGGTGTAGATATTTCCATGTTTATACAGATAGCGGTGTAAACATTTCCATGTTTACACAGATAGCGGTGTGGATATTTCCATGTTTATGCAGATAGCGGTGTAGATATTTCCATGTTTATACAGTTAGCGGTGCTGATATTTCCATGTTTATACAGATATTTGGGCAGATATTTCCATGTTTATACACATAGCGGTGTAGATATTTCCATCTTAATACAGATGGCGGTGTGGATATGTCCATGTTCGTACAGATGGCGGTGAAGATATTTCCATGTTCATAAAGATGGCGGTGTAGATATTTCAAAGTTTATAGATATAGCGCTGTAGTTATTTCCATATTTATAGGGAAATCTCTGTAGATATTTCCATGTATATACAGATAGCTGTGTAGATATTTCCATGTTCTTGCAGATAGTGGTGTAGATATTTCCATGTTCATCCAGATGCCGGTGTAGATATATCCATGTTCATACAGATGGCAGTGAAGATATTTCCATGTTCATGCAGATGGCGGTGTAGATATTTCCATGTTCATACAGATGGCGGTGTAGATATTTCCATGTTCGTAGAGATGGCTGTGTAGATATTTCCATGTTCATACAAACGTGGTGTAGATATTTCCATGTTCATATAGATGGCGGTGTAGATATTTCCATGTTTATACAGATAGCAGTGTAGTTATTTCCATGTTTATAGAGATAGCAGTGTAGATATTTCCATTCATATATAGATAGCTGTGTAGATATTTGCATGTTCATACACATAGCGGTGTAGATATTTCCATGTTCGTACAGATAGCGGTGTAGATATTTCCATGTTCATACAGATAGCGGTGTAGATATTTCCATGTTCATACAGATAACGGTGTAGATATTTCCATGTTCATACAGATAGCGGTGTAGATATTTCCATGTTCATACAGTTAGCGGTGTAGATATTTCCATGTTCAAACAGATGGCGGTGTAAATATTTACATGTTCATACAGACGGCGGTGTAGATATTTCCATGTTCGTACAGATGGCGGTGTAGATATTTCCATGTTCATAGAGATGGCGGTGTAGTTATTTCCATGTTTATGCACATAGCGGTATAGATATTTCCATGTTTATACAAATGGTGGTGTAGATATTTCCATGTTTATAGAGATGGCCGTCTAGATATTTCCATGTTTATAGAGATAGTGATGTAGTTATTTCCAAGTTTATAGAGACAGCATTGTAGATATTTCCATGTTTATACAGATAGCGGTGAAGGTATTTCCATGTTTATACAGATAGCAATGTAGATATTTCCATGTTTATACAGATAGCAGTGTAGGTATTTCCATGTTTATAGAGATAGTGGTGTAGATAATTTCAATTTTATACAGATAGCAGTGTAGATATTTCCAAGTTCATACAGATATCGGTGTAGATATTTCCACGTTTATAGAGATGGTGGTGTAGCTATTTCCATGTTCATACAGATGGAGGTGTAGATATTTCCATGTTTTTAGAGATGGCGGTGTAGATATTTTCATGTTTACACAGATGGCGGTGGAGATATTTTCATGTTAACACAGATAGCGGTGTAGACATTTCCATGTTTACACAGATAGCGGTGTGGATATTTCCATGTTTATGCAGATAGCGGTGTAGATATTTCCATGTTTATACAGATAGCGGTGCGGATATTTCCATGTTTATACAGATAGTTGGGCACATATTTCCATGTTTATACAGATAGCGGTGTAGATATTTCCATCTTAATACAAATGGCGGTGTAGATATGTCCATGTTCGTACAGATGGCGGTGTAGATATTTCCATGTTCATACAGATGGCGGTGTAGATATTTCGAAGTTTATAGAGATAGCGCTGTAGTTATTTCCATATTTATAGAGAAATCTCTGTAGATGTTGCCATGTATATGCAGATAGCTGTGTAGATATTTCCATGTTCATGCAGATAGCGGTGTAGATATTTCCAAGTTCATCCAGGTGCCTGTGTAGATGTATCCATGTTCATACAGATGGCGGTGAAGATATTTCCATGTTCATACTGATGGCGGTGTAGTTATTTCCATGTTCATACACATGGCTGTGTAGATATTTCCATGTTCATAGAGATGGCGGTGTAGATATTTCCATGTTCATACAAATGGCGGTTTAGATATTTCCATGTTCATAGAGATGGCGGTGTAGATATTTCCATGTTTGTACAGATAGCAGTGTAGTTATTTCCATGTTTATAGAGATAGCAGTGTAGATATTTCCATTGATATTCAGATAGCTGTGTAGATATTTCCATGTTCATACAGATAGCGGTGCAGATATTTCCATGTTCATACAGATTTCGGTGTAGATATTTCCATGTTCATACAGATAGCGGTGTAGATATTTCCATGTTCATACAGTTAGCGGTGTAGATATTTCCATGTTCATACAGATGGCGGTGTAGATATTTACATGTTCATACAGATGGCGGTGTAGATATTTCCATGTTCGCACAGATGGCAGTGTAGATATTTCCATGTTCATACAGGTGGCGGTGTAGACATTTCCATGTTTATACAGATAGCGGTGTAAACATTTCCATGTTTACACAGATAGCGGTGTGGATATTTCCATGTTTATGCAGATAGCGGTGTAGATATTTCCATGTTTATACAGATATTTGGGCAGATATTTCCATGTTTATACACATAGCGGTGTAGATATTTCCATCTTAATACAGATGGCGGTGTGGATATGTCCATGTTCGTACAGATGGCGGTGAAGATATTTCCATGTTCATAAAGATGGCGGTGTAGATATTTCAAAGTTTATAGAGATAGTGCTGTAGTTATTTCCATATTTATAGGGAAATCTCTGTAGATATTTCCATGTATATACAGATAGCTGTGTAGATATTTCCATGTTCATGCAGATAGTGGTGTAGATATTTCCATGTTCATACAGATGCCGGTGTAGATATATCCATGTTCATACAGATGGCAGTGAAGATATTTCCATGTTCATGCAGATGGCGGTGTAGATATTTCCATGTTCATACAGATGGCGGTGTAGATATTTCCATGTTCGTAGAGATGGCTGTGTAGATATTTCCATGTTCATACAAACGTGGTGTAGATATTTCCATGTTCATATAGATGGCGGTGTAGATATTTCCATGTTTATACAGATAGCAGTGTAGTTATTTCCATGTTTATAGAGATAGCAGTGTAGATATTTCCATTCATATACAGATAGCTGTGTAGATATTTGCATGTTCATACACATAGCGGTGTAGATATTTCCATGTTCGTACAGATAGCGGTGTAGATATTTCCATGTTCATACAGATAGCGGTGTAGATATTTCCATGTTCATACAGATAACGGTGTAGATATTTCCATGTTCATACAGATAGCGGTGTAGATATTTCCATGTTCATACAGTTAGCGGTGTAGATATTTCCATGTTCAAACAGATGGCGGTGTAAATATTTACATGTTCATACAGACGGCGGTGTAGATATTTCCATGTTCGTACAGATGGCGGTGTAGATATTTCCATGTTCATAGAGATGGCGGTGTAGTTATTTCCATGTTTATGCACATAGCGGTATAGATATTTCCATGTTTATACAGATGGTGGTGTAGATATTTCCATGTTTATAGAGATGGCCGTCTAGATATTTCCATGTTTATAGAGATAGTGATGTAGTTATTTCCAAGTTTATAGAGACAGCATTGTAGATATTTCCATGTTTATACAGATAGCGGTGAAGGTATTTCCATGTTTATACAGATAGCAATGTAGATATTTCCATGTTTATACAGATAGCAGTGTAGATATTTCCATGTTTATAGAGATAGTGGTGTAGATAATTTCAATTTTATACAGATAGCAGTGTAGATATTTCCAAGTTCATACAGATATCGGTGTAGATATTTCCACGTTTATAGAGATGGTGGTGTAGCTATTTCCATGTTCATACAGATGGAGGTGTAGATATTTCCATGTTTTTAGAGATGGCGGTGTAGATATTTTCATGTTTACTCAGATGGCGGTGGAGATATTTTCATGTTAACACAGATAGCGGTGTAGACATTTCCATGTTTACACAGATAGCGGTGTGGATATTTCCATGTTTATGCAGATAGCGGTGTAGATATTTCCATGTTTATACAGATAGCGGTGCGGATATTTCCATGTTTATACAGATAGTTGGGCACATATTTCCATGTTTATACAGATAGCGGTGTAGATATTTCCATCTTAATACAAATGGCGGTGTAGATATGTCCATGTTCGTACAGATGGCGGTGTAGATATTTCCATGTTCATACAGATGGCGGTGTAGATATTTCGAAGTTTATAGAGATAGCGCTGTAGTTATTTCCATATTTATAGAGAAATCTCTGTAGATGTTGCCATGTATATGCAGATAGCTGTGTAGATATTTCCATGTTCATGCAGATAGCGGTGTAGATATTTCCAAGTTCATCCAGGTGCCTGTGTAGATGTATCCATGTTCATACAGATGGCGGTGAAGATATTTCCATGTTCATACTGATGGCGGTGTAGTTATTTCCATGTTCATACACATGGCTGTGTAGATATTTCCATGTTCATAGAGATGGCGGTGTAGATATTTCCATGTTCATACAAATGGCGGTTTAGATATTTCCATGTTCATAGAGATGGCGGTGTAGATATTTCCATGTTTGTACAGATAGCAGTGTAGTTATTTCCATGTTTATAGAGATAGCAGTGTAGATATTTCCATTGATATTCAGATAGCTGTGTAGATATTTCCATGTTCATACAGATAGCGGTGCAGATATTTCCATGTTCATACAGATTTCGGTGTAGATATTTCCATGTTCATACAGATAGCGGTGTAGATATTTCCATGTTCATACAGTTAGCGGTGTAGATATTTCCATGTTCATACAGATGGCGGTGTAGATATTTCCATGTTCGCACAGATGGCAGTGTAGATATTTCCATGTTCATACAGGTGGCGGTGTAGACATTTCCATGTTTATACAGATAGCGGTGTAAACATTTCCATGTTTACACAGATAGCGGTGTGGATATTTCCATGTTTATGCAGATAGCGGTGTAGATATTTCCATGTTTATACAGATATTTGGGCAGATATTTCCATGTTTATACACATAGCGGTGTAGATATTTCCATCTTAATACAGATGGCGGTGTGGATATGTCCATGTTCGTACAGATGGCGGTGAAGATATTTCCATGTTCATAAAGATGGCGGTGTAGATATTTCAAAGTTTATAGAGATAGTGCTGTAGTTATTTCCATATTTATAGGGAAATCTCTGTAGATATTTCCATGTATATACAGATAGCTGTGTAGATATTTCCATGTTCATGCAGATAGTGGTGTAGATATTTCCATGTTCATACAGATGCCGGTGTAGATATATCCATGTTCATACAGATGGCAGTGAAGATATTTCCATGTTCATGCAGATGGCGGTGTAGATATTTCCATGTTCATACAAACGTGGTGTAGATATTTCCATGTTCATATAGATGGCGGTGTAGATATTTCCATGTTTATACAGATAGCAGTGTAGTTATTTCCATGTTTATAGAGATAGCAGTGTAGATATTTCCATTCATATACAGATAGCTGTGTAGATATTTGCATGTTCATACACATAGCGGTGTAGATATTTCCATGTTCGTACAGATAGCGGTGTAGATATTTCCATGTTCATACAGATAGCGGTGTAGATATTTCCATGTTCATACAGATAACGGTGTAGATATTTCCATGTTCATACAGATAGCGGTGTAGATATTTCCATGTTCATACAGTTAGCGGTGTAGATATTTCCATGTTCAAACAGATGGCGGTGTAAATATTTACATGTTCATACAGATGGCGGTGTAGATATTTCCATGTTTGTACAGATGGCGGTGTAGATATTTCCATGTTCATAGAGATGGCGGTGTAGTTATTTCCATGTTTATGCACATAGCGGTATAGATATTTCCATGTTTATACAGATGGTGGTGTAGATATTTCCATGTTTATAGAGATTTCGGTCTAGATATTTCCACGTTTATAGAGATGGCGGTGTAGATATTTCCATGTTCATACAGATAGCAGTGTAGTTATTTCCATGTTTATACCGATAGCGGTGTAGATATTTCCATTGATATACAGATAGCTGTGTAGATATTTGCATGTTCATACAGATAGCGGTGTAGATATTTCCATGTTCATACACATAGCGGTGTAGATGTTTCCTTGTTCATACAGATAACGGTGTAGGTATTTCCATGATCATACAGACAGCGGTGTAGATATTTCCATGTTCACACAGATAGCGGTATAGATATTTCCGTCTTCATACAGTTAGCGGTGTAGATATTTCCATATTCATACAGATGGCGGTGTAGATATTTACATGTTCATACAGATGGCGGTGTAGATATTTCCATGTTCGGACAGATGGCGGTGTAGATATTTCCATGTTAATAGAGATTGCGGTGTAGTTATTTCCATGTTTATGCAGATAGCGGTATAGATATTTCCATGTTTATACACTTGGTGGTGTAGATATTTCCATGTTTATAGAGAAGGCGGTCTAGATATTTCCATGTTTATAGAGATAGTGGTGTAGTTATTTCCAAGTTTATAGAGACAGCATTGTAGATATTTCCATGTTTATACAGATAGCGGTGAAGATATTTCCATGTTTATACAGATAGCGGTGTAGATATTTCCATGTTTATACAGACAGCAGTGTAGATATTTCCATGTTTATAGAGATAGTGGTGTAGATAATTTCAATTTTATACAGGTTGCAGGGTAGTTATTTCCAAGTTCATACAGATAGCGGTGTAGATATTTCCACGTTTATAGAGATGGCGGTGTAGATATTTCCATGTTCATACAGATGGCGGTGTAGATATTTCCATGTTTTTAGAGATGGTGGTGTAGATATTTTCATGTTTACACAGAAGGCGTTGGAGATATATCCATGTTTACTCAGATAGTGTTGTAGACATTTCCATGTTTACACAGATAGCGGTGTGGATATTTCCATGTGAAATGCAGATAGCGGTGTGGATATTTCCATGTTTATTCAGATAGCGGTGCGGATACTTCCATGTTTATACAGATAGTAGGGCAGATATTTCCATGTTTATACAGATAGCGGTGTAGATATTTCCATCTTAATACAGATGGCGGTGTAGATATGTCCATGTTCGTAAAGATGGCGGTGTAGATATTTCCATGTTCATACAGATGGCGGTGTAGATATTTCGAAGTTTATAGAGATAGCGCTGTAGTTATTTCCATATTTATAGAGAAATCTCTGTAGTTATTTCCATGTATATGCAGATAGCTGTGTAGATATTTCCATGTTCATGCAGATAGCGGTGTAGATATTTCCATGTTCATCCAGATGCCGGTGTAGATATATCCATGTTCATACAGATGGCGGTGAAGATATTTCCATGTTCATACAGATGGCGGTGTAGATATTTCCATGTTCATACAGATCACGGTGTAGATATTTCCATGTTCATAGAGATGGCGGTGTAGATATTTCCATGTTCATACAAATGGCGGCGTAGATATTTCCATGTTCATATAGATGGCGGTGTAGATATTTCCATGTTTATACGGATAGCAATGTAGATATTTCCATGTTTATAGAGATAGCGGTGTAGATATTTCCATTGATATGCAGATAGCTGTGTAGATATTTGCATGTTCATACAGATAGCGGTATAGATATTTCCAAGTTCATACAGATAGCGGTGTAGATATTTCCATGTTTTACAGATAGTGGTGTAGATATTTCCATTGATATACAGATAGCTGAGTAGATATTTGCATTTTCATACAGTTAGCGGTGTAGATATTTCCATGTTCATACAGACGGCGGTGTAGATATTTCCACGTTCATACAGAAGGCGGTGTAGATATTTCCACGTTCATACAGATGGCGGTGTAGATATATCCATGTTCGTACAGATGGCGGTGTAGATGTTTCCATGTTCATAGAGATGGTGGTGTAGTTATTTCCATGTTTATGCAGATAGCGGTATAGATATTTTCGTGTTTATACAGATGGTGGTGTAGATATTACCATGTTTATAGAGATGGCGGTCTAGATATCTCCATGTTTATAGAGATAGTGGTGTAGTTATTTCCAATTTTATAGAGACAGCATTGTAGATATTTCCATGTTTATACAGATAGCGGTGAAGATATTTCCATGTTTATACAGATAGCGGTGTAGATATTTCCATGTTTATACAGATAGCAGTGTAGATATTTCCATGTTTATAGAGATAGTGGTGTAGATAATTTCAATTTTATACAGGTTGCAGTGTAGTTATTTCCAAGTTCATACAGATAGCGGTGTAGATATTTCCACGTTTATAGAGATGGCGGTGTAGATATTTCCATGTTCATACAGATGGCGGTGTAGATATTTCCATGTTTTTAGAGATGGTGGTGTAGATATTTTCATGTTTACACAGAAGGCGTTGGAGATATATCCATGTTTACTCAGATAGTGTTGTAGACATTTCCATGTTTACACAGATAGCGGTGTGGATATTTCCATGTGAAATGCAGATAGCGGTGTGGATATTTCCATGTTTATTCAGATAGCGGTGCGGATACTTCCATGTTTATACAGATAGTAGGGCAGATATTTCCATGTTGATACAGATAGCGGTGTAGATATTTCCATCTTAATACAGATGGCGGTGTAGATATGTCCATGTTCGTAAAGATGGCGGTGTAGATATTTCCATGTTCATACAGATGGCGGTGTAGATATTTCTAAGTTTATAGAGATAGCGCTGTAGTTATTTCCATATTTATAGAGAAATCTCTGTAGTTATTTCCATGTATATGCAGATAGCTGTGTAGATATTTCAATGTTCATGCAGATAGCGGTGTAGATATTTCCATGTTCATCCAGATGCCGGTGTAGATATATCCATGTTCATACAGATGGCGGTGAAGATATTTCCATGTTCATACAGATGGCGGTGAAGATATTTCCATGTTCATACAGATCACGGTGTAGATATTTCCATGTTCATAGAGATGGCGGTGTAGATATTTCCATGTTCATACAAATGGCGGCGTAGATATTTCCATGTTCATATAGATGGCGGTGTAGATATTTCCATGTTTATACGGATAGCAATGTAGATATTTCCATGTTTATAGAGATAGCGGTGTAGATATTTCCATTGATATACAGATAGCTGTGTAGATATTTGCATGTTCATACAGATAGCGGTGTAGATATTTCCAAGTTCATACAGATAGCGGTGTAGATATTTCCATGTTTTACAGATAGCGGTGTAGATATTTCCGTTGATATACAGATAGCTGAGTAGATATTTGCATGTTCATACAGTTAGCGGTGTAGATATTTCCATGTTCATACAGATGGCGGTGTAGATATTTCCACGTTCATACAGATGGCGGTGTAGATATTTCCACGTTCATACAGATGGCGGTGTAGATATATCCATGTTCGTACAGATGGCGGTGTAGATGTTTCCATGTTCATAGAGATGGTGGTGTAGTTATTTCCATGTTTATGCAGATAGCGGTATAGATATTTTCGTGTTTATACAGATGGTGGTGTAGATATTACCATGTTTATAGAGATGGCGGTCTAGATATCTCCATGTTTATAGAGATAGTGGGGTAGTTATTTCCAAGTTTATAGAGACAGCATTGCAGATATTTCCATGTTTATACAGATAGCGGTGAAGATATTTCCATGTTTATACAGATAGCGGTGTAGATATTTCCATGTTTATACAGATAGCAGTGTAGATATTTCCATGTTTATAGAGATAGTGGTGTAGATAATTTCAATTTTATACAGATAGCAGTGTAGATATTTCCAAGTTCATACAGATAGCGCTGTAGATATTTCCACGTTTATAGAGATGGCGGTGTAGATATTTCCATGTTCATACAGATGGCGGTGTAGATATTTCCAAGTTTTTAGAGATGGCGGTGTAGATATTTTCATGTTTACACAGATGGCGGTGGAAGTATTTCCATGTTTACACAGATAGCGGTGTAGACATTTCCATGTTTACACAGATAGCGGTGTGGATATTTCCATGTTTATGCAGTTAGCGGTGTAGATATTTCCATGTTTATACAGATAGCGGTGCGGATATTTCCATGTTTATACAGATAGTTGGGCAGATTTTTCCATGTTTATAGAGATAGCGGTGTAGATATTTCCATCTTAATACAGATGGCGGTGTAGATAGGTCCATGTTCGTACAGTTGGCGGTGTAGATATTTCCATGTTCATACAGATGGCGGTGTAGATATTTCGAAGTTTATAGAGATAGCGCTGTAGTTATTTCCATATTTATAGAGAAATCTGTGTAGATATTTCCATGTATATGCAGATAGCTGTGTAGATATTTCCATGTTCATGCAGATAGCAGTGTAGATATTTCCATGTTCATCCAGATGCCGGTGTAGATATATCCATGTTCATACAGATGGCGGTGAAGATATTTCCATGTTCATACAGATGGCGGTGTAGATATTTCCATGGTCATACAAATGGCGGTGGAGATATTTCCATGGTCATACAAATGGCGGTGGAGATATTTCCATGTTCATACAGATGGCGGTGTAGGTATTTCCGTGTTCATACAAATGGCGGTGTAGATATTTCCATGTTCATAGAGATGGCGGTGTAGATATTTCCATGTTTATACAGATAGCAATGTAGATATTTCCATGTTTATAGAGATAGCGTTGTAGATATTTCCATTGATGTACAGATAGCTGTGTAGATATTTGCATGTTCATACAGATTGCAGTGTAGATATTTCCATGTTCAAACAGATAGCTGTGTAGATATTTCCATGTTCATACAGATAGCGGTGTGGTTATTTCCATTTTTATTGAGATAGCAGTGTCGATATTTCCATTTATATACAGATAGCTTTGCAGATATTTCCATGTTCATACAGATAGCGGTGGAGATATTTCCATGTTCATACAGATAGCGGTGTAGATATTTCAATCTTCATACAGATAGCGGTGTAGATATTTCAATGTTTACAGATAGCGATGTAGATATTTCCATGTTTATAGAGATAGCGGTGTAGATATTTCCATGTTTATGGACATAGCGGTGTAGGTATTTCCATTTTTATACAGATAGCAGTGTGTATTTTTCCATGTTCATACAGATAGCGGTGTATATAATTTCACCTTTAAAGAGATGGTGGAGTAGATATATCCATTTTCATACAGTTGGTGATGTAGCTATTTCCATGTTTATAGAGATGACGTTGTAGATATTTCCATGTTTATACAGATGGCGGTGTAGATATTTCCATGTTCGTTAAGATGGCCGTGTAGATATTTCCATGTTCATAGAGATGGCGGTGTAGATATTTCCATGTTTATGCAGATAGCGGTAT
Organism: Gorilla gorilla gorilla; assembly: GCF_029281585.2. Taxonomy (NCBI): domain Eukaryota; kingdom Metazoa; phylum Chordata; class Mammalia; order Primates; family Hominidae; genus Gorilla; species Gorilla gorilla. Next base: position 141,630,895 of record NC_073236.2, read on the forward strand.
AGATATTTCCATGTTTATACAGATGGTGGTGTAGATATTTCCATGTTTATAGAGATGGAGGTCTAGATATTTCCATGTTTATAGAGATAGTGGTGTAGTTATTTCCAAGTTTATAGAGACAGCGTTGTAGATATTTCCATGTTTATACAGATAGCGGTGAAGTTATTTCCATGTTTATACAGATAGCGGTGTAGATATTTTCATGTTTATACAGATAACAGTGTAGATATTTCCATGTTTATAGAGATAGTGTTGTAGATAATTTCAATTTTATACAGATAGCAGTGTAGGTATTTCCAAGTTCATACAGATAGCGGTGTAGATATTTCCACTTTTATAGAGATGGCGGTGTAGATATTTCCATGTTCATACAGACGGCGGTGTAGATATTTCCATCTTTATAGAGATGGCCGTGTAGATATTTCCATGTTTACACAGATGGCGGTGTAGATATTTCCATGTTTACACTGATAGCGGTGTAGACATTTCCATGTTCATAGAGATGGCAGTGTAGATATTTCCATGTTCATACAAATGGCGGTGTAGATATTTCTATGTTCATAGAGATGGCGGTGTAGATATTTCCATGTTTACAGACAGCAGTGTAGTTATTTCCATGTTTATAGAGATAGCAATGTAGATATTTCCATTGGTATACATATAGCTGTGTAGATATTTGCATGTTCATACAGAGAGCGGTGTAGATATTTCCATGTTCGTACAGATAGCGGTGTAGATATTTCCATGTTCATACAGATAGCGGTGTATATATTTCCATGTTCATACAGATAACTGTGTAGATATTTCCATGTTCATACAGATAGCGGTGTAGATATTTCCATGTTCATACAGTTAGCGGTGTAGATATTTCCATGTTCAAACAGATGGCGGTGTAAATATTTACATGTTCATACAGATGGCGGTGTAGATACTTCCATGTTCGTACAGATGGCGGTGTAGATATTTCCATGTTCATAGAGATGGCGGTGTAGTTATTTCCATGTTTATGCACATAGCGGTATAGATATTTCGATGTTTATACAGATGGTGGTGTAGATATTTCCATGTTTATAGAGATGGCGGTCTTTATATTTCCATCTTTATAGAGATAGTGATGTAGTTATTTCCAAGTTTATAGAGACAGCATTGCAGATATTTCCATGTTTATACAGATAGCGGTGAAGATATTTCCATGTTTATACAGATAGCGGTGTAGATATTTCCATGTTTATACAGAAAGCAGTGTAGATATTTCCATGTTTATAGAGATAGTGGTGTAGATAATTTCAATTTTATACAGATAGCAGTGTAGATATTTCCAAGTTCATACAGATAGCGGTGTAGATATTTCCACGTTTATAGAGATGGCGGTTTAGATATTTCCATGTTCATACAGATGGCGGTGTAGATATTTCCATGTTTTTTGAGATGGCGGTGTAGATATTTTCATGTTTACACAGATGGCGGTGGAGATATTTCCATGTTTACTCAGATAGCGGTGTAGACATTTCCATGATTACGCAGATAGCGTTGAGGATATTAACATGTTTATGCAGATAGCGGTGTAGATATTTCCATGTTTATACATATAGCGGTGCGAATATTTCCATGTTTATACAGATAGCAATGTAGATATTTCCATGTTTATAGAGATAGCGGTGTAGATATTTCCATTGATATACAGATAGCTGTGTAGATATTTGCATGTTCATACAGATAGCGGTGTAGATATTTCCATGTTCATACAGATGGCGGTGTAGATATTTCCATGTTCATACAGATAGCGGTGTAGATGTTTCCATGTTTTACAGATAGCGGTGTAGATATTTCCATGTTCATACAGATAGCGGTGTAGATATTTCCATGTTCATACAGTTAGCGGTGTAGATATTTCCATGTTCATACACATGGCGGTGTAGATATTTACATGTTCATACAGATGGCGGTGTAGGTATTTCCATGTTTATGCAGATAGCGGTGTAGATATTTCCATGTTTATACAGATAGCGGTGCGGATATTTCCATGTTTATACAGATAGTAGGGAAGATATTTCAATGTTTATGCAGATAGCGGTGTAGATATTTCCATCTTAATACAGATGGCGGTGTAGATACGTCCATGTTCGTAAAGATGGCGGTGTAGATATTTCCATGTTCATACAGATAGCAGTGTAGTTATTTCCATGTTTATAGAGATAGCAATGTAGATATTTCCATTGGTATACATATAGCTGTGTAGATATTTGCATGTTCATACTGATAGAGGTGTAGATATTTCCATGTTCGTACAGATAGCGGTGTAGATATTTCCATGTTCATACAGATAACGGTGTAGATATTTCCGTGTTCATACGGATAGCGGTGTAGATATTTCCACGTTCATACAGTTAGCTTTGTAGATATTTCCATGTTCATACAGATGGCGGTGTAGATATTTACATGTTCATACAGATGGCGGTGTAGATATTTCCATGTTCGTACAGATGGCGGTGTAGATATTTCCATGTTCATTGAGATGGCGGTGTAGTTATTTCCATGTTTATGCACATAGCAGTATAGATAATTCCATGTTTATACAGATGGAGGTGAAGATATTTCCATGTTTATAGAGATGGCGGTCTAGATATTTCCATGTTTATAGAGATAGTGGTGTAGTTATTTCCAAGTTTATAGAGACAGCATTGTAGATATTTCCATGTTTATACAGATAGCGTTGAAGATATTTCCATGTTTATACAGATAGCGTTGTAGATATTTCCATGTTTATACAGATAGCAGTGTAGATATTTCCATGTTTATAGAGATAGAGGTGTAGATAATTTCAATTTTATACAGATAGCAGTGTAGATATTTCCAAGTTCATACAGATAGCGGTGTAGATATTTCCATGTTCATACAGATAGCGGTGTAGATATTTCCATGTTCATACAGTTAGCGGTGTAGATATTTCCATGTTCATACAGATGGCGATGTAGATATTTACATGTTCACACAGATGGCGGTGTAGATATTTCCATGTTCGTACAGATAGCGGTGTAGATATTTCCATGTTCATACAGATGGCGGTGTAGATATTTCCATGTTCAAACAGATAACAGTGTAGATATTTCCATATTGATACAGATAGCGGTGTAGATATTTCCATGTTCATACAGTTAGCGGTGTAGATATTTCCATATTCATACACATGGCGGTGTAGATATTTCCATGTTCATACAGATTACGGAGTAGGTATTTCCATGTTCGTACAGATGGCGGTGTAGATGTTTCCATGTTCATAGAGATGGCGGAGTAGTTATTTCCATGTTTATGCAGATAGCAGTATAGATATTTCCATGTTTATACAAATGGTGGTGTAGATATTTCCATGTTTATAGAGATGGCGGTCTAGATATCTCCATGATTATAGAGATAGTGGTGTAGTTATTTCCAAGTTTATAGAGACAGCATTGTAGATATTTCCATGTTTATACAGATAGCAGTGAAGATATTTCCATGTTTATACAGATAGCGGTGTAGATATTTCCATGTTTATACAGATAGCGGTGCGGATATTTCCATGTTTATACAGATAGTTGGGCAGATATTTCCATGTTTATACAGATAGCGGTGTAGATATTTCCATGTTCATACAGATGGCGGTGTAGATATTTCCATGTTCATACAAATGGCGGTGTAGATATTTCCATGTTCATACAGATGGCGGTGTAGATATTCCCATGTTCATACAAATGGCGGTGTAGATATTTCCATGTCCATAGAGATGGCGGTGTAGATATCTCCATGTTTATACAGATAGCAATGTAGATATTTCCATGTTAATACAGATAGTGGTGTATATATTTCCATTGATATACAGATAGCTGTGTAGATATTTGCATGTTCATACAGATAGCTGTGTAGATATTTCCATGTTCATATAGATAGCGGAGTATATATTTCCATGTTCATACAGATATCGGTGTAGATATTTCCATGTTTTACAGATAGCGGTGTAGATATTTCCATGTTCATACAGGTGGCGGTGTAGATATTTCCATGTTCATACAGATAGCAGTGTAGTTATTTCCATGTTTATACAGATAGCGGTGTAGATATTTCCATTGATATACAGATAGCTGTGTAGATATTTGCATGTTCATACAGATAGCGGTGTAGATATTTCCATGTTCATACACATAGCGGTGTAGATGTTTCCATGTTCATACAGATAATGGTGTAGATATTTCCATGATCATACAGACAGCGGTGTAGATATTTCCATGTTCACACAGATAGCGGTGTAGATATTTCCGTCTTCATACAGTTAGCGGTGTAGATATTTCCATGTTCATGTAGATAGGGGTGTAGATATTTCCATGTTCATACAGATAGCGGTGTAGATATTTCCATGTTCATACAGATAACGGTGTAGATATTTCCATGTTCATACAGATAGCGGTGTAGATATTTCCATGTTCATACAGTTAGCGGTGTAGATATTTCCATGTTCATACAGATGGCGGTGTAGATATTTACATGTTCCTACAGATGGCGGTGTAGATATTTCCATGTTCGGACAGATGGCGGTGTAGATATTTCCATGTTCATAGAGATTGTGGTGTAGTTATTTCCATGTTTATGCAGATAGCGGTATAGATATTTCCATGTTTATACACTTGGTGCTGTAGATATTTCCATGTTTATAGAGATAGCGGTGTAGTTATTTCCATGTAAATAGGCATAGCGGTTTAGATATTTCCATGTTTATAGAGATAGAGGTGTAGATATTTCCTAGTTTATACAGATAGCGGTGTAGATATTTCCATGTTTATGGACATAGCGGTGTAGGTATTTCCATTTTTATACAGATAGCAGTGTGTATTTTTCCGTGTTCATACAGATAGCGGTGTATATAATTTCACCTTTAAAGAGATGGCGGAGTAGATATATCCATGTTCATACAGTTGGTGATGTAGCTATTTCCATGTTTATAGAGATGACGTTGTAGATATTTCCATGTTTATACAGATGGCGGTGTAGATATTTCCATGTTCGTTAAGATGGCCGTGTAGATATTTCCATGTTCATAGAGATGGCGGTGTAGATATTTCCATGTTTATGCAGATAGCGGTATAGATATTTCCATGTTTATACAGATGGTGGTGTAGATATTTCCATGTTTATAGAGATGGCGGTCTAGATATTTCCATGTTTATAGAGATAGTCGTGTAGTTATTTCCAAGTTTATAGAGACAGCGTTGTAGATATTTCCATGTTTATACAGATAGCGGTGAAGTTATTTCCATGTTTATACAGATAGCGGTGTAGATATTTTCATGTTTATACAGATAACAGTGTAGATATTTCCATGTTTATAGAGATAGTGTTGTAGATAATTTCAATTTTATACAGATAGCAGTGTAGGTATTTCCAAGTTCATACAGATAGCGGTGTAGATATTTCCACTTTTATAGAGATGGCGGTGTAGATATTTCCATGTTCATACAGACGGCGGTGTAGATATTTCCATCTTTATAGAGATGGCCGTGTAGATATTTCCATGTTTACACAGATGGCGGTGTAGATATTTCCATGTTTACACTGATAGCGGTGTAGACATTTCCATGTTCATAGAGATGGCGGTGTAGATATTTCCATGTTCATACAAATGGCGGTGTAGATATTTTTATGTTCATAGAGATGGCGGTGTAGATATTTCCATGTTTACAGATAGCAGTGTAGTTATTTCCATGTTTATAGAGATAGCAGTGTAGATATTTCCATTGTTATACAGATAGCTGTGTAGATATTTGCATGTTCATACAGATAGCGGTGTAGATATTTCCATGTTCATACAGATAGCGGTGTAGATATTTCCATGTTCATACACATAGCGGTGTAGATATTTCCATGTTCATACAGATAACGGTGTAGATATTTCCATGATCATACAGACAGCGGTGTAGATATTTCCTTATTCACACAGATAGCGGTGTAGATATTTCCATGTTCATACAGTTAGCGGTGTAGATATTTCCACGTTCATGCAGATAGCGGTGAAGATATTTCCATGTTCATCCAGATGCTGGTGTAGATATATCCATGTTCATACAGATGGCGGTGAAGATATTTCCATATTCATACAGATGGTGGTGTAGATATTTCCATGTTCATACAAATGGCGGTGTAGATATTTCCATCTTCATACAGATGGCGGTGTAGATATTTCCATGTTCATACAAATGGCGGTGTAGATATTTCCATGTTCATAGAGATGGCGGTGTAGATATTTCCATGTTTATACAGATAGCAATGTAGATATTTCCATGTTTATACAGATAGCGCTGTAGATATTTCCATTGATATACAGATAGCTGTGTAGATATTTGCATGTTAACACAGATAGCGGTGTAGATATTTCCATGTTCATACAGTTAGCGGTGTAGATATTTCCATGTTCATGCAGATAGGGGTGTAGATATTTCCATGTTCATACAGATAGCGGTGTAGATATTTCCCTGTTCATACAGATAACGGTGTAGATATTTCCATGTTCATACAGATAGCGGTGTAGATATTTCCATGTTCATACAGTTAGCGGTGTAGATATTTCCATGTTCATACAGATGGCGGTGTAGATATTTACATGTTCATACAGATGGCGGTGTAGATGTTTCCATGTTCGTATGGATGGCAGTGTAGATATTTCCATGTTCATACAGGTGGCGGTGTAGATATTTCCATGTTTATACAGATAGCAGTGTAGTTATTTCCATGTTTATAGAGATAGCAGTGTAGATATTTCCATTGATATACAGATAGCTGTGTAGATATTTGCATGTTCGTACAGATAGCGGTGTAGATATTTCCATGTTCATACAGAGAGCGGTGTAGATATTTCCATGTTCACACAGATAGCGGTGTAGTTATTTCCATGTTCATACAGATAGCGGTGTAGATATTTCCATGTTCATACAGATAGCGTTGTAGATGTTTCCATGCTCATACAGTCAGTGGTGTAGTTATTTCCATGTTCATACAGATGGCATTGTAGATATTTACATGTTCATACAGATGGCGGTGTAGTTATTTCCATGTTCGTAGGGATGGCAGTGTAGATATTTTCATGTTCATACAGGTGGCGGTGTAGATATTTGCATGTTTATACAGATAGCATTGTAGTTATTTCCGTGTTTATAGAGATAGCAGTGCAGATATTTCCATTGATAAACAGATAGCTGTGTAGATATTTGCATGTTCTTACAGATAGCGGTATAGATATTTCCATGTTCATACAGATAGCGGTATAGATATTTCCATGTTCATACAGATAGCGGTGTAGATATTTCCATGTTCATACAGATAGCGGTGTAGATATTTCCATGTTCATACAGATAGCGGTGTAGATATTTCCATGTTCATACAGTTAGCGGTGTAGATATTTCCATGTTCATACAGATGGCGGTGTAGATATTTCCATGTTCATAGAGATGGCGGTGTGGATATTTCCATATTTATACAGATAGCAGTGTAGTTATTTCCATGTTTATAGAGATAGCAGTGTAGTTATTTCCATTGATATACAGAGAGCTGTGTAGGTATTTGCATGGTCATACAGATAGCGGTGTAGATATTTCCATGTTCGTACAGATAGCGGTGAAGATGTATGCATGTTTACACAGATAGCGGTGTAGATATTTCCATGTTCATACAGATGGCGGTGTAGATATTTACATGTTCATACAGATGGCGGTGTAGATGTTTCCATGTTCGTATGGATGACAGTGTAGATATTTCCATGTTCATACAGGTGGCGGTGTAGATATTTCCTTGTTTATATAGATAGCAGTGTAGTTATTTCCATGTTTATAGAGATAGCAGTGTAGATATTTCCATTGATATACAGATAGCTGTGTATATATTTGCATGTTCGTACAGATAGCGGTGTAGATATTTCCATGTTCATACAGAGAGCGGTGTAGATATTTCCATGTTCACACAGATAGCGGTGTAGTTATTTCCATGTTCATACAGATAGCGGTGTAGATATTTCCATGTTCATACAGATAGCGTTGTAGATGTTTCCATTCTCATACAGTCAGCGGTGTAGTTATTTCCATGTTCATACAGATGGCATTGTAGATATTTACATGTTCATACAGATGGCAGTGTTGTTATTTCCATGTTCGTACGGATGGCAGTGTAGATATTTCCATGTTCATACAGGTGGCGGTGTAGATATTTGCATGTTTATACAGATAGCATTGTAGTTATTTCCGTGTTTATAGTGATAGCAGTGCAGATATTTCCATTGATAAACAGATAGCTGTGTAGATATTTGCATGTTCTTACAGATAGCGGTATAGATATTTCCATGTTCATACAGATAGCGGTATAGATATTTCCATGTTCATACAGATAGCGGTGTAGATATTTCCATGTTCATACAGATAGCGGTGTAGATATTTCCATGTTCATACAGATAGCGGTGTAGATATTTCCATGTTCATACAGTTAGCGGTGTAGATATTTCCATGTTCATACAGATGGCGGTGTAGATATTTCCATGTTCATAGAGATGGCGGTGTAGATATTTCCATATTTATACAGATAGCAGTGTAGTTCTTTCCATGTTTATAGAGATAGCAGTGTAGATATTTCCATTGATATACAGAGAGCTGTGTAGATATTTGCATGGTCATACAGATAGCGGTGTAGATATTTCCATGTTCGTACAGATAGCGGTGTAGATATTTCCATGTTCATACAGATAGCAGTGTAGATATTTCCATGTTCATACAGATAACGGTGTAGATTTTTCCATGTTCGTACAGATGGCGTTGTAGATATTTCCATGTTCATAGAGATGGCGGTGTAGATATTTCCATGTTTATGCAGATAGCGGTATAGATATTTCCATGTTTATACAGATGGCAGTGTAGATATTTCCATGTTTATATAGACGGCGGTGTAGATATTTCCATGTTCATACAGATGGCGGTGTAAATATTTCCACGTTTATAGGGATGGCGGTGTAGATATTTTTATGTTTACACAGATGGCGGTGTAGATATTTCCATGTTTACACACATAGCTGTGTAGTCATTTCCATGTTTACACAGATAGCGGTGTGGATATTTCCATGTTTATGCAGACAGCAGTGTAGATATTTCCATGTTTATACAGATAGCGGTGTGGATATTTCCATGTTTATACAGAAAGTTGGGCAGATATTTCCATGTTTATACAGATAGCGGTGTAGATATTTCCATCTTAATACAGATGGCGGTGTAGATATGTCCATGTTTGTACAGACGGAGGTGTAGATATTTCCATGTTCATACAGATGGCGGTGTAGATATTTCGAAGTTTATAGAGATAGTGCTGTAGTTATTTCCATATTTATAGAGAAATCTGTGTAGATATTTCCATGTATATTCAGATAGCTGTGTCGATATTTCCATGTTCATGAAGATAGCAGTGTATTTATTTCCATGTTCATCCAGATGCCGGTGCACATATATCCATGTTCATACAGATGGCGGTGAAGATATTTCCATGTTCATACAGATGGTGGTGTAGATATTTCCATGTTCATACAAATGGCGGTGTAGATATTTCCATGTTCATAGAGATGGCGGTGTAGATATTTCCATGTTCATTCAAATGGCGGTGTAGATATTTCCATGTTCATAGAGATGGAGGTGTAGATATTTCCATATTTATACAGATAGCACTGCAGTTATTTCCATGTTGATAGGGATAGCAGTGTAGATATTTTCATTGATATACAGATAGCTGTGTAGATATTTGCATATTCACACAGATAGCGGCCTAGATATTTCCATGTTCATACAGATAGCAGTGTAGATATTTCCATGTTCATATAGATGGCAGTGTAGATATTTCCATGTTCATACAGGTGGCGGTGTAGATATTTCCATGTTTATACAGATAGCAGTGTAGTTATTTCCATGTTTATAGAGATAGCAGTGTAGATATTTCCATTGATATACTGATAGCTGTGTAGATACTTGCATGTCCATACAGATAGCGGTGTAGATATTTCCATGTTCATACAGATAGCGGTGTAGATATTTCCATGTTTATACAGATAGTGGTGCGGATATTTCCATGTTTATACAGATAGTTGGGCAGATATTTCCATGTTTATACAGATATCGATGTAGATATTTCCATCTTAATACAGATGGCGGTGTAGATATGTCCATGTTCGTACAGATGGCGTTGAACATATTTCCATGTTCATACAGATGGCGGTGTAGATATTTTGAAGTTTATAGAGATAGCGCTGTAGTTATTTCCATATTTGTTGAGAAATCTGTGTAGATATTTCCATGTATATGCAGATAGCTGTGTAGATATTTCCATTTTCATGCAGATAGCGGTGTAGATATTTCCATGTTCATCCAGATGCCGGTGTAGATATATCCATGTTCATACAGATGGCGGTGAAGATATTTCCATGTTCATACAGATAGCCGTGTAGATATTTCCATGTTCATACAGACAGCGGTGCTGATATTTCCATGTTCATCCAGATGGCTGTGTAGATATATCCATGTTCATACAGATGGCGGTGTACATATTTCCATGTTCGTGCAAATGGCGGTATAGATATTTCCATGTTCATAGAGATGGCGGTGTAGATATTTCCATGTACATACAAATGGCGGTGTAGATATTTCCATGTTCGTACAGATGGCGGTGAAGATATTTCCATGTTCATACAGTTAGCCGTGTAGATATTTCCATGTTCATACAGAGGGCGGTGTAGATATTTACATGTTCATACAGATGGCGGTGTAGATGTTTCCATGTTCGTATGGATGGCAGTGTAGATATTTCCATGTTCATACAGGTGGCGGTGTAGATATTTCCATGTTTATAGAGATAGCAGCGTATTTATTTCCATGTTTATAGAGATAGCAGAGTAGATATTTCCATTGATATACAGATAGCTGTGTAGATATTTGCATGTTCGTACAGATAGCGGTGTAGATATTTCCATGTTCATACAGAGAGTGGTGTAGATATTTCCATGTTCACACAGATAGCGGTGTAGTTATTTCCATGTTCAGATAGCGGTGTAGATATTTCCATGTTCATACAGATAGCGTTGTAGATGTTTCCATGCTCATACAGTCAGCGGTGTAGTTATTTCCATGTTCATACAGATGGCATTGTAGATATTTACATGTTCATACAGATGGCGGTGTGGATATTTCCATGTTCGTATGGATGGCAGTGTAGATATTTCCATGATCATACAGGTGGCGGTGTAGATATTTGCATGTTTATACAGATAGCAGTGTAGTTATTTCCGTGTTTATAGAGATAGCGGTGCAGATATTTCCATTGATAAACAGATAGCTGTGTAGATATTCCCATGTTCATACAGATAGCGGTGTAGATATTTCCATGTTCATACAGATAGCGGTGTAGATATTTCCATGTTCATACAGATAGCGGTGTAGATATTTCCATGTTGATACAGTTAGCGGTGTAGATATTTCCATGTTCATACCAATGGCGGTGTAGATATTTACATGTTCATACAGATGGCGGTATAGATATTTCCATGTTCGTACAGATGTCGTTGTAGATATTTCCATGTTCATAGAGATGGCGGCGTAGATATTTCCATGTTTCTGCAGATAGCGGTATAGATATTTCCATGTTTATACAGATGGCAGTGTAGATATTTCCATGTTTATATAGACGGCGGTGTAGATATTTCCATGTTCATACAGATGGCGGTGTAAATATTTCCACGTTTATAGGGATGGCGGTGTAGATATTTTTATGTTTACACAGATGGCGGTGTAGATATTTCCATGTTTACACACATAGCTGTGTAGTCATTTCCATGTTTACACAGATAGCGGTGTGGATATTTCCATGTTTATGTAGACAGCAGTGTAGATATTTCCATGTTTATACAGATAGCGGTGTGGATATTTCCATGTTTATACAGAAAGTTGGGCAGATATTTCCATGTTTATACAGATAGCGGTGTAGATATTTCCATCTTAATACAGATGGCGGTGTAGATATGTCCATGTTTGTACAGACGGAGGTGTAGATATTTCCATGTTCATACAGATGGCGGTGTAGATATTTCGAAGTTTATAGAGATAGTGCTGTAGTTATTTCCATATTTATAGAGAAATCTGTGTAGATATTTCCATGTATATTCAGATAGCTGTGTCGATATTTCCATGTTCATGAAGATAGCAGTGTATTTATTTCCATGTTCATCCAGATGCCGGTGCACATATATCCATGTTCATACAGATGGCGGTGAAGATATTTCCATGTTCATACAGATGGTGGTGTAGATATTTCCATGTTCATACAAATGGCGGTGTAGATATTTCCATGTTCATAGAGATGGCGGTGTAGATATTTCCATGTTCATTCAAATGGCGGTGTAGATATTTCCATGTTCATAGAGATGGAGGTGTAGATATTTCCATATTTATACAGATAGCACTGCAGTTATTTCCATGTTGATAGGGATAGCAGTGTAGATATTTTCATTGATATACAGATAGCTGTGTAGATATTTGCATATTCACACAGATAGCGGCCTAGATATTTCCATGTTCATACAGATAGCAGTGTAGATATTTCCATGTTCATATAGATGGCAGTGTAGATATTTCCATGTTCATACAGGTGGCGGTGTAGATATTTCCATGTTTATACAGATAGCAGTGTAGTTATTTCCATGTTTATAGAGATAGCAGTGTAGATATTTCCATTGATATACTGATAGCTGTGTAGATACTTGCATGTCCATACAGATAGCGGTGTAGATATTTCCATGTTCATACAGATAGCGGTGTAGATATTTCCATGTTTATACAGATAGTGGTGCGGATATTTCCATGTTTATACAGATAGTTGGGCAGATATTTCCATGTTTATACAGATATCGATGTAGATATTTCCATCTTAATACAGATGGCGGTGTAGATATGTCCATGTTCGTACAGATGGCGTTGAACATATTTCCATGTTCATACAGATGGCGGTGTAGATATTTTGAAGTTTATAGAGATAGCGCTGTAGTTATTTCCATATTTGTTGAGAAATCTGTGTAGATATTTCCATGTATATGCAGATAGCTGTGTAGATATTTCCATTTTCATGCAGATAGCGGTGTAGATATTTCCATGTTCATCCAGATGCCGGTGTAGATATATCCATGTTCATACAGATGGCGGTGAAGATATTTCCATGTTCATACAGATAGCCGTGTAGATATTTCCATGTTCATACAGACAGCGGTGCTGATATTTCCATGTTCATCCAGATGGCTGTGTAGATATATCCATGTTCATACAGATGGCGGTGTACATATTTCCATGTTCGTGCAAATGGCGGTATAGATATTTCCATGTTCATAGAGATGGCGGTGTAGATATTTCCATGTACATACAAATGGCGGTGTAGATATTTCCATGTTCGTACAGATGGCGGTGAAGATATTTCCATGTTCATACAGTTAGCCGTGTAGATATTTCCATGTTCATACAGAGGGCGGTGTAGATATTTACATGTTCATACAGATGGCGGTGTAGATGTTTCCATGTTCGTATGGATGGCAGTGTAGATATTTCCATGTTCATACAGGTGGCGGTTTAGATATTTCCATGTTTATAGAGATAGCAGCGTATTTATTTCCATGTTTATAGAGATAGCAGAGTAGATATTTCCATTGATATACAGATAGCTGTGTAGATATTTGCATGTTCGTACAGATAGCGGTGTAGATATTTCCATGTTCATACAGAGAGTGGTGTAGATATTTCCATGTTCACACAGATAGCGGTGTAGTTATTTCCATGTTCAGATAGCGGTGTAGATATTTCCATGTTCATACAGATAGCGTTGTAGATGTTTCCATGCTCATACAGTCAGCGGTGTAGTTATTTCCATGTTCATACAGATGGCATTGTAGATATTTACATGTTCATACAGATGGCGGTGTGGATATTTCCATGTTCGTATGGATGGCAGTGTAGATATTTCCATGATCATACAGGTGGCGGTGTAGATATTTGCATGTTTATACAGATAGCAGTGTAGTTATTTCCGTGTTTATAGAGATAGCGGTGCAGATATTTCCATTGATAAACAGATAGCTGTGTAGATATTCCCATGTTCATACAGATAGCGGTGTAGATATTTCCATGTTCATACAGATAGCGGTGTAGATATTTCCATGTTCATACAGATAGCGGTGTAGATATTTCCATGTTGATACAGTTAGCGGTGTAGATATTTCCATGTTCATACCAATGGCGGTGTAGATATTTACATGTTCATACAGATGGCGGTATAGATATTTCCATGTTCGTACAGATGTCGTTGTAGATATTTCCATGTTCATAGAGATGGCGGCGTAGATATTTCCATGTTTCTGCAGATAGCGGTATAGATATTTCCATGTTTATACAGATGGCAGTGTAGATATTTCCATGTTAATAGACAGGGCGGTGTAGATATTTCCATCTTCATACAGATGGCGGTGTAAATATTTCCACGTTTATAGGGATGGCGGTGTAGATATTTTTATGTTTACACAGATGGCGGTGTAGATATTTCCATGTTTACACACATAGCTGTGTAGTCATTTCCATGTTTACACAGATAGCGGTGTGGATATTTCCATGTTTATGCAGATAGCAGTGTAGATATTTCAATGTTTATACAGATAGCGGTGCGGATATTTCCATGTTTATACAGATAGTTGGGCAGATATTTCCATGTTTATACAGATAGCGGTGTAGATATTTCCATCTTAATTCACATGGCGGTGTAGATATGTCCATGTTTGTACAGATGGCGGTGTAGATATTTCCATGTTCATACAGATGGCGGTGTAGATATTTCGAAGTTTATAGAGATAGCGCTGTAGTTATTTAAATATTTATAGGGAAATCTGTGTAGATATTTCCATGTATATTCAGATAGCTGTGTAGATATTTCCATGTTCATGCAGATAGCGGTGTATATATTTCCATGTTCATCCAGATGCCGGTGCACATATATCCATGTTCATACAGATGGCGGTGAAGATATTTCCATGTTCATACAGATGGTGGTGTAGATATTTCCATGTTCATACAAATGGCGGTGTAGATATTTCCATGTTCATAGAGATGGCGGTGTAGATATTTCCATGTTCATACAAATGGCGGTGTAGATATTTCCATGTTCATAGAGATGGAGGTGTAGATATTTCCATGTTCATTCAAATGGCGGTGTAGATATTTCCATGTTCAGAGATGGAGGTGTAGATATTTCCATATTTATACAGATAGCAGTGTAGTTATTTCCATGTTGATAGGGATAGCAGTGTAGATATTTTCATTGATATACAGATAGATGTGTAGATATTTGCATGTTCATACAGATAGCGGTCTAGATATTTCCATGTTCATACAGATAGCAGTGTAGATATTTCCAAGTTCATACAGTTATCGGTGTAGATATTTCCATGTTCATACAGATGGCGCTGTAGATATTTCCATGTTCATAGAGATGGCGGTGTAGATATTTCCATATTTATACAGATAGCAGTGTAGTTATTTCCATGTTTATAGAGATAGCAGTGTGGATACTTCCATTGATATACAGAGAGCTGTGTAGATATTTGCATGGTCATACAGATAGCGGTGTAGATATTTCCATGTTCGTACAGATAGCGGTGTAGATTTTCCATGTTCATACAGATAGCAGTGTAGATATTTCCATGTTCATACAGATAACGGTGTAGATATTTCCATGTTCATATAGATAGCCGTGTAGATATTTCCATGTTCATACAGTTAGCGGTGTAGATATTTCCATGTTCATACAGATGGCGGTGTAGATATTTACATGTTCATACAGATGGCGGTATAGATATTTCCATGTTCGTACAGATGGCGTTGTAGATATTTCCATGTTCATAGAGATGGCGGTGTAGATATTTCCATGTTTATGCAGATAGCGGTATAGATATTTCCATGTTTATACAGATGGCAGTGTAGATATTTCAATGTTTATAGAGACGGCGGTGTAGATATTTCCATGTTCATACAGATGGCGGTGTAAATATTTCCACGTTTATAGGGATGGCGGTGTAGAAATTTTTTTGTTTACACAGATGGCGGTGTAGATATTTCCATGTTTACACACATAGCTGTGTAGTCATTTCCATGTTTACACAGATAGCGGTGTGGATATTTCCATGTTTATGCAGATTGCATTGTAGATATTTCAATGTTTATACAGATAGTGGTGCGGATATTTCCATGTTTATACAGATAGTTGGGCAGATATTTCCATGTTTATACAGATAGCGGTGTAGATATTTCCATCTTAATACAGATGGCGGTGTAGATATGTCCATGTTTGTACAGATGTCGGTGTAGATATTTCCATGTTCATACAGATGGCGGTGTAGATATTTCGAAGTTTATAGAGATAGGGCTGTAGTTATTTAAATATTTATAGAGAAATCTGTGTAGATATTTCCATGTATATTCAGATAGCTGTGTAGATATTTCCATGTTCATGCAGATAGCGGTGTATATATTTCCATGTTCATCCAGATACCTGTGTACATATATCCATGTTCATACAGATGGCGGTGAAGATA
This sequence comes from Gorilla gorilla gorilla, assembly GCF_029281585.2. Taxonomy (NCBI): domain Eukaryota; kingdom Metazoa; phylum Chordata; class Mammalia; order Primates; family Hominidae; genus Gorilla; species Gorilla gorilla. The sequence goes on from NC_073236.2 coordinate 141,647,555, forward strand.
TTTCCATGTTCATACAGATGGTGGTGTAGATATTTCCATGTTCATACAAATGGCGGTGTAGATATTTCCATGTTCATAGAGATGGCGGTGTAGTTATTTCCATGTTCATACAAATGGCGGTGTAGATATTTCCATGTTCATAGAGATGGAGGTGTAGATATTTCCATATTTATACAGATAGCAGTGTAGTTATTTCCATGTTGATAGGGATAGCAGTGTAGATATTTTCATTGATATACAGATAGCTGTGTAGATATTTGCATGTTCATACAGATAGCGGTCTAGATATTTCCATGTTCATACAGATAGCAGTGTAGCTATTTCCATGTTCATACAGATATCGGTGTAGATATTTCCATGTTCATACAGATAGCGGTGTAGATATTTCCATGTTCAAACAGATAGCGGTGTAGGTATTTCAATGTTCATACAGTTAGCGGTGTAGATATTTCCATGTTCATACAGATGGCGGTGTAGATATTTCCATGTTCATACAGATAGCGGTGTAGATATTTCCATGTTCATACAGATAGCGGTGTAGATATTTCCATGTTCATACAGATAGCGGTGTAGATATTTCCATGTTCATACAGATAGCGGTGTAGATATTTCCATGTTCATACAGATAGCGGTGTAGATATTTCCATGTTCATACAGATAGCGGTGTAGATATTTCCATGTTCATACAGATAGCGGTGTAGATATTTCCATGTTCATACAGATAGCGGTGTAGATATTTCCATGTTCATACAGATAGCGGTGTGGATATTTCCATGTTCATACCAATAGCGGTGTAGATATTTCCATGTTCATACAGTAAGCGGTGTAGATATTTCCATGTTCATGTAGATGGCGGTGTAGATATTTACATGTTCATACAGATGGCGGTGTAGATATTTCCATGTTCGTACGGATGGCAGTGTAGATATTTCCTTGTTCATACAGGTGGTGGTGTAGATATTTCCATTTTTATACAGATAGCCGTGTAGATATTTCCATGTTTATAGAGATAGTGTTGTAGATAATTTCAATTTCATACAGAGAGCAGTGTAGATATTTCCAAGTTCATACAGATAGCGGTGTAGATATTTCCACGTTTATAGAGATGGCGGTGTAGATATTTCCATGTTCATACAGAGGACGGTGTAGATATTTCCATGTTTATAGGGATGGCGGTGTAGATATTTTCATGTTAACACAGATGGCGGTGTAGATATTTCCATGTTTACACAGATAGCGGTGTAGACATTTCCATGTTTTCACAGATAGCGGTGTGGATATTTCCATGTTTACGCAGATAGCAGTGTAGATATTTCCATGTATATACAGATAGTGGTGCGGATATTTACATGTTTATACAGATAGGTAGATATTTCCATGTTTATACAGATAGCAGTGTAGATATTTCCATCTTAATACAGATGGCGGTGTAGATGTGTCTATGTTCGTACAGATGGCGGTGTAGATATTTCCATGTTCATACAGATGGTGGTGTAGATATTTCCATGTTCATACAAATGGCGGTGTAGATATTTCCATGTTCGTAGAGATGGCGGTGTAGATATTTCCATGTTCATACAAATGGCGGTGTAGATATTTCCATGTTCATAGAGATGGCGGTGTAGATTTTTCCATATTTATAGAGATAGCAGTGTAGTTATTTCCATGTTTATAGAGATAGCAGTGTAGATATTTCCATTGATATACAAATAGCTGTGTAGATATTTGCATGTTCATACAGATAGCGGTGTAGATATTTCCATGTTCATACAGATAGCGGTGTAGATATTTCCATGTTCATACAGATAGCGTTGTAGATATTTCCATGTTCATACAGATAGCGGTGTAGATATTTCCATGTTCATGCAGATAGCGGTGTAGATATTTCCATGTTCATACCAATAGCGGTGTAGATATTTCCATGTCCATACAGTTAGCGTTGTAGATATTTCCATGTTCATACAGATGGCGGTGTAGATACTTCCATGTTCATACAGATGGCGGTGTAGATATTTCCATGTTCGTACGGATGGCAGTGTAGTTATTTCCATGATCATACAGGTGGCGGTGTAGATATTTCCATGTTTATACAGATAGCAGTGTAGTTATTTCCATGTTTATAGAGACAGCTGTGTAGATATTTCCATTGTTATACAGATAGCTGTGTGGATATTTGCATGTTCATACAGATAGCGGTGTAGATATTTCCATGTTCGTAGAGATAGCGGTGTAGATATTTCCATGTTCATACAGATAGCGGTGTAGATATTTCCATGTTCATAGAGATAACGGTGTAGATATTTCCATGATCATACAGACAGCGGTGTAGATATTTCCATGTTTATACAGATAGAAGTGTAGATATTTCCATGTTTATACAGATAGTGGTGTAGATAATTTCAATTTTGTACCAAGAGCAGTGTAGATATTTCCAAGTTCATACTGATAGCGATGTAGATATTTCCACGTTCATAGATATGGCGGTGTAGATATTTCCATGTGCATACTGATGGCGGAGTAGATATTTCCATGTTCATACAAATGGCGGTGTAGATATTTCCATGTTCATAGAGATGGCGGTGTAGATATTTCCATGTTCATACAAATGGCGGTGTAGATATTTCCATGTTCAAAGAGATGGCGGTGAAGATATTTCCATGTTTATACAGATAGCAGTGTAGTTAATTCCATGTTTATAGAGATAGCCGTGTAGACATTTCCATTGATATACACATAGCTGTGTAGATATTTCCATGTTCATACTGATGGCGGTGTAGGTATTTCGAAGTTTATAGAGATAACGCTGTAGTTATTTCCATATTTATAGAGATATCTGTATAGATATTTCCATGTATATGCAGATAGCTGTGTAGATATTTCCATGTTCATCCAGATGCCAGTGTGGATATATCCATGTTCATACAGATGTCGGTGAAGATATTTCCATGTTCTTACAGATGGCGGTGTAGATATTTCCATGTTCATTCAAATGGCAGTGTAGGTATTTCCATGTTCGTTGAGATGGCGGTGAAGATATTTCCATGTTCATACAAATGGCGGTGTAGGTATTTCCATGTTCACAGACATGGCGGTTTAGATATTTCCGTGTTTATAGAGATAGTGGTGTAGTTATTTCCAAGTTTATAGAGACAGCGTTGTAGATATTTCCATGTTTATACAGATAGCGGTGAAGTGATTTCCATGTTAATACAGATAGCAGTGTAGATATTTTCATGTTTATACAGATAACAGTGTAGATATTTCCATGTTTATAGAGATAGTGGTGTAGATAATTTCAATTTTATACAGATAGCAGTGTAGATATTTCCAAGTTCATACAGATAGCGGTGTAGATATTTCCACTTTCATAGAGATGGCGATGTAGATATTTCCATGTTCATACAGATGGCGGTGTAGATATTTCCATCTTTAAAGAGATGGCCGTGTAGATATTTCCATGTTTACACAGATGGCGTTGTAGATATTTCCATGTTTACACAGATAGCGGTGTAGACATTTCCATGTTCATAGAGATGGCGGTGTAGATATTTCCATGTTCATACAAATGGCGGTGCAGATATTTCTATGTTCATAGAGATGGCGGTGTAGATATTTCCATCTTTAAAGATAGCAGTGTAGTTATTTCCATGTTTATAGATATAGCAGTGTAGATATTTCCATTGTTATACAGATAGCTGTGTAGATATTTGCATGTTCATACAGATAGCGGTGTAGATATTTCCATGTTGATACAGATAGCGGTGTAGATATTTCCACGTTCATACACATAGCGGTGTAGATATTTCCATGTTCATACAGATAACGGTGTAGATATTTCCATGATCATACAGACAGCGGTGTAGATATTTCCTTGTTCACACAGATAGCGGTGTAGATATTTCCATGTTCATAGAGATGGCGGTGTAGATATTTCCGTGTTTATACAGATAGCAATGTAGATATTTCCATCTTTATACAGATAGCGGTGTAGATATTTCCATTGATATACAGATAGCTGTGCAGATATTTGCATGTTCATACAGATAGCGGTGTAGATATTTCCATGTTCATATAGATAGCGGTGTAGATATTTCCATGTTCATACAGATAGCGGTGTAGATATTTCCATGTTTTACAGATAGCGGTGTAGATATTTCCATGTTCATATAGATAGCGGGGTAGATATTTCCATCTTCATACAGTTAGCGGTGTAGATATTTCCATGTTCATATAGATGGCGGTGTAGATATTTACATGTTCATACAGATGGTGGTGTAGATATTTCCATGTTTGTAGAGATGGCGGTCTAGATATTTCCATGTTTATAGAGATAGTGGTGTAGTTAGTTCCAAGTTTATAGAGACGGCGTTGTAGATATTTCCATGTTTATACAGACAGCGGTGAAGATATTTCCATGTTCATACAGATAGCGGTGTAGAAATTTCCAACTTCATACAGATAGCGGTGTAGAAATTTCCATGTTCATACATATAGCGGTGTAGATATTTCCATGTTCTTAGAGATGGCGGTGTAGATATTTCCATGTTCGTACACATGGCGGTGTAGATATTTCCATGTTCATAGAGATGACGGTGTAGATATTTCCATTTTCATACGGACGGCGTTGTAGATATTTCCATATTGATACAGATGGCGGTGTAGATATTTCCATGTTTATACAGATGGCAGTGTAGATATTTTCGTGTTTATGCAGAGGGCGGTTTAGATATTTCCATGTTTACAGAGATAGCGCTGTAGATATTTCCATGTTGATAAACATAGCGGTGTAGAGGTTTCTAAGTTTATGGAGATAGCAGTGTAGATATTTCCAAGTTTACAGAGATAGCGGTGTAGATATTTCCATGTTTATGGAGATAGCGGTGTAGATATTTCCATGTTTATTCAGCTACCGGTATAGATATTTCCATGTTTATTCAGATGGCGGTGTAGTTATTTCTATGTTTAGAGAGATTGCGGTCTAGATATTTCCATGTTTACAGAGGTAGTGTTGTAGTTATTTCCAAGTTTATAGAGATAGCCATGTAGATATTTCCATGTTTATACAGATAGCGGTGTAGATATTTCCATGTTTATACAGAGAGCGGTGTAGATATTTCCATCTTTATACAGATATCAGTGTAGATATTTCAATGTTTATACAGATAGTGTTCTGGATATTTGCATCTTAATTCAGATGGCGGTGTAGATAAGTCCATGTTCATACAGACGGCGGTGTATATGTTTCCAGTTTTATAGAGATAGCAGTGTAGTTATTTCCATGTTTAAAGAGATAGCGGTGTAGAGTTTTCCATGTATATACAGATAGCTATGTAGATATTCCCATGTTCACACAGATAGCAATGCAGATATTTCCATGCTCACACAGATAGCGGTGTAGATATTTCCATGTTCACACAGATAGCGGTGTAGATATTTCCATGTTCATAGAGATGACGGTGTAGATATTTCCATGTTCATACAAATGGCGGTGTAGATATTTCCATGTTCATAGAGATGGCGGTGTAGATATTTCCATGTTTATACAGATAGCAATGTAGATATTTCCTTCTTTATACACATAGCGGTGTAAATATTTCCATTGATATACAGATAGCTGTGCAGACATTTGCATGTTCATACAGATAGCGGTGTAGATATTTCCATGTTCATATAGATAGCGGTGTAGATATTTCCATGTTCATACAGATAGCGGTGTAGAAATTTCCATGTTTTACAGATAGCGGTGTAGATATTTCCATGTTCATACAGATAGCGGGGTAGATATTTCCAAGTTCATACAGATGGCGGTGTAGATATTTACATGTTCATACAGATGGCGGTGTAGATATTTCCATGTTCGTACGGATGGCAGTGTAGGTATTTCCATGTTCATACAGGTGGCGGTGTAGCTATTTCCATGTTCATACAGATAGCAGTGTAGTTATTTCCATGTTTATACAGATAGCGGTGTAGATATTTCCATTGATATACAGATAGCTGTGTAGATATTTGCATGTTCATACAGATAGCGGTGTAGATATTTCCATGTTCATACACGTAGCGGTGCACTTGTTTCCATGTTCATACAGATAACGGTGTAGATATTTCCATGATCATACTGACAGCGGTGTAGATATTTCCATGTTCACACAGATAGCGGTGTAGATGTTTCCATGTTTATAGAGATAGCGGTTTAGATATTTCCATGTTCATACAGATAGCAGTGTAGATATTTCCATGTTCATAGAGACAACGGTGTAGATATTTCCATGTTCATACAGATAGCCTTGTAGATATTTCCATGTTCATACAGATGGCGGTGTAGATATTTCCATGTTTTATGAGATGGCTGTGTAGATATTTTCATGTTTACACAGATGGCGTTGGAGATATTTCCATGTTTACTCAGATAGCGGTGTAGACATTTCCATGATTACGCAGATAGCGGTGAGGATATTTCCATGTTTATGCAGATAGCGGTGTAGATATTTCCATGTTTATACAGATAGCGGTGCGGATATTTCCATGTTTATACAGATAGCAATGTAGATATTTCCATGTTTATAGAGATAGCGGTGTAGATATTTACATTGATATACAGATAGCTGTGTAGATATTTGCATGTTCATACAGATAGCGGTGTAGATGTTTCCATGTTCATACAGATAGCGGTGTAGATATTTCCATGTTCATACAGATAGCGGTGTAGATATTTCCATGTTTTACAGATAGCGGTGTAGATATTTCCATGTTCATACAGATAGCGGTGTAGATATTTCCATGTTCATATAGTTAGCGGTGTAGATATTTCCATGTTCATACAGATGGCGGTGTAGATATTTACGTGTTCATACAGATGGCGGTGTAGATATTTCCATGTTTATGCAGATAGCGGTGTAGATATTTCCATGTTTATACAGATAGCGGTGCGGATATTTCCATGTTTATACAGATAGTAGGGCAGATATTTCAATGTTTATGCAGATAGCGGTGTAGATATTTCCATCTTAATACAGATGGCGATGTAGATATGTCCATGTTCGTAAAGATGGCGGTGTAGATATTTACATGTTCATACAGATAGCAGTGTAGTTATTTCCATGTTTATAGAGATAGCAATGTAGATATTTCCATTGGTATACATATAGCAGTGTAGATATTTGCATGTTCATACTGATAGAGGTGTAGATATTTCCATGTTCGTACAGATAGCGGTGTAGATATTTCCATGTTCATACAGATAGCGAAGTAGATATTTCCATGTTCATACAGATAACGGTGTAGATATTTCCGTGTTCATACAGATAGCGGTGTAGATATTTCCACGTTCATACAGTTAGCGGTGTAGATATTTCCATGTTCATACAGATGGCGGTGTAGATATTTCCATGTTCATTCAGATGGCGGTGTAGATATTTCCATGTTCGTACAGATGGCGGTGTAGATATTTCCATGTTCATAGAGATGGCGGTGTAGTTATTTCCATGTTTATGCACATAGCGGTATAGATATTTCCATGTTTATACAGATGGTGGTGTTGATATTTCCATGTTTATAGAGATGGCGGTCCAGATATTTCCATGTTTATAGAGATAGTGGTGTAGTTATTTCCAAGTTTATAGAGACAGCATTGTAGATATTTCCATGTTTATACAGATAGCGGTGAAGATATTTCCATGTTTATACAGATAGCGGTGTAGATATTTCCATGTTTATACACATAGCAGTGTAGATATTTCAATGTTTATAGAGATAGTGGTGTAGATAATTTCAATTTTATACAGATAGCAGTGTAGATATTTCCAAGTTCATACAGATAGCGGTGTAGATATTTCCAAGTTTATAGAGATGGCGTTGTAGATATTTCCATGTTCATACAGATGGCGGTGTAGATATTTCCATGTTTTTAGAGATGGCGGTGTAGATATTTTCATGTTTACACAGATGGCGGTGGAGATATTTCCATGTTTACTCAGATAGCGGTGTAGACATTTCCATGTTTACACAGATAGCGGAGAGGATATTTCCATGTTTATGCAGATAGCGGTGTAGATATTTCCATGTTTATACAGATAGCGGTGCGGATATTTCCTTGTTTATACAGATAGCAATGTCGATATTTCCATGTTCATACAGATAGCGGTGTAGATATTTCCATGTTCATACAGATAGCGGTGTAGATATTTCCATGATTTACAGATAGCGGTGTAGATATTTCCATGTTCATACAGATAGCGGTGTAGATATTTCCATGTTCATACAGTTAGCGGTGTAGATATTTCCATGTTCATACAGATGGCGGTTTAGATATTTACATGTTCACACAGATGGCGGTGTAGATATTTCCATGTTCGTACAGATAGCGGTGTAGATATTTCCATGTTCATACAGATAGCGGTGTAGATATTTCCATGTTCATACAGTTATCGGAGTAGATGTTTCCATGTTCATACAGATGGCGGTGTAGATATTTACATGTTCATACAGATGGCGGTGTAGATATTTCCATGTTCGTTCAGATGGCGGTGTAGATATTTCCATGTTCATAGAGATGGCGGTGTACATATGTCCATGTTTATGCAGATAGCGGTATAGATATTTCCATGTTTATACAGATGGTGGTGTAGGTATTTCCATGTTTATAGAGATGGCCGTCTAGATATTTCCATGTTTATAGACATAGTGATGTAGTTATTTCCAAGTTTATAGAGACAGCGTGGTAGATATTTCCATGTTTAAACAGATAGCGGTGAAGATATTTCCATGTTTATACAGATAGCAGTGTAGATATTTCCATGTTTATTCAGATAGCAGTGTAGATATTTCCATGTTTATAGAGATAGTGGTGTAGATAATTCCAATTTTGTACAGATAGCAGTGTAGATATTTCCAAGTTCATACAGATAGCGGTGTAGATATTTCCACGTTTATAGAGATGGCGGTGTAGATATTTCCATGTTCATACAGATGGCGGTGTAGATATTTCCATGTTTATAGTGATGGCGGTGTAGATATTTTCATGTTTACACAGATAGCGGTGTAGATATTTCCATGTTTACACAGATAGCGGTGTAGACATTTCCATGTTCATCCAGATGGCGGTGTAGATATTCACATGTTCATACAGATGGCGGTGAAGATATTTCAATGTTCATACAGATGGTGGTGTAGATATTTCCATGTTCATACAAATGGCGTTGTAGATATTTCCATGTTCATAGAGATGGCGGTGTAGATATTTCCACGTTCATACAAATGGCGGTGTAGATATTTACATGTACATAGAGATGGCGGTGTAGATATTTCCATGTTTATACAGATAGCAGTGTAGTTATTTCCATGTTTATGGAGATAGCATTGTAGATATTTCCATTGATAAACAGATAGCTGTGTAGATATTTGCATGCTCATACAGATAGCGGTGTAGATATTTCCATGTTCATACAGATAGCGGTGTAGATATATCCATGTTCATAGAGATAGCGGTGTATATATTTCCATGTTCATACAGATAGTGGTGTAGATATTTCCATGTTCATGCAGATAGCGGTGTAGATATTTCCATGTTCATACAGATAGCGGTTCAGATATTTCCATGCTCATACCGTTAGCGGTGTAGATATTTACATGTTCATACTGATGGTGGTGTAGATATTTACATGTTCATACAGATTGCGGTGTAGATATTTCCATGTTCGTACTGATGGCGGTGTAGATATTTGCATGTTCATAGAGATGGCGGTGTAGATATTTCCATGTTTATGCAGATAGGGGTATAGATATTTCCATGTTTATACAGATGGTGGTGGAGATATTTCCATGTTTATAGAGATGGCGGTCTAGATATTTCCATGTTTATAGAGATAGTGGTGTAGTTGTTTCCAGGTTTATAGAGACAGCATTGTAGATATTTCCATGTTTATACAGATAGCGGTGAAGATATTTCCATGTTTATACAGATAGCGGTGTAGATATTTCCATGTTTATACAGATAGCGGTGTAGATATTTCCATGTTTATAGAGATAGTGGTGCAGATAATTCCAATTTTTTACAGATAGCAGTGCAGCTATTTCCAAGTTCATACAGATAGCGGTGTAGATATTTCCACGTTTATAGAGATGGCGGTGTAGATATTTCCATGTTCATACAGATGGTGGTGTAGATATTTCCATGTTCGTACAGGTGGCGGTGTAGATATTTCCATGTTTATACAGATTGCAGTGTAGTTATTTCCATGTTTATAGAGATAGCAGTGTAGATATTTCCATTGATATACAGATAGCTGTGTAGATATTTGCATGTTCATACAGATAGCGGTGTAGATATTTCCATGTTCGTACAGATAGCGGTGTAGATATTTCCATGTTTATACAGACAGCGGTGAAGATATTTCCATGTTTATACAGATAGCGGTGTAGATATTTCCATGTTTATACAGATAGCGGTGTTGATATTTCCATGTTTATAGAGATAGTGGTGTAGATAATTCCAATTTTATACAGATAGCAGTGTAGATATTTCCAGTTGCATACAGATAGCGGTGTAGATATTTCCACGTTTATAGAGATGGCGGTGTAGATATTTCCATGCTCATACATATAGCTGTGTAGATATTTCTGTGTTCATACAGATAACGGTGTAGATATTTCCATGTTCATACAGATAGCGGTGCAGATATTTCCATGTTCATACAGTTAGCAGTGTAGATATTTCCATGTTCATACAGATGGCGGTGTAGATATTTAAATTTTCATACAGATGGTGGTGTAGATATTTCCATGTTCTTACAGATGGCGGTGTAGATATTTCCATGTTGATAGAGAAGGCGGTGTAGATAATTCCATATTTATGCAGATAGCGGTATAGATATTTCCATGTTTATACAGATGGTGGTGTACATATTTCCATGTTTATAGAGATGGCGGTCTAGATATATCCATGTTTATAGAGATAGTGGTGTAGTTATTTCCACGTTTATAGAGACAGCGTTGTAGATATTTCCATGTTTATACAGATAGCGGTGAAGATATTTCCATGTTTATACAGATAGCGGTGTAGATATTTACATGTTTATACAGATAGCGGTGTAGATATTTCCATGTTGATAGATAGTGGTGTAGATAATTCCAATTTTATACAGATAGCAGTGTAGCTATTTCCATGTTCATACAGATGGCGGTGTAGATATTTCCAAGTTTATAGAGAAGGCGGTGTAGATATTTTCATGTTTACACAGATGGCGGTGTAGATATTTCCATGTTTACACAGATAGCGGTGTAGACATTTCCATGATAACACAGATAGCTGTGTGGATATTTCCATGTTTATTCAGATAGCGGTGTAGATATTTCCATGTTTATACAGATAGTGGTGCAGATATTTCCATGTTTATAAAGATAGCGGTGTAGATATTTCCATCTTATACAGATAGCGGTGTAGATATGTCCATGTTCGTACAGATGGCGGTGTAGATATTTCCATGTTCATACAGATGGCGGTGTAGATATTTCGAAGTTTATAGAGATAGCGCTGTAGTTACTTCTATATTTACATAGAAATCTGTGTAGATATTTCCATGTATATCCTGATAGCTGGGCAGATATTTCCATGTTCATGCAGATAGCGGTGTAGTTGTTTCCATGTTCATCCAGATGCCGGTGTAGATACATCCATGTTCATACAGATGGCGGTGAAGGTATTTCCATGTTCATACAGATGGCTGTGTAGATATTTCCATGTTCATACAAATGGCGGTGTAGATATTTCCATGTTCATAGAGATGGCGGTGTAGATATTTCCATGTTCATAGAAATGGCGGTGTAGATATTTCCATCTTCATAGACATGGCGGTGTAGATATTTCCATGTTTATAGAGATAGCAGTGTAGTTATTTCCATGTTTATAGAGATAGCAGTATTGATATTTCCATTGATATACAGATAGCGGTGTAGATATTTCCATGTTCATACAGAGACCGTTGTAGACATTTCCATGTTCATACAGATAGCGGTGCAGATATTTCCATTTTCATACAGATAGCGGTGTAGATATTTCCATGTTCATACAGTTAGCGGTGTAGATATTTCCATGTTCATACAGATGGCAGTGTAGATATTTACATGTTCATACAGATGGCGGTGCAGATATTTCCATGTTCGTATGGATGGCAGTGTAGATATTTCCATGTTCATACAGGTGGCGGTGTAGATATTTCCATGTTTATACATTTAGCAGTGTAGTTATTTCCATGTTTACAGAGATAGCAGTGTAGATATTTCCATTGATATACAGATAGCTGTGTAGATATTTGCATGTTCATGCAGATAGCGGTGTAGATATTTCCATGTTCATACAGATAGCGGTGTAGATATTTCCATGTTCATACAGAGATCGGTGTAGATATTTCCATGTTCATACAGATAGCGGTGTAGATATTTCCATGTTCATACAGATAGCGGTGTAGGTATTTCCATTTTCATACAGTTAGTGGTGTAGATATTTCCATCTTCATACAGATGGCGGTTTAGATATTTACATGTTCATACAGATGGCGGTGTAAATATTTCCATGTTCTTACAGATGGCGGTGTAGATATTTCCATGTTCATAGAGGTGGCGGTGTATATATTTCCATGTTTATACAGATAGCGGTATAGGTATTTCCATGTATATACAGATGGTGGTGTAGATATTTCCATGTTTATAGAGATGGCGGTCTAGATATTTCCATGTTTACAGAGATGGTGGTGTATTTATTTCCAAGTTTTTAGAGACAGCGTTGAAGATATTTCCATGTTTATACAGATAGCGGTGAAGATATTTCCATGTTTATACAGATAGCGGTGTAGACATTTCCATGTTTATATAGATAACAGTGTAGATATTTCCATGTTTATAGAGATAGGGGTGTAGATAATTTCAATTTTATACAGAGAGCAGTGTAGATATTTCCATGTCTATACAGATAGCGGTGTAGATATTTCCACGTTTATAGAGATGGCGGTGTAGATATTTCCATGTTCATACAGATGGCGGTGTAGATATTTCCATGATTATGGGGATGGCAGTGTAGATATTTTCATATTTACACAGATGGCGGTGTACATATTTCCATGTTTACACAGATAGCGGTGTAGACATTTCCATGTTTACACAGATAGCGGTGTGGATATTTCCATGTTTATGCAGATAGCAGTGTAGATATTTCCATGTTTATACAGATAGCGGTGCGGATATTTCCATGTTTATACAGATAGTTGGGCAGATATTTCCATGTTTATACAGATATCGGTGTAGATATTTCCATCTTAATACAGATGGCGGTGTAGATATTTCCATGTTCATACAGATGGCGTTGTAGATATTTCGAAGTTTATAGAGATAGCGCTGTAGTTATTTCCATATTTATAGAGAAATCTGTGTAGATATTTAAATGTATATTCAAATAGCTGTGTAGGTATTTCCATGTTCATGCAGATAGCAGTGTAGATATTTCCATGATCATCCAGATGCCGGTGTACATATATCCATGTTCATACAGATGGCGGAGAAGATATTTCCATGTTCATACAGATGGCGGTGTAGATATTTCCACGTTAATACAAATGGCGTTGTAGATACTTCCAAGTTCATAGAGATGGCGGTGTAGATGTTTCCATGTTCATACAAATGGCGGTGTAGATATTTCCATATTTATACAGATAGCAGTGTAGTTATTTCCATGTTTATAGAGATTCCAGTGTAGATATTTCCATTGATATACAGATAGCTGTGTAGATATTTGCATGTTCATACAGATAGCGGTGTAGATATTTCCATGTTCGTACAGATAGCGGTGTAGATATTTCCATGTTCATACAGATAGCGGTGTAGATATTTCCATGTTCATACAGATAGCGGTGTAGATATTTCCATGTTCATACAGATATCGGTGTAGATATTTCCATGTTCATACAGTTACCGGTGTAGATATTTCCATGTTCATACAGATGGCGGTGTAGATATTTACATGTTCATACAGATGGCGGTGTAGATATTTCCATGTTCGTACAGATGGCGGTGTAGATATTTCCATGTTCATAGAGATGGCGGTGTAGATATTTCCATGTTCATAGAAATGGTGTAGATATTTACATGTTCATAGAGATGGCAGTGTAGATATTTCCATGTTTATACAGATAGCAGAGTACTTATTACCACGTTTATAGAGATAGTATTGTAGATATTTCCACTGATATACAGATAGCTGTGAAGATATTTGCAAGTTCACACAGATAGCGGTGTAGATATTTCCATGTTCATGCCGATAGCGGTGTAGATATTTCCATGCTCATACTGATAGCGGTGTAGATATTTCCATGTTCATACAGTTAGCGGTGTAGATATTTCCATCTTCATACAGATGGCGGTTTAGATATTTACATGTTCATACAGATGGCGGTGTAAATATTTCCATGTTCTTACAGATGGCGGTGTAGATATTTCCATGTTCATAGAGGTGGCGGTGTATATGTTTCCATGTTTATACAGATAGCGGTATAGGTATTTCCATGTATATACAGATGGTGGTGTAGATATTTCCATGTTTATAGAGATGGCGGTCTAGATATTTCCATGTTTACAGAGATGGTGGTGTAGTTATTTCCAAGTTTATAGAGACAGCGTTGTAGATATTTCCATGTTTATACAGATAGCGGTGAAGATATTTCCATGTTTATACAGATAGCGGTGTAGACATTTCCATGTTTATATAGATAACAGTGTAGATATTTCCATGTTTATACAGATAACAGGGCAGATATTTCCATGTTTATAGAGATAGTGGTGTAGATAATTTCAATTTTATACAGAGAGCAGTGTAGATATTTCCATGTCTATACAGATAGCGGTGTAGATATTTCCACGTTTATAGAGATGGCGGTGTAGATATTTCCATGTTCATACAGACGGCGGTGTAGATATTTCCATGATTATGGGGATGGCAGTGTAGATATTTTCATATTTACACAGATGGCGGTGTACATATTTCCATGTTTACACAGATAGCGGTGTAGACATTTCCATGTTTACACAGATAGCGGTGTGGATATTTCCATGTTTATGCAGATAGCAGTGTAGGTATTTCCATGTTTATACAGATAGCGGTGCGGATATTTCCATGTTTATACAGATAGTTGGGCAGATATTTCCATGTTTATACAGATATCGGTGTAGATATTTCCATCTTAATACAGATGGCGGTGTAGATATTTCCTTGTTCATACAGATGGCGGTGTAGATATTTCCACGTTTATAGAGATGGCGGTGTAGATATTTCCATTTTCATACAGACGGCGGTGTAGATATTTCCATGATTATGGGGATGGCAGTGTAGATATTTTCATATTTACACAGATGGCGGTGTACATATTTCCATGTTTACACAGATAGCGGTGTAGACATTTCCATGTTTACACAGATAGCGGTGTGGATATTTCCATGTTTATGCAGATAGCAGTGTAGATATTTCCATGTTTATACAGATAGCGGTGCGGATATTTCCATGTTTATACAGATAGTTGGGCAGATATTTCCATGTTTATACAGATATCGGTGTAGATATTTCCATCTTAATACAGATGGCGGTGTAGATATTTCCATGTTCATACAGATGGCGGTGTAGATATTTCGAAGTTTATAGAGATAGCGCTGTAGTTATTTCCATATTTATAGAGAAATCTGTGTAGATATTTAAATGTATATTCAGATAGCTGTGTAGATATTTCCATGTTCATGCAGATAGCAATGTAGATATTTCCATGTTCATCCAGATGCCGGTGTACATATATCCATGTTCATACAGATGGCGGAGAAGATATTTCCATGTTCATACAGATGGCGGTGTAGATATTTCCACGTTCATACAAATGGCGGTGTAGATACTTCCATGTTCATAGAGATGGCGGTGTAGATATTTCCATGTTCATACAAATGGCGGTGTAGATATTTCCATGTTCATAGAGATGGCGGTGTAGATATTTCCGTGTTTATACAGATAGCAGTGTAGTTATTTCCATGTTTATAGAGATAGCAGTGTAGATATTTCCATGTTCGTACAGATAGCAGTGTAGTTATTTCCATGTTTATAGAGATAGCAGTGTAGATATTTCCATGTTCGTACAGATAGCGGTGTAGATATTTCCATGTTCATACAGATAGCGGTGTAGATATTTCCATGTTCATACAGATAGGTGTGTAGATATTTCCATGTTCATACAGATAGCGGTGTAGATATTTCCATGTTCTTACAGTTACTGGTGTAGATATTTCCATGTTCATACAGATGGCGGTGTAGATATTTACATTTTCATACAGATGGCGGTGTAGATATTTCCATGTTCGTACAGATGGCGGTGTAGATATTTCCATGTTCATACAGATGGTGGTGTAGGTATTTCCATGTTCATACAGATGGTGGTGTAGGTATTTCCATGTTCATACAGATGGTGGTGTAGATATTTCCATGTCTATTGAGATTGCAGTGTAGATATTTTCATGTTTACACAGATGGCGGTGTAGATATTTCCATGTTTACACAGATAGCGGTGTAGACATTTCCATGTTTACACAGATAGCGGTGTGGATAGTTCCATGTTTATGCAGATAGCGGTGTAGATATTTCCACGTTTATACAGATAGCCCTGCGGATATTTCCATGTTTATCCAGATGGGCAGATATTTCGATGTTTATACTGATAGCGGTGTAGATAGTTCCATCTTAATACAAATGGCGGTGTAGATATGTCCAAGTTCGTACAGATGGCGTTGTAGATATTTCCATGTTCATACAGATGGTGGTGTAGATATTTCGAAGTTTATAGAGATAGCGCTGTAGTTATTGCCATATTTGTAGAGAAATCTGTGTAGATATTTCCATGTTTATGCAGATAGCTGTGTAGATATTTCCATGTTCATGTGGATAGCGGTGTAGATATTTCCATGTTCATCCAGATGCCGGTGTAGATATATCCATGTTCATACAGATGGCGTTGAAGGTATTTCCATGTTCATACAAATGGCGGTGTAGATATTACCATGTTCATAGAGATGGCGGTGTAGATATTTCCATGTTCATACAAATGGCGGTGTAGATATTTCCATGCTCATAGAGATGACGGTGTAGATATTTCCATGTTTGTACAGATAGCAGTGTAGTTATTTCCATGTTTATAGAGATAGTGGTGTAGATAATTTCAATTTTATACAGATATCTGTGTAGGTATTTGCATGTTCATACAAATAGCGGTGTAGATATTTCCATGTTCGTACAGATAGCCGTGTAGATATTTCTATGTTCATACAGATAGCGGTGTAGATATTTCCATGTTCATACAGATAACGGTGTAGATATTTCCCTGTTCATACAGATAGCGGTGTAGATATTTCCATGTTCATACAGATGGCGGTGTAGATATTTACATGTTCATACAGATGGCGGTGTAGATATTTCCATGTTCGTACAGATGGCGGTGTAGATATTTCCATGTTCATAGAGATGGCGGTGTAGATATTTCCATGTTTATGCAGATAGCGGTATAGATAGTTCCATGTTTATACAGATGGTGGTGTAGGTATTTCCATGTTTATGGAGATGGCGGTCTAGATATTTCCATGTTTATAGAGATAATGGTGTAGTTATTTCCAAGTTTATAGAGACAGCGTTGTAGATATTTCCGTGTTTATACGGACAGCGGTGAAGATATTTCCATGTTTATACAGATAGCGGTGTAGATATTTCCATGTTTATACAGATAACAGTGTAGATATTTCCATGTCTATGGAGATAGGGGTGTAGATAATTTCAATTTTATACAGATAGCAGTGTAGATATTTCCAAGATCATACAGATAGCGGTGTAGATATTTCCACGTTTATAGAGATGGCGGTGTAGATATTTCCATGTTCATACAGATGGCGGTGTAGATATTTCCATGTGTATAGAGATGGCGGTGTAGATATTTTCATGTTTACAAAGATGGCGGTGTAGATATTTCCATGTTTACACAGATAGCGGTGCAGACATTTCCATGTTTACACAGATAGCGGTGTGGATATTTTCATGTTTATGCAGATAGCGGTGTAGATATTTCCATGTTTATACAGATAGCGGTGCGGATATTTCCATGTTTATACAGATGGGCAGATATTTCCATGTTTATACAGATAGCGGTGTAGATATTTCCATCTTAATACAGATGCCGGTGTAGATATGTCCATGTTCGTACAGATGACGGTGTAGATATTTCCATGTTCATACAGATGGCGGTGTAGATATTTAGAAGTTTATAGAGATAGCGCTGTAGATATTTCCATATTTATAGAGAAATCTTTGTAGGTATTTCCATGTATATGCAGATAGCTGAGTAGATATTTCCTTTTTCATGCAGATAGCGGTGTAGATATATCCATGTTCATACAGATGGCGGTGAAGATATTTCCAAGTTCATACAGATGGCGGTGTACATATTTCCATGTTCATAAAAATGGCGGTGCAGGTATTTCCATGTTCATAGAGATGGCGTTGTAGATATTTACATGTTCATACAAATGGCGGTGTAGATATTTCCATGTTCATAGAGATGGTGGTGTAGATATTTCCATGTTTATACAGATAGCAGTGTAGTTATTTCCATTTTTATAGTGATAGTGGTGTAGATAATTTCATTTTTATACAGATAGCTGTGTAGACATTTGCATGTTCATACAGATAACGGTGTAGATATTTCCATGTTCATACAGATAGCGATGTAGATATTTCCATGTTCATACAGATAGCAGTGTAGATATTTCCATGTTCATACAGGTAGCGGTGTAGATATTTCCATGTTTATACAGATAGCAGTGTAGTTATTTCCATGTTTATAGAGATAGCAGTGTAGATATTTCCATTGATATACAGATACCTGTGTAGATATTTGCATGTTCATACAGATAGCGGTGTAGATATTTCCATGTTCGTACAGATAGCGGTGTAGATATTTCCATGTTCATACAGATAGCGGTGTAGATATTTCCATGTTCATACAGATGGTGGTGTAGATATTTCGAAGTTTATAGAGATAGCGCTGTAGTTATTGCCATATTTATAGAGAAATCTGTGTAGATATTTCCATGTTTATGCAGATAGCTGTGTAGATATTTCCATGTTCATGTGGATAGCGGTGTAGATATTTCCATGTTCATCCAGATGCCGGTGTAGATATATCCATGTTCATACAGATGGCGGTGAAGGTATTTCCATGTTCATACAAATGGCGGTGTAGATATTACCATGTTCATAGAGATGGCGGTGTAGATATTTCCATGTTCATACAAATGGCGGTGTAGATATTTCCATGCTCATAGAGATGACGGTGTAGATATTTCCATGTTTGTACAGATAGCAGTGTAGTTATTTCCATGTTTATAGAGATAGTGGTGTAGATAATTTCAATTTTATACAGATATCTGTGTAGGTATATGCATGTTCATACAAATAGCGGTGTAGATATTTCCATGTTCGTACAGATAGCCGTGTAGATATTTCTATGTTCATACAGATAGCGGTGTAGATATTTCCATGTTCATACAGATAACGGTGTAGAAATTTCCCTGTTCATACAGATAGCGGTGTAGATATTTCCATGCTCATACAGATGGCGGTGTAGATATTTACATGTTCATACAGATGGCGGTGTAGATATTTCCATGTTCGTACAGATGGCGGTGTAGATATTTCCATGTTTATAGAGATGGCGGTGTAGATATTTCCATGTTTATGCAGATAGCGGTATAGATAGTTCCATGTTTATACAGATGGTGGTGTAGGTATTTCCATGTTTATGGAGATGGCGGTCTAGATATTTCCATGTTTATAGAGATAATGGTGTAGTTATTTCCAAGTTTATAGAGACAGCGTTGTAGATATTTCCGTGTTTATACGGACAGCGGTGAAGATATTTCCATGTTTATACAGATAGCGGTGTAGATATTTCCATGTTTATACAGATAACAGTGTAGATATTTCCATGTCTATGGAGATAGGGGTGTAGATAATTTCAATTTTATACAGATAGCAGTGTAGATATTTCCAAGATCATACAGATAGCGGTGTAGATATTTCCACGTTTATAGAGATGGCGGTGTAGATATTTCCATGTTCATACAGATGGCGGTGTAGATATTTCCATGTGTATAGAGATGGCGGTGTAGATATTTTCATGTTTACAAAGATGGCGGTGTAGATATTTCCATGTTTACACAGATAGCGGTGTAGACATTTCCATGTTTACACAGATAGCGGTGTGGATATTTCCATGTTTATGCAGATAGCGGTGTAGATATTTCCATGTTTATACAGATAGCGGTGCGGATATTTCCATGTTTATACAGATGGGCAGATATTTCCATGTTTATACAGATAGCGGTGTAGATATTTCCATCTTAATACAGATGCCGGTGTAGATATGTCCATGTTCGTACAGATGACGGTGTAGATATTTCCATGTTCATACAGATGGCAGTGTAGATATTTAGAAGTTTATAGAGATAGCGCTGTAGTTATTTCCATATTTATAGAGAAATCTTTGTAGGTATTTCCATGTATATGCAGATAGCTGAGTAGATATTTCCATGTTCATGCAGATAGCGGTGTAGACATATCCATGTTCATACAGATGGCGGTGAAGATATTTCCAAGTTCATACAGATGGCGGTGTACATATTTCCATGTTCATAAAAATGGCGGTGCAGGTATTTCCATGTTCATAGAGATGGCGTTGTAGATATTTACATGTTCATACAAATGGCGGTGTTGATATTTCCATGTTCATAGAGATGGTGGTGTAGATATTTCCATGTTTATACAGATAGCAGTGTAGTTATTTCCATTTTTATAGTGATAGTGGTGTAGATAATTTCATTTTTATACAGATAGCTGTGTAGACATTTGCATGTTCATACAGATAACGGTGTAGATATTTCCATGTTCATACAGATAGCGATGTAGATATTTCCATGTTCATACAGATAGCAGTGTAGATATTTCCATGTTCATACAGGTAGCGGTGTAGATATTTCCATGTTTATACAGATAGCAGTGTAGTTATTTCCATGTTTATAGAGATAGCAGTGTAGATATTTCCATTGATATACAGATACCTGTGTAGATATTTGCATGTTCATACAGATAGCGGTGTAGATATTTCCATGTTCGTACAGATAGCGGTGTAGATATTTCCATGTTCATACAGATAGCGGTGTAGATATTTCCATGTTCATACAGATAACGGTGTAGATATTTCCATGTTCTTACAGATAGCGGTGTAGATATTTCCATTATCAGACAGTTAGCGGTGTAGATATTTCCATGTTCATACAGATGGCGGTGTAGATATTTACATGTTCATACAGATGGAGGTGTAGATATTTCCATGTTTGTACAGATGGTGGTGTAGATATTTCCATGTTCATAGAGATGGCGGTGTAGATATTTCCATGTTTATGCAGATAGCGGTATAGATATTTCCATGTTTATACAGATGGTGGTGTAGATATTTCAATGTTTATAGAGATGGCGGTCTAGATATTTCCATGTTTATACAGATAGCGGTGAAGATATTTCCATGTTTATACAGATAGCGGTGTAGATATTTCCATGTTTATACAGATAGCAGTGTAGATTTTTCCATGTTTATAGTGATAGTGGAGTAGATAATTTCAATTTTATACGTAGAGCAGTGTAGATATTTCCAAGTTCATACAGATAGCGATGTAGATATTTCCACGTTTATAGAGATGGCGGTGTAGATATTTCCATGTTCATACTGATGGCGGTGTAGATATTTCTATGTTCATACAAATGGCGGTGTAGATATTTCCATGTTCATAGAGATGGCGATGTAGATATTTCCATGTTCGTACGGATGGCAGTGTAGACATTTCCATGTTCATACAGGTGGCGGTGTAGATATTTCCATGTTTATACCGATAGCAGTGTAGTTATTTCCATGTTTATAGAGATAGCAGTGTAGATATTTCCATTGATATACATATAGCTGTGTAGATATTTCCATGTTCATACCAATATCGGTGTAGATATTTCCATGTTCTTACAGATAGCGGTGTAGATATTTCCATGTTCATACAGATAGCGGTGTAGATATTTCCATGTTCATACAGATAACGGTGTAGATATTTCCATGTTCATACAGATAGCGGTGTAGATATGTCCATGTTCATACAGTTAGCGGTGCAGATATTTCCATGTTCATACAGATGGCGGTGTAGTTATTTACATGTTCATACAGATGGCGGTGTAGATATTTCCATGTTCGTACAGATGGCGGTGTAGATATTTCCATGTTCATAGAGATGGCGGTGTAGATATTTCCATGTTTATGCAGATAGCGGTATAGATATTTCCATGTTTATACAGATGGTGGTGTAGGTATTTCCATGTTTATAGAGATGGCGGTCTAGATATTTCCATGTTTATAGAGATAGTGGTGTAGTTATTTCCAAGTTTATAGAGACAGCGTTGTAGATATTTCCATGTTTATACAGATAGCGGTGAAGATATTTCCATGTTTATACAGATAGCGGTGTAGATATTTCCATGTTTATACAGATAACAGTGTAGATATTTCCATGTTTATAGAGATAGGGGTGTAGATAATTTCAATTTTATACAGATAGCAGTGTAGTTATTTCCAAGTTCATACAGATAGCGGTGTAAATATTTCCACGTTTATAGAGATGGCGGTGTAGATATTTCCATGTTCATACAGATGGCGGTGTAGATATTTACATGTTTATAGAGATGGCGGTGTAGATATTTTCATGTTTACACAGATTGGGGTGTAGATATTTCCATGTTTACACAGATGGCGGTGTAGACATTTCCATGTTTACGCAGATAGCGGTGTGGATGTTTCCAAGTTTATGCAGATAGCGGTGTAGATATTTCCATGTTTATACAGATAGCGGTGCGGATATTTCCATGTTAATACAGATGGGCGGATATTTCCATGTTTATACAGATAGTGGTGTAGATATTTCCATGTTAATACAGATGGTGGTGTAGATATGTCCTTGTTCATACAGATGGTGGTCTAGATATTTCCATGTTCATACAGATGGCGGTGTAGATATTTCGAAGTTTATAGAGATAGCGCTGTAGTTATTTCCATATTTATAGAGAAATCTGTGTAGATATTTCCATGTATATGCAGATAGCTGTGTAGATATTTCCATGTTCATCCAGATGCCGGTGTACATATATCCATGTTCATACAGATGGCGGTGAAGATATTTGCATGTTCATACAGATGGCTGTGTAGATATTTCCATGTTCATACAAATGGCGGTATAGATATTTCCATGTTCATAGAGATGGCGGTGTAGATATTTCCAAGTTCATACAAACAGCGGTGTAGATATTTCCATGTTCATAGAGATCGCGGTGTAGATATTTCCATGTTTATACAGATAGCCGTGTAGTCATTTCCATGTTGATAGAGATAGTGGTGTAGATAATTTCAATTTTGTACAGATAGCTGTGTAGATATTTGCATGTTCACACAGATAGCGGTGTATATATTTCCATGTTCATACAGATAGCGGTGTAGATATTTCCATGTTCATACAGATAGCGGTGTAGATATTTCCATGTTCATGCAGATAGCGGTGTAGATATTTCCATGTTCATACCAATAGCGGTGTAGATATTTCCATGTCCATACAGTTAGCGTTGTAGATATCTCCATGTTCATACAGATGGCGGTGTAGATATTTAGATGTTCATACAGACGGCGGTGTAGATATTTCCATGTTCGTACGGATGGCAGTGTAGATATTTCCTTGTTCATACAAGTGGCGGTGTAGATATTTCCATGTTTTACAGATAGCAGTGTAGTTATATCCATGTTTATAGATATAGCAGTGTAGATATTTACATTGATATACAGATAGCTGTGTAGATATTTGCATGTTCATACAGATAGCGGTGTAGATATTTCCATGTTCGTACAGATAGCGGTGTAGATATTTCCATGTTCATACAGATAGCAGTGTAGTTATTTCCATGTCCATACAGTTAGCGTTGTAGATATTTCCATGTTAATACAGATGGCGGAGTAGATATTTACATGTTCATACAGATGGCGGTGTAGATATTTCCATGTTTGTACAGATGGCGGTGTAGATACTTCCATGTTCATAGAGATGGCGGTCTAGATATTTCCATGATTATGCAGATAGCGGTATAGATAATTCCATGTTTATACAGATGGTGGTGTAGATATTTCAATGTTTATAGAGATGGCGGTCTAGATATTTCCATGTTTATACAGATAGTTGTGAAGATATTTCCATGCTTATACAGATAGCGGTGTAGATATTTCCATGTTTATACAGATAGCAGTGTAGATATTTCCATGTTTATAGAGATAGTGGTGTAGATAATTTCAATTTTATACCGAGAGCAGTGTAGATATTTCCAAGTTCATACAGATAGCGATGTAGATATTTCCACGTTTATAGAGATGGCGGTGTAGATATTTCCATGTTCATACATATTGCGGTGTAGATATTTCCATGTTCATACAAATGGCGGTGTAGATATTTCCATGTTCATACAGATGGCGGTGTACATATTTCCATGTTCATACAAATGGCGGTGTAGATATTTCCATGTTCATAGAGATGGCGGTGGAGATATTTTCATGTTTATACAGATAGCAGTTTAGTAATTTCCATGTTTATAGAGATAGCAGTGTAGATATTTCTATTGATATAGAGATAGCTGTGTAGATATTTGCATGTTCATACAGATAGCGGTGTAGATATTTCCATGTTCTTACAGATAGCGGTGTAGATATTTCCATGTTCATACAGATAGCGGTGTACATATTTCCATGTTCATACAGATAGCGGTGTAGATATTTCCATGTTCATACAGATAGCGGTGTAGATATTTCCATGTTCATACAGTTAGCGGTGTAGATATTTCCATGTTCATACAGATGGCGGTGTAGATATTTACATGTTCATAGTGATGGCGGTGTAGATATTTCCATGTTCGTACGGATGGCAGTGTAGATATTTCCATGTTCATACAGGTGGCGGTGTAGGTATTTCCATGTTTATACAGATAGCAGTGTAGATATTTCCATGTTTATAGAGATAGCAGTGTAGATATTTCCATTGATATACAGATAGCTGTGTAGATATTTGCATGTTCATACAGATAGCGGTGTAGATATTTCCATGTTCATACAGATAGCGGTGTAGATATTTCCATGTTCATACAGATAGCGGTGTAGATATTTCCATCTTCATACAGATAGCGGTGCGGATATTTCCATGTTTATACAGATAGTTGGGCAGATATTTCCATGTTTATACAGATAGCAGTGTAGATATTTCCATCTTAATACAGATGGCGGTGTAGATATTTCCATGTTTATACAGACGGCGGTGTAGATATTTCCATGTTTATGGAGATGGCGGTGTAGATATTTCCATGTTTATAGAGATAACGGTGTAGTTATTTCAATGTTAATAGGCATAGCGGTGTAGATATTTCCATGTTTATAGAGACAGAGGTGTAGATGTTTCCTTGTTTATACAGATAGCGGTGCAGATAGTTCCATGTTTATAGAGATAGCGGTGTAGACATTTCCAAATTTATACAGATAGCGGTGTAGATATTTAAAGGTTCATACAGATGTTGGTGTAGATATTTCCATCCTTATACAGATAGCGGTGTAGATATTTCCATGTCTATGAAGATGGCGGTGTAGGTACTTCGATCTTTATACAGATGGCGGTTTAGATATTTCCAAGTTCATAGTGATGGCGGTGTAGATATTTCCAAGTTTACAGAGATAGAGGTGTAGATATTTCCTTGTTTATATAGATAGCGGTGAAGATATTTACATGTTTATACAGATGGCGGTGTGCATATTTCCATGTTCATACAGTTAGCTGTGTAGATATTTCCATCATTATACAGATGGCGGTGTAGATATTCCCATGTCCATACAGACGGCGGTGTAGATATTTCCATGTTTATACAGATGACGGTGTAGATATTTCCATGTTTATACAGAAGGCGGTGTAGATATTTCCATGTTTATAGAGATGGTGGTGTAGATATTTCCATGTTTATACAGATAGCGGTGTAGATATTTCCATGTTTATACAGATAGCTGTGTAGATATTTACATCTTTATACAAATGGCAGTGTAGATATTTCCATGTTTATATAGATGGCGGTGTAGATATTTCCATCTTTATACAGATGGCAGTGTAGGTATTTCCAGGTTTATAAAGATGGCGGTGTAGATATTTCCATGTTTATATAGATAGCGGTGTAGTTATTTACATGTTTATAGGCATAGCGTTGTAGATATTTCCATGTTTATAGAGATAGCGGTGTAGACATTGCCACGTTTATACAGATAGCGGTGTAGATATTTCCATGTTTATACAGATAGCTGTGTAGATATTTACATCTTCATACAAATGTCAGTGAAGATATTTCCATGTTTATATAGATGGCGGTGTAGATATTTCCATCTTTATACAGATGGCAGTGTAGGTATTTCCAGGTTTATAGAGATGGCAGTGTAGATATTTCCATGTTTACATAGATAGCAGTGTAGTTATTTACATGTTAATACGCATAGCGGTGTAGATATTTCCATGTTTATAGAGATAGAGGTGTAGATATTTCCGTTTATAGAGATAGCGGTGTAGATATTTCCATGTTTATAGAGATAGCGGTGTGGACATTGCCACGTTTATACAGATAGCAGTGTAGATATTTCCATGTTTATAGAGATGGCGGTGTAGATATTTCCATGTTTATACAGATAGATGTGTAGATATTTCCATCTTTATACAGATGGTGGTGTAGATATTTCCATCCTTATACAGATAGCGGTGTAGATATTTCCATGTTTATACAGATGGCGGTGTAGATATTTCCATGTTTATAATGATGGCGGTGTAGATATTTCCATATTTATAGAGATAACGGTGTAGTTATTTCCATGTAAATAGCTATAGCGGTGTAGATATTTCCATGTTTATAGAGACAGAGGTGTAGATATTTCCTTGTTTATACAGATAGCGGTGTAGATATTTCCATGTTTATAGAGATAGCGGTTTACACATTTCCAAATTTATACAGATAGTGGTGTAGATATTTAAAGGTTCATACAGATGGTGGTGTAGATATTTCCATCCTTATACAGATAGCGGTGTAGATATTTCCACGTTTGTATAGATGGCGGAGTAGATATTTCCATCTTTATACAGATGGCGGTGTAGATATTTCCATGTTCAAAGAGATGTTGGTGTAGATATTTCCATGTTCATAGAGATGTTGGTGTAGATATTACCATGTTTATAAAGATAGAGGTGTAGATATTTCCTTGTTTATGGAGACGGCGGTGTAGATATTTCCATGTTTATACAGATGGCGGTGTAGATATTTCCATCTCTATACAGATGGCGGTGTACATATTTCCATGTTCATACTGATGGCTGTGTAGATATTTCCATGTTTTTAGACATGGCGGTGTAGATATTTCCATGTTTATACAGATAGCGGTGTAGATATTTCCATTTTTATACAGTTAGCTGTGTAGATATTTCCATCATTATACAGATGGCGATGTAGATATTCCCATGTTCATACAGATGGCGGTGTAGATATTTCCATGTTTATAGAGATGGCAGTGTAGATTTTTCCATGTTTATACAGATAGCTGTGTAGATATTTCCATGTTTACACAGTTAGCGGTATAGATATTTCCATGTTTATACAGATAGCGGTGTAGATATTTCCATGTTTATAGAGTTGGCCATGTAGATATTTCCATGTTCATACAGATGGTGGTGTAGATATTTCCATGTTTATACAGATGGCTGTGTAGATATTTCCATGTTTATAGAGATGGCGGTGTAGATATTTCCATGTTTATAGAGATAGCGGTGTTGTTATTTCCATGTAAATAGGCATAGCGGTGTAGATATTTCCATGTTTATAGAGATAGAGGTGTAGATATTTCCGAGTTTAAACAGATGGCGGTGTACATATTTCCATGTTTACAGAGATAGCAGTTTAGACATTTCCACGTTTATACAGTAAGTGGTGTAGATATATCCATGTTCATACAGATGGCGGTGTAGATATTTCCATCCTTATACAGATAGCGGTGTAGATATTTCCATGTTTATACAGACGGCGGTGTAGATATTTCCATGTTTATGGAGATGGCGGTGTAGATATTTCCATGTTTATAGAGACAGAGGTGTAGTTGTTTCCTTGTTTATACAGATAGCGGTGTAGATAGTTCCATGTTTATAGAGATAGCGGTGTAGACATTTCCAAATTTATACAGATAGCGGTGTAGATATTTAAAGGTTCATACAGATGGTGGTGTAGATATTTCCATCCTTATACAGATAGCGGTGTAGATATTTCCACGTCTACACAGATGGCGGTGTAGGTATTTCCATCTTTATACAGATAGCGGTGTAGATATTTCCATGTTCATAGAGATGGCGGTGTAGATATTTCCATGTTTATACAGATGGCAGTGTAGATATTTCCATGTTTATAGAAATGGCAGTGTAGATGTTTCCATGTTTATAGATATAGCATTGTAGTTATTTCCATGTAAATAGGCACAGCGGTGTAGATATTTCCATGTTTGTAGAGACAGAGGTGTAGATATTTCCTAGTTTAAACAGATAGCGGTGTAGATATTTCCATGTTTATAGAAATAGCGGTTTAGACATTTCCACGTTTATACACTAAGCGGTGTAGATATATCCATGTTCATACAGATGACGGTGTAGTTATTTCCATCCTTATACAAATAACGGTGTAGATATTTCCATGTTTATACAGACGGCGATGTAGATATTTCCATGTTTACGGAGATGGCTGTGTATATATTTCCATGTTTATGGAGATAACGGTGTAGTTATTTCAATGTTAATAGTCATAGCGGTGTAGATATTTCCATGTTTATAGAGACAGAGGTGTAGATGTTTCCTTGTTTATACAGATAGCGGTGTAGAGAGTTCCATGTTTATAGAGATAGCGGTGTAGACATTTCCAAATTTATACAGATAGCAGTGTAGATATTTAAAGGTTCATACAGATGGTGGTGTAGATATTTCCATCCTTATACAGATAGCGGTGTAGATATTTCCATGTCTATACAGATGGCGGTGTAGGTATTTCCATGTTCATACAGTTAGCTGTGTAGATATTTCCATCGTTATACAGATGGCGGTGTAGATATTCCCGTGTTCATACAGATGGCGGCGTAGATATTTCCATGTTTATACAGATGACGGTGTAGATATTTCCAAGTTTATACAGAAGGCGGTGCAGATATTTCCATGTTTATAGAGACGGCGGTGTAGATATTTCCATGTTTATACAGATAGCGGTGTAGATATTTCCATGTTTATAGAGATAGCTGTGTAGATATTTACATCTTTATACAAATGGCAGTGTAGATATTTCCATGTTTATATAGATGGCGGTGTAGATATTTCCATCTTTATACAGATGGCGGTGTAGGTATTTCCATGTTAATAGAGATGGCGGTGTAGATATTTCCATGTTTATAGAGATAGCGGTGTAGTTATTTACATGTTAATAGGCATAGCGTTGTAGCTATTTCCATGTTTATAGTGATAGAGGTGTAGATATTTCCTTGTTTATACAGATAGCGGTGTAGATATTTCCATGTTTATAGAGATAGCGGTGTAGACATTGCCACGTTTATACAGATAGCGGTGTAGATATTTCCATGTTTATAGAGATGGCGGTGTAGATATTTCCATGTTTATACAGATAGCTGTGTAGATATTTCCATCTTTATACAGATGGTGGTGTAGATATTTCCATCCTTATACAGATAGCTGTGTAGATATTTCCATCTTTATACAAATGGCGGTGTAGATATTTCCATGTTTATACAGAAGGCGGTGTAGATATTTCCATCTTTATACAGATGGGGGTGTAGATATATCCATGTTTATATAGATGGCGGTGTAGATATTTCCATGTTTATACAGATGGCAGTGTAGATATTTCCATGTTTATAGAGATGGCGTTGTAAATATTTCCATGTTTATAGAGATCACATTGTAGTTATTTCCTTGATTATAGGCATAGCGTTGTAGATATTTCCATGTTTATAGAGATAGAGGTGTAGATATTTCCTTGTTTATACAAATAGCAGTGTAGATATTTCCATGTATATAGAGATAGTGGTGTAGACATTGCCACGTTTATACAGATAGCGGTATAGATATTTCCATGTTCATAGAGATGGCGGTGTAGATATTTCCATGTTTATAGAGATGGCAGTGTAGATTTTTCCATGTTTATAGAGATAGCTGTGTAGATAATTCCATGTTTACACAGATAGCGGTATAGATATTTCCAAGTTTATACAGATAGCGGTGTAGATATTTCCATGTTTATAGAGTTGGCCGTGTAGATATTTCCATGTTCATACAGATGGTGGTGTAGATATTTCCATGTTTATAGAGACAGAGGTGTAGATATTTCCTTGTTTATACAGATAGCGGTGTAGATATTTCCATGTTTATAGAGATAGCGGTTTACACATTTCCAAATTTATACAGATAGTGGTGTAGATATTTAAAGGTTCATACAGATGGTGGTGTAGATATTTCCATCCTTATACAGATAGCGGTGTAGATATTTCCACGTTTGTATAGATGGCGGAGTAGATATTTCCATCTTTATACAGATGGCGGTGTAGATATTTCCATGTTCATAGAGATGTTGGTGTAGATATTACCATGTTTATAGAGATAGAGGTGTAGATATTTCCTTGTTTATGGAGACGGCGGTGTAGATATTTCCATGTTTATACAGATGGCGGTGTAGATATTTCCATCTCTATACAGATGGCGGTGTACATATTTCCCTGTTCATACTGATGGCGGTGTAGATATTTCCATGTTTTTAGACATGGCGGTGTAGATATTTCCATGTTTATACAGATAGCGTTGTAGATATTTCCATTTTTATACAGTTAGCTGTGTAGATATTTCCATCATTATACAGATGGCGATGTAGATATTCCCATGTTCATACAGATGGCGGTGTAGATATTTCCATGTTTATAGAGATGGCAGTGTAGATTTTTCCATGTTTATATACAGATAGCTGTGTAGATATTTCCATGTTTACACAGATAGCGGTATAGATATTTCCATGTTTATACAGATAGCGGTGTAGATATTTCCATGTTTATAGAGTTGGCCGTGTAGATATTTCCATGTTCATACAGATGGCGGTGAAGATATTTCCAAGTTCATACAGATGGCGGTGTAGATATTTCCATGTTCATAAAAATGGCGGTGCAGGTATTTCCATGTTCATAGAGATGGCGTTGTAGATATTTACATGTTCATACAAATGGCGGTGTAGATATTTCCATGTTCATAGAGATGGTGGTGTAGATATTTCCATGTTTATACAGATAGCAGTGTAGTTATTTCCATGTTTATAGTGATAGTGGTGTAGATAATTTCATTTTTATACAGATAGCTGTGTAGGCATTTGCATGTTCATACAGATAACGGTGTAGATATTTCCATGTTCATACAGATAGCGATGTAGATATTTCCATGTTCATACAGATAGCAGTGTAGATATTTCCATGTTCATACAGGTAGCGGTGTAGATATTTCCATGTTTATACAGATAGCAGTGTAGTTATTTCCATGTTTATAGAGATAGCAGTGTAGATATTTCCATTGATATACAGATACCTGTGTAGATATTTGCATGTTCATACAGATAGCGGTGTAGATATTTCCATGTTCGTACAGATAGCGGTGTAGATATTTCCATGTTCATACAGATAGCGGTGTAGATATTTCCATGTTCATACAGATAACGGTGTAGATATTTCCATGTTCTTACAGATAGCGGTGTAGATATTTCCATTATCAGACAGTTAGCGGTGTAGATATTTCCATGTTCATACAGATGGCGGTGTAGATATTTACATGTTCATACAGATGGAGGTGTAGATATTTCCATGTTTGTACAGATGGTGGTGTAGATATTTCCATGTTCATAGAGATGGCGGTGTAGATATTTCCATGTTTATGCAGATAGCGGTATAGATATTTCCATGTTTATACAGATGGTGGTGTAGATATTTCAATGTTTATAGAGATGGCGGTCTAGATATTTCCATGTTTATACAGATAGCGGTGAAGATATTTCCATGTTTATACAGATAGCGGTGTAGATATTTCCATGTTTATACAGATAGCAGTGTAGATTTTTCCATGTTTATAGTGATAGTGGAGTAGATAATTTCAATTTTATACGTAGAGCAGTGTAGATATTTCCAAGTTCATACAGATAGCGATGTAGATATTTCCACGTTTATAGAGATGGCGGTGTAGATATTTCCATGTTCATACTGATGGCGGTGTAGATATTTCTATGTTCATACAAATGGCGGTGTAGATATTTCCATGTTCATAGAGATGGCGATGTAGATATTTCCATGTTCGTACGGATGGCAGTGTAGACATTTCCATGTTCATACAGGTGGCGGTGTAGATATTTCCATGTTTATACCGATAGCAGTGTAGTTATTTCCATGTTTATAGAGATAGCAGTGTAGATATTTCCATTGATATACATATAGCTGTGTAGATATTTGCATGTTCATACCTATATCGGTGTAGATATTTCCATGTTCTTACAGATAGCGGTGTAGATATTTCCATGTTCATACAGATAGCGGTGTAGATATTTCCATGTTCATACAGATAACGGTGTAGATATTTCCATGTTCATACAGATAGCGGTGTAGATATGTCCATGTTCATACAGTTAGCGGTGCAGATATTTCCATGTTCATACAGATGGCGGTGTAGTTATTTACATGTTCATACAGATGGCGGTGTAGATATTTCCATGTTCGTACAGATGGCGGTGTAGATATTTCCATGTTCATAGAGATGGCGGTGTAGATATTTCCATGTTTATGCAGATAGCGGTATAGATATTTCCATGTTTATACAGATGGTGGTGTAGGTATTTCCATGTTTATAGAGATGGCGGTCTAGATATTTCCATGTTTATAGAGATAGTGGTGTAGTTATTTCCAAGTTTATAGATACAGCGTTGTAGATATTTCCATGTTTATACAGATAGCGGTGAAGATATTTCCATGTTTATACAGATAGCGGTGTAGATATTTCCATGTTTATACAGATAACAGTGTAGATATTTCCATGTTTATAGAGATAGGGGTGTGGATAATTTCAATTTTATACAGATAGCAGTGTAGTTATTTCCAAGTTCATACAGATAGCGGTGTAAATATTTCCACGTTTATAGAGATGGCGGTGTAGATATTTCCATGTTCATACAGATGGCGGTGTAGATATTTACATGTTTATAGAGATGGCGGTGTAGATATTTTCATGTTTACACAGATTGGGGTGTAGATATTTCCATGTTTACACAGATGGCGGTGTAGACATTTCCATGTTTACACAGATAGCGGTGTGGATGTTTCCAAGTTTATGCAGATAGCGGTGTAGTTATTTCCATGTTTATACAGATAGCGGTGCGGATATTTCCATGTTAATACAGATGGGCGGATATTTCCATGTTTATACAGATAGTGGTGTAGATATTTCCATGTTAATTCAGATGGTGGTGTAGATATGTCCTTGTTCATACAGATGGTGGTCTAGATATTTCCATGTTCATACAGATGGCGGTGTAGATATTTCGAAGTTTATAGAGATAGCGCTGTAGTTATTTCCATATTTATAGAGAAATCTGTGTAGATATTTCCATGTATATGCAGATAGCTGTGTAGATATTTCCATGTTCATCCAGATGCCGGTGTACATATATCCATGTTCATACAGATGGCGGTGAAGATATTTGCATGTTCATACAGATGGCTGTGTAGATATTTCCATGTTCATACAAATGGCGGTATAGATATTTCCATGTTCATAGAGATGGCGGTGTAGATATTTCCAAGTTCATACAAACAGCGGTGTAGATATTTCCATGTTCATAGAGATCGCGGTGTAGATATTTCCATGTTTATACAGATAGCCGTGTAGTCATTTCCATGTTGATAGAGATAGTGGTGTAGATAATTTCAATTTTGTACAGATAGCTGTGTAGATATTTGCATGTTCATACAGATAGCGGTGTATATATTTCCATGTTCATACAGATAGCGGTGTAGATATTTCCATGTTCATACAGATAGCGGTGTAGATATTTCCATGTTCATGCAGATAGCGGTGTAGATATTTCCATGTTCATACCAATAGCGGTGTAGATATTTCCATGTCCATACAGTTAGCGTTGTAGATATCTCCATGTTCATACAGATG
Source organism: Gorilla gorilla gorilla (assembly GCF_029281585.2). Taxonomy (NCBI): domain Eukaryota; kingdom Metazoa; phylum Chordata; class Mammalia; order Primates; family Hominidae; genus Gorilla; species Gorilla gorilla. The sequence goes on from NC_073236.2 coordinate 141,682,034, forward strand.
GCGGTGTAGATATTTAGATGTTCATACAGACGGCGGTGTAGATATTTCCATGTTCGTACGGATGGCAGTGTAGATATTTCCTTGTTCATACAAGTGGCGGTGTAGATATTTCCATGTTTTACAGATAGCAGTGTAGTTATATCCATGTTTATAGATATAGCAGTGTAGATATTTACATTGATATACAGATAGCTGTGTAGATATTTGCATGTTCATACAGATAATGGTGTAGATATTTCCATGTTCGTACAGATAGCGGTGTAGATATTTCCATGTTCATACAGATAGCAGTGTAGTTATTTCCATGTCCATACAGTTAGCGTTGTAGATATTTCCATGTTAATACAGATGGCGGAGTAGATATTTACATGTTCATACAGATGGCGGTGTAGATATTTCCATGTTTGTACAGATGGCGGTGTAGATACTTCCATGTTCATAGAGATGGCGGTCTAGATATTTCCATGATTATGCAGATAGCGGTATAGATAATTCCATGTTTATACAGATGGTGGTGTAGATATTTCAATGTTTATAGAGATGGCGGTCTAGATATTTCCATGTTTATACAGATAGTTGTGAAGATATTTCCATGTTTATACAGATAGCGGTGTAGATATTTCCATGTTTATACAGATAGCAGTGTAGATATTTCCATGTTTATAGAGATAGTGGTGTAGATAATTTCAATTTTATACCGAGAGCAGTGTAGATATTTCCAAGTTCATACAGATAGCGATGTAGATATTTCCACGTTTATAGAGATGGCGGTGTAGATATTTCCATGTTCATACATATTGCGGTGTAGATATTTCCATGTTCATACAAATGGCGGTGTAGATATTTCCATGTTCATACAGATGGCGGTGTACATATTTCCATGTTCATACAAATGGCGGTGTAGATATTTCCATGTTCATAGAGATGGCGGTGGAGATATTTTCATGTTTATACAGATAGCAGTTTAGTAATTTCCATGTTTATAGAGATAGCAGTGTAGATATTTCTATTGATATAGAGATAGCTGTGTAGATATTTGCATGTTCATACAGATAGCGGTGTAGATATTTCCATGTTCTTACAGATAGCGGTGTAGATATTTCCATGTTCATACAGATAGCGGTGTACATATTTCCATGTTCATACAGATAGCGGTGTAGATATTTCCATGTTCATACAGATAGCGGTGTAGATATTTCCATGTTCATACAGTTAGCGGTGTAGATATTTCCATGTTCATACAGATGGCGGTGTAGATATTTACATGTTCATAGTGATGGCGGTGTAGATATTTCCATGTTCGTACGGATGGCAGTGTAGATATTTCCATGTTCATACAGGTGGCGGTGTAGGTATTTCCATGTTTATACAGATAGCAGTGTAGATATTTCCATGTTTATAGAGATAGCAGTGTAGATATTTCCATTGATATACAGATAGCTGTGTAGATATTTGCATGTTCCTACAGATAGCGGTGTAGATATTTCCATGTTCATACAGATAGCGGTGTAGATATTTCCATGTTCATAAAGATAGCGGTGTAGATATTTCCATCTTCATACAGATAGCGGTGCGGATATTTCCATGTTTATACAGATAGTTGGGCAGATATTTCCATGTTTATACAGATAGCAGTGTAGATATTTCCATCTTAATACAGATGGCGGTGTAGATATTTCCATGTTTATACAGACGGCGGTGTAGATATTTCCATGTTTATGGAGATGGCGGTGTAGATATTTCCATGTTTATAGAGATAACGGTGTAGTTATTTCAATGTTAATAGGCATAGCGGTGTAGATATTTCCATGTTTATAGAGACAGAGGTGTAGATGTTTCCTTGTTTATACAGATAGCGGTGCAGATAGTTCCATGTTTATAGAGATAGCGGTGTAGACATTTCCAAATTTATACAGATAGCGGTGTAGATATTTAAAGGTTCATACAGATGTTGGTGTAGATATTTCCATCCTTATACAGATAGCGGTGTAGATATTTCCATGTCTATGTAGATGGCGGTGTAGGTACTTCGATCTTTATACAGATGGCGGTTTAGATATTTCCAAGTTCATAGTGATGGCGGTGTAGATATTTCCAAGTTTACAGAGATAGAGGTGTAGGTATTTCCTTGTTTATATAGATAGCGGTGAAGATATTTACATGTTTATACAGATGGCGGTGTGCATATTTCCATGTTCATACAGTTAGCTGTGTAGATATTTCCATCGTTATACAGATGGCGGTGCAGATATTCCCATGTCCATACAGACGGCGGTGTAGATATTTCCATGTTTATACAGATGACGGTGTAGATATTTCCATGTTTATACAGAAGGCGGTGTAGATATTTCCATGTTTATAGAGATGGTGGTGTAGATATTTCCATGTTTATACAGATAGCGGTGTAGATATTTCCATGTTTATACAGATAGCTGTGTAGATATTTACATCTTTATACAAATGGCAGTGTAGATATTTCCATGTTTATATAGATGGCGGTGTAGATATTTCCATCTTTATACAGATGGCAGTGTAGGTATTTCCAGGTTTATAAAGATGGCGGTGTAGATATTTCCATGTTTATATAGATAGCGGTGTAGTTATTTACATGTTTATAGGCATAGCGTTGTAGATATTTCCATGTTTATAGAGATAGCGGTGTAGACATTGCCACGTTTATACAGATAGCGGTGTAGATATTTCCATGTTTATACAGATAGCTGTGTAGATATTTACATCTTCATACAAATGTCAGTGAAGATATTTCCATGTTTATATAGATGGCGGTGTAGATATTTCCATCTTTATACAGATGTCAGTGTAGGTATTTCCAGGTTTATAGAGATGGCAGTGTAGATATTTCCATGTTTACATAGATAGCAGTGTAGTTATTTACATGTTAATACGCATAGCGGTGTAGATATTTCCATGTTTATAGAGATAGAGGTGTAGATATTTCCGTTTATAGAGATAGCGGTGTAGATATTTCCATGTTTATAGAGATAGCGGTGTGGACATTGCCACGTTTATACAGATAGCAGTGTAGATATTTCCATGTTTATAGCGATGGCGGTGTAGATATTTCCATGTTTATACAGATAGATGTGTAGATATTTCCATCTTTATACAGATGGTGGTGTAGATATTTCCATCCTTATACAGATAGCGGTGTAAATATTTCCATGTTTATACAGATGGCGGTGTAGATATTTCCATGTTTATAATGATGGCGGTGTAGATATTTCCATATTTATAGAGATAACGGTGTAGTTATTTCCATGTAAATAGCTATAGCGGTGTAGATATTTCCATGTTTATAGAGACAGAGGTGTAGATATTTCCTTGTTTATACAGATAGCGGTGTAGATATTTCCATGTTTATAGAGATAGCGGTTTACACATTTCCAAATTTATACAGATAGTGGTGTAGATATTTAAAGGTTCATACAGATGGTGGTGTAGATATTTCCATCCTTATACAGATAGCGGTGTAGATATTTCCACGTTTGTATAGATGGCGGAGTAGATATTTCCATCTTTATACAGATGGCGGTGTAGATATTTCCATGTTCAAAGAGATGTTGGTGTAGATATTTCCATGTTCATAGAGATGTTGGTGTAGATATTACCATGTTTATAAAGATAGAGGTGTAGATATTTCCTTGTTTATGGAGACGGCGGTGTAGATATTTCCATGTTTATACAGATGGCGGTGTAGATATTTCCATCTCTATACAGATGGCGGTGTACATATTTCCATGTTCATACTGATGGCGGTGTAGATATTTCCATGTTTTTAGACATGGCGGTGTAGATATTTCCATGTTTATACAGATAGCGGTGTAGATATTTCCATTTTTATACAGTTAGCTGTGTAGATATTTCCATCATTATACAGATGGCGATGTAGATATTCCCATGTTCATACAGATGGCGGTGTAGATATTTCCATGTTTATAGAGATGGCAGTGTAGATTTTTCCATGTTTATACAGATAGCTGTGTAGATATTTCCATGTTTACACAGATAGCGGTATAGATATTTCCATGTTTATACAGATAGCGGTGTAGATATTTCCATGTTTATAGAGTTGGCCATGTAGATATTTCCATGTTCATACAGATGGTGGTGTAGATATTTCCATGTTTATACAGATGGCTGTGTAGATATTTCCATGTTTATAGAGATGGCGGTGTAGATATTTCCATGTTTATAGAGATAGCGGTGTTGTTATTTCCATGTAAATAGGCATAGCGGTGTAGATATTTCCATGTTTATAGAGATAGAGGTGTAGATATTTCCGAGTTTAAACAGATGGCGGTGTACATATTTCCATGTTTACAGAGATAGCAGTTTAGACATTTCCACGTTTATACAGTAAGTGGTGTAGATATATCCATGTTCATACAGGTGGCGGTGTAGATATTTCCATCCTTATACAGATAGCGGTGTAGATATTTCCATGTTTATACAGACGGCGGTGTAGATATTTCCATGTTTATGGAGATGGCGGTGTAGATATTTCCATGTTTATAGAGATAACGGTGCAGTTATTTCAATGTTAATAGGCATTGCGGTGTAGATATTTCCATGTTTATAGAGACAGAGGTGTAGTTGTTTCCTTGTTTATACAGATAGCGGTGTAGATAGTTCCATGTTTATAGAGATAGCGGTGTAGACATTTCCAAATTTATACAGATAGCGGTGTAGATATTTAAAGGTTCATACAGATGGTGGTGTAGATATTTCCATCCTTATACAGATAGCGTTGTAGATATTTCCTTGTCTACACAGATGGCGGTGTAGGTATTTCCATCTTTATACAGATAGCGGTGTAGATATTTCCATGTTCATAGAGATGGCGGTGTAGATATTTCCATGTTTATACAGATGGCAGTGTAGATATTTCCATGTTTATAGAAATGGCAGTGTAGATGTTTCCATGTTTATAGATATAGCATTGTAGTTATTTCCATGTAAATAGGCACAGCGGTGTAGATATTTCCATGTTTGTAGAGACAGAGGTGTAGATATTTCCTAGTTTAAACAGATAGCGGTGTAGATATTTCCATGTTTATAGAAATAGCGGTTTAGACATTTCCACGTTTATACACTAAGCGGTGTAGATATATCCATGTTCATACAGATGACGGTGTAGTTATTTCCATCCTTATACAAATAACGGTGTAGATATTTCCATGTTTATACAGACGGCGATGTAGATATTTCCATGTTTACGGAGATGGCTGTGTATATATTTCCATGTTTATGGAGATAACGGTGTAGTTATTTCAATGTTAATAGTCATAGCGGTGTAGATATTTCCATGTTTATAGAGACAGAGGTGTAGATGTTTCCTTGTTTATACAGATAGCGGTGTAGAGAGTTCCATGTTTATAGAGATAGCGGTGTAGACATTTCCAAATTTATACAGATAGCAGTGTAGATATTTAAAGGTTCATACAGATGGTGGTGTAGATATTTCCATCCTTATACAGATAGCGGTGTAGATATTTCCATGTCTATACAGATGGCGGTGTAGGTATTTCCATGTTCATACAGTTAGCTGTGTAGATATTTCCATCGTTATACAGATGGCGGTGTAGATATTCCCGTGTTCATACAGATGGCGGCGTAGATATTTCCATGTTTATACAGATGACGGTGTAGATATTTCCAAGTTTATACAGAAGGCGGTGCAGATATTTCCATGTTTATAGAGATAGCGGTGTAGTTATTTACATGTTAATAGGCATAGCGGTGTAGCTATTTCCATGTTTATAGTGATAGAGGTGTAGATATTTCCTTGTTTATACAGATAGCGGTGTAGATATTTCCATGTTTATAGAGATAGCGGTGTAGACATTGCCACGTTTATACAGATAGCGGTGTAGATATTTCCATGTTTATAGAGATGGCGGTGTAGATATTTCCATGTTTATACAGATAGCTGTGTAGATATTTCCATCTTTATACAGATGGTGGTGTAGATATTTCCATCCTTATACAGATAGCTGTGTAGATATTTCCATCTTTATACAAATGGCGGTGTAGATATTTCCATGTTTATACAGAAGGCGGTGTAGATATTTCCATCTTTATACAGATGGGGGTGTAGATATATCCATGTTTATATAGATGGCGGTGTAGATATTTCCATGTTTATACAGATGGCAGTGTAGATATTTCCATGTTTATAGAGATGGCGTTGTAAATATTTCCATGTTTATAGAGATCACATTGTAGTTATTTCCTTGATTATAGGCATAGCGTTGTAGATATTTCCATGTTTATAGAGATAGAGGTGTAGATATTTCCTTGTTTATACAAATAGCAGTGTAGATATTTCCATGTATATAGAGATAGTGGTGTAGACATTGCCACGTTTATACAGATAGCGGTATAGATATTTCCATGTTCATAGAGATGGCGGTGTAGATATTTCCATGTTTATAGAGATGGCAGTGTAGATTTTTCCATGTTTATAGAGATAGCTGTGTAGATATTTCCATGTTTACACAGATAGCGGTATAGATATTTCCAAGTTTATACAGATAGCGGTGTAGATATTTCCATGTTTATAGAGTTGGCCGTGTAGATATTTCCATGTTCATACAGATGGTGGTGTAGATATTTCCATGTTTATAGAGACAGAGGTGTAGATATTTCCTTGTTTATACAGATAGCGGTGTAGATATTTCCATGTTTATAGAGATAGCGGTTTACACATTTCCAAATTTATACAGATAGTGGTGTAGATATTTAAAGGTTCATACAGATGGTGGTGTAGATATTTCCATCCTTATACAGATAGCGGTGTAGATATTTCCACGTTTGTATAGATGGCGGAGTAGATATTTCCATCTTTATACAGATGGCGGTGTAGATATTTCCATGTTCATAGAGATGTTGGTGTAGATATTACCATGTTTATAGAGATAGAGGTGTAGATATTTCCTTGTTTATGGAGACGGCGGTGTAGATATTTCCATGTTTATACAGATGGCGGTGTAGATATTTCCATCTCTATACAGATGGCGGTGTACATATTTCCATGTTCATACTGATGGCGGTGTAGATATTTCCATGTTTTTAGACATGGCGGTGTAGATATTTCCATGTTTATACAGATAGCGGTGTAGATATTTCCATTTTTATACAGTTAGCTGTGTAGATATTTCCATCATTATACAGATGGCGATGTAGATATTCCCATGTTCATACAGATGGCGGTGTAGATATTTCCATGTTTATAGAGATGGCAGTGTAGATTTTTCCATGTTTATACAGATAGCTGTGTAGATATTTCCATGTTTACACAGATAGCGGTATAGATATTTCCATGTTTATACAGATAGCGGTGTAGATATTTCCATGTTTATAGAGTTGGCCGTGTAGATATTTCCATGTTCATACAGATGGCGGTGAAGATATTTCCAAGTTCATACAGATGGCGGTGTAGATATTTCCATGTTCATAAAAATGGCGGTGCAGGTATTTCCATGTTCATAGAGATGGCGTTGTAGATATTTACATGTTCATACAAATGGCGGTGTAGATATTTCCATGTTCATAGAGATGGTGGTGTAGATATTTCCATGTTTATACAGATAGCAGTGTAGTTATTTCCATGTTTATAGTGATAGTGGTGTAGATAATTTCATTTTTATACAGATAGCTGTGTAGACATTTGCATGTTCATACAGATAACGGTGTAGATATTTCCATGTTCATACAGATAGCGATGTAGATATTTCCATGTTCATACAGATAGCAGTGTAGATATTTCCATGTTCATACAGGTAGCGGTGTAGATATTTCCATGTTTATACAGATAGCAGTGTAGTTATTTCCATGTTTATAGAGATAGCAGTGTAGATATTTCCATTGATATACAGATACCTGTGTAGATATTTGCATGTTCATACAGATAGCGGTGTAGATATTTCCATGTTCGTACAGATAGCGGTGTAGATATTTCCATGTTCATACAGATAGCGGTGTAGATATTTCCATGTTCATACAGATAACGGTGTAGATATTTCCATGTTCTTACAGATAGCGGTGTAGATATTTCCATTATCAGACAGTTAGCGGTGTAGATATTTCCATGTTCATACAGATGGCGGTGTAGATATTTACATGTTCATACAGATGGAGGTGTAGATATTTCCATGTTTGTACAGATGGTGGTGTAGATATTTCCATGTTCATAGAGATGGCGGTGTAGATATTTCCATGTTTATGCAGATAGCGGTATAGATATTTCCATGTTTATACAGATGGTGGTGTAGATATTTCAATGTTTATAGAGATGGCGGTCTAGATATTTCCATGTTTATACAGATAGCGGTGAAGATATTTCCATGTTTATACAGATAGCGGTGTAGATATTTCCATGTTTATACAGATAGCAGTGTAGATTTTTCCATGTTTATAGTGATAGTGGAGTAGATAATTTCAATTTTATACGTAGAGCAGTGTAGATATTTCCAAGTTCATACAGATAGCGATGTAGATATTTCCACGTTTATAGAGATGGCGGTGTAGATATTTCCATGTTCATACTGATGGCGGTGTAGATATTTCTATGTTCATACAAATGGCGGTGTAGATATTTCCATGTTCATAGAGATGGCGATGTAGATATTTCCATGTTCGTACGGATGGCAGTGTAGACATTTCCATGTTCATACAGGTGGCGGTGTAGATATTTCCATGTTTATACCGATAGCAGTGTAGTTATTTCCATGTTTATAGAGATAGCAGTGTAGATATTTCCATTGATATACATATAGCTGTGTAGATATTTGCATGTTCATACCGATATCGGTGTAGATATTTCCATGTTCTTACAGATAGCGGTGTAGATATTTCCATGTTCATACAGATAGTGGTGTAGATATTTCCATGTTCATACAGATAGCGGTGTAGATAATTCCATGTTCAAACAGATAGCGGTGTAGATATTTCCATGTTCATACACATAGCGGTGTAGATATTTCCATGTTCATACAGATAGCGGTGTAGATATTTCCATGTTCATACAGTTAGCGGTGTAGATATTTCCATGTCCATAGAGATGGCGGTGTAGATATTTACTTGTTCATAGAGATGGCGGTGTAGATATTTCCATGTTCGTACGGATGGCTGTGTAGATATTTCCATGTTCATAGAGATGGCGGTGTAGATATTTCCATGTTTATACAGATAGCAGTGTAGTTACTTCCATGTTTATAGAGATAGCAGTGTAGATATTTCCATTGATATATAGATAGCTGTGTAGATATTTGCATGTTTTACAGATAGCGGTGTAGATATTTCCATGTTCATACAGATGGCGGTGTAGATATTTCCATGTTCATACAGATAGCGGTGTAGATATTTCCATGTTCATACAGATAGCGGTGTAGATATTTCCATGTTCATACCAATAGCGGTGTAGTTATTTCCATGTTCATACAGATAGCGGTGTAGATATTTCCATGTTCATACAGATGGCGGTGTAGATATTTACATGTTCATACAGATTGCGGTGTAGATATTTTCATGTTCGTACGGATTGCAGTGTAGATATTTCCATGTTCATACAGTTGGCAGTGTAGATATTTCCATGTTTATACAGATAGCAGTGTCGTTATTTCCATGTTTATAGAGATAGCAGTTTAGATATTTCCATTGATATACAGATAGCTGTGTAGATATTTGCATGTTCATACAGATAGTGGGGTAGATATTTCCATGTTCGTACAGATAGCGGTGTAGATATTTCCATGTTCATACAGATAGCAGTTTAGATATTTCCATGTTCATACAGATAACGGTGTAGGTATTTCCATGTTCATACAGATAGCAGTGTAGATATTTCCATGTTCATACAGTTAGCGGTGTAGATATTTCCATGTTCATACAGATGGCGGTGTATATATTTACATGTTCATACAGATGGCGGTGTAGATATTTCCATGTTCGTACAGATGGCGGTGTAGATATTTCCATGTTCATAGAGATGGCAGTGTAGATATTTCCATGTTTATGCAGATAGCGGTATAGATATTTCCATGTTTATACATATGGTGGTGTAGGTATTTCCATGTTTATAGAGATGGCCGTCTAGATATTTCCATGTTTATAGAGATAGTGGTGTAGTTATTTCCAAGTTTATAGAGACAGCGTTGTAGATATTTCCATGTTTATGCAGGCAGCGGTGAAGATATTTGCATGTTTATACACATAGCGGTGTAGATATTTCCATGTTTATACAGATAACAGTGTAGATATTTCCATGTTTATAGAGATAGTGGTGTAGATAATTTCAATTTTATACCGAGAGCAGTGTAGATATTTCCAAGTTCATACAGATAGCGATGTAGATATTTCCACGTTTATAGAGATGGCGGTGTAGATATTTCCATGTTCATACTGATGGCGGTGTAGATATTTCCATGTTCATACAAATGGCGATGTAGATATTTCCATGTTCATAGAGATGGCGGTGTAGATATTTCCATGTTCGTATGGATGGCAGTGTAGACATTTCCATGTTCATACAGGTGGCGGTGTAGATATTTCCATGTTTATACCGACAACAGTGTAGTTATATCCATGTTTATAGAGATAGCAGTGTAGATATTTCCACTGATATACAGATAGCTGTGTAGATATTTGCATGTTCATACAGATAGCGGTGTAGATATTTCCATGTTCATACAGATAGCGGTGTAGATAATTCCATGTTCAAACAGATAGCGGTGTAGATAGTTTCATGTTCATACACATAGCGGTGTAGATATTTCCATGTTCATACAGATAGCGGTGTAGATATTTCCATGTTCATACAGTTAGCGGTGTAGATATTTCCATGTCCATAGAGATGGCGGTGTAGATATTTACTTCTTCATAGAGATGGCGGTGTAGATATTTCCATGTTCGTACGGATGGCTGTGTAGATATTTCCATGTTCATACAGGTGGCGGTGTGGATATTTCCATGTTTATACAGATAGCAGTGTAGTTATTTCCATGTTTATAGATATAGCAGTGTAGATATTTCCATTGATATACAGATAGCGGTGTAGATATGTGCATGTTCAAACAGATAGCGGTGTAGATATTTCCGTCTTCGTACAGATAGCTGTGTAGATATTTCCATCTTCATACAGATAGCGGTGTAGATATTTCCATGTTCATACAGATAACGGTGTAGATATTTCCATGTTCAAACAGATAGCGGTTTAGATATTTTCATGTTCATACACATAGCGGTGTAGATATTTCCATGTTTATACAGATAGCGGTGTAGATATTTCCATGTTCATACAGTTAGCGGTGTAGATATTTCCATGTCCATAGAGATGGCGGTGTAGATATTTACTTGTTCATAGAGATGGCGGTGTAGATATTTCCATGTTCGTACGGATGGCTGTGTAGATATTTCCATGTTCATACAGGTGGCGGTGTGGATATTTCCATGTTTATACAGATAGCAGTGTAGTTATTTCCATGTTTATAGATGTAGCAGTGTAGATATTTCCATTGATATACAGATAGCGGTGTAGATATGTGCATGTTCACACAGATGGCGGTGTAGATATTTCCATCTTCGTACAGATAGCTGTGTAGATATTTCCATCTTCATACAGATAGCGGTGTAGATATTTCCATGTTCATACAGATAGCAGTGTAGATATTTCCATGTTCATACAGATAGCGGTGTAGATATTTCCATGTTCATACAATTAGCGGTGTAGATATTTCCATGTTCATACAGATGTCGGTGTAGATATTTCCATGTTCGTACAGATGGCGGTGTATATATTTCCATGTACATAGAGATGGCGGTGTAGATATTTACATGTTTATGCAAATAGCGGTATAGATACTTCCATGTTTATACAGATGGTGGTGTAGATATTTCCATGTTTATAGAGATGGCGGTCTAGATATTTCTATGTTTACAGAGATAGTGGTGTAGTTATTTCCACGTTTATAGAGACAGCGTTGTAGATATTTCCATGTTTATACAGATAGCGGTGAAGATATTTCCATGTTTATACAGATAGCGGTGTTGATATTTCCATGTTTATACAGATAGCAGTGTAGATATTTCCATGTTTATAGAGATAATTGTGTAGATAATTTCAATTTTATAAAGAGAGCAGTGTAGATATTTCCAAGTTCATACAGATAGCGGTATAGATATTTCCACTTTTATAGAGATGGCGGTGTAGATATTTCCATTTTCATACAGATGGCGGTGTAGATATTTCCATGTTTATAGGGATGGCGGTGTAGACATTTTCATGTTTACACAGATGGCGGTGTAGATATTTCCCTGTTTACACAGATAGCGGTGTAGACATTTCCATGTTGACACAGATAGCGGTGTGGATATTTCCATGTTTATGCAGATAGCGGTGTAGATATTTCCATGTTTATACAGATAGCGGTGCGGTTATTTCCATGTTTATACAGATAGTTGGGCAGATATTTCCATGTTTATACAGATAGCGGTGTAGTTATTTCCATCTTAATACAGATGGCGGTGTAGATATGTCCATGTTTGTACAGAGGGCGGTGTAGATATTTCCATGTTCATACAGATGGCGGTGTAGATATTTCAAAGTTTATAGAGATAGCGCTTTAGTTATTTCCATATTTATAGAGAAATCTGTGTAGATATTTCCATGTATGTTCAGATAGCTGTGTAGATGTTTCCATGTTCATGGAGATAGCGGTGTAGATATTTCCATGTTCATACAGATAGCAGTGTAGATATTTCCATGTTCATACAGATAGCGGTGTAGATATTTCCATGTTCATACAGATGGCGGTGTAGATATTTCCACGTTTATAGAGATGGCGGTGCAGATATTTCCATGTTCAGGCAGAGGACGGTGTAGATATTTCCATGTTTATAGGGATGGCGGTGTAGATATTTTCATGTTTACACAGATGGCGGTGTAGATATTTCCATGTTTGCACAGATAGCGGTGTAGACATTTCCATGTTTACACAGATAGCGGTTTGGATATTTCCATGTTTATGCAGATAGCGGTGTAGATATTTCCATGTTTATACAGATAGCGGTGCGGATATTTCCATGTTTATTCAGATAGCTTTGCGGATATTTCCATGTTTATACAGATAGTTGGGCAGATATTTCCATGTTCATACAGATAGCGGTGTAGTTATTTCCATTTTAATACAGATGGCGGTGTAGATATGTCCATGTTCGTACAGATGGCGGTGTAGATATTTCCATGTTCATACAGATGGCGGTGTAGATATTTCGAAGTTTATAGAGATAGCACTGTAGTTATTTCCATATTTATAGAGAAATCTCTGTAGATATTTCCATGTATATTCAGATAGCTGTGTAGATATTTCCATGTTCATGCAGATAGCGGTGTAGATATTTCCACGTTCATCCAGAAGCCGGTGTACATATATCCATGTTCATACAGATGGCGGTGTAGATATTTCCATGTTCGTATGGATGGCAGTGTAGATATTTCCATGTTCATACAGGTGGCGGTGTAGATATTTCCATGTTTATACAGATGGCGGTGTAGGTATTTCCATGTTCGTACGGATGGCAGTGTAGATATTTCCTTGTTCATACAGGTGGCGGTGTAGACATTTCCATGTTTGTACAGATAGCAGTGTTGTTCTTTCCATGTTTATAGACATAGCAGTGTAGATATTTATATTGATATACAGATAGCTGTGTAGATATTTGCATGGTCATACAGATAGCGGTGTGGATATTTCCATGTTCGTACAGATAGCGGTGTAGATATTTCCATGTTCATACAGATAGCGGTGTAGATATTTCCATGTTCATACAGATAGCGGTGTAGATATTTCCATGTTCATACAGATAACGGTGTAGATATTTCCATGTTCGTACAGATGGCGGTGTAGATATTTCCATGTTCATAGAGATGGCAGTGTAGATACTTCCATGTTTATGCATATAGCGGTGAAGATATTTCCAAGTTTATACAGATAGCGGTGTAGATATTTCCATGTTTATACAGATATAAGTGTAGATTTTTCCATGTTTATACAGATAGTGGTGTAGATAATTTCAATTTTATACCAAGAGCAGTGTGGATATTTCCAAGTTCATACAGATAGCGATGTAGATATTTCCACGTTTATAGATATGGCGGTGTAGATATTTCCATGTGCATACTGATGGCGGTGTAGATATTTCCGTGTTCATACAAATGGCGGTGTAGATATTTCCATGTTCATAGAGATGGCGGTGTAGATATTTCCATGTTCATACAAATGGTGGTGTAGTTATTTCCATGTTCATAGAGATGGCGGTGTAGATATTTCCATGTTTATACAGATAGCAGTGTAGTTATTTCCATGTTTATAGAGATAGCAGTGTAGATATTTCCATTGATATACACATAGCTGTGTAGATATTTGCATGTTCATACAGATAGCGGTGCAGATATTTACATCTTCGTACAGATAGCGGTGTAGATATTTCCATGTTCATACAGATAGCGGTGTAGATATTTCCATGTTCGTACAGATAACGTTGTAGATATTTCCATGTTCATACAGATAGCGGTGCAGATATTTCCATGGTCATACAGTTAGCGGTGTAGATATTTCCATGTTCATACAGATGGCGGTGTAGATATTTACGTGTTCATACAGATGGCCGTGTAGATATTTCCGTGTTCGTACAGATGGCCGTGTAGATATTTCCATGTTCATAGAGATGGCGGTGTAGGTATTTCCATGTTTATGCATACAGCGGTATAGATATTTCCATGTTAATACAGATGGTGGTGTAGGTATTTCCATGTTTATTGAGATGGCGGTCTAGATATTTCCATGTTTATAGAGATAGTGGTGTAGTTATTTCCAAGTTTATAGAGACAGCGTTGTAGATATTTCCATGTTTATACAGCTAGCGGTGAAGTTATTTCCATGTTTATACAGATTGCAGTGTAGATATTTTCATGTTTATACAGATAACAGTGTAGATATTTCCATGTTTATAGAGATAGTGGTGTAGATAATTTCAATTTTATACAGATAGCAGTGTAGATATTTCCAAGTTCTTACAGATAGCGATGTAGATATTTCCACGTATATAGAGATGGCGGTGCAGATATTTCCATGTTCATACAGATGGCGGTGTAGATATTTCCATGTTTATAGAGATGGCGGTGTAGATATTTCCATGTACATACAAATGGCGGTGTAGATATTTCCATGTTCGTACAGTTGGCGGTGCAGATATTTCCATGTTCATATAGTTAGCCGTGTAGATATTTCCATGTTCATACAGAGGGCGGTGTAGGTATTTCCATGTTCATACAGGTGGCGGTGTAGATATTTCCATGTTTATACAGATAGCAATGTAGTTATTTCCATGTTTATAGAGATAGCAGTGTAGATATTTCCATTGATATACAGATAGCTGTGTAGGTATTTGCATGTTCGTACAGATAGCGGTGTAGATATTTCCATGTTCATACAGAGAGCGGTGTAGATATTTCCATGTTCACACAGATAGCGGTTTAGATATTTCCATGTTCATACAGATAGCGTTGTAGATGTTTCCGTGCTCATACAGTCAGCGGTGTAGTTATTTCCATGTTCATACAGATAGCATTGTAGATATTTACATGTTCATACAGATGGCGGTGTAGTTATTTCCATGTTCGTACGGATGGCAGTGTAGATATTTCCATGTTCATACAGGTGGTGGTGTAGATATTTGCATGTTTATACAGATAGCAGTGTAGTTATTTCCGTGTTTATAGAGATAGCAGTGCAGATATTTCCATTGATAAACAGATAGCTGTGTAGATATTTGCATGTTCTTACAGATAGCGGTATAGATGTTTCCATGTTCATACAGATAGTGGTATAGATATTTCAATGTTCATACAGATAGCGGTGTAGATATTTCCATGTTCATACAGATAGCGGTGTAGATATTTCCATGTTCATACAGATAGCGGTGTAGATATTTCCATGTTCATACAGATAGCGGTGTAGATATTTCCATGTTCATACAGTTAGCGGTGTAGATATTTCCATGTTCATAGAGATGGCGGTGTAGATATTTCCATATTTATACAGATAGCAGTGTAGTTATTTCCATGTTTATAGAGATAGCAGTGTAGATATTTCCATTGATATACAGAGAGCTGTGTAGATATTTGCATGGTCATACAGATAGCGGTGTAGATATTTCCATGTTCGTACAGATAGCGGTGTAGATATTTCCATGTTCATACAGATAGCAGTGTAGATATTTCCATGTTCATACAGATAACGGTGTAGATATTTCCATTTTCGTACAGATGGCGGTGTAGATATTTCCATGTTCATAGAGATGGCAGTGTAGATATTTCCATGTTTATGCATATAGCGGTGAAGATATTTCCAAGTTTATACAGATAGCGGTGTAGATATTTCCATGTTTATACAGATATAAGTGTAGATTTTTCCATGTTTATACAGATAGTGGTGTAGATAATTTCAATTTTATACCAAGAGCAGTGTAGATATTTCCAAGTTCATACAGATAGCGATGTAGATATTTCCACGTTTATAGATATGGCGGTGTAGATATTTCCATGTGCATACTGATGGCGGTGTAGATATTTCCATGTTCATACAAATGGCGGTGTAGATATTTCCATGTTCATAGAGATGGCGGTGTAGATATTTCCATGTTCATACAGGTAGCAGTGTAGATATTTCCATGTTTAGAGAGATAGCGGTGAAGATATTTCCATGTTTATACAGATAGCGGTGTAGATATTTTCATGTTTACACAGATGGCGGTGTAGATATTTCCATGTTTACACAGATAGCGGTGTTGACATTTCCATGTTTACACAGATAGCGGTGTGGATATTTCCATGTTTATGCAGATAGCGGTGTAGATATTTCCATGTTCATACAGATAGCGGTGCGGATATTTCCATGTTTATACAGATAGTGGTGCAGATATGTCCATGTTTATACAGATAGCGGTGTAGATATTTCCATCTTAATACAGACGGCGGTGTAGATATGTCCATATTCGTACTGATGGCGGTGCTGATATTTCCATGTTTATACAGATAGCGGTGTCGATATTTCCATCTTAATACAGACGGCGGTGTAGCTATGTCCATATTCGTACTGATGGCGGTGCTGATATTTCCATGTTCATACAGTTAGCGGTGTAGATATTTCCATGTTCATACATAGGGCGGTGTAGATATTTACTTGTTCTTACAGATGGCGGTGTAGCTATTTCCATGTTCGTGTGGATGGCAGTGTACATATTTCCATGTTCATGCAGGTGGCGGTGTAGATATTTCCATGTTTATACAGATAGCAATGTAGTTATTTCCATGTTTATAGAGATAGCAGTGTAGATATTTCCATTGATATACAGATAGCTGTGTAGATATTTGCATGTTCATACAGATAGCGGTGTAGATATTTCCATGTTCATACAGATAGCGGTGTAGATATTTCCATGTTCATACAGGTGGTGGTGTAGATATTTCCATGTTTATACAGATAGCAGTGTAGTTATTTCCATGTTTATAGAGATAGCAGTGTAGATATTTCCATTGATATACAGATTGATGTGTAGATATTTGCATGTTCGTACAGATAGCGGTGTAGATATTTCCATGTTCATACAGAGAGCGGTGTAGATATTTCCATGTTCATACAGATAGCGGTGTAGTTATTTCCATGTTCATACACATAGCGGTGTAGATATTTCCATGTTCATACAGATAGCGTTGTAGATATTTCCATGCTCATACAGTCAGCGGTGTAGATATTTCCATGTTCATACAGATGGCATTGTAGATATTTACATGTTCATACAGATGGCAGTGTAGATATTTCCATGTTCGTACAGATGGCAGTGTAGATATTTCCATGTTCATACAGGTGGCGGTGTAGATATTTCCATGTTTATACAGATAGCAGTGTAGTTATTTCCATGTTTATAGAGATAGCAGTGCAGATATTTCCATTGATAAACAGATAGCTGTGTAGATATTTGCATGTACATAGAGATGGCGGTGTTGATATTTCCATGTTTATGCAGATAGCGGTATAGATAATTCCATGTTTATACAGATGTTGGTGTAGATATTTCCATGTTTATAGAGATGGCGGTCTAGATATTTCCATGTTTATAGAGATAGTGGTGTAGTTATTTCCAAGTTTATAGAGACAGCGTTGTAGATATTTCCATGTTTATACAGATAGCGGTTAAGATATTTCCATGTTTATATAGATAGCGGTGTAGATATTTCCATGTTTATACAGATAGCGGTGTAGATATTACCATGTTTATAGAGATAGTGGTGTAGATAATTCCAATTTTATACAGATAGCAGTGTAGATATTTCCAAGTTCATACAGATAGCGGTGTAGATATTTCCACGTTTGTAGAGATGGCGTTGTAGATATTTCCATGTTCATACAGATGGCGGTGTAGATATTTCCATGTTTATAGAGATGGCGGTGTAGATATTTTCATGTTTACACAGATGGCGGTGTAGATATTTTCATGTTTACACAGATAGCGGTGTGGACATTTCCATGTTTACACAGATAGCGGTGTGGATATTTCCATGTTTATGCAGATAGCGGTGTAGGTATTTCCATGTTTATACAGATAGCGGTGCGGATATTTCCATGTTTATACAGATAGTGGTGCAGATATTTCCATGTTTATTAAGATAGCGGTGTAGATATTTCCATCTTAATACAGATGGCGGTGTAGATATGTCCATGTTCGTACAGATGGCGGAGTAGATATTTCCATGTTCATACAGATGGCGGTGTAGATATTTCGAAGTTTATAGAGATAGCGCTGTAGTTATTTCCATATTTATAGAGAAATCTCTGTAGATATTTTCATGTATATGCAGATAGAAGTGTAGATATTTCCATGTTCATGCAGATAGCGGTGTAGATATTTCCATGTTCATCCAGATGCCGGTGTAGATATTTGCATGTTCATACAGATAGCGGTGTAGATATTTCCATGTTCATAGAGATGGCGGTGTAGATATTTCCATGTTTATACAGATAGCAGTGTAGTTATTTCCATGTTTATAGAGATAGCAGTGTAGATATTTCCATTGATATATAGATAGCTGTGAAGATATTTGCATGTTCATACAGAAAGCGGTGAGGATATTTGCATGTTCATACAGATAGCGGTGTAGATATTTCCATGTTCATACAGATAGCGGTGTAGATATTTCCATGTTCATACAGATAACGGTGTAGATATTTCCATGTTCATACAGATAGCGGTGCAGATATTTCCACGTTTGTACAGTTAGCGGTGTAGATATTTCCATGTTCATACAGATGGCGGTGTAGATATTCACATGTTCATACAGATGGCCGTGTAGATATTTCCATGTTCGTACAGATGGCGGTGTAGATATTTCCATGTTCATAGAGATTGCGGTGTAGATATATCCATGTTTATGCAGATTGCAGTATAGATATTTCCATGTTTATACAGATGGTGGTGCAGATATTTCCATGTTTATAGAGATGGCGGTCTAGATATTTCCATGTTTATAGAGATAGTGGTGTAGTTATTTCCAAGTTTATAGAGACAGTGTTGTAGATATTTCCATGTTTATACAGATAGCGGTGAAGATATTTCCATATTTATAGAGATAGCGTTGTCGATATTTCCATGTTTATACAGACAGCAGTGTAGATATTTCCATGTTTATAGAGACAGTGGTGTAGATAATTCCAATTTTATACAGATAGCAGTGTAGATATTTCCAAGTTCATACATTTAGCGGTGTAGATATTTCCACGTTTATAGAGATGGCGATGTAGATATTTCCATGTTCATACAGATGGCGGTGTAGATATTTCCATGTTTATAGAGATGGCGGTGTAGATATTTTCATGTTTACACAGATGGCGGTGTAGATATTTCCATGTTTACACAGATAGCGGTGTAGACATTTCCATGTTTACAAAGATAGCGGTGTGGATATTTTCATGTTTATGCAGATAGCGGTGTAGATATTTCCATGTTTATACAGATAGCAGTGCGGATATTTCCATGCTTATACAGATACTTGGGCAGATATTTCCATGTTTATACAGATAGCGGTGTAGATATTTCCATCTTAATACAGATGGCAGTGTAGATATGTCCATGTTCGTACAGATAGCGTTGTACATATTTCCATGTTCATACAGATGGCGGTGTAGATATTTCGATGTTTATAGAGATAGCGCTGTAGTTATTTCCATATTTATAGAGAAATCTGTCTAGATATTTCCATGTATATGCAGACAGCTGTGTAGATATTACCATGTTCATGCAGATAGCGGTGTAGATATTTCCATGTTCATTCAGATGCCGTTGTAGATATATCCATGTTCATACAGATGGCGGAGAAGGTATTTCCATGTTCTTACAGATGGCGGTGTAGATATTTCCACGTTCATACAAATGGCGGTGTAGATATTTCCATGTTCATAGAGATGGCGGTGTAGATATTTCCATGTTCATACAAATGGCGGTGTAGATATTTCCATGTTCATAGAGATGGCGGTGTAGATATTTCCATGTTTATACAGATAGCAGTGTAGTTATTTCCATGTTTATAGAGATAGCAGTGTAGATATTTCCATTGATATATAGATAGCTTTGAAGATATTTGCATGTTCATTCAGATAGCGGTGAGGATATTTGCATGTTCATACAGATAGCGGTGTAGATATTTCCATGTTCATACAGATAGCGGTGTAGATATTTCCATGTTCATACAGATAACGGTGTAGATATTTCCATGTTCATACAGATAGCGGTGCAGATATTTCCACGTTTGTACAGTTAGCGGTGTAGATATTTCCATGTTCATACAGATGGCGGTGTAGATATTCACATGTTCATACAGATGGCCGTGTAGTTATTTCCATGTTCGTACAGATGGCGGTGTAGATATTTCCATGTTCATAGAGATTGCGGTGTAGATATATCCATGTTTATGCAGATTGCGGTATAGATATTTCCATGTTTATACTGATGGTGGTGCAGATATTTCCATGTTTATAGAGATGGCGGTCTAGATATTTCCATGTTTATAGAGATAGTGGTGTAGTTATTTCCAAGTTTATAGAGACAGTGTTGTAGATATTTCCATGTTTATACAGATAGCGGTGAAGATATTTCCATGTTTATAGAGATAGCGTTGTCGATATTTCCATGTTTATACAGATAGCAGTGTAGATATTTCCATGTTTATAGAGACAGTGGTGTAGATAATTCCAATTTTATACAGATAGCAGTGTAGATATTTCCAAGTTCATACATTTAGCGGTGTAGATATTTCCACGTTTATAGAGATGGCGATGTAGATATTTCCATGTTCATACAGTTGGCGGTGTAGATATTTCCATGTTTATAGAGATGGCGGTGTAGATATTTTCATGTTTACACAGATGGCGGTGTAGATATTTCCATGTTTACACAGATAGCGGTGTAGACATTTCCATGTTTACAAAGATAGCGGTGTGGATATTTCCATGTTTATGCAGATAGCAGTGTTAATATTTCCATGTTTATACAGATAGCGGTGCGGATATTTCCATGTTTATACAGATAGTGGTGCAGATATTTCCATGTTTATACAGATAGCGGTGTAGATATTTCCATCTTATTACAGATGGCGGTGTAGGTATGTCCAAGTTCATACAGATGGCGTTGTAAATATTTCCATGTTCATACAGATGGCGGTTTAGATATTTCGAAGTTTATAGAGATAGCGCTGTAGTTATTTCCATATTTATAGAGAAATCTGTGTAGATATTTCCATGTATATGCAGATAGCTGTGTAGATATTTCCACGTTCATGCAGGTAGCGGTGTAGATATTTCCATGTTCATCCAGATGCCGGTGTAGATATATCCATGTTCATACAGATGGCGGTGAAGATATTTCCATGTTCATACAGATGGTGGTGTAGATATTTCCATGTTCATACAAATGGCGGTGTAGCTATTTCCATGTTCATAGAGATGGCAGTGTAGATATTTCCGTGTTCATACAAATGGCGGTGTAGATATTTCCATGTTCATAGAGATGGCTGTGTAGATATTTCCATGTTTATTGAGATAGCAATGTAGTTATTTCCATGTTTATAGAGATAGCAGTGTAGATATTTCCATTGATATACAGATAGCTGTGTAGATATTTTCATGTTCATACACATAGCGGTGTAGATATTTCCATGTTCATACAGATAGCGGTGTAGATATTTCCATGTTCTTACAGATGGCGATGTAGATATTTCCACGTTCATAGAGATGGCGGTGTAGATATTTCCATGTTTTTGCAGATAGCGGTGTAGATATTTCCGTGTTTGTAGACAGAGCGGTGTAGTTATTTCCACATTTATACAGATAACGGTGTAGATATTTCCATGTTTCTATGGATAGCGGTGTAGATATTTCCATGTATATACAGATAGCGGTGTAGATACTTCCATGTTCATGCAGATTGCATTGTAGATATTTCCATGTTTATAGAGATGGCGGTGTAGATATTTCCGTGTTGATACAGATAGCGGTGTAGATATTTCCATGTTTATAGTGATAGCGGTGTAGATATTTCCTTGTTTATACAGATAGCGGTGTAGATATTTCCATGTTCATACAGATAGTAGTGTAGATATTTTCATGTTCATACAGATGGTGGTGTAGATATTTCCATGTTCCTAGATATGGCGGTGTAGATATTTCCATGTTCATACAGATGGCGGTGTAGATATTTCCATGTTCATATGGATGGCGGTGTAGATATTCCCACGTTTATAGAGATGGTGGTGTAGATATTTCCATCTTTATACAGATAGCTGTGTAGATATTTCCATGTTTATACAGATGGCGGTGTTGATATTTCAACCTTTATAGAGATAGCGGTGTAGACATTTCCATGTTCCTTCAGATGGCGGTTTAGATATTTCCATGTTTATACAGATGGCGGTATAGATATTTCCATGTTTATACAGATGGCCGTGTAGATATTTCCATTTTTATAGAGATGGTGGTGTAGGTATTTCCATGTTTGTACAGGTAGCGGTGAAGACATTTCCATATTTATACAGTTAGTGGTGCAGATATGTGAATTCATTAAACCTCTTCTTCTTTATAAATTACCCAGTCTTGGGTATATCTTTATCAGCAGCATGAAAATTGACCTATACACTCACTGTCCATGAATGATTCTCTGTTAGCCCATTTGCATTGTTATAAAGAAATACCTGAGGCTGGGTGGTTTATAAAGAAATGAGGTTTATTTGGCTCCTTGTTCTGAAGGCTGTACATGAAGCATAGTACTGGCACCTGCTTCCAGGGAGGGCCTCAGGAACCTTCCAAGCATGGTGGAAGGTGAAGGGAAACCAGCATATCACATGGTGTGAGAGGAAGCAAGAGAGACAGGGAGGAGGTGTCAGTCTCTTTTAAACAACCAGATATCGCATGAACTCACAGGGTAAGAACTCATTCATTACCAAGAGGACAGCACCAAGCCATTCAGGAGGCATCTGTCTCCAACATTGGGGATCACATTTTAACGTGAGATTTGAAGGGGACAAACATCCAAACTATGTCAGATACCAAAGCTGACAATGCTTAGGATCTTTAGCTGTTCCAGGTCCTGGGAAAAGGGAGAGAGTTAGCTTCCCTCGTTTATGCTGTGCTACTGCATATCATATTAGTAATTATTGTTCTCTAAAGGTTCTTAAAAGCAAATAAACAAATGCAAGGCAAAACATATGATATACAAGGCAAAACATACGAAATGCAAGGCAAATGCATTAAAAACTTTTGAGTGTTAATGTATAGATTTTATTTTATCTTTTTAATTTCTTTTGCTTAACCAAATAGATTATGTAGTTTTGATTAACTGGCCATGAAATAGCTCTGCCTACATAGAATTTCCCATGAATAATTATTTGTGGAGACTTTTGTGTGTGACCCAAATCCTCCCTCAAAACTGAAGTTTGCCCAGCTATTGGGAGTGTTGGCAAATCATGCCTCTCAGCTGATTCTCTCTAGAATTTATTCTCAGGAGATCTAATTAATAACTTGTCAAGCTGATGTCCATCCTTGGGGACAACTCGTATCTGAAGAATGGCCAGTGAAAGGTATTAAAACTCCATACTCCTGCCTCAATTTAGGGCAACTCTGAAGGGTCACCCCAGCTTCTCAGCTCCCCCTTGAGATTAGCTGAGGTATTTGTTGCGACTGCCTCACATCTCAACTCCCTTTATCCAATTCAGCTTTTTCGCCACAGTTGTTGGTTCCTAGGATTTTACCCAGTTAAATGTTCTCTACACAAATCTCTATCTCAAATCTGCTTTACAGGGAATGTGGCCTCAGACAGGTTTTCATTAGGTTCTGGACATAACTCTCATTAGTCATTGATATGATTCGGCTGTGTCTCTGCCCGAATCTCACCTTGATTGTAATTATCCCCGCATGTCAAGGATGGAGTCAGGTGGAGATAATTGAATCATAGCGGCGGGTTCCCCCTACTGTTCTCCTGGTAGCGAATAAGTCTCACGAGATCTGATGGTTTTCAAATGGGAGTTTCCCTACACAAGCTTTCTTCTCTGCTACCATTTAAGATGTGCCTTTGCTTCTTTTTTGCCTTCTGCCGTGACTGTGAGGCCTCCCCAGCCATGTGGAATTGTGAGTTCATTAAACCTCTTTCCTTTATAAATTACCCGGTCTTGGGTAGGACTTTATTAGCAGCATGAGAACAAACTAGTACAGTCTGTTCTATAAGCCCAAGTCGGATCACAGAGTCCCGCTTTCTGTTTCTTTTTTTTTCTAGCCCATATTTCTACTAAAACTTGACTCATAAAGACTCAAAACAAAATAATTAAGCATGGCTAATATTTATTTAATATTTTATACGTGTCAGGTACTGTATTTTGTAACTTATCTTTTAATAATCTTTCCAAATCTCTAAAAGGAGAATTCTGCTTTTTTATAGAGAAAATAAGGATGGCTCTGAAAATGTTAGTAGTAGGGGAAGCAGGGTGAGGGACATAGGGGGCACTTTGTGTTATTTGTGCATTTTACCATCAGTCTAAAATCAGGTCAAAATAAAAAAAAAATGAGAAGTAGAAGCAGGTTGTTAAGATTTTCAGTGTGACTCTAGAATTTTTTTGTTTGTTGTTTGTTTTGGAGTGTAGTGGTAAGATCTCTGCTCACTGCAACCTCCACTTCCCAGGCTCAAGCAATTCTCCTGCCTCAGTCTCCCAAGTAGCTGGGATTATAGGTGCCTGCCACCACACCCAGCTAATTTTTGTATTTTTTTTTTTAGTAGAGATGGGGTTTCAGCATGTTGGCCAGGCCAGTCTCCAACTCCTGACTTCAAGTCATCCGCACACCTCAGCCTCCCGAAGTGCTGGGATTATAGGCATGAGCCACCACTCCTGGCCCAAAGTTCATATTTTAACTACTAACCTAAATTATTTTAAAAACAAAAGTCTCCTTGGACTCAAACCAGGTCAGAGTGACATGATCATGTGCCTGTTTTGTGCAGGGTGAAGTGAGATTATTATCTAGGAATTAGCTGAAATGTCTTGTTGTGGGCATAATTATTTCATATAAATTCTAAGCTTCATATTAGCACTTAGATTATAATTATCTAAAGAATAGAGAACAATTTCATATAATTTTCAGTGTATCAGGTGAATCAACAGTATACATACAAGCATGCAGATGAATTTCAGTGAATATAGTGGTGACAATGCTCAACAGAATAAGTGTCCCCCACCCCAACCCTGCATCTTGCTCTTTCACTGTCCTAAAGATAGAACAAAATGGTTCAGGCATCCAGCTTGTCCCCTCCACACTTCACACTTTTACTTAATAGCAGCTTATCTTTAACACTTTGTCATCTTTAAGATGTTGCTAATTCTTTCTGGTAGATCCCAGGACTGAGGATGAGGAAGAATGATTTTATTTAAATAAGGTTGCTTAATTAAAAAACAATTTTTTTAGTTTTAAAATATTTTCATTATTTTATAAAATGTTTGTGGGTACAAAGGAGGTTTATATATTTGTGGGGTACATGAGATGTTTTAATACAGGCATGCAGTGTGAAATAATCACATCATGAGGAATGGGCTTTCCATCCCCTCAAGCATTTATCCTCTGAGTTAAAAACTATTCAATTGGCTGGGCGCGGTGGCTCACGCCTGTAGTCCCAGCTCTTTGGGAGGCCGAGGTGGGCGGATCGCCTGAGGTCAGGAGTTTGAGACCAGCCTGGCCAACATGATGAAACCCCATCTCTACTAAAAATACAAAAATTAGCCAGGTGTGGTGGCGAGTGCCTGTCATCCCAGCTACTCGGGAGGCTGAGACAGGAGAATCATTTGAACCTGGGAGGTGGAGGTTACAGTGAGCCGAGATCATGCCATTGTACTCCAGCCTGAGTGACAAGAGTGAAACTCCATGTCAAAAACAAACAAAAATCAATTACATTCTTTAAGTTATTAAAATTAAACATTGTAAATGATATTTTTTCCCAAAGCTTTTTCAAAGAAAAAAAAAAGTAGAAACAAAGACACTTTCTACTGATTTCCAGCATGGTGACTCTGTATTTCTAGCATGTGTTAAGGTGAAAAATTGATTTTATGTTTAATACAAAACATAGCATAATGTAATGAAAAGCGAGATTGTAATGATAAAGGAAAATAACACTAGTGCTAATTTTTTTCAATTTGAAGCATTGGATTAAAATGAATTAGGTTATATTCCAACATGTTTATATTGAATTTCTTTTTTCTCCAATTGGTTTCTTTTTATTAATGGGGGAGTGTTGCATTTGTATAAGGTTTCCCTATTATATTCAATTGTTTTGAGATGCTTTTAATATGAAGTTTTTATGTTTTCTTTTTGATGTATACATGTTATGCTTTTATGCTGAATTTGATAATTGGTGCTGTATGTGCAAAGCAAATGTAATTTCCCAGCTTTTATTTTTTAAAGCCCTGGGAAGCAACATAATAAAGTAGAAATAGTATCAAGACAAGAGTTAGAATACCTGGATTCTAAAATTTAAATTAAATTAGGATCTAGTGACATTATAGGTGTTCCTTGATCTTCTGATGACCTGATTCCTCAAAAGAAAAATAAAATAATCTATAAATTGTTTCTAATTCTAAAACTCTATCAATACTATTTTTAAAATTGTAATTAGTTGAACTCTATAAGGTCACAAAAATCCCTATTAAGAAACTAAAATAAAATTTTATCCTATCTTAAAAATACTCTGATCTTTTTTTATATGCTGACATGAATTCTAATTATTTTTGAGCCCCTAAAAAATATTTAAGATCACAGTTTATGTTTTATTATTGACTTTCAGATAATTAACATTTTACTGATAGATATGAACAAATCTACTCTAACAGAGATAGTCATTAGTTTATTTCTCTCTTTTCAGTATCAATAAAAAGTATCGATTTACCAATAACAATGAATTAATTGCCTGAAATAAATGAAATGTAAGCAGCAAAAGTGAACCTTTTAGTATAACTCTTCTTGTAAACATTGACTTAGTGCAAAGGGAGCTTATCTTTAAAAAAAAGCGCTAATTCATGTCTATTGGTATAGATATAATCTTTTGTTCCTTGAAAATAGATCCTACTATACTCCAGACACTATGCCACTTGGTGCAGATATTAACACAAATAGCAGGTGATCATTGTCCTCATGGAGTTTATTTTAAAGAGAACAAAGTGAGACAAAGGCACACAAGCAAAGAACTACAATACAAAGGGGATGGCATCTGACTCAGCATGGAGGTGTCACGGAAGGTGTTGTTTTGCTTAGGTTTTGAAGTGTGGGTAGGAGATGGCCCATGTTGAGAGTGGGAACTGGGAATTAAAAAGATGAGGAAGTCTCTGCAAATCTACATGGATGGGAAGTAGCATGCTGATGTGGGAAACAACTAAAAAGTTCCAGAATGCATGGTTTATAAAGCGTGAGTCAGAGAGGGCTAGACCAGTAGCCAGATCAAGGATATCTCACATGTTATAGTCATGAATTAGTGCATTGACCTGCAGGCCATGGGAGTCACTGAAGGTTTCAGTCAGGTAAGTGAGCTGATCAGAACAGTCCTTTAGATAGGCCGCTCTTTTGGCTGTAAGGGGGACACGTTTGAAGTAGGGCTATAGCTAAAAATATACAGACACTTCCTCTTGTCTACAGCCCTGCTGGCATCTGTTGTATTTTGACTTTTTAATAATAGCCATTCCAACCGGTATGAAATGGTATCTCATTGTGTTTTGATTTGCAATTTTCTGATGATTAGTGATTCTAACCTTTTTTTTTTGTATTTGTTGGCCATTTGTATGTGCTCTTTTGAGATGATTTTGTTCATGTCCTTTGCCCATTTTTTAATTGGGTTATTTTTTTTCTAATTGATTTAAGTTCCCTGTAGATTCTGGATACTAAAAAACAAACAAAAACCAGAAGTAAATAAATTCTCAGGACACACACACCCACACCCACACCCACAGAGAGAGAGAGAGAGAGAGAGAGCGCCTAGGTAAGAGGCCACCAACCACCAGGGTCTAAACTGGGAACACTTTCTAGTACAGAATGAATGGAAAGGATTCATGAAATATCTAGAAAGTAACGTTAATGAGATTTACATGTATGGAGTGAATGAGGAGAAACAGGGATCATTCAGGATTCTGGTAGGGATAACAGGGGGAGCCATTAGTTGAAATTTTGAAGTGGGAGAAGGAGAGGCAGTTTTAGGGAGAAAGATGAGTTGTTTTTTAGGTATTTCAAACCCTTGAAGCTTCTATGGGACATCGAAGTGGAAATAACAGTCTGTGGGTTGGGACAATAAAGAAAGAAATTGGTTGAAGACTAGGGGAAGAGTATAGAGCAAAGAAATATTTAAGATAATAAACATAGAGAGATAGCTGAAAATGTGGGACTGGATTACAAAGGAAGAGTGATTTAGTTATGAAGCCCAAGGGCTGACAGGAATGGGTGACTACTCGAGGAGTTCATATGCATCTGTTATTGTATGAATAAAAAAAATTATCTGTTCCTTCCTAAAGATATCTTCAACCTGTTTTTGGATACATATGGGCACTGCTTTTCATTCTCTTAGCCCCATTTCTTATTTTAGCCTCTGCTGTAGCAATCAGTTCTGCACAGGCTTTGACCCAGGCTTTGACTAGTTGGTGCAGGTGTGATATGACACTTACCTGGAATGGCCCACAGTTTGTGGCTGCTCTCACTTAAGCAGGTGGGATGCTCATGTAGGTGTAACCTAGAAGCTTGGTAGAGTTTATGCCCATGGGGCAACCTGTGACCACTCAAAAATAAAGCCCTTTCCTCCTCCCAGATTGAGGAGTCTTGCATTATGTAATAAAACTCCTTAGAAGGCCTATTAGGTTCCAATACAGCATAAGGCAACTTGATAAGGTATCCCATCATCAGCCTTCCTTTCTTCCCTCATTCCTCTGCCTCTCACTCTTTCTTCCTAAGTTAACTTCTTAGATAAAATGCCAACTTTCTATATTTTGTTTCACATCAGGGAAAATAATTGTATATCCCATTTCAAAAGCACATAAAAAGGTTACTGTATAGAAAATTTGTCTTTAATAGATTAAGGTGTAATTTTCCAAATACTTTAAAATTTTATTTCAGATACGTTTTTCATTTTTATAAGCTTCATCTAAAAGCAGAGTTCACCTAAGAATATACCTAAGAGCATATTACATAAAATATATTTTATATTTCAGTAGTTTAGCTAGGATTCTTTCAAAATTGAGAGGATCTACAAATATTTCTAACACATTAGTTTTCAGTCTTAAGGCTGAGTCAAGAACAAAGCTCCTAAACTTTGCATTGGTGATTGAGAACATTTTAAAATTGTTATTTAATTCATTAATTTATTTTTAAAAATTTTCACATTGTAATCATATAGATTTATAGGATACAATTTGATGTTTCAATGAATATGTATGTTGTCTAATGATCCAATAAGGATAGTTAGTGTATTAATTACCTCATGCATTTATCATTTCTTTTTCATAAGAAATTTCAAAATCCTTTCTTCTAGATACTTTGTAATATACAATACTTTACTTTTAACTATATTCACCCTGCTTTGCAAAGAACACTTCAACTTATTCTTCCTATATAATTGTGATTTCATAACTGTTAACCAATCTATCTCCATTTTGCCCTCCCCACTTCTTCCTCACTGTTTGGTAACCACTATTCTACTCTACTTCTCTATTAACATTTTTTTTTTAAGATTCCACTTATGAGAGAGATCATGCGGTGTTTGCTTTCTGTGTCTGGCTTATTTCACCTAACATTGTATCCTACAGGGTCATGCATGTTGTTGCAACTGGCAGAATTTCATTCTTTTTTTATTGCTGAATAGTATTTCATTGTGTATGTGTCCATATATATATATATTATATATATGTATAAATATAATTACACATAAAATTATATATAATTATAATTAATTTTATGTATAATTATCATTACACATAAAATTATATATAATTATAATTATAATTATATATAATTATATATATAATAATAATATATATTATATGTAATATATAATATACATAACGTATATTATATATATTAAACATAATGTATATTATATATATTATACATGATATATATTATGTATATTATACATGATATATATTATATATAATATACATAATATATATTATGTATAATATACATAATATATATTATATATATATAATTCACTTCTTTGTTTTTAGACACATAGGTTGATTCCATATCTGATTATTAGAAATAGTGCTACAGTAAACATAAGAGTGCAGATATTTTTCAAACACAATGATTTCATTTCCTATGGATATATACCCAGTAGTGGGATTGCTGGGTTATGTGATCGAATAATTGTTTTTTTTTTTTTTTTTATTTTTTAGCGAACTTCCATAAAGTTTTGCTTAATGGTTGTACTAGTTTACAACTCCATCAACAGTGTGTAAGTGTTCCCTTTTCTCCACTTCCTTGCCAACTCTTGTTATCTTTTACCTTTTTGGTAATAGCCATTCTAATGGGTGAACTGGTATCTCATTGTGGTTTTGATTTGCATTTCCCTGATGGTTAGTGATGTTGAACATGATTTTATTATATATTCGTCTTGACCATTTCTATATTTTCTCTTGTGGCATGTCTTTTAGTTTATTTTGTCCTTTTTTTTTTTTTTTTTTTGAGAAGGAGTCTTGCTCTGTTGCCCAAGCTGGAGTACAGTGGTGCAATCGGGGCTCACGTCAACCTCCATCTCCCTCTTTCAAGCAATTCCCCTGCCTCAGCCTGCTGAGTAGCTGGGGTTACAGGCACACGCCATCATGTTTGGCTAAATTTTTGTATTTTTAGTAGACAAATGATTTCACCATATTGGTCAGGCTGGTCTCAAACTCCTGACCTCAGGCAATCCACCTGCCTCAGCCTCCCAGTTTTGCCCATTTTTAAATAAGTTTTTTATGTTTTTGCTGTTGAGTTGTTTAAGTTTCTTATATAATCTGGGCATTAACTCCTTAGCAGATGTATAGTTTGCAAATATTGTATCCCATTCTGTAAGTTGTTTTTTCACTCTGTTAAGTTTCCTTTGCTGTGCAAAAGCATTTTAGTTTGATGAAACCCCATTTATCTATTTTTGCTTTTGTTGCCTGTGCTTTTGACGTCTCATTTAAAAAATCCTTGTACAACCCAAAGTTATAGAGAATTTCCCACATGTTATCTTCTAGTAGTTTTTCATAGTTTTCAATCTTACCTTTAGGTCTTTAATCGCATTTGAGTTGATTTTGTATAAGGTAAAAGATAGGGGTCTAATTTCATTATCCCACATGTAAATATCCAATCTTCTCAGTACCATTTAATGAAGACACTGTCTTTACCCCTGTGTGTGCTCTTGACTCCTTTTTTGAAAATCAGTTGACTTTAGGTATGAGAATTTATTTCTGAGCTGTATATTCTCTTCCATTGGTCTATGTGTTTGCTTTATGGCAGTGCCATGCTGTTTTGCTTACTATGGCTTTGTAGTATATTTTGAAGTCAGGTAGTGTGGTGCCTCCAGCTTTGTTATTTTTGCACAGGATTGCTTTGGTTATTTGGGGTCTTTTCTGGTTTCATACAAATTTTAGGGTACTTTTTTCTATTTCTGTGAAGAATTTCATTGTTATTTTGATAGGGATTGCATTGAATCTGTGGGACATTTTGTTAGTATGGTCATTTCAATAGTATCAATTCTTCCATTCCATGAGTATATAGTGTCCATTTTTTGTGTATCGTAAATTTTTCCATCAGTGTGTTATAGTTTTCATTGAAGAGATCTTTCATGACCTTGATTAAATTTATCTGCAGATTTCTTGGTAGCTATTGTAAATGGAATTCCTTTCTTGATGACTTTTTCAGATAGTTCACTATTAGTGTATAGAAACACCACTGAATTTTCTGTGTTGATTTTGTATACTACAACTTTACTGAATTTATTTATGATTTCTAGTAGTTTTTGGTCAAGTCTTTAGGGTTCTCACTCTATATAAGTATATATAGAAAGAACCCTAAAGAGAGAGAGATCATATATATCTATATGATCATATATATAGATGTATACATATGTATGTGAGATCACATTTTCTACAAACAGAAACAATCTGACTTCCTTCTTTCCAGTTTGGATCCCTCTTATTTATTTCTTTTGTCTAATTGCTCTGGCTCTGACCTCCAGTACTATGCTAAATAGAAGTGGTAGAAGTTGACATCCTTGTCTTCCTCCATATCATAGAGGAAAAGCATTTAACTATTCACCATAAATAAGATGTTAGCTGTGGGTTTGTCACATATGGCCTTTACTGCGTTGAGGTACACTCCTATACCTACTTTCTTGACAGTTTTTATCATAAAGGAATGTTGACTTTTGTCAAGTGTTCTTTTTGCATCTGTTGAAATGATCACATGGTTTTTGTTTTTCTTTCTATTGTGGTGGTGTATCATATTTACTGATTTGTGCATGTTAAGCCATCCTTTCATCCCTGGGATGAATCCCACTTGATTACAGTGAATACTCTTTTTAGTGTGCTGTCGAAGTCAGTTCACTTGTATCTTGTTGAGAATTTTTGAATCTATGTTCTCCAGGAATATTGGCCTGTTATTTTCATTTTGTGCATGTCTTTGTCTGGTTTTAGAATCAGGATATTGCGAGCCTCATAAGATGAGTATGGAAGTATTCCTTCCTCATTACTTTTGTGGAAAAGTTTGTGGAGAATTGGTAGTTATTCTTTAACTGTTTGGTAGAATTCAGCAGTGAAGACATCAGGTCCTGGGTGTTGGTTGTTGTTGTTGTTGTTTTGATGGAAGATGTTTTATTATTGATTCAATTTCCAAACTCATTATTGATGTGTTCAGATGTTATATTTCCTCACAATTTAATCTGGGTAGTTGTATGTGTGCAGAAATTTATTCATTTTATTCTACATTATCAAATTTGTTGGCATATAGTTATGAGTAATGTCTTACAATCCCTTATATTTCTGTGGTGTATCAGTTGTAATGTCTCCTTTTTCATCTTTTATTTATTTGAATTTTCTCTCCTTTTGTCTTAGTTTAGCTAAAGGTTTGTCAGTTTTACCTTTACACTTTGTCTTATTTATCTTTTGAAATATTTTTTAGTGTCTGTTTCCTTTATATCTGCTGTGAGCTTTATTATTTCCTTCCTTCTACCAATTTTGGGTTTAGTTTGTTTTTGATGTTCTAGTTACTTGAAGTGTATAATTTTGCTTTGTGATTTGAAAATCTTTCTTCATTTTTGGTGTAGGCTTTTATTGCTATAAATTTCCCTCTTAGAACTGCTTTTGCTACGTTCCATAGGTTTGGGTATGTTGGATTTTCATTCTTACTTGTCTCAGCGACTTTTGAAATTTTCCTATTAATGTCTTAATGAGACCTATTGATTTCTTGGGTGCATGCTATTTAATTTCCATGTTTTTATAAAATTTCCAAGGGCTTTCCTGTTGTTGATTTCTGGCTTTATATCACTGTAATCAGAAAAGATACTTCATATGATATCTGTCTTCTTAAGTTTGTTAAGACTTATTATGTGTCATAATGTATGATTGGTCCTAGAGAATGTTTGGTGTACAGTTGAGAATAATTTGTATTCTGCAGCTGTTGGATGATGTATTAGTCTGTTTTCATACTGCTGATAAAGACATACCCGAGACTGGGTAATTTACAGAGAAAAAGAGGTTTAGTGGACTCATAGTTCCACGTGGCTGGGGAGGTCTCCCAATCATGATGGAAGGCGAAAGGCACATCTTACATGGTAGCAAACAAAATAGAATTGAGAACCAAGTGAAAGGGTTCCCCCTTATAAAACCATCAGATC
This sequence comes from Gorilla gorilla gorilla, assembly GCF_029281585.2. NCBI lineage: Eukaryota > Metazoa > Chordata > Mammalia > Primates > Hominidae > Gorilla > Gorilla gorilla. The sequence continues at coordinate 141,716,525 of NC_073236.2, forward strand.
TTGTTAGACGTATTCACTACCACAAGAACAGTATGGGGGAAACCGCCCCCATGATTCAATTATCTTCCACTGGTTCCCTCCCACAACATGTATGAATTATGGGAGCTATAATCAAGATGAGATTTCGGTGGGGATATACAGCCAAACCATATCAGGTGAGATCTTCTTTACCTGCTAGGTCCATTTGGTCTATGGTATAGTTTGAGTCTGTCATTTTTTGGTTGATTTTCTCTTCATATAATCTGTCCATTTTTAAAGTGGAGTGTTGAAATTTCCTACTAATATTGTATTGCAGTCAATCTCTACCTTTAAATCTAATATTTGCTTTATATATCTGGTTGTTCTGGTGTTGGGTACATATATAGTTACACCTAAGTAATATATATGTTATGTCCTCTTATTGAATTGGGCCTTTTATCATTTCATTATACAGCGACATTCTTTTTTTATATAGTTTTTTTATTTAAAGCCTTTTAAAATATGACATGACTGTGGCTACTCCTGCTTGCTTTTCATTTGTTTGCATAAAATATATTTTTCCATCTCTTCACTTTCAGTCTATTTATCTTTAATAGTGAGGTAAGTATCATGTAGGCAGCATATAGGTGGGTTTTGCTATCTGAATCCATTCATCCACTTTATATCTTTTAACTAGAGTTTAATCCACTTCTATTGAAGTTTATTATTGATAAATTAGGACTTCCTTCTACCATTTCATTAGTTGTTTTTTAGATTACTTGTTCACTTCTTCCTTTCTTATTGTTTATCTCTCTAGTTTGGTGGTTTTCTGTGGTGCTAAGCTTTGTTTCTTTTCCCTTTTTTGGTGTGTGTGTGTGTATCTGCTGTAATTTATTTCTTTCTGGTTAGTGAAACTAACATACAGAGTCCTGTATTTGTAACAGACTATTTTACACTGATAACAACTTAACTTCTGTCACATAAAAATACTCTTGACTTCTCCCCCCCACACACACACAATTTATATTTTTGTTACGTTACATTGCATCTTTATGAATGGTAGACTCAATGGAACATAGGATCTATGTCACAACTAAATCAATTATTTAATGGCAGCATTAAAGCAGGCCAAAGAATGTGAAAAACTGGTGTGGGTGTATTTAACTTTTTAAAAACTATGTTTCATAATGTTTTCATTAAAAAGTCTTTATCAGTTTGCTAATGCCTAATTTTTACAACCAGCCACCATAGATTTTACAGGATAAATATATTATTTCAGTGGTAATTGAAGCAGAATTTTTGTTGCTCTTCTTACCCTTAGAGATTGTGTATTATCCTCAGACGTAATTCTTTGATTTTTTTTCTTTTCATGTTGTTACACATAGTTACCAACAATCAACGTGAGAATAACCTTTGAATATTTTCAAGCATTAAGATTTGTTTATACAGCTGCACAATTAGACAACAAACACTCTTGGGTCTTTACCTCTCAGCATACACCTGATTATTAACTTAAAGGTATGATGGGAAAAGTATCAATTTTTCTTGGTCACCTAGATTTAGAAATATGTAATAAGTATAAGCTTGGGTCTGCTTCTTCAGAAGCCTAGGAAGTGGAGTGATGGTTCTCTGAAGAGGCTGGAAACAAAGTATGTGTTTCCAGAAGGCTTAATAGAATATGTTGAGACATAGGCCATTAACACAAAAGTGAAAGAAATGCAAAAAATGTATGAAAGTAAGGATTTGAGAAGGGAAATTTTATTTTTCAGTCTAAGATTCCTATGAATTATATGAAAGTAAATGTCCTATCCTTAAAATTAGCCAAAGGAAGCACTTTACTTATCAATATGATATGACTTTTCATACTCTTATCTAAAGATATCCTAAACTAAGATCCAGTTTTCTAAGAAAAGACTTTTTACTCATGCTTTAAAGCATGCTAGATGATTCCTACCACATCACATAATGTTGTTTACATGTATGATTTAAACTGCATTTATTCTTCAACTCACTGGTTCCTTAGGCTTCTTATCTTTCCTTGCACGCTTAGATAATTTTATGTAAAATTGATTTTTAGAAGTTTAGTTGCTGGGCGTAGTGGCTGTCACCTGTAAACCCAGTACTTTGGGAATTCAAGGCAGGTGGATTGCTTGAGTCTTGGAGTTTGAGGCCTGCCTGGGAAAGATGACAAACCCCATTTGTACAAAAATAAAAATATTAGCTGGATATGGTGGCACATGCCTGTGGTCCCAGCTACTCCAAGGCTGAGGTGGGAGGATGACTTGAGTCCGAGAGGCAGAGGTGTGAGCCAAGATCATGCCCTGCTCTTCACCCTGGGCAAAGAAGCCAGACCCTGTTTCAAAAAAAAAAAAATCTAGTGAGATTTGATTTCTATTTCTATGTGATTCAAAACTAGGAGAGCTTCAAGGCTAATGACTATTAAAAAATGGCCATTGCAACTTGCATTTTCTATGAAGCCAGCATACACAGCAACGTGCAACCTTAAAACCAAGCTATTTAATATGTAGCTTAGATCTCAGGTTTGATTGTCTTTGAGGTTTGATTATTGCAGAGATCAATTGCCAGACCAAATATAGACTAATTCTGTATTTGGTCTTTTTATCATATGAAACATCCCAGCCTTGGGTATAAATTAAGAGCAAGTACAGATGTTTATACCGATAGCGGTGTAGATATTTCCATGTTTATACAGATAGCGGTGTAGATATTTTCATGTCTATACAGATAGCGGTGTGGATGTTTCCATGTTTATACAGATAGTGGTGTAGATATTTCCATGTTTATAGAGATAGCGGTGTAGATATTTCCATGTTTCTACAGATAGCGTGGTAGATATTTCCATGTTTATAGAGACAGCGGTGTAGATATTTCTATATTTATAGAGATAGCGGTGTAGTTATTTCCATGTTTATACAGATAGCGGTGTAGATATTTCCATGTTTATACAGGTAGCAGTGTAGATATTTCCATGTTTGTACAGGTAGCGGTGAAGATATTTCCATATTTATACAGGTAGCCCTGCAGATATGTGAATTCATTAAACCTCTTTTTCTTTATAAATTACCCAGTCTTGGGTATGTCTTTATCAGCAGCATGAAAATTGACTAATACACTCACTGTCCATGAATGATACTCTGTTAGCCCATTTGCATTGTTATAAAGAAATACCTGAGGCTGGGTAATTTATAAAGAAATGAGGTTTATTTGGCTCCTTGTTCTGAAGGCTGTACATGAAGCATAGTACTGGCACCTGCTTCCAGGGAGGGTCTCAGGAACCTTCCAATCATGGTGGAAGGTGAAGGGAAACCAGCATATCACATGGTGAGAGAGGAAGCAAGAGAGACAGGGAGGAGGTGTCAGTCTCTTTTAAACAACCAGATATCGCATGAACTCACAGGGTAAGAACTCATTCATTACCAAGAGGACAGCACCAAGCCATTCAGAAGGCATCTATCTCCAACATTGGGGATCACATTTTAACGTGAGATTTGAAGGGGACAAACATCCAAACTATGTCAGATACCAAAGCTGGCAATGCTTAGGATCTTTAGCTGTTCCAGGTTCTGGGAAAAGGGAGAGAGTTAGCTTCCCTCGTCTATGCTGTGCTACTCCATATTATATTGGTAATTATTGTTCTCTAAAGGTTCTTAAAAGCAAATAAACAAATGCAAGGCAAAACATTTGAAATGGAAGGCAAAACACAAGAAATGCAAGGCAAATGCATTAAAAACTTTTGAGTGTTAATACATAGATTTTATTTTATCTTTTTAATTTCTTTTGCTTAACCAAATAGATTATGTAGTTTTGATTAACTGGCCATGAAATAGCTCTGCCTACATAGAATTTCCCATGAATAATTGGTTGTGGAGACTTTTGTGTGTGACCCAAATCCTCCCTCAAAACTGAAGTTTGCCCAGCTATTGGGAGTGTTGGCAATTCATGCCTCTCAGCTGATTCTCTCTAGAATTTATTCTCAGGAGATCTAATTAATAACTTGTCAAGCTGATGTCCATCCTTGGGGACAACTCGTATCTGAAGAATGGCCAGTGAAAAGTATTAAAACTCCATACTCCTGCCTCAATTTAGGGCAACTCTGAAGGGTCACCCCAGCTTCTCAGCTCCCCCTTGAGATTAGCTGAGGTATTTGTTGCGACTGCCTCACATCTCAACTCCCTTTATCCAATTCAGCTTTTTCGCCACAGTTGTTGGTTCCTAGGATTTTACCCAGTTAAATGTTCTCTACACAAATCTCTATCTCAAATCTGCTTTACAGGGAATGTGGCCTCAGACAGGTTTTCATTAGGTTCTGGACATAACTCTCATTAGTCATTGATATGATTCGGCTGTGTCTCCGGCCGAATCTCACCTTGATTGTAATTATCCCCGCATGTCAAGGATGGAGTCAGGTGGAGATAATTGAATCATAGGGGCGGGTTCCCCCTACTGTTCTCCTGGTAGCGAATAAGTCTCACGAGATCTGATGCTTTTAAAATGGGAGTTTTCCTACACAAGCTTTCTTCTCTGCTACCATTTAAGATGTGCCTTTGCTTCTTTTTTGCCTTCTGCCGTGACTGTGAGGCCTCCCCAGCCATGTGGAATTGTGAGTTCATTAAACCTCTTTCCTTTATAAATTACCCGGTATTGGGTAGGACTTTATTAGCAGCATGAGAACAAACTAGTACAGTCTGTTCTATAAGCCCAAGTCGGATCACAGAGTCCCGCTTTTTTTTTTTCTAGCCCATATTTCTACTAAAACTTGACTCATATAGACTTAAAACAAAATAATTAAGCATGGCTAATATTTATTTAATATTTTATACGTGTCAGGTACTGTATTTTGTAACTTATCTTTTAATAATCTTTCCAAATCTCTAAAAGGAGAATTCTGCTCTTTTATAGAGAAAATAAGGATGGCTCAATCTTTTGATTTTTATTACAAGCTTTATTTTGTATAACATATAATAAACTAAAAATATTGAAAGTTTAGAAACCATCAGCACACAATCGAGGTGATGGAAATATACTTCACCTCCAGTTTCCTGATGCCTCTTTATAATACATTTCTCTGGCCCCTCATTCCTGGCCCTTAAAAACCACCAAACTGCTTTCTGTCACTGGACAGTAATTTATACAGTCAAAAAATGTATATAAATACAATTTTACACTATGCACTTTTTTGTCTGACATTTTATGTTTTTTTCTCTGCATGTTTTACCTCTAGAGTCTGCCTTGTTTCACTTAGTATAATTATTTTGAGATTCATTCATGTTATAGTATGTATCCATAATTAATTCGGATAAAGCAAGTTAATTCATTAATGTATTGATTGATATTTAGACTGTTTCTAGTTTGGGCTATTATGAATACATGTGCTATGAACATTTGTGTTGATATCATTATATGAACACCTACTTTTATCTCTCTTGGGTAAATACCCAGGAGTGCAATGGCTGAGTCTTACGGCAGAAGTATGTTTAACTTTTTAAGGGACTCTTGAACTGTTTTTCAAAGGTTACACTTTTTTGTATTCCCATCAGCAGTGTATGAGAGTTTCAGCTTCTCCACATCCAAGCCAGTGCTTGGCTATTATCAGTCATGCTAATCTTAGCTATTTAAAAATAGATAGTGGCGTCTCATTTTGGTTTTAATTTGCATTGCCCTAAGCATTAATTATGTTGAGCATATGTGCTTATTTACCAAACAAATGTCTACTTTGAAATGTCTGTTCCAGTCTTTCACCCAAGTTTTAAATGGGGTTGTTTGTTTTTCATTATTAAATTTTGAGCTTTTAAAATATATTTTTGATGCAAGCCTTTTATCAGATATATGAGTTGCAAATATTTTCTCCCAGCCTGCAGCTTGTCTTTTCAGTCTCTTAATAGATTCTTTTGAAGAGCAGATTCTTTTTTTTAAATTTGATGAGTTCTTCTTATCAATATATTATTATATAAATCATGCTGTGGGGTCATATCAAAGAAAGCTTTTCCTGACTCAAAGTCCCAAATGTTTTCACATCTTCCCTCTCCTCTCCTTTGGGAACTGAGATTACACGTAAATTCAGTTACTTGAAATGTACTGTCTACTATTGCTCTGTTCATGTTTTTTAAAAATTTATTTTCTCTCTATATTTTATTTTGAGAGGTGTCTATCTTTTCTTCTTTAATGACTAATGTGCTATCAGCCTACCATGTAGCTGGGACTACAGCCGCATGCTACTATGTCCCGCTAATTTTTGTATTTTTAGTAGAGATGGGATTTCACCATATTGGTCAGGCTGGTCCTGAACTCCTGACTTCGTGATCCACCTGCCTCGGCCTCGCAAAATGCTGAGATTACAGGCGTGAGCCACTGCGCCCAGCCTCCTTTAGTGTATCTTGCATGTCTCTATTTTAGAACATATAGAATACTGTTTCAATAAGCATTTTAATGTTCTTAACTGATAACTCTGGCACCTTGATTTACTCTGGATCAGTTCTGACTCAGTGATTTTTCTCCTTCTTATGAGCCACGTTCTTCTGTCTTTTGTTGTTACTGTTGCGTCTCTGCTAAACTGTGTCTGGATGTCAGATATGGTGACTTTTATCTTATTGAGTGCTGGAAGTATATATAAATATTCTTGATCTTTGTATTGGTATGTATTTAAGTTTAGTTGGAAAGAGTTTGACTCTTTTTGGTCTTGCTTTAAAAATTCATTAGGTGGGATCAGACCAGTTCTCATTTTAGAGCTAATCACTCCCAACTAGTGAGGCAAGATCCTTCTGGGTATCCCTGGGAATCTTGAGGTGTTTCTGGTTTGGCTGATAAAATAAGCACTATTACTGGACCTTGGTGAGCATGTGTACTGTTACTTTTCATCTTATCTGGGTGTTGTTTCCCCAACCGTAGGTACTTTTCTCTAGGCCTGTCCTAACAATTACTTAGCTATGTACTTTAGGGGGACCCTTTGCAGAGCTCTGGAGTTCTCTTTCTGTGCAGCCCCTTCTTCTCGGAAACCTTGTCCTGAGAGCTCATGTCAACATGGTTTCTGTGGACTCTCAGCTCTGTCCCCTCAGCTCAGGGAGAACAATGGGCTCCTCTTGGGCTCTTCTCCTGGAGTAGTGGGCTGGAAAGCTTTCTCCAGGCATAAATTAGGGCAGTTGATAGGCTCACCTTGTTTGAGACTGACTTTACAGGGTCTTGCAAACTTTTGTGGCATACATTTTGGCCATTTTTTTGGTTGTTTCAGGAGGGAGAGAAAGTCTAGTTCTTGTTACTCCATCATGGTCATTGCAGAAGTCAACCTAACTGATATTTATCAATACAGTCTGTTGCTACACATTGAACTTGCTTAAGATAATTTTTAGATGGCACAGAACTTTCTGTCCATTGAATGAGACTCTCTGCTTATTTTGCAAGTGCTCATTTGTATGGAGACATTTGTATGGAGAAACTTCAAAAAGTTTGTGGAAAAATGAAGTTAAAAGATAAACATTGAAAATGTGATCTTCGGTTTTCATCCCTAAAGAACTGATGGTCCTGGGAACTTAACAATGTCAATGCAGTCTCTTATACATTATTAACTTAAGAAAAATGGGTGCCCTTTCCACATTTGTTGAGATTGGGAAACAAAAAGAAGTCAGAAGGAGCCAAATCAGAGCTGTAAGGTAGACGCCTGACAATTTCCCATTGAGACTCTCACAAAATTGCCTTTGCTCGATGACAGGAATGAGCAGAAACATTGTGGTGTTAGAGGACTGTCTGCTAAAGCTTTCCCAGGTATTTTGCCCTAAAACTTTGGCTAACTTATTCAAAACACTCTCATGATATGCAGATATTATTGTTCTTTGACCTTCCACAAAGGCAACAAGCAAAATGCCTGGAATGTCCCCAAAAAACTGTTGCCGTGACCTTTGCTCTTGAGTGATCCCCTTTTGCTTTGACTGGACCACTTCCACCTTTGGTAGCCATTGCTTTGATTGTGTTTTGCCCTCAGGATCATACTGGGAAAGCCATGTTTTATCTTCTGTTACAATTCTTCAAAGAAATCCTTCAGGATCTTGACCCTAGTTCTTTAAAATTTCCATTGAGAGCTCTCCTCTTGTCTGCAGCTGATCTGAGCACAACACTTTTGACACCCATGCAGTGGAAAGTTGGTTCAACTTTAATTTTTTAGTCAGAACTGTGCAAGCTGAACCAATTAAGATGTCTACGATGTTGGCTATTGTTTGTGCTGTTGATTATCAGTCCTCTTCAATTAGGGCACAAACAAGATTAATTTTTTTCCTTGCAAATTGATATGGATGATCTGTCCCTGTGGACTTCATCTTCCACATCATCTCGTTTCTTCTTTAAAAAAGCTGTCCGCTTGTGAACTACTGATTTCTTTGGTGCAGTGTCCCCTCAAGCTTTTTGTAAAGCATCAGTGATTTCACCGTTCTTTCACTCAAGCTTCATCATAATCTAATGTTTGTTCTTGCTTCAATTTTAGCAGAATTTACATTGCTCTGCTAGGGGCTCTTTTCAAACTAATGTCTACTCCTTCTTACTGTCTCAAACTAGATCCTGTTCAAACATGCTATAATAAATTAGTATGAGTTTATTTTGCTGCCAAAATTGAAACCTTTGCATAGTTTTTTTCATAATATACATTTTCCATGAACTTTTTAAGGCCTCTCATGTATCCACAGGTAGAGTGCCTTACCTATTCTGACTTCAGTCAATTATTCAAGACCTTTCCTTGTCAGTGATACATTAGAAAGGTAGAGTATTGAAAAATAAGAGTAGCTTCTGCTGATTAAGAAATACTATATCTTTTTCTACTTCTTTCCTTTTTTTTCTTTTTTTTTTTTTTTTTTTTCGAGACAGCATCTTTCTCTGTCACCCAGGCTGGAGTGCAGTGGTGTGATCTCAGCTCACTGCAACCTCTGCCTCCCAGGGTCAAGTGATTCTCCTGCCTCAGCCTCCCGAGTAGCTGGGACTATAGGTGCCTGCCACCACACCCAGCTAATTTTTGTATTTTTAGTGGAGACAAGGTTTCGCCATATTGGCCAGGCTGGTCTTGAACTCCTGACCTTGTGATCTGCCTGACTCGGCCTCCCAAAGCGCTGGGATTACAGTCATGAGCAACTGTACCTAGCTTTCTACTTCTTTCTTATTATTTTCCTCCTCTCTCATTCCCATATTCTCTCCTTTCTCCTACTTTCCTCCCCACTCCCTGTTTCCTTCCTTTCATCTTTCCTACTTTCAAGACTTAATATTTCTTGAACCTCAGATGTTATCATAGTATGTTATTTGTTTAATTTTCACATAACAATAATAGTTTAAATACAAATAATATTTATTTTCATCCCCATGTTATCAGTATAACAGTAAAGATGTGGAGAGGCCAGCTGGGCATGCTGGCTCAAGCCTGTAATCCCAGCACATTGGGAGGCCGAGGTGGGTGGATCACGAGGTCAGGAGATCGAGACCATCCTGGCTAACACGGTGAAACCCCATCTCTACTAAAAAAATAGAAAAAATTAGCTGGGCATGGTGGCGCATGCCTGTAGTCCCAGCTACTCGGGAGGCTGAGGCAGGAGAATAGTGTGAACCCGGGAGGCAGAACTTGCAGTGAGCCAAGATCACGCCACTGCACTCCAGCCTGGGTGACAGAGTGAGACTCTGTCTCAAAAAAAAATAAATAAATAAATAAATGAAAATAAAATTAAAAAAATGATGTGGAGAGGCCAAATCAATGGCTCTTATATCCACGTTCTTTCTTCTAAATGATTTCACCTTAGTTTTGGTCTGCATCTCTAACCATAGCTAGTTGCAGTAGGACCTTCTATCTGGCCTTGCTGCTCTCATTTTTGGACCTCCTCACTGAAATCAAATTGATCTTTCTAAAATGCAAACCTGGTCTTAGTATTTTATTACTTAAAACCCATTGGTGGCTTTCCATGATTTATGGAATAAAGTCAAAATTCCTGTTTTTGCCAACGTTTCTGTGTGCCTCTCATCCCTACATTTACTGATTCCTGTGTGCCATAAATTGCCAGTTGTCCAGAGTTCATTCTCTTTTTGTACTTGGGAGGACTTCTGCATCCTGAAACTTTTCCCCTGAAACGTGCTTGGAAAATACCTACCCATTGTTTTCAGATTCAGGTTAGTTTTTTACTTCAGTTTCTTTTCCTGAAGCTTATACTGACCGCTCCATATGGCTTTGGGGATTAGCTACTCATTCCTTTGTGCCCTTTGTAGATACACATTTATCGTGGAGTCTTTTTTTTTTTTTTTTTTTTTTTGAGACAGAGTCTCACTCTGTCACCAGGCTGGAGTGCAGTGGTGTGATCTCAGCTCACTGCAACCTTTACCTTCCAGGTTCAACTGATTCTCTGGCCTCAGCCTCCCAAGTAACTACAGGCGTGCACCACCATGCCCAGCTAATTTTTGTATTTTTAGTAGAGATGGGGTTTCACTATGTTGGCCAGGATGGTCTCGATCTCTTGACCTCGTGATCTGCCCACGTTGGCCTCCCAAAGTGCTGGGATTACAGGCATGAGCCACCGCTCCCAATCAGTCATGCAGTCTTTATACTTACTTGTTTACCTGCCTGTGAGCTCACTGAATGCAGGGACTATTTCCTTGTTGCTCTAGCACCTACACCAGTACCTGGTATCCAGAAGCTGTATGCTAAATGTTTGTTGAGTGGCTGTTTGACTGAATGATTGTACTCCTAATTAGTAGATAGAAAGCCATGAACTTCCCAGTTCATCATTCTTTGTGCTCAATTCTGGTTTCTTTATTGTGTTCAAAAGAGTTCCTTAGTGACATAAAACTATGGAGCTAGTATGTCAGCTCATTTAAGCAATGATTGGTTTATGTATATAAGAGGCTTCAATAATTATATATTTTTATTTCAGTTTCAATAAATGATCAATTTATTAGTTTTCTCTGTTTTGGCTTACTGTTCACATTTAATATCAAATAAAAGTGTTTTACTTAAAATTATTCATGCCGATTATGACAGTTAGGTGAATATTACTTTGATTTACATTCCAGTAGTAGTTTTGGTTGAACCCTGAATATGCTAAGACGTCACTTTTCTTTTTTTCTTATGAACAGGCTACTGTGTTTACATATATTATTAAAATCTTCTTTGAAAATACGAAGAGTGTTACATTTCTTATATTTAGTTCTCTGTGCTTCAGAATTCCTGTGATACTTGCACTTAAGTCCTTCTGAGCAGTTGATGTTAATATTTATGTGGTTAATTTCATGAAACATGGTGGTTTTCATTTCTATCATTAATTTATACAGGAGATAGACTGTTTTCCAGGTGTAAGCTCAGTCATATAATTAGAAAAGTTATAAGCAGAAAGGAGTTATTTGGTCTAACCCATTTATTCTACAGATAGAGAAATTAGAGTCCAGAAACTCTGTCTTCTTTAATGTCTTACAGGTATTTAAGAAAAAAGAATAGACTTGAGGTTTCTGTGTTCTGAACCCAGTGATCTTGACACTGTAATGATCTTCATCCATATTATTCACAGAAGTAAATATAATCACATATTAAATAAGAAACAAAAATACTAAGGGGATATTATACTGAAAAATGAAATAATATTATCTTAATTATTTTGATCAGATTCAATATATAGCAGCTTGAAGGCTAATAATTCCAATGATTCTCTGAATAAACCATTTTTCTAATAAGATTACAGGTTTTAGTAATCTAATTATTTTGACTGATGCAAATGTTACCCCGCCAGTCTGAAAAATGTGTTTATTTATATGTCATAAAGAATAATTTATTCCAAAAAGGCTAATTTTCAAAATATATGTATCTTCTGAAACTGTATCTATTTTTTTCCCACGTTTTCTAAATATATTTTAGAGGGCATTTGTAGATTTTCATGGTGCTGAAAAATTAAGGTATAACGGTCTCATGAAGGAGAATAATGTCATTTAGACATTGTAATTTTGGAGGATCACAATATTTTTTGGAATGTGGTTGTTGCAGCACTGGTCACTTATACTAATTATATAATAACATACTATACTAATGCAATAATATACCATATGAAATTATTAAATGGTAAATTCGTCTTAAATCCTCTAGAATACTGCAAAGAAATAGTTTATATAAGAAAGAGTACCATAGCATACGTGAACACAATGTTTCCTATTTTTTTCTTCCTTTTTATTTTTTTGAAGACAAGTCCTCACTCTGTTGCCCAGACTGGAGTTCAGTGCCATGTTCATAGTTCACTGCAACCTCAAACTCCCAAGCTCAAGTGATCCTCTTGATTCAGCCTCTGAAGTAGCTGTGCCTACAGGTGTGCACCACCACACCGGCTAATTTTTAACATTTTTTATAGATATGTTGCCCAAGCTGGTCTCAAATTCTTGAGCTCAAGAGATCTTCTCACCTTGGCCTCCCAGAGTGTTGGGATTACAGGCATGAGCCACCCTACTCAGCCAATATTTCTTTTCTAAAAGACATTTTCTAACATACTTCTCATTTTAACTAACATAATATTCAAAGTGTAGATCTGAGAAAGAGATAGTGCCTGCAGATCTGGGATCCTACATGCTAATATTATGGGATGCATTCAGATCTGATCAGCAGATATTCCATTTATTCTAGAACACCACCAGCAGAAGAATGTAATTACGTCTATCACTAAAACTTTGTGTCAATACAGACTACTGTATTTGTTATCATAGATGGTCCTTGGATGGCAGCCTTAAGCAGTTTTAAACCTAGACAGGTGATGTACTTTTTCTTCTTGGATAATTTTCATTGTTTTGTCTAATTTGGTTGTAACTAATGTGTTTAATATGGCTTGCTTGTTTTTTAAAAAGTTGTTCAGTATCCTTAGAACTCAGTGCTGATTTCTTTCTCTAGCAGGCCTTTTATATAGGACATCTCACTTTCTCCTGGCTCTCTACTACTAGCATGAGGTCTCTGAAAAAATCAAGACAGCCAAATAATTTGTTATAGAGTAGCCTATGTAGAGGGACAGGGGAGGAGTCATATTCCAAGAGGGAAAGACCTTTGAGCCAGGCTCAATTTGTAGAGGCTGTTGAATGAAAATGAGAGAGAGAGAATGCACACTTTATTGCACTATTAAAGCAAAATTCTGACAATAACTTCTAAAAATGATTCCACTCTTATACACTGAGAATATGACAGACCTTCCAAAAGTATAATTTCTTACATGAACGTCCAGGTATATAAGGAAAAATAACTATTTCATACCAATATCTTCAGCCGCCTTTATTGTTGGTTCACCACATAGGTTTTTATCAGAATCGCAGAACATTAATTTTTTAAATTAGCTACCATTACAACGAGCTTGAGAAGAACTTTCTTTTTAATAATTCGACCCAGATGCATTCTAGATACTCCAGTGTTACGAATCGATGGCTTCATGAGGAGCCGCTGTTGACTCATGCTATCACTGGACACACTGACAGGAAATGTTTTCTTACACCTGTTTTCCTCCTGCTTTTCCTTGGTAGGACTTAGTTCCTTGGCATAGTCCAGTATCAATGGCAGTCATAGAGAAGTGTTACAAAAACCCAGCTTATTCCAACTTGTGAATTATTTGGCACCCAGGAACCAGGTCTTACAATCTTCAACCCACTTTTTCCTAACATGACCCCTTTTCTGAAATGTTTATTTATATATGATGTAGGCCTGGGGAAAGGACATGGACTTTCAAAGAAAATATTCTCCAATAGATCTCTCAACTCCAGAGAACCTTCTGACTAAATCTGAAAGAATTCCACTGTGCTCTGATAACATCCTTTAATAATGAAGGAAAAGATATTTTTCCCCCAGGAGGATTTTGTAGTGAAAGAGATGGCATAATTTTTTTTTAAATGTTGTTTATAATCTAATTTGTTTTTCCATTGGTGGGGTGTGTCTTAAATCCTAAATGGTACATCCTTTTCAAAATACTTCTAGTAATAAAATGTTTCTGAAGTTATGTTGTAAATATGATTGGACTATGTTTAATAATGTTAAGTTGATCCCACTTCCCCTGAAATTATATACATAAATGCTGAAAGTATAAATTTCCATATACAACTTCATGGAACATTTTTCTTCCAAGTGTGCATTTGCTAGAATTTGCATTGAAAGGTTTTGGAAGGAGCCTGTTGGTATGAATCCTGTGTGAGCAACACTCAGATTTGTTGCATACTGAACAGCATGCTAAATCTCACTTCACAATCTTAGATTTCTCATCTACCATCTTGAGCTGAATTTAAAATATAACTGCAGTTTATTATGTCACCTGTTCGTCAAACACTGATGCAAAGCTTAGTTTTCAGTGTGAAGAACCCATGACTAGAGAAGGGAAGAAGAAAGGGTCAAGCAGACCTCATTAAAGAGTGTATGGGCAAGAAAACACATCAGATGTCTTGATAGGTTTTTTAAAGTCCTGTTAGACTTGTCATGATTTCCAAAACACTAAATGCCATCTAGTATTTTGGACCCTCCAAAATTACAGTAGAATATTATTATGGGTCATCTTAATTGGAAATATACAGGAAAATCCTGATGATTAATGTAGACTAGTGATAGCTCTCACACATTTATATAACCTATGTTGAAAAGAAAGAAGAAAGGCAGGAAGGAAAGAAGGAAAAAGAGCGGAGAGAGAGGAACAAGAAAACACGTGGATTTGTGGAAATGAAAATTTTTAAATTACTAATTTGCAAGAATGGGTAAGAAAAATACCGAGTATGAACATAAATGCTTTCAATTCCGTTTGCCTCTTAATCCTTCTCAGTCCGTGGCCAGTTTTGAAACTTGGTGTAACTTCCTTCCTTTATTCCTCCCTCCCTTGCTCCCTCCATCCCTTCTTGCCAGCCTCCTTCCCTTCCTCTCTCCTTGAGTTTCCTTCTTCTTTCTTGTTCCCTCCCTCCCTCTCTCTTTTTTTCCCTTAGTTTCCCCCGAAGCACATATACCAGCCATTTGAATGCTTTCTGCTCATAGATACTGCCAAGCCCCCTCACCCAGACTGCTGACTAGATTTGGTAGAATGGAATGAGAAACATAGACTTTGTGTCTGAGGCGGCCACCTCTGATGCTGCAGACTTTTGCCGTGATTATGCACTCCAGCCGAGGGACGCTAGAGAGGTTGAAATTTCAACTGTGGGATTTGCCATTTTGGAATTTGCAGAAATGTACTGGATATGCTAACAGCAGCCTGGCTAGCCTCCACTTCACAAGGAAGTATTTAAATATACACGTGTAATATGAAGAAAATTGCATTAGATCATAAGGGATGAATTATTTTGTAAATGACTATACCATCAAATACCATACCTGATATCAATCATCTTCATCAGACAGTATCTGTGTATGTAAGTAGATAAACAAAAAAGCAGGAGTTTATTTCTCTCTAATGTATCCTTGACTCTCTAGCGGTGACCTCTGAAATGTCTCTTCTGATCCAGACTTGTTTGAATCATGTGCAACATTTTAGATTTGTCTTTTCTCTGCAAGTTTTTTTTGGTTAAGTACCATAACATAGTGAACCAAATAGTTTTGCTTGCTTTCTATTGATGACACATGATTTTGGCTTTTATCTTCAGTGGAAAATCAATGTGTCACATGGCGTTCACTAAGAAAAAGGTATGGGGCCTCTTTGTAATTCTTTGTCAGATGATTGCTTTATCTTGATTTATGCCTTCAAACTTTTTCCCATTCAGCAGAAAATATTGTGTCGCTATCTGTGAGAGCAAAGCGATCTATACCAATTTATGCTCTAAGTGTAGCCTCCTTCCAGAACTGCTTGTGGAACATATCAACTCACTATAGATTAGGGACATAATGGATTCTTCTTTCTTAAAAGTGGCAGATTGACAATTTTAGTTCATATACAAGCTTTTATATTGACATTAAAACAATATTTCTATGTAAAGTAAAATATTGTAGTTGATTATTATTCGAGGGCCTCCCAGAATTTCAAGGTCTGAAAATAAATTCAATGTTCCTGGTGGTAACAAAATTGCCCCTACTTCCTTGTATCAGGACTGCCATTTGGAACTGCTGGGGAAGCTCTTTTCAGAAATTATTTTCAAAACAGCATTGTTGCCTTTTGCCAAACTGAAATCTGGTTGTAAACTTTTGAAAACTAGTTCCTTGGAATGGAATTCAAGTTGTCTTCTAAGCAAATTTTTTTTTAACTCAAACATACATTCTATCTTGCTTTATTATGTCACTATTTGTGTAGGAAACATATTTCTATTTTTACCATTTTCAATTTATTTACATTTACATTTACATTTGTGTGTGTATATATATACACACATACATACACTTTAAGTTCTGGGATACATATGCAGAACTTGCAGTTTTGTGAAATAGGTATACATGTGCTGTCGTGGTTTGCTGCACCCATCAACCCGTCATCTACATTAAGTATTCCTCCTAATGCTATCCCTCCTCTTTCCTTCCTACCCACTGACAGGCCCCAGTGTGTGATGTTCCCCTCCCTGTGTCTATGTGTTCTCATTGTTCAACTCCCACTTATGAGTGAGAACATGTGGTGTTTGGTTTTCTGTTCTTGTGATAGTTTGCTGAGAATGATGGTTTCCAGCTTCATCCATGTCTCTGCAAAAGACATTAATCCATCCTTTTTTATAGCTGCATAGTATTCCATGGTTTATATGTGCCACATATTCTTTATCCAGTCTATCATTGATGGGCATTTGGGTTGCTTCCTAGTCTTTGCTATTGTGAATAGTGCTGCAATAAACATATGTGTGAATGTGTCTTTATAGTAGAATGATTTATAATCCTTTGGATGTGTACCTAGTGATGAGACTGTTAGGTCAAATGGTATTTCTAGTTCTGGATCCTTGAGGAATTGCTACACTGTCTTCCACAATGGTTGAACTAATTTACACTCCCACCAACAGTGTAAAAGCATTCCTATTTCTCCACATCCTCTCTAGCACCTGTTGTTTCCTGGCTTTTTAATGATTGCCATTCTAACTGGCGCGAGATGGTATCTCATTGGACCAGGGGTGATGAGCTTTTTTTTTTTTTCTTCTTCGAGACAGCCTCACTCTGTCACCCAGGGTGTAGTGCAGTGGCACAATTTCGGCTCACTGCAACCTCCACCTAATGGGTTCAAGCAATTCTCCTGCCTTAGCCTCTTGAGTAGCTGAGATTACAGATATATACCACCACGCCTGGCTAAAGTTTTTTTGTGTGTTTTTGGTAGAGACAGAGTTTCACCATAGTGGCCAGGCAAGTCTCAAACTCCTGACCTTGTGATCCACTCGCCTTGGCCTCCCAAAGTGATGGGATTACAGGCGTGAGCCACCACGCCCAGCCTATGATGAGCTTTTTTTCATGTGTTTATTGGCCGCATAAATGTCTTCTTTTGAGAAGTGTCTGTTCATATCCTTTTCCCACTTTTTGATGGGGTTGTTTTTTTCTTGTAAATTTGTTTAAGTTCCTTGTAGATTCTGGATATTAGCCCTTTGTTAGATGGATAGATTGCAAAAATTTTCTCCCACTCTGTAGGTTGTGTGTTCACTCCGATGATAGTGTCTTTTGCTGTGCAGAAGCTATCTTTAGTTTAATTAGATCCCGTTTCTCAATTTTGGCTTTTGTTGCCACTGCTTTTGGTGTTTTAGTCATGAAGTCTTTGCCTATGCCTATGTTCTGAATGGTATTGGCTAGGTTTTCTTCTAGAGTTTTTATGGTTTTAGATCTTATGTTTAAGTCTTTAATCCATCTTGAGTTAATTATTTTATAAGGTGTAAGGAAGGGGTCCAGTTTCAGCTTTCTTCATATGGCTAGCCAGTTTTCCCATCACCATTTATTAAATAGTCAATCTTTCCCCATTGTTTGTTTTCGTCAGGTGTGTCAGAGATATGTTGTATATTTCATGGTACAATGCCTTCTGTCAATGGGGAAAAATAACAAGCATATATGGGATGAATGAAGTCTGCTATGGTTAAGGTTGAGAATATTTACTGATCCTTGAGTTCAGTCTCCAGGAATGTTGGAAATAGAGAATGGAGATAATGGAGATAAAGAAAAGTTCTGAAAATGACACTTCCCATAGTGTCAAAATTGTGATCTATTGGAGAATTCTGTGATACATCAAAATCTCTGTTTATACTGATGTTTGTTATTGTGTATGAGCATATCTTTATCAGGTGTAGGCTATTTCTGTACTTTCATGTCTTTAAATCAATGTTTCTATTCACATATGTATATGTGCAAATAGAAGCATGTTAATATTATATATATATATATTTTCTGTCATTACCATGATTGCTATGATTATCATTAGCATGTATTATTAGTGTGACCGAAGTATCATCAGTATCAGTTTCTTTCTAACTGCAGTGCTCCTGTAATGCTTCATTTCTACAGAGCCAACCTACACCCACCGTTTCCCTGACTATAACTTTACCTAAAGTATAAGCCCTTATAAAGCCATGAAAGCCTACCAAGAATTGTCAAAGAAGCTAGGCAGCAGCCAGGCTCTGCCTTAGGAAAAGACTTTACTTTTTATTATCATGTGCAGTACTTAATTACTTGTTTTGACCTCTAAGATTTTGCTCTCCTATATTTCTATCCCCTGGCTTTCTGATATTTCATGTGATTATATTTGAAATTTTAACCTTGCTTTTCTTTTTGGAATCTCTGATATCTCTGCTGCCACAGGTAATGACAGGTTCCTCTCTAACTGTTGGTGTTATCCCTGGTCAGATTATTACTGATGACAGAAGTAGATGTTTTACGTGGATTCTCTCGATATCAGAAACAAATACAGATATCACAACTCAAAAATGACAGACTGATAACCATTATGAACTTAGATGCAACATTCTTAATACAATATTAGCAAATTGAGTCTAGGAATAGTTAAAAATGATAATGTGTTTTAACGAAGTGGGGTTTATCTCAAGTTGGTTTCAACAACTGAAAATCTACCGTGCTGACAGAAAAAAGAAAAATCACGTGACACTCTCAATAGATGCAAAAAAGGAATTTACAAAATGTAACACATTTTTTAAATTAAAAACTCCCAGCAAACTGAGGATAGAAAAGTACATTTTCAAACTGATTATGTGTTTACAAAAAATCTATCGCAAACATCTTACTTAAAATGGTGAAAGCCTTAATACTTTCTACATAAGATTATGAAAAATGCAATGATGTCCTCTCTCCCTAGTTCTTTAAAGTATTGCATTCAATATTAAATAAGTGGAAATATATACCAAGTTCATTGATAAATATTTAATACTTATGAGATGATAATTCTCCTGAAATTGATCTCTAGATTCAGTGGAATTCCCATGAAACCTTATAGGTCCTTTTGGATAAATTACAAAACTGATTCTAAAACAGGGAGAAAGAAAGAAGGGAAGGAAGGAGGAATGGACAGAAAGAAGAAAGAAATAAAGAGAAAAGAAAAGAAAATAAGAAATAAGTGACACCCAAGTTGGGAAGAAAGAAAAATACTATTCTCACGTGATGTAAACATATACATAGAAAATCCTTAGGCATCTGCAGAAGTGTGCTAGAGGTATGAAGTGAATTTAACAAAGTTGTAGGATGAAAGATCAATAAATAAAATCAATTGTGTTTCTATACACAATCAACACCAATTAGAAAATAAAATTATGTAAGCAATTTAACTTATAATAGCCTCAAAAATAATAAAATAATTCAGAATAAATTTAATAAAAGGTATGCTGATCCAAAATTTCTAAATCACTAATACGAGAGATTGAATAGGTAGAAATATGTATCAAGTTCATTGGTAAATATACATGTCATACTTATTAGATGATAATTCTTCTGAAACTGATCTCCAGATTTGGCACAATCCCAATCAAACCTATAGGCCTTTTTGGAGAAACTACAAAGCTGATTCTAATTTTTTTTTTTTTTTTAATGCGGAAGTCCTAGAATAGCCAGAGCATGTTTTAGAAAGAAGAATAAAGTTGGAAAACTTTCCAAATTTCAAGACATGTTGTAAAGCTACACTAACCAGTACAGTAAACTTACTGGCATGAAGAAGACATATATATCAGTGAAACAGAATAAATAATTTAGAAATATATCCAGCCTTACATGGCCAAAGTTGCCAAAATAATTCAATAAGGAAATCAATGTCTTTATAAAGATGGTACTATTAAAATTGGATATTAAATGGAGAATATGAACTTCAGAATTACCTCACACCATATCCTCAAATTAACTCAACATGTATTTTATACATAATGTAAATATAAAAAGTATAAAGCTTACTGAATAGGAAAAATTTTTAATAATCTTACTATAGCTAAAAATTTTTTAGATAAGAAAAGGATGGATGAAAATGGAAAAAAATAGTAAGTTGGACTTCATGAAATTAAAACTTTTGCAATTTAAAACATAGCATCAAAAAATGAAAAGGCAAACCACAGATTGGGACAGAATAATTTTAAATATGTCTGATAAAGAACTTTCATCTAGAATGTACACATAACTAAAAAACTAAATAACAAAACACAAATAACTCATTTAACATAATATTTTGACCTAAATGGGCCAAATATTTGTACAGATATTTTAATTTAAAAAGAGATGATGTCCAATACACAAATGAAAAGATACTTAACATTACCCGTCATCAGGGAAATGCAAGTTAAAACCACATTGAGGTACCACTGTACACCCACTGGAGTGGCTGACACGAGCAGAACTGACCATACCACATGATGTGAAGAATTGCTATTCACACCTGGCTAGTGGGACTTCAAAATGGTACAGACATTCTGGAAAGCAGTTTGGCAGTTTCTTTTAATGTTAAACTTAGTACTGATCATATAGCCAAATAATTCCACTGCCACTCAAAATAAATAAAAACATATCCGTACCAAGCCTCATCCTTGAAGTTCATAGCAGATGTGTCCATCAACTTGTAAATGGATAAACCAGTTGTAGATGGAGTACCACTCAACAATAAAAAGGAGCAAACTGATACAACAGCAATATAAATGAATACCAAAAGCATTATGCTCAGTGAAAGAAGCTAGACATGAAAGACACCAATGTATCATTCCACTAATAGGATACTCTAGAAAATGCAAACTGTAGAAACAGAAGCAGATTAGTGGTTGCCTGTGTTCAGGAATGGAGAAAAGATCAAATGCAAAACAGCAAAAGAAAACATTTTGTGATGATGCAGATTTTCTGTATCTTGATCATGATTGTGGTCAAATGATGATATTCATCTGCCATAACCCATTAAATTGCACATTGAAAAGGGTGAATTTTACTGTGTGTACATTATACTTCAATGGAGCTGTAAATATGTTTGGAGCTTATCTGTGAACATTAGTTGCAGAGCAGGAGTTATTTTTCTAGAGTGGAAATCTGCTGAGTGCCAACTTGAGAAGGGTTGAAAAAAATTAGAACCTTCTTCCAGCACATTTCAGTTAGAACACTCTTAGGATGTCGTTACAGCTGTGCTCTATATTGGAGTCTCTGATGAAATCACATGTCTAACAATCTCAGCATGCCTTTAATCAACAGAATACACACGTGTTTTCTTTTTTTTACTATAAAGGATATACCAAACAACTTTTTCAAGACTTTACTTCAAAAAGGCACGTAGTTTTGCAATATTTTTGGTAAGTCTTTAATTATTTCAAAATGAAAAATTGAAAATAAAATGCAGTTATTTACTCAGGCCCCCCCAAAACGGCCTGTACGGGGAATGCATGTGCTGTGTGTGTGTGTGTGTGTGTGTGTGTGTGTGTGTGTGTGTGTGTTTTGAAGAATTGAAAAAATTTTAGTGGGGTTTTGTAGCATCACTTGGATAGCATCCTGTAGTTTTGTATTGTGTTCGAAATAAAAATAAAGTGAATACACTGATAAAAGAATTTGAAAAGAATTTGCATTATTGCCTAAATTATGTGTGGTTTCCACAGTGGCATGAATCGAGCATCTTTAACCTACATAACAATATATCAGAATGTATTAGGTAAAAAATAAGTAAACTAGTATAACAAAGTTAAATATTTCTAAAGGAAAATTATAGCTTTATTTTTTTCCTGAAATGTTTTGAGGAGATATTTACACCAAAAGATATTATCATTGATCAATGAAACTTTTTCAGAATTTGCTTGTGTCCCACCAATATTTGATTACATAGTGCTTCTGTGAGTTCCATTTCATTAATTTAGCATTGACAGGAGAGAAGGCAATGGCTCTGCAGCCTCTCTTGGTGTGGCATGATCCTGGTTCCGCTGGCTGATCTCTATTAGAACCATGGCCTTAATCATGCCTTTCATGCTTCCAACTTGATTTGCATTTGTTGTGTAATCCAAATTTATTCTCTCGTTTAGTCACTTCCACCCATAGAAAAGCAGGTCTTTTTCATTTCTCCTTCACCATTGCCCCCATTTTTTCTTTTTGTCCTCCCATGATGAAAAACAAGAGAGAAAACAAACTATAACAACAACAGACACCTTTTGTCTGTGGTCACCAATGCATTGTAGCACTAAACTTTGTTCAAAATCTCTAGATCTGACCTCTATATCTGCTGTTCCCAGAGTTTTTCAATGTATTCTCTAGACTGCTGTGACCCACTGACAGAAAGTCTAGCTATATTTAATTGAAAGTTATTACTGTCTGATATGGTTTGGCTGTGTCCGCACCGAAATCTCATCTTGCACTGTAGCTCCCATAATTCACATGTTGTGGGAGGGACCCAGTGAGAGGTAAGTGGATCATGGGGACAGTTTTCCCCACACTGTTCTAGTGGCAGTGAATAAGTCTCATGAGATCTGATGGTTTTATAAGGGGAAACCCCTTTCGCCTTTCACTTGGTTCTCATTTGCTAAATCATGCCTCTCAGCTGATTCTCTCTAGAATTTATTCTCAGGAGATCTAATTAATAACTTGTCAAGCTGATGTCCATCCTTGGGGACAACTCGTATCTGAAGAATGGCCAGTGAAAGGTATTAAAACTCCATACTCCTGCCTCAATTTAGGGCAACTCTGAAGGGTCACCCCAGCTTCTCAGCTCCCCCTTGAGATTAGCTGAGGTATTTGTTGTGACTGCCTCACATCTCAACTCCCTTTATCCAATTCAGCTTTTTCGCCACAGTTGTTGGTTCCTAGGATTTTACCCAGTTAAATGTTCTCTACACAAATCTCTATCTCAAATCTGCTTTACAGGGAATGTGGCCTCAGACAGGTTTTCATTAGGTTCTGGACATAACTCTCATTAGTCATTGATAGGATTCGGCTGTGTCTCCGGCCGAATCTCACCTTGATTGTAATTATCCCCGCATGTCAAGGATGGAGTCAGGTGGAGATAATTGAATCATAGCGGCGGGTTCCCCCTACTGTTCTCCTGGTAGCGAATAAGTCTCACGAGATCTGATGCTTTTAAAATGGGAGTTTCCCTACACAAGCTTTCTTCTCTGCTACCATTTAAGATGTGCCTTTGCTTCTTTTTTGCCTTCTGCCGTGACTGTGAGGCCTCCCCAGCCATGTGGAATTGTGAGTTCATTAAACCTCTTTCCTTTATAAATTGCCCGGTCTTGGGTATGACTTTATTAGCAGCATGAGAGCAAACTAGTACAGTCTGTTCTATAAACCCAAGTCGGATCACAGAGTCCCGCTTTCTGTTTTTTTTTTTTCTAGCCCATATTTCTACTAAAACTTGACTCATATAGACTTAAAACAAAATAATTAAGCATGGCTAATATTTATTTAATATTTTATACGTGGCAGGTACTTTATTTTGTAACTTATCTTTTAATAATCTTTCCAAATCTCTAAAAGGAGAATTCTGCTCTTTTATAGAGAAAATAAGGATGGCTCAATCTTTTGATTTTTATTACAAGCTTTATTTTGTATAACATATAATAAACTAAAAATATTGAAAGTTTAGAAACCATCAGCACACAATCGAGGTGATGGAAATATACTTCACCTCCAGTTTCCTGATGCCTCTTTATAATACATTTCTCTGGCCCCTCATTCCTGGCCCTTAAAAACCACCAAACTGCTTTCTGTCACTGGACAGTAATTTATACAGTCAAAAAACGTATATAAATACAATTTTACACTATGCACTTTTTTGTCTGACATTTTATGTTTTTTTCTCTGCATGTTTTACCTCTAGAGTCTGCCTTGTTTCACTTAGTATAATTATTTTGAGATTCATTCATGTTATAGTATGTATCCATAATTAATTCGGATAAAGCAAGTTAATTCATTAATGTATTGATTGATATTTAGACTGTTTCTAGTTTGGGCTATTATGAATACATGTGCTATGAACATTTGTGTTGATATCATTATATGAACACCTACTTTTATCTCTCTTGGGTAAATACCCAGGAGTGCAATGGCTGAGTCTTACAGCAGAAGTATGTTTAACTTTTTAAGGGACTCTTAAACTGTTTTTCAAAGGTTACACTTTTTTTTTTATTCCCATCAGCAGTGTATGAGAGTTTCAGCTTCTCCACATCCAAGCCAGTGCTTGGCTATTATCAGTCATGCTAATCTTAGCTATTTAAAAATAGATAGTGGCGTCTCATTTTGGTTTTAATTTGCATTGCCCTAAGCATTAATTATGTTGAGCATATGTGCTTATTTACCAAACAAATGTCTACTTTGAAATGTCTGTTCCAGTCTTTCACCCAAGTTTTAAATGGGGTTGTTTGTTTTTCATTATTAAATTTTGAGCTTTTAAAATATATTTTTGATGCAAGCCTTTTATCAGATATATGAATTGCAAATATTTTCTCCCCGCCTGCAGCTTGTCTTTTCAGTCTCTTAATAGATTCTTTTGAAGAGCAGATTCTTTTTTTCAAATTTGATGAGTTCTTCTTATCAATATATTATTATATAAATCATGCTGTGGGGTCATATCAAAGAAAGCTTTGCCTGACTCAAAGTCCCAAATGTTTTCACATCTTCCCTCTCCTCTCCTTTGGGAACTGAGATTACACGTAAATTCAGTTACTTGAAATGTACTGTCTACTATTGCTCTGTTCATGTTTTTTAAAAATTTATTTTCTCTCTATATTTTATTTTGAGAGGTGTCTATCTTTTCTTCTTTAATGACTAATGTGCTATCAGCCTACCATGTAGCTGGGACTACAGCCGCATGCTACTATGCCCCGCTAATTTTTGTATTTTTAGTAGAGATGGGATTTCACCATATTGGTCAGGCTGGTCCTGAACTCCTGACTTCGTGATCCACCTGCCTCGGCCTCGCAAAATGCTGAGATTACAGGCGTGAGCCACTGCGCCCAGCCTCCTTTAGTGTATCTTGTATGTCTCTATTTTAGAACATATAGAATACTGTTTCAATAAGCATTTTAATGTTCTTAACTGATAACTCTGGCACCTTGATTTACTCTGGATCAGTTCTGACTCAGTGATTTTTCTCCTTCTTATGAGCCACGTTCTTCTGTCTTTTGTTGTTACTGTTGCGTCTCTGCTAAACTGTGTCTGGATGTCAGATATGGTGACTTTTATCTTATTGAGTGCTGGAAGTATATATAAATATTCTTGATCTTTGTATTGGTATGTATTTAAGTTTAGTTGGAAAGAGTTTGACTCTTTTTGGTCTTGCTTTAAAAATTCATTAGGTGGGATCAGACCAGTTCTCATTTTAGAGCTAATCACTCCCAACTAGTGAGGCAAGATCCTTCTGGGTATCCCTGGGAATCTTGAGGTGTTTCTGGTTTGGCTGATAAAATAAGCACTATTACTGGACCTTGGTGAGCATGTGTACTGTTACTTTTCATCTTATCTGGGTGTTGTTTCCCCAACCGTAGGTACTTTTCTCTAGGCCTGTCCTAACAATTACTTAGCTATGTACTTTAGGGGGACCCTTTGCAGAGCTCTGGAGTTCTCTTTCTGTGCAGCCCCTTCTTCTCGGAAACCTTGTCCTGAGAGCTCATGTCAACATGGTTTCTGTGGACTCTCAGCTCTGTCCCCTCAGCTCAGGGAGAACAATGGGCTCCTCTTGGGCTCTTCTCCTGGAGTAGTGGGCTGGAAAGCTTTCTCCAGGCATAAATTAGGGCAGTTGATAGGCTCACCTTGTTTGAGACTGACTTTACAGGGTCTTGCAAACTTTTGTGGCATACATTTTGGCCATTTTTTTGGTTGTTTCAGGAGGGAGAGAAAGTCTAGTTCTTGTTACTCCATCATGGTCATTGCAGAAGTCAACCTAACTGATATTTATCAATACAGTCTGTTGCTACACATTGAACTTGCTTAAGATAATTTTTAGATGGCACAGAACTTTCTGTCCATTGAATGAGACTCTCTGCTTATTTTGCAAGTGCTCATTTGTATGGAGACATTTGTATGGAGAAACTTCAAAAAGTTTGTGGAAAAATGAAGTTAAAAGATAAACATTGAAAATGTGATCTTCGGTTTTCATCCCTAAAGAACTGATGGTCCTGGGAACTTAACAATGTCAATGCAGTCTCTTATACATTATTAACTTAAGAAAAATGGGTGCCCTTTCCACATTTGTTGAGATTGGGAAACAAAAAGAAGTCAGAAGGAGCCAAATCAGAGCTGTAAGGTGGACGCCTGACAATTTCCCATTGAGACTCTCACAAAATTGCCTTTGCTCGATGACAGGAATGAGCAGAAACATTGTGGTGTTAGAGGACTGTCTGCTAAAGCTTTCCCAGGTATTTTGCCCTAAAACTTTGGCTAACTTATTCAAAACACTCTCATGATATGCAGATATTATTGTTCTTTGACCTTCCACAAAGGCAACAAGCAAAATGCCTGGAATGTCCCCAAAAAACTGTTGCCGTGACCTTTGCTCTTGAGTGATCCCCTTTTGCTTTGACTGGACCACTTCCACCTTTGGTAGCCATTGCTTTGATTGTGTTTTGCCCTCAGGATCATACTGGGAAAGCCATGTTTTATCTTCTGTTACAATTCTTCAAAGAAATCCTTCAGGATCTTGACCCTAGTTCTTTAAAATTTCCATTGAGAGCTCTCCTCTTGTCTGCAGCTGATCTGAGCACAACACTTTTGACACCCATGCAGTGGAAAGTTGGTTCAACTTTAATTTTTTAGTCAGAACTGTGTAAGCTGAACCAATTAAGATGTCTACGATGTTGGCTATTGTTTGTGCTGTTGATTATCAGTCCTCTTCAATTAGGGCACAAACAAGATTAATTTTTTTCCTTGCAAATTGATATGGATGATCTGTCCCTGTGGACTTCATCTTCCACATCATCTCGTTTCTTCTTTAAAAAAGCTGTCCGCTTGTGAACTACTGATTTCTTTGGTGCATTGTCCCCTCAAGCTTTTTGTAAAGCATCAGTGATTTCACCGTTCTTTCACTCAAGCTTCATCATAATCTAATGTTTGTTCTTGCTTCAATTTTAGCAGAATTTACATTGCTCTGCTAGGGGCTCTTTTCAAACTAATGTCTACTCCTTCTTACTGTCTCAAACTAGATCCTGTTCAAACATGCTATAATAAATTAGTATGAGTTTATTTTGCTGCCAAAATTGAAACCTTTGCATAGTTTTTTTCATAATATACATTTTCCATGAACTTTTTAAGGCCTCTCATGTATCCACAGGTAGAGTGCCTTACCTATTCTGACTTCAGTCAATTATTCAAGACCTTTCCTTGTCAGTGATACATTAGAAAGGTAGAGTATTGAAAAATAAGAGTAGCTTCTGCTGATTAAGAAATACTATATCTTTTTCTACTTCTTTCCTTTTTTTTCTTTTTTTTTTTTTTTTTTTCGAGACAGCATCTTTCTCTGTCACCCAGGCTGGAGTGCAGTGGTGTGATCTCAGCTCACTGCAACCTCTGCCTCCCAGGGTCAAGTGATTCTCCTGCCTCAGCCTCCCGAGTAGCTGGGACTATAGGTGCCTGCCACCACACCCAGCTAATTTTTGTATTTTTAGTGGAGACAAGGTTTCGCCATATTGGCCAGGCTGGTCTTGAACTCCTGACCTTGTGATCTGCCTGACTCGGCCTCCCAAAGCGCTGGGATTACAGTCATGAGCAACTGTACCTAGCTTTCTACTTCTTTCTTATTATTTTCCTCCTCTCTCATTCCCATATTCTCTCCTTTCTCCTACTTTCCTCCCCACTCCCTGTTTCCTTCCTTTCATCTTTCCTACTTTCAAGACTTAATATTTCTTGAACCTCAGATGTTATCATAGTATGTTATTTGTTTAATTTTCACATAACAATAATAGTTTAAATACAAATAATATTTATTTTCATCCCCATGTTATCAGTATAACAGTAAAGATGTGGAGAGGCCAGCTGGGCATGCTGGCTCAAGCCTGTAATCCCAGCACATTGGGAGGCCGAGGTGGGTGGATCACGAGGTCAGGAGATCGAGACCATCCTGGCTAACACGGTGAAACCCCATCTCTACTAAAAAAATAGAAAAAATTAGCTGGGCATGGTGGCGCATGCCTGTAGTCCCAGCTACTCGGGAGGCTGAGGCAGGAGAATAGTGTGAACCCGGGAGGCAGAACTTGCAGTGAGCCAAGATCACGCCACTGCACTCCAGCCTGGGTGACAGAGTGAGACTCTGTCTCAAAAAAAATAAATAAATAAATAAATGAAAATAAAATTAAAAAAATGATGTGGAGAGGCCAAATCAATGGCTCTTATATCCACGTTCTTTCTTCTAAATGATTTCACCTTAGTTTTGGTCTGCATCTCTAACCATAGCTAGTTGCAGTAGGACCTTCTATCTGGCCTTGCTGCTCTCATTTTTGGACCTCCTCACTGAAATCAAATTGATCTTTCTAAAATGCAAACCTGGTCTTAATATTTTATTACTTAAAACCCATTGGTGGCTTTCCATGATTTATGGAATAAAGTCAAAATTCCTGTTTTTGCCAACGTTTCTGTGTGCCTCTCATCCCTACATTTACTGATTCCTGTGTGCCATAAATTGCCAGTTGTCCAGAGTTCATTCTCTTTTTGTACTTGGGAGGACTTCTGCATCCTGAAACTTTTCCCCTGAAACGTGCTTGGAAAATACCTACCCATTGTTTTCA
Organism: Gorilla gorilla gorilla; assembly: GCF_029281585.2. Taxonomy (NCBI): domain Eukaryota; kingdom Metazoa; phylum Chordata; class Mammalia; order Primates; family Hominidae; genus Gorilla; species Gorilla gorilla. Next base: position 141,745,538 of record NC_073236.2, read on the forward strand.
GATTCAGGTTAGTTTTTTACTTCAGTTTCTTTTCCTGAAGCTTATACTGACCGCTCCATATGGCTTTGGGGATTAGCTACTCATTCCTTTGTGCCCTTTGTAGATACACATTTATCGTGGAGTCTTTTTTTTTTTTTTTTTTTTTTTGAGACAGAGTCTCACTCTGTCACCAGGCTGGAGTGCAGTGGTGTGATCTCAGCTCACTGCAACCTTTACCTTCCAGGTTCAACTGATTCTCTGGCCTCAGCCTCCCAAGTAACTACAGGCGTGCACCACCGTGCCCAGCTAATTTTTGTATTTTTAGTAGAGATGGGGTTTCACTATGTTGGCCAGGATGGTCTCGATCTCTTGACCTCGTGATCTGCCCACGTTGGCCTCCCAAAGTGCTGGGATTACAGGCATGAGCCACCGCTCCCAATCAGTCATGCAGTCTTTATACTTACTTGTTTACTTGCCTGTGAGCTCACTGAATGCAGGGACTATTTCCTTGTTGCTCTAGCACCTACACCAGTACCTGGTATCCAGAAGCTGTATGCTAAATGTTTGTTGAGTGGCTGTTTGACTGAATGATTGTACTCCTAATTAGTAGATAGAAAGCCATGAACTTCCCAGTTCATCATTCTTTGTGCTCAATTCTGGTTTCTTTATTGTGTTCAAAAGAGTTCCTTAGTGACATAAAACTATGGAGCTAGTATGTCAGCTCATTTAAGCAATGATTGGTTTATGTATATAAGAGGCTTCAATAATTATATATTTTTATTTCAGTTTCAATAAATGATCAATTTATTAGTTTTCTCTGTTTTGGCTTACTGTTCACATTTAATATCAAATAAATGTGTTTTACTTAAAATTATTCATGCCGATTATGACAGTTAGGTGAATATTACTTTGATTTACATTCCAGTAGTAGTTTTGGTTGAACCCTGAATATGCTAAGACGTCACTTTTCTTTTTTTCTTATGAACAGGCTACTGTGTTTACATATATTATTAAAATCTTCTTTGAAAATACGAAGAGTGTTACATTTCTTATATTTAGTTCTCTGTGCTTCAGAATTCCTGTGATACTTGCACTTAAGTCCTTCTGAGCAGTTGATGTTAATATTTATGTGGTTAATTTCATGAAACATGGTGGTTTTCATTTCTATCATTAATTTATACAGGAGATAGACTGTTTTCCAGGTGTAAGCTCAGTCATATAATTAGAAAAGTTATAAGCAGAAAGGAGTTATTTGGTCTAACCCATTTATTCTACAGATAGAGAAATTAGAGTCCAGAAACTCTGTCTTCTTTAATGTCTTACAGGTATTTAAGAAAAAAGAATAGACTTGAGGTTTCTGTGTTCTGAACCCAGTGATCTTGACACTGTAATGATCTTCATCCATATTATTCACAGAAGTAAATATAATCACATATTAAATAAGAAACAAAAATACTAAGGGGATATTATACTGAAAAATGAAATAATATTATCTTAATTATTTTGATCAGATTCAATATATAGCAGCTTGAAGGCTAATAATTCCAATGATTCTCTGAATAAACCATTTTTCTAATAAGATTACAGGTTTTAGTAATCTAATTATTTTGACTGATGCAAATGTTACCCCGCCAGTCTGAAAAATGTGTTTATTTATATGTCATAAAGAATAATTTATTCCAAAAAGGCTAATTTTCAAAATATATGTATCTTCTGAAACTGTATCTATTTTTTTCCCACGTTTTCTAAATATATTTTAGAGGGCATTTGTAGATTTTCATGGTGCTGAAAAATTAAGGTATAACGGTCTCATGAAGGAGAATAATGTCATTTAGACATTGTAATTTTGGAGGATCACAATATTTTTTGGAATGTGGTTGTTGCAGCACTGGTCACTTATACTAATTATATAATAACATACTATACTAATGCAATAATATACCATATGAAATTATTAAATGGTAAATTCGTCTTAAATCCTCTAGAATACTGCAAAGAAATAGTTTATATAAGAAAGAGTACCATAGCATACGTGAACACAATGTTTCCTATTTTTTTCTTCCTTTTTATTTTTTTGAAGACAAGTCCTCACTCTGTTGCCCAGACTGGAGTTCAGTGCCATGTTCATAGTTCACTGCAACCTCAAACTCCCAAGCTCAAGTGATCCTCTTGATTCAGCCTCTGAAGTAGCTGTGCCTACAGGTGTGCACCACCACACCGGCTAATTTTTAACATTTTTTATAGATATGTTGCCCAAGCTGGTCTCAAATTCTTGAGCTCAAGAGATCTTCTCACCTTGGCCTCCCAGAGTGTTGGGATTACAGGCATGAGCCACCCTACTCAGCCAATATTTCTTTTCTAAAAGACATTTTCTAACATACTTCTCATTTTAACTAACATAATATTCAAAGTGTAGATCTGAGAAAGAGATAGTGCCTGCAGATCTGGGATCCTACATGCTAATATTATGGGATGCATTCAGATCTGATCAGCAGATATTCCATTTATTCTAGAACACCACCAGCAGAAGAATGTAATTACGTCTATCACTAAAACTTTGTGTCAATACAGACTACTGTATTTGTTATCATAGATGGTCCTTGGATGGCAGCCTTAAGCAGTTTTAAACCTAGACAGGTGATGTACTTTTTCTTCTTGGATAATTTTCATTGTTTTGTCTAATTTGGTTGTAACTAATGTGTTTAATATGGCTTGCTTGTTTTTTAAAAAGTTGTTCAGTATCCTTAGAACTCAGTGCTGATTTCTTTCTCTAGCAGGCCTTTTATATAGGACATCTCACTTTCTCCTGGCTCTCTACTACTAGCATGAGGTCTCTGAAAAAATCAAGACAGCCAAATAATTTGTTATAGAGTAGCCTATGTAGAGGGACAGGGGAGGAGTCATATTCCAAGAGGGAAAGACCTTTGAGCCAGGCTCAATTTGTAGAGGCTGTTGAATGAAAATGAGAGAGAGAGAATGCACACTTTATTGCACTATTAAAGCAAAATTCTGACAATAACTTCTAAAAATGATTCCACTCTTATACACTGAGAATATGACAGACCTTCCAAAAGTATAATTTCTTACATGAACGTCCAGGTATATAAGGAAAAATAACTATTTCATACCAATATCTTCAGCCGCCTTTATTGTTGGTTCACCACATAGGTTTTTATCAGAATCGCAGAACATTAATTTTTTAAATTAGCTACCATTACAACGAGCTTGAGAAGAACTTTCTTTTTAATAATTCGACCCAGATGCATTCTAGATACTCCAGTGTTACGAATCGATGGCTTCATGAGGAGCCGCTGTTGACTCATGCTATCACTGGACACACTGACAGGAAATGTTTTCTTACACCTGTTTTCCTCCTGCTTTTCCTTGGTAGGACTTAGTTCCTTGGCATAGTCCAGTATCAATGGCAGTCATAGAGAAGTGTTACAAAAACCCAGCTTATTCCAACTTGTGAATTATTTGGCACCCAGGAACCAGGTCTTACAATCTTCAACCCACTTTTTCCTAACATGACCCCTTTTCTGAAATGTTTATTTATATATGATGTAGGCCTGGGGAAAGGACATGGACTTTCAAAGAAAATATTCTCCAATAGATCTCTCAACTCCAGAGAACCTTCTGACTAAATCTGAAAGAATTCCACTGTGCTCTGATAACATCCTTTAATAATGAAGGAAAAGATATTTTCCCCCCAGGAGGATTTTGTAGTGAAAGAGATGGCATAATTTTTTTTTAAATGTTGTTTATAATCTAATTTGTTTTTCCATTGGTGGGGTGTGTCTTAAATCCTAAATGGTACATCCTTTTCAAAATACTTCTAGTAATAAAATGTTTCTGAAGTTATGTTGTAAATATGATTGGACTATGTTTAATAATGTTAAGTTGATCCCACTTCCCCTGAAATTATATACATAAATGCTGAAAGTATAAATTTCCATATACAACTTCATGGAACATTTTTCTTCCAAGTGTGCATTTGCTAGAATTTGCATTGAAAGGTTTTGGAAGGAGCCTGTTGGTATGAATCTTGTGTGAGCAACACTCAGATTTGTTGCATACTGAACAGCATGCTAAATCTCACTTCACAATCTTAGATTTCTCATCTACCATCTTGAGCTGAATTTAAAATATAACTGCAGTTTATTATGTCACCTGTTCGTCAAACACTGATGCAAAGCTTAGTTTTCAGTGTGAAGAACCCATGACTAGAGAAGGGAAGAAGAAAGGGTCAAGCAGACCTCATTAAAGAGTGTATGGGCAAGAAAACACATCAGATGTCTTGATAGGTTTTTTAAAGTCCTGTTAGACTTGTCATGATTTCCAAAACACTAAATGCCATCTAGTATTTTGGACCCTCCAAAATTACAGTAGAATATTATTATGGGTCATCTTAATTGGAAATATACAGGAAAATCCTGATGATTAATGTAGACTAGTGATAGCTCTCACACATTTATATAACCTATGTTGAAAAGAAAGAAGAAAGGCAGGAAGGAAAGAAGGAAAAAGAGCGGAGAGAGAGGAACAAGAAAACACGTGGATTTGTGGAAATGAAAATTTTTAAATTACTAATTTGCAAGAATGGGTAAGAAAAATACCGAGTATGAACATAAATGCTTTCAATTCCGTTTGCCTCTTAATCCTTCTCAGTCCGTGGCCAGTTTTGAAACTTGGTGTAACTTCCTTCCTTTATTCCTCCCTCCCTTGCTCCCTCCATCCCTTCTTGCCAGCCTCCTTCCCTTCCTCTCTCCTTGAGTTTCCTTCTTCTTTCTTGTTCCCTCCCTCCCTCTCTCTTTTTTTCCCTTAGTTTCCCCGGAAGCACATATACCAGCCATTTGAATGCTTTCTGCTCATAGATACTGCCAAGCCCCCTCACCCAGACTGCTGACTAGATTTGGTAGAATGGAATGAGAAACATAGACTTTGTGTCTGAGGCGGCCACCTCTGATGCTGCAGACTTTTGCCGTGATTATGCACTCCAGCCGAGGGACGCTAGAGAGGTTGAAATTTCAACTGTGGGATTTGCCATTTTGGAATTTGCAGAAATGTACTGGATATGCTAACAGCAGCCTGGCTAGCCTCCACTTCACAAGGAAGTATTTAAATATACACGTGTAATATGAAGAAAATTGCATTAGATCATAAGGGATGAATTATTTTGTAAATGACTATACCATCAAATACCATACCTGATATCAATCATCTTCATCAGACAGTATCTGTGTATGTAAGTAGATAAACAAAAAAGCAGGAGTTTATTTCTCTCTAATGTATCCTTGACTCTCTAGCGGTGACCTCTGAAATGTCTCTTCTGATCCAGACTTGTTTGAATCATGTGCAACATTTTAGATTTGTCTTTTCTCTGCAAGTTTTTTTTGGTTAAGTACCATAACATAGTGAACCAAATAGTTTTGCTTGCTTTCTATTGATGACACATGATTTTGGCTTTTATCTTCAGTGGAAAATCAATGTGTCACATGGCGTTCACTAAGAAAAAGGTATGGGGCCTCTTTGTAATTCTTTGTCAGATGATTGCTTTATCTTGATTTATGCCTTCAAACTTTTTCCCATTCAGCAGAAAATATTGTGTCGCTATCTGTGAGAGCAAAGCGATCTATACCAATTTATGCTCTAAGTGTAGCCTCCTTCCAGAACTGCTTGTGGAACATATCAACTCACTATAGATTAGGGACATAATGGATTCTTCTTTCTTAAAAGTGGCAGATTGACAATTTTAGTTCATATACAAGCTTTTATATTGACATTAAAACAATATTTCTATGTAAAGTAAAATATTGTAGTTGATTATTATTCGAGGGCCTCCCAGAATTTCAAGGTCTGAAAATAAATTCAATGTTCCTGGTGGTAACAAAATTGCCCCTACTTCCTTGTATCAGGACTGCCATTTGGAACTGCTGGGGAAGCTCTTTTCAGAAATTATTTTCAAAACAGCATTGTTGCCTTTTGCCAAACTGAAATCTGGTTGTAAACTTTTGAAAACTAGTTCCTTGGAATGGAATTCAAGTTGTCTTCTAAGCAAATTTTTTTTTAACTCAAACATACATTCTATCTTGCTTTATTATGTCACTATTTGTGTAGGAAACATATTTCTATTTTTACCATTTTCAATTTATTTACATTTACATTTACATTTGTGTGTGTATATATATACACACATACATACACTTTAAGTTCTGGGATACATATGCAGAACTTGCAGTTTTGTGAAATAGGTATACATGTGCTGTCGTGGTTTGCTGCACCCATCAACCCGTCATCTACATTAAGTATTCCTCCTAATGCTATCCCTCCTCTTTCCTTCCTACCCACTGACAGGCCCCAGTGTGTGATGTTCCCCTCCCTGTGTCTATGTGTTCTCATTGTTCAACTCCCACTTATGAGTGAGAACATGTGGTGTTTGGTTTTCTGTTCTTGTGATAGTTTGCTGAGAATGATGGTTTCCAGCTTCATCCATGTCTCTGCAAAAGACATTAATCCATCCTTTTTTATAGCTGCATAGTATTCCATGGTTTATATGTGCCACATATTCTTTATCCAGTCTATCATTGATGGGCATTTGGGTTGCTTCCTAGTCTTTGCTATTGTGAATAGTGCTGCAATAAACATATGTGTGAATGTGTCTTTATAGTAGAATGATTTATAATCCTTTGGATGTGTACCTAGTGATGAGACTGTTAGGTCAAATGGTATTTCTAGTTCTGGATCCTTGAGGAATTGCTACACTGTCTTCCACAATGGTTGAACTAATTTACACTCCCACCAACAGTGTAAAAGCATTCCTATTTCTCCACATCCTCTCTAGCACCTGTTGTTTCCTGGCTTTTTAATGATTGCCATTCTAACTGGCGCGAGATGGTATCTCATTGGACCAGGGGTGATGAGCTTTTTTTTTTTTTCTTCTTCGAGACAGCCTCACTCTGTCACCCAGGGTGTAGTGCAGTGGCACAATTTCGGCTCACTGCAACCTCCACCTAATGGGTTCAAGCAATTCTCCTGCCTTAGCCTCTTGAGTAGCTGAGATTACAGATATATACCACCACGCCTGGCTAAAGTTTTTTTGTGTGTTTTTGGTAGAGACAGAGTTTCACCATAGTGGCCAGGCAAGTCTCAAACTCCTGACCTTGTGATCCACTCGCCTTGGCCTCCCAAAGTGATGGGATTACAGGCGTGAGCCACCACGCCCAGCCTATGATGAGCTTTTTTTCATGTGTTTATTGGCCGCATAAATGTCTTCTTTTGAGAAGTGTCTGTTCATATCCTTTTCCCACTTTTTGATGGGGTTGTTTTTTTCTTGTAAATTTGTTTAAGTTCCTTGTAGATTCTGGATATTAGCCCTTTGTTAGATGGATAGATTGCAAAAATTTTCTCCCACTCTGTAGGTTGTGTGTTCACTCCGATGATAGTGTCTTTTGCTGTGCAGAAGCTATCTTTAGTTTAATTAGATCCCGTTTCTCAATTTTGGCTTTTGTTGCCACTGCTTTTGGTGTTTTAGTCATGAAGTCTTTGCCTATGCCTATGTTCTGAATGGTATTGGCTAGGTTTTCTTCTAGAGTTTTTATGGTTTTAGATCTTATGTTTAAGTCTTTAATCCATCTTGAGTTAATTATTTTATAAGGTGTAAGGAAGGGGTCCAGTTTCAGCTTTCTTCATATGGCTAGCCAGTTTTCCCATCACCATTTATTAAATAGTCAATCTTTCCCCATTGTTTGTTTTCATCAGGTGTGTCAGAGATATGTTGTATATTTCATGGTACAATGCCTTCTGTCAATGGGGAAAAATAACAAGCATATATGGGATGAATGAAGTCTGCTATGGTTAAGGTTGAGAATATTTACTGATCCTTGAGTTCAGTCTCCAGGAATGTTGGAAATAGAGAATGGAGATAATGGAGATAAAGAAAAGTTCTGAAAATGACACTTCCCATAGTGTCAAAATTGTGATCTATTGGAGAATTCTGTGATACATCAAAATCTCTGTTTATACTGATGTTTGTTATTGTGTATGAGCATATCTTTATCAGGTGTAGGCTATTTCTGTACTTTCATGTCTTTAAATCAATGTTTCTATTCACATATGTATATGTGCAAATAGAAGCATGTTAATATTATATATATATATATTTTCTGTCATTACCATGATTGCTATGATTATCATTAGCATGTATTATTAGTGTGACCGAAGTATCATCAGTATCAGTTTCTTTCTAACTGCAGTGCTCCTGTAATGCTTCATTTCTACAGAGCCAACCTACACCCACCGTTTCCCTGACTATAACTTTACCTAAAGTATAAGCCCTTATAAAGCCATGAAAGCCTACCAAGAATTGTCAAAGAAGCTAGGCAGCAGCCAGGCTCTGCCTTAGGAAAAGACTTTACTTTTTATTATCATGTGCAGTACTTAATTACTTGTTTTGACCTCTAAGATTTTGCTCTCCTATATTTCTATCCCCTGGCTTTCTGATATTTCATGTGATTATATTTGAAATTTTAACCTTGCTTTTCTTTTTGGAATCTCTGATATCTCTGCTGCCACAGGTAATGACAGGTTCCTCTCTAACTGTTGGTGTTATCCCTGGTCAGATTATTACTGATGACAGAAGTAGATGTTTTACGTGGATTCTCTCGATATCAGAAACAAATACAGATATCACAACTCAAAAATGACAGACTGATAACCATTATGAACTTAGATGCAACATTCTTAATACAATATTAGCAAATTGAGTCTAGGAATAGTTAAAAATGATAATGTGTTTTAACGAAGTGGGGTTTATCTCAAGTTGGTTTCAACAACTGAAAATCTACCGTGCTGACAGAAAAAAGAAAAATCACGTGACACTCTCAATAGATGCAAAAAAGGAATTTACAAAATGTAACACATTTTTTAAATTAAAAACTCCCAGCAAACTGAGGATAGAAAAGTACATTTTCAAACTGATTATGTGTTTACAAAAAATCTATAGCAAACATCTTACTTAAAATGGTGAAAGCCTTAATACTTTCTACATAAGATTATGAAAAATGCAATGATGTCCTCTCTCCCTAGTTCTTTAAAGTATTGCATTCAATATTAAATAAGTGGAAATATATACCAAGTTCATTGATAAATATTTAATACTTATGAGATGATAATTCTCCTGAAATTGATCTCTAGATTCAGTGGAATTCCCATGAAACCTTATAGGTCCTTTTGGATAAATTACAAAACTGATTCTAAAACAGGGAGAAAGAAAGAAGGGAAGGAAGGAGGAATGGACAGAAAGAAGAAAGAAATAAAGAGAAAAGAAAAGAAAATAAGAAATAAGTGACACCCAAGTTGGGAAGAAAGAAAAATACTATTCTCACGTGATGTAAACATATACATAGAAAATCCTTAGGCATCTGCAGAAGTGTGCTAGAGGTATGAAGTGAATTTAACAAAGTTGTAGGATGAAAGATCAATAAATAAAATCAATTGTGTTTCTATACACAATCAACACCAATTAGAAAATAAAATTATGTAAGCAATTTAACTTATAATAGCCTCAAAAATAATAAAATAATTCAGAATAAATTTAATAAAAGGTATGCTGATCCAAAATTTCTAAATCACTAATACGAGAGATTGAATAGGTAGAAATATGTATCAAGTTCATTGGTAAATATACATGTCATACTTATTAGATGATAATTCTTCTGAAACTGATCTCCAGATTTGGCACAATCCCAATCAAACCTATAGGCCTTTTTGGAGAAACTACAAAGCTGATTCTAATTTTTTTTTTTTTTTTAATGCGGAAGTCCTAGAATAGCCAGAGCATGTTTTAGAAAGAAGAATAAAGTTGGAAAACTTTCCAAATTTCAAGACATGTTGTAAAGCTACACTAACCAGTACAGTAAACTTACTGGCATGAAGAAGACATATATATCAGTGAAACAGAATAAATAATTTAGAAATATATCCAGCCTTACATGGCCAAAGTTGCCAAAATAATTCAATAAGGAAATCAATGTCTTTATAAAGATGGTACTATTAAAATTGGATATTAAATGGAGAATATGAACTTCAGAATTACCTCACACCATATCCTCAAATTAACTCAACATGTATTTTATACATAATGTAAATATAAAAAGTATAAAGCTTACTGAATAGGAAAAATTTTTAATAATCTTACTATAGCTAAAAATTTTTTAGATAAGAAAAGGATGGATGAAAATGGAAAAAAATAGTAAGTTGGACTTCATGAAATTAAAACTTTTGCAATTTAAAACATAGCATCAAAAAATGAAAAGGCAAACCACAGATTGGGACAGAATAATTTTAAATATGTCTGATAAAGAACTTTCATCTAGAATGTACACATAACTAAAAAACTAAATAACAAAACACAAATAACTCATTTAACATAATATTTTGACCTAAATGGGCCAAATATTTGTACAGATATTTTAATTTAAAAAGAGATGATGTCCAATACACAAATGAAAAGATACTTAACATTACCCGTCATCAGGGAAATGCAAGTTAAAACCACATTGAGGTACCACTGTACACCCACTGGAGTGGCTGACACGAGCAGAACTGACCATACCACATGATGTGAAGAATTGCTATTCACACCTGGCTAGTGGGACTTCAAAATGGTACAGACATTCTGGAAAGCAGTTTGGCAGTTTCTTTTAATGTTAAACTTAGTACTGATCATATAGCCAAATAATTCCACTGCCACTCAAAATAAATAAAAACATATCCGTACCAAGCCTCATCCTTGAAGTTCATAGCAGATGTGTCCATCAACTTGTAAATGGATAAACCAGTTGTAGATGGAGTACCACTCAACAATAAAAAGGAGCAAACTGATACAACAGCAATATAAATGAATACCAAAAGCATTATGCTCAGTGAAAGAAGCTAGACATGAAAGACACCAATGTATCATTCCACTAATAGGATACTCTAGAAAATGCAAACTGTAGAAACAGAAGCAGATTAGTGGTTGCCTGTGTTCAGGAATGGAGAAAAGATCAAATGCAAAACAGCAAAAGAAAACATTTTGTGATGATGCAGATTTTCTGTATCTTGATCATGATTGTGGTCAAATGATGATATTCATCTGCCATAACCCATTAAATTGCACATTGAAAAGGGTGAATTTTACTGTGTGTACATTATACTTCAATGGAGCTGTAAATATGTTTGGAGCTTATCTGTGAACATTAGTTGCAGAGCAGGAGTTATTTTTCTAGAGTGGAAATCTGCTGAGTGCCAACTTGAGAAGGGTTGAAAAAAATTAGAACCTTCTTCCAGCACATTTCAGTTAGAACACTCTTAGGATGTCGTTACAGCTGTGCTCTATATTGGAGTCTCTGATGAAATCACATGTCTAACAATCTCAGCATGCCTTTAATCAACAGAATACACACGTGTTTTCTTTTTTTTACTATAAAGGATATACCAAACAACTTTTTCAAGACTTTACTTCAAAAAGGCACGTAGTTTTGCAATATTTTTGGTAAGTCTTTAATTATTTCAAAATGAAAAATTGAAAATAAAATGCAGTTATTTACTCAGGCCCCCCCAAAACGGCCTGTACGGGGAATGCATGTGCTGTGTGTGTGTGTGTGTGTGTGTGTGTGTGTGTGTGTGTGTGTGTGTGTGTTTTGAAGAATTGAAAAAATTTTAGTGGGGTTTTGTAGCATCACTTGGATAGCATCCTGTAGTTTTGTATTGTGTTCGAAATAAAAATAAAGTGAATACACTGATAAAAGAATTTGAAAAGAATTTGCATTATTGCCTAAATTATGTGTGGTTTCCACAGTGGCATGAATCGAGCATCTTTAACCTACATAACAATATATCAGAATGTATTAGGTAAAAAATAAGTAAACTAGTATAACAAAGTTAAATATTTCTAAAGGAAAATTATAGCTTTATTTTTTTCCTGAAATGTTTTGAGGAGATATTTACACCAAAAGATATTATCATTGATCAATGAAACTTTTTCAGAATTTGCTTGTGTCCCACCAATATTTGATTACATAGTGCTTCTGTGAGTTCCATTTCATTAATTTAGCATTGACAGGAGAGAAGGCAATGGCTCTGCAGCCTCTCTTGGTGTGGCATGATCCTGGTTCCGCTGGCTGATCTCTATTAGAACCATGGCCTTAATCATGCCTTTCATGCTTCCAACTTGATTTGCATTTGTTGTGTAATCCAAATTTATTCTCTCGTTTAGTCGCTTCCACCCATAGAAAAGCAGGTCTTTTTCATTTCTCCTTCACCATTGCCCCCATTTTTTCTTTTTGTCCTCCCATGATGAAAAACAAGAGAGAAAACAAACTATAACAACAACAGACACCTTTTGTCTGTGGTCACCAATGCATTGTAGCACTAAACTTTGTTCAAAATCTCTAGATCTGACCTCTATATCTGCTGTTCCCAGAGTTTTTCAATGTATTCTCTAGACTGCTGTGACCCACTGACAGAAAGTCTAGCTATATTTAATTGAAAGTTATTACTGTCTGATATGGTTTGGCTGTGTCCGCACCGAAATCTCATCTTGCACTGTAGCTCCCATAATTCACATGTTGTGGGAGGGACCCAGTGAGAGGTAAGTGGATCATGGGGACAGTTTTCCCCACACTGTTCTAGTGGCAGTGAATAAGTCTCATGAGATCTGATGGTTTTATAAGGGGAAACCCCTTTCGCCTTTCACTTGGTTCTCATTTGCTAAATCATGCCTCTCAGCTGATTCTCTCTAGAATTTATTCTCAGGAGATCTAATTAATAACTTGTCAAGCTGATGTCCATCCTTGGGGACAACTCGTATCTGAAGAATGGCCAGTGAAAGGTATTAAAACTCCATACTCCTGCCTCAATTTAGGGCAACTCTGAAGGGTCACCCCAGCTTCTCAGCTCCCCCTTGAGATTAGCTGAGGTATTTGTTGTGACTGCCTCACATCTCAACTCCCTTTATCCAATTCAGCTTTTTCGCCACAGTTGTTGGTTCCTAGGATTTTACCCAGTTAAATGTTCTCTACACAAATCTCTATCTCAAATCTGCTTTACAGGGAATGTGGCCTCAGACAGGTTTTCATTAGGTTCTGGACATAACTCTCATTAGTCATTGATAGGATTCGGCTGTGTCTCCGGCCGAATCTCACCTTGATTGTAATTATCCCCGCATGTCAAGGATGGAGTCAGGTGGAGATAATTGAATCATAGCGGCGGGTTCCCCCTACTGTTCTCCTGGTAGCGAATAAGTCTCACGAGATCTGATGCTTTTAAAATGGGAGTTTCCCTACACAAGCTTTCTTCTCTGCTACCATTTAAGATGTGCCTTTGCTTCTTTTTTGCCTTCTGCCGTGACTGTGAGGCCTCCCCAGCCATGTGGAATTGTGAGTTCATTAAACCTCTTTCCTTTATAAATTGCCCGGTCTTGGGTATGACTTTATTAGCAGCATGAGAGCAAACTAGTACAGTCTGTTCTATAAGCCCAAGTCGGATCACAGAGTCCCGCTTTCTGTTTTTTTTTTTTCTAGCCCATATTTCTACTAAAACTTGACTCATATAGACTTAAAACAAAATAATTAAGCATGGCTAATATTTATTTAATATTTTATACGTGGCAGGTACTTTATTTTGTAACTTATCTTTTAATAATCTTTCCAAATCTCTAAAAGGAGAATTCTGCTCTTTTATAGAGAAAATAAGGATGGCTCAATCTTTTGATTTTTATTACAAGCTTTATTTTGTATAACATATAATAAACTAAAAATATTGAAAGTTTAGAAACCATCAGCACACAATCGAGGTGATGGAAATATACTTCACCTCCAGTTTCCTGATGCCTCTTTATAATACATTTCTCTGGCCCCTCATTCCTGGCCCTTAAAAACCACCAAACTGCTTTCTGTCACTGGACAGTAATTTATACAGTCAAAAAACGTATATAAATACAATTTTACACTATGCACTTTTTTGTCTGACATTTTATGTTTTTTTCTCTGCATGTTTTACCTCTAGAGTCTGCCTTGTTTCACTTAGTATAATTATTTTGAGATTCATTCATGTTATAGTATGTATCCATAATTAATTCGGATAAAGCAAGTTAATTCATTAATGTATTGATTGATATTTAGACTGTTTCTAGTTTGGGCTATTATGAATACATGTGCTATGAACATTTGTGTTGATATCATTATATGAACACCTACTTTTATCTCTCTTGGGTAAATACCCAGGAGTGCAATGGCTGAGTCTTACAGCAGAAGTATGTTTAACTTTTTAAGGGACTCTTAAACTGTTTTTCAAAGGTTACACTTTTTTTTTTATTCCCATCAGCAGTGTATGAGAGTTTCAGCTTCTCCACATCCAAGCCAGTGCTTGGCTATTATCAGTCATGCTAATCTTAGCTATTTAAAAATAGATAGTGGCGTCTCATTTTGGTTTTAATTTGCATTGCCCTAAGCATTAATTATGTTGAGCATATGTGCTTATTTACCAAACAAATGTCTACTTTGAAATGTCTGTTCCAGTCTTTCACCCAAGTTTTAAATGGGGTTGTTTGTTTTTCATTATTAAATTTTGAGCTTTTAAAATATATTTTTGATGCAAGCCTTTTATCAGATATATGAATTGCAAATATTTTCTCCCCGCCTGCAGCTTGTCTTTTCAGTCTCTTAATAGATTCTTTTGAAGAGCAGATTCTTTTTTTCAAATTTGATGAGTTCTTCTTATCAATATATTATTATATAAATCATGCTGTGGGGTCATATCAAAGAAAGCTTTGCCTGACTCAAAGTCCCAAATGTTTTCACATCTTCCCTCTCCTCTCCTTTGGGAACTGAGATTACACGTAAATTCAGTTACTTGAAATGTACTGTCTACTATTGCTCTGTTCATGTTTTTTAAAAATTTATTTTCTCTCTATATTTTATTTTGAGAGGTGTCTATCTTTTCTTCTTTAATGACTAATGTGCTATCAGCCTACCATGTAGCTGGGACTACAGCCGCATGCTACTATGCCCCGCTAATTTTTGTATTTTTAGTAGAGATGGGATTTCACCATATTGGTCAGGCTGGTCCTGAACTCCTGACTTCGTGATCCACCTGCCTCGGCCTCGCAAAATGCTGAGATTACAGGCGTGAGCCACTGCGCCCAGCCTCCTTTAGTGTATCTTGTATGTCTCTATTTTAGAACATATAGAATACTGTTTCAATAAGCATTTTAATGTTCTTAACTGATAACTCTGGCACCTTGATTTACTCTGGATCAGTTCTGACTCAGTGATTTTTCTCCTTCTTATGAGCCACGTTCTTCTGTCTTTTGTTGTTACTGTTGCGTCTCTGCTAAACTGTGTCTGGATGTCAGATATGGTGACTTTTATCTTATTGAGTGCTGGAAGTATATATAAATATTCTTGATCTTTGTATTGGTATGTATTTAAGTTTAGTTGGAAAGAGTTTGACTCTTTTTGGTCTTGCTTTAAAAATTCATTAGGTGGGATCAGACCAGTTCTCATTTTAGAGCTAATCACTCCCAACTAGTGAGGCAAGATCCTTCTGGGTATCCCTGGGAATCTTGAGGTGTTTCTGGTTTGGCTGATAAAATAAGCACTATTACTGGACCTTGGTGAGCATGTGTACTGTTACTTTTCATCTTATCTGGGTGTTGTTTCCCCAACCGTAGGTACTTTTCTCTAGGCCTGTCCTAACAATTACTTAGCTATGTACTTTAGGGGGACCCTTTGCAGAGCTCTGGAGTTCTCTTTCTGTGCAGCCCCTTCTTCTCGGAAACCTTGTCCTGAGAGCTCATGTCAACATGGTTTCTGTGGACTCTCAGCTCTGTCCCCTCAGCTCAGGGAGAACAATGGGCTCCTCTTGGGCTCTTCTCCTGGAGTAGTGGGCTGGAAAGCTTTCTCCAGGCATAAATTAGGGCAGTTGATAGGCTCACCTTGTTTGAGACTGACTTTACAGGGTCTTGCAAACTTTTGTGGCATACATTTTGGCCATTTTTTTGGTTGTTTCAGGAGGGAGAGAAAGTCTAGTTCTTGTTACTCCATCATGGTCATTGCAGAAGTCAACCTAACTGATATTTATCAATACAGTCTGTTGCTACACATTGAACTTGCTTAAGATAATTTTTAGATGGCACAGAACTTTCTGTCCATTGAATGAGACTCTCTGCTTATTTTGCAAGTGCTCATTTGTATGGAGACATTTGTATGGAGAAACTTCAAAAAGTTTGTGGAAAAATGAAGTTAAAAGATAAACATTGAAAATGTGATCTTCGGTTTTCATCCCTAAAGAACTGATGGTCCTGGGAACTTAACAATGTCAATGCAGTCTCTTATACATTATTAACTTAAGAAAAATGGGTGCCCTTTCCACATTTGTTGAGATTGGGAAACAAAAAGAAGTCAGAAGGAGCCAAATCAGAGCTGTAAGGTGGACGCCTGACAATTTCCCATTGAGACTCTCACAAAATTGCCTTTGCTCGATGACAGGAATGAGCAGAAACATTGTGGTGTTAGAGGACTGTCTGCTAAAGCTTTCCCAGGTATTTTGCCCTAAAACTTTGGCTAACTTATTCAAAACACTCTCATGATATGCAGATATTATTGTTCTTTGACCTTCCACAAAGGCAACAAGCAAAATGCCTGGAATGTCCCCAAAAAACTGTTGCCGTGACCTTTGCTCTTGAGTGATCCCCTTTTGCTTTGACTGGACCACTTCCACCTTTGGTAGCCATTGCTTTGATTGTGTTTTGCCCTCAGGATCATACTGGGAAAGCCATGTTTTATCTTCTGTTACAATTCTTCAAAGAAATCCTTCAGGATCTTGACCCTAGTTCTTTAAAATTTCCATTGAGAGCTCTCCTCTTGTCTGCAGCTGATCTGAGCACAACACTTTTGACACCCATGCAGTGGAAAGTTGGTTCAACTTTAATTTTTTAGTCAGAACTGTGCAAGCTGAACCAATTAAGATGTCTACGATGTTGGCTATTGTTTGTGCTGTTGATTATCAGTCCTCTTCAATTAGGGCACAAACAAGATTAATTTTTTTCCTTGCAAATTGATATGGATGATCTGTCCCTGTGGACTTCATCTTCCACATCATCTCGTTTCTTCTTTAAAAAAGCTGTCCGCTTGTGAACTACTGATTTCTTTGGTGCAGTGTCCCCTCAAGCTTTTTGTAAAGCATCAGTGATTTCACCGTTCTTTCACTCAAGCTTCATCATAATCTAATGTTTGTTCTTGTTTCAATTTTAGCAGAATTTACATTGCTCTGCTAGGGGCTCTTTTCAAACTAATGTCTACTCCTTCTTACTGTCTCAAACTAGATCCTGTTCAAACATGCTATAATAAATTAGTATGAGTTTATTTTGCTGCCAAAATTGAAACCTTTGCATAGTTTTTTTCATAATATACATTTTCCATGAACTTTTTAAGGCCTCTCATGTATCCACAGGTAGAGTGCCTTACCTATTCTGACTTCAGTCAATTATTCAAGACCTTTCCTTGTCAGTGATACATTAGAAAGGTAGAGTATTGAAAAATAAGAGTAGCTTCTGCTGATTAAGAAATACTATATCTTTTTCTACTTCTTTCCTTTTTTTTCTTTTTTTTTTTTTTTTTTTCGAGACAGCATCTTTCTCTGTCACCCAGGCTGGAGTGCAGTGGTGTGATCTCAGCTCACTGCAACCTCTGCCTCCCAGGGTCAAGTGATTCTCCTGCCTCAGCCTCCCGAGTAGCTGGGACTATAGGTGCCTGCCACCACACCCAGCTAATTTTTGTATTTTTAGTGGAGACAAGGTTTCGCCATATTGGCCAGGCTGGTCTTGAACTCCTGACCTTGTGATCTGCCTGACTCGGCCTCCCAAAGCGCTGGGATTACAGTCATGAGCAACTGTACCTAGCTTTCTACTTCTTTCTTATTATTTTCCTCCTCTCTCATTCCCATATTCTCTCCTTTCTCCTACTTTCCTCCCCACTCCCTGTTTCCTTCCTTTCATCTTTCCTACTTTCAAGACTTAATATTTCTTGAACCTCAGATGTTATCATAGTATGTTATTTGTTTAATTTTCACATAACAATAATAGTTTAAATACAAATAATATTTATTTTCATCCCCATGTTATCAGTATAACAGTAAAGATGTGGAGAGGCCAGCTGGGCATGCTGGCTCAAGCCTGTAATCCCAGCACATTGGGAGGCCGAGGTGGGTGGATCACGAGGTCAGGAGATCGAGACCATCCTGGCTAACACGGTGAAACCCCATCTCTACTAAAAAAATAGAAAAAATTAGCTGGGCATGGTGGCGCATGCCTGTAGTCCCAGCTACTCGGGAGGCTGAGGCAGGAGAATAGTGTGAACCCGGGAGGCAGAACTTGCAGTGAGCCAAGATCACGCCACTGCACTCCAGCCTGGGTGACAGAGTGAGACTCTGTCTCAAAAAAAATAAATAAATAAATAAATGAAAATAAAATTAAAAAAATGATGTGGAGAGGCCAAATCAATGGCTCTTATATCCACGTTCTTTCTTCTAAATGATTTCACCTTAGTTTTGGTCTGCATCTCTAACCATAGCTAGTTGCAGTAGGACCTTCTATCTGGCCTTGCTGCTCTCATTTTTGGACCTCCTCACTGAAATCAAATTGATCTTTCTAAAATGCAAACCTGGTCTTAGTATTTTATTACTTAAAACCCATTGGTGGCTTTCCATGATTTATGGAATAAAGTCAAAATTCCTGTTTTTGCCAACGTTTCTGTGTGCCTCTCATCCCTACATTTACTGATTCCTGTGTGCCATAAATTGCCAGTTGTCCAGAGTTCATTCTCTTTTTGTACTTGGGAGGACTTCTGCATCCTGAAACTTTTCCCCTGAAACGTGCTTGGAAAATACCTACCCATTGTTTTCAGATTCAGGTTAGTTTTTTACTTCAGTTTCTTTTCCTGAAGCTTATACTGACCGCTCCATATGGCTTTGGGGATTAGCTACTCATTCCTTTGTGCCCTTTGTAGATACACATTTATCGTGGAGTCTTTTTTTTTTTTTTTTTTTTTTTTGAGACAGAGTCTCACTCTGTCACCAGGCTGGAGTGCAGTGGTGTGATCTCAGCTCACTGCAACCTTTACCTTCCAGGTTCAACTGATTCTCTGGCCTCAGCCTCCCAAGTAACTACAGGCGTGCACCACCATGCCCAGCTAATTTTTGTATTTTTAGTAGAGATGGGGTTTCACTATGTTGGCCAGGATGGTCTCGATCTCTTGACCTCGTGATCTGCCCACGTTGGCCTCCCAAAGTGCTGGGATTACAGGCATGAGCCACCGCTCCCAATCAGTCATGCAGTCTTTATACTTACTTGTTTACTTGCCTGTGAGCTCACTGAATGCAGGGACTATTTCCTTGTTGCTCTAGCACCTACACCAGTACCTGGTATCCAGAAGCTGTATGCTAAATGTTTGTTGAGTGGCTGTTTGACTGAATGATTGTACTCCTAATTAGTAGATAGAAAGCCATGAACTTCCCAGTTCATCATTCTTTGTGCTCAATTCTGGTTTCTTTATTGTGTTCAAAAGAGTTCCTTAGTGACATAAAACTATGGAGCTAGTATGTCAGCTCATTTAAGCAATGATTGGTTTATGTATATAAGAGGCTTCAATAATTATATATTTTTATTTCAGTTTCAATAAATGATCAATTTGTTAGTTTTCTCTGTTTTGGCTTACTGTTCACATTTAATATCAAATAAAAGTGTTTTACTTAAAATTATTCATGCCGATTATGACAGTTAGGTGAATATTACTTTGATTTACATTCCAGTAGTAGTTTTGGTTGAACCCTGAATATGCTAAGACGTCACTTTTCTTTTTTTCTTATGAACAGGCTACTGTGTTTACATATATTATTAAAATCTTCTTTGAAAATACGAAGAGTGTTACATTTCTTATATTTAGTTCTCTGTGCTTCAGAATTCCTGTGATACTTGCACTTAAGTCCTTCTGAGCAGTTGATGTTAATATTTATGTGGTTAATTTCATGAAACATGGTGGTTTTCATTTCTATCATTAATTTATACAGGAGATAGACTGTTTTCCAGGTGTAAGCTCAGTCATATAATTAGAAAAGTTATAAGCAGAAAGGAGTTATTTGGTCTAACCCATTTATTCTACAGATAGAGAAATTAGAGTCCAGAAACTCTGTCTTCTTTAATGTCTTACAGGTATTTAAGAAAAAAGAATAGACTTGAGGTTTCTGTGTTCTGAACCCAGTGATCTTGACACTGTAATGATCTTCATCCATATTATTCACAGAAGTAAATATAATCACATATTAAATAAGAAACAAAAATACTAAGGGGATATTATACTGAAAAATGAAATAATATTATCTTAATTATTTTGATCAGATTCAATATATAGCAGCTTGAAGGCTAATAATTCCAATGATTCTCTGAATAAACCATTTTTCTAATAAGATTACAGGTTTTAGTAATCTAATTATTTTGACTGATGCAAATGTTACCCCGCCAGTCTGAAAAATGTGTTTATTTATATGTCATAAAGAATAATTTATTCCAAAAAGGCTAATTTTCAAAATATATGTATCTTCTGAAACTGTATCTATTTTTTTCCCACGTTTTCTAAATATATTTTAGAGGGCATTTGTAGATTTTCATGGTGCTGAAAAATTAAGGTATAACGGTCTCATGAAGGAGAATAATGTCATTTAGACATTGTAATTTTGGAGGATCACAATATTTTTTGGAATGTGGTTGTTGCAGCACTGGTCACTTATACTAATTATATAATAACATACTATACTAATGCAATAATATACCATATGAAATTATTAAATGGTAAATTCGTCTTAAATCCTCTAGAATACTGCAAAGAAATAGTTTATATAAGAAAGAGTACCATAGCATACGTGAACACAATGTTTCCTATTTTTTTCTTCCTTTTTATTTTTTTGAAGACAAGTCCTCACTCTGTTGCCCAGACTGGAGTTCAGTGCCATGTTCATAGTTCACTGCAACCTCAAACTCCCAAGCTCAAGTGATCCTCTTGATTCAGCCTCTGAAGTAGCTGTGCCTACAGGTGTGCACCACCACACCGGCTAATTTTTAACATTTTTTATAGATATGTTGCCTAAGCTGGTCTCAAATTCTTGAGCTCAAGAGATCTTCTCACCTTGGCCTCCCAGAGTGTTGGGATTACAGGCATGAGCCACCCTACTCAGCCAATATTTCTTTTCTAAAAGACATTTTCTAACATACTTCTCATTTTAACTAACATAATATTCAAAGTGTAGATCTGAGAAAGAGATAGTGCCTGCAGATCTGGGATCCTACATGCTAATATTATGGGATGCATTCAGATCTGATCAGCAGATATTCCATTTATTCTAGAACACCACCAGCAGAAGAATGTAATTACGTCTATCACTAAAACTTTGTGTCAATACAGACTACTGTATTTGTTATCATAGATGGTCCTTGGATGGCAGCCTTAAGCAGTTTTAAACCTAGACAGGTGATGTACTTTTTCTTCTTGGATAATTTTCATTGTTTTGTCTAATTTGGTTGTAACTAATGTGTTTAATATGGCTTGCTTGTTTTTTAAAAAGTTGTTCAGTATCCTTAGAACTCAGTGCTGATTTCTTTCTCTAGCAGGCCTTTTATATAGGACATCTCACTTTCTCCTGGCTCTCTACTACTAGCATGAGGTCTCTGAAAAAATCAAGACAGCCAAATAATTTGTTATAGAGTAGCCTATGTAGAGGGACAGGGGAGGAGTCATATTCCAAGAGGGAAAGACCTTTGAGCCAGGCTCAATTTGTAGAGGCTGTTGAATGAAAATGAGAGAGAGAGAATGCACACTTTATTGCACTATTAAAGCAAAATTCTGACAATAACTTCTAAAAATGATTCCACTCTTATACACTGAGAATATGACAGACCTTCCAAAAGTATAATTTCTTACATGAACGTCCAGGTATATAAGGAAAAATAACTATTTCATACCAATATCTTCAGCCGCCTTTATTGTTGGTTCACCACATAGGTTTTTATCAGAATCGCAGAACATTAATTTTTTAAATTAGCTACCATTACAACGAGCTTGAGAAGAACTTTCTTTTTAATAATTCGACCCAGATGCATTCTAGATACTCCAGTGTTACGAATCGATGGCTTCATGAGGAGCCGCTGTTGACTCATGCTATCACTGGACACACTGACAGGAAATGTTTTCTTACACCTGTTTTCCTCCTGCTTTTCCTTGGTAGGACTTAGTTCCTTGGCATAGTCCAGTATCAATGGCAGTCATAGAGAAGTGTTACAAAAACCCAGCTTATTCCAACTTGTGAATTATTTGGCACCCAGGAACCAGGTCTTACAATCTTCAACCCACTTTTTCCTAACATGACCCCTTTTCTGAAATGTTTATTTATATATGATGTAGGCCTGGGGAAAGGACATGGACTTTCAAAGAAAATATTCTCCAATAGATCTCTCAACTCCAGAGAACCTTCTGACTAAATCTGAAAGAATTCCACTGTGCTCTGATAACATCCTTTAATAATGAAGGAAAAGATATTTTCCCCCCAGGAGGATTTTGTAGTGAAAGAGATGGCATAATTTTTTTTTAAATGTTGTTTATAATCTAATTTGTTTTTCCATTGGTGGGGTGTGTCTTAAATCCTAAATGGTACATCCTTTTCAAAATACTTCTAGTAATAAAATGTTTCTGAAGTTATGTTGTAAATATGATTGGACTATGTTTAATAATGTTAAGTTGATCCCACTTCCCCTGAAATTATATACATAAATGCTGAAAGTATAAATTTCCATATACAACTTCATGGAACATTTTTCTTCCAAGTGTGCATTTGCTAGAATTTGCATTGAAAGGTTTTGGAAGGAGCCTGTTGGTATGAATCCTGTGTGAGCAACACTCAGATTTGTTGCATACTGAACAGCATGCTAAATCTCACTTCACAATCTTAGATTTCTCATCTACCATCTTGAGCTGAATTTAAAATATAACTGCAGTTTATTATGTCACCTGTTCGTCAAACACTGATGCAAAGCTTAGTTTTCAGTGTGAAGAACCCATGACTAGAGAAGGGAAGAAGAAAGGGTCAAGCAGACCTCATTAAAGAGTGTATGGGCAAGAAAACACATCAGATGTCTTGATAGGTTTTTTAAAGTCCTGTTAGACTTGTCATGATTTCCAAAACACTAAATGCCATCTAGTATTTTGGACCCTCCAAAATTACAGTAGAATATTATTATGGGTCATCTTAATTGGAAATATACAGGAAAATCCTGATGATTAATGTAGACTAGTGATAGCTCTCACACATTTATATAACCTATGTTGAAAAGAAAGAAGAAAGGCAGGAAGGAAAGAAGGAAAAAGAGCGGAGAGAGAGGAACAAGAAAACACGTGGATTTGTGGAAATGAAAATTTTTAAATTACTAATTTGCAAGAATGGGTAAGAAAAATACCGAGTATGAACATAAATGCTTTCAATTCCGTTTGCCTCTTAATCCTTCTCAGTCCGTGGCCAGTTTTGAAACTTGGTGTAACTTCCTTCCTTTATTCCTCCCTCCCTTGCTCCCTCCATCCCTTCTTGCCAGCCTCCTTCCCTTCCTCTCTCCTTGAGTTTCCTTCTTCTTTCTTGTTCCCTCCCTCCCTCTCTCTTTTTTTCCCTTAGTTTCCCCGGAAGCACATATACCAGCCATTTGAATGCTTTCTGCTCATAGATACTGCCAAGCCCCCTCACCCAGACTGCTGACTAGATTTGGTAGAATGGAATGAGAAACATAGACTTTGTGTCTGAGGCGGCCACCTCTGATGCTGCAGACTTTTGCCGTGATTATGCACTCCAGCCGAGGGACGCTAGAGAGGTTGAAATTTCAACTGTGGGATTTGCCATTTTGGAATTTGCAGAAATGTACTGGATATGCTAACAGCAGCCTGGCTAGCCTCCACTTCACAAGGAAGTATTTAAATATACACGTGTAATATGAAGAAAATTGCATTAGATCATAAGGGATGAATTATTTTGTAAATGACTATACCATCAAATACCATACCTGATATCAATCATCTTCATCAGACAGTATCTGTGTATGTAAGTAGATAAACAAAAAAGCAGGAGTTTATTTCTCTCTAATGTATCCTTGACTCTCTAGCGGTGACCTCTGAAATGTCTCTTCTGATCCAGACTTGTTTGAATCATGTGCAACATTTTAGATTTGTCTTTTCTCTGCAAGTTTTTTTTGGTTAAGTACCATAACATAGTGAACCAAATAGTTTTGCTTGCTTTCTATTGATGACACATGATTTTGGCTTTTATCTTCAGTGGAAAATCAATGTGTCACATGGCGTTCACTAAGAAAAAGGTATGGGGCCTCTTTGTAATTCTTTGTCAGATGATTGCTTTATCTTGATTTATGCCTTCAAACTTTTTCCCATTCAGCAGAAAATATTGTGTCGCTATCTGTGAGAGCAAAGCGATCTATACCAATTTATGCTCTAAGTGTAGCCTCCTTCCAGAACTGCTTGTGGAACATATCAACTCACTATAGATTAGGGACATAATGGATTCTTCTTTCTTAAAAGTGGCAGATTGACAATTTTAGTTCATATACAAGCTTTTATATTGACATTAAAACAATATTTCTATGTAAAGTAAAATATTGTAGTTGATTATTATTCGAGGGCCTCCCAGAATTTCAAGGTCTGAAAATAAATTCAATGTTCCTGGTGGTAACAAAATTGCCCCTACTTCCTTGTATCAGGACTGCCATTTGGAACTGCTGGGGAAGCTCTTTTCAGAAATTATTTTCAAAACAGCATTGTTGCCTTTTGCCAAACTGAAATCTGGTTGTAAACTTTTGAAAACTAGTTCCTTGGAATGGAATTCAAGTTGTCTTCTAAGCAAATTTTTTTTTAACTCAAACATACATTCTATCTTGCTTTATTATGTCACTATTTGTGTAGGAAACATATTTCTATTTTTACCATTTTCAATTTATTTACATTTACATTTACATTTGTGTGTGTATATATATACACACATACATACACTTTAAGTTCTGGGATACATATGCAGAACTTGCAGTTTTGTGAAATAGGTATACATGTGCTGTCGTGGTTTGCTGCACCCATCAACCCGTCATCTACATTAAGTATTCCTCCTAATGCTATCCCTCCTCTTTCCTTCCTACCCACTGACAGGCCCCAGTGTGTGATGTTCCCCTCCCTGTGTCTATGTGTTCTCATTGTTCAACTCCCACTTATGAGTGAGAACATGTGGTGTTTGGTTTTCTGTTCTTGTGATAGTTTGCTGAGAATGATGGTTTCCAGCTTCATCCATGTCTCTGCAAAAGACATTAATCCATCCTTTTTTATAGCTGCATAGTATTCCATGGTTTATATGTGCCACATATTCTTTATCCAGTCTATCATTGATGGGCATTTGGGTTGCTTCCTAGTCTTTGCTATTGTGAATAGTGCTGCAATAAACATATGTGTGAATGTGTCTTTATAGTAGAATGATTTATAATCCTTTGGATGTGTACCTAGTGATGAGACTGTTAGGTCAAATGGTATTTCTAGTTCTGGATCCTTGAGGAATTGCTACACTGTCTTCCACAATGGTTGAACTAATTTACACTCCCACCAACAGTGTAAAAGCATTCCTATTTCTCCACATCCTCTCTAGCACCTGTTGTTTCCTGGCTTTTTAATGATTGCCATTCTAACTGGCGCGAGATGGTATCTCATTGGACCAGGGGTGATGAGCTTTTTTTTTTTTTCTTCTTCGAGACAGCCTCACTCTGTCACCCAGGGTGTAGTGCAGTGGCACAATTTCGGCTCACTGCAACCTCCACCTAATGGGTTCAAGCAATTCTCCTGCCTTAGCCTCTTGAGTAGCTGAGATTACAGATATATACCACCACGCCTGGCTAAAGTTTTTTTGTGTGTTTTTGGTAGAGACAGAGTTTCACCATAGTGGCCAGGCAAGTCTCAAACTCCTGACCTTGTGATCCACTCGCCTTGGCCTCCCAAAGTGATGGGATTACAGGCGTGAGCCACCACGCCCAGCCTATGATGAGCTTTTTTTCATGTGTTTATTGGCCGCATAAATGTCTTCTTTTGAGAAGTGTCTGTTCATATCCTTTTCCCACTTTTTGATGGGGTTGTTTTTTTCTTGTAAATTTGTTTAAGTTCCTTGTAGATTCTGGATATTAGCCCTTTGTTAGATGGATAGATTGCAAAAATTTTCTCCCACTCTGTAGGTTGTGTGTTCACTCCGATGATAGTGTCTTTTGCTGTGCAGAAGCTATCTTTAGTTTAATTAGATCCCGTTTCTCAATTTTGGCTTTTGTTGCCACTGCTTTTGGTGTTTTAGTCATGAAGTCTTTGCCTATGCCTATGTTCTGAATGGTATTGGCTAGGTTTTCTTCTAGAGTTTTTATGGTTTTAGATCTTATGTTTAAGTCTTTAATCCATCTTGAGTTAATTATTTTATAAGGTGTAAGGAAGGGGTCCAGTTTCAGCTTTCTTCATATGGCTAGCCAGTTTTCCCATCACCATTTATTAAATAGTCAATCTTTCCCCATTGTTTGTTTTCGTCAGGTGTGTCAGAGATATGTTGTATATTTCATGGTACAATGCCTTCTGTCAATGGGGAAAAATAACAAGCATATATGGGATGAATGAAGTCTGCTATGGTTAAGGTTGAGAATATTTACTGATCCTTGAGTTCAGTCTCCAGGAATGTTGGAAATAGAGAATGGAGATAATGGAGATAAAGAAAAGTTCTGAAAATGACACTTCCCATAGTGTCAAAATTGTGATCTATTGGAGAATTCTGTGATACATCAAAATCTCTGTTTATACTGATGTTTGTTATTGTGTATGAGCATATCTTTATCAGGTGTAGGCTATTTCTGTACTTTCATGTCTTTAAATCAATGTTTCTATTCACATATGTATATGTGCAAATAGAAGCATGTTAATATTATATATATATATATTTTCTGTCATTACCATGATTGCTATGATTATCATTAGCATGTATTATTAGTGTGACCGAAGTATCATCAGTATCAGTTTCTTTCTAACTGCAGTGCTCCTGTAATGCTTCATTTCTACAGAGCCAACCTACACCCACCGTTTCCCTGACTATAACTTTACCTAAAGTATAAGCCCTTATAAAGCCATGAAAG
This sequence comes from Gorilla gorilla gorilla, assembly GCF_029281585.2. Lineage (NCBI taxonomy): Eukaryota > Metazoa > Chordata > Mammalia > Primates > Hominidae > Gorilla > Gorilla gorilla. Next base: position 141,772,791 of record NC_073236.2, read on the forward strand.
CCTACCAAGAATTGTCAAAGAAGCTAGGCAGCAGCCAGGCTCTGCCTTAGGAAAAGACTTTACTTTTTATTATCATGTGCAGTACTTAATTACTTGTTTTGACCTCTAAGATTTTGCTCTCCTATATTTCTATCCCCTGGCTTTCTGATATTTCATGTGATTATATTTGAAATTTTAACCTTGCTTTTCTTTTTGGAATCTCTGATATCTCTGCTGCCACAGGTAATGACAGGTTCCTCTCTAACTGTTGGTGTTATCCCTGGTCAGATTATTACTGATGACAGAAGTAGATGTTTTACGTGGATTCTCTCGATATCAGAAACAAATACAGATATCACAACTCAAAAATGACAGACTGATAACCATTATGAACTTAGATGCAACATTCTTAATACAATATTAGCAAATTGAGTCTAGGAATAGTTAAAAATGATAATGTGTTTTAACGAAGTGGGGTTTATCTCAAGTTGGTTTCAACAACTGAAAATCTACCGTGCTGACAGAAAAAAGAAAAATCACGTGACACTCTCAATAGATGCAAAAAAGGAATTTACAAAATGTAACACATTTTTTAAATTAAAAACTCCCAGCAAACTGAGGATAGAAAAGTACATTTTCAAACTGATTATGTGTTTACAAAAAATCTATCGCAAACATCTTACTTAAAATGGTGAAAGCCTTAATACTTTCTACATAAGATTATGAAAAATGCAATGATGTCCTCTCTCCCTAGTTCTTTAAAGTATTGCATTCAATATTAAATAAGTGGAAATATATACCAAGTTCATTGATAAATATTTAATACTTATGAGATGATAATTCTCCTGAAATTGATCTCTAGATTCAGTGGAATTCCCATGAAACCTTATAGGTCCTTTTGGATAAATTACAAAACTGATTCTAAAACAGGGAGAAAGAAAGAAGGGAAGGAAGGAGGAATGGACAGAAAGAAGAAAGAAATAAAGAGAAAAGAAAAGAAAATAAGAAATAAGTGACACCCAAGTTGGGAAGAAAGAAAAATACTATTCTCACGTGATGTAAACATATACATAGAAAATCCTTAGGCATCTGCAGAAGTGTGCTAGAGGTATGAAGTGAATTTAACAAAGTTGTAGGATGAAAGATCAATAAATAAAATCAATTGTGTTTCTATACACAATCAACACCAATTAGAAAATAAAATTATGTAAGCAATTTAACTTATAATAGCCTCAAAAATAATAAAATAATTCAGAATAAATTTAATAAAAGGTATGCTGATCCAAAATTTCTAAATCACTAATACGAGAGATTGAATAGGTAGAAATATGTATCAAGTTCATTGGTAAATATACATGTCATACTTATTAGATGATAATTCTTCTGAAACTGATCTCCAGATTTGGCACAATCCCAATCAAACCTATAGGCCTTTTTGGAGAAACTACAAAGCTGATTCTAATTTTTTTTTTTTTTAATGCGGAAGTCCTAGAATAGCCAGAGCATGTTTTAGAAAGAAGAATAAAGTTGGAAAACTTTCCAAATTTCAAGACATGTTGTAAAGCTACACTAACCAGTACAGTAAACTTACTGGCATGAAGAAGACATATATATCAGTGAAACAGAATAAATAATTTAGAAATATATCCAGCCTTACATGGCCAAAGTTGCCAAAATAATTCAATAAGGAAATCAATGTCTTTATAAAGATGGTACTATTAAAATTGGATATTAAATGGAGAATATGAACTTCAGAATTACCTCACACCATATCCTCAAATTAACTCAACATGTATTTTATACATAATGTAAATATAAAAAGTATAAAGCTTACTGAATAGGAAAAATTTTTAATAATCTTACTATAGCTAAAAATTTTTTAGATAAGAAAAGGATGGATGAAAATGGAAAAAAATAGTAAGTTGGACTTCATGAAATTAAAACTTTTGCAATTTAAAACATAGCATCAAAAAATGAAAAGGCAAACCACAGATTGGGACAGAATAATTTTAAATATGTCTGATAAAGAACTTTCATCTAGAATGTACACATAACTAAAAAACTAAATAACAAAACACAAATAACTCATTTAACATAATATTTTGACCTAAATGGGCCAAATATTTGTACAGATATTTTAATTTAAAAAGAGATGATGTCCAATACACAAATGAAAAGATACTTAACATTACCCGTCATCAGGGAAATGCAAGTTAAAACCACATTGAGGTACCACTGTACACCCACTGGAGTGGCTGACACGAGCAGAACTGACCATACCACATGATGTGAAGAATTGCTATTCACACCTGGCTAGTGGGACTTCAAAATGGTACAGACATTCTGGAAAGCAGTTTGGCAGTTTCTTTTAATGTTAAACTTAGTACTGATCATATAGCCAAATAATTCCACTGCCACTCAAAATAAATAAAAACATATCCGTACCAAGCCTCATCCTTGAAGTTCATAGCAGATGTGTCCATCAACTTGTAAATGGATAAACCAGTTGTAGATGGAGTACCACTCAACAATAAAAAGGAGCAAACTGATACAACAGCAATATAAATGAATACCAAAAGCATTATGCTCAGTGAAAGAAGCTAGACATGAAAGACACCAATGTATCATTCCACTAATAGGATACTCTAGAAAATGCAAACTGTAGAAACAGAAGCAGATTAGTGGTTGCCTGTGTTCAGGAATGGAGAAAAGATCAAATGCAAAACAGCAAAAGAAAACATTTTGTGATGATGCAGATTTTCTGTATCTTGATCATGATTGTGGTCAAATGATGATATTCATCTGCCGTAACCCATTAAATTGCACATTGAAAAGGGTGAATTTTACTGTGTGTACATTATACTTCAATGGAGCTGTAAATATGTTTGGAGCTTATCTGTGAACATTAGTTGCAGAGCAGGAGTTATTTTTCTAGAGTGGAAATCTGCTGAGTGCCAACTTGAGAAGGGTTGAAAAAAATTAGAACCTTCTTCCAGCACATTTCAGTTAGAACACTCTTAGGATGTCGTTACAGCTGTGCTCTATATTGGAGTCTCTGATGAAATCACATGTCTAACAATCTCAGCATGCCTTTAATCAACAGAATACACACGTGTTTTCTTTTTTTTACTATAAAGGATATACCAAACAACTTTTTCAAGACTTTACTTCAAAAAGGCACGTAGTTTTGCAATATTTTTGGTAAGTCTTTAATTATTTCAAAATGAAAAATTGAAAATAAAATGCAGTTATTTACTCAGGCCCCCCCAAAACGGCCTGTACGGGGAATGCATGTGCTGTGTGTGTGTGTGTGTGTGTGTGTGTGTGTGTGTGTGTGTGTGTGTGTTTTGAAGAATTGAAAAAATTTTAGTGGGGTTTTGTAGCATCACTTGGATAGCATCCTGTAGTTTTGTATTGTGTTCGAAATAAAAATAAAGTGAATACACTGATAAAAGAATTTGAAAAGAATTTGCATTATTGCCTAAATTATGTGTGGTTTCCACAGTGGCATGAATCGAGCATCTTTAACCTACATAACAATATATCAGAATGTATTAGGTAAAAAATAAGTAAACTAGTATAACAAAGTTAAATATTTCTAAAGGAAAATTATAGCTTTATTTTTTTCCTGAAATGTTTTGAGGAGATATTTACACCAAAAGATATTATCATTGATCAATGAAACTTTTTCAGAATTTGCTTGTGTCCCACCAATATTTGATTACATAGTGCTTCTGTGAGTTCCATTTCATTAATTTAGCATTGACAGGAGAGAAGGCAATGGCTCTGCAGCCTCTCTTGGTGTGGCATGATCCTGGTTCCGCTGGCTGATCTCTATTAGAACCATGGCCTTAATCATGCCTTTCATGCTTCCAACTTGATTTGCATTTGTTGTGTAATCCAAATTTATTCTCTCGTTTAGTCGCTTCCACCCATAGAAAAGCAGGTCTTTTTCATTTCTCCTTCACCATTGCCCCCATTTTTTCTTTTTGTCCTCCCATGATGAAAAACAAGACAGAAAACAAACTATAACAACAACAGACACCTTTTGTCTGTGGTCACCAATGCATTGTAGCACTAAACTTTGTTCAAAATCTCTAGATCTGACCTCTATATCTGCTGTTCCCAGAGTTTTTCAATGTATTCTCTAGACTGCTGTGACCCACTGACAGAAAGTCTAGCTATATTTAATTGAAAGTTATTACTGTCTGATATGGTTTGGCTGTGTCCGCACCGAAATCTCATCTTGCACTGTAGCTCCCATAATTCACATGTTGTGGGAGGGACCCAGTGAGAGGTAAGTGGATCATGGGGACAGTTTTCCCCACACTGTTCTAGTGGCAGTGAATAAGTCTCATGAGATCTGATGGTTTTATAAGGGGAAACCCCTTTCGCCTTTCACTTGGTTCTCATTTGCTAAATCATGCCTCTCAGCTGATTCTCTCTAGAATTTATTCTCAGGAGATCTAATTAATAACTTGTCAAGCTGATGTCCATCCTTGGGGACAACTCGTATCTGAAGAATGGCCAGTGAAAGGTATTAAAACTCCATACTCCTGCCTCAATTTAGGGCAACTCTGAAGGGTCACCCCAGCTTCTCAGCTCCCCCTTGAGATTAGCTGAGGTATTTGTTGTGACTGCCTCACATCTCAACTCCCTTTATCCAATTCAGCTTTTTCGCCACAGTTGTTGGTTCCTAGGATTTTACCCAGTTAAATGTTCTCTACACAAATCTCTATCTCAAATCTGCTTTACAGGGAATGTGGCCTCAGACAGGTTTTCATTAGGTTCTGGACATAACTCTCATTAGTCATTGATAGGATTCGGCTGTGTCTCCGGCCGAATCTCACCTTGATTGTAATTATCCCCGCATGTCAAGGATGGAGTCAGGTGGAGATAATTGAATCATAGGGGCGGGTTCCCCCTACTGTTCTCCTGGTAGCGAATAAGTCTCACGAGATCTGATGCTTTTAAAATGGGAGTTTCCCTACACAAGCTTTCTTCTCTGCTACCATTTAAGATGTGCCTTTGCTTCTTTTTTGCCTTCTGCCGTGACTGTGAGGCCTCCCCAGCCATGTGGAATTGTGAGTTCATTAAACCTCTTTCCTTTATAAATTGCCCGGTCTTGGGTATGACTTTATTAGCAGCATGAGAGCAAACTAGTACAGTCTGTTCTATAAGCCCAAGTCGGATCACAGAGTCCCGCTTTCTGTTTTTTTTTTTCTAGCCCATATTTCTACTAAAACTTGACTCATATAGACTTAAAACAAAATAATTAAGCATGGCTAATATTTATTTAATATTTTATACGTGGCAGGTACTTTATTTTGTAACTTATCTTTTAATAATCTTTCCAAATCTCTAAAAGGAGAATTCTGCTCTTTTATAGAGAAAATAAGGATGGCTCAATCTTTTGATTTTTATTACAAGCTTTATTTTGTATAACATATAATAAACTAAAAATATTGAAAGTTTAGAAACCATCAGCACACAATCGAGGTGATGGAAATATACTTCACCTCCAGTTTCCTGATGCCTCTTTATAATACATTTCTCTGGCCCCTCATTCCTGGCCCTTAAAAACCACCAAACTGCTTTCTGTCACTGGACAGTAATTTATACAGTCAAAAAACGTATATAAATACAATTTTACACTATGCACTTTTTTGTCTGACATTTTATGTTTTTTTCTCTGCATGTTTTACCTCTAGAGTCTGCCTTGTTTCACTTAGTATAATTATTTTGAGATTCATTCATGTTATAGTATGTATCCATAATTAATTCGGATAAAGCAAGTTAATTCATTAATGTATTGATTGATATTTAGACTGTTTCTAGTTTGGGCTATTATGAATACATGTGCTATGAACATTTGTGTTGATATCATTATATGAACACCTACTTTTATCTCTCTTGGGTAAATACCCAGGAGTGCAATGGCTGAGTCTTACAGCAGAAGTATGTTTAACTTTTTAAGGGACTCTTAAACTGTTTTTCAAAGGTTACACTTTTTTTTTTATTCCCATCAGCAGTGTATGAGAGTTTCAGCTTCTCCACATCCAAGCCAGTGCTTGGCTATTATCAGTCATGCTAATCTTAGCTATTTAAAAATAGATAGTGGCGTCTCATTTTGGTTTTAATTTGCATTGCCCTAAGCATTAATTATGTTGAGCATATGTGCTTATTTACCAAACAAATGTCTACTTTGAAATGTCTGTTCCAGTCTTTCACCCAAGTTTTAAATGGGGTTGTTTGTTTTTCATTATTAAATTTTGAGCTTTTAAAATATATTTTTGATGCAAGCCTTTTATCAGATATATGAATTGCAAATATTTTCTCCCCGCCTGCAGCTTGTCTTTTCAGTCTCTTAATAGATTCTTTTGAAGAGCAGATTCTTTTTTTCAAATTTGATGAGTTCTTCTTATCAATATATTATTATATAAATCATGCTGTGGGGTCATATCAAAGAAAGCTTTGCCTGACTCAAAGTCCCAAATGTTTTCACATCTTCCCTCTCCTCTCCTTTGGGAACTGAGATTACACGTAAATTCAGTTACTTGAAATGTACTGTCTACTATTGCTCTGTTCATGTTTTTTAAAAATTTATTTTCTCTCTATATTTTATTTTGAGAGGTGTCTATCTTTTCTTCTTTAATGACTAATGTGCTATCAGCCTACCATGTAGCTGGGACTACAGCCGCATGCTACTATGCCCCGCTAATTTTTGTATTTTTAGTAGAGATGGGATTTCACCATATTGGTCAGGCTGGTCCTGAACTCCTGACTTCGTGATCCACCTGCCTCGGCCTCGCAAAATGCTGAGATTACAGGCGTGAGCCACTGCGCCCAGCCTCCTTTAGTGTATCTTGTATGTCTCTATTTTAGAACATATAGAATACTGTTTCAATAAGCATTTTAATGTTCTTAACTGATAACTCTGGCACCTTGATTTACTCTGGATCAGTTCTGACTCAGTGATTTTTCTCCTTCTTATGAGCCACGTTCTTCTGTCTTTTGTTGTTACTGTTGCGTCTCTGCTAAACTGTGTCTGGATGTCAGATATGGTGACTTTTATCTTATTGAGTGCTGGAAGTATATATAAATATTCTTGATCTTTGTATTGGTATGTATTTAAGTTTAGTTGGAAAGAGTTTGACTCTTTTTGGTCTTGCTTTAAAAATTCATTAGGTGGGATCAGACCAGTTCTCATTTTAGAGCTAATCACTCCCAACTAGTGAGGCAAGATCCTTCTGGGTATCCCTGGGAATCTTGAGGTGTTTCTGGTTTGGCTGATAAAATAAGCACTATTACTGGACCTTGGTGAGCATGTGTACTGTTACTTTTCATCTTATCTGGGTGTTGTTTCCCCAACCGTAGGTACTTTTCTCTAGGCCTGTCCTAACAATTACTTAGCTATGTACTTTAGGGGGACCCTTTGCAGAGCTCTGGAGTTCTCTTTCTGTGCAGCCCCTTCTTCTCGGAAACCTTGTCCTGAGAGCTCATGTCAACATGGTTTCTGTGGACTCTCAGCTCTGTCCCCTCAGCTCAGGGAGAACAATGGGCTCCTCTTGGGCTCTTCTCCTGGAGTAGTGGGCTGGAAAGCTTTCTCCAGGCATAAATTAGGGCAGTTGATAGGCTCACCTTGTTTGAGACTGACTTTACAGGGTCTTGCAAACTTTTGTGGCATACATTTTGGCCATTTTTTTGGTTGTTTCAGGAGGGAGAGAAAGTCTAGTTCTTGTTACTCCATCATGGTCATTGCAGAAGTCAACCTAACTGATATTTATCAATACAGTCTGTTGCTACACATTGAACTTGCTTAAGATAATTTTTAGATGGCACAGAACTTTCTGTCCATTGAATGAGACTCTCTGCTTATTTTGCAAGTGCTCATTTGTATGGAGACATTTGTATGGAGAAACTTCAAAAAGTTTGTGGAAAAATGAAGTTAAAAGATAAACATTGAAAATGTGATCTTCGGTTTTCATCCCTAAAGAACTGATGGTCCTGGGAACTTAACAATGTCAATGCAGTCTCTTATACATTATTAACTTAAGAAAAATGGGTGCCCTTTCCACATTTGTTGAGATTGGGAAACAAAAAGAAGTCAGAAGGAGCCAAATCAGAGCTGTAAGGTGGACGCCTGACAATTTCCCATTGAGACTCTCACAAAATTGCCTTTGCTCGATGACAGGAATGAGCAGAAACATTGTGGTGTTAGAGGACTGTCTGCTAAAGCTTTCCCAGGTATTTTGCCCTAAAACTTTGGCTAACTTATTCAAAACACTCTCATGATATGCAGATATTATTGTTCTTTGACCTTCCACAAAGGCAACAAGCAAAATGCCTGGAATGTCCCCAAAAAACTGTTGCCGTGACCTTTGCTCTTGAGTGATCCCCTTTTGCTTTGACTGGACCACTTCCACCTTTGGTAGCCATTGCTTTGATTGTGTTTTGCCCTCAGGATCATACTGGGAAAGCCATGTTTTATCTTCTGTTACAATTCTTCAAAGAAATCCTTCAGGATCTTGACCCTAGTTCTTTAAAATTTCCATTGAGAGCTCTCCTCTTGTCTGCAGCTGATCTGAGCACAACACTTTTGACACCCATGCAGTGGAAAGTTGGTTCAACTTTAATTTTTTAGTCAGAACTGTGCAAGCTGAACCAATTAAGATGTCTACGATGTTGGCTATTGTTTGTGCTGTTGATTATCAGTCCTCTTCAATTAGGGCACAAACAAGATTAATTTTTTTCCTTGCAAATTGATATGGATGATCTGTCCCTGTGGACTTCATCTTCCACATCATCTCGTTTCTTCTTTAAAAAAGCTGTCCGCTTGTGAACTACTGATTTCTTTGGTGCAGTGTCCCCTCAAGCTTTTTGTAAAGCATCAGTGATTTCACCGTTCTTTCACTCAAGCTTCATCATAATCTAATGTTTGTTCTTGCTTCAATTTTAGCAGAATTTACATTGCTCTGCTAGGGGCTCTTTTCAAACTAATGTCTACTCCTTCTTACTGTCTCAAACTAGATCCTGTTCAAACATGCTATAATAAATTAGTATGAGTTTATTTTGCTGCCAAAATTGAAACCTTTGCATAGTTTTTTTCATAATATACATTTTCCATGAACTTTTTAAGGCCTCTCATGTATCCACAGGTAGAGTGCCTTACCTATTCTGACTTCAGTCAATTATTCAAGACCTTTCCTTGTCAGTGATACATTAGAAAGGTAGAGTATTGAAAAATAAGAGTAGCTTCTGCTGATTAAGAAATACTATATCTTTTTCTACTTCTTTCCTTTTTTTTCTTTTTTTTTTTTTTTTTTCGAGACAGCATCTTTCTCTGTCACCCAGGCTGGAGTGCAGTGGTGTGATCTCAGCTCACTGCAACCTCTGCCTCCCAGGGTCAAGTGATTCTCCTGCCTCAGCCTCCCGAGTAGCTGGGACTATAGGTGCCTGCCACCACACCCAGCTAATTTTTGTATTTTTAGTGGAGACAAGGTTTCGCCATATTGGCCAGGCTGGTCTTGAACTCCTGACCTTGTGATCTGCCTGACTCGGCCTCCCAAAGCGCTGGGATTACAGTCATGAGCAACTGTACCTAGCTTTCTACTTCTTTCTTATTATTTTCCTCCTCTCTCATTCCCATATTCTCTCCTTTCTCCTACTTTCCTCCCCACTCCCTGTTTCCTTCCTTTCATCTTTCCTACTTTCAAGACTTAATATTTCTTGAACCTCAGATGTTATCATAGTATGTTATTTGTTTAATTTTCACATAACAATAATAGTTTAAATACAAATAATATTTATTTTCATCCCCATGTTATCAGTATAACAGTAAAGATGTGGAGAGGCCAGCTGGGCATGCTGGCTCAAGCCTGTAATCCCAGCACATTGGGAGGCCGAGGTGGGTGGATCACGAGGTCAGGAGATCGAGACCATCCTGGCTAACACGGTGAAACCCCATCTCTACTAAAAAAATAGAAAAAATTAGCTGGGCATGGTGGCGCATGCCTGTAGTCCCAGCTACTCGGGAGGCTGAGGCAGGAGAATAGTGTGAACCCGGGAGGCAGAACTTGCAGTGAGCCAAGATCACGCCACTGCACTCCAGCCTGGGTGACAGAGTGAGACTCTGTCTCAAAAAAAATAAATAAATAAATAAATGAAAATAAAATTAAAAAAATGATGTGGAGAGGCCAAATCAATGGCTCTTATATCCACGTTCTTTCTTCTAAATGATTTCACCTTAGTTTTGGTCTGCATCTCTAACCATAGCTAGTTGCAGTAGGACCTTCTATCTGGCCTTGCTGCTCTCATTTTTGGACCTCCTCACTGAAATCAAATTGATCTTTCTAAAATGCAAACCTGGTCTTAGTATTTTATTACTTAAAACCCATTGGTGGCTTTCCATGATTTATGGAATAAAGTCAAAATTCCTGTTTTTGCCAACGTTTCTGTGTGCCTCTCATCCCTACATTTACTGATTCCTGTGTGCCATAAATTGCCAGTTGTCCAGAGTTCATTCTCTTTTTGTACTTGGGAGGACTTCTGCATCCTGAAACTTTTCCCCTGAAACGTGCTTGGAAAATACCTACCCATTGTTTTCAGATTCAGGTTAGTTTTTTACTTCAGTTTCTTTTCCTGAAGCTTATACTGACCGCTCCATATGGCTTTGGGGATTAGCTACTCATTCCTTTGTGCCCTTTGTAGATACACATTTATCGTGGAGTCTTTTTTTTTTTTTTTTTTTTTTGAGACAGAGTCTCACTCTGTCACCAGGCTGGAGTGCAGTGGTGTGATCTCAGCTCACTGCAACCTTTACCTTCCAGGTTCAACTGATTCTCTGGCCTCAGCCTCCCAAGTAACTACAGGCGTGCACCACCATGCCCAGCTAATTTTTGTATTTTTAGTAGAGATGGGGTTTCACTATGTTGGCCAGGATGGTCTCGATCTCTTGACCTCGTGATCTGCCCACGTTGGCCTCCCAAAGTGCTGGGATTACAGGCATGAGCCACCGCTCCCAATCAGTCATGCAGTCTTTATACTTACTTGTTTACTTGCCTGTGAGCTCACTGAATGCAGGGACTATTTCCTTGTTGCTCTAGCACCTACACCAGTACCTGGTATCCAGAAGCTGTATGCTAAATGTTTGTTGAGTGGCTGTTTGACTGAATGATTGTACTCCTAATTAGTAGATAGAAAGCCATGAACTTCCCAGTTCATCATTCTTTGTGCTCAATTCTGGTTTCTTTATTGTGTTCAAAAGAGTTCCTTAGTGACATAAAACTATGGAGCTAGTATGTCAGCTCATTTAAGCAATGATTGGTTTATGTATATAAGAGGCTTCAATAATTATATATTTTTATTTCAGTTTCAATAAATGATCAATTTATTAGTTTTCTCTGTTTTGGCTTACTGTTCACATTTAATATCAAATAAAAGTGTTTTACTTAAAATTATTCATGCCGATTATGACAGTTAGGTGAATATTACTTTGATTTACATTCCAGTAGTAGTTTTGGTTGAACCCTGAATATGCTAAGACGTCACTTTTCTTTTTTTCTTATGAACAGGCTACTGTGTTTACATATATTATTAAAATCTTCTTTGAAAATACGAAGAGTGTTACATTTCTTATATTTAGTTCTCTGTGCTTCAGAATTCCTGTGATACTTGCACTTAAGTCCTTCTGAGCAGTTGATGTTAATATTTATGTGGTTAATTTCATGAAACATGGTGGTTTTCATTTCTATCATTAATTTATACAGGAGATAGACTGTTTTCCAGGTGTAAGCTCAGTCATATAATTAGAAAAGTTATAAGCAGAAAGGAGTTATTTGGTCTAACCCATTTATTCTACAGATAGAGAAATTAGAGTCCAGAAACTCTGTCTTCTTTAATGTCTTACAGGTATTTAAGAAAAAAGAATAGACTTGAGGTTTCTGTGTTCTGAACCCAGTGATCTTGACACTGTAATGATCTTCATCCATATTATTCACAGAAGTAAATATAATCACATATTAAATAAGAAACAAAAATACTAAGGGGATATTATACTGAAAAATGAAATAATATTATCTTAATTATTTTGATCAGATTCAATATATAGCAGCTTGAAGGCTAATAATTCCAATGATTCTCTGAATAAACCATTTTTCTAATAAGATTACAGGTTTTAGTAATCTAATTATTTTGACTGATGCAAATGTTACCCCGCCAGTCTGAAAAATGTGTTTATTTATATGTCATAAAGAATAATTTATTCCAAAAAGGCTAATTTTCAAAATATATGTATCTTCTGAAACTGTATCTATTTTTTTCCCACGTTTTCTAAATATATTTTAGAGGGCATTTGTAGATTTTCATGGTGCTGAAAAATTAAGGTATAACGGTCTCATGAAGGAGAATAATGTCATTTAGACATTGTAATTTTGGAGGATCACAATATTTTTTGGAATGTGGTTGTTGCAGCACTGGTCACTTATACTAATTATATAATAACATACTATACTAATGCAATAATATACCATATGAAATTATTAAATGGTAAATTCGTCTTAAATCCTCTAGAATACTGCAAAGAAATAGTTTATATAAGAAAGAGTACCATAGCATACGTGAACACAATGTTTCCTATTTTTTTCTTCCTTTTTATTTTTTTGAAGACAAGTCCTCACTCTGTTGCCCAGACTGGAGTTCAGTGCCATGTTCATAGTTCACTGCAACCTCAAACTCCCAAGCTCAAGTGATCCTCTTGATTCAGCCTCTGAAGTAGCTGTGCCTACAGGTGTGCACCACCACACCAGCTAATTTTTAACATTTTTTATAGATATGTTGCCCAAGCTGGTCTCAAATTCTTGAGCTCAAGAGATCTTCTCACCTTGGCCTCCCAGAGTGTTGGGATTACAGGCATAAGCCACCCTACTCAGCCAATATTTCTTTTCTAAAAGACATTTTCTAACATACTTCTCATTTTAACTAACATAATATTCAAAGTGTAGATCTGAGAAAGAGATAGTGCCTGCAGATCTGGGATCCTACATGCTAATATTATGGGATGCATTCAGATCTGATCAGCAGATATTCCATTTATTCTAGAACACCACCAGCAGAAGAATGTAATTACGTCTATCACTAAAACTTTGTGTCAATACAGACTACTGTATTTGTTATCATAGATGGTCCTTGGATGGCAGCCTTAAGCAGTTTTAAACCTAGACAGGTGATGTACTTTTTCTTCTTGGATAATTTTCATTGTTTTGTCTAATTTGGTTGTAACTAATGTGTTTAATATGGCTTGCTTGTTTTTTAAAAAGTTGTTCAGTATCCTTAGAACTCAGTGCTGATTTCTTTCTCTAGCAGGCCTTTTATATAGGACATCTCACTTTCTCCTGGCTCTCTACTACTAGCATGAGGTCTCTGAAAAAATCAAGACAGCCAAATAATTTGTTATAGAGTAGCCTATGTAGAGGGACAGGGGAGGAGTCATATTCCAAGAGGGAAAGACCTTTGAGCCAGGCTCAATTTGTAGAGGCTGTTGAATGAAAATGAGAGAGAGAGAATGCACACTTTATTGCACTATTAAAGCAAAATTCTGACAATAACTTCTAAAAATGATTCCACTCTTATACACTGAGAATATGACAGACCTTCCAAAAGTATAATTTCTTACATGAACGTCCAGGTATATAAGGAAAAATAACTACTTCATACCAATATCTTCAGCCGCCTTTATTGTTGGTTCACCACATAGGTTTTTATCAGAATCGCAGAACATTAATTTTTTAAATTAGCTACCATTACAACGAGCTTGAGAAGAACTTTCTTTTTAATAATTCGACCCAGATGCATTCTAGATACTCCAGTGTTACGAATCGATGGCTTCATGAGGAGCCGCTGTTGACTCATGCTATCACTGGACACACTGACAGGAAATGTTTTCTTACACCTGTTTTCCTCCTGCTTTTCCTTGGTAGGACTTAGTTCCTTGGCATAGTCCAGTATCAATGGCAGTCATAGAGAAGTGTTACAAAAACCCAGCTTATTCCAACTTGTGAATTATTTGGCACCCAGGAACCAGGTCTTACAATCTTCAACCCACTTTTTCCTAACATGACCCCTTTTCTGAAATGTTTATTTATATATGATGTAGGCCTGGGGAAAGGACATGGACTTTCAAAGAAAATATTCTCCAATAGATCTCTCAACTCCAGAGAACCTTCTGACTAAATCTGAAAGAATTCCACTGTGCTCTGATAACATCCTTTAATAATGAAGGAAAAGATATTTTCCCCCCAGGAGGATTTTGTAGTGAAAGAGATGGCATAATTTTTTTTTAAATGTTGTTTATAATCTAATTTGTTTTTCCATTGGTGGGGTGTGTCTTAAATCCTAAATGGTACATCCTTTTCAAAATACTTCTAGTAATAAAATGTTTCTGAAGTTATGTTGTAAATATGATTGGACTATGTTTAATAATGTTAAGTTGATCCCACTTCCCCTGAAATTATATACATAAATGCTGAAAGTATAAATTTCCATATACAACTTCATGGAACATTTTTCTTCCAAGTGTGCATTTGCTAGAATTTGCATTGAAAGGTTTTGGAAGGAGCCTGTTGGTATGAATCCTGTGTGAGCAACACTCAGATTTGTTGCATACTGAACAGCATGCTAAATCTCACTTCACAATCTTAGATTTCTCATCTACCATCTTGAGCTGAATTTAAAATATAACTGCAGTTTATTATGTCACCTGTTCGTCAAACACTGATGCAAAGCTTAGTTTTCAGTGTGAAGAACCCATGACTAGAGAAGGGAAGAAGAAAGGGTCAAGCAGACCTCATTAAAGAGTGTATGGGCAAGAAAACACATCAGATGTCTTGATAGGTTTTTTAAAGTCCTGTTAGACTTGTCATGATTTCCAAAACACTAAATGCCATCTAGTATTTTGGACCCTCCAAAATTACAGTAGAATATTATTATGGGTCATCTTAATTGGAAATATACAGGAAAATCCTGATGATTAATGTAGACTAGTGATAGCTCTCACACATTTATATAACCTATGTTGAAAAGAAAGAAGAAAGGCAGGAAGGAAAGAAGGAAAAAGAGCGGAGAGAGAGGAACAAGAAAACACGTGGATTTGTGGAAATGAAAATTTTTAAATTACTAATTTGCAAGAATGGGTAAGAAAAATACCGAGTATGAACATAAATGCTTTCAATTCCGTTTGCCTCTTAATCCTTCTCAGTCCGTGGCCAGTTTTGAAACTTGGTGTAACTTCCTTCCTTTATTCCTCCCTCCCTTGCTCCCTCCATCCCTTCTTGCCAGCCTCCTTCCCTTCCTCTCTCCTTGAGTTTCCTTCTTCTTTCTTGTTCCCTCCCTCCCTCTCTCTTTTTTTCCCTTAGTTTCCCCGGAAGCACATATACCAGCCATTTGAATGCTTTCTGCTCATAGATACTGCCAAGCCCCCTCACCCAGACTGCTGACTAGATTTGGTAGAATGGAATGAGAAACATAGACTTTGTGTCTGAGGCGGCCACCTCTGATGCTGCAGACTTTTGCCGTGATTATGCACTCCAGCCGAGGGACGCTAGAGAGGTTGAAATTTCAACTGTGGGATTTGCCATTTTGGAATTTGCAGAAATGTACTGGATATGCTAACAGCAGCCTGGCTAGCCTCCACTTCACAAGGAAGTATTTAAATATACACGTGTAATATGAAGAAAATTGCATTAGATCATAAGGGATGAATTATTTTGTAAATGACTATACCATCAAATACCATACCTGATATCAATCATCTTCATCAGACAGTATCTGTGTATGTAAGTAGATAAACAAAAAAGCAGGAGTTTATTTCTCTCTAATGTATCCTTGACTCTCTAGCGGTGACCTCTGAAATGTCTCTTCTGATCCAGACTTGTTTGAATCATGTGCAACATTTTAGATTTGTCTTTTCTCTGCAAGTTTTTTTTGGTTAAGTACCATAACATAGTGAACCAAATAGTTTTGCTTGCTTTCTATTGATGACACATGATTTTGGCTTTTATCTTCAGTGGAAAATCAATGTGTCACATGGCGTTCACTAAGAAAAAGGTATGGGGCCTCTTTGTAATTCTTTGTCAGATGATTGCTTTATCTTGATTTATGCCTTCAAACTTTTTCCCATTCAGCAGAAAATATTGTGTCGCTATCTGTGAGAGCAAAGCGATCTATACCAATTTATGCTCTAAGTGTAGCCTCCTTCCAGAACTGCTTGTGGAACATATCAACTCACTATAGATTAGGGACATAATGGATTCTTCTTTCTTAAAAGTGGCAGATTGACAATTTTAGTTCATATACAAGCTTTTATATTGACATTAAAACAATATTTCTATGTAAAGTAAAATATTGTAGTTGATTATTATTCGAGGGCCTCCCAGAATTTCAAGGTCTGAAAATAAATTCAATGTTCCTGGTGGTAACAAAATTGCCCCTACTTCCTTGTATCAGGACTGCCATTTGGAACTGCTGGGGAAGCTCTTTTCAGAAATTATTTTCAAAACAGCATTGTTGCCTTTTGCCAAACTGAAATCTGGTTGTAAACTTTTGAAAACTAGTTCCTTGGAATGGAATTCAAGTTGTCTTCTAAGCAAATTTTTTTTTAACTCAAACATACATTCTATCTTGCTTTATTATGTCACTATTTGTGTAGGAAACATATTTCTATTTTTACCATTTTCAATTTATTTACATTTACATTTACATTTGTGTGTGTATATATATACACACATACATACACTTTAAGTTCTGGGATACATATGCAGAACTTGCAGTTTTGTGAAATAGGTATACATGTGCTGTCGTGGTTTGCTGCACCCATCAACCCGTCATCTACATTAAGTATTCCTCCTAATGCTATCCCTCCTCTTTCCTTCCTACCCACTGACAGGCCCCAGTGTGTGATGTTCCCCTCCCTGTGTCTATGTGTTCTCATTGTTCAACTCCCACTTATGAGTGAGAACATGTGGTGTTTGGTTTTCTGTTCTTGTGATAGTTTGCTGAGAATGATGGTTTCCAGCTTCATCCATGTCTCTGCAAAAGACATTAATCCATCCTTTTTTATAGCTGCATAGTATTCCATGGTTTATATGTGCCACATATTCTTTATCCAGTCTATCATTGATGGGCATTTGGGTTGCTTCCTAGTCTTTGCTATTGTGAATAGTGCTGCAATAAACATATGTGTGAATGTGTCTTTATAGTAGAATGATTTATAATCCTTTGGATGTGTACCTAGTGATGAGACTGTTAGGTCAAATGGTATTTCTAGTTCTGGATCCTTGAGGAATTGCTACACTGTCTTCCACAATGGTTGAACTAATTTACACTCCCACCAACAGTGTAAAAGCATTCCTATTTCTCCACATCCTCTCTAGCACCTGTTGTTTCCTGGCTTTTTAATGATTGCCATTCTAACTGGCGCGAGATGGTATCTCATTGGACCAGGGGTGATGAGCTTTTTTTTTTTTTCTTCTTCGAGACAGCCTCACTCTGTCACCCAGGGTGTAGTGCAGTGGCACAATTTCGGCTCACTGCAACCTCCACCTAATGGGTTCAAGCAATTCTCCTGCCTTAGCCTCTTGAGTAGCTGAGATTACAGATATATACCACCACGCCTGGCTAAAGTTTTTTTGTGTGTTTTTGGTAGAGACAGAGTTTCACCATAGTGGCCAGGCAAGTCTCAAACTCCTGACCTTGTGATCCACTCGCCTTGGCCTCCCAAAGTGATGGGATTACAGGCGTGAGCCACCACGCCCAGCCTATGATGAGCTTTTTTTCATGTGTTTATTGGCCGCATAAATGTCTTCTTTTGAGAAGTGTCTGTTCATATCCTTTTCCCACTTTTTGATGGGGTTGTTTTTTTCTTGTAAATTTGTTTAAGTTCCTTGTAGATTCTGGATATTAGCCCTTTGTTAGATGGATAGATTGCAAAAATTTTCTCCCACTCTGTAGGTTGTGTGTTCACTCCGATGATAGTGTCTTTTGCTGTGCAGAAGCTATCTTTAGTTTAATTAGATCCCGTTTCTCAATTTTGGCTTTTGTTGCCACTGCTTTTGGTGTTTTAGTCATGAAGTCTTTGCCTATGCCTATGTTCTGAATGGTATTGGCTAGGTTTTCTTCTAGAGTTTTTATGGTTTTAGATCTTATGTTTAAGTCTTTAATCCATCTTGAGTTAATTATTTTATAAGGTGTAAGGAAGGGGTCCAGTTTCAGCTTTCTTCATATGGCTAGCCAGTTTTCCCATCACCATTTATTAAATAGTCAATCTTTCCCCATTGTTTGTTTTCGTCAGGTGTGTCAGAGATATGTTGTATATTTCATGGTACAATGCCTTCTGTCAATGGGGAAAAATAACAAGCATATATGGGATGAATGAAGTCTGCTATGGTTAAGGTTGAGAATATTTACTGATCCTTGAGTTCAGTCTCCAGGAATGTTGGAAATAGAGAATGGAGATAATGGAGATAAAGAAAAGTTCTGAAAATGACACTTCCCATAGTGTCAAAATTGTGATCTATTGGAGAATTCTGTGATACATCAAAATCTCTGTTTATACTGATGTTTGTTATTGTGTATGAGCATATCTTTATCAGGTGTAGGCTATTTCTGTACTTTCATGTCTTTAAATCAATGTTTCTATTCACATATGTATATGTGCAAATAGAAGCATGTTAATATTATATATATATATATTTTCTGTCATTACCATGATTGCTATGATTATCATTAGCATGTATTATTAGTGTGACCGAAGTATCATCAGTATCAGTTTCTTTCTAACTGCAGTGCTCCTGTAATGCTTCATTTCTACAGAGCCAACCTACACCCACCGTTTCCCTGACTATAACTTTACCTAAAGTATAAGCCCTTATAAAGCCATGAAAGCCTACCAAGAATTGTCAAAGAAGCTAGGCAGCAGCCAGGCTCTGCCTTAGGAAAAGACTTTACTTTTTATTATCATGTGCAGTACTTAATTACTTGTTTTGACCTCTAAGATTTTGCTCTCCTATATTTCTATCCCCTGGCTTTCTGATATTTCATGTGATTATATTTGAAATTTTAACCTTGCTTTTCTTTTTGGAATCTCTGATATCTCTGCTGCCACAGGTAATGACAGGTTCCTCTCTAACTGTTGGTGTTATCCCTGGTCAGATTATTACTGATGACAGAAGTAGATGTTTTACGTGGATTCTCTCGATATCAGAAACAAATACAGATATCACAACTCAAAAATGACAGACTGATAACCATTATGAACTTAGATGCAACATTCTTAATACAATATTAGCAAATTGAGTCTAGGAATAGTTAAAAATGATAATGTGTTTTAACGAAGTGGGGTTTATCTCAAGTTGGTTTCAACAACTGAAAATCTACCGTGCTGACAGAAAAAAGAAAAATCACGTGACACTCTCAATAGATGCAAAAAAGGAATTTACAAAATGTAACACATTTTTTAAATTAAAAACTCCCAGCAAACTGAGGATAGAAAAGTACATTTTCAAACTGATTATGTGTTTACAAAAAATCTATAGCAAACATCTTACTTAAAATGGTGAAAGCCTTAATACTTTCTACATAAGATTATGAAAAATGCAATGATGTCCTCTCTCCCTAGTTCTTTAAAGTATTGCATTCAATATTAAATAAGTGGAAATATATACCAAGTTCATTGATAAATATTTAATACTTATGAGATGATAATTCTCCTGAAATTGATCTCTAGATTCAGTGGAATTCCCATGAAACCTTATAGGTCCTTTTGGATAAATTACAAAACTGATTCTAAAACAGGGAGAAAGAAAGAAGGGAAGGAAGGAGGAATGGACAGAAAGAAGAAAGAAATAAAGAGAAAAGAAAAGAAAATAAGAAATAAGTGACACCCAAGTTGGGAAGAAAGAAAAATACTATTCTCACGTGATGTAAACATATACATAGAAAATCCTTAGGCATCTGCAGAAGTGTGCTAGAGGTATGAAGTGAATTTAACAAAGTTGTAGGATGAAAGATCAATAAATAAAATCAATTGTGTTTCTATACACAATCAACACCAATTAGAAAATAAAATTATGTAAGCAATTTAACTTATAATAGCCTCAAAAATAATAAAATAATTCAGAATAAATTTAATAAAAGGTATGCTGATCCAAAATTTCTAAATCACTAATACGAGAGATTGAATAGGTAGAAATATGTATCAAGTTCATTGGTAAATATACATGTCATACTTATTAGATGATAATTCTTCTGAAACTGATCTCCAGATTTGGCACAATCCCAATCAAACCTATAGGCCTTTTTGGAGAAACTACAAAGCTGATTCTAATTTTTTTTTTTTTTAATGCGGAAGTCCTAGAATAGCCAGAGCATGTTTTAGAAAGAAGAATAAAGTTGGAAAACTTTCCAAATTTCAAGACATGTTGTAAAGCTACACTAACCAGTACAGTAAACTTACTGGCATGAAGAAGACATATATATCAGTGAAACAGAATAAATAATTTAGAAATATATCCAGCCTTACATGGCCAAAGTTGCCAAAATAATTCAATAAGGAAATCAATGTCTTTATAAAGATGGTACTATTAAAATTGGATATTAAATGGAGAATATGAACTTCAGAATTACCTCACACCATATCCTCAAATTAACTCAACATGTATTTTATACATAATGTAAATATAAAAAGTATAAAGCTTACTGAATAGGAAAAATTTTTAATAATCTTACTATAGCTAAAAATTTTTTAGATAAGAAAAGGATGGATGAAAATGGAAAAAAATAGTAAGTTGGACTTCATGAAATTAAAACTTTTGCAATTTAAAACATAGCATCAAAAAATGAAAAGGCAAACCACAGATTGGGACAGAATAATTTTAAATATGTCTGATAAAGAACTTTCATCTAGAATGTACACATAACTAAAAAACTAAATAACAAAACACAAATAACTCATTTAACATAATATTTTGACCTAAATGGGCCAAATATTTGTACAGATATTTTAATTTAAAAAGAGATGATGTCCAATACACAAATGAAAAGATACTTAACATTACCCGTCATCAGGGAAATGCAAGTTAAAACCACATTGAGGTACCACTGTACACCCACTGGAGTGGCTGACACGAGCAGAACTGACCATACCACATGATGTGAAGAATTGCTATTCACACCTGGCTAGTGGGACTTCAAAATGGTACAGACATTCTGGAAAGCAGTTTGGCAGTTTCTTTTAATGTTAAACTTAGTACTGATCATATAGCCAAATAATTCCACTGCCACTCAAAATAAATAAAAACATATCCGTACCAAGCCTCATCCTTGAAGTTCATAGCAGATGTGTCCATCAACTTGTAAATGGATAAACCAGTTGTAGATGGAGTACCACTCAACAATAAAAAGGAGCAAACTGATACAACAGCAATATAAATGAATACCAAAAGCATTATGCTCAGTGAAAGAAGCTAGACATGAAAGACACCAATGTATCATTCCACTAATAGGATACTCTAGAAAATGCAAACTGTAGAAACAGAAGCAGATTAGTGGTTGCCTGTGTTCAGGAATGGAGAAAAGATCAAATGCAAAACAGCAAAAGAAAACATTTTGTGATGATGCAGATTTTCTGTATCTTGATCATGATTGTGGTCAAATGATGATATTCATCTGCCGTAACCCATTAAATTGCACATTGAAAAGGGTGAATTTTACTGTGTGTACATTATACTTCAATGGAGCTGTAAATATGTTTGGAGCTTATCTGTGAACATTAGTTGCAGAGCAGGAGTTATTTTTCTAGAGTGGAAATCTGCTGAGTGCCAACTTGAGAAGGGTTGAAAAAAATTAGAACCTTCTTCCAGCACATTTCAGTTAGAACACTCTTAGGATGTCGTTACAGCTGTGCTCTATATTGGAGTCTCTGATGAAATCACATGTCTAACAATCTCAGCATGCCTTTAATCAACAGAATACACACGTGTTTTCTTTTTTTTACTATAAAGGATATACCAAACAACTTTTTCAAGACTTTACTTCAAAAAGGCACGTAGTTTTGCAATATTTTTGGTAAGTCTTTAATTATTTCAAAATGAAAAATTGAAAATAAAATGCAGTTATTTACTCAGGCCCCCCCAAAAAAGGCCTGTACGGGGAATGCATGTGCTGTGTGTGTGTGTGTGTGTGTGTGTGTGTGTGTGTTTTGAAGAATTGAAAAAATTTTAGTGGGGTTTTGTAGCATCACTTGGATAGCATCCTGTAGTTTTGTATTGTGTTCGAAATAAAAATAAAGTGAATACACTGATAAAAGAATTTGAAAAGAATTTGCATTATTGCCTAAATTATGTGTGGTTTCCACAGTGGCATGAATCGAGCATCTTTAACCTACATAACAATATATCAGAATGTATTAGGTAAAAAATAAGTAAACTAGTATAACAAAGTTAAATATTTCTAAAGGAAAATTATAGCTTTATTTTTTTCCTGAAATGTTTTGAGGAGATATTTACACCAAAAGATATTATCATTGATCAATGAAACTTTTTCAGAATTTGCTTGTGTCCCACCAATATTTGATTACATAGTGCTTCTGTGAGTTCCATTTCATTAATTTAGCATTGACAGGAGAGAAGGCAATGGCTCTGCAGCCTCTCTTGGTGTGGCATGATCCTGGTTCCGCTGGCTGATCTCTATTAGAACCATGGCCTTAATCATGCCTTTCATGCTTCCAACTTGATTTGCATTTGTTGTGTAATCCAAATTTATTCTCTCGTTTAGTCGCTTCCACCCATAGAAAAGCAGGTCTTTTTCATTTCTCCTTCACCATTGCCCCCATTTTTTCTTTTTGTCCTCCCATGATGAAAAACAAGAGAGAAAACAAACTATAACAACAACAGACACCTTTTGTCTGTGGTCACCAATGCATTGTAGCACTAAACTTTGTTCAAAATCTCTAGATCTGACCTCTATATCTGCTGTTCCCAGAGTTTTTCAATGTATTCTCTAGACTGCTGTGACCCACTGACAGAAAGTCTAGCTATATTTAATTGAAAGTTATTACTGTCTGATATGGTTTGGCTGTGTCCGCACCGAAATCTCATCTTGCACTGTAGCTCCCATAATTCACATGTTGTGGGAGGGACCCAGTGAGAGGTAAGTGGATCATGGGGACAGTTTTCCCCACACTGTTCTAGTGGCAGTGAATAAGTCTCATGAGATCTGATGGTTTTATAAGGGGAAACCCCTTTCGCCTTTCACTTGGTTCTCATTTGCTAAATCATGCCTCTCAGCTGATTCTCTCTAGAATTTATTCTCAGGAGATCTAATTAATAACTTGTCAAGCTGATGTCCATCCTTGGGGACAACTCGTATCTGAAGAATGGCCAGTGAAAGGTATTAAAACTCCATACTCCTGCCTCAATTTAGGGCAACTCTGAAGGGTCACCCCAGCTTCTCAGCTCCCCCTTGAGATTAGCTGAGGTATTTGTTGTGACTGCCTCACATCTCAACTCCCTTTATCCAATTCAGCTTTTTCGCCACAGTTGTTGGTTCCTAGGATTTTACCCAGTTAAATGTTCTCTACACAAATCTCTATCTCAAATCTGCTTTACAGGGAATGTGGCCTCAGACAGGTTTTCATTAGGTTCTGGACATAACTCTCATTAGTCATTGATAGGATTCGGCTGTGTCTCCGGCCGAATCTCACCTTGATTGTAATTATCCCCGCATGTCAAGGATGGAGTCAGGTGGAGATAATTGAATCATAGGGGCGGGTTCCCCCTACTGTTCTCCTGGTAGCGAATAAGTCTCACGAGATCTGATGCTTTTAAAATGGGAGTTTCCCTACACAAGCTTTCTTCTCTGCTACCATTTAAGATGTGCCTTTGCTTCTTTTTTGCCTTCTGCCGTGACTGTGAGGCCTCCCCAGCCATGTGGAATTGTGAGTTCATTAAACCTCTTTCCTTTATAAATTGCCCGGTCTTGGGTATGACTTTATTAGCAGCATGAGAGCAAACTAGTACAGTCTGTTCTATAAGCCCAAGTCGGATCACAGAGTCCCGCTTTCTGTTTCTTTTTTTTTCTAGCCCATATTTCTACTAAAACTTGACTCATATAGACTTAAAACAAAATAATTAAGCATGGCTAATATTTATTTAATATTTTATACGTGGCAGGTACTTTATTTTGTAACTTATCTTTTAA
The DNA here is from genome assembly GCF_029281585.2 of Gorilla gorilla gorilla. Classification (NCBI taxonomy): domain Eukaryota; kingdom Metazoa; phylum Chordata; class Mammalia; order Primates; family Hominidae; genus Gorilla; species Gorilla gorilla. The sequence goes on from NC_073236.2 coordinate 141,797,019, forward strand.
TAATCTTTCCAAATCTCTAAAAGGAGAATTCTGCTCTTTTATAGAGAAAATAATGATGGCTCTGAAAATGTTAGTAGTAGGGGAAGTAGGGTGAGGGACATAGGGGGCACTTTGTGTTATTTGTGCATTTTACTATCAGTCTAAAATCAGGTCAAAATAAAAATTAAAAAAATGAGTAGTAGAAGCAGGTTGTTAAGATCTTCAGTGTGACTCTAGAATTTTTTTGTTTGTTGTTTGTTTTGGAGTGTAGTGGTAAGATCTCTGCTCACTGCAACCTCCACTTCCCAGGCTCAAGCAATTCTCCTGCCTCAGTCTCCGAAGTAGCTGGGATTATAGGTGTCCACCACCACACCCAGCTAATTTTTATATATATATATATTTTTTAGTAGAGATGGGGTTTCAGCATGTTGGCCAGGCCAGTCTCCAACTCCTGACTTCAAGTCATCCGCCCGCCTCAGCCTCCCGAAGTGCTGGGATTATAGGCATGAGCCACCACTCCTGGCCCAAAGTTCATATTTTAACTACTAACCTAAATTATTTTATAAACAAAAGTCTCCTTGGACTCAAACCAGGTCAGAGTGACATGATCATGTGCCTGTTTTGTGCAGGGTGATGTGAGATTATTATCTAGGAAATAGCTGAAATGTCTTGTTGTGGGCATAAATATTTCATATAAATTCTAAGCTTCATATTAGCACTTAGATTATAATTATCTAAAGAATAGAGAACAATTTCATATAATTTTCAGTGTATCAGGCGAATCAAAAGTATACATACAAGCATGCAGATGAATTTCAGTGAATATAGTGGTGACAATGCTCAGCAGAATTTGTGTCCCCCACCCCAACCCTGCTTCTTGCTCTTTCACTGTCCTAAAGATAGAACAAAATGGTTCAGGCATCCAGCTTGTCCCCTCCACACTTCACACTTTTACTTAATAGCAGCTTATCTTTAACACTTTGTCATCTTTAAGATGTTGCTAATTCTTTCTGGTAGATCCCAGGACTGAGGATGAGGAAGAATGATTTTATTTAAATAAGGTTGCTTAATTAAAAAACAATTTTTTTTAGTTTTAAAATATTTTCATTATTTTATAAAATTTTTGTGGGTACATAGGAGGTTTATATATTTGTGGGGTACATGAGATGTTTTGGTACAGGCATGCAGTGTGAAATAATCACATCATGAGGAATGGGCTTTCCATCCCCTCAAGCATTTATCCTCTGAGTTAAAAACTATTCAATTGGCTGGGCGCGGTGGCTCACGCCTGTAGTCCCAGCTCTTTGGGAGGCCAAGGGGGGCGGATCGCCTGAGGTCAGGAGTTTGAGACCAGCCTGGCCAACATGATGAAACCCCATCTCTACTAAAAATACAAAAATTAGCCAGGTGTGGTGGCGAGTGCCTGTCATCCCAGCTACTCGGGAGGCTGAGACAGGAGAATCATTTGAACCTGGGAGGTGGGGGTTACAGTGAGCCGAGATCATGCCATTGTACTCCAGCCTGATTGACAAGAGTGAAACTCCATGTCAAAGACAAACAAAAATCAATTACATTCTTTAAGTTATTAAAATTAAATATTGTAAATGATTTTTTTCCCAAAGCTTTTTCAAAGAAAAAAAAGTAGAAACAAAGACACTTTCTACTGATTTCCAACATGGTGACTCTGTATTTCTAGCATGTGTTAAGGTGAAAAATTGATTTTATGTTTAATAGAAAACATAGCATAATGTAATGAAAAGCAAGATTGTAATGATAAAGGAAAATAACACTAGTGCTAATTTTTTTCAATTTGAAACATTGGATTAAAATGAATTAGGTTATATTCCAACATGTTTATATTGAATTTCTTTTTTCTCCAATTGGTTTCTTTTTATTAATGGGGGAGTGTTGCATTTGTATAAGGTTTCCCTATTATATTCAATTGTTTTGAGATGCTTTTAATATGAAGTTTTTATGTTTTCTTTTTGATGTATACATGTTATGCTTTTATGCTGAATTTGATAATTGGTGCTGTATATGCAAAGCAAATGTAATTTCCCAGCTTTTATTTTTTAAAGCCCTGGGAAGCAACATAATAAAGTAGAAATAGTATCAAGACAGGAGTTAGAATACCTGGATTCTAAAATTTAAATTAAATTAGGATCTAGTGACATTATAGGTGTTCCTTGATCTTCTGATGACCTGATTCCTCAAAAGAAAAATAAAATAATCTATAAATTGTTTCTAATTCTAAAACTCTATCAATGCTATTTTTAAAATTATAATTAGTTGAACTCTATAAGGTCACAAAAATCCCTATTAAGAAACTAAAATAAAATTTTATCATATCTTAAAAATACTCTGATCTTTTTTTATATGCTGACATAAATTCTAATTATTTTTGAGCCCCTAAAAAACATTTAAGATCACAGTTTATGTTTTATTATTGACTTTCAGATAATTAACATTTTACTGATAGATATGAACAAATCTACTCTAACAGAGATAGTCATTAGTTTATTTCTCTCTTTTCAGTATCAATAAAAAGTATCGATTTACCAATAACAATGAATTAATTGCCTGAAATAAATGAAACGTAAGCAGCAAAAGTGAACCTTTTAGTATAACTCTTCTTGTAAACATTGACTTAGTGCAAAGGGAGCTTATCTTTAAAAAAAAAGCGCTAATTCATGTCTATTGGTATAGATATAATCTTTTGTTCCTTGAAAATAGATCCTACTATACTCCAGACACTATGCCACTTGGTGCAGATATTAACGCAAATAGCAGGTGATCATTGTCCTCACGGAGTTTATTTTAAAGAGAACAAAGTGAGACAAAGGCACACAAGCAAAGAACTACAATACAAAGGGGATGGCATCTGACTCAGCATGGAGGTGTCACGGAAGGTGTTGTTTTGCTTAGGTTTTGAAGTGTGGGTAGGAGATGGCCCATGTTGAGAGTGGGAACTGGGAATTAAAAAGATGAGGAGGTCTCTGCAAATCTACATGGATGGGAAGTAGCATGCTGATGTGGGAAACAACTAAAAAGTTCCAGAATGCATGGTTTATAAAGCGTGAGTCAGAGAGGGCTAGACCAGTAGCCAGATCAAGGATATCTCAGATGTTATAGTCATGAATTAGTGCATTGACCTGCAGGCCATGGGAGTCACTGAAGGTTTCAGTCAGGTAAGTGAGCTGATCAGAACAGTCCATTAGATAGGCCGCTCTTTTGGCTGTAAGGGGGACACGTTTGAAGTAGGGCTATAGCTAAAAATATACAGACACTTCCTCTTGTCTACAGCCCTGCTGGCATCTGTTGTATTTTGACTTTTTAATAATAGCCATTCCAACCGGTATGAAATGGTATCTCATTGTGTTTTGATTTGCATTTTTCTGATGATTAGTGATTCTAAGCATTTTTTTTTCGTGTATTTGTTGGCCATTTGTATGTGCTCTTTTGAGAAGTGTTTGTTCATGTCCTTTGCTCATTTTTTAATTGGGTTATTTTTTTTCTAATTGATTTAAGTTCCCTGTAGATTCTGGATACTAAAAAACAAACAAAAAGCAGAAGTAAATAAATTCTCAGGACACACACACCCACACCCACACCCACAGAGAGAGAGAGAGAGAGAGCCTAGGTAAGAGGCCACCAACCACCAGGGTCTAAACTGGGAACACTTTCTAGTACAGAATGAATGGAAAGGATTCATGAAATATCTAGAAAGTAACGTTAATGAGATTTACATGTATGGAGTGAATGAGGAGAAACGGATCATTCAGGATTCTGGTGGGAATAACAGGGGGAGCCATTAGTTGAAATTTTGAAGTGGGAGAAGGAGAGGGAGTTTTAGGGAGAAAGATGAGTTGTTTTTTAGGTATTTCAAACCCTTGAAGCTTCTATGGGACATCGAAGTGGAAATAACAGTCTGTGGGTTGGGACAATAAAGAAAGAAATTGGTTGAAGACTAGGGGAAGAGTATAGAGCAAAGAAATATTTAAGATAAGAAACATAGAGAGATAGCTGAAAATGTGGGACTGGATTACAAAGGAAGAATGATTTAGTTATGAAGCCCAAGGGCTGACAGGAATGGGTGACTACTCGAGGTGTTCATATGCATCTGTTATTGTATGAATAAAAAAAATTATCTGTTCCTTCCTAAAGATATCTTCAACCTGTTTTTGGATACATATGGGCACTGCTTTTCACTCTCTTAGCCCCATTTCTTATTTTAGCCTCTGCCATAGCAATCAGTTCTGCACAGGCTTTGACCCAGGCTTTGACTAGTTGGTGCAGGTGTGATATGACACTTACCTGGAATGGCCCACAGTTTGTGGCTGCTCTCACTTAAGCAGGTGGGATGCTCATGTGGGTGTAACCTAGAAGCTTGGTAGAGTTTATGCCCATGGGGCAACCTGTGACCACTCAAAAATAAAGCCCTTTCCTCCTCCCAGATTGAGGAGTCTTGCATTATGTAATAAAACTCCTTAGAAGGCCTATTAGGTTCCAATACAGCATTAGGCAACTTGATAAGGTATCCCATCATCAGCCTTCCTTTCTTCCCTCATTCCTCTGCCTCTCACTCTTTCTTCCTAAGTTAACTTCTTAGATAAAATGCCAACTTTCTATATTTTGTTTCACATCAGGGAAAATAATTGTATATCCCATTTCAAAAGCACATAAAAAGGTTACTGTATAGAAAATTTGTCTTTAATAGATTAAGCTGTAATTTTCCAAATACTTTAAAATTTTATTTCAGATACGTTTTTCATTTTTGTAAGCTTCATCTAAAAGCAGAGTTCACCTAAGAATATACCTAAGAGCACATTACATAAAATATATTTTATATTTCAGTAGTTTAGCTAGGATTCTTTCAAAATTGAGAGGATCTACAAATATTTCTAACACATTAGTTTTCAGTCTTAAGGCTGAGTCAAGAACAAAGCTCCTAAACTTTGCGTTGGTGATTGAGAACATTTTAAAATTGTTATTTAATTCATTAATTTATTTTTAAAAAATATTCACATTGTAATTATATAGATTTATAGGATACAATTTGATGTTTCAATGAATATGTATGTTGTCTAATGATCCAATAAGGATAGTTAGTGTATTAATTACCTCATGCATTTATCATTTCTTTTTCATAAGAAATTTCAAAATCCTTTCTTCTAGATACTTTGTAATATACAATACTTTACTTTTAACTATAGTCACCCTGCTTTGCAAAGAACACTTCAACGTATTCTTCCTATATAATTGTGATTTCATAACTGTTAAGCAATCTATCTCCATTTTGCCCTCCCCTCTTCTTCCTCACTGGTAACCATTATTCTACTCTACTTCTCTATTAACATTTTTTTTTTTAAGATTCCACAAATGAGAGAGATCATGCGGTATTTGCTTTCTATGTCTGGCCTATTTCACTTAACATTGTATCCTACAGGGCCATCCATGTTGTTGCAACTGGCAGAATTTCATTCTTTTTTATGGCTGAATAGTATTTCATTGTGTGTGTGTCCATATATATATATATATATAATTTTATGTATAATTATACATAAAATTATATATAATTATAATTAATTTTATGTATAATTATAATTACACATAAAATTATATATAATTATAAATATAATTATATATAATTATATATAATATTATTATGTGTAATATATATAATATACATAATATACATAATATATAGTATATATAATATACATAACGTATATTAGATATATTATACATTATATATATTATATATAATATACATAATATATATTATGTATATAATACACATAATATATATTATATACATAATATATATGATATATAATATACATAATATATATGATATATAATATACATAATATATATGATATATAATATATGTGATATATATGATATATAATATACATAATATATATTATATACATATAATTCACTTGTTTTTATACACATAGGTTGATTCCTTATCTGATTATTAGAAATAGTGCTACAGTAAACATAAGAGTGCAGATATTTTTCAAACACAATGATTTCATTTCCTATGGATATATACCCAGTAGTGGGATTCATGGGTTGTGTGATCGAATGATTGTTTTTTTTGTTTTTTTTTTTATTTTTTAGCGAACTTCTATAAAGTTTTGCTTAATGGTTGTACTAGTTTACAATCCCACCAACAGTGTGTAAGTGTTCCCTTTTCTCCACTTCCTTGCCAACTCTTGTTATCTTTTACCTTTTTGGTAATAGCCATTCTAATGGGTGAACTGGTATCTCATTGTGGTTTTGATTTGCATTTCCCTGATGGTTACTGATGTTGAACATGATTTTATTATATATTCGTCTTGACCATTTCTATATTTTCTCTTGTGGCATTTCTTTTAGTTTATTTTGTCCTTTTTTTTTTTTTTTTTGAGAAGGAGTCTTGCTCTGTTGCCCAAGCTGGAGTACAGTGGTGCAATCGGGGCTCACGGCAACCTCCATCTCCCTGGTTCAAGCAATTCCCCTGCCTCAGCCTGCTGAGTAGCTGGGGTTACAGGCGCTCGCCATCATGTTTGGCTAAATTTTTGTATTTTTAGTAGAGAAATGATTTCACCATATTGGCCAGGCTGGTCTCAAACTCCTGACCTCAGGCAATCCACCTGCCTCAGCCTCCCTGTTTTGCCCATTTTTAAATAAGTTATTTATGTTTTTGCTGTTGAGTTGTTTAAGTTTCTTATGTAATCTGGGCATTAACTCCTTAGCAGATGTATAGTTTGCAAATATTGCATCCCATTCTGTAAGTTGTTTTTTCACTCTGTTAAGTTTCCTTTGCTGTGCAAAAGCATTTTAGTTTGATGAAACCCCATTTATCTATTTTTGCTTTTGTTGCCTGTGCTTTTGACGTCTCATTTAAAAAATCCTTGTACAACCCAAAGTTATAGAGAATTTCCCACATGTTATCTTCTAGTAGTTTTTCATAGTTTTCCATCTTACCTTTAGGTCTTTAATCGCATTTGAGTTGATTTTTGTATAAGGTAAAAGATAGGGGTCTGATTTCATTATCCCACATGTAGATATCCAATCTTCTCAGTACCATTTAATGAAGAGACTGTCTTTACCCCTGTGTGTGCTCTTGACTCCTTTTTTGAAAATCAGTTGACTTTAGGTATGAGAATTTATTTCTGAGCTGTATATTCTCTTCCATTGGTCTATGTGTTTGCTTTATGGCAGTGCCATGCTGTTTTGCTTACTATGGCTTTGTAGTATATTTTGAAGTCAGGTAGTGTGGTGCCTCCAGCTTTGTTATTTTTGCACAGGATTGCTTTGGTTATTTGGGGTCTTTTCTGGTTTCATACAAATTTTAGGGTATTTTTTTCTATTTCTGTGAAGAATTTCATTGGTATTTTGATAGGGATTGCATTGAATCTGTAGGACATTTTGTTAGTATGGTCATTTCAATAGTATCAGTTCTTCCATTCCATGAGTATATAGTGTCCATTTTTTGTGTATCGTAAATTTTTCCATCAGTGTGTTATAGTTTTCATTGTAGAGATCTTTCACGCCCTTGATTAAATTTATCTGCAGATTTCTTGGTAGCTATTGTAAATGGAATTCCTTTCTTGATGACTTTTTCAGATAGTTCACTATTAGTGTATAGAAACACCACTGAATTTTCTGTGTTGATTTTGTATACTACAACTTTACTGAATTTATTTATGATTTCTAGTAGTTTTTGGTCAAGTCTTTAGGGTTCTCACTCTATATAAGTATATATAGAAAGAACCCTAAAGAGAGAGAGATCATATATATCTATATGATCATATATATAGATGTATACATATGTATGTGAGATCACATTTTCTACAAACAGAAACAATCTGACTTCCTTCTTTCCAGTTTGGATCCCTCTTATTTATTTCTTTTGTCTAATTGCTCTGGCTCTGACCTCCAGTACTATGCTAAATAGAAGTGGTAGAAGTTGACATCCTTGTCTTCCTCCATATCATAGAGGAAAAGCATTTAACTATTCACCATAAATAAGATGTTAGCTGTGGGTTTGTCACATATGGCCTTTACTGCGTTGAGGTACACTCCTATACCTACTTTCTTGACAGTTTTTATCATAAAGGAATGTTGACTTTTGTCAGGTGTTCTTTTTGCATCTGTTGAAATGATCACATGGTTTTTGTTTTTCTTTCTATTGTGGTGGTGTATCATATTTACTGATTTGTGCATGTTAAGCCATCCTTTCATCCCTGGGATGAATCCCACTTGATTATAGTGAATACTCTTTTTAGTGTGCTGTCGAAGTCAGTTCACTTGTATCTTGTTGAGAATTTTTGTGTCTATGTTCTCCAGGAATATTGGCCTGTTATTTTCATTTTGTGCGTGTCTTTGTCTGGTTTTAGAATCAGGATATTGCGAGCCTCATAAGATGAGTATGGAAGTATTCCTTCCTCATTACTTTTGTGGAAAAGTTTGTGGAGAATTGGTAGTTATTCTTTAACTGTTTGGTAGAATTCAGCAGTGAAGACCTCAGGTCCTGGGTGTTGGTTGTTGTTGTTGTTGTTTTGATGGAAGATGTTTTATTATTGATTCAATTTCCAAACTCATTATTGGTGTGTTCAGATGTTATATTTCCTCACAATTTAATCTTGGTAGTTGTATGTGTGCAGAAATTTATTCATTTTATTCTACATTATCAAATTTGTTGGCATATAGTTATGAGTAATGTCTTACAATCCCTTATATTTCTGTGGTGTATCAGTTGTAATGTCTCCTTTTTCATCTTTTATTTATTTGAGTTTTCTCTCCTTTTGTCTTAGTTTAGCTAAAGGTTTGTCAGTTTTGCCTTTACACTTTGTCTTATTTATCTTTTGAAATATTTTTTAGTGTCTGTTTCATTTATATCTGCTGTGAGCTTTATTATTTCCTTCCTTCTACCAATTTTGGGTTTAGTTTGTTTTTGATGTTCTAGTTACTTGAAGTGTATAATTTTGCTTTGTGATTTGAAAATCTTTCTTCATTTTTGGTGTAGGCTTTTATTGCTATAAATTTCCCTCTTAGAACTGCTTTTGCTACATTCCTTAGGTTTGGGTATGTTGGATTTTCATTCTTACTTGTCTCAGTGACTTTTGAAATTTTCCTATTAATGTCTTAATGAGACCTATTGATTTCTTGGGTGCATGCTATTTAATTTCCATGTTTTTATAAAATTTCCAAGGGCTTTCCTGTTGTTGATTTCTGGCTTTATATCACTGTAATCAGAAAAGATACTTCATATGATATCTGTCTTCTTAAGTTTGTTAAGACTTATTATGTGTCATAATGTATGATTGGTCCTAGAGAATGTTTGGTGTACAGTTGAGAATAATTTGTATTCTGCAGCTGTTGGATGATGTATTAGTCTGTTTTCATACTGCTGATAAAGACATACCCGAGACTGGGTAATTTACAGAGAAAAAGAGGTTTAGTGGACTCATAGTTCCACGTGGCTGGGGAGGTCTCCCAATCATGATGGAAGGCGAAAGGCACATCTTACATGGTAGCAAACAAAATAGAATTGAGAACCAAGTGAAAGGGTTCCCCCTTATAAAACCATCAGATCTTGTTAGACGTATTCACTACCACAAGAACAGTATGGGGGAAAACGCCCCCATGATTCAATTATCTCCCACTGGTTCCCTCCCACAACATGTATGAATTATGGGAGCTATAATCAAGATGAGATTTCGGTGGGGATATACAGCCAAACCATATCAGGTGAGATCTTCTTTACCTGCTAGGTCCATTTGGTCTATGGTATAGTTTGAGTCTGTCATTTTTTGGTTGATTTTCTCTTCATATAATCTGTCCATTTTTAAAGTGGAGTGTTGAAATTTCCTACTAATATTGTATTGCAGTCTATCTCTACCTTTAAATCTAATATTTGCTTTACATATCTGGTTGTTCTGGTGTTGGGTACATATATAGTTACACCTAAGTAGCATATATGTTACGTCCTCTTATTGAATTGGACCTTTTATCATTTCATTATACAGTGACATTCTTTTCTTATATAGTTTTTTTATTTAAAGCCTTTTAAAATATGACATGACTGTGGCTACTCCTGCTTGCTTTTCATTTGTTTGCATAAAATATATTTTTCCATCTCTTCACTTTCAGTCTATTTGCCTTTAATAGTGAGGTAAGTATCATGTAGGCAGCACATAGGTGTGTTTTGCTATCTGAATCCATTCATCCACTTTATATCTTTTAACTAGAGTTTAATCCACTTCTATTGAAGTTTATTATTGATAAATTAGGACTTCCTTCTACCATTTCATTAGTTGTTTTTTAGATTACTTGTTCACTTCTTCCTTTCTTATTGTTTATCTCTCTAGTTTGGTGGTTTTCTGTGGTGCTAAGCTTTGTTTCTTTTCCCTTTTTTGGTGTGTGTGTGTGTATCTGCTGTAATTTATTTCTTTCTGGTAAGTGAAACTAACATACAGAGTCCTGTATTTGTAACAGACTATTTTACACTGATAACAACTTAACTTCTGTCACATAAAAATACTCTTGACTTCTCCCCCTCACACACACAATTTATATTTTTGTTACCTTACATTGCGTCTTTATGAATGGTAGACTCAATGGAACATAGGATCTATGTCACAACTAAATCAATTATTTAATGGCAGCATTAAAGCAGCCCAAAGAATGTGAAAAACTGGTGTGGGTGTATTTAACTTTTTAAAAACTATGTTCCATAATGTTTTCATTAAAAAGTCTTTATCAGTTTGCTAATGCCTAATTTTTACAACCAGCCACCATAGATTTTACAGGATAAATATATTATTTCAGTGGTAATTGAAGCAGAATTTTTGTTGCTCTTCTTACCCTTAGAGATTGTGTATTATCCTCAGACGTAATTCTTTGATTTTTTTTCTTTTCATGTTGTTACACATAGTTACCAACAATCAACGTGAGAATAACCTTTGAATATTTTCAAGCATTAAGATTTGTTTATACAGCTGCACAATTAGACAACCAACACTCTTGGGTCTTTACCTCTCAGCATACACCTGATTATTAACTTAAAGGTATGATGGGAAAAGTATCAATTTTTCTTGGTCACCTAGATTTAGAAATATGTAATAAGTATAAGCTTGGGTCTGCTTCTTCAGAAGCCTAGGAAGTGGAGTGATGGTTCTCTGAAGAGGCTGGAAACAAAGTATGTGTTTCCAGAAGGCTTAATAGAATATGTTGAGACATAGGCCATTAACACAAAAGTGAAAGAAATGCAAAAAATGTATGAAAGTAAGGATTTGAGAAGGGAAATTTTATTTTTAAGTCTAAGATTCCTATGAATTATATGAAAGTAAATGTCCTATCCCTAAAATTAGCCAAAGGAAGCACTTTACTTATCAATATGATATGACTTTTCATACTCTTATCTAAAGATATCCTAAACTAAGATCCAGTTTTCTAAGAAAAGACCTTTTACTCATGCTTTAAAGCATGTTAGATGATTCCTACCACATCACATAATGTTGTTTACATGTATGATTTAAACTGCATTTATTCTTCAACTCACTGGTTCCTTAGGCTTCTTATCTTTCCTTGCACGCTTAGATAATTTTATGTAAAATTGATTTTTAGAAGTTTAGTTGCTGGGCGTAGTGGCTGTCACCTGTAAACCCAGTACTTTGGGAATTCAAGGCAGGTTGATTTCTTGAGTCTTGGAGTTCGAGGCCTGCCTGGGAAAGATGACAAACCCCATTTGTACAAAAATAAAAATATTAGCTGGATATGGTGGCACATGCCTGTGGTCCCAGCTACTCCAAGGCTGAGGTGGGAGGATGGCTTGAGTCCGAGAGGCAGAGGTGTGAGCCAAGATCATGCCCTGCTCTTCAGCCTGGGCAACGAAGCCAGACCCTGTTTCAAAAAAAAAAATCTAGTGAGATTTGATTTCTATTTCTATGTGATTCAAAATTAGGAGAGCTTCAAGGCTAATGACTATTAAAAAATGGCCATTGCTACTTGCATATTCTATGTAGCCAGCATACACAGTAACGTGCTACTTAAAACCAAGCTATTTAATATGTAGCTTAGATTTCAGGTTTGATTGTCTTTGAGGTTCGATTATTGCAGAGATCAATTGCCAGACCAAATAGAGACTAATTCTGTATTTGGTCTTTTTATCATATGAAACATCCCAGCCTTGGGTATAAATTAAGAGCAAATACGGATGTTTATACCGATAGCGGTGTAGATATTTCCATGTTTATACAGTTAGCGGTGTAGATATTTCCATGTGTATACAGATAGCGGTGTGGACATTCCCTTGTTAATACAGATAGTGGTGTAGATATTTCCATGTTTAAAGAGATAGCGGTATAGATATTTCCATGTTTATATGGATAGCGGAGCAGGTATTTCCATGTATATACAGATAGCAGTGTAGATATTTCCATGTTTATACTGATGGCAGTGTAGATATTTCCATGTTCATACAGATGGCGTTGTAGATATTTCCATGTTTATACAGATAGCAGTGTAGATATTTCCATGTTTACAGAGATAGTGTTGTAGATAATTCGAATTTTATACAGATAGCACTGTAGATATTTCCAAATTCAAACAGATAGCGGTGTAGATATTTCCACGTTTATAGAGATGGCGGTGTAGATATTTCCATGTTCATACAGATAGCGGTGTAGATATTTCCATGTTTATAGAGATGGCAGTGTAGATATATTCATGTTTACACAGATGGCGGTGTAGATATTTCCATGTTTACACAGATAGCGGTGTGGACATTTCCATGTTTACACAGATAGCGGTGTGGATATTTCAATGTTTATGCAGATAGCGGTGTAGATATTTCCATGTTTATAGAGATAGCAGTGTAGATATTTCCACTGATATACAGATAGGTGTGTAGATATTTGCATGTTCATACAGATAGCGGTGTAGATATTTCGATGTTCATACAGATAGCGGTGTAGATATTTCCATGTTTATACACATAGTGGTGCGGATATTTCCATGTTTATACAGATAGTAGGGCAGATATTTCAATGTTTATACAGATAGCGGTGTAGATATTTCCATCTTAATACAGATGGCGGTGTAGATATGTCCATGTTCGTATAGATGGCGTTGTACATATTTCCATGTTCATACAGATGGCGCTGTAGATATTTCGAAGTTTATAGAGATAGCGCTGTAGTTATTTCCATATTTATAGAGAAATCTGTGTAGATATTTCCATGTATATGCAGATAGCTCTGTAGATATTTCCATGTTCATGCAGATGCCGGTGTAGATATTTGCATGTTCATACAGATAGCGGTGTAGATATTTCCATATTCATACAGATAGCGGTGTAGGTATTTCCACGTTCATACAGAGAGCGGTGTAGATATTTCCATGTTCATACAGATGGCGGTGTAGATATTTCCCTGTTCATACAGATGGCAGTGTAGATATTTCCATGTTCATACAGGTGGCGGTGTAGATTTTCCATGTTTATACAGATAGCAGTGTAGTTATTTCCATGTTTATAGAGATAGCAGTGTAGATATTTCCATTGATATACAGATAGCTGTGTAGATATTTGCATGTTCATACAAATAGCGGTGTAGATATTTCCATGTTCATACAGATAGCGGTGTAGATATTTCCATGTTTATACAGATAGTGGTGCGGATATTTCCATGTTTATACAGATAGTTGGGCAGATATTTCCATGTTTATACACATAGCGGTGTAGATATTTCCATGTTCATACAAATGGCGGTGTAGATATTTCCATGTTCATAGAGATAGCGGTGTAGATATTTCCATGTTCATACAAACGGCGGTGTAGATATTTCCATGTTCATAGAGATGGCGGTGAAGATATTTCCATGTTTACACAGATAGCAGTGTAGTTATTTCCATGTTTATAGAGATAGCAGTGTAGATATTTCCATTGATATACAGATAGCGGTGTAGATATTTCCATGTTCATACAGATAAGCGGTGTAGATATTTCCATGTTCATACAGATAGCGGTGTAGATATTTCCATTTTCATACAGATAGCGGTGTATATATTTCCATGTTCATACAGTTAGCGGTGTAGATATTTCCATGTTCATACTGATGGCGGTGTAGATATTTCCAAGTTCATACTGATGGCGGTGTAGATATTTACATGTTCATACAGATGGCGGTGTAGGTATTACCATGTTCGTACGGATGGCAGTGTAGATATTTCCATGTTCATACAGGTGGCGGTGTAGGAATTTCCATGTTTATACATATAGCAGTGTAGTTATTTCCATGTTTATAGAGATAGCAGTGTAGATATTTCCATTGATATACAGATAGCTGTGTAGATATTTGCATGTTCATACAGATAGCGGTGTAGATTTTTCCATGTTCGTACAGATAGTGGTGTAGATATTTCCATGTTCATACAGATAGCAGTGTAGATATTTCCATGTTCATACCGATAACGGTCTAGATTTTTCCATGTTCATACAGATAGCGGTGTAGATATGTCCATGTTCATACATTTAGCGGTGTAGATATTTCCATGTTCATACAGATGGCGGTGTAGATTTTTACATGTTCATACAGATGGCGGTATAGATATTCCCATGTTCGTACAGATGGCGGTGTAGATATTTCCATGTTCATAGAGATGGCGGTGTAGATATTTCCATGTTTATAGAGATGGCAGTGCAGATATTTTCATGTTTACACAGATGACGGTGTAGATATTTCCATGTTTACACAGATAGCGGTGTAGACATTTCCATGTTTACACAGATAGCAGTGTGGATATTTCCATGTTTATGCAGATAGTGGTGTAGATATTTCCATGTTTATACAGATAGTGGTGCGGTTATTTCCATGTTTATACAGATAGTGGTGCAGATATTTCCATGTTTATACAGATAGCGGTGTAGATATTTCTATCTTAATACAGATGACGGGGTAGATATGTCCATGTTCGTACAGATGGCGGTGTAGATATTTCCATGTTCATACAGATGGCGGTGTAGGTATTTCAAAGTTTATAGAGATAGCGCTGTAGTTATTTCCATATTTATAGAGATATCTGTGTACATATTTCCATGTATATGCAGATAGCTGTGTAGATATTTCCACGTTCATGCAGATAGCTTAGTAGATATTTCCATGTTCATCCAGATGCCGGTGTAGATATATCCATGTTCATACAGATGTCGGTGAAGACATTTCCATGTTCTTACAGATGGCGGTGTAGATATTTCCATGTTCATACAAATGGCAGTGTAGATATTTCCATGTTCATAGAGATGGCGGTGTAGATTTTTCCATGTTCATACAAATGGCGGTGTAGATATTTCCATGTTCATAGAGATGGCGGTGTAGATATTTCCATGTTTATACAGATAGCAGTGTAGTTATTTCCATGTTTATAGAGATAGTAGTGTAGATATTTCCATTGATATACAGATAGCTGTGTAGATATTTGCATGTTCATACAGATGGCGGTGTAGATATTTCCATGTTCGTACAGATTGAGGTGTAGATATTTCCATGTTGATACAGATAGCGGTGTATATATTTCCATGTTAATACAGATAGTGGTGTAGATATTTCCATGTTCATACAGATATTGGTGTAGATATTTCCATGTTCATAAATTTAGCGGTGTAGATATTTCCATGTTCATACAGATGGTGGTGTATTTACATGTTCATACAGATGGCGGTGTAGATATTTCCATGATCGTACAGATGGCGGTGTAGATATTTTCATGTTTACACAGATGGCGGTGTAGATATTTCCATGTTTACACAGAAAGCGGTGTAGACATTTCCATGTTTACACAGATAGCGGTGTGGATATTTCCATGTTTATGCAGATAGCGGTGTAGATATTTCCATGTTTATACAGATAGCGGTGTGGTTATTTTCATGTTTATACAGATAGTTGGGCAGATATTTCAATGTTTATACTGATAGCAGTGTAGATATTTCCATCTTAATACAGATGGCGGTGTAGATATGTCCATGTTCGTACAGATTGCGGTGTAGATATTTCCATGTTCATTCAGATGGCGGTGTAGATATTTCAAAGTTTATAGAGATAGCGCTGTAGTTATTTCCATATTTATAGAGAAATCTGTGTAGATATTTCCATGTATATGCAGATAGCTGAGTAGATATTTCCATGTTCATGCAGATAGCAGCGTAGATATTTCCATGTTCATCCAGATGCCGGTGTAGATATATACATGTTCATACAGATGGCGGTGAAGATATTTCCATGTTCATACAGATGGCGGTGTAGATATTTCCATGTTCATACAACTGGCGGTGTAGATATTTCCATGTTCATAGAGATGGCGGTGTAGATATTTCCATGTTTATAGAGATGGCGGTGTAGATATTTCCATGCTCATACAAATGGCGGTGTAGATATTTCCATGTTCATAAAGATGGCGGTGTAGATATTTCCATGCTCATATAAATGGCGGTGTAGATATTTCCATGTTGATAGAGATGGCGGTGTAGATATTTCCATGTTTATACAGATAGCAGTGTAGTTATTTCCATGGTTATAGAGATAGCAGTGTAGATATTTCCATTGATATGCAGACAGCTGTGTAGATATTTCCATGTTCATACAGAGAGCGGTGTAGATATTTCCATGTTCATACAGATAGCGGTGTAGATATTTCCATGTTCATACAGATAACGGTGTAGATATTTCCTTGTTCATACAGATAGCGGTGTAGATATTTCCATGTTCATACAGTTAGCGGTGTAGATATTTCCATGTTCATACAGATGGCGGTGTAGATGTTTACATGTTCATACAGATGGCAGTGTAGATATTTCCATGTTCGTACAGATGGCGGTGTAGATATTTCCATGTTCATAGAGATGGCGGTGTAGATATTTCCATGTTTATGCAGATAGCGGTCTAGATATTTCCATGTTTATAGAGATAGTGGTGTAGATTTTTCCAAGTTTATAGAGATGGCGTTGTAGATATTTCCATGTTTATACAGATAGCGGTGAAGATATTTCCATGTTTATACAGATAGCGCTGTAGATATTTCCATGTTTATACAGATAGCGGTGTAGGTATTTCCATGTTTATAGAGATAGTGGTGTAGATAATTCCAATTTTATACAGATAGCATTGTAGATATTTCCAAGTTCATACAGATAGCGGTGTAGATATTTCCACGTTTATAGGGATGGCGGTGTAGATATTTCCATGTTCATACAGTGTAGATATTTCCATGTTTATAGAGATAGTGGTGTAGATAATTCCAATTTTATACAGATAGCAGTGTATATACAGAAATACAGTGTAGTATTTCCATGTTTATAGAGATAGTGGTGTAGATAATTCCAATTTTATACAGATAGCAGTGTAGATATTTCCAAGTTCATACAGATAGCGGTGTAGATATTTCCACGTTTATAGGGATGGCAGTGTAGATATTTCCATGTTTATAGAGATGGCGGTGTAGATATTTTCATGTTTGCACAGATGGCGGTGTAGATATTTCCATGTTTACACAGATAGCGGTTTAGACATTTCCATGTTTTCACAGATAGCGGTGTGGATATTTCTATGTTTATGCACGGAAATATCCGTGTAGATATTTCCATCTTAATACAGATGGTGGTGTAGATATGTCCATGTTCGTACAGATTGCGGTGTAGATATTTCCATGTTCATACAGATGGCGGTGTAGATATTTCGAAGTTTATAGAGATAGCGCTGTAGTTATTTCCATATTTATAGAGAAATCTGTGTAGATATTTCCATGTATATGCAGACAGCAGTGTAGATATTTCCATGTTCATGCAGATAGCAGTGTAGATATTTACATGTTCGTCCAGATGCCGGTGTAGTTATATCCATGTTCATACAGATGGCGGTGAAGATATTTCCATGTTCCTAAAGATGGCGGTGTAGGTATTTTCATGTTCATACAAATGGCTGTGTAGATATTTCCATGTTCAAAGAGATGGCGGTGTAGATATTTCCATGCTCATAAAAAATGGCGGTGTAGATATTTCCATGTTAATAGAGATGGCGGTGTAGATATTTCCATGTTTATACAGATAGCAGTGTAGTTATTTCCATGGTTATAGAGATAGCAGTGTAGATATTTCCATTGATATATAGATAGCTGTGTAGATATTTGCATGTTCATACAGATAGCGGTGTAGATATTTCCATGTTCATACAGATAGCAGTGTAGATATTTCCATGTTCATACAGATAGCGGTGTAGATATTTCCATGTTCATACAGATAGCTGTGTAGATATTTCCATGTTCATAAAGTTAGCGGTGTAGATATTTCCATGTTCATACAGATGGCGGTGTAGATATTTACATGTTCATACAGATAACGGTGTAGATATATCCATGTTCATATAACTGGCGGTGTAGATATTTCCATGTTCACAGAGATGGCGGTGTAGGTATTTCCATGTTTAAAACACATAGCAGTGTGGTTATTCCCATGTTTATAGAGATAGCAGTGTAGATATTTCCATTGATATACATGTAGCTGTGTAGATATTTGCATGTTCATACAGATAGCGGTGTAGATATTTCCATGTTCATACAGATAGTGGTGTAGATATTTCCATGTTCATACAGATAACGGTGTAGATATTTCCATGTTCATACAGATAGCGGTGTAGATATTTCCATGTTCATACAGTTAGCGGTGTAGATATTTCCATGTTCATACAGATGGCAGTGTAGATATTTCCATGTTCGTACAGATGGCGGTGTAGATATTTCCATGTTCATAGAGATGGCCGTGTAGATATTTCCATGTTTATTCAGATAGCGGTATAGATATTTCCATGTTTATACAGATGGCGGTGTAGAAATTTCCATGTTTATAGAGATGGCCGTCTAGATATTTCCATGTTTATAGAGATAGTGGTGTAGTTTTCTCAAAGTTTATAGAGACAGCGTTGCAGATATTTCCATGTTTATACAGAGAGCGGTGAAGATATTTCCATGTTTATACAGATAGCGGTGTAGATATTTCCATGTTTATACAGATAGCGGTGTAGGTATTTCCATGTTTATAGAGATAGTGGTGTAGATAATTCCAATTTTATACAGATAGCAGTGTAGATATTTCCAAGTTCATACAGATAGCGGTGTAGATATTTCCACGTTTAAAGGGATGGCGGTGTAGATATTTCCATGTTCATACAGATGGCAGTGTAGATATTTCCATGTTTATAGAGATGGCGATGTAGATGTTTTCATGTTTACAGAGATGGCGGTGTAGATATTTCCATGTTTACACAGAAAGCTGTGTAGACATTTCCATGTTTACATATATAGCGGTGTGAATATTTCCATGTTTATGCAGATAGCGGTGTAGATATTTCCATGTTTATACAGATAGCGGTGCGGATATTTCCATGTTTATACAGATAGTGGTGCAGATATTTCCATGTTTATACAGATAGCGGTGTAAGTATTTCCATCTTAATACAGATGGCGGTGAAGATATGTCTATGTTCGTACAGATAGCGATGTAGATATTTCCATGTTCATACAGATAGCGTTGTAGATATTTCCATGTTCATACAGTTAGCGGTGTAAATATTTCCATGTTCATACAAATGGCGCTGTAGATATTTACATGTTCATACAGATTGTGGTGTAGATATTTCCATGTTCGTACGGATGGCAGTGTAGATATTTCCATGTTCATACAGGTGGCGGTGTAGATATTTCCATGTTTATACAGATAGCAGTGTAGTTATTTCCATGTTTATAGAGATAGCAGTGTAGATATTTCCATTGATATACAGATGGCTGTGTAGATATTTGCATGTTCATACAGATAGCGGTGTAGATATTTCCATGTTCATACAGATAGCGGTAAAGATATTTCCATGTTCATACAGTTAGCGATGTAGATATTTCCATGTTCATACAGGTGGCGGTGTAGATATTTCCATGTTCGTACGGATGGCAGTGTAGATATTTCCATGTTCATGCAGGTGGCGGTGTAGATATTTCCATGTTTATACAGATAGCAGTGTAGTTATTTCCATGTTTATAGAGATAGCAGTGTAGATATTTCCATTGATATTCAGATAGCTGTGTAGGTATTTGCGTGTTCATACAGATAGCCGTGTAGATATTTCCATGTTCATACAGATAGCAGTGTAGATATTTCCATGTTCATACAGATAGCGGTGTAGATATTTCCATGTTCATACAGATAACGGAGTAGATATTTCCATGTTCATACAGATAGCGGTGTAAATATTTCCAAGTTTATATAGATAGCGGTGTAGATATTTCCATGTTTATAGAGATAGCAGTGTAGATATTTCCAGAGATATACAGATAGCGGTGTAGATATTTCCATGTTCATACAGATAGCGGTGTAGATATTTCCATGTTCATACAGATAGCAGTGTAGATATTTCCATGTTTATACAGATGGCAGTGTAGTTATTTCTATGTTTATAGAGATGGTGGTGTAGATATTTCCATGTTTATAGACATAGTGGTGTAGTTATTTCCAAGTTTATAGAGAGATCGGTGTAGATATTTCCATGTTTATACTGATAGCGGTGTAGATATTTACATGTTTACAGAGATGGCGGTCTAGATATTTTCTTGTTTATACAGATAGCGGTTTAGATATTTCCATGTTTATGGAGATAGCGGTGTAGATATTTCCAATTTTATAAAGATAGCAGTGTAGATATTTCCATGTTCATACAGATAGCAGTGTAGACATTTCCATGTTTACACAGATAGCGTTGTAGATATTTACATGTTTAAAGAGATAGCAGTGTAGTTATTTCCATGTTTATACAGATTGTGGTGTAGATATTTCCATGTTTACACAGATAGCGGTGTGGATATTTCCAAGTTTATACAGATAGCGGGGTAGATATTTCCATGTTTATACAGATTGCGGTGTAGATATTTCCAAGTTTATACACATGGCGGTGTAGATATTTCCGTGTTCATACAGATGGCCGTGCAGATATTTCCATGTTCATACAGATGGTGATGTAGATATTTCCATGTTTATAGAGACAGCGTTATAGTTATTTCCATGTTTATAGAGATAGCGCTGTAGATATTTCCATGTATATACAGATAGCTGTGTGGATATTTCCATGTTCCTACAGATAGCGGTGTAGATATTTCCATGTTCATACAGATAGCGGTGTAGATATTTCCATGTTCATACAGATAGCGGTGTAGATAATTCCACCTTCATAGTGATGGCGGTGTAGATATTTCTATGTTGATACAGAGTGCGGTGTAGATATTTCCATGTTTATAGAGATGGTGGTGTAGATATTTCCATGTTTATACAGATGGCGGTGTAGGTATTTACATGTTTATAGAGATGGCGGTGTAGATATTTTCATGTTTATACAGAAAGCGGTGTAGATGTTTCCATGTTTACACAGATAGTGGTGTAGACTTTTCCATGTTTACACAGATTGCGTAGATATTTACATGTTTATAGAGATAGCGGTGTAGCTATTTCCATGTTTATACAGGTAGCGGTGAAGATATTTCCATGTTTACACAAGTAGCGGTTTGGATATTTCCATCATTATACAGATAGCGGTGCAGATATTTCCATGTTTATACAGATAGTGGTGCAGATATTTCCAAGTTTATAACGATAGCGGTGTAGATATTTCCATGTTTATACAGGTAGCGGTGTAGATAATTCCATGTTTATACAGATAGCGGTGTAGATATTTCCTTGTTTATGGAGATAGCGGTGTAGATAATTCCAATTTTATACAGATAGCAGTGTAGGTATTTCCATGTTCATACTGATAGCGGTGTAGACATTTCCAAGTTTATACAGATAGTGGTGTAGGTATTTCCATGTTTATACAGATAGCGGTGTAGATATTTAAATCTCAAGACAGATGGCGGTGTATATATTTCCATGTTCCTAGAGATGGCGGTGTAGATATTTCCATGTTGATACACATAGCGGTGAAGATATTTCCAAGTTTATAGAGATAGCGGGGTAGATATTTCCATGTTTATGCAGATAGCTGTGTAGATATTTCCATGTTCATACCGAAAGCGGTGTAGATATTTACATATTCATCGACATGGCGGTGTAGATACATCCATGTTCATACAGATGGCGGTGTAGATATTTTTATGTTCATACATATGGCGCTGTAGATATTTCCATGTTCATACAAATATCGGTGTAGATATTTCAATGTTCAAAGAGATGGCGGTGTAGATATTTCCGTGTTCATACAGATAGCGGTGTAGATATTTCCGTGTTCATACAGATGGTGGTGTAGATATTTCCATGTTTATACAGATAGCGGTGTAGATATTTGCATGTTAATACAGACAGCCGTGTAGATATTTCCATCTTAATACAGATGGCGTTGTAGATATTTCCGTGTTCCTACCGATGGCAGTGTAGATTTTTCCATGTTCATACAAATGGCGGTGTAGATATTTCCATGTTCATACAGATGGAGGTGTAGATATTTCCATGTTCATAGAGATGGCGGTGTAGATATTTCCATGTTCATACAAATGGCGGTGTAGATATTTCCATATTCATACAGATGACGGTGTAGATATTTCCATGTTTATACAGATAGCAGTGTAGTTATTTCCATGTTTACAGAGATAGCAGTGTAGATATTTCCATTGATATACAGATAGCTGTGTAGATATTTGCAAGTTCATACAGATAGCGGGGTAGATATTTCCATGTTGATACAGATAGCGGTGTAGATATTTCCATGTTCATACAGATAGTGGTGTAGATATCTCCATGTTCATACAGATAGCGGTGCAGATAGTTCCATGTTCATACAGATAGCGGTGTAGATATTTCCATGTTCATACAGATGGCGGTGCAGATATTTACATGTTCATACAGATGGCAGTGTAGATATTTCCATGTTCGTACAGATGGCGGTGTTGATATTTCCATGTTCATAGGGATGGCGGTGTAGATATTTCTATGTTTATGCAGATAGCGGTATAGATATTTCCATGTTTATACAGATGGTGCTGTAGATAATTCCATGTTTATAGAGATGGCGGTCTAGGTATTTCCATGTTTATAGAGATAGTGGTGTAGATATTTCCAAGTTTATAGAGACAGCGTTGTAGATATTTCCATGTTTATACAGATAGCGGTGAAGATATTTCCATGTTCATACAGATTGCGGTGTAGATATTTAAATGTTTATACAGGTAGCGGTGTAGGTATTTCCATGTTTATAGAGATAGTGGTGTGGATAATTCCAATTTTATACAGATAGCAGTGTAGATATTTCCAAGTTCATACAGATAGCGCTGTAGATATTTGCACGTTTATACAGATGGCGGGGTAGATATTTCCATGTTCATACAGATGGCGCTGTAGATATTTCCATGTTTATAGAGATGGCGGTGTAGATATTTTCATGTTTACACAGATGGCGGTGTAGATATTTCCATGTTTACACAGAAAGCGGTGTAGGCATTTCCATGTTTACACAGACAGCGGTGTGGATATTTCCATGTTTATGCAGATAGCGGTGTAGATATTTCCATGTTTATACAGATAGCGGTGCGTATATTTCCATGTTTATACAGATAGTTGGGCAGATATTTCAATGTTTATACTGATAGCGGTGTAGATATTTCCATTTTAATACAGATGTCGGTGTAGATATCTCCATTTTTGTACAGATGGCGGTGTAGATATTTCCATGTTCATACAGATGGCAGTGTAGATATTTCGAAGTTTATAGAGATAGCGCTGTGGTTATTTCCATATTTATAGAGAAATCTGTGTAGATATTTCCATGTATATGCAGATAGCTATGTAGATATTTCCATGTTCATGCAGATAGCGGTGTAGATATTTCCATGTTCATCCAGATGCCAGTGTAGATATATCCATGTTCATACAGATGGCGGTGAAGATATTTCCATGTTCATGCAGATGGCGGTGTAGATATTTCCAAGGTCATACAAATGGCGGTGTAGATATTTCCATGTTCATAGAGATGGCGGTGTAGATATTTCCATATTCCTACAAATGGCGGTGTAGATATTTCCATGTTCATAGAGATGGCAGTGTAGATATTTCCATGTTTATACAGATAGCAGTGTAGTTATTTCCATGTTTATAGAGATAGCAGTGTAGATATTTCCATTGATATACAGATAGCTGTGTAGATATTTGCATGTTCATACAGATAGCGGTGTAGATATTTCCATGTTCATACAGATAGCAGTGTAGATATTTCCATGTTCATACAGATAGCAGTGTAGTTATTTCCATGTTCATACAGATAACGGTGTAGATATTTCCAAGTTCATACAGTTAGTGGTGTAGATATTTCCATGTTCATACGGATGGCGGTGTAGATATTTCCATGTTCATACAGTTAGCGGTGTAGATATTTCCATGTTCATACAGATAGCGGTGTAGATATTTCCATGTTCATACAAATGGCTGTGTAGATATTTCCATGTTCCTAGATATGGCGGTGTAGATATTTCCATGTTTATACAGATGGTGGTGTAGATATTTCCATGTTTATAGAGATGGCGGTCTAGATATTTCCATGTTTATAGAGATAGTGGTGTAGTTATTTCCAAGTTTATAGAGATGGCGTTGTAGATATTTCCATGTTTATACAGATAGCGGTGAAGTTACTTCCATGTTTATACAGATAGCGGTGTAGATATTCCCATGTTTATACAGATAGCGGTGTAGATATTTCCATGTTTATAGAGATAGTGGTGTAGATAATTTCAATTTTATACAGATAGCAGTGTAGATATTTCCAAGTTCATACAGATAGCGGTGTAGATATTTCCACGTTTATAGGGATGGCGGTGTAGATATTTGGAAGTTTATAGAGATAGCGCTGTAGTTATTTCCATGTTTATAAAGAAATCTGTGTAGATATTTCCATGTATATGCAGATAGCTGTGTAGATATTTCCATGTTCATGCAGATAGCGGTGTAGATGTTTGCATGTTCGTCCATATGCCGGTGTAGATATATCCATGTTCATACAGATGGCGGTGAAGTTATTTCCATGCTCATACAGATGGCGGTGTAGATATTTCCATGTTCATCCAGATGGCGGTGAAGATATTTCCAAGTTCATACAGATGGTGGTGTAGATATTTGCATGTGCATAGCGATGGCGGTATAGATATTTCCATGTTTATACAGAGGGCGGTTTAGATATTTCCGTGTTTACAGAGATAGTGGTGTAGATATTTCCATGTTGATACACAAAGCGGTGTAGATATTTCCAACTTTATACAGGTAGCGGTGTAGATATTTCTATGTTTATAGAGATAGCGTTGTAGATATTTCCATGTTTATACAGATAGCGGAATAGGTATTTCCAAGTTTGTAGAAATAGTGGTGTAGTTATTTCCAAGTTCATTGAGATAGCGTTTTAGATATTTTCATGTTTATACAGGTAGCGGTGAAGATATTTCCATGTTTATACAGATAGCGGTGTAGATATTTCCATGTTTATACAGATAGCGGTGTAGATATTTACATGTTTATAGAGATGGCGGTCTAGATATTTTCTTGTTTATACAGATAGCGATGTAGATATTTCCATGTTCAAACATATAGCGGTGTAGATATTTCCATGTTCATACAGGTAGCGGTGTAGATACTTCCATTGATATACAGATAGCGGTGTAGATATTTCCATGTTCAAACAGATAGCGGTGTAGATATATCCATGTTCATACAGATAGCGGTGTAGATATTTCCATGTTTATACAGATAGCGGTGTAGATATTTCCATGTTTATAGAGATAGTGGTGTAGATAATTCCTATTTTATACAGATAGCAGTGTAGATATTTCCAAGTTCTTACAGATAGCGGTGTAGATATTTCCACGTTTATAGGGATGGCGGTGTAGATATTTCCATGTTCATACAGATGGCGGTGTAGATATTTCCATGTTTATAGAGATGGCATTGTAGATATTCTCATGTTTACACAGATGGCGGTGAAGATATTTCCATGTTTACACAGATAGCGGTGTAGACATTTCCATGTTTACACAGAGAGCGGTGTGGATATTTCCATGTTTATACACATTGCGGTGTAGATATTTCCATGTTTATACAGATAGCGGTGTGGATATTTCCATGCTTATACAGATAGTTGGGCAGATATTTCCATGTTTATACAGATAGCGGTGTAGATATTTCCATCTTAATACAGATGGCGGTGTAGATATGTCCATGTTCATACAGATGGCGGTGTGGATATTTCCATGTTTATAGAGATGGCGGTCTAGATATTTCCATGTTTATAGAGATAGTGGTGTAGTTTTTTCCAAGTTTATAGAGACAGCGTTGTAGATATTTCCATGTTTATACAGATAGCGGTTAAGATATTTCCATGTTTTTACAGATAGCAGTGTAGATATTTCCATGTTTATACAGATAGCGGTGTAGGTATTTCCATGTTTATAGAGATAGTGGTGTAGATAATTCCAATTTTATACAGATAGCAGTGTAGATATTTCCAAGTTCATACAGATAGCGGTGTAGCTATTTCCATGTTTACACAGGTAGCGGTGTAGATATTTCCATGTTTATACAGATAGCGGTGTAGATATTTCCATGTTTATACAGATAGCGATGTAGATATTTCCATCTTAATACAGATGGCGGTGTAGATATTTCCATGTTCCTACAGATGGCGGTGTAGATGTTTCCATGTTCATACAGATGGCGGTGTAGATATTTCCAACATTATAGAGATAGCGGTGTAGTTATTTCCATGTTTATAGAGAATGCTCTGTAGATATTTCCATGTATATGCAGATACCTCTTTAGTTATTTCCATGTTCTTACAGAGAGCGGTGTAGGAATTTCCGTGTTCATCCAGATGGCGGTGTATATATATCCATGTTCATACAGATGGTGGTGAAGGTATTTCCATGTTCATACAGATGGCAGTGTAGATATTTCCATGTTCATAGAGATGGCGGTGTAGATATTTCCTTGTTCATAGAGATGGCAGTGTAGATATTTGCTTGTTCATACGGATAGCAGTGTAGATATTTCCATGTTCATACTGGTGGACGTGTAGATATTTCCATGTTTATAGGGATGGTGGTGTAGATATTTCTATGTTTATACAGAGGTCGGTTTAGATATTTCCATGTTTACACAAATAGCGGTGTAGATATTTCCATGTTGATACACATAGCGGTTTAGATATTTCCAAGTTTATACAGATAGCGGTGTAGATATTTCCATGTTTATACAGATGGTGGTGTAGATATTTCCATGATTATAGAGATGGCGGTCAAGATATTTCCATGTTTATAGAGAAAGTGGTGTAGTTATTTCCAAGTTTATACAGATAGCGTTGTAGATATTTCCATGTTTATACAGACAGCGGTGAAGATATTTCCATGTTTATACGGATAGCGGGGTAGATATTTCCACGTTTATACAGATAGCGGTGTAGATATTTACATGTTTATAGAGATGGCGGCCTAGATATTTTCTTGTTTATACAGATAGCGGTGTAGATATTTCCATGTTTATGGAGAAAGCGGTGAAGATATTTCCAATTTTATACAGATAGCAGTGTAGATATTTCCATGTTCCTACAGATGGCGGTGTAGATATTTCCAAGTTTATAGAGATAGCGGTGTAGTTATATTCATGTTTATGGAGAAAGGTGTGTAGATATTTGCATGTATATGCAGATACCTCTGTAGATGTTTCCATGTTCATACAGATAGCGGTGTAGATATTTACATGTTCATCGACATGGCGGTGTAGATACATCCATGTTCATACAGATGGCAGTGAAGATATTTCCTTGTTCATATATATGGCAGTGTAGATATTTCCATGTTCATAGAAATGGCGGTGTAGATATTTCCATGTTCAAAGAGATGGCGGTGTACATATTTCCATGTTCATGCAGATTGCGGTGTAGATATTTCCATGTTCATCCAGATGGCGGTGTAGATATATCCATGTTCCTTCAGATGGCGGTGAAGATATTTCCATGTTCATACAGATGGTGGTGTAGATATTTCCATGTTCATACAAATGGCGGTGTAGATATTTGCATGTTCATAGCGATGGCGGTATAGATATTTCCATGTTTATACAGAGGGCGGTTTAGATATTTCCATGTTTACAGAGATAGCGGTGTAGATATTTCCATGTTCATATACAGAGCGGTGTAGGTATTTCCAACTTTATAGAGATAGCAGTGTAGATATTTCTATATTTATAGAGATAGCGTTGTAGATATTTCCATGTTTATACAGATAGCGGTATAGGTATTTCCATGTTTGTAGAAATAGTGGTGTAGTTATTTCCAAGTTCATAGAGATAGCGATGTAGATATTTCCATGTTTATACAGATAGCGGTGAAGATATTTCCATGTTTATACAGATAGCGGTGTAGATATTTCCATGTTTATATAGATAGCAGTGTAGATATTTACATGTTTATAGAGATGGCGGTCTAGATATTTTCTTGTTTATAAAGATAGCGGTGTTGTTATTTCCATGTTCATACAGATAGCGGTGTAGATATTTCCACCTTTATAGAGATGGCGGTGTAGATATTTCCATGTTTTTACAGATTTCGGTGTAGATATTTCCATGTTTATACTGATAGCGGTGTTGATATTTCCATGTTTATACAGATATCGGTGTAGATATTTCCATGTTTCTTCAGATAGCGGTGTGGATATTTGCATCTTAATACAGATGGCGGTGTAGATATTTCCATGTTCATACTGATGGCGGTGCAGTTATTTCCCTGTTCCTGCAGATGGCGGTGTATATATTTCCAGTTTTATAGAGATAGCGGTGTAGTTATTTCCATGTTTATAGAGATAGCGGTGTAGAATTTTCCATGTATATACAGATAGCTATGTAGATATTTCCATGTTCATACAGATAGCGATGTAGTTATTTCCATGTTCATTCAGATAGCGGTGTAGATATTTCCATGTTCATACAGATAGCGGTGTATATATTTCCATCTTCATACTGGTAGGGGTGTACATATTTCCTTGTTCATGCAGATGGCGGTGTAGATGCTTCCATGTTCATCCAGATGGCGGTGTAGATATTTCCATGTTCATATACATGGCAGTGTAGATATTTCCATGTTGATACAAATGGCGGTGTAGATATTTCCATGTTCATAGAGATGGCGGTGTAGTTATTTTCATGTTTATAGAGATAGTGGTGTAGTTATTTCCATGTTTATAGAGATAGCAGTGTAGATATTTCCATTTATGTACAGATAGCTTTGTAGATATTTCCATGTTCATACGGATAGCGGTGTAGAAATTTCCATGTTCTTACAGATAGCGGTGTAGATATTTCCATCTTCATACAGATAGTTATGTAGATATTTCCATGTTCATACAGATGGCGGTGTAGATATTTCCATGTTCATCCAGACGGCGGTGAAGATATTTCCGTGTTCATACAGATGGTGGTGAAGATATTTCCATGTTTATACAGATAGCGGTGTAGATATTTCCTTGTTTATAGAGATGGCGGTCTAGATATTTCCATGCTTATAGAGATAGTGGTGTAGTTGTTTCCAAGTTTATAGAGACAGCGTTGTAGATATTTCCATGTTTATGCAGATAGCGGTGCGGATATTTCCATGTTTATACAGATAGCGGTGTAGATATTTCCATGTTTATACAGATAGTGGTGTAGATATTTCCATGTTTATAGAGATAGTGGTGTAGATAATTCCAATTTTATACAGATAGCAGGGTAGTTATTTCCAAGTTCCTACAGATAGCGGTGTAGATATTTCCACGTTTATAGGGATGGCGGTGTAGATATTTCCATGTTCATACAGATGGCGGTGTAGATATTTCCATGTTTATAGAGATGGTGGTGTAGATATTTTCATGTTTACACAGATGGCCGTGTAGACATTTCCATGTTTACACAGATAGCGGTGTGGATATTTCCATGTTTATGCAGGAATCGGTGTAGATATTTCCATGTTTATACAGATAGCGGTGCGGACATTTCCATGTTTATACAGATAGTGGTGCAGATATTTCCATGTTTATACAGATAGCGGCGTAGATATTTCCATCTTAATACAGATGGCGGCGTAGATATGTCCAAGTTCGTACAGATGGTGGTGTAGATATTTGGAAGTTTATAGAGATAGCGCTGTAGTTATTTCCATGTTTATAAAGAAATCTCCGTTGATATTTCCATGTATATGCAGATAGCTGTGTAGATATTTCCATGTTCATTCAGATAGCGGTGTAGATATTTCCATGTTTATGGAGATGGAGGTGTAGATATTTCCAAGTTCCCACAGATGGCGGTGTAGATATTTCCATGTTTATAGAGATGGCGGTGTAGATATTTTCATGTTTACCCATATGGCGGTGTAGATATTTCCATGTTTACACAGATAGCGGTGTAGACATTTCCATGTTTACACAGATAGCGGTGTGGATATTTCCATGTTTATGCTGATAGCGGTGTAGATATTTCCATGTTTATACAGATAGTGGTGCGGATATTTCCATGTTGATACAGATAGTGGTGCAGATATTTCCATGTTTATACAGATGGTGGTGTAGGTATTTCCATGTTTATAGAGATGGCGGTCAAGATATTTCCATGTTTATAGAGATAGTGGTGTAGTTATTTCCAAGTTTATAGAGACAGCGTTGTAGATATTTCCATGTTTATACAGATAGCGGTGAAGATATTTCCATTTTTATACAGATAGTGGTGTAGATATTTAAATGTTTATACAGACAGCGGTGTAGATATTTCCATGTTTATAGAGATAGTGGTGTAGATAATTCCAATTTTATACAGATAGCAGTGTAGATATTTCCAAGTTCATACAGATAGCGGTGTAGATATTTCCACGTTTATACAGATGGCGGTGTAGATATCTCCATGTTCCTACAGATGGCGCTGTAGATAATTCAATGTTTATAGAGATGGCGGTGTAGATATTTTCATGTTTACACAGATGGCGGTGTAGATATTTCCATGTTTACACAGAAAGCGGTGTTGACATTTCCATGTTTACACAGATAGCGGCGTGGATATTTCCATGTTTATGCAGATAGCGGTGTAGATATTTCCATGTTTATACAGATAGCGGTGCGGATATTTCCATGTTTATACAGATAGTTGGGCAGATATTTCCATGTTTATACAGATAGCAGTGTAGATATTTCCATCTTAATACAGATGGCTGTGTAGATATTTCCATGTTCATACTGATGGCGGTGTAGATATTTCGAAGTTTATAGAGATAGTGGTGTAGTTATTTCCAAGTTTATAGATAGAGCGGTGTAGATATTTCCATGTTTATACAGATAGCGGTGTAGATATTTCCACCTTAATACAGATGGCGGTGTAGATATCTCCATGTTCGTACAGATGGCGGTGTAGCTATTTCCATGTTCCTACAGATGGCGGTGTAGATGTTTCCATGTTCATACAGAGGGCGGTGTAGATATTTCCAAGATTATAGAGATAGCGGTGTAGTTATTTCCATGTTTATAGAGAATGCTCTGTAGATATTTCCATGAATATGCACATACCTCTGTAGTTATTTCCATGATCATACAGAGAGCGGTGTAGGTATTTCCCTGTTCATCCAGATGGCGGTGTATATATATCCATGTTCATACTGATGGCGGTGAAGGTATTTCCATGTTCATACAGATGGCGGTGTAGATATTTCCATGTTCATAGAGATGGCGGTGTAGATATTTCCTTGTTCATAGAGACGGCAGTGTAGATATTTACTTGTTCATACGGATGGCAGTGTAGATATTTCCATGTTCATACAGGTGGAGGTGTAGATATTTCCATGTTTATAGAGATGGTGGTGTAGATATTTCCATGTTTACACAAATAGCGGTGTAGATATTTCCATGTTGATACAGATAGCGGTGTAGATATTTCCAAGTTTATAGAGATAGCGGTGTAGATATTTCCATGTTTATAGAGATAGCGATGTAGACATTTCCATGTTTATGCAGATAGCGGTATAGATATTTCCATGTTTATACAGATGGTGGTGTAGATATTTCCATGTTTATAGAGATGGCGGACTAGATATTTCCATGTTTATAGAGATAGTGGTGTAGTTATTCCCAAGTTTATACCGATAGCGTTGTAGATATTTCCATGTTTATACAGACAGCGGTGAAGATATTTCCATGTTTATACGGATAGCGGGGTAGATATTTCCATGTTTATGCAGATAGCGGTGTAGATATTTACAGGTTTATAGAGATGGCGGCCTAGATATTTTCTTGTTTATACAGATAGCGGTGTAGATATTTCCTTGTTTATGGAGATAGCGGTGTAGATAATTCCAAATTTATACAGATAGCAGTGTAGGTATTTCCATGTTTATACAGATAGCGGTGTAGACATTTCCAAGTTTATACAGATAGTGTTGTAGGTATTTCCGTGTTTATACAGATAGAGGTGTAGATATTTCCATCTCAGTACAGATGGCGGTGTAGATATTTCCATTTTCCTACTGATGGCGGTGTAGATATTTCCAAGTTTATAGACATAGCAGTGTAGGTTTTTTCATGTTTATGGAGAAAGGTTTGTAGATATTTGCATGTGTATGCAGATAGCTCTGTAGATGTTTCCATGTTCATACAGATAGCGGTGTAGATATTTACATGTTCATAGACATGGCGGTGTAGATACATCCATGTTCATACAGATGGCGGTGAAGATATTTCCATGTTCATATATATGGCAATGTAGATATTTCCATGTTCATACAAATGGCGGTGTAGATATTTCCATGTTCAAAGAGATGGCGGTGTAGGTATTTCCATGTTCATACAGATTGCGGTGTAGATATTTCCATGTTCAACTAGATGGCGGTGTAGATATATCCATGTTCATTCAGATGGCGGTGAAGATATTTCCATGTTCATGCAGATGGTGGTGTAGATATTTCCATGTTCATACAAATGGCGGTGTAGATATTTCCATGTTCAAAGAGATGGCGGTGTAGGTATTTCCATGTTCATACAGATTGCGGTGTAGATATTTCCATGTTCAACTAGATGGTGGTGTAGATATATCCATGTTCATTCAGATGGCGGTGAAGATATTTCCATGTTCATGCAGATGGTGGTGTAGATATTTCCATGCTCATACAAATGGCGGTGTAGATATTTTCAAGTTCATAGCGATGGCGGTATAGATATTTCCATGTTTATAGAGAGGGAGGTTTAGATATTTCCATGTTTACAGAGATAGCGGTGTAGATATTTCCATGTTGATATACATAGTGGTGTAGATATTTCCAACTTTATAGAGATAGCGGTGTAGATATTTCTATATTTATAGAGATAGCGTTGTAGATATATCCATGTTTATACAGATAGCGGTATAGGTATTTCCAGGTTTGTAGAAATAGTGGTGTAGTTATTTCCAAGTTCATAGAGATAGCGATGTAGATATTTCCATGTTTATACAGATAGCGGTGAAGATATTTCCATGTTTATACAGATAGCGGTGTAGATATTTCCATGTTTATACAGATAGCTGTGTAGATATTTACATGTTTATAGAGATGGCGGTCTAGATATCTTCTTCTTTATACAGATAGCGGTGTAGTTATTTCCATGTTCATACAGATAGCGGTGTAGATATTTCCACCTTTATAGAGATGGCGGTGTAGATATTTCCATGTTCATACAGATGGCGGTGCAGATATTTCCATGTATTTAGAGATTTTGGTGTAGATATTTCCATGTTTATACAGATATCGGTGTAGATATTTCCATGTTTCTTCAGATAGCGTTGTGGATATTTGCATCTTAATACAGATGGCGGTGTAGATATTTCCATGTTCATACAGATGGCGGTGCAGGTATTTCCATGTTCATGCAGATGGCGGTGTATATATTTCCAGTTTTATAGAGATAGCGGTGTAGTTATTTCCATGTTTATAGAGATAGCGGTGTAGAATTTTCCATGTATATACAGATAGCTATGTAGATATTTCCATGTTCATACAGATAGCGATGTAGTTATTTTCATGTTCATACAGATAGCGGTGTATTTACATGTTCATACAGGTAGTGGTGTAAATATTTCCATGTTCATTCAGATAGCGGTGTAGATATTTCCATGTTCATACAGATAGCGGTGTAGATATTTCCATGTTCATACAGATGGTGGTGTAGATATTTCCATCATTATACAGATAGCGGTGTAGATAATTCCAATTTTATACAGATAGCGGTGTAGATATTTCCATGTTCATACAGATGGTGGTGTAGATATTTCCATGATTATACAGATAGCGGTGTAAATATTTGCATGTTAATGCAGATAGCCATGTAGATATTTCCATCTTAATACAGATGGCATTGTAGATATTTCCATGTTCCTAGAGATGGCAGTGTAGATGTTTCCATGTTCATTCGAATGGCGGTGTAGATATTTCAATGTTTATAGAGAAAGCGGTGTAGTTATTTCCTTGTTTATAGAGAAAGCTGCGTAGATATTTCCATGTATATGCAGTTAGCTGTGTAGATATTTTCATCTTCATACAGATAGCAGTGTAGATATTTCTATGTTCACTCAGATAGCGGTGTAGATATTTCCATGTTCATACAGATAGCGGTGTATATATTTCCATCTTCATACTGGTAGGGGTGTACATATTTCCATGTTCATGCAGATGGCGGTGTAGATGCTTCCATGTTCATCCACATGGCGGTGTAGATATTTCCATGTTCATGCAGATGGCGGTGTAGGTGCTTCCATTTTCATCCAGATGGCGGTGTAGATATTTCCGTGTTCATGCAGATGGCGGTGAAGATATTTCCATGTTCGTATAGATGGCGGTGTAGATATTTCCATGTTCATACAAATGGCGGTGTAGATATTTCCATGTTCATTGAGATGGCGGTGTAGTTATTTTCATGTTTATAGAGATAGTGGTGTTGATTTTTCCATGTTTATAGAGATAGCAGTGTAGATATTTCCATTTATGTACAGATAGCTTTGTAGATATTTCCATGTTAATACAGATAGCGGTGTAGATATTTCCATCTTCGTACACATAGCGGTGTAGAAATTTCCATGTTCTTACAGATAGCGGTGTACATATTTCCATGTTCATACAGATAGCGGTGTAGATATTTCCATGTTCATACAGATAGCGGTGTAGATATTTCCATGTTCATACAGATGGCGGTGAAGATATTTCCATGTTCATACAGATGGCGGTGAAGATATTTCCATGTTCATAAAGATGGCGGTGTAGTTATTTCCATGTTCTTACACATGGCGGTGTAGATATTTCGATGTTCATAAGGATGGCGATGTAGATATTTCCATTTCATACTTATGGCGGTGTAGATGTTTCCATGTTTATTGAGATGGCAGTGTAGATATTTCCATGCTGATACACATAGCGGTGTAGAGATTTCCAAGTTTACAGAGATAGCGGTGTGGATATTTCCAAGTTTATAGAGATAGCGGTGTAGATATTTCCATGTTTATAGAGATGGCGGTGTAGATATTTCCATGTTTATACAGATGGCGGTGTAGATATTTCTCTGTTTATAGAGATGGCGGACTAGATATTTCCATGTTTATAGAGATGGCGGTGTAGATATTTACATGTTCATACAGATGGCGGTGTAGATATTTCCATGTTCGTGCAGATGGCGGTGTAGATATTTCCATGTTCATACAGGTGGCGGTGTATATATTTCCATGTTTTTACAGATAGCAGTGTAGTTATTTCCTTGTTTATAGAGATAGCAGTGTAGATATTTCCGTTGATATACAGATAGCTTTGTAGGTATTTGCAAGTTCATACAGATAGAGTTGCAGATATTTCCATGTTCATACAGATAGCGGTGTAGATATTTCCATGTTCATACAGATAGCGGTGTAGTTATTTCCATGTTCATACAGATAACGGTGTAGATATTTCCATGTTCATACAGATAGAGGAGTAGATATTTCCATGTTCATACAGTTAGCGGTGTAGATGTTTCCATGTTGATAGAGATGGCGGTGTAGATATTTACATGTTCATACAGATGGCGGTGTGTATATTTCCATGTTCGTACAGATGGCGGTGTACATATTTCCATGTTCATAGAGATGGTGGCGTAGATATTTTCATGTTTATGCAGATAGCGGTATAGATATTTCCATGTTTATACAGGTGGTGGTGTAGATATTTCCATGTTTATAGAGATGGCGGTCTAGATATTTCCATGTTTATAGAGATAGTGGTGTAGTTATTTCCAAGTTTATAGAGACAGCGTTGTAGATATTTCCATGTTCATACAGATAGCAGTGTAGATATTTCCATGTTCATACAGATAACGGTGTAGATATTTCCATGTTCATACAGATAGCGGTGTAGATATTTCCATGTTCATACAGTTAGCGGTGTAGATATTTCCATGTTCATACAGATGGCGGTGTAGATATTTACATGTTCATACAGATGGCGGTGTAGATATTTCCATGTTCGTACAGATGGCGTTGTAGATATTTCCATGTTCATAGAGATGGTGGTGTAGATATTTCCATGTTTATGCAGATAGCGGTATAGATATTTCCATGTTTATACAGATGGCAGTGTAGATATTTCCATGTTTATACAGATAGCGGTGCGGATATTTCCATGTTTATACAGATAGTTTGGCAGATATTTCCATGTTTATACAGATAGCGTTGTAGCTATTTCCATCTTAATACAGATGGCAGTGTAGATATGTCCATGTTTATAGAGACGGCGGTGTAGATATTTCCATGTTCATACAGATGGCGGTGTAAATATTTCCACGTTTATAGGGATGGCGGTGTAGATATTTTCATGTTTACACAGATGGCAGTGTAGATATTTCCATGTTTACACAGATAGCGCTGTAGACATTTCCATGTTTACACAGATAGCGGTGTGGATATTTCCATGTTTATGCAGATAGCAGTGTAGATATTTCCATGTTTATACAGATAGCGGTGTGAATATTTCCATGTTTATACAGATAGTTGGGCAGATATTTCCATGTTTATACAGATAGCGGTGTAGATATTTCCATCTTAATACAGATGGAAGTGTAGATATGTCCATGTTTGTACAGATATCAGTGTAGATATTTCCATGTTCATACAGATGGCGGTGTAGATATTTCGAAGTTTATAGAGATAGTGTTGTAGTTATTTCCATATTTATAGAGAAATCTGTATAGATATTTCCATGTATATTCAGATAGCTGTGTAGATATTTCCATGTTCATGCAGATAGCGGTGTAGATATTTCCATGTTCATCCAGATGCCAGTGTAGATATATCCATGTTCAAACAGATGGCGGTGAAGATATTTCCATGTTCATACAGATGGCGGTGAAGATATTTCCATGTTCATACAAATGGCGTTGTAGATATTTCCATGTTCATAGAGATGGCGGTGTAGATAATTTCATGTACACACAAATGGCGGTGTAGTTATTTCCATGTTCATAGAGATGGCGGTGTAGATATTTCCATGTTTATACAGATAGCAGTGTAGTTATTTCCATGTTTATAGAGATAGCAGTGTAGATATTTCCATTGATATACAGATAGCTGTGTAGATATTTGCATGTTCATGCAGATAGCGGTGTATATATTTCCATGTTCATCCAGATGCCGGTGTACATATATCCATGTTCACCCAGATGGCGGTGAAGATATTTCCATGTTCATACAGATGGTGGTGTAGATATTTCCATGTTCATACAAATGGCGGTGTAGATGTTTCCGTGTTCATAGAGATGGCAGTGTAGATATTTCCTTGTTCATACAAATGGCGGTGTAGATATTTCCATGTTCATAGGGATGGAGGTGTAGATATTTCCATATTTATACAGATAGCAGTGTAGTTATTTCCATGTTCATAGGGATAGCAGTGTAGATATTTTCATTGATATACAGATAGCTGTGTAGATATTTGCATGTTCATACAGATAGCGGTCTAGATATTTCCATGTTCATACAGATAGCGGGGTAGATATTTCCATGTTCATACAGATAGCGGTGTAGATATTTCCATGTTCATACAGATAGCGGTGTAGATATTTCCATGTTCATACAGATAGCGGTGTAGATATTTCCATGTTCATACAGTTAGCGTTGTAGATATTTCCATGTTCATACAGATCGCGGTATTTATATTTACATGTTCATACAGATGGCGGTGTAGATATTTCCATGTTCATACAGATGGCAGTGTAGATATTTCCATGTTCATACAGATGGCGGTGTAGATATTTCCATGTTCATACAGATAGCGGTGTAGATATTTCCATGTTCATACCAATAGCGGTGTAGATATTTCCATGTTCATACAGTTAGCGGTGTAGATATTTCCTTGTTCTTACAGATGGCGGTGTAGATATTTACATCTTCATACAGATGGTGGTGTAGATATTTCCATGTTCGTACGGATGGCAGTGTAGATATTTCCTTGTTCATACAGGTGGCGGTGTAGATATTTCCATGTTTATACAGATAGCAATGTAGTTATTTCCATGTTTATAGAGACAGCTGTGTAGATATTTCCATTGATATACAGATAGCTGTGTAGATATTTGCATGTTCATACAGATAGCGGTGTAGATATTTCCATGTTCGTACAGATAGCTGTGTAGATATTTCCATGTTCATACAGATAGCGGTGTAGATATTTCCATGTTCATACAGATAACGGTGTACATATTTCCATGTTCATACAGATAGCAGTGTAGATATTTCCACGTTCATACAGTTAGCGGTGTAGATATTTCCATGTTCATACAGATGGCGGTGTAGATATTTACATGTTCATACAGATGGCGGTATAGATATTTCCATGTTCGTACAGATGGCGGTGTAGATATTTCCATGTTCATAGAGATGGCGGTGTAGATATTTCCATGTTTATGCAGATAGCGGTATAGATATTTCCATGTTTATACAGATGGTGGTGTAGATATTTCCATGTTTATAGAGATGGTGGTCTAGATATTTCCATGTTTACAGAGATAGTGGTGTAGATATTTCCACGTTTATAGAGACAGCGTTGTAGATATTTCCATGTTTATACAGATAGCGGTGAAGATATTTCCATGTTTATACAGATAGCGGTGTAGATATTTCCATGTTTATACAGACAGCAGTCTAGATATTTCCATGTTTATAGAGATAGTGTTGTAGATAATTTCAATTTCATACGGACAGCAGTGTAGATATTTCCAAGTTCATACAGATAGCGGTGTAGATATTTCCACGTTTATAGAGATGGCAGTGTAGATATTTCCATGTTCATACAGAGGACGGTGTAGATATTTCCATGTTTATTGGGATGGCGGTGTAGATATTTTCATGTATACACAGATGGCGGTGTAGATATTTCCATGTTTACACAGATAGCGGTGTAGACATTTCCATGTTTACACAGATAGCGGTGTGGATATTTCCATGTTTATGCAGATAGCAGTGTAGATATTTACATGTTTATACAGATAGCGGTGCGGATATTTCCATGTTTATACAGATAGGTAGATATTTCCATGTTTATACAGACAGCGGTGTAGATATTTCCATCTTAATACAGATGGCGTTGTAGATATGTCCATGTTTGTACAGATGGCGCTGTAGATATTTCCATGTTCATAGAGATGGCGGTGTAGATATTTCGAAGTTTATAGAGATAGCGCTGTAGTTATTTCCATATTTATAGAGAAATCTGTGTAGATATTTCCATGTATATTCAGATAGCTGTGTAGATATTTCCATGTTCATGCAGATAGCCGTGTAGATATTTCCATGTTCATCCAGATGCCTGTGTACATATATCCATGTTCATACAGATGGCGGTGAAGATATTTCCATGTTCATACAGATGGTGGTGTAGATATTTCCATGTTCATACAAATGGCGGTGTAGATATTTCCATGTTCATAGAGATGGCGGTGTAGATATTTCCATGTTCATACAAATGGCGGTGTAGATATTTCCATGTTCATAGAGATGGCGGTGTAGATATTTCCATATTTATACAGATAGCAGTGTAGTTATTTCCATGTTTATAGAGATAGCAGTGTAGATATTTCCATTGATATACTGATAGCTGCGTAGATATTTGCATGTTCATAGAGACAGCGGTGTAGATATTTGCATGTTCATAGAGATAGCGGTGTAGATATTTCCATGTTCATACAGATAGCGGTGTAGATATTTCCATGTTCATACAGATAGCGGTGTAGATATTTCCATGTTCATACAGATAGCGTTGTAGATATTTCCATGTTCATACAGTTAGCGGTGTAGATATTCCCATGTTCATACAGATGGCGGTGTAGATATTTACAAGTTCATACAGATGGTGGTGTAGATATTTCCATGTTCATACAGATAGCGGTGTAGATATATCCATGTTCATACAGATAGCGGTGTTGATATTTCCATGCTCATACAGATAGCGGTGTAGATATTTCCATGTTCATACCAATAGCGCTTTAAACATTTCCATGTTCATACATTTAGCGGTGTAGATATTTCCATGTTCATACATATGGCGGTGAAGATATTTATATGTTCATACAGATGGCGGTATAGATATTTCCATGTTTTTACAGATAGCAGTGTTGATATTTCCATGGTTATGGAGATAGTGGTGTAGATAATTTCAATTTTATACAGAGAGCAGTGTAGATATTTCCAAGTTCATACAGATAGCGGTGTAGATATTTCCACGTTTATAGAGATGGCGGTGTAGATATTTCCATGTTCATACAGACGGCGGTGTAGATATTTCCATGTTTATAGGGATGGCTTTGTAGATATTTTCATGTTTAAACAGATGGCAGTGTAGATATTTCCATGTTTACACAGATACCGGTGTAGACATTTCCATGTTAACACAGATAGCGGTGTGGATATTTCCATGTTTATGCAGATAGCAGTGTAGATATTTCCATGTTTATACAGATAGCGGTGAGGATATTTCCATGTTTATACAGATAGTTGGGCAGATATTTCCATGTTCATACAGATGGCGGTGAAGATATTTCCAAGTTCATACAGATGGCGGTGTAGATATTTCCATGTTCGTATGGATGGCAGTGTAGATATTTCCTTGTTCATACAGGTGGCGGTGTAGATATTTCCATGTTTATACCGATAGCAGTGTAGTTATTTCCATGTTTATAGAGAGAGCTGTGTAGATATTTCTATTGATATAGAGATAGCTGTGTAGATATTTGCATG
This sequence comes from Gorilla gorilla gorilla, assembly GCF_029281585.2. NCBI lineage: Eukaryota > Metazoa > Chordata > Mammalia > Primates > Hominidae > Gorilla > Gorilla gorilla. The sequence continues at coordinate 141,838,336 of NC_073236.2, forward strand.
TTCATACAGATAGCGGTGTAGATATTTCCATGTTCGTACAGATAGCGGTGTAGATATTTCCATGTTCATACAGATAGCTGTGTAGATATTTCCATGTTCATACAGATAACGGTGTAGATATTTCCATGTTCATACAGATAGCAGTGTAGATATTTCCATGTTCATACCGTTAGCGGTGTAGATATTTCCATGTTCATACAGATGGCGGTGTAGATATTTACATGTTCATACAGATGGCGGTATAGATATTTCCATGTTCGTACAGATGGCGGTGTAGATATTTCCATGTTCATAGAGATGGCGGTGTAGATATTTCCATGTTTATGCAGATAGCGGTACAGATATTTCCATGTTTATACAGATGGTAGTGTGGATATTTCCTTTTTTAAAGAGATGGCTCTCTAGATATTTCCATGTTTACAGAGATAGTGGTGTAGTTATTTCCAAGTTTATAGAGACAGCGTTGTAGATATTTCCATGTTTATACAGATAGCGGTGAAGGTATTTCCATGTTTATACAGATAGCGGTGTAGATATTTCCATGTTTATACAGATAGCAGTGTAGATATTTCCATGTTTATAGAGATAGCGTTGTAGATAATTTCAATTTCATACAGAGAGCAGTGTAGATATTTCCAAGTTCATACAGATAGCGGTGTAGATATTTTCATGTTCGTACAGATAGCGGTGTAGATATTTCCATGTTCATACAGATGACGGTGTAGATATTTCCATGTTCATACAGACAGCGGTGTAGATATTTCCATGTTCACACAGTTAGCGGTGTAGATATTTCCATGTTCATACAAATGGCGGTGTAGATGTTTACATGTTCATACAGATGGCGGTATAGATATTTCCATGTTCGTACAGATGGCGGTGTAGATATTTCCATGTTCATAGAGATGGCGGTGTAGATATTTCCATGTTTATGCAGATGGCGGTATAGATATTTCCATGTTTATACAGATGGTTGTGTAGATATTTCCATGTTTATAGAGATGGCGGTCTAGATATTTCCATGTTTACAGAGATTGTGGTGTAGTTATTTTCAAGTTTATAGCGACAGCGTTGTAGATATTTCCATGTTTATAAAGATAGCGGTGAAGATATTTCCATGTTTATACAGATAGCGGTATAGATATTTCCATGTTTATACAGATAGCAGTGTAGATATTTCCATGTTTATAGAGATAGTGGTGTAGATAATTTCAATTTTATACAGAGAGCAGTGTAGATATTTCCAAGTTCATACAGATAGCGGTGTAGATATTTCCACGTTTATAGAGATGGCGGTGTAGATATTTACATGTTCATACAGACGGCGGTGTAGATATTTCCATGTTTATAGGGATGGCTTTGTAGATATTTTCATGCTTAAACGGATGGCAGTGTAGATATTTCCATGTTTACACAGATAGCGGTGTAGACATTTCCATGTTTACACAGATAGCGGTGTGGATATTTCCATGTTTATGCAGATAGCAGTGTAGATATTTCCATGTTTATACAGATAGCGGTGAGGATATTTCCATGTTTATACAGATAGTTGGGCAGATATTTCCATGTTCATACAGATGGCGGTGTAGATATTTCGAAGTTTATAGAGATAGCGCTGTAGTTATTTCCATACTTATAGAGAAATCTCTGTAGACATTTCCATGTATATTCAGATAGCTGTGTAGATATTTCCATGTTCATGCAGATAGCGGTGTAGGTGTTTCCATGTTCATCCAGATGCCGGTGTACATATATCCATGTTCATACAGATGGCGGTGAAGATATTTCCATGTTCATACAGATGGCGGTGTAGATATTTCCATGTTCGTACGGATGGCAGTGTAGATATTTCCTTGTTCATACAGGTGGCGGTGTAGATATTTCCATGTTTATACAGATAGCAGTGTAGTTATTTCCATGTTTATAGAGACAGCTGTGTAGATATTTCCATTGATATACAGATAGCTGTGTAGATATTTGCATGTTCATACAGATAGCGGTGTAGATATTTCCATGTTCGTACAGATAACGGTGTAGATATTTCCATGTTCATACAGATAGCAGTGTAGTTATTTCCATGTTCATACAGTTAGAGGTGTAGATATTTCCATGTTCATACAGATGGCGGTGTAGATATTTACATGTTCATACAGATGGCGGTATAGATATTTCCATGTTCGTACAGATGGCGGTGTAGATTTTTCCATGTTCATAGAGATGGCGGTGTAGATATTTCAATGTTTATGCAGATAGCGGTATAGATATTTCCATGTTTATACAGACGGTGGTGTAGATATTTCCATGTTTAAAGAGATGGCTTTCTAGATATTTCCATGTTTACAGAGATAGTGGTGTAGTTATTTCCAAGTTTATAGAGACAGCGTTGTAGATATTTCCATGTTTATACAGATAGCGGTGAAGGTATTTCCATGTTTATACAGATAGCGGTGTAGATATTTCCATGTTTATACAGATAGCAGGGTAGATATTTCTATGTTTATAGAGATAGCGTTGTAGATAATTTCAATTTCATACAGAGAGCAGTGTAGATATTTCCAAGTTCATACAGATAGCGGTGTAGATATTTCCACGTTTATAGAGATGGCGGTGTAGATATTTCCATGTTCATACAGAGGACGGTGTAGATATTTCCATGTTTATAGGGATGGCGGTGTAGATATTTTCATGTTTACACAGACGGCTGTGTAGATATTTCCATGTTTACACAGATAGCAGTGTAGACATTTCCATGTTTACACAGATAGCGGTGTGTCTATTTCTATGTTTATGCAGATAGCAGTGTAGATATTTCCATGTTTATAGAGATAGTGGTGCGGATATTTCCATGTTTATACAGATAGGTAGATATTTCCATGTTCATACAGATAGCGGTGTAGATATTTCCATGTTCATACAGATGGTGGTGTAGATATTTACATGTTCATACAGATGGCGGTATAGAAATTTCCATGTTCGTACAGATGGCGGTGTAGATATTTCCATGTTCATAGAGATGGCGGTGTAGATATTTCCATGTTTATGCAGATAGCGGTATAGATATTTCCATGTTTATACAGATGGTGGTGTAGATATTTCCATGTTTATAGAGATGGCGGTCTAGATATTTCCATGTTTACAGAGATAGTGGTGTAGTTATTTCCAAGTTTATAGAGACAGCGTTGTAGATATTTCCATGTTTATACAGATAGCGGTGAAGATATTTCCATGTTCATACAGATAGCGGTGTAGATATTTCCATGTTCATACAGATAGCGGTGTAGATATTTCCATGTTCGTAAAGATAGCGGTGTAGATATTTCCATTTTCATACAGATAGCGGTGTAGATATTTCCACGTTCATACAGTTAACGGTGTAGATATTTCCATGTTCATACAGATGGCGGTGTAGATATTTACATGTTCATACAGATGGCGGTGTAGATATTTCCATGTTCATACAGATAGCGGTGTAGAGATTTCCATGTTCATACAGATAGCGGTGTAGATATTTCCATGTTCATACAGATAGCGGTCTAGATATTTCCAGGCTCATACCAATAGTGTTGTAGACATTTCCATGTTCATACATTTAGCGGTGTAGATATTTCCATGTTCATACAGATGGCGGTGTAGATATTTACAAGTTCATACAGATGGCGGTGTAGATATTTCCATGTTCGTTCGGATGGCAGTGTAGATATTTCCATGTTCCTACAGGTGGCGGTGTAGATATTTCCATGTTTATACAGATAGCAGTGTAGTTATTTCCATGTTTATAGAGATAGCAGTGTAGATATTTCCTTGTTCATACAGGTGGCGGTGTAGATATTTCCATGTTTATACAGATAGCAGTGTAGCTATTTCCATGTTTACAGACATAGCAGTGTAGATATTTAAATTGATATACAGATAGCTGTGTAGATATTTGCATGGTCATACAGATAGCGGTGTAGATATTTCCATGTTCGTACAGATAGCGGTGTAGATATTTCCATGTTCATACAGATAGCGGTGTAGATATTTCCATGTTCATACAGATAGCGGTGTAGATATTTCCATGTTCATACAGATAACGGTGTAGATATTTCCACGTTCGTACAGATGGCGGTGTAGATATTTCCATGTTCATAGAGATGGCGGTGTAGATATTTCCATGTTTATGCAGATAGCGGTATAGATATTTCCATGTTTATACAGATGGTGGTGTAGATATTTCCATGTTTATAGAGATGGCGGTCTAGATATTTCCATGTTTACAGAGATAGTGGTGTAGTTATTTCCAAGTTTATAGAGACAGCGTTGTAGATATTTCCATGTTTATACAGATAGCGGTGTAGATATTTCCATGTTTACACAGATAGCGGTGTAGTCATTTCCATGTTTACAAAGATAGCGGTGTGGATATTTCCATGTTTATGCAGATAGCAGTGTTGATATTTCCATGTTTATACAGATAGCGGTGTGGATATTTCCATGTTTATACAGATAGTTGGGCAGATATTTCCATTTTTATACAGATAGCGGTGTAGATATTTCCATCTTAATACAGATGGCGGTGTAGATAAGTCCATGTTTGTATAGATGGCGGTGTAGATATTTCCACGTTCATACAGATGGCGGTGTAGATATTTCGAAGTTTATAGAGATAGCGCTGTAGTTATTTCCATATTTATAGAGAAATCTGTGTAGATCTTTCCAAGTATATTCAGATAGCTGTGTAGATATTTCCATGTTCATTCAGATGGCGGTGTATATATTTCCATGTTCATCCAGATGCCGGTGTACATATATCCATGTTCTCCCAGATGGCGGTGAAGGTATTTCCATGTTCATACAGATGGTGGTGTAGATATTTCCATGTTCATACAAATGGCGGTGTAGATATTTCCATGTTCATAGAGATGGCGGTGTAGATATTTCCTTGTTCATACAAATGGCGGTGTAGATATTTCCATGTTCATAGAGATGGAGGTGTAGATATTTCCATATTTATACAGATAGCAGTGTAGTTATTTCCATGTTTATAGGGATAGCAGTGTAGATATTTTCATTGATATACAGATAGCTGTGTAGATGTTTGCATGTTCATACAGATAGCGGTCTAGATATTTCCATGTTCATACAGATAGCGGTGTAGATATTTCCATGTTCATACAGATAGCGGTGTAGATATTTCCATGTTCATACAGATAGCGGTGTAGATATTTCCATGTTCATACAGATAGCGGTGTAGATATTTCCATGTTCATACAGTTAGCGGTGTAGATATTTCCATGTTCATACAGATGGCGGTGTAGATATTTACATGTTCATACAGATGGCGGTGTAGATATTTACATGTTCATACAGATGGCGGTGTAGATATTTCCATGTTCATACAGATAGCGGTGTAGATATTTCCATGTTCATGCAGATAGCGGTGTAGATATTTCCATGTTCATACCAATAGCGGTGTAGATATTGCCATGTTCATACAGTTAGCGGTGTAGATAATTCCATGTTCTTACAGATGGCGGTGTAGATATTTACATGTTCATACAGATGGTGGTGAAGATATTTCCATGTTCGTACGGACGGCAGTGTAGATATTTCCTTGTTCATACAGGTGGCGGTGTAGATATTTCCAGGTTTATACAGATAGCAGTGTAGTTATTTCCATGTTTATAGAGACAGCTGTGTAGATATTTCCATTGATATACAGATAGCTGTGTAGATATTTGCATGTTCATACAGATAGCGGTGTAGATATTTCCATGTTTGTACAGATAGCTGTGTAGATATTTCCATGTTCATACAGATAGCGGTGTAGATATTTCCATGTTCATACAGGTAACGGTGTACATATTTCCATGTTCATACAGATAGCAGTATAGATATTTCCATGTTCATACAGTTAGCGGTGTAGATATTTCCATGTTCATACAGATGGTGGTGTAGATATTTACATGTTCATACAGATGGCGGTATAGATATTTCCATGTTCGTACAGATGGCGGTGTAGATATTTCCATGTTCATAGAGATGGCGGTGTAGATATTTCCATGTTTATGCAGATAGCGGTATAGATATTTCCATGTTTATACAGATGGTGGTGTAGATATTTCCATGTTTACAGAGATAGTGGTGTAGTTATTTCCAAGTTTATAGAGACAGCGTTGTAGATATTTCCATGTTTATACAGATAGCGGTGAAGATATTTCCATGTTTATACAGATAGCGGTGTAGATATTTCCATGTTTATACAGATAGCAGTCTAGATATTTCCATGTTTATAGAGATAGTGTTGTAGATAATTTCAATTTCATACGGAGAGCAGTGTAGATATTTCCAAGTTCATACAGATAGCGGTGTAGATATTTCCACGTTTATAGAGATGGCAGTGTAGATATTTCCATGTTCATACAGAGGACGGTGTAGATATTTACATGTTTATAGGGATGGCGGTGTAGATATTTTCATGTATACACAGATGGCGGTGTAGATATTTCCATGTTTACACAGATAGCGGTGCAGACATTTCCATGTTTACACAGATAGCGGTGTGGATATTTCCATGTTTATGCAGATAGCAGTGTAGATATTTACATGTTTATACAGATAGCGGTGCGGATATTTCCATGTTTATACAGAAAGGTAGATATTTCCATGTTTATACAGACAGCGGTGTAGATATTTCCATCTTAATACAGATGGCGTTGTAGATATGTCCATGTTTGTACAGATGGCGCTGTAGATATTTCCATGTTCATACAGATGGCGGTGTAGATATTTCGAAGTTTATAGAGGTAGCGCTGTAGTTATTTCCATATTTATAGAGAAATCTGTGTAGATATTTCCATGTATATTCAGATAGCTGTGTAGATATTTCCATGTTCATGCAGATAGCCGTGTAGATATTTCCATGTTCATCCAGATGTCTGTGTACATATATCCATGTTCATACAGATGGCGGTGAAGATATTTCCATGTTCATACAGATGGTGGTGTAGATATTTCCATGTTCATACAAATGGCGGTGTAGATATTTCCATGTTCATAGAAATGGCGGTGTAGATATTTCCATGTTCATACAAATGGCGGTGTAGATATTTCCATGTTCATAGAGATGGCGGTGTAGATATTTCCATATTTATAGAGATAGCAGTGTAGTTATTTCCATGTTTATAGAGATAGCAGTGTAGATATTTCCATTGATATACTAATAGCTGCGTAGATATTTGCATGTTCATAGAGACAGCGGTGTAGATATTTGCATGTTCATAGAGTTAGCGGTGTAGATATTTCCATGTTCATACCGATAGCGGTGTAGATATTTCCATGTTCATACAGATAGCGGTGTAGATATTTCCATGTTCATACAGATAGCGTTGTAGATATTTCCATGTTCATACACTTAGCGGTGTAGATATTCCCATGTTCATACAGATGGCGGTGTAGATATTTACAAGTTCATACAGATGGTGGTGTAGATATTTCCATGTTCATACAGATAGCGGTGTAGATATTTCCATGTTCATACAGATAGCGGTGTTGATATTTCCATGCTCATACAGATAGCGGTGTAGATATTCCCATGTTCATACCAATAGCGCTGTAAACATTTCCATGTTCATACAGATAGCGGTGTAGATATTTCCATGTTCATACAGATGGCGGTGAAGATATTTATATGTTCATACAGATGGCGGTGTAGACATTTCCATGTTTGTACGGATGGCAGTGTAGATATTTCCATATTCATACAGGTGGCGGTGTAGATATTTCCATGTTTATACAGATAGCAGTGTAGTTATTTCCATGTTAATAGAGATATCTGTGTAGATATTTCCATTGATATAAAGATAGCTGTGTAGATATTTGCATGTTCATACAGATAGCGGTGTAGATATTTCCATGTTCGTACAGATAGCGGTGTAGATATTTCCATGTTCATACAGATAGCAGTGTAGATATTTCCATGTTCATACAGTTGACGGTGTAGATATTTCCATGTTCATAGAGACAGCGGTGTAGATATTTCCATGTTCATACAGTTAGCGGTGTAGATATTTCCATGTTCATACAGATGGCGGTGTAGATATTTACATGTTCATACAGATGGCGGTATAGATATTTCCATGTTCATACAGATGGCGGTGTAGATATTTCCATGTTCATAGAGATGGCGGTGTAGATATTTCCATGTTTATGCAGATGGCGGTATAGATATTTCCATGTTTATACAGATGGTTGTGTAGATACTTCCATGTTTAAAGAGATGGCTTTCTAGATATTTCCATGTTTACAGAGATAGTGGTGTAGTTATTTCCAAGTTTATAGAGACAGCGTTGTAGATATTTCTATGTTTATACAGATAGCGGTGAAGGTATTTCCATGTTTATACAGATAGCGGTGTAGATATTTCCATGTTTATACAGATAGCAGTGTAGATATTTCCATGTTAATAGAGATAGCGTTGTAGATAATTTCAATTTCATACAGAGAGCAGTGTAGATATTTCCAAGTTCATACAGATAGCGGTGTAGATATTTCCACGTTTATAGAGATGGCGGTGTAGATATTTCCATGTTTATGAGGATAGCGGTATAGATATTTTCATGTTTATACAGATGATGTTGTAGATATTTCCATGTATATAGAGATGGCAGTCTAGATATTTCCATGTTTATAGAGATAGTGGTGTAGTTATTTCAAAGTTTATAGAGACAGCATTGTAGATATTTCCATGTATATACAGATAGCGGTGAAGATATTTTCATGTTCATACAGATAGCGGTGTAGATATTTCCATGTTTATGCAGATAGCGGTGTAGATATTTCCATGTTTATAGAGATAGTGGTGTAGATAATTTCAATTTTATACAGATAGCACTGTAGATATTTCCAAGTTCATACAGATAGCAGTGTAGATATTTCTACGTTTATAGAGATGGCGGTGTAGATATTTCCATGTTCATACAGATGGCGGTGTAGATATTTCCATGTTTACAGAGATGGCGGTGTAGATATTTCCATGTTTATGCAGATAGCGGTACAGATATTTCCATGTTTATACAGATGGTGGTGTAGATATTTCCTTTTTTATAGAGATGGCTCTCTAGATATTTCCATGTTTACAGAGATAGTGGTGTAGTTATTTCCAAGTTTATGGAGACAGCGTTGTAGATATTTCCATGTTTATACAGATAGCGGTGAAGGTATTTCCATGTTTATACAGATAGCGGTGTAGATATTTCCATGTTTATACAGATAGCAGTGTAGATATTTCCATGTTTATTGAGATAGCGTTGTAGATAATTTCATTTCATACAGAGAGCAGTGTAGATATTTCCAAGTTCATACAGATAGCGGTGTAGATATTTCCATGTTCGTACAGATAGCGGTGTAGATATTTCCATGTTCATACAGATGACGGTGTAGATATTTCCATGTTCATACAGATGGCGGTATAGATATTTCCATGTTCGTACAGATGGCGGTGTAGATATTTCCATGTTCATAGAGATGGCGGTGTAGATATTTCCATGTTTATGCAGATGGCGGTATAGATATTTCCATGCTTATACAGATGGTTGTGTAGATATTTCCATGTTTATAGAGATGGCGGTCTAGATATTTCCATGTTTACAGAGATTGTGGTGTAGTTATTTCCAAGTTTATAGAGACAGCGTTGTAGATATTTCCATGTTTATAAAGATAGCGGTGAAGATATTTCCATGTTTATACAGATAGCGGTATAGATATTTCCATGTTTATACAGATAGCAGTGTAGATATTTCCATGTTTATAGAGATAGTGGTGTAGATAATTTCCATTTTATACAGAGAGCAGTGTAGATATTTCCAAGTTCATACGGATAGCGGTGTAGATATTTCCACGTTTATAGAGATGGCGGTGTAGATATTTCCATGTTCATACAGACGGCGGTGTAGATATTTCCATGTTTATAGGGATGGCTTTGTAGATATTTTCATGCTTAAACAGAAGGCAGTGTAGATATTTCCATGTTTACACAGATAGCGGTGTAGACATTTCCATGTTTACACAGATAGCGGTGTGGATATTTCCATGTTTATGCAGATAGCAGTGTAGATATTTCCATGTTTATACAGATAGCGGTGAGGATATTTCCATGTTTATACAGATAGTTGGGCAGATATTTCCATGTTCATACAGATGGCGGTGTAGATATTTCGAAGTTTATAGAGATAGCGCTGTTATTTCCATACTTATAGAGAAATCTCTGTAGATATTTCCATGTATATTCAGATAGCTGTGTAGATATTTCCATGTTCATGCAGATAGCGGTGTAGGTATTTCCATGTTCATCCAGATGCCGGTGTACATATATCCATGTTCATACAGATGGCGGTGAAGATATTTAGTTGTTCATACAGATGGCGGTGTAGATATTTCCATGTTCGTACGGATGGCAGTGTAGATATTTCCTTGTTCATACAGGTGGCGGTGTAGATATTTCCATGTTTATACAGATAGCAGTGTAGTTATTTCCATGTTTATAGAGAGAGCTGTGTAGATATTTCCATTGATATACAGATAGCTGTGTAGATATTTGCATGTTCATACAGATAGCGGTGTAGATATTTCCATGTTCGTACAGATAACGGTGTAGATATTTCCATGTTCATACAGATAGCAGTGTAGATATTTCCATGTTCATACAGTTAGCGGTGTAGATATTTCCATGTTCATACAGATGGCGGTGTAGATATTTACATGTTCATACAGATGGCGGTATAGATATTTCCATGTTCGTACAGATGGCGGTGTAGATATTTCCATGTTCATAGAGATGGCGGTGTAGCTATTTCAATGTTTATGCAGATAGCGGTATAGATATTTCCATGTTTATACAGATGGTGGTGTAGATATTTCCATGTTTAAAGAGATGGCTTTCTAGATATTTCCATGTTTACAGAGATACTGGTGTAGTTATTTCCAAGTTTATAGAGACAGCGTTGTAGATATTTCCATGTTTATACAGATAGCGGTGAAGGTATTTCCATGTTTATATAGATAGCGGTGTAGATATTTCCATGTTTATACAGATAGCAGTGTAGATATTTCCATGTTTATAGAGATAGCGTTGTAGATAATTTCAATTTCATACAGAGAGCAGTGTAGATATTTCCAAGTTCATACAGATAGCGATGCAGATATTTCCACGTTTATAGAGATGGCGGTGTAGATATTTCAATGTTTATGAGGATAGCGGTATAGATATTTTCATGTTTATACAGATGGTGTTGTAGATATTTCCATGTATATAGAGATGGCAGTCTAGATATTTCCATGTTTATAGAGATAGTGGTGTAGTTATTTCAAAGTTTATAGAGACAGCATTGTAGATATTTCCATGTATATACAGATAGCGGTGAAGATATTTTCATGTTCATACAGATAGCGGTGTAGATATTTCCATGTTTATACAGATAGCGGTGTAGATATTTCCATGTTTGTAGAGATAGTGGTGTAGATAATTTCAATTTTATACAGATAGCACTGTAGATATTTCCAAGTTCATACAGATAGCAGTGTAGATATTTCCACGTTTATAGAGATGGCGGTGTAGATATTTCCATGTTCATACAGATGGCGGTGTAGATATTTCCATGTTTACAGAGATGGCGGTGTAGATATTTTCATGTTTACACAGATGGCGGTGTAGATATTTCCATGTTTACACAGATAGCGGTGTAGATATTTCCATGTTCATAAAGATGGCGGTGTAGATATTTCCATGTTCATACACATGGCGGTGTAGATATTTCCATGTTCATAGAGATGGCGGTGTAGATATTTCCATGTTCATACAAATGGCGGTGTAGATATTTCCATGTTCATAGAGATGGCGGTGTAGATATTTCCATGTTTATACAGATAGCAGTTTAGTTATTTCCACGTTTATAGAGATAGCAGTGTAGATATTTCCATTGATATACAGATAGCTGTGTAGAAATTTGCATGTTCATACAGATAGCGATGTAGATATTTCCATGTTAATATTGATAGCGGTGTAGATATTTCCATGTTCATACAGTTAGCGGTGTAGATATTTCCATGTTCATACAGATGGCGGTGTAGATATTTCCATGTTCATACAGATGGCGGTGTAGGTATTTACATGTTCATACAGATGGCAGTGTAGATATTTCCATGTTCGTACGGATGGCAGTGTAGATATTTCCATGTTCATACAGGTGGCGGTGTAGATATTCCCATGTTTTTACAGATAGCTGTGTAGTTATTTCCATGTTTATAGAGATAGCAGGGTGGATATTTCCACTGATATACAGATAGCTTTGTAGATATTCGCATGTTCATACAGATAGCGGTGTAGATATTTCCATGTTCATACAGATAGCAGTGTAGATATTTCCATATTCATACACATAGCGGTGTAGATATTTCCATGTTCATACAGATAACGGTGTAGATATTTCCATGTTCATACAGATAGCGGTGTAGATATTTCCATGTTCACACAGATAGCGGTGTAGATATTTCCATGTTCATACAGTTAGCAGTGTAGATATTTAAATGTTCATCCAGATGCCGGTGTAGATATATCCATGTTCATACAGATGGCGGTGAAGATATTTCCATGTTCATACAGATGGCAGTGCAGATATTTCCATGTTCATACAAATGGCGGTGTAGATATTTTTATGTTCATACAGATGGCGGTGTAGTTATTTCCGTGTTCATACAAATGGCGGTGTAGACATTTCCATGTTCATAGAGATGGCGGTGTAGATATTTCCATGTTTATACGGATAGTGGTATAGATATTACCATGTTTATACAGATGGTGGTGTAGACATTTCCATGTTTATAGAGATGGCGGTCTAGATATTTCCATGTTTATAGAGATAGTGGTGTAGTAATTATCCAAGTTTATAGAGACGGCGTTGTAGATATTTCCATGTTTATACAGATAGCGGTGAAGATATTTCCATGTTTATACAGATAGCAGTGTAGATATTTCCATGTTTATAGAGATAGTGGTGTAGATAATTTCAATTTTATACAGATAGCAGTGTAGATAATTACAAGTTCATACAGATTGCGTTGTAGATATTTCCACGTTTATAGAGATGGTGGTGTAGATATTTCCATGTTCATTCAGATGGCGGTGTAGATATTTCCATGTTTTTAGAGATGGCGGTGTAGATATTTTCATGTTTACACAGATGGCGGTGGAGATATTTCCATGTTTACACAGATAGCGGTGTAGACATTTCAGTGTTTATACAGACAGCGGTGTGGATATTTCCACGTTTATGCAGATAGCGGTGTAGATATTTCCATGTTTATACAGATAGCAGTGCGGATATTTCCATGTTTATACTGATAGTTGGGCAGATATTTCCATGTTTATACAGATAGCGGTGTAGATATTTCCATCTTAATACAGATGGCGGTGTAGATATGTCCATGTTCGTACAGATGGCGGTGTAAATATTTCCATGTTCATACAGATGGCGGTGTAGATATTTCGAAGTTTATAGAGATAGCGCTGCAGTTATTTCCATATTTATAGAGAAATCTCTGTAGATATTTCCATGTATATGCAGATAGCTGTGTAGATATTTCCATGTTCATGCAGATAGCGGTGTAGATATTTCCAAGTTCATCCAGATGCCGGTGTAGATATATCCATGTTCATACAGATGGCGGTGAAGATATTTCCATGTTCATACAGATGGCGGTGTAGATATTTCCATGTTCGCACGGATGGCAGTGTAGATATTTCCATGTTCATACAGGTGGCGGTGTAGATATTTCCATGTTTATACAGATAGCAGTTTAGTTATTTCCATGTTTATAGAGATAGCAGTGTAGATATTTCCATTGATATACAGATAACTGTGTAGATATTTGCATGTTCATACAGATAGCGGTGAAGATATTTCCATGTTCGTACAGATAGTCGTGTAGATATTTCCATGTTCATACAGATAGTGGTGTAGATATTTCCATGTTCATACAGATAACGGTGTAGATATTTCCATGTTCATACAGATAGCGGTGTAGGTATTTCCATGTTCATACAGTTAGCGGTGTAGATATTTCCATGTTCATACAGATGGCGGTGTAGATATTTACATGTTCATACAGATTGCGGTGTAGATATTTCCATGTTCATACAGATGTCGGTGTAGGTATTTTCATGTTGGTAGAGATGGCGTTGTAGATATTTCCATGTTTATACAGATAGCGGTGAAGATATATCCATGTTCATACAGATAGCAGTGTAGAAATTTCCAAATTCCTACAGATAGCAGTGTAGAAATTTCCATGTTCATACATATAGCGGTGTAGATATTTCCATGTTCATAGAGATGGCGGTGTAGATATTTCCATATTCGTACACATGGCGGTGTAGATATTTCCATGTTCATAGAGATGACGGTGTAGATATTTCCATTTTCGTATGGATGGCGGTGTAGATATTTCCATGTTCATACAGATGGCGGTGTAGATATTTCCATGTTTACACAGATGGCAGTGTAGATATTTTCGTGTTTATGCAGAGGGCGGTTTAGATATTTCCATATTTACAGAGATAGCGGTGTAGATATTTCCATGTTGGTACACATAGCGGTGTAGAGATTTCCAAGTTTATAGAGATAGCCATGTAGATATTTCCATGTTTATAGAGATAGCGCTGTAGATAATTCCTTGTTTATACAGATAGCGGTATAGATATTTCCTTGTTTCTACAGATGGCGGTGTAGATATTTCCATGTTTATAGAGACGGCAGTGTAGATATTTCCTTGTTTTTAGAGGTAGTGGTGTAGTTATTTCCAAGTTTATACAGATAGCTTTGTAGATATTTCCATGTTTATACAGATAGCGGTGTAGATATTTCCATGTTTTTAGAGATGGCGGTCTAGATATTACCTTGTTTATACAGATAGTGGTGTAGATATTTCAATGTTTATAGAGATAGCGGTGTAGATATTTCCATTTTTATACAGATAGCAATGTAGATATTTCCATGTTCATAAAGATAGCAGTGTAGATATTTCCATGATTACACAGATAGCGATGTGGATATTTCCATGTTCATTCAGATGGTGGTGTAGATATTTCCATGTTCATACAGATAGCGGTGGAGATATTTCCATGTTCACACAGATAGCGGTGTAGATATTTCAATGTTCATACAGATAGCGATCTAGATATTTCCATGTTTATAGAGATAGCGGTGTAGATATTTCAATTTTTATGGACATAGCGGTGTACATATTTCCACTTTTATACAGATAGCAGTGTGTATTTTTCCATGTTCATACAGATAGCGGTGTATATATTTTCACCTTTAAAGAGATGGCGGTGTAGATATATGCATATTCATACAATTGGTGATGTAGCTATTTCCATGTTTATAGAGATGACGATGTAGATATTTCCATGTTTATACAGATGGCGGTGTAGATATTTCCATGTTTATGCAGATAGCGGTATAGATATTTCCATGTTTATAGAGATGGCGGTCTAGATATTTCCATGTTTATAGAGATAGTGGTGTAGTTATTTCCAAGTTTATAGAGACAGCGTTGTAGATATTTCCATGTTTATACAGATAGCGGTGAAGTTATTTCCATGTTTATACAGATAGCGCTGTAGATATTTTCATGTTTATACAGCTAACAGTGTAGATATTTTCATGTTTATAGAGATAGTGGTGTAGATAATTTCAATTTTATACAGATAGCAGGGTAGATATTTCCAAGTTCATACAGATAGCGGTGTAGATATTTCCACGGTTATAGAGATGGCGGTGTAGATATTTCCATGTTCATTCAGACGGCGGTGTAGATATTTCCATGTTTATAGAGATGGCCGTGTAGATAGTTCCATGTTTACACAGATGGCGGTGTAAGTATTTCCATGTTTACACAGATAGCGGTGTAGACATTTCCATGTTCATACAGATGGCGGTGTAGATATTTCAATGTTCATACAAATGGCGGTGTAGATATTTCTATGTTCATAGAGATGGCGGTGTAGATATTTCCATGTTTATACAGATAGCAGTGTAGTTATTTCCATGTTTATAGAGATAGCAGTGTAGATATTTCAATTGATATACAGATAGCTGTGTAGATATTTGCATGTTCACACAGATAGCGGTGTAGATATTTCCATGTTCATACAGAGGGCTGTGTATATTTCCATGTTCATACAGATAGCGGTGTAGACATTTCCATGTTCATACAGATAGCGGTGTAGATATTTCCATGTTCATGCAGATAGCTGTGTAGATATTTCCATGTTCATATAGTTAGCAGTGCAGATATTTCCATGTTCATAGAGATGGCACTGTAGATATTTACATGTTCATACAGATGGCGGTGTAGATATTTCCATGTTCGTGCGGATGGCAGTGTAGATATTTCCATGTTAATACGGGTGGTGGTGTAGATATTTCCATGTTCATACAGATAGCGGTGTAGATATTTCCATGTTCAAACAGATAGCGGTGTAGATATTTCCATGTTCATACAGATAGCGGTGTAGATATTTCCATGTTCATACGGATTGCGGTGTAGGTATTTCCATGTTCATCCAGATGGCTGTGTAGATATATCCATGTTCATACAGATAGCGGTGTAGATATTTCCATGTTCATACAGATAGCGGTGTAGATATTTCCATGTTTATACAGGCAGCGTAGTAGATATTTCCATGTTTATGCAGATAGCGGTGTAGATATCTCCTTGTTAATACAGATGGCGGTGTAGATATTTAGAGGCTCATACAGATGGCGTTGCAGATATTTCCATGTTCATACAGATGGCAGTGTAGCTATTTCCATGTTCATACAGATAGCGGTGTAGATATATCCATGTTCATAGAGATAGCGGTGTAGATATTTCCATTCTCATACAGATAGCGGTGCTGATATTTCCAAGTTTATACAGATAGCGGTGAAGATATCTCCATCTTAATACAGATGGCGGTGTAGATATTTATATGTTCATACAGACGGCGGTGCACTTATTTCCATGTTCATACAGATGGCGGTGTAGATATTTCCATGTTTATAGAGATAGCTGTGTAGTTATTTCCATGTGTATAGAGATAGATTTGTAGATATTTCCATGTATATGCAGATAGCTGTGTAGGTATTTCTATTTTCATGCAGATAGCCGTTTAGATATTTCCATGTTCAAACAGATAGCGGTGTAGGTATTTCCATGTTCATACAGATAGCGGTGTAGATATTTCCATGTTTATACAGATAGCGGTGAAGATGTATGCATGTTTTCACAGATAGCGGTGTAGTTATTTCCATGTTCATACAGATCGCGGTGTAGATATTTCCATGTTCATTAAGATGGCTGTGTAGACATATCCATGTTCATACAGATGGCGGTGAAGATATTTCCATGTTCATACAGATAGCGGTGTAGATATTTCCATGTTCATACAGATATCGGTGTAGATATTTCCATGTTCATACAGATGGCTGTGTAGATATATCCATGTTCATACAGATGACGGTGAAGATATTTCCATGTTCATACAGATAGCGGTGTAGATATTTCCATGTTCATACAGATAGCGGTGTAGATATTTCCATGTTCATCCAGATGGCTGCGTAGATATTTCCATGTTTATACAGATAGCGGTGCTGATATTTCCATGTTTATACAGGTAGCGGTGTAGATATTTCCATGTATATGCAGACAGCGGTGTAGATATTTCCTTGTTCAAACAGATAGCGGTGTAGATATTTCCATGTTCATACAGATAGCGGTGTAGATATTTCCATGTTCATACTGATAGCGGTGTAGAAATTTCCATGTTCATACAGATAGCGGTGTATATATTTCCATGTTCATACAGAGAGTGGTGCTGATATTTCCATGTTTATACAGGTAGCGGTGCAGATATTTCCTTGTTTATACAGATAGCGGTGTAGTTATTTCCATGTTTATACAGATAGCGGTGTAGATATTTCCATGTTTATGCAGATAGCGGTGTAGATATCTCCATCTTAATACAGATGGCGGTGTAGATATTTATATGTTCATACAGATGGCGGTGCAGACATTTCCATGTTCATACAGATGGTGTAGATATTTCCATGTTCATACAGATAGCGGTGTAGTTATTTCCATGTGTAAAGAGATAGCTGTGTAGATATTTCCATGTATATGCAGATAGCTGTGTAGATATTTCCATTTTCATACAGATAGCGGTGTAGATATTTCCATGTTCATACAGATAACGGTGTAGATATTTCCATGTTCATACAGACAGCGGTGTAGATATTTCCATGTTTATACAGACTGCGGTGAAGATGTATGCATGTTTACACAGATAGCGGTGTAGATATTTCCATGTTCATTCAGATGGCTGTCTAGATATTTCCATGTTTATACAGATAGCGGTGTAGATATTTCCATGTTCATACAGATAGCGGTGTAGATATTTCCAAGTTCATCCAGATGGCTGTGTAGATATATCCATGTTCATACAGATAGCGGTGTAGATATTTCCATGTTCATACAGATAGCGGTGCAGATATTTCCATGTCCATCCAGATGGCTGTGTAGATATATCCATGTTCATACAGATAGAGGTGTAGTTATTTCCATGTTCATACAGATAGTGGTGTAGATATTTCCATGTTCATACAGATAGCGGTGTAGCTATTTCCATCTTCATACAGACAGCGGTGTATATATTTCCATGTTCGTACAGATAGCGGTGTAGATATTTCCATGTTCATACAGAGAGCTGTGCTATTTCCATGTATATACAGGTAGCGGTGTAGATATTTCCATGTTTATACAGATAGCGGGGTAGATATTTCCATGTTTATACAGATAGCGGCGTAGATATTTCCAGGTTTATACAGATAGTGGTGCAGATATCTCCTTCTTAATACAGATGGCGGTGTAGATATATGTTCATACAGATGGCAGTGCAGATATTTCCATGTTCATACAGATGGCGGTGTAGATATTTCCATGTTTTTAAAGATAGCGGTGTAGTTATTTCCATGTGTAAAGAGATAGCTGAGTAGATATTTCCATGTATATGGAGATATCTGTATAGATATTTACATTTTCACGCAGACAGCGGTGTAGATATTTCCATGTTCAAACAGATAGCGGTGTAGATATTTCCATGTTCATACATATAGTGGCGTAGATATTTCCATGTTCATACAGATAGCGGTGTAGATATTTCCATGTTCATACAGATAGAGGGGCTGATATTTCCATGTTCATACAGATAGCGGTGCTGATATTTCCATGTTTATAGAGGTAGCGGCGTAGATATTTCCATGTTCATACAGATAGCGGTGTAGATATTTCCATGTTCATACAGATAGAGGGGCTGATATTTCCATGTTCATAC
Source organism: Gorilla gorilla gorilla (assembly GCF_029281585.2). Taxonomy (NCBI): domain Eukaryota; kingdom Metazoa; phylum Chordata; class Mammalia; order Primates; family Hominidae; genus Gorilla; species Gorilla gorilla. The sequence goes on from NC_073236.2 coordinate 141,857,744, forward strand.
AGATAGCGGTGCTGATATTTCCATGTTTATACAGGTAGCGGTGTAGATATTTACATGTTCATACAGATGGCGGTATAGATATTTCCATGTTCATACAGATGGCGGTGTAGATATTTCCATGTTCATAGAGATGGAGGTGTAGATATTTCCATGTTTATGCAGATGGCGGTATAGATATTTCCATGTTTATACAGATGGTTGTGTAGATACTTCCATGTTTAAAGAGATGGCTTTCTAGATATTTCCATGTTTACAGAGATAGTGGTGTAGTTATTTCCAAGTTTATAGAGACAGCGTTGTAGATATTTCCATGTATATACAGATAGCGGTGAAGATATTTTCATGTTCATACAGATAGCGGTGTAGATATTTCCATGTTTATGCAGATAGCGGTGTAGATATTTCCATGTTTATAGAGATAGTGGTGTAGATAATTTCAATTTTATACAGATAGCACTGTAGATATTTCCAAGTTCATACAGATAGCAGTGTAGATATTTCCACGTTTATAGAGATGGCGGTGTAGATATTTCCATGTTCATTCAGATGGCGGTGTAGATATTTCCATGTTTACAGAGATGGCGGTGTAGATATTTCCATGTTTATGCAGATAGCGGTACAGATATTTCCATGTTTATACAGATGGTGGTGTAGATATTTCCTTTTTTATAGAGATGGCTCTCTAGATATTTCCATGTTTACAGAGATAGTGGTGTAGTTATTTCCAAGTTTATAGAGACAGCGTTGTAGATATTTCCATGTATATACAGATAGCGGTGAAGATATTTTCATGTTCATACAGATAGCGGTGTAGATATTTCCATGTTTATAGAGATAGTGGTGTAGATAATTTCCATTTTATACAGAGAGCAGTGTAGATATTTCCAAGTTCATACGGATAGCGATGTAGATATTTCCACGTTTATAGAGATGGCGGTGTAGATATTTCCATGTTCATACAGACGGCGGTGTAGATATTTCCATGTTTATAGGGATGGCTTTGTAGATATTTTCATGCTTAAACAGAAGGCAGTGTAGATATTTCCATGTTTACACAGATAGCGGTGTAGACATTTCCATGTTTACACAGATAGCGGTGTGGATATTTCCATGTTTATGCAGATAGCAGTGTAGATATTTCCATGTTTATACAGATAGCGGTGAGGATATTTCCATGTTTATACAGATAGTTGGGCAGATATTTCCATGTTCATACAGATGGCGGTGTAGATATTTCGAAGTTTATAGAGATAGCGCTGTTATTTCCATACTTAGAGAAATCTCTGTAGATACTTCCATGTATATTCAGATAGCTGTGTAGATATTTCCATGTTCATGCAGATAGCGGTGTAGGTATTTCCATGTTCATCCAGATGCCGGTGTACATATATCCATGTTCATACAGATGGCGGTGAAGATATTTAGTTGTTCATACAGATGGCGGTGTAGATATTTCCATGTTCGTACGGATGGCAGTGTAGATATTTCCTTGTTCATACAGGTGGCGGTGTAGATATTTCCATGTTTATACAGATAGCAGTGAAGTTATTTCCATGTTTATAGAGAGAGCTGTGTAGATATTTCCATTGATATACAGATAGCTGTGTAGATATTTGCATGTTCATACAGATAGCGGTGTAGATATTTCCATGTTCGTACAGATAACGGTGTAGATATTTCCATGTTCATACAGATAGCAGTGTAGATATTTCCATGTTCATACAGTTAGCGGTGTAGATATTTCCATGTTCATACAGATGGCGGTGTAGATATTTACATGTTCATACAGATGGCGGTATAGATATTTCCATGTTCGTACAGATGGCGGCGTAGATATTTCCATGTTCATAGAGATGGCGGTGTAGCTATTTCAATGTTTATGCAGATAGCGGTATAGATATTTCCATGTTTATACAGATAGCGGTGTAGATATCTCCATCTTAATACAGATGGTGGTGTAGATATTTATATCTTCAAACAGATGGCGGTGCAGATATTTCCATGTTCATACAGATGGCGGTGTAGATATTTCCATGTTTATAGAGATAGCGGTGTAGTTATTTCCATGTGTAAAGAGATAGCTGCGTAGATATTTCCATGTATATGCAGATAGCTGTGAAGTTATTTCCATTTTCATGCAGATAGCGGTGTAGATATTTCCATGTTCAAACAGATAGCGGTGTAGATATTTCCATGTTCATACAGATAGCGGTGGAGATATTTCCATGTTCATACAGATAGTGGTGAAGATGTATGCATGTTTACACAGATAGCGGTGTATACATTTCCATGTTCATACAGATAGCGGTGTATATATTTCCATGTTCATCCAGATGGCTCTGTAGATATATCCATGTTCATACAGATGGCGGTGAAGATATTTCCATGTTCATACAGATAGCGGTGTAGATATTTCCATGTTCATACAGATAGCGGTGTAGATATTTCCATGTACATACAGATAGCGGTGTAGCTATTTCCATGTTCATACAGATAGCGGTGTAGATATTTCCATGTTCATCCAGATGGCTTTGTAGATGTATCCATGTTCATACAGATGGCGGTGCAGATATTTCCATGTTCATACAGATAACGGTGTTGATATTTCCATGTTCATACAGATAGCGTTGTAGATATCTCCATGTTCATACAGATAGTGGGGCTATTTCCATGTTCATGCAGATAGCGGTGCTGATATTTCCATGTTTATACAGGTAGCGTTGTAGATATTTCCATGTTTATACAGATAGCGGTGTAGATATTTCCATGTTTATACAGATAGCGGTGTAGATATTTCCATGTTCATACAGATAGTGGTGTAGATATTTCCATGTTCATACAGATGGCGTTGTAGATATTTGCATGTTTATAGAGATAGCGCTGTAGTTATTTCCATGTGTAAAGTGATAGCTTTGTAGATATTTCCATGTATATGCAGATCGCTGTTTAGATATTTCCATTTTCATGCAGATAGCGTTGTAGATATTTCCATGTTCAAACAGATAGCGGTGTAGATATTTCCATGTTCATACAGATAGCTTTGTAGATATTTCCATGTTTATACAGATAGCGGTGAAGACGTATGCATGTTTACACAGATAGCGGTGTATATATTTCCATGTTCATACAGATAGCTGTGTAGATATTTCCATGTTCATCCAGATGGCTGTGTAGATATATCCATGTTCATACAGATGGCGGTGAAGATATTTCCATGTTCATACAGATAGCGGTGTAGTTATTTCCATGTTCATACAGATAGCGGTGTAGATATTTCCATGTTCATCCAGATGGCTGTGTAGATATATCCATGTTCATACAGATGGCGGTGAAGATATTTCCATGTTCATACAGATAGCGGTGTAGATATTTCCATGTTCATACAGATAGTGGTGTAGATATTTCCATATTCATACAGATAGCGGTGTAGCTATTTCCATGTTCATACATATAGCGGTGTTGATATTTCCATGTTCACCCAGATGGCTGTGTAGATATATCCATGTTCATACAGACGGCGGTGAAGATATTTCCATGTTCATACGGATAGCGGTGTAGATATTTCCATGTTCTTACAGATAGAGGGGCTGATATTTCCATGTTCATACAGATAGCGGTGCTGATATTTCCATGTTTCTACAGGTAGCGGTGTAGATATTTCCATGTTTATACAGGTAGCGGTGTAGATATTTCCATGTTCACCCAGATAGCGGTGTAGATATTTCCATGTTTATACTGATAGCGGTGTAGATATCACTATCTCAATACAGATGGCCGTGTAGTTATTTATATGTTCATACAGATGGCGGTGCAGATATTTCCATGTTCATACAGATGGCGGTGTAGATATTTCCATGTTGATACAGATAGCGGTGTAGTTATTTCCATGTGTAAAGAGATAGCTGTGTAGATATTTCCGTGTATATGCAGATAGCTCTGTAGATATTTCCATTTTCATGCAGATAGCGGTTTAGATATTTCCATGTTCAAACAGATAGCGGTGTAGATATTTCCATGTTCAAACAGATAGCGGTGTAGATATTTCCATGTTCATCTAGATGGCTGTGTAGACATATCCATGTTCATACACATGGCGGTGAAGGTATTTCCATGTTCATACAGATAGCGGTGTAGATATTTCCATGTTCATACAGATAGCGGTGTAGATATTTCCATGTTCATACAGATAGCGGTGTAGATATTTCCATGTTCAAACAGATAGCGGTGTAGATATTTCCATGTTCATACAGATAGCGGTGCTGATATTTCCATCTTTATACAGGTAGTGGTGTAGATATTTCCATGTTTATACAGGTAGCGGTGTAGATATTTCCATGTTTATACAGATAGCGGTGTAGATATCTCCTTCTTAATGCAGATGGCGGAGTAGATATTTATATGTACATACAGATGGCGGTGCAGATATTTCCATGTTCATACAGATAGCGGTGTAGCTATTTCCATGTTCATACCGATAGCTGCGTAGATATTTCCATGTTCATCCAGATGGCTGAGTAGACATATCCATGTTCATAGAGATGGCGGTGAAGATAATTCCATGTTCATACAGATTGCGGTGTAGATATTTCCATGTTCATACAGAGTGTGGTGTAGTTATTTCCATATTCACACAGATAGAGGGGCTGATATTTCCATTTTCATACAGATAGCGGTGCTGATATTTCCATGTTTTTACAGGTAGCGCTGTAGATATTTCCATTTTTATACAGATAGCGGTGTAGATATTTCCATGTATATACAGATAGCGGTGTAGATATGTCCGTCTTAATACAGATGGCAGTGTAGATATTTATATGTTCATACAGATGGCCGTGCAGATATTTCCATGCTCATACAGATAGCGGTGTAGTTATTTCCATGAGTAAAGAGATAGCTGTGTAGATACTGCCATGTATATGCAGATAGTTGTGTAGATATTTCCATTTTCAGGCAGATAGCGGTTTAGATATTTCCATGTTCAAACAGATAGTGGTGTAGATATTTCCATGTTCATACAGATAGCGGTGTAGATATTTCCATGTTAATACAGATAGCGGTGAAGTTGTATGCATGTTTACACAGATAGCGGTGTAGATATTTCCGTGTTCATACAGATAGCGGTGTAGATATTTCCATGTTCATACAGATAGCGGTGTAGATATTTCCATGTTTATGCAGATAGCGGTGAAGATGTATGCATGTTTACACAGATAGCGGTGTAAATATTTCCATGTTCATACAGATAGCGGTGTAGATATTTCCATGTTCATACAGATAGCGGTGTAGATATCTCCATGTTCATACAGATAGCGGTGTAGATATTTCCATCTTCATAGAGATAGCTGTGTAGATATTTCCATGTTCATACAGATAACGGTGTAGATATTTCCATGTTTATACAGATAGCGGTGTAGATATTTCCATGTTTATGTATATAGCGGTGTAGATATTTCCAAGTTTATACAGATAGCGGTGTAGATATCTCCATCTTAATATAGAAGGAAGTGTAGATATTTATATCTTCATACAGATGGCGGTGTAGATATTTCCATGTTCATACAGATGGCGGTGTAGATATTTGCATGTTTATAGAGATAGCGCTGTAGTTATTTCCATGTGTAAAGAGATAGCTTTGTAGATATTTCCATGTATATGCAGATCGCTGTGTAGATATTTCCATTTTCATGCAGATAGCGGTGTAGATATTTCCATGTTCAAACAGATAGCGGTGTAGATATTTCCATGTTCATACAGATAGCTTTGTAGATATTTCGATGTTTATACAGATAGTGGTGAAGACGTATGCATGTTTACACAGATAGCGGTGTATATATTTCCATGTTCATACAGATAGCTGTGTAGATATTTCCATGTTCATCCAGTTGGCTGTGTAGACATATCCATGTTCATACAGATGGCGGTGAAGATATTTCCATGTTCATACAGATAGCGGTGTAGCTATTTCCTTGTTCATACCGATAGCTGCGTAGATATTTCCATGTTCATCCAGTTGGCTGTGTAGACATATCCATGTTCATACAGATGGCGGTGAAGATAATTCCATGTTCATACAGATAACGGTGTAGATATTTCCATGTTCATACAGAGTGTGGTGTAGATATTTCCATATTCATACAGATAGAGGGGCTGATATTTCCATGTTCATACAGATAGCGGTGCTGATATTTCCATGTTTTTACAGGTAGCGGTGTAGATATTTCCATGTTTACACAGATAGCGGTGTAGATATTTCCATGTTTATACAGATAGAGGTGTAGATATCTCCATCTTAATACAGATGGCGGTGTAGATATTTATATGTTCATACAGATGGCCGTGCAGATATTTCCATGTTCATACAGATTGCGGTGTAGTTATTTCCATGTGTAAAGAGAGAGCTGTGTAGATACTTCCATGTATATGCAGATAGTTGTGTAGATATTTCCATTTTCATGCAGATAGCGGTTTAGATATTTCCATGTTCAAACAGATAGCGGTGTAGATATTTCCATGTTCATAGAGATACCGGTGTAGATATTTCCATGTTCATACAGATAGAGGGGTTATTTCCATGTTCTTACAGATAGCGGTGCTGATATTTCCATGTTTATACAGGTAGCGGTGTAGATATTTCCATGTTTATACAGATAGCAGTGTAGATATTTCCATGTTTATACAGATAGCAGTGTAGATATTTCCATGTTTTTACAGATAGCGGTGTAGATATCTCCATCTTAATACAGATGGCGGAGTAGATATTTATATGTTCATACAGATGGCAGTGCAGATATTTCCATGTTCATACAGATGGCGGTGTAGATATTTCCATGTTCATACAGATAGCGGTGTAGTTATTTCCATGTGTAAAGAGATAGCTGTGTAGATATTTCCATGTATTTGCAGATAGCTGTGTAGAGATTTCCATTTTCATGCTGATAGCGGTTTAGATATTTAAATGTTCAAACAGATAGCGGTGTAGATATTTCCATGTTCATACAGATAGCGGTGTAGATATTTCCATGTTTATACAGATAGAGGGGTTATTTCCATGTTCTTACAGATAGCGGTGCTGATATTTCCATGTTTATACAGGTAGCGGTGTAGATATTTCCATGTTTAAACAGATAGCGGTGTAGATATTTCCATGTTCATACAGATAGCAGTGTAGATATTTCCATGTTTATACAGATAGCGGTGTAGATATTTCCATGTTCATACAGATAGCAGTGTAGATATTTCCATGTTTGTACAGATAGCGGTGTAGATATTTCCATGTTCATACAGATAGCGGTGCTGATATTTCCATGTTTATACAGGTAGCAGTGTAGATATTTCCATGTTTATACAGATAGCGTTGTAGATATTTCCAGGTTTATACAGATAGCGGTGAAGATGTATGCATGTTTACACAGATAGCGGTGTAGATATTTCCATGTTCATACAGATAGCGGTGTAGATATTTCCATGTTCATCCAGATGGCTGTGTAGATATATCCATGTTCATACAGATGGCGGTGAAGATATTTCCATGTTCATACAGATAGCGGTGTAGTTATTTCCAGGTATAAAGAGATAGCTGTGTACATATTTCAAAGAATATGCAGATAGCTGTGCAGATATTTCCATTTTCAGGCTGATAGCTGTTTAGATATTTCCATGTTCGTACAGATAGCGGTGTAGATATTTCCATCTTCATACAGATAGCGGTGTAGATATTTCCATGCTTATACAGATTGCAGTGAAGATGTATGCATGTTTACACAGATAGCGGTGTAGATATTTCCATGTTGATGCAGATGGCGGTGTAGATATTTCCATGTTCATCCAGATGGCTGTGTAGATATATCCATGTTCATACAGATAGCGGTGTAGATATTTCCATGTTCATACAGATAGTGGTGTAGATATTTAAATGCTCATACAGATAGCGGTGTAGCTATTTCCATGTTCATACAGATAGCGCTGTAGATATTTCCATTTTCATAGAGATAGCGTTGTAGATATTTCCATGTTCATAGAGATAGCGGTGCTTATATTTCCATGTTTATACAGGTAGCGGTGTAGTTATTTCCATGTTTATACAGGTAGCGGTGTAGATATTACCATTTTCATACAGATAGCAGTGCTGATATTTCCAAGTTTATACAGATAGCGGTGAAGATATCTCCATCTTAATACAGATGGCAGTGTAGATATTTATATGTTCATACAGATGGCGGTGCAGTTATTTCCATGTTCATACAGATGGCGGTGTAGATATTTCCATGTTTATAGAGATAGCGGTGTAGTTATTTCCAAGTGTATAGAGATAGCTTTGTAGATATTTAGATGTATATGCAGATAGCTGTGTAGATAATTCTATTTTCATGCCGATAGCGCTTTATATATTTCCATGTTCAAACAGATAGCGGTGTAGATATTTCCATGTTCATACAGATAGCGGTGTAGATATTTCCATGTTTATACAGATAGCGGTGAAGATGTATGCATGTTTACACAGATAGCGGTGTAGATATTTCCATGTTCATGCAGATCACGGTGTAGATATTTCCATGTTCATCCAGATGGCTGTGTAGACATATCCATGTTCATACGGATGGCGGTGAAGATAATTCCATGTTCATACACATAGAGGTGTAGATATTTCCTTGTTCATACAGAGTGTGGTGTAGATATTTCCATATACATACAGATAGAGGGGCTGATATTTCCATGTTCATACAGATAGCGGTGCTGATATTTCCATGTTTTTACAGGTAGCGGTGTAGATATTTCCATGTTTATACAGATTGCGGTGAAGAAGTATGCATATTTACACAGATAGCGGTGTAGATATTTCCATGTTCATACACATAGCGGTGTAGATATTTCCATGTTTATACAGATAGCGGTGAAGATGTATGCATGTTTACACAGATAGCGGTGTAGATATTTCCATGTTCATACAGATCACGGTGTAGATATTTCCATGTTAATCCAGATGGCTGTGTAGACATATCCATGTTCTTACAGATGGCGGTGAAGATATTTCCATGTTAATACAGATATCGGTGTAGATGTTTCCATGTTCATACAGATAGCGGTGTAGATATTTCCATGTTCATACAGATGGCTGTGTATATATATCCATGTTCAAACAGATGACGGTGAAGATATTTGAATGTTCATACAGATAGCGGTGTAGATATTTCCATGTTCATACAGATAGCGGTGTAGATATTTCCATGTTCATACCGATAGCGGTGCTGATATTTCCATGTTTATACAGGTAGCGGTGTAGATATTTCCATGTTTTTACAGATAGCGGTGTAGCTATTTCCATGTTCATACAGATAGCGGTGTAGATATTTCCATGTTCATCCAGATGGCTGTGTAGATATGTCCAAGTTCATACAGATGGCGGTGAAGATATTTCCATGTTCATACGAATAGCGGTGTAGATATTTCCATGTTCATACAGATAACGGTGTAGATATTTCCATGTTCATACAGATAGAGGGGCTGATATTTCCATGTTCATACAGATAGCGGTGCTGATATTTCCATGTTTCTACAGGTAGCGGTGTAGATATTTCCATGTTTATACAGATAGCGGTGTAGATATTTCCATGTTTATACAGATAACGGTGTAGATATCTTCGTCTTAATACAGATAGCCGTGTAGATATTTATATGTTCATACAGATGGCGTTGCAGATATTTCCATGTTCATACAGATGGCGGTGTAGATATTTCCATGTTCATACAGATAGCGGTGCTGATATTTCCATGTTTATACAGGTAGCGGTGTAGATATTTCCATGTTTATACATATAGCGGTGTAGATATTTCCAAGTTTATGCAGATAGCGGTGTAGATATCTCCATCTTAATATAGATGTGGGTGTAGATATTTATATCTTCATACAGATGGCGGTGCAGATATTTCCATGTTCATACAGATGGCGGTGTAGATATTCGCATGTTTATAGAGATAGCGCTGTAGTTATTTCCATGTGTAAAGAGATAGCTTTGTAGATATTTCCATGTATATGCAGATAGCTGTGTAGATATTTCCATTTTCATGCAGATAGCGGTTTAGATATTTCCATGTTCAAACAGATAGCGGTGTAGATATTTCCATGTTCATAGAGATAGCGGTGTAGCTATTTCCATGTTCATACCGATAGCGGCGTAGATATTTCCATGTTCATCCAGATGGCTGTGTAGACATATCCATGTTCATACAGATGGCGGTGAAGATAATTCCATGTTCATACAGATAGCGGTGTAGATATTTCCATGTTCATACAGAGTGTGGTGTAGATATTTCCATATTCATTCAGATAGAGGGGCTGATATTTCCATGTTCCTACAGATAGCGGTGCTGATATTTCCATGTTTTTACAGGTAGCGGTGTAGATATTTCCATCTTTATACAGATAGCGGTGTAGATATTTCCATGTTTATGCAGATAGCGGTGTAGATATTTCCATGTTTATACAGATAGCGGTGTAGATATGTCCATCTTAATACAGATGGCGGTGTAGATATATATATGTTCATACAGATGGCCGTGCAGATATTTCCATGTTCATACAGATAGCGGTGTAGTTATTTCCATGTGTAAAGAGATAGCTGTATAGATACTTCCATGTGTATGCAGATAGTTGTGTAGATATTTCCATTTTCATGCAGATAGCGGTTTAGATATTTCCATGTTCAAACAGATAGCGGTGTAGATATTTCCATGTTCATACAGATAGCGGTGTAGATATTTCCATGTTTATACAGATAGCGGTGAAGATGTATGCATGTTGACACAGATAGCTGTGTAGATATTTCCGTGTTCATACAGATAGCGGTGTAGATATTTCCATGTTCATACAGATAGCGGTGTAGATATTTCCATGTTTATACAGATAGCGGTGAAGATGTATGCATGTTTACACAGATAGCGGTGTAGATTTTTCCATGTTCATACAGATAGCGGTGTAGATATTTCCATGTTCATACAGATAGCTGTGTAGATATTTCCATGTTCATACAGATAGCGGTGTAGATATTTCCATGTTCATACAGATAGCGGTGTAGCTATTTCCATGTTCGTACAGATAGCGGTGTAGATATTTCCATCTTCATAGAGATAGCGGTGTAGATATTTCCATGTTCATACAGATAACGGTGCTGATATTTCCATGTTTATACAGGTAGCGGTGTAGTTATTTCCATGTTTACACAGATAGCAGTGTAGATATTTCCATGTTTATACATATAGCGGTGTAGATATTTCCAAGTTTATACAGATAGCGGTGTAGACATCTCCAACTTAATATAGATGGGGGTGTAGATATTTATATCTTCATACAGATGGCGGTGCAGATATTTCCATGTTCATACAGATGGCGGTGTAGATATTTGCATGTTTATAGAGATAGCGCTGTAGTTATTTCCATGTGTAAAGAGATAGCTTTGTAGATATTTCCATGTGTATGCAGATAGTTGTGTAGATATTTCCATTTTCATGCAGATAGCGGTGTACATATTTCCATGTTCAAACAGACTGCGGTGTAGATATTTCCATGTTCATGCAGATAGCAGTGTAGATATTTCCATGTTTATACAGATAGCGGTGAAGATGTATGCATGTTTACACAGATAGCGGTGTATATAATTCCACGTTCATACAGATAGCGGTGTAGATATTTCCATGTTCATACAGATAGAGGGGCTGATATTTCCATGTTCATACAGATAGCGGTGCTGATATTTCCATGTTTCTACAGGTAGCGGTGTAGATATTTCCATGTTTATAAAGATAGCGGTGATGATGTATGCATATTTACACAGATAGCGGTGTAGATATTTCCATGTTCGTACAGATCGCGGTGTAGATATTTCCATGTTTATCTAGATGGCTGTGTAGACATATCCATGTTCATACAGATGGCGGTGAAGGTATTTCCATGTTCATACAGATAGCGGTGTAGATATTTCCATGTTCATACAGATAGCGGTGTAGATATGTCCATGTTCATACAGATAGTGGTGTAGATATTTCCATATTCAAACAGATAGCGGTGTAGATATTTCCATGTTCATACAGATAGCGGTGCTGATATTTCCATCTTTATACAGGTAGTGGTGTAGATATTTCCATGTTTATACAGATAGCGGTGTAGATATTTCCATGTATATACAGATAGCGGTGTAGATATCTCCGTCTTAATACAGATGGCGGTGTAGATATTTCCATGTTCATACAGATAGCGGTGTCGATATTTCCATGTTTATGCAGATAGTGGTGAAGATCTATGCATGTTTACACAGATAGCGGTGTAGATATTTCCATGTTCATACAGATAGCGGTGTAGATATTTCCATGTTCATACAGATAGCGGTGTAGATATTTCCATGTTCATACAGATAGCGGTGTAGATATTTCCATCTTCATAGAGATAGCGGTGTAGATATTTCCATGTTCATACAGATAACGGTGTAGATATTTCCATGTTTAAACAGATAGCGGTGTAGATATTTCCATGTTTATATATATAGCGGTGTAGATATTTCCAAGTTTATACAGATAGCGGTGTAGATATCTCCATCTTAATATAGATGGGAGTGTAGATATTTATATTTTCATACAGATGGCGTTGTAGATATTTCCATGTTCATACAGATGGCGGTGTAGATATTTGCATGTTTATAGAGTTAGCGCTATAGTTATTTCCATGTGTAAAGAGATAGCTTTGTAGATATTTCCATGTATATGCAGATCGCTGTGTAGATATTTCCATTTTCATGCAGATAGCGGTGTAGATATTTCCATGTTCAAACAGATAGTGGTGTAGATATTTCCATGTTCATGCAGATAGCAGTGTAGATATTTCCATGTTTATACAGATAGCGGTGAAGATGTATGCATGTTTACACAGATAGCGGTGTATATATTTCCATGTTCATACAGATAGCAGTGTAGATATTTAAATGCTCCTCCAGATGGCTGTGTAGATATATCCATGTTCAAACAGATGGCGGTGAAGATGTTTCCATGTTCATACAGATAGCGGTGTAGTTATTTCCATGTGTAAAGAGATAGCAGTGTAAATATTTCCATGTATATGCAGATAGCTGTGTAGATATTTCCATTTTCATGCAGATAGCGGTTTAGATATTTCCATGTTCAAACAGATAGCGCTGTAGATATTTCCATGTTCATAGAGATAGCGGTGTAGATATTTCCATGTTCATACAGATAGCGGTGTAGATACTTCCATGTTCATACTGATAGCTGTTCAGATATTTCCATGTTCATAAGGATGGCGGTGTAGATATTTCCATGTTCAAAGAGATAGCGGTGTAGATATTTCCATGTTCATACAGATAGCGTTGCTGATATTTCCATCTTTATACAGGTAGTGGTGTAGATATTTCCATGTTTATACAGAGAGCGGTGTAGATATTTCCATGTTTATACAGATAGCGGTGTAGATATCTCCTTCTTAATACAGATGGCGGAGTAGATATTTATATGTACATGCAGATGGCGGTGCAGATATTTCCATGTTCATACAGATAGCGGTGTAGCTATTTCCATGTTCATACCGATAGCTGCGTAGATATTTCCATGTTCATCCAGATGGCTGTGTAGACATATCCATGTTCATACAGATGGCGGTGAAGATAATTCCATGTTCATACAGATTGCGGTGTAGATATTTCCATGTTCATACAGAGTGTGGTGTAGATATTTCCATATTCATACAGATAGAGGGGCTGATATTTCCATGTTCATACAGATAGCGGTGCTGATATTTCCATGTTATTACAGGTAGCGCTGTAGATATTTCCATGTTTATACAGATAGCGGTGTAGATATTTCCATGTATATACAGATAGCGGTGTAGATATCTCCGTCTTAATACAGATGGCGGTGTAGATATTTCCATGTTCATACAGATAGCGGTGTAGATATTTCCATGTTTATGCAGATAGCGGTGAAAATGTATGCATGTTTACACAGATGGCGGTGTAGATATCTCCATCTTAATATAGTTGGGAATGTAGATATTTATATCTTCATACAGATGGCGGTGTAGATATTTCCATGTTCATACAGATGGCGGTGTAGATATTTGCATGTTTATAGAGATAGCGCTATAGTTATTTCCATGTGTAAAGAGATAGCTTTGTAGATATTTCCATGTATATGCAGATCGCTGTGTAGATATTTCCATTTTCATGCAGATAGCGGTGTAGATATTTCCATGTTCAAACAGATAGCGGTGTAGATATTTCCATGTTCATAGAGATAGCGTTGTAGATATTTCCTTGTTCATACAGATAGCGGTGTAGATACTTCCATGTTCGTACAGATAGCGGTGCAGATATTTCCATGTTCATAAGGATGGCGGTGTAGATATTTCCATGTTTATAGAGATAGCGATGTAGTTATTTCCATGTGTAAAGAGATAGCTTTGTAGACATTTCCATGTATATGCAGATAGCTGTGTAGATATTTCCATTTTCATGCAGATAGCGGTGTAGATATTTCCATGTTCAAACAGATAGCGGTGTAGATATTTCCATGTTCATACAGATAGCGGTGTAGATATTTCCATGTTTATACAGATAGCGGTGAAGATGTATGCATGTTTACACAGATAGCGGTGTATATATTTCCATGTTCATACAGATAGCTGTGTAGATATTTCCATGTTCATCCAGATGGCTGTGTAGATATATCCATGTTCATACAGATGGCGGTGAAGATATTTCCATTTTCATACAGATAGCGGTGTAGCTATTTCCATGTTCATACAGATAGCGGTGTAGATATTTCCATGTTCATCCAGATGGCTGTGTAGATATATCCATGTTCATACAGATGGCGGTGAAGATATTTCCATGTTCATACGGATAGCGGTGTAGATATTTCCATGTTCATACAGATAGTGGTGTAGATATTTCCATATTCATACATATAGCGGTGTAGCTATTTCCATGTTCATACAGATAGCGGTGTAGATATTTCCATGTTCACCCAGATGGCTGTTTAGATATATCCATGTTCATACAGATGGCGGTGAAGATATTTCCATGTTCATACGGATAGCGGTGTAGATATTTCCATGTTCATACAGATAGCGGTGTAGATATTTCCATGCTCATACAGATAGAGGGGCTGATATTTCCATGTTCATGCAGATTGCGGTGCTGATATTTCCATGTTTATACAGGTAGCGGTGTAGATATTTCCATGTTTATACAGATAGCGGTGTAGATATTTCCATGTTTATACAGATAGCGGTGTAGATATCTCTATCTTAATACAGATGGCCGTGTAGTTATTTATATGTTCATACAGATGGCGGTGCAGATATTTCCATGTTCATACAGATGGCGGTGTAGATATTTCCATGTTCATACAGATACCGATGTAGTTATTTCCCTGTGTAAAGAGATAGCAGTGTAGATATTTATAAGTATGTGCAGATAGCTCTGTAGGTATTTCCATTTTCATGCAGATAGCGGTTTAGATATTCCCATGTTCAAACAGATTGCGGTGTAGATATTTCCATGTGTAAAGAGATAGCTGTGTAGATATTTCCATGTATATGCAGATAGCTGTGTAGATATTTCCATTTTCATGCAGATAGCGGTTTAGATATTTCCATCTTCAAACAGATAGCGGTGTAGATATTTCCATGTTCATAGAGATAGCGGTGTAGATATTTCCATGTTCATACAGATAGTGGTGTAGATATTTCCATGTTCATGCAGATGGCTGTGTAGATATATCCATGTTCATACTGATGGCGGTGAAGATATTTCCATGTTCATACAGATAGCGGTGTAGATATTTCCATGTTCATACAGATAGCGGTGCAGATATTTCCATGTTCATACTGATAGCGGTGCTGATATTTCCATGTTTATACAGATAGCGGTGTAGATATTTCCATGTTTAAACAGATAGCGGTGTAGATATTTCCATGTTTATACAGATAGCGGTGTAGCTATTTCCATGTTCATACAGATAGCGGTGTAGATATTTCCATGTTCATACAGATAGCGGTGTAGATATTTCCATGTTCATACAGATAGCGGTGTATGTATTTCCATGTTCATACAGATAGTGGTGTAGATTTTTCCATGTTTATACAGATAGCGGTGTAGATATGTCCATGTTCATCCAGGAGGCTGTGTCGATATATCCATGTTCATACAGATGGCGGTGAAGATATTTCCATGTTCATACAGATAGCGGTGTAGTTATTTCCATGTGTAAAGAGATAGCTCTGTAGATATTTCCATGTATATGCAGATAGCGGTGTAGACATTTCCATTTTCATGCTGATAGCAGTTTAGATATTTCCATGTTGTAACAGATAGCGGTGTAGATATTTCCATGTTCATACAGATAGCGGTGCAGATATTTCCATGTTCGTACAGATAGCGGTGTAGATATTTCCATCTTCATAGAAATAGCGGTGTACATATTTCCATGTTCATACAGATAACGGTGTAGATATTTCCATGTTTATACAGATAGCGGTGTAGATATTTCCATGTTTATACAGATAGCGGTGTAGATATTTCCAAGTTTATACAGATAGCGGTGTAGATATCTCCATCTTAATATAGAAGGGAGTGTAGATATTTATATTTTCATACAGATGGCGGTGCAGATATTTCCATGTTCATACAGATGGCGGTGTAGATATTTGCATGTTTATAGAGATAGCGCTGTAGTCATTTCCATGTGTAAAGAGATAGCTTTGTAGATATTTCCATGTATATGCAGATCGCTGTGTAGATATTTCCATTTTCATGCAGATAGCGGTGAAGATATTTCCATGTTCAAACAGATAGTGGTGTAGATATTTCCATGTTCATGCAGATAGCAGTGTAGATATTTCCATGTTTATACAGATAGCGGTGAAGATGTATGCATGTTTACACAGATAGCGGTGTATATATTTCCATGTTCATACAGATAGCGGTGTAGATATTTCCATGCTCCTCCAGATGGCTGTGTAGATATATCCATGTTCATACAGATGGCGGTGAAGATATTTCCATGTTCATACAGATAGCGGTGTAGTCATTTCCACGTGTAAAGAGATAGCTGTGTAGATATTTCCATGTATATGCAGATAGATGTGTAGATATTTCCATTTTCATGCAGATAGCGGTTTAGATATTTCCATGTTCAAACAGATAGCGGTGTAGATATTTCCATGTTCATAGAGATAGTGGTGTAGATATTTCCATGTTCATACAGATAGCGGTGTAGATATTTCCATGTTCACGCAGATGGCTGTGTAGATATATCCATGTTCATACTGATGGCGGTGAAGATATTTCCATGTTCATACAGATAGCGGTGTAGATATTTCCATGTTCATACAGATAGCAGTGCAGAGATTTCCATGTTCATACTGATAGCGGTGCTGATATTTCCATGTTCATACAGATAGCGGTGTAGATATTTCCATGTTCATACAGATAGCGGTGTAGATATTTCCATGCTCATACAGATAGCGGTGTAGATATTTTCATGCTCATACAGATAGAGGGGCTGATATTTCCATGTTCATACAGATTGCGGTGCTGATATTTCCATGTTTATACAGGTAGCGGTGTAGATATTTCCATGTTTATACATGTAGCGGTGTAGATATTTCCATGTTTATACAGATAGTGGTGTAGATATTTCCATGTTTATACAGATAGCGGTGTAGATATCTCTATCTTAATACAGATGGCCGAGTAGTTATTTATATGTTCATACAGATGGCGGTGCAGATATTCCCATGTTCATACAGATGGCGGTGTAGATATTTCCATGTTCATACAGATAGCGGTGTAGTTATTTCCATGTGTAAAGAGATAGCTGTGTAGATATTTATATGTATGTGCAGATAGCTCTGTAGATATTTCCATTTTCATGCAGATAGCGGTTTAGATATTCCCATGTTCAAACAGATAGCGGTGTAGATATTTCCATGTTCATACAGACAGCGGTGTAGATATTTCCATGTTTATACAGATAGCGGTGATGTTGTATGCATGTTTACACAGATAGCGGTGTAGATATTTCCATGTTCGTACAGATCGTGGTGTAGATATTTCCATGTTTATCTAGAAGGCTGTGTAGACATATCCATGTTCATACAGAAGGCGGTGAAGGTATTTCCATGTTCATACAGATAGCGGTGTAGATATTTCCATGTTCATACAGATAGCGGTGTAGATATTTCCATGTTCATACAGATAGCGGTGTAGATATTTCCATGTTTATACAGATAGCGGTGTAGATATCTCCTTCTTAATACAGATGGCGTAGTAGATATTTATATGTACATACAGATGGCCGTGCAGATATTTCCATGTTCATACAGATAGCGGTGTAGCTATTTCCATGTTCATACCGATAGCTGCGTAGGTATTTCCATGTTCATCCAGATGGCTGTGTAGACATATCCATGTTCATACAGATGGCGGTGAAGATAATTCCATGTTCATACAGATAGCGGTGTAGATATTTCCATGTTCATACAGAGTGTGGTGTAGATATTTCCATATTCATACAGATAGAGGGGCTGATATTTCCATGTTCATACAGATAGCGGTGTAGTTATTTCCATGTGTAAAGGGGTATCTGTGTAGATATTTCCATTTATATGCAGATAGCTGTGCAGATATTTCCATTTTCATGCAGATAGCGGTTTAGATATTTCCATGTTCAAACAGATAGCGGTGTAGATATTTCCATGTTCGTACAGATAGCGGTGTAGATATTTCCATGTTTATACAGATAGCGGTGAAGATGTATGCATGTTTACACAGATAGCAGTGTAGATATTTCCATGTTCATACAGATAGCGGTGTAGATATTTCCATGTTCATCCAGATGGCTGTGTAGATATATCCATGTTCATACAGATAGCGGTGTAGATATTTCCATGTTTATACAGATAGCGGTGTAGATATTTCCATGTTTATACAGATAGCGGTGTAGATATCTGCATCTTAATACAGATGGCCGTGTAGATATGTATATGTTCATACAGATGTCGGTGCAGATATTTCCATGTTCATACAGATGGCGGTGGAAATATTTCCATGTTCATACAGATAGTGGTGTAGTTATTTCCATGTGTAAAGAGATTGCTGTGTAGATATTTCCATGTTTATGCAGATAGCTGTGTAGATATTTCCATTTTCATGCAGATAGCGGCGTAGATATTTCCATGTTCAAACAGATAGCGGTGTAGATATTTCCATGTTCATTCAGATAGTGGTGTAGATATTTCCATGTTCATACAGATAGCGGTGTAGCTATTTCCATGTTCATACAGATAGCGGTGTAGATATTTCCATGTTCATAGAGATAGCGGTGTAGATATTTCCATGTTCATACAGATAGCGGTGCTGATATTTCCATGTTTATACAGGAAGCGGTGTAGTCATTTCCATGTTTATTCAGATATCGGTGTAGATATTTCCATGTTCATACAGATAGCGGTGTAGATATTTCCATGTTTGTACAGATAGCGGTGAAGCGTATGCACGTTTACACAGATAGCGGTGTAGCTATTTCCATGTTCATACAGATAGCGGTGTAGATATTTCCATGTTCATCCAGATGGCTGTGTAGACATATCCATGTTCATACAGATGGCAGTGAAGATATTTCCATGTTTATACAGATAGCGGTGTAGATATTTCCATGTTCATACAGATAGCGGTGTAGATATCTCCATGTTCATACAGATGGCTGTGTAGATATATCCATGTTCATACAGATGGCGGTGAAGGTATTTCCATGTTCATACCGATAGCGGTGCTGATATTTCCATGTTTATACAGGTAGCGGTGTAGATATTTCCATGTTTATACAGATAGCTGTGTAGATATTTCCATGTTTATACAGATAGCGGTGTAGGTATTTCCATTTTTATTCAGATAGCGGTTTAGATATCTCCATCTTAATACAGATGGTGGTGTAGATATTTATATGTCCATACAGATGGCGGTGCAGATATTTCCATGTTCATACAGATGGCGGTGTAGACATTCCCCTATTCATACAGATAGCGGTGTAGTTATTTCCATGTGTAAAGGGATAGCTGTGTAGATATTTCCATTTATATGCAGATAGCTGTGCAGATATTTCCATTTTCATGCAGATAGCGGTTTAGATATTTCCATGTTCAAACAGATAGCGGTGTAGATATTTCCATGTTCGTACAGATAGCGGTGTAGATATTTCCATGTTTATACAGATAGCGGTGAAGATGTATGCATGTTTATACAGATAGCAGTGTAGATATTTCCATCTTCATACAGATAGCGGTGTAGATATTTCCATGTTCATCCAGATGGCTGTGTAGATATATCCATGTTCATAGAGATAGCGGTGTAGGTATTTCCATGTTCATACAGATAGCGGTGTAGATATTTCCATGTTCATACAGATAGCGGTGTAGCTGTTTCCATGTTCATACAGATGGCGGTGTAGATATTTCCATGTTCATACAGATAGCGGTGTAGATATTTCCATGTTCATACAGATAGCGGTGGTGCTATTTCCATGTTTATACAGGTAGCGGTGTAGATATTTCCATGTTAATACAGATAGAGGTGTAGCTATTTCCATGTTCATACAGATAGCGGTGTAGATATTTCCATGTTCATCCAGATGGCTGTGTAGATATATCCATGTTCATACAGATGGCGGTGAAGATATTTCCGTGTTCGTACAGATAGCGGTGCTGGTATTTCCATGTTTATACAGGTAACGGTGTAGATATTTCCATGTTAATACACGTAGCGGTGTAGACATTTCCATGTTTATACAGATAGCGGTGTAGATATTTCCATGTTTATACAGGCAGCGTTGTAGATATTTCTATCTTAATACAGATGGCCGTGTAGTTATTTATATGTTCATACAGATGGCGGTGCTGATATTTCCATGTTTATACAGGCAGCGGTGAAGATATTTCCATGTTTATACAGATAGCAGTTTAGATATTTCCTTCTTAATACAGATAGCGGTGTAGATATTTATATGTTTATACAGATGGCGGTGCAGATACTTTCATGTTCATACAGATGGCGTTGTAGATATTTCCATGTTTATAGATATAGCGGTGTAGTTATTTCTATGTGTAAAGAGATAGCTGTGTAGATATTTCCATGTATATGCAGATAGCTGTGTAGATATTTCCATGTTTATACAGATAGCGGTGAAGATGTATGCATGTTTATACAGATAGCAGTGTAGATATTTCCATCTTCATACAGATAGCGGTGTAGATATTTCCATGTTCATCCAGATGGCTGTGTAGATATATCCATGTTCATACAGATAGCGGTGTAGGTATTTCCGTGTTCATACAGATAGCGGTGTAGATATTTCCATGTTTATACAGATAGCGGTGAAGATGTATGCATGTTTACACAGATAGCAGTGTAGATATTTCCATGTTCATACAGATAGCGGTGTAGATATTTCCATGTTCATACAGATAGCGGTGTAGATATTTCCATGTTCACCCAGATGGCGGTGTAGATATATCCATGTTCATACAGACGGCGGTGAAGATATTTCCATGTTCATATGGATAGCGGTGTAGATATTTCCATGTTCTTACAGATAGAGGGGCTGATATTTCCATGTTCATACAGATAGCGGTGCTGATATTTCCATGTTTCTACAGGTAGCGGTGTAGATATTTCCATGTTTATACAGATAGCGGTGTAGATATCACTATCTTAATACAGATGGCCGTGTAGTTATTTATATGTTCATACAGATGGCGGTGCAGATATTTCCATGTTCATACAGATGGTGGTGTAGATATTTCCATGTTCATACAGATAGCGGTGTAGTTATTTCCATGTGTAAAGAGATAGCTGTGTAGATATTTCCGTGTATATGCAGATAGCTCTGTAGATATTTCCATTTTCATGCAGATAGCGGTTTAGATATTTCCATGTTCAAACAGATAGCGGTGTAGATATTTCCATGTTCAAACAGATAGCGGTGTAGATATTTCCATGTTCATCTAGATGGCTGTGTAGACATATCCATGTGCATACAGATGGCGGTGAAGGTATTTCCATGTTCATACAGATAGCGGTATAGATATTTCCATGTTCATACAGATAGCGGTGTAGATATTTCCATGTTCATACAGATAGCGGTGTAGATATTTCCATGTTCAAACAGATAGCGGTGTAGATATTTCCATGTTCATACAGATAGCGGTGCTGATATTTCCATCTTTATACAGGTAGTGGTGTAGATATTTCCATGTTTATACAGATAGCGGTGTAGATATTTCCATGTTTATACAGATAGCGGTGTAGATATCTCCTTCTTCATACAGATGGTGGCGTAGATATTTATATGTACATACAGATGGCAGTGCAGATATTTCCATGTTCATACAGATAGCGGTGTAGCTATTTCCATGTTCATACCGATAGCTGCGTAGATATTTCCATGTTCATCCAGATGGCTGTGTAGACATATCCATGTTCATAGAGATGGCGGTGAAGATAATTCCATGTTCATACAGATTGCGGTGTAGATATTTTCATGTTCATACAGAGTGTGGTGTAGATATTTCCATATTCACACAGATGGGGGGCTGATATTTCCATGTTCATACAGATAGCGGTGCTGATATTTCCATGTTTTTACAGGTAGCGCTGTAGATATTTCCATGTTTATACAGATAGCGGTGTAGATATTTCCATGTATATACAGATAGCGGTGTAGATATGTCCGTCTTAATACAGATGGCGGTGTAGATATTTATATGTTCATACACATGGCCGTGCAGATATTTCCATGCTCATACAGATAGCGGTGTAGTTATTTCCATGAGTAAAGAGATAGCTGTGTAGATACTTCCATGTATATGCAGATAGTTGTGTAGATATTTCCATTTTCATGCAGATAGCGGTTTAGATATTTCCATGTTCAAACAGATAGTGGTGTAGATATTTCCATGTTCATACAGATAGCGGTGTAGATATTTCCATGTTAATACAGATAGCGGTGAAGTTGTATGCATGTTTACACAGATAGCGGTGTAGATATTTCCGTGTTCATACAGATAGCGGTGTAGATATTTCCATGTTCATACAGATAGCGGTGTAGATATTTCCATGTTTATGCAGATAGCGGTGAAGATGTATGCATGTTTACACAGATAGCGGTGTAAATATTTCCATGTTCATACAGATAGCGGTGTAGATATTTCCATGTTCATACAGATAGCGGTGTAGATATTTCCATGTTCATACAGATAGCGGTGTAGATATTTTCATCTTCATAGAGATAGCTGTGTAGATATTTCCATGTTCATACAGATAACGGTGTAGATATTTCCATGTTTATACAGATAGCGGTGTAGATATTTCCATGTTTATATATATAGCGCTGTAGATATTTCCAAGTTTATACAGATAGCGGTGTAGATGTCTCCATCTTAATATAGAAGGAAGTGTAGATATTTATATCTTCATACAGATGGCGGTGTAGATATTTCCATGTTCATACAGATGGCGGTGTAGATATTTGCATGTTTATAGAGATAGCGCTGTAGTTATTTCCATGTGTAAAGAGATACCTTTGTAGATATTTCCATGTATATGCAGATCGCTGTGTAGATATTTCCATTTTCATGCAGATAGCGGTGTAGATATTTCCATGTTCACACAGATAGCGGTGTAGATATTTCCATGTTCATGCAGATAGCAGTGTAGATATTTCTATGTTTATACAGATAGCAGTGAAGATGTATGCATGTTTACACAGATAGCGGTGTATATATTTCGATGTTCATACAGATAGCAGTGTAGATATTTCCATGCTCCTCCAGATGGCTGTATAGATATATCCATGTTCATACAGATGGCGGTGAAGATATTTCCATGTTCATACAGATAGCGGTGTAGTTATTTCCATGTGTAAAGAGATAGCTGTGTAAATATTTCCATGTAAATGCAGATAGCTGTGTAGATATTTCCATTTTCATGCAGATAGCGGTTTAGATATTTCCATGTTCAAACAGATAGCGGTGTAGATAGTTCCATGTTCATAGAGATAGCGGTGTAGATATTTCCATGTTCATACAGATAGCTGTGTAGATACTTCCATGTTCATACAGATAGCGGTGCAGATATTTCCATGTTCATACAGATGGCGGTGTAGATATTTCCATGTTTATAGAGATAGCGTTGTAGTTATTTCCATGTGTAAAGAGATAGCTTTGTAGACATTTCAATGTATATGCAGATAGCTGTGTAGATATTTCCATTTTCATGCAGATAGCGGTGTAGATATTTCCATGTTCAAACAGATTGCGGTGTAGATATTTCCATGTTCATACAGATAGCGGTTTAGATATTTCCATGCTTATACAGATAGCGGTGATGATGTATGCATGTTTACACAGATAGCGGTGTATATATTTCCATGTTCATACAGATAGCTGTGTAGATATTTCCATGTTCATCCAGATGGCTGTGTAGATATATCCATATTCATACAGATGGCGGTTGAGATATTTCCATTTTCATACAGATAGTGGTGTAGATATTTCCATGTTCATACAGATAGCAGTGTAGATATTTCCATGTTCATCCAGATGGCTGTGTAGATATATCCATGTTAATACAGATGGCGGTGAAGATATTTCCATGTTCATACGGATAGCGGTGTAGATATTTCCATGTTCATACAGATAGTGGTGTAGATATTTCCATATTCATACAGATAGCGGTGTAGCTATTTCCATGTTCATACAGATAGCGGTGTAGATATTTCCATGTTCACCCAGATGGCTGTGTAGATATATCCATGTTCATACAGATGGCGGTGAAGATATTTCCATGTTCATACGCATAGCGGTGTAGATATTTCCATGTTCATACAGATAGCGGTGTAGATATTTCCATCTTCATACATATAGAGGGGCTGATATTTCCATGTTCATACAGATTGCAGTGCTGATATTTCCATGTTTATACAGGTAGCGGTGTAGATATTTCCATGTTTATACAGGTAGCGGTGTAGATATCACTATCTTAATACAGATGGCCGTGTAGTTATTTATATGTTCATACAGATGGCGGTGCAGATATTTCCATGTTCATACAGATGGCGGTGTAGATATTTCCATGTTCATACAGATAGCGGTGTAGTTATTTCCATGTGTAAAGAGATAGCTGTGTAGATATTTATATGTATGTGCAGATAGCTCTGTCGATATTTCCATTTTCATGCAGATAGCGGTTTAGATATTCCCATGTTCAAACAGATAGCGGTGTAGATATTTCCATGTTCATACAGACAGCGGTGTAGATATTTCCATGTTTATACAGATAGCGGTGATGATGTATGCATGTTTACACAGATAGCGGTGTAGATATTTCCATGTTCGTACAGATCACGGTGTAGATATTTCCATGTTCATCTAGATGGCTGTGTAGACATATCCATGTTCATACAGAAGGCGGTGAAGGTATTTCCATGTTCATACAGATAGCGGTGTAGATATTTCCATGTTCATACAGATAGCGGTGTAGATATTTCCATGTTCATACAGATAGCGGTGTAGATATTTCCATGTTTATACAGATAGCGGTGTAGATATCTCCTTCTTAATACAGATGGCGGAGTAGATATTTATATGTACATACAGATGGCAGTGCAGATATTTCCATGTTCATACAGATAGCGGTGTAGCTATTTCCTTGTTCATACCGATAGCTGCGTAGATATTTCCATGTTCATCCAGTTGGCTGTGTAGACATATCCATGTTCATACAGATGGCGGTGAAGATAATTCCATGTTCATACAGATAACGGTGTAGATATTTCCATGTTCATACAGAGTGTGGTGTAGATATTTCCATATTCATACAGATAGAGGGGCTGATATTTCCATGTTCATACAGATAGCGGTGCTGATATTTCCATGTTTTTACAGGTAGCGGTGTAGATATTTCCATGTTTACACAGATAGCGGTGTAGATATTTCCATGTTTATACAGATAGAGGTGTAGATATCTCCATCTTAATACAGATGGCGGTGTAGATATTTATATGTTCATACAGATGGCCGTGCAGATATTTCCATGTTCATACAGATAGCGGTGTAGTTATTTCCATGTGTAAAGAGAGAGCTGTGTAGATACTTCCATGTATATGCAGATAGTTGTGTAGATATTTCCATTTTCATGCAGATAGCGGTTTAGATATTTCCATGTTCAAACAGATAGCGGTGTAGATATTTCCATGTTCATAGAGATACCGGTGTAGATATTTCCATGTTCATACAGATAGAGGGGTTATTTCCATGTTCTTACAGATAGCGGTGCTGATATTTCCATGTTTATACAGGTAGCGGTGTAGATATTTCCATGTTTATACAGATAGCAGTGTAGATATTTCCATGTTTATACAGATAGCGGTGTAGATATTTCCATGTTTTTACAGATAGCGGTGTAGATATCTCCATCTTAATACAGATGGCGGAGTAGATATTTATATGTTCATACAGATGGCAGTGCAGATATTTCCATGTTCATACAGATGGCGGTGTAGATATTTCCATGTTCATACAGATAGCGGTGTAGTTATTTCCATGTGTAAAGAGATAGCTGTGTAGATATTTCCATGTATTTGCAGATAGCTGTGTAGAGATTTCCATTTTCATGCTGATAGCGGTTTAGATATTTAAATGTTCAAACAGATAGCGGTGTAGATATTTCCATGTTCATACAGATAGCGGTGTAGATATTTCCATGTTCATACAGATAGAGGGGTTATTTCCATGTTCTTACAGATAGCGGTGCTGATATTTCCATGTTTATACAGGTAGCGGTGTAGATATTTCCATGTTTAAACAGATAGCGGTGTAGATATTTCCATGTTCATACAGATAGCAGTGTAGATATTTCCATGTTTATACAGATAGCGGTGTAGATATTTCCATGTTCATACAGATAGCAGTGTAGATATTTCCATGTTTGTACAGATAGCGGTGTAGATATTTCCATGTTCATACAGATAGCGGTGCTGATATTTCCATGTTTATACAGGTAGCAGTGTAGATATTTCCATGTTTATACAGATAGCGTTGTAGATATTTCCAGGTTTATACAGATAGCGGTGAAGATGTATGCATGTTTACACAGATAGCGGTGTAGATATTTCCATGTTCATACAGATAGCGGTGTAGATATTTCCATGTTCATCCAGATGGCTGTGTAGATATATCCATGTTCATACAGATGGCGGTGAAGATATTTCCATGTTCATACAGATAGCGGTGTAGTTATTTCCAGGTATAAAGAGATAGCTGTGTACATATTTCAAAGAATATGCAGATAGCTGTGCAGATATTTCCATTTTCAGGCTGATAGCTGTTTAGATATTTCCATGTTCGTACAGATAGCGGTGTAGATATTTCCATCTTCATACAGATAGCGGTGTAGATATTTCCATGCTTATACAGATTGCAGTGAAGATGTATGCATGTTTACACAGATAGCGGTGTAGATATTTCCATGTTGATGCAGATGGCGGTGTAGATATTTCCATGTTCATCCAGATGGCTGTGTAGATATATCCATGTTCATACAGATAGCGGTGTAGATATTTCCATGTTCATACAGATAGTGGTGTAGATATTTAAATGCTCATACAGATAGCGGTGTAGCTATTTCCATGTTCATACAGATAGTGCTGTAGATATTTCCATTTTCATAGAGATAGCGTTGTAGATATTTCCATGTTCATAGAGATAGCGGTGCTTATATTTCCATGTTTATACAGGTAGCGGTGTAGTTATTTCCATGTTTATACAGGTAGCGGTGTAGATATTACCATTTTCATACAGATAGCAGTGCTGATATTTCCAAGTTTATACAGATAGCGGTGAAGATATCTCCATCTTAATACAGATGGCAGTGTAGATATTTATATGTTCATACAGATGGCGGTGCAGTTATTTCCATGTTCATACAGATGGCGGTGTAGATATTTCCATGTTTATAGAGATAGCGGTGTAGTTATTTCCAAGTGTATAGAGATAGCTTTGTAGATATTTAGATGTATATGCAGATAGCTGTGTAGATAATTCTATTTTCATGCCGATAGCGCTTTAGATATTTCCATGTTCAAACAGATAGCGGTGTAGATATTTCCATGTTCATACAGATAGCGGTGTAGATATTTCCATGTTTATACAGATAGCGGTGAAGATGTATGCATGTTTACACAGATAGCGGTGTAGATATTTCCATGTTCATGCAGATCACGGTGTAGATATTTCCATGTTCATCCAGATGGCTGTGTAGACATATCCATGTTCATACGGATGGCGGTGAAGATAATTCCATGTTCATACACATAGAGGTGTAGATATTTCCTTGTTCATACAGAGTGTGGTGTAGATATTTCCATATACATACAGATAGAGGGGCTGATATTTCCATGTTCATACAGATAGCGGTGCTGATATTTCCATGTTTTTACAGGTAGCGGTGTAGATATTTCCATGTTTATACAGATTGCGGTGAAGAAGTATGCATATTTACACAGATAGCGGTGTAGATATTTCCATGTTCATAGAGATAGCGGTGTAGATATTTCCATGTTTATACAGATAGCGGTGAAGATGTATGCATGTTTACACAGATAGCGGTGTAGATATTTCCATGTTCATACAGATCACGGTGTAGATATTTCCATGTTAATCCAGATGGCTGTGTAGACATATCCATGTTCTTACAGATGGCGGTGAAGATATTTCCATGTTCATACAGATATCGGTGTAGATGTTTCCATGTTCATACAGATAGCGGTGTAGATATTTCCATGTTCATACAGATGGCTGTGTATATATATCCATGTTCATACAGATGACAGTGAAGATATTTGCATGTTCATACAGATAGCGGTGTAGATATTTCCATGTTCATACAGATAGCGGTGTAGATATTTCCATGTTCATACCGATAGCGGTGCTGATATTTCCATGTTTATACAGGTAGCGGTGTAGATATTTCCATGTTTATACAGATAGCGGTGTAGCTATTTCCATGTTCATACAGATAGCGGTGTAGATATTTCCATGTTCATCCAGATGGCTGTGTAGATATATCCAAGTTCATACAGATGGCGGTGAAGATATTTCCATGTTCATACGAATAGCGGTGTAGATATTTCCATGTTCATACAGATAACGGTGTAGATATTTCCATGTTCATACAGATAGAGGGGCTGATATTTCCATGTTCATACAGATAGCGGTGCTGATATTTCCATGTTTCTACAGGTAGCGGTGTAGATATTTCCATGTTTATACAGATAGCGGTGTAGATATTTCCATGTTTATACAGATAACGGTGTAGATATCTTCGTCTTAATACAGATAGCCGTGTAGATATTTATATGTTCATACAGATGGCGTTGCAGATATTTCCATGTTCATACAGATGGCGGTGTAGATATTTCCATGTTCATACAGATAGCGGTGCTGATATTTCCATGTTTATACAGGTAGCGGTGTAGATATTTCCATGTTTATACAGGTAGCTGTGTAGATATTTCCAAGTTTATGCAGATAGCGGTGTAGATATCTCCATTTTAATATAGATGTGGGTGTAGATATTTATATCTTCATACAGATGGCGGTGCAGATATTTCCATGTTTATACAGTTAGCGGTGTAGATATTTCCATGTCTATACAGATAGCGGTGTAGATATTTCCATGTTTATACATATAGCGGTGTAGATATTTCCAAGTTTATGCAGATAGCGGTGTAGATATCTCCATCTTAATATAGATGTGGGTGTAGATATTTATATCTTCATACAGATGGCGGTGCAGATATTTCCATGTTCATACAGATGGCGGTGTAGATATTCGCATGTTTATAGAGATAGCGCTGTAGTTATTTCCATGTGTAAAGAGATAGCTTTGTAGATATTTCCATGTATATGCAGATAGCTGTGTAGATATTTCCATTTTCATGCAGATAGCGGTTTAGATATTTCCATGTTCAAACAGATAGCGGTGTAGATATTTCCATGTTCATAGAGATAGCGGTGTAGCTATTTCCATGTTCATACCGATAGCGGCGTAGATATTTCCATGTTCATCCAGATGGCTGTGTAGACATATCCATGTTCATACAGATGGCGGAGAAGATAGTTCCATGTTCATACAGATAGCGGTGTAGATATTTCCATGTTCATACAGAGTGTGGTGTAGATATTTCCATATTCATTCAGATAGAGGGGCTGATATTTCCATGTTCCTACAGATAGCGGTGCTGATATTTCCATGTTTTTACAGGTAGCGGTGTAGATATTTCCATCTTTATACAGATAGCGGTGTAGATATTTCCATGTTTATGCAGATAGCGGTGTAGATATTTCCATGTTTATACAGATAGCGGTGTAGATATCTCCATCTTAATACAGATGGCGGTGTAGATATTTATATGTTCATACAGATGGCCGTGCAGATATTTCCATGTTCATACAGATAGCGGTGTAGTTATTTCCATGTGTAAAGAGATAGCTGTATAGATACTTCCATGTGTATGCAGATAGTTGTGTAGATATTTCTATTTTCATGCAGATAGCGGTTTAGATATTTCCATGTTCAAACAGATAGCGGTGTAGATATTTCCATGTTCATACAGATAGCGGTGTAGATATTTCCATGTTTATACAGATAGCGGTGAAGATGTATGCATGTTGACACAGATAGCTGTGTAGATATTTCCGTGTTCATACAGATAGCGGTGTAGATATTTCCATGTTCATACAGATAGCGGTGTAGATATTTCCATGTTTATACAGATAGCGGTGAAGATGTATGCATGTTTACACAGATAGCGGTGTAGATATTTCCATGTTCATACAGATAGCGGTGTAGATATTTCCATGTTCATACAGATAGCTGTGTAGATATTTCCATGTTCATACAGATAGCGGTGTAGATATTTCCATGTTCATACAGATAGCGGTGTAGCTATTTCCATGTTCGTACAGATAGCGGTGTAGATATTTCCATCTTCATAGAGATAGCGGTGTAGATATTTCCATGTTCATACAGATAACGGTGCTGATATTTCCATGTTTATACAGGTAGCGGTGTAGTTATTTCCATGTTTACACAGATAGCAGTGTAGATATTTCCGTGTTTATACATATAACGGTGTAGATATTTCCAAGTTTATACAGATAGCGGTGTAGACATCTCCAACTTAATATAGATGGGGGTGTAGATATTT
Organism: Gorilla gorilla gorilla; assembly: GCF_029281585.2. NCBI lineage: Eukaryota > Metazoa > Chordata > Mammalia > Primates > Hominidae > Gorilla > Gorilla gorilla. Next base: position 141,889,070 of record NC_073236.2, read on the forward strand.
ATATCTTCATACAGATGGCGGTGCAGATATTTCCATGTTCATACAGATGGCGGTGTAGATATTTGCATGTTTATAGAGATAGCGCTGTAGTTATTTCCATGTGTAAAGAGATAGCTTTGTAGATATTTCCATGTGTATGCAGATAGTTGTGTAGATATTTCCATTTTCATGCAGATAGCGGTGTACATATTTCCATGTTCAAACAGACTGCGGTGTAGATATTTCCATATTCATGCAGATAGCAGTGTAGATATTTCCATGTTTATACAGATAGCGGTGAAGATGTATGCATGTTTACACAGATAGCGGTGTATATAATTCCACGTTCATACAGATAGCGGTGTAGATATTTCCATGTTCATACAGATAGAGGGGCTGATATTTCCATGTTCATACAGATAGCGGTGCTGATATTTCCATGTTTCTACAGGTAGCGGTGTAGATATTTCCATGTTTATAAAGATAGCGGTGATGATGTATGCATATTTACACAGATAGCGGTGTAGATATTTCCATGTTCGTACAGATCGCGGTGTAGATATTTCCATGTTTATCTAGATGGCTGTGTAGACATATCCATGTTCATACAGATGGCGGTGAAGGTGTTTCCATGTTCATACAGATAGCGGTGTAGATATTTCCATGTTCATACAGATAGCGGTGTAGATATTTCCATGTTCATACAGATAGTGGTGTAGATATTTCCATATTCAAACAGATAGCGGTGTAGATATTTCCATGTTCATACAGATAGCGGTGCTGATATTTCCATCTTTATACAGGTAGTGGTGTAGATATTTCCATGTTTATACAGATAGCGGTGTAGATATTTCCATGTATATACAGATAGCGGTGTAGATATCTCCGTCTTAATACAGATGGCGGTGTAGATATTTCCATGTTCATACAGATAGCGGTGTCGATATTTCCATGTTTATGCAGATAGCGGTGAAGATCTATGCATGTTTACACAGATAGCGGTGTAGATATTTCCATGTTCATACAGATAGCGGTGTAGATATTTCCATGTTCATACAGATAGCGGTGTAGATATTTCCATGTTCATACAGATAGCGGTGTAGATATTTCCATCTTCATAGAGATAGCGGTGTAGATATTTCCATGTTCATACAGATAACGGTGTAGATATTTCCATGTTTAAACAGATAGCGGTGTAGATATTTCCATGTTTATATATATAGCGGTGTAGATATTTCCAAGTTTATACAGATAGCGGTGTAGATATCTCCATCTTAATATAGATGGGAGTGTAGATATTTATATTTTCATACAGATGGCGTTGTAGATATTTCCATGTTCATACAGATGGCGGTGTAGATATTTGCATGTTTATAGAGATAGCGCTATAGATATTTCCATGTGTAAAGAGATAGCTTTGTAGATATTTCCATGTATATGCAGATCGCTGTGTAGATATTTCCATTTTCATGCAGATAGCGGTGTAGATATTTCCATGTTCAAACAGATAGTGGTGTAGATATTTCCATGTTCATGCAGATAGCAGTGTAGATATTTCCATGTTTATACAGATAGCGGTGAAGATGTATGCATGTTTACACAGATAGCGGTGTATATATTTCCATGTTCATACAGATAGCAGTGTAGATATTTAAATGCTCCTCCAGATGGCTGTGTAGATATATCCATGTTCATACAAATGGCGGTGAAGATATTTCCATGTTCATACAGATAGCGGTGTAGTTATTTCCATGTGTAAAGAGATAGCAGTGTAAATATTTCCATGTATATGCAGATAGCTGTGTAGATATTTCCATTTTCATGCAGATAGCGGTTTAGATATTTCCATGTTCAAACAGATAGCGCTGTAGATATTTCCATGTTCATAGAGATAGCGGTGTAGATATTTCCATGTTCATACAGATAGCGGTGTAGATACTTCCATGTTCATACTGATAGCTGTTCAGATATTTCCATGTTCATAAGGATGGCGGTGTAGATATTTCCATGTTCAAAGAGATAGCGGTGTAGATATTTCCATGTTCATACAGATAGCGTTGCTGATATTTCCATCTTTATACAGGTAGTGGTGTAGATATTTCCATGTTTATACAGAGAGCGGTGTAGATATTTCCATGTTTACACAGATAGCGGTGTAGATATCTCCTTCTTAATACAGATGGCGGAGTAGATATTTATATGTACATGCAGATGGCGGTGCAGATATTTCCATGTTCATACAGATAGCGGTGTAGCTATTTCCATGTTCATACCGATAGCTGCGTAGATATTTCCATGTTCATCCAGATGGCTGTGTAGACATATCCATGTTCATACAGATGGCGGTGAAGATAATTCCATGTTCATACAGATTGCGGTGTAGATATTTCCATGTTCATACAGAGTGTGGTGTAGATATTTCCATATTCATACAGATAGAGGGGCTGATATTTCCATGTTCATACAGATAGCGGTGCTGATATTTCCATGTTATTACAGGTAGCGCTGTAGATATTTCCATGTTTATACAGATAGCGGTGTAGATATTTCCATTTATATACAGATAGCGGTGTAGATATCTCCGTCTTAATACAGATGGCGGTGTAGATATTTCCATGTTCATACAGATAGCGGTGTAGATATTTCCATGTTTATGCAGATAGCGGTGAAAATGTATGCATGTTTACACAGATAGCGGTGTAGATATTTCCATGTTCATACAGATAACGGTGTAGATATTTCCATGTTCATACAGATAGCGGTGTAGATCTTTCCATGTTCATACAGATAGCGGTGTAGATATTTCCATCTTCATAGAGATAGCGGTGTAGATATTTCCATGTTCATACAGATAACGGTGTAGATATTTCCATGTTTATACAGATAGCGGTGTAGATATTTCCATGTTTATATATATAGCGGTGTAGATATTTCCAAGTTTATACAGATAGCGGTGTAGATATCTCCATCTTAATATAGTTGGGAGTGTAGATATTTATATCTTCATACAGATGGCGGTGTAGATATTTCCATGTTCATACAGATGGCGGTGTAGATATTTGCATGTTTATAGAGATAGCGCTATAGTTATTTCCATGTGTAAAGAGATAGCTTTGTAGATATTTCCATGTATATGCAGATCGCTGTGTAGATATTTCCATTTTCATGCAGATAGCGGTGTAGATATTTCCATGTTCAAACAGATAGCGGTGTAGATATTTCCATGTTCATAGAGATAGCGTTGTAGATATTTCCTTGTTCATACAGATAGCGGTGTAGATACTTCCATATTCGTACAGATAGCGGTGCAGATATTTCCATGTTCATAAGGATGGCGGTGTAGATATTTCCATGTTTATAGAGATAGTGATGTAGTTATTTCCATGTGTAAAGAGATAGCTTTGTAGACATTTCCATGTATATGCAGATAGCTGTGTAGATATTTCCATTTTCATGCAGATAGCGGTGTAGATATTTCCATGTTCAAACAGATAGCGGTGTAGATATTTCCATGTTCATACAGATAGCGGTGTAGATATTTCCATGTTTATACAGATAGCGGTGAAGATGTATGCATGTTTACACAGATAGCGGTGTATATATTTCCATGTTCATACAGATAGCTGTGTAGATATTTCCATGTTCATCCAGATGGCTGTGTAGATATATCCATGTTCATACAGATGGCGGTGAAGATATTTCCATTTTCATACAGATAGCGGTGTAGCTATTTCCATGTTCATACAGATAGCGGTGTAGATATTTCCATGTTCATCCAGATGGCTGTGTAGATATATCCATGTTCATACAGATGGCGGTGAAGTTATTTCCATGTTCATACGGATAGCGGTGTAGATATTTCCATGTTCATACAGATAGTGGTGTAGATATTTCCATATTCATACATATAGCGGTGTAGCTATTTCCATGTTCATACAGATAGCGGTGTAGATATTTCCATGTTCACCCAGATGGCTGTTTAGATATATCCATGTTCATACAGATGGCGGTGAAGATATTTCCATGTTCATACGGATAGCGGTGTAGATATTTCCATGTTCATACAGATAGCGGTGTAGATATTTCCATGCTCATACAGATAGAGGGGCTGATATTTCCATGTTCATGCAGATTGCGGTGCTGATATTTCCATGTTTATACAGGTAGCGGTGTAGATATTTCCATGTTTATACACATAGCGGTGTAGATATTTCCATGTTTATACAGATAGCGGTGTAGATATCTCTATCTTAATACAGATGGCCGTGTAGTTATTTATATGTTCATACAGATGGCGGTGCAGATATTTCCATGTTCATACAGATGGCGGTGTAGATATTTCCATGTTCATACAGATACCGATGTAGTTATTTCCCTGTGTAAAGAGATAGCAGTGTAGATATTTATAAGTATGTGAAGATAGCTCTGTAGGTATTTCCATTTTCATGCAGATAGCGGTTTAGATATTCCCATGTTCAAACAGATTGCGGTGTAGATATTTCCATGTGTAAAGAGATAGCTGTGTAGATATTTCCATGTATATGCAGATAGCTGTGTAGATATTTCCATTTTCATGCAGATAGCGGTTTAGATATTTCCATCTTCAAACAGATAGCGGTGTAGATATTTCCATGTTCATAGAGATAGCGGTGTAGATATTTCCATGTTCATACAGATAGTGGTGTAGATATTTCCATGTTCATGCAGATGGCTGTGTAGATATATCCATGTTCATACTGATGGCGGTGAAGATATTTCCATGTTCATACAGATAGCGGTGTAGATATTTCCGTGTTCATACAGATAGCGGTGCAGATATTTCCATGTTCATACTGATAATGGTGCTGATATTTCCATGTTTATACAGATAGCGGTGTAGATATTTCCATGTTTAAACAGATAGCGGTGTAGATATTTCCATGTTTATACAGATAGCGGTGTAGCTATTTCCATGTTCATACAGATAGCGGTGTAGATATTTCCATGTTCATACAGATAGCGGTGTAGATATTTCCATGTTCATACAGATAGCGGTGTATGTATTTCCATGTTCATACAGATAGTGGTGTAGATTTTTCCATGTTTATACAGATAGTGGTGTAGATATTTCCATGTTCATCCAGGAGGCTGTGTCGATATATCCATGTTCATACAGATGGCGGTGAAGATATTTCCATGTTCATACAGATAGCGGTGTAGTTATTTCCATGTGTAAAGAGATAGCTCTGTAGATATTTCCATGTATATGCAGATAGCGGTGTAGACATTTCCATTTTCATGCTGATAGCAGTTTAGATATTTCCATGTTGAAACAGATAGCGGTGTAGATATTTCCATGTTCATACAGATAGAGGTGTAGATATTTCCATGTTCGTACAGATAGCGGTGTAGATATTTCCATCTTCATAGAAATAGCGGTGTACATATTTCCATGTTCATACAGATAACGGTGTAGATATTTCCATGTTTATACAGATAGCGGTGTAGATATTTCCATGTTTATACAGATAGCGGTGTAGATATTTCCAAGTTTATACAGATAGCGGTGTAGATATCTCCATCTTAATATAGAAGGGTGTGTAGATATTTATATCTTCATACAGATGGCGGTGCAGATATTTCCATGTTCATACAGATGGCGGTGTAGATATTTGCATGTTTATAGAGATAGCGCTGTAGTCATTTCCATGTGTAAAGAGATAGCTTTGTAGATATTTCCATGTATATGCATATCGCTGTGTAGATATTTCCATTTTCATGCACATAGCGGTGAAGATATTTCCATGTTCAAACAGATAGCGGTGTAGATATTTCCATGTTCATGCAGATAGCAGTGTAGATATTTCCATGTTTATACAGATAGCGGTGAAGATGTATGCATGTTTACACAGATAGCGGTGTATATATTTCCATGTTCATACAGATAGCGGTGTAGATATTTCCATGCTCCTCCAGATGGCTGTGTAGATATATCCATGTTCATACAGATGGCGGTGAAGATATTTCCATGTTCATACAGATAGCGGTGTAGTCATTTCCACGTGTAAAGAGATAGCTGTGTAGATATTTCCATGTATATGCAGATAGCTGTGAAGATATTTCCATTTTCATGCAGATAGCGGTTTAGATATTTCCATGTTCAAACAGATAGCGGTGTAGATATTTCCATGTTCATACAGATAGCGGTGTAGATATTTCCATGTTCATGCAGATGGCTGTGTAGATATATCCATGTTCATACTGATGGCGGTGAAGATATTTCCATGTTCATACAGATAGCGGTGTAGATATCTCCATGTTCATACAGATAGCAGTGCAGATATTTCAATGTTCATACTGATAGCGGTGCTGATATTTCCATGTTTATACAGATAGCGGTGTAGATATTTCCATGTTCATACAGATAGCGGTGTAGATATTTCCATGCTCATACAGATAGCGGTGTAGATATTTCCATGCTCATACAGATAGAGGGGCTGATATTTCCATGTTCATACAGATTGCGGTGCTGATATTTCCATGTTTATACAGGTAGTGGTGTAGATATTTCCATGTTTATACATGTAGCGGTGTAGATATTTCCATGTTTATACAGATAGCGGTGTAGATATTTCCATGTTTATACAGATAGCGGTGTAGATATCTCTATCTTAATACAGATGGCCGAGTAGTTATTTATATGTTCATACAGATGGCGGTGCAGATATTTCCATGTTCATACAGATGGCGGTGTAGATATTTCCATGTTCATACAGATAGCGGTGTAGTTATTTCCATGTGTAAAGAGATAGCTGTGTAGATATTTATATGTATGTGCAGATAGCTCTGTAGATATTTCCATTTTCATGCAGATAGCGGTTTAGATATTCCCATGTTCAAACAGATAGCGGTGTAGATATTTCCATGTTCATACAGACAGCGGTGTAGATATTTCCATGTTTATACAGATAGCGGTGATGTTGTATGCATGTTTACACAGATAGCGGTGTAGATATTTCCATGTTCGTACAGATCGTGGTGTAGATATTTCCATGTTTATCTAGATGGCTGTGTAGACATATCCATGTTCATACAGAAGGCGGTGAAGGTATTTCCATGTTCATACAGATAGCTGTGTAGATATTTCCATGTTCATACAGATAGCGGTGTAGATATTTCCATGTTCATACAGATAGCGGTGTAAATATTTCCATGTTTATACAGATAGCGGTGTAGATATCTCCTTCTTAATACAGATGGCGTAGTAGATATTTATATGTACATACAGATGGCCGTGCAGATATTTCCATGTTCATACAGATAGCGGTGTAGCTATTTCCATGTTCATACCGATAGCTGCGTAGGTATTTCCATGTTCATCCAGATGGCTGTGTAGACATATCCATGTTCATACAGATGGCGGTGCAGATAATTCCATGTTCATACAGATAGCGGTGTAGATATTTCCATGTTCATACAGAGTGTGGTGTAGATATTTCCATATTCATACAGATAGAGGGGCTGATATTTCCATGTTCATACAGATAGCGGTGTAGTTATTTCCATGTGTAAAGGGGTAGCTGTGTAGATATTTCCATTTATATGCAGATAGCTGTGCAGATATTTCCATTTTCATGCAGATAGCGGTTTAGATATTTCCATGTTCAAACAGATAGCGGTGTAGATATTTCCATGTTCGTACAGATAGCGGTGTAGATATTTCCATGTTTATACAGATAGCGGTGAAGATGTATGCATGTTTACACAGATAGCAGTGTAGATATTTCCATGTTCATACAGATAGCGGTGTAGATATTTCCATGTTCATCCAGATGGCTGTGTAGATATATCCATGTTCATACAGATAGCGGTGTAGATATTTCCATGTTTATACAGATAGCGGTGTAGATATTTCCATGTTTATACAGATAGCGGTGTAGATATCTGCATCTTAATACAGATGGCCGTGTAGATATGTATATGTTCATACAGATGTCGGTGGAGATATTTCCATGTTCATACAGATGGCGGTGGAAATATTTCCATGTTCATACAGATAGTGGTGTAGTTATTTCCATGTGTAAAGAGATTGCTGTGTAGATATTTCCATGTTTATGCAGATAGCTGTGTAGATATTTCCATTTTCATGCAGATAGCGGCGTAGATATTTCCATGTTCAAACAGATAGCGGTGTAGATATTTCCATGTTCATTCAGATAGTGGTGTAGATATTTCCATGTTCATACAGATAGCGGTGTAGCTATTTCCATGTTCATACAGATAGCGGTGTAGATATTTCCATGTTCATAGAGATAGCGGTGTAGATATTTCCATGTTCATACAGATAGCGGTGCTGATATTTCCATGTTTATACAGGAAGCGGTGTAGTCATTTCCATGTTTATTCAGATATCGGTGTAGATATTTCCATGTTCATACAGATAGCGGTGTAGATATTTCCATGTTTGTACAGATAGCGGTGAAACGTATGCACGTTTACACAGATAGCGGTGTAGCTATTTCCATGTTCATACAGATAGCGGTGTAGATATTTCCATGTTCATCCAGATGGCTGTGTAGACATATCCATGTTCATACAGATGGCAGTGAAGATATTTCCATGTTTATACAGATAGCGGTGTAGATATTTCCATGTTCATACAGATAGCGGTGTAGATATCTCCATGTTCATACAGATGGCTGTGTAGATATATCCATGTTCATACAGATGGCGGTGAAGGTATTTCCATGTTCATACCGATAGCGGTGCTGATATTTCCATGTTTATACAGGTAGCGGTGTAGATATTTCCATGTTTATACAGATAGCTGTGTAGATATTTCCATGTTTATACAGATAGCGGTGTAGGTATTTCCATTTTTATTCAGATGGCGGTGCAGATATTTCCATGTTCATACAGATGGCGGTGTAGACATTCCCCTATTCATACAGATAGCGGTGTAGTTATTTCCATGTGTAAAGGGATAGCTGTGTAGATATTTCCATTTATATGCAGATAGCTGTGCAGATATTTCCATTTTCATGCAGATAGCGGTTTAGATATTTCCATGTTCAAACAGATAGCGGTGTAGATATTTCCATGTTCGTACAGATAGCGGTGTAGATATTTCCATGTTTATACAGATAGCGGTGAAGATGTATGCATGTTTATACAGATAGCAGTGTAGATATTTCCATCTTCATACAGATAGCGGTGTAGATATTTCCATGTTCATCCAGATGGCTGTGTAGATATATCCATGTTCATACAGATAGCGGTGTAGGTATTTCCATGTTCATACAGATAGCGGTGTAGATATTTCCATGTTCATACAGATAGCGGTGTAGCTGTTTCCATGTTCATACAGATGGCGGTGTAGATATTTCCATGTTCATACAGATAGCGGTGTAGATATTTCCATGTTCATACAGATAGCGGTGGTGCTATTTCCATGTTTATACAGGTAGCGGTGTAGATATTTCCATGTTAATACAGATAGAGGTGTAGCTATTTCCATGTTCATACAGATAGCGGTGTAGATATTTCCATGTTCATCCAGATGGCTGTATAGATATATCCATGTTCATACAGATGGCGGTGAAGATATTTCCGTGTTCGTACAGATAGTGGTGCTGGTATTTCCATGTTTATACAGGTAGCGGTGTAGATATTTCCATGTTAATACACGTAGCGGTGTAGACATTTCCATGTTTATACAGATAGCGGTGTAGATATTTCCATGTTTATACAGGCAGCGTTGTAGTTATTTCTATCTTAATACAGATGGCCGTGTAGTTATTTATATGTTCATACAGAAGGCGGTGCTGATATTTCCATGTTTATACAGGCAGCGGTGAAGATATTTCCATGTTTATACAGATAGCGGTTTAGATATTTCCTTCTTAATACAGATAGCGGTGTAGATATTTATATGTTCATACAGATGGCGGTGCAGATAATTTCATGTTCATACAGATGGCGTTGTAGATATTTCCATGTTTATAGATATAGCGGTGTAGTTATTTCTATGTGTAAAGAGATAGCTGTGTAGATATTTCCATGTATATGCAGATAGCTGTGTAGGTAATTCCACTTTCATGCAGATAGCGGTGTAGATATTTACATGTTCAAACAGATAGCGGTGTAGATATTTCCATGTTCATCCAGATGGCTGTTTAGATATATCCATGTTCATAGAGATAGAGGTGTAGATATTTCCATGTTCATGCAGGTAGCGGTGTAGATATTTCCATGTTCATACAGATAGCGGTGTAGCTATTTCCATGTTCATACAGATTGCGGTGTAGATATTTCCATGTTCATAGAGATAGCGGTGTAGGTATTTCCATGTTCATACAGATAGCGGTGCTGATATTTAAATGTTTATACAGGTAGCGGTGTAGATATTTCCAAGTTTATACAGATAGCAGTGTAGATATCTCCATCTTAATATAGTTGGTGGTGTAGATATTTATATGTTCATACACATGGCGGTGAAGATATTTCCATGTTCATACAGATGGTGGAGTAGATATTTCCATGTTTATAGAGATAGCGCTGTAGTTATTTCCATGTGTAAAGATATAGCTTTGTGGATATTTCCATGTATATGCAGATCGCTGTGTAGATATTTCCATTTTCATGCAGATAGCGGTGTAGATATTTCCATGTTCAAACAGATAGCGGTGTAGATATTTCCATGTTCATAGAAATACCGGTGTAGATATTTCCATGTTCATACAGATAGAGGGGCTATTTCCATGTTCTTACAGATAGCGGTGCTGATATTTCCATGTGTATACAGGTAGCGGTGTAGATATTTCCATGTTCATACAGATAGCGGTGTAGATATTAACATGCTTATACAGATTGCGGTGAAGATGTATGCATGTTTACACAGATAGCGGTGTAGATATTTCCATGTTCATGCAGATAGCGGAGTAGATATTTCCATGTTCATTCAGATGGCTGTGTAGATATATCCATGTTCATACAGATAGCAGTGTAGATATTTCCATGTTCATACAGATAGTGGTGTACATATTTCCATGTTCATACAGATAGCGTTGTAGCTATTTCCATGTTCATACAGATAGCGGTGTAGATATTTCCATGTTCATAGAGATAGCGGTGTAGATATTTCCATGTTCATACAGATAGCGGTGCTGATATTTCCATGTTTATACAGGTAGCGGTGTAGATATTTCCATGTTCTTACAGATAGCGGTGCTGCTATTTCCATGTTTATACAGGTAGTGGTGAAAATATTTCCATGTTTATACAGAGAGCGGTGTAGATATTTCCATTTTTATACAGATAGCGGTGTAGATATTTCCATGTTTATACAGATAGCAGTATAGATATCTCCATCTTAATACAGATGGCGGTGTAGATATTTATATGTTCATACAGATGGCGGTGCAGATATTTCCATGTTCATACAGATGGCGGTGTAGATATTTCCATGTTCATACAGATAGCGGTGTAGTTATTTCCATGTGTAAAGAGATAGCTGTGTAGATGTTTAAATGTATATGCAGATAGCAGTGTAGATATTTCCATTTTCATGCAGATAGCGGTGTAGATATTTCCATGTTCAAACAGATAGCGGTGTAGATATTTCCATGTTCATTCAGATAGCGGTGTAGATATTTCCATGTTTATACAGATAGCTGTGTAGATATTTCCATGTTAATACAGATAGCGCTGTAGATATTTCCAAGTTCATACAGATAGCGGTGTAGATATTTCCATGTTTATACATATAGCGGTGTAGATATTTCCAAGTTTATACAGATAGCGGTGTAGATATCTCCATCTTAATATAGATGGCGGTGTAGATATTTGTTCATACTGATGGCGGTGCAGATATTTCCATGTTCATGCAGATGGTGGAGTAGATATTTCCATGTTTATAGAGATAGCGCTGTAGTTATTTCCATGTGAAAAGATATAGCTTTGTATGTAGATATTTCCATTTTCATGCAGATAGCGGTGTAGATATTACCATGTTCAGATAGCAGTGTAGATATTTCCATGTTCATGCAGATAGCAGTGCAGATATTTCCATGTTTATACAGATAGCGGTGAAGATGTATGCCTGTTTACACAGATAGCGGTTTAGATATTTCCATGTTCATACAGATAGCGGTGTAGATATTCCCATGTTCATCCAGATGGCTGTGTAGATATATCCATGTTCATACAGATGGCGGTGAAGATATTTCCATGTTCATACAGATAGCGGTGTAGATATTTCCATTTGTAAAGAGATAGCTGTGTTGATATTTCCATGTATATGCAGATAGCTGTGTAGATATTTCCATTTTCATGCAGATAGCGGTTTAGATATTTCCATGTTCAAACAGATAGCAGTGTAGATATTTCCATGCTCATAGAGATACCGGTGTAGATATTTCCATGTTCATACAGATAGAGGGGTTATTTCCATGTTCTTACAGATAGCGGTGCTGATATTTCCATGTTTATACAGGTAGCGGTGTAGATGTTTCCATGTTTATACAGATAGCAGTGTAGATATTTCCATGTTTATACAGACAGCGGTGTAGATATTTCCATGTTTTTACAGATAGTGGTGTAGATATCTCCATCTTAATACAGATGGCGGAGTAGATATTTATATGTTCATACAGATGGCGGTGTAGATATTTCCATGTTCATACAGATAGCGGTGTAGTTATTTCCATGTGTAAAGAGATAGCTGTGTAGATATTTCCATGTATATGCAGATAGCTCTGTAGATATTTCCATTTTCATGCAGATAGCGGTGTAGATATTTCCATGTTCAAACAGATAGCGGTGTAGATATTTCCATGTTCATAGAGATAGCGGTGTAGATATTTCCATGTTCATACAGATAGCGGTGTAGATATTTCCATGTTTATACAGATAGCGGTGAAGATGTATGCAAGTTTACACAGATAGCGGTGAAGATGTTTCCATGTTCATACAGATAGCGGTGTAGATATTTCCATGTTCATCCAGATGGCTGTGTAGATATATCCATGTTCATACAGATGGCGGTGAAGATATTTCCATGTTCATACAGATATAGGGGCTGATATTTCCATGTTCATACAGATAGCGGTGCTGATATTTCCATGTTTATACAGGTAGCGGTGTAGATATTTCCATGTTTATAAAGGTAGCGGTGTAGATATTTCCATGTTCATACAGATAGCGGTGCTGATATTTCCATGTTTATACAGGTAGCGATGTAGATATTTCCATGTTCATACAGATAGCGGTGCTGATATTTCCATGTTTATACAGGTAGTGGTGTAGATATTTCCATATTTATACAGATAGCGGTGTAGATGTTTCCATGTTTATACAGATAGCGGTGTAGATATTTCCATGTTTATACATATTGCAGTATAGATATCTCCATCTTAATACAGATGGCGGTGTAGATATGTTCATACAGATGGCAGTGCAGATATTTCCATGTTCCTACAGATGGCGGTGCAGATATTTCCATGTTTATAGAGATAGCGGTGTAGATATTTCCATGTTTAAAGAGATAGCTTTGTAGATATTTCCATGTATATGCAGATTGCTGTGTAGATATTTCTATTTTTATGCAGATAGCGGTTTAGATATTTCCATGTTCAAACAGATAGCGGTGTAGATATTTCCATGTTCATACAGATAGCGGTGTAGATATTTCCATGTTTATACAGATAGCGGTGAAGATGTATGCATGTTTACAGAGATAGCGGTGTAGATATTTCCATGTTCATACAGATAGCGGTGTAGATATTTCCATGTTTATACAGATAGCGGTGTAGGTATTTCCATGTTTATACAGATAGCAGTGTAGATATTTCCATGTTTATACAGATAGCGGTGAAGATATATGTATGTTTACACAGATAGCGGTGTAGATATTTCCATGTTCATAGAGATAGCGGTGTAGATATTTCCATGCTCATCCAGATGGCTGTGTAGATATATCCATGTTCATACAGATGGCGGTGAAGATATTTCCATGTTCATAGCGATAGCGGTGTAGTTATTTCCATGTGTAAAGAGATAGCTGTGTAGATATTTCCATGTATATGTAGATAGCTGTGTAGATATTTCCATGTTTATACAGATAGCGGTGAAGATGTATTCATGTTTACACAGATAGCGGTGTAGATATTTCCGTGTTCATACAGATAGCGGTGTAGATATTTCCATGTTCATACAGATAGCGGTGTAGATATTTCCATGTTTATACAGATAGCGGTGAAGATGTATGCATGTTTACACAGATAGCGCTGTAGATATTTCCGTGTTCATACAGATAGCGGTGTAGATATTTCCATGTTCATACAGATAGCGGTGAAGATATTTCCATGTTCATACAGATAGCTGTGTAGATATTTCCATGTTCATACAGATAGCGGTGTAGATATTTCCATGTTCATACAGATAGCGGTGTAGATATTTCCATGTTCGTACAGATAGAGGTGTAGATATTTCCATCTTCATACAGATAGCGGTGTAGATATTTCCATGTTTGTACAGATAGCAGTGTAGATATTTCCATCTTCATAGAGATAGCGGTGTAGATATTTCCATGTTCATACAGATAACGGTGCTGATATTTCCATGTTTATACAGGTAGCGGTGTAGATATTTCCATGTTTATACAGATAGCAGTGTAGATATTTCCATGTTTATACAAATAGCGGTGAAGATATTTCCAAGTTTATACAGATAGCGGTGTAGATATCTCCATCTTAATATAGATGGGGGTGTAGATATTTATATCTTCATACCGATGGCGGTGCAGATATTTCCATGTTCATACAGATGGCGGTGTAGATATTTGCATGTTTATAGAGATAGCGCTGTAGTTATTTCCATGTGTAAAGAGATAGCTTTTTAGATATTTCCATGTATATGCAGATCGCTGTGTAGATATTTCCATTTTCATGCAGATAGCGGTGTAGATATTTCCATGTTCAAACAGATAGTGGTGTAGATATTTCCATGTTCATGCAGATAGCAGTGTAGATATTTCCATGTTTATACAGATAGCGGTGAAGATGTATGCATGTTTACACAGATAGCGGTGTATATATTTCCATGTTCATACAGATAGCGGTGTAGATATTTCCATGCTCATCCAGATGGCTGTGTAGATATATCCATGTTCATACTGATGGCGTTGAAGATATTTCCATGTTCATACAGATACCGGTGTAGTTATTTCCATGTGTAAAGAGATAGCTGTGTAGTTATTTCCATGTATATGCAGATAGCTGTGTAGATATTTGCATTTTCATGCAGATAGCGGTTTAGATATTTCCATGTTCAAACAGATAGCGGTGTAGATATTTCCATGTTCATAGATATAGCGGTGTAGATATTTCCATGTTCATACGGATAGCGGTGTAGATATTTCCATGTGCATACAGATGGCTGTGTAGATATATCCATGTTCATACTGATGGCAGTGAAGATATTTCCATGTTCATACAGATAGCGGAGTAGATATTTCCATGTTCATACAGATAGCGGTGCAGATATTTCCATGTTCATACTGATAGCGGTGCTGATACTTCCATGTTTATACAGATAGCGGTGTAGATATTTCCATGTTTATACAGATAGCGGTGTAGATATCTCCATCTTAATACAGATGGCAGTGTAGATATTTATATGTTCATACAGATGGCCGTGCAGATATTTCCATGTTCATACAGATAGCGGTGTAGTTATTTCCATGTGTAAAGAGACAGCTGTGTAGATACTTCCATGTATATGCAGATAGTTGTGTAGATATTTCCATTTTCATGCAGATAGCGGTTTAGATATTTCCATGTTCAAACAGATAGCGGTGTAGATATTTCCATGTTCATAAAGATAGCGGTGTAGATATTTCCATGTTTATACAGATAGCGGTGAAGATGTATTCATGTTTACACAGATAGCGGTGTAGATATTTCCGTGTTCATACAGATAGCGGTGTAGATATTTCCATGTTCATACAGATAGCGGTGTAGATATTTCCATGTTTATACAGATAGCGGTGAAGATGTATGCATGTTTACACAGATAGCGGTGTAGATATTTCCATGTTCATACAGATAGCGGTGTAGATATTTCCATGTTCATACAGATAGCGGTGAAGATATTTCCATGTTCATACAGATAGCTGTGTAGATATTTCCATGTTCATACAGATAGCTGTGTAGATATTTCCATGTTCATACAGATAGCGGTGTAGATATTTCCATGTTCATACAGATAGCGGTGTAGATATTTCCATGTTCGTACAGATAGCGGTGTAGATATTTCCATCTTCATACAGATAGCGGTGTAGATATTTCCATGTTCGTACAGATAGCAGTGTACATATTTCCATCTTCACAGAGATAGCGGTGTAGATATTTCCATGTTCATACAGATAACGGTGCTGATATTTCCATGTTTATACAGGTAGCGGTGTAGATATTTCCATGTTTATACAGATAGCAGTGTAGATATTTCCATGTTTATACAAATAGCGGTGAAGATATTTCCAAGTTTATACAGATAGCGGTGTAGATATCTCCATCTTAATATAGATGGGGGTGTAGATATTTATATCTTCATACCGATGGCGGTGCAGATATTTCCATGTTCATACAGATGGCGGTGTAGATATTTGCATGTTTATAGAGAAAGCGCTGTAGTTATTTCCGTGTGTAAAGAGATAGCTTTTTAGATATTTCCATGTATTTGCAGATCGCTGTGTAGGTATTTCCATTTTCATGCAGATAGCGGTGTAGATATTTCCATGTTCAAACAGATAGTGGTGTAGGTATTTCCATGTTCATGCAGATAGCAGTGTAGATATTTCCATGTTTATACAGATAGCGGTGAAGATGTATGCATGTTTACACAGATAGCGGTGTATATATTTCCATGTTCATACAGATAGCGGTGTAGATATTTCCATGCTCATCCAGATGGCTGTGTAGATATATCCATGTTCATACAGATGGCGTTGAAGATATTTCCATGTTCATACAGATAGCGGTGTAGTTATTGCCATGTGTAAAGAGATAGCTGTGTAGATATTTCCATGTATATGCAGATAGCTGTGTAGATATTTGCATTTTCATGCAGATAGCGGTTTAGATATTTCCATGTTCAAACAGATAGCGGTGTAGATATTTCCATGTTCATAGAGATAGCGGTGTAGATATTTCCATGTTCATACGGATAGCGGTGTAGATATTTCCATGTGCATACAGATGGCTGTGTAGATATATCCATGTTCATACAGATGGCGGTGTAGATATTTCCATGTTTAAACAGATAGCGGTGTAGATATTTCCATGTTTATACAGATAGCGGTGTAGATATCTACTTCTTAATACAGATGGCAGAGTAGATATTTATATGTACATACAGATGGCGGTGCAGATATTTCCATGTTCATACAGATAGCGGTGTAGCTATTTCCATGTTCATACGGATAGCGGCGTAGATATTTCCATGTTCATCCAGATGGCTGTGTAGACATATCCATGTTCATACAGATGGCGATGAAGATAATTCTACGTTAATACAGATAGCGGTGTAGATATTTCCATGTTCATACAGAGTGTGGTGTAGATATTTCCATATTCATACAGATAGAGGGGCTGATATTTCCATGTTCATACAGATAGCGGTGCTGATATTTCCATGTTTATACAGATAGCGGTGTAGATATTTCCATGTTTATAAAGATAGCGGTGTAGATATCTCCATCTTAATACAAATGGCAGTGTAGATATTTATATGTTCATACAGATGGCCGTGCAGATATTTCCATGTTCATACAGATAGCGGTGTAGTTATTTCCATGTTTATACAGATAGCGGTGAAGATGTATGCATGTTTACACAGATAGCGGTGTAGATATTTTCATGTTCATACAGATTGCGGTGTAGATATTTCCATGCTCATCCAGATGGCTGTGTAGATGTATCCATGTTCATACAGATGGCGGTGAAGATATTTCCAGGTTCATACAGATAGCGGTGTAGTTATTTCCATGTGTAAAGAGATAGCTGTGTAGATATTTCCATGTATATGCAGATAGCTGTGTAGATATTTCCATTTTCATGCAGATAGCGGTGTAGATATTTCCATGTTCAAACAGATAGCGGTGTAGATATTTCCATGTTCATAGAGATAGCGGTGTAGATATTTCCATGTTCATACAGATAGCGGTGTAGATATTTCCATGTTCATACAGACGGCTGTGTAGATATATCCAAGTTCATACTGATGGCGGTGAAGATATTTCCATGTTCATACAGATAGCGGTGTAGATATTTCCATGTTCTTACAGATAGCGGTGCAGATATTTCCATGTTCATACTGATAGCGGTGCTGATATTGCCATGTTTATACAGATAGCGGTGTAGATATTTCCATGTTTATACAGATAGCGGTGTAGATATTTCCATGTTTATACAGATAGCGGTGTAGATATCTCCTTAATACAGATGGCGGAGTAGATATTTATATGTACATACAGATGGCGGTGCAGATATTTCCATGTTCATACAGATAGCGGTGTAGCTATTTCCATGTTCATACCGATAGTGGCGTAGATATTTCCATGTTCATCCAGATGGCTGTGTAGACATATCCATGTTCATACAGATGGCGGTGAAGATAATTCCATGTTCATACATCTAGCGGTGTAGATATTTCCATGTTCATACAGAGTGTGGTGTAGATATTTCCATATTCATACAGATAGAGGGGCTGATATTTCCATGTTCATACAGATGGCGGTGCTGATATTTCCATGTTTTTACAGGTAGCGGTGTAGATATTTCCATATTTATACAGATAGCGGTGTAGATATTTCCATGTTTATGCAGATAGCGGTGTAGATATTTCCATGTTTATACAGATAGCGGTGTAGATATCTCCACCTTAATACAGATGGCGGTGTAGATATTTATATGTTCATACAGATGGCCGTGCAGATATTTCCATGTTCATACAGATAGCGGTGTAGTTATTTCCATGTGTAAAGAGATAGCTGTGTAGATACTTCCATGTATATGCAGATAGTTGTGTAGATATTTCCATTTTCATGCAGATAGCGGTTTAGATATTTCCATGTTCAAACAGATAGCGGTGTAGATATTTCCATGTTCATACAGATAGCGGTGTAGATATTTCCATGTTTATACAGATAGCGGTGAAGATGTATTCATGTTTACACAGATAGCGGTGTAGATATTTCCGTGTTCATACAGATAGCGGTGTAGATATTTCCATGTTCATACAGATAGCGGTGTAGATATTTCCATGTTTATACAGATAGCGGTGAAGATGTATGCATGTTTACACAGATAGCGGTGTAGATATTTCCATGTTCATACAGATAGCGGTGTAGATATTTCCATGTTCATACAGATAGCGGTGTAGATATTTCCATGTTCATACGGATAGCGGTGTAGATATTTCCATGTGCATACAGATGGCTGTGTAGATATATCCATGTTCATACTGATGGCGGTGAAGATATTTCCATGTTCATACAGATAGCGGAGTAGATATTTCCATGTTCATACAGATAGCGGTGCAGATATTTCCATGTTCATACTGATAGCGGTGCTGATATTTCCATGTTTATGCAGATAGCGGTGTAGATATTTCCATGTTTATACAGATAGCGGTGTAGATATTTCCATGTTTATACAGATAGCGGTGTAGATATCTACTTCTTAATACAGATGGCAGAGTAGATATTTATATGTACATACAGATGGCGGTGCAGATATTTCCATGTTCATACAGATAGCAGTGTAGCTATTTCCATGTTCATACGGATAGCGGCGTAGATATTTCCATGTTCATCCAGATGGCTGTGTAGACATATCCATGTTCATACAGATGGCGATGAAGATAATTCCACGTTAATACAGATAGCGGTGTAGATATTTCCATGTTCATACAGAGTGTGGTGTAGATATTTCCATATTCATACAGATAGAGGGGCTGATATTTCCATGTTCATACAGATAGCGGTGCTGATATTTCCATGTTTATACAGATAGCGGTGTAGATATTTCCATGTTTATACAGATAGCGGTGTAGATATCTCCATCTTAATACAGATGGCAGTGTAGATATTTATATGTTCATACAGATGGCCGTGCAGATATTTCCATGTTCATACAGATAGCGGTGTAGTTATTTCCATGTTTATACAGATAGCGGTGAAGATGTATGCATGTTTACACAGATAGCGGTGTAGATATTTCCATGTTCATACAGATTGCGGTGTAGATATTTCCATGCTCATCCAGATGGCTGTGTAGATGTATCCATGTTCATACAGATGGCGGTGAAGATATTTCCAGGTTCATACAGATAGCGGTGTAGTTATTTCCATGTGTAAAGAGATAGCTGTGTAGATATTTCCATGTATATGCAGATAGCTGTGTAGATATTTCCATTTTCATGCAGATAGCGGTGTAGATATTTCCATGTTCAAACAGATAGCGGTGTAGATATTTCCATGTTCATAGAGATAGCGGTGTAGATATTTCCATGTTCATACAGATAGCGGTGTAGATATTTCCATGTTCATACAGACGGCTGTGTAGATATATCCAAGTTCATACTGATGGCGGTGAAGATATTTCCATGTTCATACAGATAGCGGTGTAGATATATCCATGTTCTTACAGATAGCGGTGCAGATATTTCCATGTTCATACTGATAGCGGTGCTGATATTGCCATGTTTATACAGATAGCGGTGTAGATATTTCCATGTTTATACAGATAGCGGTGTAGATATTTCCATGTTTATACAGATAGCGGTGTAGATATCTCCTTAATACAGATGGCGGAGTAGATATTTATATGTACATACAGATGGCGGTGCAGATATTTCCATGTTCATACAGATAGCGGTGTAGCTATTTCCATGTTCATACCGATAGTGGCGTAGATATTTCCATGTTCATCCAGATGGCTGTGTAGACATATCCATGTTCATACAGATGGCGGTGAAGATAATTCCATGTTCATACATCTAGCGGTGTAGATATTTCCATGTTCATACAGAGTGTGGTGTAGATATTTCCATATTCATACAGATAGAGGGGCTGATATTTCCATGTTCATACAGATGGCGGTGCTGATATTTCCATGTTTTTACAGGTAGCGGTGTAGATATTTCCATATTTATACAGATAGCGGTGTAGATATTTCCATGTTTATGCAGATAGCGGTGTAGATATTTCCATGTTTATACAGATAGCGGTGTAGATATCTCCACCTTAATACAGATGGCGGTGTAGATATTTATATGTTCATACAGATGGCCGTGCAGATATTTCCATGTTCATACAGATAGCGGTGTAGTTATTTCCATGTGTAAAGAGATAGCTGTGTAGATACTTCCATGTATATGCAGATAGTTGTGTAGATATTTCCATTTTCATGCAGATAGCGGTTTAGATATTTCCATGTTCAAACAGATAGCGGTGTAGATATTTCCATGTTCATACAGATAGCGGTGTAGATATTTCCATGTTTATACAGATAGCGGTGAAGATGTATTCATGTTTACACAGATAGCGGTGTAGATATTTCCGTGTTCATACAGATAGCGGTGTAGATATTTCCATGTTCATACAGATAGCGGTGTAGATATTTCCATGTTTATACAGATAGCGGTGAAGATGTATGCATGTTTACACAGATAGCGGTGTAGATATTTCCATGTTCATACAGATAGCGGTGTAGATATTTCCATGTTCATACAGATAGCGGTGTAGATATTTCCATGTTCATACAGATAGCTGTGTAGATATTTCCATGTTCATACAGATAGCGGTGTAGATATTTCCATGTTCATACAGATAGCGGTGTAGATATTTCCATGTTCGTACAGATAGCGGTGTAGATATTTCCATCTTCATACAGATAGCGGTGTAGATATTTCCATGTTCGTACAGATAGCAGTGTAGATATTTCCATCTTCATAGAGATAGCGGTGTAGATATTTCCATGTTCATACAGATAACGGTGCTGATATTTCCATGTTTATACAGGTAGCGGTGTAGATATTTCCATGTTTATACAGATAGCAGTGTAGATATTTCCATGTTTATACAAATAGCGGTGAAGATATTTCCAAGTTTATACAGATAGCGGTGTAGATATCTCCATCTTAATATAGATGGGGGTGTAGATATTTATATCTTCAAACAGATGGCGGTGCAGATATTTCCATGTTCATACAGATGGCGGTGTAGATATTTGCATGTTTATAGAGATAGCGCTGTAGTTATTTCCATGTGTAAAGAGATAGCTTTTTAGATATTTCCATGTATATGCAGATCGCTGTGTAGATATTTCCATTTTCATGCAGATAGCGGTGTAGATATTTCCATGTTCAAACAGATAGTGGTGTAGATATTTCCATGTTCATGCAGATAGCAGTGTAGATATTTCCATGCTTATACAGATAGCGGTGAAGATGTATGCATGTTTACACAGATAGCGGTGTATGTATTTCCATGTTCATACAGATAGCGGTGTAGATATTTCCATGCTCATCCAGATGGCTGTGTAGATATATCCATGTTCATACAGATGGCGTTGAAGATATTTCCATGTTCATACAGATAGCGGTGTAGTTATTGCCATGTGTAAAGAGATAGCTGTGTAGATATTTCCATGTATATGCAGATAGCTGTGTAGATATTTGCATTTTCATGCAGATAGCGGTTTAGATATTTCCATGTTCAAACAGATAGCGGTGTAGATATTTCCATGTTCATAGATATAGCGGTGTAGATATTTCCATGTTCATACGGATAGCGGTGTAGATATTTCCATGTGCATTCAGATGGCTGTGTAGATATATCCATGTTCATACTGATGGCGGTGAAGATATTTCCATGTTCATACAGATAGCGGAGTAGATATTTCCATGTTCATACAGATAGCGGTGCAGATATTTCCATGTTCATACTGATAGCGGTGCTGATATTTCCATGTTTATACAGATAGCGGTGTAGATATTTCTATGTTTATACAGATAGCGGTGTAGATATCTCCATGTTTATACAGATAGCGGTGTCGATATTTCCAAGTTTATGCAGATAACGGTGTAGATATCTCCATCTTAATATAGATGGGGGTGTAGATATTTATATCTTAATACAGATGGCGGTGCAGATATTTCCATGTTCATACAGATGGCGGTGTAGATATTTGCATGTTTATAGAGATAGCGCTGTAGTTATTTCCATGTGTAAAGAGATAGCTTTGTAGATATTTCCATGTATATGCAGATCGCTGTGTAGATATTTGAATTTTCATGCAGATAGCGGTGTAGATATTTCCATGTTCATACAGATAGCGGTGTAGTTATTTCCATGTGTAAAGAGATAGCTGTGTAGATATTTCCATGTATATGCAGATAGCTGTGTAGATATTTCCATTTTCATGCAGATAGCGGTTTAGATATTTCCATGTTCAAACAGATAGCGGTGTAGATATTTCCATGTTCATAGAGATAGCGGTGTAGATATTTCCATGTTCATTCAGATAGCGGTGTAGATATTTCCATCTGCATACAGATGGCTGTGTAGATATATCCATGTTCATACAGACGGCGGTGAAGATATTTCCATGTTCATACAGATAGTGGTGTAGATATTTCCATGTTCATACAGATAGCGGTGCAGATATTTCCATGTTCATACTGATAGCGGTGCTGACATTTCCATGTTTATACAGATAGCGGTGAGGATATTTCCATGTTTAAACAGATAGCGGTGTAGATATTTCCATGTTTATACAGATTGCGGTGTAGCTATTTCCATGTTCATACAGATAGCGGTGTATGTATTTCCATGTTCATACAGATAGCGGTGTAGATATTTCCATGTTGATACAGATAGCGGTGTATATATTTCCATGTTCATACAGATAGCGGTGTAGATATTTCCATGTTCATACAGATAGCGGTGTAGATATTTCCATGTTCATAGAGATAGCCGTGTAGATATTTCCATGTTCATACAGATAGCGGTGCTGATATTTCCAAGTTTATACAGATAGAGGTGAAGATATCTCCATCTTAATACAGATGGCGGTGTAGGTATTTATATGTTCATACAGATGGCGGTGCAGTTATTTCCATGTTCATACAGATGGCGGTGTAGATATTTCCATGTTTATAGAGATAGCGGTGTAGTTATTTCCATGTGTATAGAGATAGCTTTTTAGATATTTCCATGTATATGCAGATAGCTGTGTAGATATTTCTATTTTCATGCAGATAGCGGTGTAGATATTTCCATGTTCAAACAGATAGCGGTGTAGATATTTCCATGTTCATACAGATAGCGGTGTAGATATTTCCATGTTTATACAGATAGCGGTGAAGATGTATGCATGTTTACACAGATAGCGGTGTAGATATTTCCATGTTCATACAGATCACGGTGTAGATATTTCCATGTTAATCCAGATGGCTGTGTAGACATATCCATGTTCATACAGATGGCCGTGAAGATATTTCCATGTTCATACAGATATCGGTTTAGATATTTCCATGTTCATACATATAGCAGTGTAGATATTTCCATGTTCATACAGATGGCTGTGTATATATATCCATGTTCATACAGATGACGTTGAAAATATTTCCATGTTCATAGAGATAGCGGTGTAGATATTTCCATGTTCATACAGATAGCGGTGTAGGTATTTCCATGTTCAAACAGATAGTGGTGTAGATATTTCCATGTTCATGCAGATAGCAGTGTAGATATTTCCATGTTTATACAGATAGCGGTGAAGATGTATGCATGTTTACACAGATAGCGGTGTATATATTTCCATGTTCATACAGATAGCGGTGTAGATATTTCCATGCTCATCCAGATGGCTGTGTAGATATATCCATGTTCATACAGATGGCGTTGAAGATATTTCCATGTTCATACAGATAGCGGTGTAGTTATTTCCATGTGTAAAGAGATAGCTGTGTAGATATTTCCATGTATATGCAGATAGCTGTGTAGATATTTGCATTTTCATGCAGATAGCGGTTTAGATATTTCCATGTTCAAACAGATAGCGGTGTAGATATTTCCATGTTCATAGATATAGCGGTGTAGATATTTCCATGTTCATACGGATAGCGGTGTAGATATTTCCATGTGCATACAGATGGCTGTGTAGATATATCCATGTTCATACTGATGGCGGTGAAGATATTTCCATGTTCATACAGATAGCGGAGTAGATATTTCCATGTTCATACAGATAGCGGTGCAGATATTTCCATGTTCATACTGATAGCGGTGCTGATACTTCCATGTTTATACAGATAGCGGTGTAGATATTTCCATGTTTATACAGATAGCGGTGTAGATATCTACTTCTTAATACAGATGGCGGAGTAGATATTTATATGTACATACAGATGGCGGTGCAGATATTTCCATGTTCATACAGATAGCGGTGTAGCTATTTCCATGTTCATACCAATAGCGGCGTAGATATTTCCATGTTCATCCAGATGGCTGTGTAGACATATCCATGTTCATACAGATGGCGATGAAGATAATTCCATGTTAATACAGATAGCGGTGTAGATATTTCCATGTTCATACAGAGTGTGGTGTAGATATTTCCATATTCATACAGATAGAGGGGCTGATATTTCCATGTTCATACAGATAGCGGTGCTGATATTTCCATGTTTATACAGATAGCGGTGTAGATATTTCTATGTTTATACAGATAGCGGTGTAGATATCTCCATCTTAATACAGATGGCAGTGTAGATATTTATATGTTCATACAGATGGCCGTGCAGATATTTCCATGTTCATACAGATAGCGGTGTAGTTATTTCCATGTGTAATGAGACAGCTGTGTAGATACTTCCATGTATATGCAGATAGTTGTGTAGATATTTCCATTTTCATGCAGATAGCGGTTTAGTTATTTCCATGTTCAAACAGATAGCGGTGTAGATATTTCCATGTTCATACAGATAGCGGTGTAGATATTTCCATGTTTATACAGATAGCGGTGAAGATGTATTCATGTTTACACAGATAGCGGTGTAGATATTTCCGTGTTCATACAGATAGCGGTGTAGATATTTCTATGTTCATACAGATAGCGGTGTAGATATTTCCATGTTTATACAGATAGCGGTGAAGGTGTATGCATGTTTACACAGATAGCGGTGTAGATATTTCCATGTTCATACAGATAGCGGTGTAGATATTTCCATGTTCATACAGATAGCGGTGTAGATATTTCCATGTTCATACAGATAGCTGTGTAGATATTTCCATGTTCATACAGATAGCGGTGTAGATATTTCCATGTTCATACAGATAGCGGTGTAGATATTTCCATGTTCGTACAGATAGCGGTGTAGATATTTCCATCTTCATACAGATAGCGGTGTAGATATTTCCGTGTTCGTACAGATAGCAGTGTACATATTTCCATCTTCATAGAGATAGCGGTGTAGATATTTCCATGTTCATACAGATAACGGTGCTGATATTTCCATGTTTATACAGGTAGCGGTGTAGATATTTCCATGTTTATACAGATAGCAGTGTAGATATTTCCATGTTTATACAAATAGCGGTGAAGATATTTCCAAGTTTATACAGATAGCGGTGTAGATATCTCCATCTTAATATAGATGGGGGTGTAGATATTTATATCTTCATACCGATGGCGGTGCAGATATTTCCATGTTCATACAGATGGCGGTGTAGATATTTGCATGTTTATAGAGAAAGCGCTGTAGTTATTTCCGTGTGTAAATAGATAGCTTTTTAGATATTTCCATGTATATGCAGATCGCTGTGTAGATATTTCCATTTTCATGCAGATAGCGGTGTAGATATTTCCATGTTCAAACAGATAGTGGTGTAGGTATTTCCATGTTCATGCAGATAGCAGTGTAGATATTTCCATGTTTATACAGATAGCGGTGAAGATGTATGCATGTTTACACAGATAGCGGTGTATATATTTCCATGTTCATACAGATAGCGGTGTAGATATTTCCATGCTCATCCAGATGGCTGTGTAGATATATCCATGTTCATACAGATGGCGTTGAAGATATTTCCATGTTCATACAGATAGCGGTGTAGTTATTGCCATGTGTAAAGAGATAGCTGTGTAGATATTTCCATGTATATGCAGATAGCTGTGTAGATATTTCCATTTTCATGCAGATAGCGGTTTAGATATTTCCATGTTCAGATAGCGGTGTAGATATTTCCATGTTCATAGAGATAGCGGTGTAGATATTTCCATGTTCATACGGATAGCGGTGTAGATATTTCCATGTGCATACAGATGGCTGTGTAGATATATCCATGTTCATACTGATGGCGGTGAAGATATTTCCATGTTCATACAGATAGCGGAGTAGATATTTCCATGTTAATACAGATAGCGGTGCAGATATTTCCATGTTCATACTGATAGCGGTGCTGATATTTCCATGTTTATACAGATAGCGGTGTAGATATTTCCATGTTTATACAGATAGCGGTGTAGATATTTCCATGTTTATACAGATAGCGGTGTAGATATCTACTTCTTAATACAGATGGCAGAGTAGATATTTATATGTACATATAGATGGCGGTGCAGATATTTCCATGTTCATACAGATAGCGGTGTAGCTATTTCCATGTTCATACGGATAGCGGCGTAGATATTTCCATGTTCATCCAGATGGCTGTGTAGACATATCCATGTTCATACAGATGGCGATGAAGATAATTCCACGTTAATACAGATAGCGGTGTAGATATTTCCATGTTCATACAGAGTTTGGTGTAGATATTTCCATATTCATACAGATAGAGGGGCTGATATTTCCATGTTCATACAGATAGCGGTGCTGATATTTCCATGTTTATACAGATAGCGGTGTAGATATTTCCATGTTTATACAGATAGCGGTGTAGATATCTCCATCTTAATACAGATGGCAGTGTAGATATTTATATGCTCATACAGATGGCCGTGCAGATATTTCCATGTTCATACAGATAGCGGTGTAGTTATTTCCATGTTTATACAGATAGCGGTGAAGATGTATGCATGTTTACACAGATAGCGGTGTAGTTATTTCCATGTTCATACAGATTGCGGTGTAGATATTTCCATGCTCATCCAGATGGCTGTGTAGATGTATCCATGTTCATACAGATGGCGGTGAAGATATTTCCAGGTTCATACAGATAGCGGTGTAGTTATTTCCATGTGTAAAGAGATAGCTGTGTAGATATTTCCATGTATATGCAGATAGCTGTGTAGATATTTCCATTTTCATGCAGATAGCGGTGTAGATATTTCCATGTTCAAACAGATAGCGGTGTAGATATTTCCATGTTCATAGAGATAGCGGTGTAGATATTTCCATGTTCATACAGATAGCGGTGTAGATATTTCCATGTTCATACAGACGGCTGTGTAGATATAT
This sequence comes from Gorilla gorilla gorilla, assembly GCF_029281585.2. Taxonomy (NCBI): domain Eukaryota; kingdom Metazoa; phylum Chordata; class Mammalia; order Primates; family Hominidae; genus Gorilla; species Gorilla gorilla. The sequence goes on from NC_073236.2 coordinate 141,917,555, forward strand.
CCAAGTTCATACTGATGGCGGTGAAGATATTTCCATGTTCATACAGATAGCGGTGTAGATATTTCCATGTTCTTACAGATAGCGGTGCAGATATTTCCATGTTCATACTGATAGCGGTGCTGATATTGCCATGTTTATACAGATAGCGGTGTAGATATTTCCATGTTTATACAGATAGCGGTGTAGATATTTCCATGTTTATACAGATAGCGGTGTAGATATCTCCTTCTTAATACAGATGGCGGAGTAGATATTTATATGTACATACAGATGGCGGTGCAGATATTTCCATGTTCATACAGATAGCGGTGTAGCTATTTCCATGTTCATACCGATAGCGGCGTAGATATTTCCATGTTCATCCAGATGGCTGTGTAGACATATCCATGTTCATACAGATGGCGGTGAAGATAATTCCATGTTCATACATCTAGCGGTGTAGATATTTCCATGTTCATACAGAGTGTGGTGTAGATATTTCCATATTCATACAGATAGAGGGGCTGATATTTCCATGTTCATACAGATGGCGGTGCTGATATTTCCATGTTTTTACAGGTAGCGGTGTAGATATTTCCATATTTATACAGATAGCGGTGTAGATATTTCCATGTTTATGCAGATAGCGGTTTAGATATTTCCATGTTTATACAGATAGCGGTGTAGATATCTCCACCTTAATACAGATGGCGGTGTAGATATTTATATGTTCATACAGATGGCCGTGCAGATATTTCCATGTTCATACAGATAGCGGTGTAGTTATTTCCATGTGTAAAGAGATAGCTGTGTAGATACTTCCATGTATATGCAGATAGTTGTGTAGATATTTCCATTTCCATGCAGATAGCGGTTTAGATATTTCCATGTTCAAACAGATAGCGGTGTAGATATTTCCATGTTCATACAGATAGCGGTGTAGATATTTCCATGTTTATACAGATAGCGGTGAAGATGTATTCATGTTTACACAGATAGCGGTGTAGATATTTCCGTGTTCATACAGATAGCGGTGTAGATATTTCCATGTTCATACAGATAGCGGTGTAGATATTTCCATGTTTATACAGATAGCGGTGAAGATGTATGCATGTTTACACAGATAGCGGTGTAGATATTTCCATGTTCATACAGATAGCGGTGTAGATATTTCCATGTTCATACAGATAGCGGTGTAGATATTTCCATGTTCATACAGATAGCTGTGTAGATATTTCCATGTTCATACAGATAGCGGTGTAGATATTTCCATGTTCATACAGATAGCGGTGTAGATATTTCCATGTTCGTACAGATAGCGGTGTAGATATTTCCATCTTCATACAGACAGCGGTGTAGATATTTCCATGTTCGTACAGATAGCAGTGTAGATATTTCCATCTTCATAGAGATAGCGGTGTAGATATTTCCATGTTCATACAGATAACGGTGCTGATATTTCCATGTTTATACAGGTAGCGGTGTAGATATTTCCATGTTTATACAGATAGCAGTGTAGATATTTCCATGTTTATACAAATAGCGGTGAAGATATTTCCAAGTTTATACAGATAGCGGTGTAGATATCTCCATCTTAATATAGATGGGGGTGTAGATATTTATATCTTCAAACCGATGGCGGTGCAGATATTTCCATGTTCATACAGATGGCGGTGTAGATATTTGCATGTTTATAGAGATAGCGCTGTAGTTATTTCCATGTGTAAAGAGATAGCTTTTTAGATATTTCCATGTATATGCAGATCGCTGTGTAGATATTTCCATTTTCATGCAGATAGCGGTGTAGATATTTCCATGTTCAAACAGATAGTGGTGTAGATATTTCCATGTTCATGCAGATAGCAGTGTAGATATTTCCATGTTTATACAGATAGCGGTGAAGATGTATGCATGTTTACACAGATAGCGGTGTATATATTCCCATGTTCATAAAGATAGCGGTGTAGATATTTCCATGCTCATCCAGATGGCTGTGTAGATATATCCATGTTCATACAGATGGCGTTGAAGATATTTCCATGTTCATACAGATAGCGGTGTAGTTATTGCCATGTGTAAAGAGATAGCTGTGTAGATATTTCCATGTATATGCAGATAGCTGTGTAGATATTTGCATTTTCATGCAGATAGCGGTTTAGATATTTCCATGTTCAAACAGATAGCGGTGTAGATATTTCCATGTTCATAGATATAGCGGTGTAGATATTTCCATGTTCATACGGATAGCGGTGTAGATATTTCCATGTGCATTCAGATGGCTGTGTAGATATATCCATGTTCATACTGATGGCGGTGAAGATATTTCCATGTTCATACAGATAGCGGAGTAGATATTTCCATGTTCATACAGATAGCGGTGCAGATATTTCCATGTTCATACTGATAGCGGTGCTGATATTTCCATGTTTATACAGATAGCGGTGTAGATATTTCTATGTTTATACAGATAGCGGTGTAGATATCTCCATGTTTATACAGATAGCGGTGTCGATATTTCCAAGTTTATGCAGATAACGGTGTAGATATCTCCATCTTAATATAGATGGGGGTGTAGATATTTATATCTTAATACAGATGGCGGTGCAGATATTTCCATGTTCATACAGATGGCGGTGTAGATATTTGCATGTTTATAGAGATAGCGCTGTAGTTATTTCCATGTGTAAAGAGATAGCTTTGTAGATATTTCCATGTATATGCAGATCGCTGTGTAGATATTTGAATTTTCATGCAGATAGCGGTGTAGATATTTCCATGTTCATACAGATAGCGGTGTAGTTATTTCCATGTGTAAAGAGATAGCTGTGTAGATATTTCCATGTATATGCAGATAGCTGTGTAGATATTTCCATTTTCATGCAGATAGCGGTTTAGATATTTCCATGTTCAAACAGATAGCGGTGTAGATATTTCCATGTTCATAGAGATAGCGGTGTAGATATTTCCATGTTCATTCAGATAGCGGTGTAGATATTTCCATCTGCATACAGATGGCTGTGTAGATATATCCATGTTCATACAGATGGCGGTGAAGATATTTCCATGTTCATACAGATAGCGGTGTAGATATTTCCATGTTCATACAGATAGCGGTGCAGATATTTCCATGTTCATACTGATAGCGGTGCTGATATTTCCATGTTTATAGAGATAGCGGTGAGGATATTTCCATGTTTAAACAGATAGCGGTGTAGATATTTCCATGTTTATACAGATTGCGGTGTAGCTATTTCCATGTTCATACAGATAGCGGTGTATGTATTTCCATGTTCATACAGATAGCGGTGTAGATATTTCCATGTTGATACAGATAGCGGTGTATATATTTCCATGTTCATACAGATAGCGGTGTAGATATTTCCATGTTCATACAGATAGCGGTGTAGATATTTCCATGTTCATAGAGATAGCCGTGTAGATATTTCCATGTTCATACAGATAGCGGTGCTGATATTTCCAAGTTTATACAGATAGAGGTGAAGATATCTCCATCTTAATACAGATGGCGGTGTAGGTATTTATATGTTCATACAGATGGCGGTGCAGTTATTTCCATGTTCATACAGATGGCGGTGTAGATATTTCCATGTTTATAGAGATATCGGTGTAGTTATTTCCATGTGTATAGAGATAGCTTTTTAGATATTTCCATGTATATGCAGATAGCTGTGTAGATATTTCTATTTTCATGCAGATAGCGGTGTAGATATTTCCATGTTCAAACAGATAGGGGTGTAGATATTTCCATGTTCATACAGATAGCGGTGTAGATATTTCCATGTTTATACAGATAGCGGTGAAGATGTATGCATGTTTACACAGATAGCGGTGTAGATATTTCCATGTTCATACAGATCACGGTGTAGATATTTCCATGTTAATCCAGATGGCTGTGTAGACATATCCATGTTCATACAGATGGCGGTGAAGATATTTCCATGTTCATACAGATATCGGTTTAGATATTTCCATGTTCATACAGATAGCAGTGTAGATATTTCCATGTTCATACAGATGGCTGTGTATATATATCCATGTTCATACAGATGACGTTGAAAATATTTCCATGTTCATAGAGATAGCGGTGTAGATATTTCCATGTTCATACAGATAGCGGTGTAGGTATTTCCATGTTCATAGCGATAGCGGTGCTGATATTTCCATGTTTATACAGGTAGCGGTTTAGATATTTCCATGTTTATACAGATAGTGGTGTAGCTATTTCCATGTTCATACAGATAGCGGTGTAGATATTTCCATGTTCATCCAGATGGCTGTGTAGATATATCCATGTTCATACAGATGACGGTGAAGGTATTTCCATGTTCATACAGATAGCGGTGTAGATATTTCCATGTTCTTACAGATAGCGGTGTAGATATTTCCATGTTCATACAGATAGAGGGGCTGATATTTCCATGTTCATACAGATAGCGGTGCTGATATTTCCATGTTTCTACAGGTAGCGGGGTAGATATTCCCATGTTTATACAGATAGCGGTGTAGATATTTCCATGTTTATACAGATAGCGGTGTAGATATTTCCATGTTTATACAGATAACGGTGTAGATATCTCCATCTTAATACAGATGGCCGTGTAGATATTTATATGTTCATACAGATGTCGTTCCAGATATTTCCATGTTCATACAGATGGCGGTGTAGATATTTCAATGTTCATACAGATAGCGGTGTAGATATTTCCATGTGTAAAGAGATAGCTGTGTAGATATTTCCACGTATATGGAGATAGCTCTGTAGATATTTCCATTTTCATGCAGATAGCGGTGTAGATATTTCCATGTTCAAACAGATAGCGGTGTAGATATTTCCATGTTCATACAGATAGCGTTGTAGATATTTCCATGTTCATCCAGATGGCTGTGTAGATATATCCATGTTCATAAAGATAGCGGTGTAGATAATTCCATGTTCATACAGATAGTGGTTTAGATATTTCCATGTTCATACAGATAGCGGTGTAGCCATTTCCATGTTCATACAGGTAGCGGTGTAGTTATTTCCATGTTTAAAGAGATAGCTGTGTAGATATTTCCATGTATATGCAGACAGCTGTGTAGATATTTCCATTTTCATGCAGATAGCGTTTTAGAAATTTACTTGGTCAAACAGATAGCGGTGTAGATATTTCCATGTTCATACAGATAGCGGTGTAGATATATCCATGTTTATACAGATAGCGGTGAAGATATATGCATGTTTACACAGATAGCGGTGTAGATATTTCCATGTTCATACAGATAGCGTTGTAGATATTTCCATGTTCATCCAGATGGCTGTGTAGATATATCCATGTTCATACAGATAACGGTGTACATATTTCCATGTTAATACAGATAGTGCTGTAGATATTTCCATGTTCATACAGATAGCAGTGCAGCTATTTCCATGTTCATACAGATAGCGGTGTAGATATTTCCATGTTCGTACAGATAACGGTGTAGATATTTCCACGTTTATACCGATAGCGGTGTAGATATCTCCATCTTAATAGAGATTGCGGTGTAGATATTTCCATGTTCATACAGATGGCGGTGCAGATATTTCCATGTTCATACAGATGGCGGTGTAGATATTTCCATGTTTATAGAGATAGTGGTGTAGTTATTTCCATGTGTAAACAGATAGCTTTGTAGATATTTCCATGTATATGCAGATAGCTGTGTAGATATTTACATTTTCATGCAGATAGCGGTGTAGATATTTCCATGTTCAAGCAGATAGCGGTGTAGATATTTCCAAGTTCATTCAGATAGCAGTGTAGATATTTCCATGTTTATACAGATAGCGGTGAAGATGTATGCATGTTTACACTGATAGCGGTGTAGATATTTCCATGTTCATACAGATGGCGGTGTAGATATTTGCATGTTTTTACAGATAGCAGTGTAGATATTTCCATCTTTATACACATAATGGTGTAGATATTTCCATGTTTATACAGATGTCGGTGTAGATATTTCCATACCCATACAGATGGCGGTGTAGATATTTCCATGTTTATAGATATAGCGGTGTAGGTATTTCCATGTTTACACAGACAGCGGTGTAGATATTTCCATGTTTACACAGATAGCGGTGTAGATATTTCCATGTTTATAGAGATAGCGGTGTAGATATTTCCATGTTTATAGAGATATCAGTGTAGACATTTCCAGATTTATACAGAGAGTAGTGTAGATATTTGCATGTTTATATAGATGGCTGTGTGGATATTTCCATGTTTATAGAGATAGCGGTGTAGATATCTCCATGTTTACACAGATAGCGGTGTAGATATTTCCATGTTTACACAGATAGCGGTGTAGACATTTCCATGTTCATACAGATAGCGGTGTAGATAATTCCATGTGTATACAGATAACGGTGTAGATATTTACATATTCCTACAGATGGCTGTGTAGATATTTCCATGTTTGTACAGATAGCGGTGTAGATATTTCCATGTTTACACAGATAGTGGTGTAGATATTTCCATGTTTACACAGATAGCGGTGTAGATATTTCCATGTTTATACAGATAGCGGTGTAGATATTTCCATGTCTATACAGATATTGGTGTGGATATTTCCATGTTTATACAGATAGCGGTGTCGATATTTCCAAGTTTATGCAGATAGCCGTGTAGATATCTCCATCTTAATATAGATGGGGGTGTAGATATTTATATCTTCATACAGATGGCGGTGCAGATATTTCCATGTTCATACAGATGGCGGTGTAGATATTTGCATGTTTATAGAGATAGCGCTGTAGTTATTTCCATGTGTAAAGAGATAGCTTTGTAGATATTTCCATGTATATGCAGATCGCTGTGTAGATATTTGAATTTTCATGCAGATAGCTGTGTAGATATTTCCATGTTCAAACAGATAGCGGTGTAGATATTTCCATGTTCATGAATATAGCAGTGTAGATATTTCCATGTTTATACAGATAGCGGTGAAGATGTATGCATGTTTTCACAGATAGCGGTGTAGATATTTCCATGTTCATATAGATAGCGGTGTAGATATTTCCTTGTTTATACAGATAGCGGTGAAGATGTATGCATGTTTACACAGATAGTGGTGTAGATATTTCCATGTTCATACAGATAGCGGTGCTGATATTTCCATGTTTATACAGGTAGCGGTGTAGATATTTCCATGTTTATACAGATACCGGTGTAGATATTTCCATGTTTATGCAGATAGCGGTGTAGATATTTCCAAGTTTATACAGATAGCGGTGAAGATATCTCCATCTTAATACAGATGGCGGTGTAGATATTTATATGTTCATACAGATGGCAGTGCAGATATTTCCATGTTCATACAGATGGCGGTGTAGATATTTCCATGTTTATAGAGATAGCGGTGTAGTTATTTCCATGTGTAAAGAGATAGCTTTGTAGATATTTCCATGTATATGCAGATAGCTGTGTAGATATTTCTATTTTCATGCAGATAGCGGTTTAGATATTTCCATGTTCAAACAGATTGCGGTGTAGATATTTCCATGTTCATACAGATAGCGGTGTAGATATTTCCATGTTTATATAGATAGCGGTGAAGATGTATGCATGTTTACACAGATAGCGGTGTAGATATTTCCATGTTCATACAGATCGCGGTGTAGATATTTCCATGTTCATCCAGATGGCTGTGTAGACATATCCATGTTCATACAGATGGCGGTGAAGATATTTCCATGTTCATACAGATGTTCGTGCAGATATTTCCATGTTCATACAGATGGCGGTGTAGATATTTCCATGTTCATACAGATGGCGGTGTAGATATTTCCATGTTTATATAGATGGTGGTGTAGATATTTGCATGTTTATTTATATGGCTGTGTAGGTATTTCCATCTCTATACAGACGGCGATTTAGGTATTTCCATGTTTATACAGATGGCCTTGTAGATATTTCCATCTTTGTAAAGAAGGTGGTTTAGATATTGCCATGTTCATACAGATGGCGGTTTAGATATTTCCATGTTTATATAGATGGTGGTGTACATATTTCCACGTTTATGCAGATAGCAGTGTAGATATTTCCATCTTCATACTGATGGGGGTGTAGATATTTCCATGTTTATTTAGATGGCGGTGTAGATATTTCCATGTTTATGAAGATAGCGGTGTAGATATTTACATTTTCATACAGATAGCGGTGTAGTTATTTCCATGTTTATACAGATAGCGGTGTAGATATTTACATGTTGAAACAGACAGCGGTATAGATAATTCCATGTTTATACAGATAGTGGTGTAGATATTTCCATGTGTATAGAGATGGCAGTATAAATATTTCTGTGTTTATACAGATGGCAGTGTAGATATTTCCATGTTCATACAAATGCGGTGTATGTATTTCCATGTTTATAGAGATGGTGGTTTAGATATTTCCATGTTTATACAGATTGCGGTGTAGATATTTCCATGATTATAGAGATAGTCGTGTAGATATTTCCATGTTTATAGAGATAGCCGTGTAGATATTTCGCTGTTTCACGGATAGCAGTGTAGATATTTCCGTGTTTATACTGATAGCGCTGTAGATATATTCAAGTTTATAGAGATAGCTGTGTGGTTATTTCCATGTTTATACAGGTAACGCTGTAGATATTTCCATGTTTATAGAGATGGCGGTGTAGATATTTCCATGTTCATACAGATGGCTTTGTACATATTTCCACGTTCATACAGATGGCGGTGTAGATATTTCCATGTTTATACAGATGGCCGTGTAGATATTTCCATGTTTATACAGATGGTGGTGTAGATATTACCATGTTTATAGAGATGGCGGTCTACATATTTCCATGTCTATAGAGATAGCATTGTAGTTATTTCCAAGTTTATAGAGAGCATTGTAGATATTTCCATGTTTATAGAGATAGCGGTGTAGATATTGCCAAGTTTATAGAAATAGCAGTGTAGATATTTCCATGTTTATGTAGATAGCAGTGTACATATTTCCATGTTCAAACAGATAGCAGTGTAGATATTTCCATGTTTATAGAGGTGGCGGTGTAGATATTTCCATGTTCATACGTATGGCGGTTTAGATATTTCCATGTTTATAAAGATGGCGTTCTAGATATTTCCATGTTTATACACATTGCGCTGTAGTTATTTCCATGTTTAAAGAGGTTGCTGTGTAGATATTTCCAAGTTTATTCAGATAGCGTTGTAGATATTTCCATGTTTATACAGATAGCGTTGTAGATATTTCCATGTTCATACAGATAGTTTGAGTAGATATTTCCATCTTTATACAGATGGCTGTGTAGATATTTCCATTTTCATACAGATGGCGGAGTAGATATTTCCATGTTTATAGAGATGGCGGTGTAGATGTTTCCATGTTTATACTGACGGCAGTGTAGATAATTCCATCTTTATAGAGATGGCAGTGTAGGTATTTCCATGTTCATACAGATGGCGGTGTAGATATTTCCATGTTCCTACAGAGTGCGGTGTAGATATTTCCATGTTCATACAGAGGGCGGTGTACATAGCGGTGTAGATATTTCCATGTTCCTACAGATGTCGGTGTAGATATTTCCATGTTCATACAGATGACGGTGTAGATATTTCCATGTTCATACACATTGCTGTCTAGATATTTCCATGTTTATAGAGGTAGTGTTGTAGATATTTCCATGATTGTAGAGATAGTGGTGTAGATATTTCCGTGTTTATAGAGATAGCGGTGTGGATATTTCCCAGTTTCACGGATAGCAGTGTAGATATTTCCATGTTTATACAGATAACGGTGTAGATATATTCATGTTTATAGAGATAGCGGTGTAGTTATTTCCATGCTTATACAGATAACGCTGCAGATATGTCCATGTTTATAGAGATAGCAGTGTAGATATTTCCAAGTTCATACAGATATCAGTGTAGATATTTCCATGTTCATACAGATGGCGTTGTTGATATTTCCATCTTCATACAGGTGGCAGGGAAGATATTTCAATGTTCATACAGATGGCGGTGTAGATATTTCCATGTTCATACAGATGGCTGTGTAGATATTTCCATGTTCATACAGATGGCGGTGTAGATATTTCCATGTTTATACTGATGGCGGTGTAGATATTTCCATCTTTATGAAGATGGCAGTGTAGATATTTCCACGTTTAAACAGATAGCAGTGTAGATATTTCCATGTGTATACAGATGGCGGTATAAATATTTCTGTGTTTATACAGATGGCGGGTAGATATTTCCATGTTCATACAGATGGCGGTGTAGATATTTCCATGTTTATAGAGATAGCGGGGTAGATATTTCCATGTTCATACACATTGCTGTCTAGATATTTCCATGTTTATAGAGGTAGTGTTGTAGATATTTCCATGATTGTAGAGATAGTGGTGTAGATATTTCCGTGTTTATAGAGATAGCGGTGTGGATATTTCCCAGTTTCACGGATAGCGGTGTAGATATTTCCATGTTTATACAGATAACGGTGTAGATGTATTCATGTTTATAGAGATAGCGGTGAAGTTATTTCCATGCTTATACAGATAACGCTGTAGATATGTCCATGTTTATAGAGATAGCGGTGTAGATATTTCCAAGTTCATACAGATATCAGTGTAGATATTTCCATGTTCATACAGATGGCGTTGTTGATATTTCCATCTTCATACAGGTGGCAGTGAAGATATTTGCATGTTCATACAGATGGCGGTGTAGATATTTCCATGTTTACACTGATGGCGGTGAAGATATTTCCATCTTTATGAAGATGGCAGTGTAGATATTTCCACGTTTATAGAGATGGCAGTAAAGATATTTCCATTTTTATGGAGATAGCGGTGTAGATATTTCCACGTTTACACAGATAGCGGTGTAGATATTTCCATGTTTATACAGATGGCTGTGTAGATATTTCCATGTTTATAGAGATAGCGGTGTAGATATTTCCATGTTTACACAGATAGCGGTGCAGATATTTCCATGTTTACACAGATAGCGGTGTAGTTATTTCCATGTTTATACAGATAACGGTGTAGATATTTCCATGTTTATAGAGATATCGGTGTAGATATTTCCATGTTTATATAGTTGGCAGTGTAGATATTTTCATGTTCATACAGATAGCGGTGTAGGTATTTCCATGTTCATACTGATTGGGGTGTAGATATTTCCATGTTTATTTAGATGGCGGTGTAGATATTTCCAAGTTTATGAAGATAGCGGTGTAGATATTTACGTCTTTATACAGATAGCGGTGTAGGTATTTCCATGTTTATACAGATAGCGGTGTAGATATTTACATGTTCAAACAGATAGCGGTGTAGATATTTCCATGTTTATACAGATAGTGGTGTAGATATTTCCATGTGTATAGAGATGGCAGTATAAATATTTCTGTGTTTATACAGATGGCGGTGTAGATATTTCCATGTTCCTACAAATGCGGTGTATGTATTTCCATGTTTATAGAGATGGCGGTGTAGATATTTCCATGTTTATACAGATGGCGGTGTAGATATTTCCATGATTATAGAGATAGTGGTGTAGATATTTCCATGTTTATAGAGATAGCGGTGTAGATATTTCGCAGTTTCACGGATAGCAGTGAAGATATTTCCATGTTTATACAGATAGCGGTGTAGATATATTCACGTTTATAGAGATAGCTGTGTGGTTATTTCCATGTTTATACAGATAACGCTGTAGATATTTCCATGTTTATAGAGATGGCGGTGTAGATATTTCCATGTTCATACAGATGGCTTTGTACATATTTCCATGTTTATACAGATGGCGGTGTAGATATTTCCATGTTTATACAGATGGTGGTGTAGATATTTCCATGTTTATACAGATGGTGGTGTAGATATTACCATGTTTATAGAGATGGCGGTCTGCATATTTCCATGTCTATAGAGATTGTATTGTAGTTATTTCCAAGTTTATAGAGAGCATTGTAGATATTTCCATGTTTATAGAGATAGCGGTGAAGATATTGCCAAGTTTATAAAGATAGCGGTGTAGATATTTCCATGTTTATACAGATAGCTGTGTAGATATTTCCATCTTCAAACAGATAGCTGTGTGGATATTTGCATGTTTATAGAGGTGGCAGTGTAGATATTTCCATGTTCATAAATATGGCGGTTTAGATATTTCAATGTTTATAAAGATGGCGTTCTAGATATTTCCATGTTTACACATTGCGCTGTAGTTATTTCCATGTTTAAAGAGATTGCGGTGTAGATATTTCCAAGTTTATTCAGATAGCGGTGTAGATATTTCCATGTTTATACAGATAGCGTGTAGATATTTCCATGTTCATACAGATAGTTGAGTAGATATTTCCATCTTTATACAGATGGCTGTGTAGATATTTCCATTTTCATACAGATGGCGGAGTAGATATTTCCATGTTTATAGAGATGGCGGTGTAGATATTTCCATGTTTATACAGACGGCGGTGTAGATAATTCCATCTTTATAGAGATGGCAGTGTAGGTATTTCCATGTTCATACAGATGGCGGTGTAGATATTTCCATGTTCCTACAGAGGGCGGTGTAGATAGCGGTGTAGATATTTCCATGTTCCTACAGATGTCGGTGTAAATATTTCCATGTTCATACAGATGACGGTGTAGATATTTCCATGTTCATACAGATGGCGGTGTACGTATTTCCATGTTTATAGAGATAGCGGTGTACATATTTCCATGTTTACACAGGTAGCAGTGTAGATATTTCCATGTTTACACAGATAGCGGAGTAGATATTTCCATCTTTATACAGATAGCTGTGTAGATATTTCCATGTGTATACGGATAACGGTGTAGATATTTACATGTTCCTGCAGAGGGCTGTGTAGATATCTCCATCTTTATACAGATAGCGGTGAAGATGTATGCATGTTTACACAGATAGCGGTGTAGATATTTCCATGTTCATACAGAAAGCGGTGTAGATATTCCCATGTTCATCCAGATGGCTGTGTAGATATATCCATGTTCATACAGATGGCGGTGTAGATATTTCCATGTCCATGCAGATAGCAGTGTAGCTATTTCCATGTTTATACAGATAGCGGTGAAGATGTATGCATGTTTACACAGATAGCGGTGTAGATATTTCCATGTTCATACAGAAAGCGGTGTAGATATTCCCATGTTCATCCAGATGGCTGTGTAGATATATCCATGTTCATACAGATGGCGGTGAAGATATTTCCATGTTCATACAGATAGCGGTGTAGTTATTTCCATTTGTAAAGAGATAGCTGTGTAGATATTTCCATGTATATGCAGATAGCTGTGTAGATATTTCCATTTTCATGCAGATAGCCGTTTAGATATTTCCATGTTCAAACAGATAGTGGTGTAGATATTTCCATGTTCATAGAGATACCGGTGTAGATATTTCCATGTTCATACAGATAGAGGGGCTATTTCCATGGTCTTACAGATAGCGGTGCTGATATTTCCATGTTTATACAGGTAGCGGTGTAGATATTTCCATGTTTATACAGATAGCAGTGTAGATATTTCCATGTTTATACAGATAGCGGTGTAGATATTTCCATGTTTTTACAGATAGCGGTGTAGATATCTCCATCTTAATACCGATGGCGGAGTAGATATTTATATGTTCATACAGAGGGCGGTGCAGATATTTCCATGTTCATACAGATGGCGGTGTAGATATTTCCATGTTCATACAGATAGCGGTGTAGTTATTTCCATGTGTAAAGAGATACCTGTGTAGATATTTCCATGTATTTGCAGATAGCTGTGTAGAGATTTCCATTTTCATGCTGATAGCGGTTTAGATATTTAAATGTTCAAACAGATAGCGGTGTAGATATTTCCATGTTCATTCAGATAGCAGTGTAGATATCTCCATGCTTATACAGATTGCGAAGATGTATGCATATTTACACAGATAGCGGTGTAGATATTTCCATGTTCATGCAGATAGCGGTGTAGACATTTCCATGTTCATCCAGATGGCTGTGTAGATATATCCATGTTCATACAGATGGTGGTGTAGATATTTCCATGTTCATACAGATAGTGGTGTAGATATTTCCATGTTCATACAGATAGCGTTGTAGCTATTTCCATGTTCATACAGATAGCGGTGTAAATATTTCCATGTTCATGGAGATAGCGGTGTAGATATTTCCATGTTCACACAGATAGCGGTGCTGATATTTCCTGGTTTATACAGGTAGCGGTGTAGATATTTCCGTGTTCATGCAGATAGCGGTGTAGATATTTCCATGTTCATCCAGATGGCTGTGTAGATATATCCATGTTCATACAGATGGTTGTGAAGATATTTCCATGTTCATACAGATAGAGGGGCTGATATTTCCATGTTCATACAGATAGCGGTGCTGATATTTCCATGTGTATACAGGTAGCGGTGTGGATATTTCCATGTTTATACAGGTAGCGGTGTAGATATTTCCATGTTTATACAGATAGCGGTGTAGATATTTCCATGTTTATACAGACACCGGTGTAGATATTTCTATCTTAATACAGATGGCCGTGTAGTTATTTATATGTTCATACAGATGGCGGTGCTGATATTTCCATGTTCATACAGATGGCGGTGTACATATTTCCATGTTCATACAGATAGCGGTGTAGTTATTTCCATGTGTAAAGAGATAGATGTGTAGGTATTTCCATGTATATGCAGATAGCTCTGTAGATATTTCCATTTTCATGCAGATAGCAGTTTAGATATTTCCATGTTCAAACAGATAGCGGTGTAGATATTTCCAAGTTCATACAGATAGCGGTGTAGATATTTCCATGTTTATACAGATAGCGGTGATGATGTATGCATGTTTACACAGATAGCGGTGTAGATATTTCCATGTTCCTACAGATCGCGGTGTAGATATTTCCATGTTCATCTAGATGGCTGAGTAGACATATCCATGTTCATACAGATGGCGGTGAAGGTATTTCCATGTTCTTACACATAGCGGTGTAGATATTTCCATGTTCAAACCGATAGCGGTGTAGATATTTCCATGTTCATACAGATAGAGGTGTAGATATATCCATGTTCATACAGATAGCGCTGTAGATATTTCCATGTTCATACAGATAGCGGTGTAGATATTTTCATGTTCATACAGATAGCGGTGCTGATATTTCCATGTTTATACTGGCAGCGGTGAAGATATTTCCATGTTTATACAGATAGCGGTTTAGATATTTCCTTCTTAATACAGATGGCGGTGTAGATATTTATATGTTCATACAGATGGCGGTGCAGATACTTCCATGTTCATACAGATGGCGGTGTAGATATTTCCATGTTTATAGATATAGCGGTGTAGTTATTTCCATGTGTAAAGAGATAGCTGTGTAGATATTTCCATGTATATGCAGATAGCTGTGTAGATATTTCCACTTTCATGCAGATAGCGGTTTAGATATTTACATGTTCAAACAGATAGCGGTGTAGATATTTCCATGTTCATCCAGATGGCTGTGTAGATATATCCATGTTCATAGAGATAGAGGTGTAGATATTTCCATGTTCATACAGGTAGTGGTGTTGATATTTCCATGTTCATACAGATAGCGGTGCAGCTATTTCCATGTTCATACAGATAACAGTGTAGATATTTCCAAGTTCATAGAGATAGCGGTGTAGGTATTTCCATGTTCATACAGATAGCGGTTTATGTATTTCCATGTTTATACTGGTAGCGGTGTAGATATTTCCATGTTTATACAGATAGCCGTGTAGATATTTCCATGTTTATACAGATAGCGGTGTAGATATTTTCAAGTTTATACAGATAGCGGTGTAGATATCTCCATCTTAATATAGATGGCGGTGTAGATATTTATATGTTCATACAGATGGCGGTGCAGATATTTCCATGTTCATACAGATGGTGGAGTAGATATTTCCATGTTTATAGAGATAGCGCTGTAGTTATTTCCATGTGTAAAGATATAGCTTTGTAGATATTTCCATGTATATGCAGATCGCTGTGTAGATATTTCCATTTTCATGCAGATAGCGGTGTAGATATTTCCATGTTCAAACAGATAGCGGTGTAGATATTTCCATGTCCATGCAGATTGCAGTGTAGATATTTCCATGTTTATACAGATAGCGGTGAAGATGTATGCATGTTTACACAGATAGCGGTGTAGATATTTCCATGCTCATACAGATAGCGGTGTAGATATTCCCATGTTCATCCAGATGGCTGTGTAGATATATCCATGTTCATACAGATGGCGGTGAAGATATTTCCATGTTCATACAGATAGCGGTGTAGTTATTTCCATTTGTAAAGAGATAGCTGTGTAGATATTTCCATGTATATGCAGATAGCTGTGTAGATATTTCCATTTTCATGCAGATAGCGGTTTAGATATTTCCATGTAAAAACAGATAGTGGTGTAGATATTTCCATGTTCATAGAGATACCGGTGTAGATATTTCCATGTTCATACAGATAGAGGGGCTATTTCCATGGTCTTACAGATAGCGGTGCTGATATTTCCATGTTTATACAGGTAGCGGTGTAGATATTTCCATGTTTATACAGATAGCAGTGTAGATATTTCCATGTTTATACAGATAGCGGTGTAGATATTTCCATGTTTTTACAGATAGCGGTGTAGATATCTCCATCTTAATACAGATGGCGGAGTAGATATTTATATGTTCATACAGAGGGCGGTGCAGATATTTCCATGTTCATACAGATGGCGGTGTAGATATTTCCATGTTCATACAGATAGCGGTGTAGTTATTTCCATGTGTAAAGAGATAGCTGTGTAGATATTTCCATGTATTTGCAGATAGCTGTGTAGAGATTTCCATTTTCATGCTGATAGCGGTTTAGATATTTAAATGTTCCAACAGATAGCGGTACAGATATTTCCATGTTCATACTGATAGCGGTGTAGATATTTCCATGCTTATACAGATTGCGAAGATGTATGCATATTTACACAGATAGCGGTGTAGATATTTCCATGTTCATGCAGTTAGCGGTGTAGATATTTCCATGTTCATCCAGATGGCTGTGTAGATATATCCATGTTCATACAGATGGCGGTGTAGATATTTCCATGTTCATACAGATAGTGGTGTAGATATTTCCATGTTCATACAGATAGTGTTGTAGCTATTTCCATGTTCATACAGATAGCGGTGAAGATTTTTCCATGTTCATAGAGATAGCGGTGTAGCTATTTCCATGTTCATACAGATAGCGGTGCTGATATTTCCAGGTTTATAGAGGTAGCAGTGAAGATATTTCCATGTTCATGCAGATAGCGGTGTAGATATTTCCATGTTCATCCAGATGGCTGTGTAGATATATCCATGTTCATACAGATGGCGGTGAAGATATTTCCATGTTCATACAGATAGAGGGGCTGATATTTCCATGTTCATACAGATAGCGGTGCTGATATTTCCATGTTTATACAGGTAGCGGTGCAGATATTTCCATGTTTATACAGGTAGCGGTGTAGATATTTCCATGTTTATACAGATAGCGGTGTAGATATTTCCATATCTATACAGATAGCGGTGTGGATATTTCCATGTTCATACAGATAGCGGTGTAGATATTTCCATGTTCATACAGATAGTGGTGTAGATATTTCCATGTTCATACAGATAGAGGGGCTGATATTTCCATGTTCATACAGAAAGCGGTGCTGATATTTCCATGTTTATACAGGTAGCGGTGTAGATATTTCCATGTTTATACAGATAGTGGTGTAGATTTTTCCATGTTTATACAGATAGCGGTGTAGTTATCTCCATCTTAATACAGATGGCAGTGTAGATATTTATATGTTCATACAGATGGCCGTGCAGATATTTCCATGTTCATACAGATTGTGGTGTAGATATTTCCATGTTCATACAGATAGCGGTGTAGATATTTCCATGTTCATACATATAGCGGTGTAGATATTTCCATGTTTATACAGACTGCGGTGAAGATGTATGCATGTTTACACAGATAGCGGTGTAGATATTTCCATGTTCATCCAGTTGGCTGTGTAGATATGTCCATGTTCATACAGATAGCTGTGTAGATATTTCCATGTTCATACAGATAGCGGTGTAGATATTTCCATGTTCATCCAGATGGCTGTGTAGATATATCCATGTTCATACAGATAGCGGTGTAGATATTTCCATGTTCATACAGATAGCGGTGTAGATATTTCCATGTTCATACAGATAGCGGTGTAGATATTTCCATGTTCCTACAGATAGCGGTGTAGATATTTCCATGTTCATACAGATAGCGGTGTAGATATTTCCATGTTCATACAGGTAGCGGTGTAGATATTTCCATGTTCATACAGATAGCGGTGCTGATATTTCCATGTTTATACAGGCAGCGGTGTAGATATTTCCATGTTTATACAGATAGCGGTGTAGATATCTCCATCTTAATACAGATGGCGGTGTAGATATTTATATGTTCATACAGATGGCGTTGCGGATATTTCCATGTTCATACAGATGGCAGTGAAGATATTTCCATGTTTATAGATATAGCGGTGTAGTTATTTCCATGTGTAAAGAGATGGCTGTGTAGATATTTCCATGTATATGCAGATAGCTTTGTAGATATTTCCATTTTCATGCAGATAGCGGTGTAGATATTTACATGTTCAAACAGATAGCGGTGTAGAAATTTCCATGTACATTCAGATAGCTTTGTAGATATTTCCATTTTCATGCAGATAGTGGTGTATATATTTCCATCTTCAAACAGATAGCGGTGTATATATTTCCATGTTCATACAGATAGCGGTGTAGATATTTCCAAGTTTATACAGACAGCGGTGAAGATATATGAATATTTCAACAGATAGCGTTGTGGAGATTTCCATGTTCATCCAGAGGGCTGTGTAGATATATCCATGTTCATACAGATAGCGGTGTAGATGTTTCCATGTTCATACAGATAGCGGTGTAGTTATTTCCATGTGCAAGGAGATAGCTGTGTAGATATTTACATGTATATGCAGATAGCTGTGTAGGTATTTCCATTTTCATGCAGATAGCTGTTTAGATATTTCCATGTTTATACAGATAGCGGTGTAGATATTTCCATGTTTATACAGATAGCGGTGTAGATATATCCATGTTTATGCAGATAGCGGTGTAGATATCTCCATCTTAATACAGATGGCGGTGTAGATATTTATATGTTCATACAGATGGCGGTGCAGATATTTGCATGTTCATACAGATGGCGGTGTAGATATTTCCATGTTCATACAGATAGCGGTGTAGTTATTTCCATGTGTAAAGAGATAGCTGTGTAGATATTTCCATGTTTATTCTGATAGCGGTGTAGATATTTCCATGTTTATACAGATAGCGGTGTAGATATTTCCATTTTCATGGAGATAGCGGTGTAGATATTTCCATGTTCAGATAGCGCTGTAGATATTTCCATGTTCATACAGATAGCGGTGTAGATATTTCCATGTTCATACAGATAGCGGTGTAGATATTTCCATGTTTATACAGACTGCGGTGAAGATGTATGCATGTTTACACAGATAGCGGTGTAGATATTTCCATGTTCATCCAGTTGGCTGTGTAGATATGTCCATGTTCATACAGATAGCTGTGTAGATATTTCCATGTTCATCCAGTTGGCTGTGTAGATATGTCCATGTTCATCCAGATGGCTGTGTAGACATATCCATGTTCATACAGATGGCGGTGAAGGTATTTCCATGTTCATACAGATAGCGGTGCAGATATTTCCATGTTCATACAGATAGCGGTGTAGATATTCCCATGTTCATCCAGATGGCTGTGTAGATATATCCATGTTCATACAGATGGCGGTGAAGAAATTTCCATGTGCATACAGATAGCGGTGTAGCTATTTCCATGTTCATACAGATAGCGGTGTATGTATTTCCATGTTCATACTGATAGCGGTGTAGATATTTCCATGTTCATACAGATAGCAGTGTAGATATTTTAATGTTCATCCAGATGGCTGTGTAGATATATCCATGTTCATACAGATGGCGGTGTAGATATTTCCATGTTCATAGAGATAGCGGTGTAGATATTTCCATGTTCATACAGATAGAGGGGCTGATATTTCCATGTTCATACAGATAGCGGTGCTGATATTTCCATGTTTATACAGGTAGTGGTGAAGATATTTCCATGTTTATACAGGTAGCAGTGTAGATATTTCCATGTTTATACAGATAGCGGTGTGGATATTTCCATGTTTCTACAGATAGCGGTGTAGATATCTCCATCTTAATACAGATGGCGGTGTAGATATTTATATGTTCTTTCAGATGGCGGTGCAGATATTTCCATGTTCATACAGATGGCGCTGTAGATATTTCCATGTTCATACAGATAGCGGAGTAGTTCTTTCCATGTGTAAAGAGATAGCGGTGTAGATATTTCCATGTATATGCAGATAGCTGTGTAGATGTTTCTATTTTAATGCTGAAAGCGGTTTAGATATTTCCATGTTCAAACAGCGGTGTAGATATTTCCATGTTCATACAGATAGCGTTGTAGATACTTCCATGCTTATACAGATTGCAGTGAAGATGTATGCATGTTTACGCAGATAGCGGTGTAGATATTTCCATGTTCATGCAGATAGCGGTGTAGATATTTCCATGTTCATCCAGATGGCTGTGTAGATATATCCATGTTCATACAGATAGCGGTTTAGATATTTCCATGTTCATACAGATAGAAGTGTAGATATTTCCATGTTCGTACAGATAGTGGTGTAGCTATTTCCATGTTCATGCAGATAGCGGTGTAGATACTTCCATGTTCATAGAGATAGCGGTGTAGATATTTCCATGTTCATACAGATAGCGGTGCTGATATTTCAATATTTATACAGGTAGCGGTGTAGATATTTCCATGTTTATACAGATAGCGGTGTAGATATTTCCAGGTTTATAAAGATAGCGGTGTAGATATTTCCAAGTTTATACAGATAGCGGTGAAGATATGTCCATCTTAATACAGATGGCGGTGTAGATATTTATATGTTCATACAGATGGCAGTGCAGATATTTCCATGTTCATACAGATGGCGGTGTAGATATTTCCGTGTTTATAGAGATAGCGGTTTAGTTATTTCCATGTGTAAAGAGATAGGTTTGTAGATATTTCCATGTATATGCAGATAGCTGTGTAGATATTTCTATTTTCATGCAGATAGCGGTTTAGATATTTCCATGTTCAAACAGATAGCGGTGTAGATATTTCCATGTTCATACAGATAGCGGTGTAGATATTTCCATGTTTATACAGATAGCGGTGAAACGTATGCAAGTTTACACAGATAGCGGTGTAGATATTTCCATGTTCATACAGATCGCGGTGTAGATATTTCCATGTTCATCCAGATGGCTGTGTAGACATATCCATGTTCATTCAGATGGCGGTGAAGATATTTCCATGTTCATACAGATAGCGGTGTAGATATTTCCATGTTCATACAGATAGCGGTGTAGATATTTCCATGTTCATACAGATGGCTGTGTAGATATATCCATGTTCATACAGATGGCGGTGAATATATTTCCATGTTCATACAGATAGCGGTGTAGATATTTCCATGTTCATACAGATAGCGGTGCAGATATTTCCATGTTCATACAGATAGCGGTGCTGATATTTCCATGTTTATACAGATAGCGTTGTAGATATTTCCATGTTTATACAGATAGCGGTGTAGATATCTCCTTCTTAATACAGATGGCGGTGTACATATTTATATGTTCATACAGATGGCTGTGAAGATATTTCCATGTTCATACAGATAGCGGTGTAGATATTTCTATGTTTATACAGATAGCGGTTTAGATATCTCCTTCTTAATACAGATGGCTGTGTAGATATTTATATGTTCATATAGATGGCGGTGCAGATATTTCCATGTTCATACAGATGGCGGTGTAGTTATTTCCATGTTCATACAGATAGCGGTGTAGTTATTTCCATGTTTAAAGAGATAGCTGTGTAGATATTTCCATGTATATGCATATAGCTGTGCAGATATTTCCATTTTCATGCAGATAGCGGTTTAGATATTTCCATGTTCAAAGAGATAGCGGTGTAGATATTTCCATGTTCATACAGATAGCGGTGTAGATATTTCCGTGTTTATACAGATAGCGGTGAAGTTGTATGCATGTTTACACAGATAGCAGTGTAGATATTTCCATGTTCATACAGATAGCGGTGTAGATATTTCCATGTTCATCCAGATGGCTGTGTAGATATATGCATGTTCATACAGATAACAGTGTAGATAATTCCATGTTCATACAGATAGCGGTGTAGATATTTCCTTGTTCATACAGATAGCGGTGTAGTTATTTCCATGTTCATACAGATATCGGTGTACATATTTCCATGTTCATACAGATAGAGGTGTAGATATTTCCATGTTCATACAGATAGCGTTGCTGATATTTCCATGTTTATACAGGTAGCGGTGTAGATATTTCCATGTTTATAGAGATAGCGGTGTAGATATTTCCATGTTTATACAGATAGCTGTGTAGATATTTCCAGGTTTATACAGATAGCGGTGTAGATATCTCCATCTTAATACAGATGGCGGTGTAGATATTTATAAGTTCATACAGATGGCGGTGCAGATATTTCCATGTTCATACAGATGGCGGTGTAGATATTTCCATGTTTATAGAGATAGCGGTGTAGTTATTTCCATGTGTAAAGAGATAGCTTTGTAGATATTTCCAAGTATATGCAGATTGCTGTGTAGATATTTCCATTTTCATGCAGATGGCGGTGTAGATATTTCCATGTTCAAACAGATATCGGTGTAGATATTTCCATGTTCATACAGATAGCGGTGTAGATATTTCCATGTTTATACAGATAGCGGTGAAGATGTATTCATGTTTACACAGATAGCGGTGTATATATTTCCATGTTCATACAGATAGCTGTGTAGATATTTCCATGTTCATCCAGATGGCTGTGTAGATATATCCATGTTCATACAGATGGCGGTGAAGATATTTCCATGTTCATACAGATAGCGGTGTAGCTATTTCCATGTTCATACAGATAGCGGTGTAGATAATTCCATGTTCATCCAGATGGCTTTGTAGATATATCCATGTTCATACAGAAGGTGGTGAAGATATTTCCATGTTCATACAGATAGCGGTGTAGATATTTCCATGTTCATACAGATAGTGGTGTAGATATTTCCATATTCATACAGATAGCGGTGTAGCTATTTCCATGTTCATACAGATAGCGGTGTAGGTATTTCCATGTTCACCCAGATGGCTGTGTAGATATATCCATGTTCATACAGACGGCGGTGAAGATATTTCCATGTTCATACGGATAGCGGTGTAGATATTTCCATGTTCATACAGATAGCGGTGTAGATATTTCCATGTTCATACAGATAGAGGGGCTGATATTTCCATGTTCATACAGATAGCGGTGCTGATATTTCCATGTTTCTACAGGTAGCGGTGTAGATATTTCCATGTTTATACAGGTAGCGGTGTAGATATTTCCATGTTTATACAGATAGCGGTGTAGATATTTCCATGTTCATACAGATAGCGGTGTAGATATTTCCATGTTCATACAGATAGAGGGGCTGATATTTCCATGTTTATACAGGTAGCGGTGTAGATATTTCCATGTTCATACAGATAGCGGTGTAGATATTTCCATGTTCATACAGATGGCGGTGTAGATATTTCCATGTTCATACAGATAGCGGTGTAGTTCTTTCCATGTGTAAAGAGATAGCTGTGTAGATATTTCCATGTATATGCAGATAGCTCTGTAGATATTTCCATTTTCATGCAGATAGCGGTTTAGCTATTTCCATGTTCAAACAGATAGCGGTGTAGATATTTCCATGTTCATACAGATAGCGGTGTAGATATTTCCATGTTCATACAGATAGCGGTGTAGATATTTCCATGTTCATACAGATAGCGGTGTAGATATTTCCATCTTCATAGAGATATCCGTGTAGCTATTTCCATGTTCATACAGATAACGGTGTAGATATTTCCATGTTTATACAGATAGCGGTGTAGATATTTTCATGTTTATATATATATAGCGGTGTAGATGTTTCCAAATTTATACAGATAGCGGTGTGGATATCTCCATCTTAATATAGATGGGAGAGTAGATATTTATTTCTTCATACAGATGGCGGTGTAGATATTTCCATGTTAATACAGATGGCGGTGTAGATATTTGCATGTTTATAGAGATAGCGCTGTAGTTATTTCCATGTGTAAAGAGATAGCTTTGTAGTTATTTCCATGTATATGCAGATCGCTGTGTAGATATTTCCATTTTCATGCAGATAGCGGTGTAGATATTTCCATACTCAAACAGATAGCGGTGTAGATATTTCCATGTTCATGCAGATAGCAGTGTAGATATTTCCATGTTTATACAGATAGCGGTGAAGATGTATGCATGTTTACACAGATAGCGGTGGATATATTTCCATGTTCATACAGACAGCAGTGTAGATATTTCCATGCTCCTCCAGATGGCTGTGTAGATATATCCATGTTCATTCAGATGGCGGTGAAGATATTTCCATGTTCATACAGATAGCTGTGTAGTTATTTCCATGTGTAAAGAGATAGCTGTGTAAATATTTCCATGTATATGCAGATAGCTGTGTAGATAATTCCATTTTCATGCAGATAGCGGTTTAGATATTTCCATGTTCAAACAGATAGCGGTGTAGATATTTCCATGTTCATAGAGATAGCGGTGTAGATATTTCCATGTTCATACAGATAGCGGTGTAGATATTTCCATGTTCATACAGATGGCTGTGTAGATATATCCATGTTCATACTGATGGCGGTGAAGTTATTTCCATGTTCATACAGATAGCGGTGTAGATATTTCCATGTTCATACAGATAGCGGTGCAGATATTTCCATGTTCATACAGATGGCAGTGTAGATATTTCCATGTTTATAGAGATAGCGGTGTAGTTATTTCCATGTGTAAAGAGATAGCTTTGTAGACATTTCCATGTATATGCAGATAGCTGTGTAGATATTTCCATTTTCATGCAGATAGCAGTGTAGATATTTCCATGTTCAAACAGATAGCGGTGTAGATATTTCCATGTTCATACAGATAGCGGTGTAGATATTTCCATGTTTATACAGATAGCGGTGAAGATGTATGCATGTTTACACAGATAGCGGTGTATATATTTCCATTTTCATACAGATAGCTGTGTAGATATTTCCATGTTCATCCAGATGGCTGTGTAGATATATCCATGTTCATACAGATGGCGGTGAAGATATTTCCATGTTCATACAGATAGCGGTGTAGCTATTTCCATGTTCATACAGATAGCGGTGTAGATATTTCCATGTTCATCCAGATGGCTGTGTAGATATACCCATGTTCATACAGATGGCGGTGAAGATATTTCCATGTTCATACGGATAGCGGTGTACATATTTCCATGTTCATACAGATAGTGGTGTAGATATTTCCATATTCATACAGATAGCGGTTTAGCTATTTCCATGTCCATACAGATAGCGGTGTAGATATTTCCATGTTCATACGGATAGCGGTGTAGATATTTCCATGTTCATACAGATAGCGGTGTAGATATTTCCATGCTCATACAGATAGAGGGGCTGATATTTCCATGTTCATACAGATTGCGGTGCTGATATTTCCATGTTTATACAGGTAGCGGTGTAGATATTTCCATGTTTATACAGGTAGCGGTGTAGATATTTCCATGTTTATACAGATAGCGGTGTAGATATTTCCATGTTTATACAGATAGCGGTGTAGATATCTCTATCTTAATACAGATGCCAGTGTAGTTATTTATATGTTCATACAGATGGCGGTGCAGATATTTCCATGTTCATACAGATGGCGGTGTAGATATTTCCATCTTCATACAGATAGCGGTGTAGTTATTTCCATGTGTAAAGAGATAGCTGTGTAGATATTTATATGTATGTGCAGATAGCTCTGTAGATATTTCCATTTTCATGCAGATAGCGGTTTAGATATTTCCATGTTCAAACAGATAGCGGTGTAGATATTTCCATGTTCATACAGACAGCGGTGTTGATATTTCCATGTTTATACAGATAGCGGTGATGATGTATGCATGTTTATACAGATAGCGGTGTAGATATTTCCATGTTCGTACAGATCGCGGTGTAGATATTTCCATGTTCATCTAGATGGCTGTGTAGACATATCCATGTTCATACAGATGGCGGTGAAGGTATTTCCATGTTCATACAGATAGCGGTGTAGATATTTCCATGTTCATACAGATAGCGGTGTAGATATTTCCATGTTCATACAGATAGCGGTGTAGATATTTCCATGTTCAAACAGATAGCGGTGTAGATATTTCCATGTTCTTACAGATAGTGGTGCTGATATTTCCATGTTTATACAGGTAGTGGTGTAGATATTTCCATGTTTATACAGATAGCGGTGTAGATATTTCCATGTTTATACAGATAGCGGTGTAGATATCTCCTTCTTAATACAGATGGCGGAGTAGATATTTATATGTACATACAGATGGCAGTGCAGATATTTCCATGTTCATACAGATAGCGGTGTAGCTATTTCCATGTTCATACCGATAGCTGCGTAGATATTTCCATGTTCATCCAGATGGCTGTGTAGACATATCCATGTTCATAGTGATGGCGGTAAAGATATTTCCATGTTCATACAGATAGCGGTGTAGATATTTCCATGTTCATACACATAGCGGTACAGATATTTCCATGTTCATAATGATAGCGGTGCTGATATTTCCATGTTTATACAGATAGCGGTGTAGATATTTCCATGTTTATACAGATAGCGGTGTAGATATTTCCATGTTTATACAGATAGCGGTGTAGCTATTTCCATGTTCATACAGATAGCGGTGTATGTATTTCCATGTTCATACAGATAGCGGTGTAGATATTTCCATGTTCATACAGATAGCGGTGTATGTATTTCCATGTTCATACAGATAGTGGTGTAGATATTTCCATGTTTATACAGATAGCTGTGTAGATATTTCCATTTTCATCCAGGAGGCTGTGTCGATATATCCATGTTCATACAGATGGCGGTGAAGATATTTCCATGTTCATACGGATAGCGGTGTAGATATTTCCATGTTCATACAGATAGCGGTGTAGATATTTCCATGCTCATACAGATAGAGGGGCTATTTCCATGTTCATACAGATTGGGGTGCTGATATTTCCATGTTTATACAGGTAGCGGTGTAGATATTTCCATGTTTATACAGGTAGCGGTGTAGATATTTCCATGTTTATACAGATAGCGGTGTAGATATTTCCATGTTTATACAGATAGCGGTGTAGATATCTCTATCTTAATACAGATGCCCGTGTAGTTATTTATATGTTCATACAGATGGCGGTGCAGATATTTCCATGTTCATACAGATGGCGGTGTAGATATTTCCATGTTCATACAGATAGCGGTGTAGTTATTTCCATGTATAAAGAGATAGCTGTGTAGATATTTATATGTATTTGCAGATAGCTCTGTAGATATTTCCATTTTCATGCAGATAGCGGTTTAGATATTTCCATGTTCAAACTGATAGCGGTGTAGATATTTCCATGTTCATACAGACAGCGGTGTTGATATTTCCATGTTTATACAGATAGCGGTGATGATGTATGCATGTTTATACAGATAGCGGTGTAGATATTTCCATGTTCGTACAGATCGCGGTGTAGATATTTCCATGTTCATCTAGATGGCTGTGTAGACATATCCATGTTCACACAGATGGCGGTGAAGGTATTTCCATGTTCATACAGATAGCGGTGTAGATATTTCCATGTTCATACAGATAGCGGTGTAGATATTTCCATGTTCATACAGATAGCGGTGTAGATATTTCCATGTTCAAACAGATAGCGGTGTAGATATTTCCATGTTCTTACAGATAGCGGTGCTGATATTTCCATGTTTATACAGGTAGCGGTGTAGATATTTCCATGTTTATACAGGTAGCGGTGTAGATATTTCCATGTTTATACAGATAGCGGTGTAGATATTTCCATGTTTATACAGATAGCGGTGTAGATATCTCTATCTTAATACAGATGCCAGTGTAGTTATTTATATGTTCATACAGATTGCGGAGCAGATATTTCTATGTTCATACAGATGGCGGTGTAGATATTTCCATGTTCATACAGATAGCGGTGTAGTTATTTCCATGTGTAAAGAGATAGCTGTGTAGATATTTATATGTATGTGCAGATAGCTCTGTAGATATTTCCATTTTCATGCAGATAGCGGTTTAGATATTTCCATGTTCAAACAGATAGCGGTGTAGATATTTCCATGTTCATACAGACAGCGGTGTTGATATTTCCATGTTTATACAGATAGCGGTGATGATGTATGCATGTTTATACAGATAGCGGTGTAGATATTTCCATGTTCGTACAGATCGCAGTGTAGATATTTCCATGTTCATCTAGATGGCTGTGTAGATATATCCATGTTCATACAGATGGCGGTGAAGGTATTTCCATGTTCATACAGATAGCGGTGTAGATATTTCCATGTTCATACAGATAGCGGTGTAGATATTTCCATGTTCATACAGATAGCGGTGTAGATATTTCCATGTTCAAACAGATAGCGGTGTAGATATTTCCATGTTCTTACAGATAGTGGTGCTGATATTTCCATGTTTATACAGGTAGTGGTGGAGATATTTCCATGTTTATACAGATAGCGGTGTAGATATTTCCATGTTTATACAGATAGCGGTGTAGATATCTCCTTCTTAATACAGATGGCGGAGTAGATATTTATATGTACATACAGATGGCAGTGCAGATATTTCCATGTTCATACAGATAGCGGTGTAGCTATTTCCATGTTCATACCGATAGCTGCGTAGATATTTCCATGTTCATCCAGATGGCTGTGTAGACATATCCATGTTCATAGTGATGGCGGTAAAGATATTTCCATGTTCATACAGATAGCGGTGTAGATATTTCCATGTTCATACACATAGCGGTACAGATATTTCCATGTTCATAATGATAGCGGTGCTGATATTTCCATGTTTATACAGATAGCGGTGTAGATATTTCCATGTTTATACAGATAGCGGTGTAGATATTTCCATGTTTATACAGATAGCGGTGTAGCTATTTCCATGTTCATACAGATAGCGGTGTATGTATTTCCATGTTCATACAGATAGCGGTGTAGATATTTCCATGTTCATACAGATAGCGGTGTATGTATTTCCATGTTCATACAGATAGTGGTGTAGATATTTCCATGTTTATACAGATAGCTGTGTAGATATTTCCATTTTCATCCAGGAGGCTGTGTCGATATATCCATGTTCATACAGATGGCGGTGAAGATATTTCCATGTTCATACGGATAGCGGTGTAGATATTTCCATGTTCATACAGATAGCGGTGTAGATATTTCCATGCTCATACAGATAGAGGGGCTATTTCCATGTTCATACAGATTGGGGTGCTGATATTTCCATGTTTATACAGGTAGCGGTGTAGATATTTCCATGTTTATACAGGTAGCGGTGTAGATATTTCCATGTTTATACAGATAGCGGTGTAGATATTTCCATGTTTATACAGATAGCGGTGTAGATATCTCTATCTTAATACAGATGCCCGTGTAGTTATTTATATGTTCATACAGATGGCGGTGCAGATATTTCCATGTTCATACAGATGGCGGTGTAGATATTTCCATGTTCATACAGATAGCGGTGTAGTTATTTCCATGTATAAAGAGATAGCTGTGTAGATATTTATATGTATTTGCAGATAGCTCTGTAGATATTTCCATTTTCATGCAGATAGCGGTTTAGATATTTCCATGTTCAAACTGATAGCGGTGTAGATATTTCCATGTTCATACAGACAGCGGTGTTGATATTTCCATGTTTATACAGATAGCGGTGATGATGTATGCATGTTTATACAGATAGCGGTGTAGATATTTCCATGTTCGTACAGATCGCGGTGTAGATATTTCCATGTTCATCTAGATGGCTGTGTAGACATATCCATGTTCACACAGATGGCGGTGAAGGTATTTCCATGTTCATACAGATAGCGGTGTAGATATTTCCATGTTCATACAGATAGCGGTGTAGATATTTCCATGTTCAAACAGATAGCGGTGTAGATATTTCCATGTTCTTACAGATAGCGGTGCTGATATTTCCATGTTTATACAGGTAGCGGTGTAGATATTTCCATGTTTATACAGGTAGCGGTGTAGATATTTCCATGTTTATACAGATAGCGGTGTAGATATTTCCATGTTTATACAGATAGCGGTGTAGATATCTCTATCTTAATACAGATGCCAGTGTAGTTATTTATATGTTCATACAGATTGCGGAGCAGATATTTCTATGTTCATACAGATGGCGGTGTAGATATTTCCATGTTCATACAGATAGCGGTGTAGTTATTTCCATGTGTAAAGAGATAGCTGTGTAGATATTTATATGTATGTGCAGATAGCTCTGTAGATATTTCCATTTTCATGCAGATAGCGGTTTAGATATTTCCATGTTCAAACAGATAGCGGTGTAGATATTTCCATGTTCATACAGACAGCGGTGTTGATATTTCCATGTTTATACAGATAGCGGTGATGATGTATGCATGTTTATACAGATAGCGGTGTAGATATTTCCATGTTCGTACAGATCGCAGTGTAGATATTTCCATGTTCATCTAGATGGCTGTGTAGATATATCCATGTTCATACAGATGGCGGTGAAGGTATTTCCATGTTCATACAGATAGCGGTGTAGATATTTCCATGTTCATACAGATAGCGGTGTAGATATTTCCATGTTCATACAGATAGCGGTGTAGATATTTCCATGTTCAAACAGATAGCGGTGTAGATATTTCCATGTTCTTACAGATAGTGGTGCTGATATTTCCATGTTTATACAGGTAGTGGTGGAGATATTTCCATGTTTATACAGATAGCGGTGTAGATATTTCCATGTTTATACAGATAGCGGTGTAGATATCTCCTTCTTAATACAGATGGCGGAGTAGATATTTATATGTACATACAGATGGCAGTGCAGATATTTCCATGTTCATACAGATAGCGGTGTAGCTATTTCCATGTTCATACCGATAGCTGCGTAGATATTTCCATGTTCATCCAGATGGCTGTGTAGACATATCCATGTTCATAGTGATGGCGGTAAAGATATTTCCATGTTCATACAGATAGCGGTGTAGATATTTCCATGTTCATACACATAGCGGTACAGATATTTCCATGTTCATAATGATAGCGGTGCTGATATTTCCATGTTTATACAGATAGCGGTGTAGATATTTCCATGTTTATACAGATAGCGGTGTAGATATTTCCATGTTTATACAGATAGCGGTGTAGCTATTTCCATGTTCATACAGATAGCGGTGTATGTATTTCCATGTTCATACAGATAGCGGTGTAGATATTTCCATGTTCATACAGATAGCGGTGTATGTATTTCCATGTTCATACAGATAGTGGTGTAGATATTTCCATGTTTATACAGATAGCTGTGTAGATATTTCCATGTTCATCCAGGAGGCTGTGTCGATATATCCATGTTCATACAGATGGCGGTGAAGATATTTCCATGTTCATACGGATAGCGGTGTAGATATTTCCATGTTCATGCAGATAGCGGTGTAGATATTTCCATGCTCATACAGATAGAGGGGCTATTTCCATGTTCATACAGATTGCGGTGCTGATATTTCCATGTTTATACAGGTAGCGGTGTAGATATTTCCATGTTTATACAGGTAGCGGTGTAGATATTTCCATGTTTATACAGATAGCGGTGTAGATATTTCCATGTTTATACAGATAGCGGTGTAGATATCTCTATCTTAATACAGATGCCCGTGTAGTTATTTATATGTTCATACAGATGGCGGTGCAGATATTTCCATGTTCATACAGATGGCGGTGTAGATATTTCCATGTTCATACAGATAGCGGTGTAGTTATTTCCATGTATAAAGAGATAGCTGTGTAGATATTTATATGTATGTGCAGATAGCTCTGTAGATATTTCCATTTTCATGCAGATAGCGGTTTAGATATTTCCATGTTCAAACAGATAGCGGTGTAGATATTTCCATGTTCATACAGACAGCGGTGTTGATATTTCCATGTTTATACAGATAGCGGTGATGATGTATGCATGTTTATACAGATAGCGGTGTAGATATTTCCATATATATGCAGATAGCGGTGTAGATATTTCCATTTTCATGCTGATAGCAGTTTAGATATTTCCATGTTGAAACAGATAGCGGTGTAGATATTTCCATGTTCATACAGATAACGGTGTAGATTTTCCATGCTTATGCAGATTGCAGTGAAGATGTATGCATGTTTACACAAATAGCAGTGTAGATATTCCCATCTTCATGCAGATAGCGGTGTAGATATTTCCATGTTCATCCAGTTGGCTGTGTAGATATATCCATGTTCATACAGATAGCGGTGTAGATATTTCCATGTTCATTCAGATAGTGGTGTAGATATTTCCATGTTCATAGAGATAGCGGTGTAGATCTTTCCATGTTCATACAGATGGCGGTGTAGATATTTCCATGTTTATACAGATAGCGGTGTAGATATTTCCAAGTTTGTACAGATAGCGGTGTAGATATCTCCATCTTAATACAGATTGCGGTGAAGATATTTATATGTTCAAACAGATGGCTGTGCAGATATTTCCATGTTCAAACAGATGGCGGTGTTGATATTTCCATGTTCAAACAGATAGCGGTGTAGTTATTTCCATGTGTAAAGAGATAGCTGTGTAGATATTTCCATGTATATGCAGATAGCAGTGTAGACGTTTCCATTTTCATGCAGATAGCTGTGTAGATATTTCCATGTACAAAAAGATAGCGGTGTAGATATTTCCATGTTCATACAGATAGCGGTGTAGATATTTCCATGTTCATACAGATAGCGGTGTAGATATTTCCATGTTCATACAGATAGCGGTGTAGATATCTCCATGTTCATACAGATAGAGGGGCTATTTCCGTGTTCATGCAGATAGCGGTGCTGATATTTCCATGTTTATACAGGTAGCGTTGTAGATATTTCCATGTTTATACAGATAGCGGTGTAGATATTTCCATGTTTATACAGATAGCGGTGTAGATATTTCCGTGTTTATACAGATAGCGGTGTAGATATCTGCATCTTAATACAGATGGCCGTGTAGATATGTATATGTTCATACAGATGTCGGTGCAGATATTTCCATGTTCATACAGATGGCGGTGTAAATATTTCCATGTTCATACAGATAGCGGTGTAGTTATTTCCATGTGTAAAGAGATTGCTGTGTAGATATTTCCATGTTTATGCAGATAGTTGTGTAGATATTTCCATTTTCATGCAGATAGCGGCGTAGGTATTTCCATGTTCAAACAGATAGCGGTGTAGATATTTCCATGTTCATACAGATAGCGGTGTAGATATTTCCATGTTCATACAGATAGCGGTGTAGATATTTCCATGTTCATACAGATAGCGGTGTAGATATTTCCATCTTCATAGAGATATCCGTGTAGCTATTTCCATGTTCATACAGATAACGGTGTAGATATTTCCATGTTTATACAGATAGCGGTGTAGATATTTTCATGTTTATATATATATAGCGGTGTAGATGTTTCCAAGTTTATACAGATAGCGGTGTGGATATCTCCATCTTAATATAGATGGGAGAGTAGATATTTATATCTTCATACAGATGGCGGCGTAGATATTTCCATGTTAATACAGATGGCGGTGTAGATATTTGCATGTTTATAGAGATAGCGCTGTAGTTATTTCCATGTGTAAAGAGATAGCTTTGTAGTTATTTCCATGTATATGCAGATCGCTGTGTAGATATTTCCATTTTCATGCAGATAGCGGTGTAGATATTTCCATATTCAAACAGATAGCGATGTAGATATTTCCATGTTCATGCAGATAGCAGTGTAGATATTTCCATGTTTATACAGATAGCGGTGAAGATGTATGCATGTTTACACAGATAGCGGTGGATATATTTCCATGTTCATACAGATAGCAGTGTAGATATTTCCATGCTCCTCCAGATGGCTGTGTAGATATATCCATGTTCATTCAGATGGCGGTGAAGATATTTCCATGTTCATACAGATAGTGGTGTAGTTATTTCCATGTGTAAAGAGATAGCTGTGTAAATATTTCCATGTATATGCAGATAGCTGTGTAGATAATTCCATTTTCATGCTGATAGCGGTTTAGATATTTCCATGTTCAAACAGATAGCGGTGTAGATATTTCCATGTTCATAGAGATAGCGGTGTAGATATTTCCATGTTCATACAGATAGCGGTGTAGATATTTCCATGTTCATACAGATGGCTGTGTAGATATATCCATGTTCATACTGATGGCGGTGAAGATATTTCCATGTTCAAACAGATAGCGGTGTAGATATTTCCATGTTCATACAGATAGC
This sequence comes from Gorilla gorilla gorilla, assembly GCF_029281585.2. Taxonomy (NCBI): domain Eukaryota; kingdom Metazoa; phylum Chordata; class Mammalia; order Primates; family Hominidae; genus Gorilla; species Gorilla gorilla. Next base: position 141,952,243 of record NC_073236.2, read on the forward strand.
GGTGCAGATATTTCCATGTTCATACAGATGGCAGTGTAGATATTTCCATGTTTATAGAGATAGCGGTGTAGTTATTTCCATGTGTAAAGAGATAGCTTTGTAGACATTTCCATGTATATGCAGATAGCTGTGTAGATATTTCCATTTTCATGCAGATAGCGGTGTAGATATTTCCATGTTCAAACAGATAGCGGTGTAGGTATTTCCATGTTCATACAGATAGCGGTGTAGATATTTCCATGTTTATACAGATAGCGGTGAAGATGTATGCATGTTTACACAGATAGCGGTGTATATATTTCCATTTTCATACAGATAGCTGTGTAGATATTTCCATGTTCATCCAGATGGCTGTGTAGATATATCCATGTTCATACAGATGGCGGTGAAGATATTTCCATGTTCATACAGATAGCGGTGTAGCTATTTCCATGTTCATACAGATAGCGGTGTAGATATTTCCATGTTCATCCAGATGGCTGTGTAGATATACCCATGTTCATACAGATGGCGGTGAAGATATTTCCATGTTCATACGGATAGCGGTGTACATATTCCCATGTTCATTCAGATAGTGGTGTAGATATTTCCATATTCATACAGATAGCGGTTTAGCTATTTCCATGTTCATACAGATAGCGGTGTAGATATTTCCATGTTCACCCAGATGGCTGTGTAGATATATCCATGTTCATACAGATGGCGGTGAAGATATTTCCATGTTCATACGGATAGCGGTGTAGATATTTCCATGTTCATACAGATAGCGGTGTAGATATTTCCATGCTCATACAGATAGAGGGGCTGATATTTCCATGTTCATACAGATTGCGGTGCTGATATTTCCATGTTTATACAGGTAGCGGTGTAGATATTTCCATGTTTATACAGGTAGCGGTGTAGATATTTTCATGTTTATACAGATAGCGGTGTAGATATTTCCATGTTTATACAGATAGCGGTGTAGATATCTCTATCTTAATACAGATGCCCGTGTAGTTATTTATATGTTCATTCAGATGGTGGTGCAGATATTTCCATGTTCATACAGATGGCGGTGTAGATATTTCCATGTTCATACAGATAGCGGTGTAGTCATTTCCATGTGTAAAGAGATAGCTGTGTAGATATTTATATGTATGTGCAGATAGCTCTGTAGATATTTCCATTTTCATGCAGATAGCGGTTTAGATATTTCCATGTTCAAACAGATAGCGGTGTAGATATTTCCATGTTCATACAGACAGCGGTGTTGATATTTCCATGTTTATACAGATAGCGGTGATGATGTATGCATGTTTATACAGATAGCGGTGTAGATATTTCCATGTTCGTACAGATCGTGGTGTAGATATTTCCATGTTCATCTAGATGGCTGTGTAGACATATCCATGTTCATACAGATGGCGGTGAAGGTATTTCCATGTTCATACAGATAGCGGTGTAGATATTTCCATGTTCATACAGATAGCGGTGTAGATATTTCCATGTTCATACAGATAGCGGTGTAGATATTTCCATGTTCAAACAGATAGCGGTGTAGATATTTCCATGTTCTTATAGACAGCGGTGCTGATATTTCCATGTTTATACAGGTAGTGGTGTAGATATTTCCATGTTTATACAGATAGCGGTGTAGATATTTCCATGTTTATACAGATAGCGGTGTAGATATCTCCTTCTTAATACAGATGGCGGAGTAGATATTTATATGTACATACAGATGGCAGTGCAGATATTTCCATGTTCATACAGATAGCGGTGTAGCTATTTCCATGTTCATACCGATAGCTGCGTAGATATTTCCATGTTCATCCAGATGGCTGTGTAGACATATCCATGTTCATAGTGATGGCGGTAAAGATATTTCCATGTTCATACAGATAGCGGTGTAGATATTTCCATGTTCATACACATAGCGGTACAGATATTTCCATGTTCATACTGATAGCGGTGCTGATATTTCCATGTTTATACAGATAGCGGTGTAGATATTTCCATGTTTAAACAGATAGCGGTGTAGATATTTCCATGTTTATACAGATAGCGGTGTAGCTATTTCCATGTTCATACAGATAGCGGTGTATGTATTTCCATGTTCATACAGATAGCGGTGTAGATATTTCCATGTTCATACAGATAGCGGTGTATGTATTTCCATGTTCATACAGATAGTGGTGTAGATATTTCCATGTTTATACAGATAGCTGTGTAGATATTTCCATGTTCATCCAGGAGGCTGTGTCGATATATCCATGTTCATACAGATTTCGGTGAAGATATTTCCATGTTCATACAGATAGCGGTGTAGTTATTTCCATGTGTAAAGAGATAGCTGTGTATATATTTCCATGTATATGCAGATAGCGGTGTAGCTATTTCCATTTTCATGCTGATAGCAGTTTAGATATTTCCATGTTGAAACAGATAGCGGTGTAGATATTTCCATGTTCATACAGATAGCGGTGTAGATTTTCCATGCTTATGCAGATTGCAGTGAAGATGTATGCATGTTTACACAAATAGCAGTGTAGATATTTCCATCTTCATGCAGATAGCGGTGTAGATATTTCCATGTTCATCCAGTTGGCTGTGTAGATATATCCATGTTCATACAGATAGCGGTGTAGATATTTCCATGTTCATTCAGATAGTGGTGTAGATATTTCCATGTTCATAGAGATAGCGGTGTAGATCTTTCCATGTTCATACAGATGGCGGTGTAGATATTTCCATGTTTATACAGATAGCGGTGTAGATATTTCCAAGTTTGTACAGATAGCGGTGTAGATATCTCCATCTTAATACAGATTGCGGTGAAGATATTTATATGTTCATACAGATGGCTGTGCAGATATTTCCATGTTCAAACAGATGGCGGTGTTGATATTTCCATGTTCAAACAGATAGCGGTGTAGTTATTTCCATGTGTAAAGAGATAGCTGTGTAGATATTTCCATGTATATGCAGATAGCAGTGTAGACGTTTCCATTTTCATGCAGATAGCTGTGTAGATATTTCCATGTTCAAAAAGATAGCGGTGTAGATATTTCCATGTTCATACAGATAGCGGTGTAGATATTTCCATGTTCATACAGATAGCGGTGTAGATATTTCCATGTTCATACAGATAGCGGTGTAGATATTTCCATGTTCATACAGATAGCGGTGTAGCTATTTCCATGTTCATAGAGATAGCGGTGTAGATATTTCCATGTTCATAGAGATAGCGGTGTAGATATTTCCATGTTCATACAGATAGCGGTGCTGATATTTCCATGTTTATACAGGTAGCGGTGTAGTTATTTCCATGTTTATTCAGATATCGGTGTAGATATTTCCATGTTTATACAGATAGCGGTGTAGATATTTCCAAGTTTATACAGATAGCGGTGTAGATATCTGCATCTTAATACAGATGGCCGTGTAGATATGTATATGTTCATACAGATGGCGGTGCAGATATTTCCATGTTCATACAGATGGCGGTTTAGATATTTCCATGTTTATAGAGATAGCTTTGTAGATATTTCCATGTGTAAAGAGATAGCTTTGTAGATATTTCCATGTATATGCAGATAGCTGTGTAGATATTTCTATTTTCATGCAGATAGCGGTTTAGAAATTTCCATGTTCAAACAGATTGCGGTGTAGATATTTCCATGTTCATACAGATAGCGGTGTAGATATTTCCATGTTTATATAGATAGCGGTGAAGATGTATGCATGTTTACACAGATAGCGGTGTAGATATTTCCATGTTCATACAGATAGCGGTGTAGATATTTCCATGTTCATCCAGATGGCTGTATAGACATATCCATGTTCATACAGATGGCAGTGAAGATATTTCCATGTTTATACAGATAGCGGTGTAGATATTTCCATGTTCATACAGATAGCGGTGTAGATATTTCCATGTTCATGCAGATGGCTGTGTATATATATCCATGTTCATACAGATGGCGGTGAAGATATTTCCATGTTCATACCGATAGCGGTGCTGATATTTCCATGTTTATACAGGTAGCGGTGTAGATATTTCCATGTTTATACAGATAGCGGTGTAGATATTTCCATGTTTATACAGATAACGGTGTAGATATTTCCATGTTTATTCAGATAGCGGTTTAGATATCTCCATCTTAATACAGATGGCGGTGTAGATATTTATATGTTCATACAGATGGCGGTGCAGATATTTCCATGTTCATACAGATGGCGGTGTAGATATTTCCATATTCATACAGATAGCGGTGTAGTTATTTCCATGTGTAAAGGGATAGCTGTGTAGATATTTCCATTTATATGCAGATAGCTGTGCAGATATTTCCATTTTCATGCAGATAGCGGTTTAGATATTTCCATGTTCAAACATATTGCGGTGTAGATATTTCCATGTTCGTACAGATAGCGGTGTAGATATTTCCATGTTCATCCAGATGGCTGTGTAGATATATCCATGTTCATACAGATAGCGGTGTAGATATTTCCATGTTCATAAAGATAGTGGTGTAGATATTTCCATGTTCATACAGATAGCGGTGTAGCTGTTTCCATGTTCATACAGATAGCGTTGTAGATATTTCCATGTTCATACAGATAGCGGTGTAGATATTTCCATGTTCATACAGATAGCGGTGGTGCTATTTCCATGTTTATACAGGTAGCGGTGTAGATATTTCCATGTTCATACAGATAGCGGTGTAGCTATTTCTATGTTCATACAGATAGCAGTGATGATATTTCCATGCTCATCCAGATGGCTGTGTAGGTATATCCATGTTCATAAAGATGGCGGTGAAGATATTTCCGTGTTCGTACAGATAGAGGGGCTGATATTTCCATGTTCATACAGATAGCGGTGCTGATATTTCCATGTTTATACAGGTAGCGGTGTAGATATTTCCATGTTTATACAGGTAACGGTGTAGATATTTACATGTTTATACAGATAGCGGTGTAGATATTTCCATGTTTATACAGGCAGCGTTTTAGATGTTTCTATCTTAATACAGATGGCCGTGTAGTTATTTATATGTTCATACAGATGGCGGTGCAGATATTTCCATGTTCATACAGATGGCCGGGTAGATATTTCCATGTTCATATAGATAGCGGTGTAGTTATTTCCATGTGTAAAGAGATAGATGTGTAGGTATTTCCATGTATATGCAGATAGCTCTGTAGATATTTCCATTTTCATCTATATAGCGGTTTAGATATTTCCTTGTTCAAACAGATAGCGGTGTAGATATTTCCATGTTCATAGAGATAGCGGTGTAGATATTTCCATGTTTATACAGATAGCGGTGATGATGTATGCATGTTTACACAGATAGCGGTGTAGATATTTCCATGTTCATACAGATCGCGGTGTAGATATTTCCATGTTCATCTAGATGGCTGAGTAGACATATCCATGTTCATACAGATGGCGGTGAAGGTATTTCCATGTTCATACAGATAGCGGTGTAGATATTACCATGTTCAAACCGATAGCGGTGTAGATATTTCCATGTTCATACAGATAGCAGTGTAGATATTTCCATGTTCATAGAGATAGCGGTGTAGATATTTCCATGTTCATACAGATAGCGGTGTAGATATTTTCTTGTTCATACAGATAGCGGTGCTGATATTTCCATGTTTATACAGGCAGCGGTGAAGATATTTCCATGTTTATGCAGATAGCGGTTTAGATATTTCTTTCTTAATACAGATGGCGGTGTAGATAGTTATATGTTCATACAGATGGCGGTGCAGATATTCCATGTTCATACAGATGGCGGTGTAGATATTTCCATGTTTATAGAGATAGCGGTGTAGTTATTTCCATGTGTAAAGAGATAGCTGTGTAGATATTTCCATGTATATGCAGATAGCTGTGTAGATATTTCCACTTTCATGCAGATAGCGGTGTAGATATTTACATGTTCAAACAGATAGCGGTGTAGATATTTCCATGTTCATCCAGATGGCTGTTTAGATATATCCATGTTCATAGAGATAGAGGTGTAGATATTTCCATGTTCATACAGATAGTGGTGTAGATATTTCCATGTTTATACAGATAGCGGTGTAGATATTTCCATGTTCATCCAGGAGGCTGTGTCGATATATCCATGTTCATACAGATGGCGGTGAAGATATTTCCATGTTCATACAGATAGCGGTTTAGTTATTTCCATGTGTAAAGAGATAGCTGTGTAGATATTTCCATGTATATGCAGATAGCGGTGTAGATATTTCCATTTTCATGCTGATAGCAGTTTAGATATTTCCATGTTGAAACAGATAGCGGTGTAGATATTTCCATGTTCATACAGATAGCGGTGTAGATATTTCCATGCTTATGCAGATTGCGGTGAAGATGTATGCATGTTTACACAAATAGCGGTGCAGATATTTCCATCTTCATGCAGATAGCGGTGTAGATATTTCCATGTTTATACAGATGGCGGTGTAGATATTTTCATGTTCATACAGATGGTGGTGTAGATATTTCCACGTTTATAGAGATAGCGGTGTAGTTATTTCCATGTTTATAGAGATAACGTTGTAGATATTTCCATGTTTATACAAATAGCAGTGTAGGTATTTCAATGTTTATAAAGATAGCAGTGTAGATGTTTCAATGTTTATAGAGATAGCGGTGTAGATATTTCCCTGTTTTACAGGTAGCGGTTTAGATATTTCCATGTTTATGCAGATAGCAGTGTAGATATTTCCATGTTTATAGAGATAGAGGTGTAGTTATTTCCATGTTTATATAGATAACGGTGTAGATATTTCCATGTTTATAGAGATAGCGGTGTATATATTTCCATGTATATACAGATAGCGGTGTAGTTATTTCCATGTTTATACAGATGGCCCTGTAGGTATATCCATGTTTATAGAGATGGCGGTGTAGTTATTTCCTTGTTTATACAGATAGCGGTGTAGATATTTCCATGTTCATACGGATAGTGCTGTAGATATTTCCATGTTTAGAGATAGCGGTGTAGATATTTCCATGTTTATTCAGATAGCGGTGTAGATATTTCCATGTTTATACAGGTAGCGCTGTAGATATTTCCATATTTGTACAGGTAGCAGTGAAGATATTTCCATATTTATACAGCTAGCGGTGCAGATATGTGAATTCATTAAACCTCTTTTTCTTTATAAATGACCCAGTCTTGGGTATGTCTTTATCAGCAGCATGAAAATTGACTAATACACTCACTGTCCATGAATGATACTCTGTTAGCCCATTTGCATTGTTATAAAGAAATACCTGAGGTTGGGTAATTAATAAAGAAATGAGGTTTATTTGGCTCCTTGTTCTGAAGGCTGTACGTGAAGCATAGTACTGGCACCTGCTTCCAGGGAGGGCCTCAGGAACCTTCCAATCATGGTGGAAGGTGAAGGGAAACCAGCATATCACATGGTGAGAGAGGAAGCAAGAGAGACAGGGAGGAGGTGTCAGTCTCTTTTAAACAACCAGATATCGCATGAACTCACAGGGTAAGAACTCATTCATTACCAAGAGGACAGCACCAAGCCATTCAGGAGGCATCTATCTCCAACATTGGGGATCACATTTTAACGTGAGATTTGAAGGGGACAAACATCCAAACTATGTCAGATACCAAAGCTGACAATGCTTAGGATCTTTAGCTGTTCCAGGTTCTGGGAAAAGGGAGAGAGTTAGCTTCCCTCGTCTATGCTGTGCTACTCCATATTATATTAGTAATTATTGTTCTCTAAAGGTTCTTGAAAGCAAATAAACAAATGCAAGGCAAAACATATGAAATGCAAGGCAAAACATATGAAATGCAAGGCAAATGCATTAAAAACTTTTGAGTGTTAATGTATAGGTTTTATTTTATCTTTTTAATTTCTCTTGCTTAACCAAATAGATTATGTAGTTTTGATTTACTGGCCATGAAATAGCTCTGCCTACATAGAATTTCCCATGAATAATTGGTTGTGGAGACTTTTGTGTGTGACCCAAATCCTCCCTCAAAACTGAAGTTTGCCCAGCTATTGGGAGTGTTGGCAAATCATGCCTCTCAGCTGATTCTCTCTAGAATTTATTCTCAGGAGATCTAATTAATAACTTGTCAAGCTGATGTCCATCCTTGGGGACAACTCGTATCTGAAGAATGGCCAGTGAAAGGTATTAAAACTCCATACTCCTGCCTCAATTTAGGGCAACTCTGAAGGGTCACCCCTGCTTCTCAGCTCCCCCTTGAGATTAGCTGAGGTATTTGTTGTGACTGCCTCACATCTCAACTCCCTTTGTCCAATTCAGCTTTTTCGCCACAGTTGTTGGCTCCTAGGATTTTACCCAGTTAAATGTTCTCTACACAAATCTCTATCTCAAATCTGCTTTACAGGGAATGTGGCCTCAGACAGGTTTTCATTAGGTTCTGGACATAACTCTCATTAGTCATTGATATGATTCGGCTGTGTCTCCACCCGAATCTCACCTTGATTGTAATTATCCCCGCATGTCAAGGATGGAGTCAGGTGGAGATCATTGAATCATAGGGGCGGGTTCCCCCTACTGTTCTCCTGGTAGCGAATAAGTTTCACGAGATCTGATGCTTTTAAAATGGGAGTTTCCCTACACAAGCTTTCTTCTCTGCTACCATTTAAGATGTGCCTTTGCTTCTTTTTTGCCTTCTGCCGTGACTGTGAGGCCTCCCCAGCCATGTGGAATTGTGAGTTCCTTAAACCTCTTTCCTTTCTAAATTACCCGGTCTTGGGTATGACTTTATTAGCAGCATGAGAACAAACTAGTGCATTCTGTTCTATAAGCCCAAGTCGGATCACAGAGTCCCGCTTTCTGTTTTTTTTTTTCTAGCCCATATTTCTACTAAAACTTGACTCATATAGACTTAAAACAAAATAATTAAGCATGGCTAGTATTTATTTAATATTTTATACGTGTCAGGTACTGTATTTTGTAACTTACCTTTTAATAATCTTTCCAAATCTCTAAAAGGAGAATTCTGCTCTTTTATGGAGAAAATAAGGATGGCTCAATCTTTTGATTTTTATTACAAGCTTTATTTTGTATAACATATAATAAACTAAAAATATTGAAAGTTTAGAAACCATCAGCACACAATCGAGGTGATGGAAATATACTTCACCTCCAGTTTCCTGATGCCTCTTTATAATACATTTCTCTGGCCCCTCATTCCTGGCCCTTAAAAACCACCAAACTGCTTTCTGTCACTGGACAGTAATTTATACAGTCAAAAAATGTATATAAATAAAATTTTACACTATGCACTTTTTTGTCTGACATTTTATGTTTTTTTCTCTGCATGTTTTACCTCTAGAGTCTGCCTTGTTTCACTTAGTATAGTTATTTTGAGATTCATTCATGTTATAGTATGTATCCATAATTAATTCGGATAAAGCAAGTTAATTCATTAATGTATTGATTGATATTTAGACTGTTTCTAGTTTGGGCTATTATGAATACATGTGCTATGAACATTTGTGTTGATATCATTATATGAACACCTACTTTTATCTCTCTTGGGTAAATACCCAGGAGTGCAATGGCTGAGTCTTACGGCAGAAGTATGTTTAACTTTTTAAGGGACTCTTAAACTGTTTTTCAAAGGTTACACTTTTTTGTATTCCCATCAGCAGTGTATGAGAGTTTCAGCTTCTCCACATCCAAGCCAGTGCTTGGCTGTTATCAGTCATGCGAATCTTAGCTATTTAAAAATAGATAGTGGCGTCTCATTTTGGTTTTAATTTGCATTGCCCTAAGCATTAATTATGTTGAGCATATGTGCTTATTTACCAAACAAATGTCTACTTTGAAATGTCTGTTCCAGTCTTTCACCCAAGTTTTAAATGGGGTTGTTTGTTTTTCATTATTAAATTTTGAGCTTTTAAAATATATTTTTGATGCAAGCCTTTCATCAGATATATGAATTGCAAATATTTTCTCCCAGCCTGCAGCTTGTCTTTTCAGTCTCTTAATAGATTCTTTTGAAGAGCAGATTCTTTTTTTTAAATTTGATGAGTTCTTCTTATCAATATATTATTATATAAATCATGCTGTGGGGTCATATCAAAGAAAGCTTTGCCTGACTCAAAGTCCCAAATGTTTTCACATCTTCCCTCTCCTCTCCTTTGGGAACTGAGATTACACGTAAATTCAGTTACTTGAAATGTACTGTCTACTATTGCTCTGTTCATGTTTTTTAAAAATTTATTTTCTCTCTCTATTTTATTTTGAGAGGTGTCTATCTTTTCTTCTTTAATGACTAACGTGCTATCAGCCTACCATGTAGCTGGGACTACAGCCGCATGCTACTATGCCCCGCTAATTTTTGTATTTTTAGTAGAGATGGGATTTCACCATATTGGTCAGGCTGGTCCTGAACTCCTGACTTCGTGATCCACCTGCCTCGGCCTCGCAAAATGCTGAGATTACAGGCGTGAGCCACTGCGCCCAGCCTCCTTTAGTGTATCTTGCATGTCTCTATTTTAGAACATATAGAATACTGTTTCAATAAGCATTTGAATGTTCTTAACTTATAACTCTGGCACCTTGATTTACTCTGGATCAGTTCTGACTCAGTGATTTTTCTCCTTATTATGAGCCACGTTCTTCTGTCTTTTGTTGTTACTGTTGTGTCTCTGCTAAACTGTGTCTGGATGTCAGATATGGTGACTTTTATCTTATTGAGTGCTGGAAGTATATATAAATATTCTTGATCTTTGTATTGGTATGTATTTAAGTTTAGTTGGAAAGAGTTTGACTCTTTTTGGTCTTGCTTTAAAAATTCATTAGGTGGGATCAGACCAGTTCTCATTTTAGAGCTAATCACTCCCAACTAGTGAGGCAAGATCCTTCTGGGTATCCCTGGGAATCTTGAGGTGTTTCTGGTTTGGCTGATAAAATAAGCACTATTACTGGACCTTGGTGAGCATGTGTACTGTTACTTTTCATCTTATCTGGGTGTTGTTTCCCCAACCGTAGGTACTTTTCTCTAGGCCTGTCCTAACAATTACTTAGCTATGTACTTTAGGGGGACCCTTTGCAGAGCTCTGGAGTTCTCTTTCTGTGCAGCCCCTTCTTCTCGGAAACCTTGTCCTGAGAGCTCATGTCAACATGGTTTCTGTGGACTCTGAGCTCTGTCCCCTCAGCTCAGGGAGAACGATGGGCTCCTCTTGGGCTCTTCTCCTGCAGTAGTGGGCTGGAAAACTTTCTCCAGGCATAAATTAGGGCAGTTGATAGGCTCACCTTGTTTGAGACTGACTTTACAGGGTCTTGCAAACTTTTGTGGCATACATTTTGGCCATTATTTGGTTGTTTCAGGAGGGAGAGAAAGTCTAGTTCTTGTTACTCCATCATGGTCATTGCAGAAGTCAACCTAACTGATATTTATCAATACAGTCTGTTGCTACACATTGAACTTGCTTAAGATAATTTTTAGATGGCACAGAACTTTCTGTCCATTGAATGAGACTCTCTGCTTATTTTGCAAGTGCTCATTTGTATGGAGACATTTGTATGGAGAAACTTCAAAAAGTTTGTGGAAAAATGAAGTTAAAAGATAAACATTGAAAATGTGATCTTCGGTTTTCATCCCTAAAGAACTGATGGTCCTGGGAACTTAACAATGTCAATGCAGTCTCTTATACATTATTAACTTAAGAAAAATAGGTGCCCTTTCCACATTTGTTGAGATTGGGAAACAAAAAGAAGTCAGAAGGAGCCAAATCAGAGCTGTAAGGTGGATGCCTGACAATTTCCCATTGAGACTCTCACAAAATTGCCTTTGCTTGATGACAGGAATGAGCAGAAACATTGTGGTGTTAGAGGACTGTCTGCTAAAGCTTTCCCAGGTATTTTGCCCTAAAACTTTGGCTAACTTATTCAAAACACTCTCATGATATGCAGATATTATTGTTCTTTGACCTTCCACAAAGTCAACAAGCAAAATGCCTGGAATGTCCCCAAAAAACTGTTGCCGTGACCTTTGCTCTTGAGTGATCCCCTTTAGCTTTGACTGGACCACTTCCACCTTTGGTAGCCATTGCTTTGATTGTGTTTTGCCCTCAGGATCATACTGGGAAAGCCATGTTTTATCTTCTGTTACAATTCTTCAAAGAAATCCTTCAGGATCTTGACCCTAGTTCTTTAAAATTTCCATTGAGAGCTCTCCTCTTGTCTGCAGCTGATCTGAGCACAACACTTTTGGCACCCATGCAGTGGAAAGTTGGTTCAACTTTAATTTTTTAGTCAGAACTGTGTAAGCTGAACCAATTAAGATGTCTATGATGTTGGCTATTGTTTGTGCTGTTGATTATCAGTCCTCTTCAATTAGGGCACAAACAAGATTAATTTTTTTCCTTGCAAATTGATATGGATGATCTGTCCCTGTGGACTTCATCTTCCACATCATCTCGTTTCTTCTTTAAAAAAGCTGTCCGCTTGTGAACTACTGATTTCTTTGGTGCAGTGTCCCCTCAAGCTTCTTGTAAAGCATCAGTGATTTCACCATTCTTTCACTCAAGCTTCATCATAATCTAATGTTTGTTCTTGCTTCAATTTTAGCAGAATTTACATTGCTCTGCTAGGGGCTCTTTTCAAACTAATGTCTACTCCTTCTTACTGTCTCAAACTAGATCCTGTTCAAACATGCTATAATAAATTAGTATGAGTTTATTTTGCTGCCAAAATTGAAACCTTTGCATAGTTTTTTTCATAATATACATTTTCCATGAACTTTTTAAGGCCTCTCATGTATCCACAGGTAGAGTGCCTTACCTATTCTGACTTCAGTCAATTATTCAAGACCTTTCCTTGTCAGTGATACATTAGAAAGGTAGAGTATTGAAAAATAAGAGTAGCTTCTGCTGATTAAGAAATACTATATCTTTTTCTACTTCTTTCTTTTTTTTTTTTCTTTTTTTTTTTTTTTGAGACAGCATCTTTCTCTGTCACCCAGGCTGGAGTGCAGTGGTGTGATCTCAGCTCACTGCAACCTCTGCCTCCCAGGGTCAAGTGATTCTCCTGCCTCAGCCTCCCGAGTAGCTGGGACTATAGGTGCCTGCCACCACACCCAGCTAATTTTTGTATTTTTAGTGGAGACAAGGTTTCACCATATTGGCCAGGCTGGTCTTGAACTCCTGACCTTGTGATCTGCCTGACTCGGCCTCCCAAAGCGCTGGGATTACAGTCATGAGCCACCGTACCTAGCTTTCTACTTCTTTCTTATTATTTTCCTCCTCTCTCATTCCTATATTCTCTCCTTTCTCCTACTTTCCTCCCCACTCCCTGTTTCCTTCCTTTCATCTTTCCTATTTTCAAGACTTAATATTTCTTGAACCTCCGATGTTATCATAGTATGTTATTTGTTTAATTTTCACATAACAATAATAGTTTAAATACAAATAATATTTATTTTCATCCCCATGTTATCAGTATAACAGTAAAGATGTGGAGAGGCCAGCTGGGCATGGTGGCTCAAGCCTGTAATCCCAGCACATTGGGAGGCCGAGGTGGGTGGATCACGAGGTCAGGAGATCGAGACCATCCTGGCTAACACGGTGAAACCCCATCTCTACTAAAAAATAGAAAAAATTAGCTGGGCGTGGTGGCGCGTGCCTGTAGTCCCAGCTACTCAGGAGGCTGAGGCAGGAGAATAGTGTGAACCCGGGAGGCAGAACTTGCAGTGAGCCAAGATCACGCCACTGCACTCCAGCCTGGGTGACAGAGCGAGACTCTGTCTCAAAAAATAAATAAATAAATAAATGAAAATAAAATTAGAAAAATGATGTGGAGAGGCCAAACCAATGGCTCTTATATCCACGTTCTTTCTTCTAAATGATTTCACCTTAGTTTTGGTCTGCATCTCTAACCATAGCTAGTTGCAGCAGGACTTCTATCTGGCCTTGCTGCTCTCATTTTTGGACCTCCTCACTGAAATCAAATTGATCTTTCTAAAATGCAAACCTGGTATTAGTATTTTATTACTTAAAACCCATTGGTGGCTTTCCATGATTTATGGAATAAAGTCAAAATTCCTGTTTTTGCCCATGTTTCTGTGTGCCTCTCATCCCTACATTTACTGATTCCTGTGTGCCATAAATTGCCAGTTGTCCAGAGTTCATTCTCTTTTTGTACTTGGGAGGACTTCTGCATCCTGCAACTTTTCCCCTGAAACGTGCTTGGAAAATACCTACTCATTTTTTTCAGATTCAGGTTAGCTTTTTACTTCAGTTTCTTTTCCTGAAGCTTATACTGACTGCTCCATATGGCTTTGGGGATTAGCTACTCATTCCTTTGTGCCCTTTGTAGATACACATTTATCATGGAGTCTTTTTTTTTTTTTTTTTGAGACAGAGTCTCACTCTGTCACCAGGCTGGAGTGCAGTGGTGTGATCTCAGCTCACTGCAACCTTTGCCTTCCAGGTTCAACTGATTCTCTTGCCTCAGCCTCCCAAGTAACTACAGGCGTGCACCACCGTGCCCAGCTAATTTTTGTATTTTTAGTAGAGACGGGGTTTCACTATGTTGGCCAGGATGGTCTCGATCTCTTGACCTCGTGATCTGCCCACGATGGCCTCCCAAAGTGCTGGGATTACAGGCATGAACCACCGCTCCCAATCAGTCATGCAGTCTTTATACTTACTTGTTTACTTGCCTGTGAGCTCACTGAATGCAGGGACTATTTCCTTGTTGCTCTAGCACCTACACCAGTACCTGGTATCCAGAAGCTGTATGCTAAATGTTTGTTGAGTGGCTGTTTGACTGAATGATTGTACTCCTAATTAGTAGATAGAAAGCCATGAACTTCCCAGTTCATCATTCTCTGTGCTCAATTCTGGTTTCTTTATTGTGTTCAAAAGAGTTCCTTAGTGACATAAAACTATGGAGCCAGTATGTCAGCTCATTTAAGCAATGATTGGTTTATGTATATAAGAGGCTTCAATAATTATATATTTTTATTTCAGTTTCAATAAATGATCAATTTATTAATTTTCTCTGTTTTGGCTTATTGTTCACATTTAATATCAAATAAAAGTGTTTTACTTAAAATTATTCATGCCAATTATGACAGTTAGGTGAATATTACTTTGACTTACATTCCAGTAGTAGTTTTGGTTGAACCCTGAATATGCTAAGACGTCACTTTTCTTTTTTTCTTATGAACAGGCTACTGTGTTTACATATATTATTAAAATCTTCTTTGAAAATACGAAGAGTGTTACATTTCTTATATTTAGTTCTCTGTGCTTCAGAATTCCTGTGATACTTGCACTTAAGTCCTTCTGAGCAGTTGATGTTGATATTTATGTGGTTAATTTCATGAAACGTGGTGGTTTTCATTTCTATCATTAATTTATACAGGAGATAGACTGTTTTCCAGGTGTAAGCTCAGTCATATAATTAGAAAATTTATAAGCAGAAAGGAGTTATTTGGTCTAACCCATTTATTCTACAGATAGAGAAATTAGAGTCCAGAAACTCTGTCTTCTTTAAAGTCTTACAGGTATTTAAGAAAAAAGAATAGACTTGAGGTTTCTGTGCTCTGAACCCAGTGATCTTGACACTGTAATGATCTTCATCCATATTATTCACAGAAGTAAATATAATCACATATTAAATAAGAAACAAAAATACTAAGGAGATATTATACTGAAAAATGAAATAATATTATCTTAATTATTTTGATCAGATTCAATCTATAGCAGCTTGAAGGCTAATAATTCCAATGATTCTCTGAATAAACCATTTTTCTAATAAGATTACAGGTTTTAGTAATCTAATTATTTTGACTGATGCAAATGTTACCCCGCCAGTCTGAAAAATGTGTTTATTTATATGTCATAAAGAATAATTTATTCCAAAAAGGCTAATTTTCAAAATATATGTATCTTCTGAAACTGTATCTATTTTTTCCCCACGTTTTCTAAATATATTTTAGAGGGCATTTGTAGATTTTCATGGTGCTGAAAAATTAAGGTATAATGGTCTCATGAAGGAGAATAATGTCATTTAGACATTGTAATTTTGGAGGATCACAATACTTTTTGGAATGTGGTTGTTGCAGCACTGGTCACTTATACTAATTATATAATAACATACTATACTAATGCAATAATATACCATATGAAATTATTCAGTGGTAAATTTGTCTTAAATCCTCTAGAATACTGCAAAGAAATAGTTTATATAAGAAAGAGTACCATAGCATATGTGAACACAATATTTCCTATTTTTTTCTTCTTTTTTATTTTTTTGAAGACAAGTTCTCACTCTGTTGCCCAGACTGGAGTTCAGTGCCATGTTCATAGTTCACTGCAACCTCAAACTCCCAAGCTCAAGTGATCCTCTTGATTCAGCCTCTGAAGTAGCTGTGCCTATAGGTGTGCACCACCACACCGGCTAAGTTTTAAAATTTTTTATAGATATGTTGCCCAAGCTGGTCTCAAATTCTTGAGCTCAAGAGATCTTCTCACCTTGGCCTCCCAGAGTGTTGGGATTACAGGCATGAGCCACCATACTCAGCCAATATTTCTTTTGTAAAAGACATTTTCTAACATACTTCTCATTTTAACTAACATAATATTCAAAGTGTAGATCTGAGAAAGAGATAGTGCCTGCAGATCTGGGATCCTACATGCTAATATTATGGGATGCATTCAGATCTGATCAGCAGATATTCCATTTATTCTAGAACACCACCAGCAGAAGAATGTAATTACGTCTATCACTAAAACTTTGTGTCAATACAGACTACTGTATTTGTTATCATAGATGGTCCTTGGATGGCAGCCTTAAGCAATTTTAAACCTAGACAGGTGATGTACTTTTTCTTCTTGGATAATTTTCATGGTTTTATCTAATTTGGTTGTAACTAATGTGTTTAATATGGCTTGCTTGTTTTTTAAAAAGTTGTTCAGTATCCTTAGAACTCAGTGCTGATTTCTTTTTCTAGCAGGCCTTTTATATAGGACATCTCACTTTCTCCTGGCTCTCTACTACTAGCATGAGGTCTCTGAAAAATCAAGACAGCAAAATAATTTGTTATAGAACAGCCTATGTAGAGGGACAGGGGAGGAGTCATATTCCAAGAGGGAAAGACCTTTGAGCCAGGCTCAATTTGTAGAGGCCGTTGAATGAAAATGAGAGAGAGAGAATGCACACTTTACTGCACTATTAAAGCAAAATTCTGACAATAACTTCTAAAAATGATTCAACTCTTATACACTGAGAATATGACAGACCTTCCAAAAGTATAATTTCTTACATGAACGTCCAGGTATATAAGGAAAAATAACTATTTGATACCAATATCTCCAGCCGCCTTTATTGTTGGTTCACCACATAGGTTTTTATCAGAATCGCAGAACATTAATTTTTTAAATTAGCTACCATTACAACTAGCTTGAGAAGAACTTTCTTTTTAATAATTCGACCCAGATGCATTCTAGATACTCCAGTGTTACGAATCGATGGCTTCATGAGGAGCCGCTGTTGACTCATGCTATCTCTGGACACACTGACAGGAAATGTTTTCTTACACCTGTTTTCCTCCTGCTTTTCCTTGGTAGGACTTAGTTCCTTGGCATAGTTCAGTATCAATGGCAGTCATAGAGAAGTGTTACAGAAACCCAGCTTATTCCAACTTGTGAATTATTTGGCACCCAGGAACCAGGTCTTACAATCTTCAACCCACTTTTTCTTAACATGGCCCCTTTTCTGAAATGTTTATTTATATATGATGTAGGCCTGGGGAAAGGACATGGACTTTCAAAGAAAATATTCTCCAATAGATCTGTCAACTCCAGAGAACCTTCTGACTAAATCTGAAAGAATTCCACTGTGCTCTGATAACATCCTTTAATAATGAAGGAAAAGATATTTTTCCCCCAGGAGGATTTTGTAGTGAAAAGATGGCATAATTTTTTTAAAAATGTTGTTTATAATCTCATTTGTTTTTTCATTTGTGGGGTGTGTCTTAAATCCTAAATGGTACATCCTTTTTAAAATACTTCTAGTAATAAAATGTTTCTGAAGTTATGTTGTAAATATCATTGGACTATGTTTAATAATGTTAAGTTGATCCCACTTCCCCTGAAATTATATACATAAATGCTGAAAGTATAAATTTACATATACAACTTCATGGAACATTTTTCTTCCAAGTGTGCATTTGCTAGAATTTGCATTGAAAGGTTTTGGAAGGAGCCTGTTGGTATGAATCCTGTGTGAGCAACACTCAGATTTGTTGCATACTGAACAGCATGCTAAATCTCACTTCACAATCTTAGATTTCTCATCTACCATCTTGAGCTGAATTTAAAATGTAACTGCAGTTTATTATGTCACCTGTTCGTCAAACACTGATGCAAAGCTTAGTTTTCAGTGTGAAGAACCCATGACTAGAGAAGGGAAGAAGAAAGGGTCAAGCAGACCTCATTAAAGAGTGTATGGGCAAGAAAACACATCAGATGTCTTGATAGGTTTTTTAAAGTCCTGTTAGACTTGTCATGATTTCCAAAACACTAAATGCCATCTAGTATTTTGGACCCTCCAAAATTACAGTAGAATATTATTATGGGTCATCTTAATTGGAAATATACAGGAAAATCCTGATGATTAATGTAGACTAGTGATAGCTCTCACACATTTATATAACCTATGTTGAAAAGAAAGAAGAAAGGCAGGAAGGAAAGAAGGAAAAAGAGCGGAGAGAGAGGAACAAGAAAACACGTGGATTTGTGGAAATGAAAATTTTTAAATTACTAATTTGCAAGAATGGGTAAGAAAAATACCGAGTATGAACATAAATGCTTTCAATTCCGTTTGTCTCTTAATCCTTCTCAGTCCGTGGCCAGTTTTGAAACTTGGTGTAACTTCCTTCCTTTATTCCTCCCTCCCTTGCTCCCTCCATCCCTTCTTGCCAGCCTCCTTCCCTTCCTCTCTCCTTGAGTTTCCTTCTTCTTTCTTGTTCCCTCCCTCCCTCCCTCTCTCTTTTTTCCCCTTAGTTTCCCCGGAAGCACATATACCAGCCATTTGAATGCTTTCTGCTCATAGATACTGCCAAGCCCCCTCACCCAGACTGCTGAATAGATTTGGTAGAATGGAATGAGAAACATAGACTTTGTGTCTGTGGCGGCCACCTCTGATGTTGCAGACTTTTGCCGTGATTATGCACTCCAGCCGAGGGACGCTAGAGAGGTTGAAATTTCAACTGTGGGATTTGCCATTTTGGAATTTGCAGAAATGTACTGGATATGCTAACAGCAGCCTGGCTAGCCTCCACTTCACAAGGAAGTATTTAAATATACACGTGTAATATGAAGAAAATTGCATTAGATCATAAGGGATGAATTATTTTGTAAATGACTATACCATCAAATACCATACCTGATATCAATCATCTTCATCAGACAGTATCTGTGTATGTAAGTAGATAAACAAAAAAGCAGGAGTTTATTTCTCTCTAATGTATCCTTGACTCTCTAGCAGTGACCTCTGAAATGTCTCTTCTGATCCAGACTTGTTTGAATCATGTGCAACATTTTAGATTTGTCTTTTCTCTGCAAGTTTTTTTTGTTAAGTACCATAACATATTGAACCAAATAGTTTTGCTTGCTTTCTATTGATGACACATGATTTTGGCTTTTATCTTCAGTGGAAAATCAATGTGTCACATGGAGTTCACTAAGAAAAAGGTATGGGGCCTCTTTGTAATTCTTTGTCAGATGATTGCTTTATCTTGATTTATGCCTTCAAACTTTTTCCCATTCAGCAGAAAATATTGTGTCGCTATCTGTGAGAGCAAAGCGATCTATACCAATTTATGCTCTAAGTGTAGCCTCCTTCCAGAACTGCTTATGGAACATATCAACTCACTATAGATTAGGGACATAATGGATTCTTCTTTCTTAAAAGTGGCAGATTGACAATTTTAGTTCATATACAAGCTTTTATATTAACATTAAAACAATATTTCTATGTAAAGTAAAATATTGTAGTTGATTATTCTTCGAGGGCCTCCCAGAATTTCAAGGTCTGAAAATAAATTCAGTGTTCCTGGTGGTAACAAAATTGCCCCTACTTCCTTGTATCAGGACTGCCATTTGGAACTGCTGGGGAAGCTCTTTTCAGAAATTATTTTCAAAACAGCATTGTTGCCTTTTGCCAAACTGAAATCTGGTTGTAAACTTTTGAAAACTAGTTCCTTGGAATGGAATTCAAGTTGTCTTCTAAGCAATTTTTTTTAACTCAAGCATACATTCTATCTTGCTTTATTATGTCACTATTTGTGTAGGAAACATATTTCTATTTTTACCATTTTCAATTTATTTACATTTACATTTACATTTGTGTGTATATATATACACACATACATACACTTTAAGTTCTGGGATACATTTGCAGAACTTGCAGTTTTGTGAAATAGGTATACATGTGCTGTCGTGGTTTGCTGCACCCATCAACTCGTCATCTACATTAAGTATTCCTCCTAATGCTATCCCTCCTCTTTCCTTCCTACCCACTGACAGGCCCCAGTGTGTGATGTTCCCCTCCCTGTGTCTATGTGTTCTCATTGTTCAACTCCCACTTATGAGTGAGAACATGTGGTGTTTGGTTTTCTGTTCTTGTGATAGTTTGCTGAGAATGATGGTTTCCAGCTTCATCCATGTCTCTGCAAAAGACATTAATCCATCCTTTTTTATAGCTGCATGGTATTCCATGGTGTATATGTGCCACATATTCTTTATCCAGTCTATCATTGATGGGCATTTGGGTTGGTTCCTAGTCTTTGCTCTTGTGAATAGTGCTGCAATAAACATATGTGTGAATGTGTCTTTATAGTAGAATGATTTATAATCCTTTGGATGTGTACCTAGTAATGAGACTGTTAGGTCAAATGATATTTCTAGTTCTGGATCCTTGAGGAATTGCTACACTGTCTTCCACAATGGTTGAACTAATTTACACTCCCACCAACAGTGTAAAAGCATTCCTATTTCTCCACATCCTCTCTAGCACCTGTTGTTTCCTGACTTTTTAATGATTGCCATTCTAACTGGCGCGAGATGGTATCTCATTGGACCAGGGGTGATGAGCTTTTTTTTTTTTTTCTTCGAGACAGCCTCACTCTGTCACCCAGGGTGGAGTGCAGTGGCACAATTTCGGCTCACTGCAACCTCCACCTAATGGGTTCAAGCAATTCTCCTGCCTTAGCCTCTTGAGTAGCTGGGATTACAGATATATACCACCACGCCTGGCTAAAGTTTTTTTGTGTGTTTTTGGTAGAGACAGAGTTTCACCATAGTGGCCAGGCAAGTCTCAAACTCCTGACCTTGTGATCCACTCGCCTTGGCCTCCCAAAGTGATGGGATTACAGGCGTGAGCCACCACGCCCAGCCTATGATGAGCTTTTTCTCATGTGTTTATTGGCCGCATAAATGTCTTCTTTTGAGAAGTGTCTGTTCATATCCTTTTCCCACTTTTTGATGGGGTTGTTTTTTTCTTGTAAATTTGTTTAAGTTCCTTGTAGATTCTGGATATTAGCCCTTTGTTAGATGGATAGATTGCAAAAATTTTCTCCCACTCTGTAGGTTGTGTGTTCACTCCGATGATAGTGTCTTTTGCTGTGCAGAAGCTATCTTTAGTTTAATTAGATCCCATTTCTCAATTTTGGCTTTTGTTGCCACTGCTTTTGGTGTTTTAGTCGTGAAGTCTTTGCCTATGCCTATGTTCTGAATGGTATTGGCTAGGTTGTCTTCTAGAGTTTTTATGGTTTTAGATCTTATGTTTAAGTCTTTAATCCATCTTGAGTTAATTATTTTATAAGGTGTAAGGAAGGGGTCCACTTTCAGCTTTCTTCATTTGGCTAGCCAGTTTTCCCATCACCATTTATTAAATAGTCAATCTTTCCCCATTGTTTGTTTTCGTCAGGTGTGTCAGAGATATGTTGTATATTTCATGGTACAATGCCTTCTGTCAATGGGGAAAAATAACAAGCATATATGGGATGAATGAAGTCTGCTATGGTTAAGGTTGAGAATATTTACTGATCCTTGAGTTCAGTCTCCAGGAATGTTGGAAATAGAGAATGGAGATAATGGAGATAAAGAAAAGTTCTGAAAATGACACTTCCCATAGTGTCAAAATTGTGATCTATTGCAGAATTCTGTGATACATCAAAATCTCTGTTTATACTGAGGTTTGTTATTGTGTATGAGCATATCTTTATCAGGTGTAGGCTATTTCTATACTTTCATGTCTTTAAATCAATGTTTCTATTCACATATGTATATGTGCAAATAGAAGCATGTTAATATTATATATATATATTTTCTGTCATTACCATGATTGCTATGATTATCATTAGCATGTATTATTAGTGTGACCGAAGTATCATCAGTATCAGTTTCTTTCTCACTGCAGTGCTCCTGTAATGCTTCATTTCTACAGAGCCAACCTACACCCACCGTTTCCCTGACTATAACTTTACCTAAAGTATAAGCCCTTATAAAGCCATGAAAGCCTACCAAGAATTGTCAAAGAAGCTAGGCAGCAGCCAGGCTCTGCCTTAGGAAAAGATTTTACTTTTTATTATCATGTGCAGTACTTAACTACTTGTTTTGACCTCTAAGATTTTGCTCTCCTATATTTCTATCCCCTGGCTTTCTGATATTTCATGTGATTATATTTGAAATTTTAACCTTGCTTTTCTTTTTGGAATCTCTGATATCTCTGCTGCCACAGGTAATGACAGGTTCCTCTCTAACTGTTGGTGTTATCCCTGGTCAGATTATTACTGATGACAGAAGTAGATGTTTTACGTGGATTCTCTCGATATCAGAAACAAATACAGATATCACAACTCAAAAATGACAGACTGATAACCATTATGAACTTAGATGCAACATTCTTAATACAATATTAGCAAATTGAGTCTAGGAATATTTAAAAATGATAATGTGTTTTAACCAAGTGGGGTTTATCTCAAGTTGGTTTCAACAACTGAAAATCTACCATGCTGACAGAAAAAAGAAAAATCACGTGACACTCTCAATAGATGCAAAAAAGGAATTTACAAAATGTAACACATTTTTTAAATTAAAAACTCCCAGCAAACTGAGGATAGAAAAGTACATTTTCAAACTGATTATGTGTTTACAAAAAATCTATAGCAAACATCTTACTTAAAATGGTGAAAGCCTTAATACTTTCTACATAAGATTATGAAAAATGCAATGATGTCCTCTCTCCCTAGTTCTTTAAAGTATTGCATTCAATATTAAATAAGTGGAAATATATACCAAGTTCATTGATAAATATTTAATACTTATGAGATGATAATTCTCCTGAAATTGATCTCTAGATTCAGTGGAATTCCCATGAAACCTTATAGGTCCTTTTGGATAAATTACAAAACTGATTCTAAAACAGGGAGAAAGAAAGAAGGGAAGGAAGGAGGAATGGACAGAAAGAAGAAAGAAATAAAGAGAAAAGAAAAGAAAATAAGAAATAAGTGACACCCAAGTTGGGAAGAAAGAAAAATACTATTCTCACGTGATGTAAACATATATATAGAAAATCCTTAGGCATCTGCAGAAGTGTGCTAGAGGTATGAAGTGAATTTAACAAAGTTGTAGGATGAAAGATCAATAAATAAAATCAATTGTGTTTCTATACACAATCAACACCAATTAGAAAATAAAATTATGTAAGCAATTTAACTTATAATAGCCTCAAAAATAATAAAATAATTCAGAATAAATTTAATAAAAGGTATGCTGATCCAAAATTTCTAAATCACTAATACGAGAGATTGAATAGGTAGAAATATGTATCAAGTTCATTGGTAAATATACATGTCATACTTATTAGATGATAATTCTTCTGAAACTGATCTCCAGATTTGGCACAATCCCAGTCAAACCTATAGGCCTTTTTGGAGAAATTACAAAGATGATTCTAATTTTTTTTTTTAAATGCAGAAGTCCTAGAATAGCCAGAGCATGTTTTAGAAAGAAGAATAAAGTTGGAAAACTTTCCAAATTTCAAGACATATTATAAAGCTACACTAAACAGTACAGTAAACTTACTGGCATGAAGAAGACATATATATCAGTGAAACAGAATAAATAATTTAGAAATATATCCTGCCTTACATGGCCAAAGTTGCCAAAATATTTCAATAAGGAAATCAATGTCTTTATAAAGATGGTACTATTAAAATTGGATATTAAATGGAGAATATGAACTTCAGAATTACCTCACAGCATATCCTCAAATTAACTCAACATGTATTTTATACATAATGTAAATATAAAATGTATAAAGCTTACTGAATAGGAAAAATTTTTAATAATCTTACTATAGCTAAAAATTTTTTAGATAAGAAAAGGATGGATGAAAATGGAAAAAAATAGTAAGTTGGACTTCATGAAATTAAGACTTTTGCAACTTAAAACATAGCATCAAAAAATGAAAAGGCAAACCACAGATTGGGACAGAATAATTTTAAATATGTCTGATAAAGAACTTTCATCTAGAATGTACACATAACTAAAAAACTAAATAACAAAACACAAATAACTCATTTAACGTAATATTTTGACCTAAATGGGCCAAATATTTGTACAGATATTTTAATTTAAAAAGAGATGATGTCCAATACACAAATGAAAAGATACTTAACATTACCCGTCATCAGGGAAATGCAAGTTAAAACCACATTGAGGTACCACTGTACACCCACTGGAGTGGCTGACACGAGCAGAACTGACCATACCACATGATGTGAAGAATTGCTATTCACACCTGGCTAGTGGGACTTCAAAATGGTACAGACATTTTGGAAAGCAGTTTGGCAGTTTCTTTTAATGTTAAACTTAGTACTGATCATATAGCCAAATAATTCCACTGCGACTCAAAATAAATAAAAACATATCCGTACCAAGCCTCATCCTTGAAGTTCATAGCAGATGTGTCCATCAACTTGTAAATGGATAAACCAGTTGTAGATGGAGTACCACTCAACAATAAAAAGGAGCAAACTGATACAACAGCAATATAAATGAATATCAAAAGCATTATGCTCAGCGAAAGAAGCTAGACATGAAAGACACCAATGTATCATTCCACTAATAGGATACTCTAGAAAATGCAAACTGTAGAAACAGAAGCAGATTAGTGGTTGCCTGTGTTCAGGAATGGAGAAAAGATCAAATGCAAAACAGCAAAAGAAAACGTTTTGTGATGATGCAGATTTTCTGTATCTTGATCATGATTGTGGTCAAATGATGATATTCATCTGCCATAACCCATTAAATTGCACATTGAAAAGGGTGAATTTTACTGTGTGTACATTATACTTAAATGGAGCTGTAAATATGTTTGGAGCTTATCTGTGAACATTAGTTGCAGAGCAGGAGTTACTTTTATAGAGTGGAAATCTGCTGAGTGCCAACTTGAGAAGGGTTGAAAAAAATTAGAACCTTCTTCCAACACATTTCAGTTAGAACACTCTTAGGATGTCGTTACAGCTGCGCTCTATATTGGAGTCTCTGATGAAGTCACATGTCTGACGATCTCAGCATGCCTTTAATCAACAGAATATACACGTGTTTTCTTTTATTACTATAAAGGATATACCAAACAACTTTTTCAAGACTTTACTTCAAAAAGGCACGTAGTTTTGCAACATTTTTGGTAAGTCTTTAATTATTTCAAAATGAAAAATTGAAAATAAAATGCAATTATTTACTCAGGCCCCCCAAAAAAAGGTCTGTACGGGGAATGCATGTGGTGTGTGTGTGTGTGTGTGTGTAAGTGTGTGATTTGAAGAATTGAAAAAATTTTAGTGGGGTTTTGTAGCATCACTTTGATAGCATCCTGTAATTTTGTATTGTGTTTGAAATAAAAATAAAGTGAATACACTGATAAAAGAATTTGAAAAGAATTTGCATTATTGCCTAAATTATGTGTGGTTTCCACAGTGGCATGAATCGAGCATCTTTAACCTACATAACAATATATCAGAAGTATTAGGTAAAAAATAAGTAAACTAGTATAACAAAGTTAAATATTTCTAAAGTAAAATTATAGCTTTATTTTTTTTTCCTGAAATGTTTTGAGGAGATATTTACACCAAAAGATATTATCACTGATCAATGAAACTTTTTCAGAATTTGCTTGTGTCCCACCAATATTTGATTACATAGTGCTTCTGTGAGTTCCATTTCATTAATTTAGCTTTGACAGGAGAGAAGGCAATGGCTCTGCAGCCTCTCTCGGTGTGGCATGATCCTGGTTCCGCTGGCTGATCTCTATTAGAACCATGGCCTTAATCATGCCTTTCATGCTTCTAACTTGATTTGCATTTGTTGTGTGATCCAAATTTATTCTCTCGTTTAGTCGCTTCCACCCATAGAAAAGCAGGTCTTTTTCATTTCTCCTTCACCATTGCCCCCATTTTTTCTTTTTGTCCTCCCATGATGAAAAACAAGACAGAAAACAAACTATAACAACAACAGACACCTTTTGTCTGTGGTCACCAATGCATTGTAGCACTAAACTTTGTTCAAAATCTCTAGATCTGACCTCTATATCTGCTGTTCCCAGAGTTTTTCAATGTGTTCTCTAGACTGCTGTGACCCACTGACAGAAAGTCTAGCTATATTTAATTGAAAGTTATTACTGTCTGATATGGTTTGGCTGTGTCCCCACTGAAATCTCATCTTGCACTGTAGCTCCCATAATTCACATGTTGTGGGAGGGACCCAGTGAGAGGTAAGTGGATCATGGGGGCAGTTTTCCCCACACTGTTCTAGTGGTAGTGAATAAGTCTCATGAGATCTGATGGTTTTATAAGGGGAAACCCCTTTCGCCTTTCACTTGGTTCTCATTTGCTGTTTGCCTGCTGCCATGTAAGATGCGCCTTTCGCCTTCTGCCATAACTGTGAGGCCTCCTCAGCCATGTGGAACTGCGAATTCATTAAACCTCTTTTTCTTTATAAATGACCCAGTCTTGGGTATGTCTTTATCAGCAGCATGAAAATTGACTAATACACTCACTGTCCATGAATGATACTCTGTTAGCCCATTTGCATTGTTATAAAGAAATACCTGAGGCTGGGTAATTTATAAAGAAATGCGGTTTATTTGGCTCCTTGTTGTGAAGACTGTACATGAAGCATAGTACTGGCACCTGCTTCCAGGGAGGGCCTCAGGAACCTTCCAATCATGGTGGAAGGTGAAGGGAAACCAGCATATCACATGGTGAGAGAGGAAGCAAGAGAGACAGGGAGGAGGTGTCAGTCTCTTTTAAACAACCAGATATCGCATGAACTCACAGGGTAAGAACTCATTCATTACCAAGAGGACAGCACCAAGCCATTCAGGTGGCATCTATCTCCAACATTGGGGATCACATTTTAACGTGAGATTTGAAGGGGACAAACATCCAAACTATGTCAGATACCAAAGCTGACAATGCTTAGGATCTTTAGCTGTTCCAGGTTCTGGGAAAAGGGAGAGAGTTAGCTTCCCTCGTCTATGCTGTGCTACTCCATATTATATTAGTAATTATTGTTCTCTAAAGGTTCTTAAAAGCAAATAAACAAATGCAAGGCAAAACATATAAAAGGCAAGGCAAAACATACGAAATGCAAGGCAAATGCATTAAAAAACTTTTGAGTGTTAATACATAGATTTTATTTTATCTTTTTAATTTCTTTTGCTTAACCAAATAGATTATGTAGTTTTGATTAACTGGCCATGAAATAGCTCTGCCTACATAGAATTTCCCATGAATAATTGGTTGTGGAGACTTTTGTGTGTGACCCAAATCCTCCCTCAAAACTGAAGTTTGCCCAGCTATTGGGAGTGTTGGCAAATCATGTCTCTCAGCTGATTCTCTCTAGAATTTATTCTCAGGAGATCTAATTAATAACTTGTCAAGCTGATGTCCATCCTTGGGGACAACTCGTATCTGAAGAATGGCCAGTGAAAGGTATTAAAACTCCATACTCCTGCCTCAATTTAGGGCAACTCTGAAGGGTCGCCCCAGCTTCTCAGCTCCCCCTTGAGATTAGCTGAGGTATTTGTTGTGACTGCCTCACATCTCAACTCCCTTTATCCAATTCAGCTTTTTCGCCACAGTTGTTGGTTCCTAGGATTTTACCCAGTTAAATATTCTCTACACAAATCTCTATCTCAAATCTGCTTTACAGGGAATGTGGCCTCAGACAGGTTTTCATTAGGTTCTGGACGTAACTCTCATTAGTCATTGATATGATTCGGCTGTGTCTCCACCCGAATCTCACCTTGATTGTAATTATCCCCGCATGTCAAGGATGGAGTCAGGTGGAGATCATTGAATCATAGGGGCGGGTTCCCCCTACTGTTCTCCTGGTAGCGAATAAGTCTCACGAGATCTGATGCTTTTAAAATGGGAGCTTCTCTACACAAGCTTTCTTCTCTGCTACCATTTAAGATGTGCCTTTGCTTCTTTTTTGCCTTCTGCCGTGACTGTGAGGCCTCCCCAGCCATGTGGAATTGTGAGTTCATTAAACCTCTTTCCTTTATAAATTGCCCGGTCTTGGGTATGACTTTATTAGCAGCATGAGAACAAACTAGTGCAGTCTGTTCTATAAGCCCAAGTCGGATCACAGAGTCCCGCTTTCTGTTTTTTTTTCTAGCCCATATTTCTACTAAAACTTGACTCATATAGACTTAAAACAAAATAATTAAGCATGGCTAGTATTTATTTAATATTTTATACGTGTCAGGTACTGTATTTTGTAACTTATCTTTTAATAATCTTTCCAAATCTCTAAAAGGAGAACTCTGCTCTTTTATAGAGAAAATAAGGATGGCTCTGAAAATGTTAGCATTAGGGGAAGTAGGGTGAGGGACATAGGGGGCACTTTGTGTTATTTGTGCATTTTGCTATCAATCTAAAATCAGGTCAAAATAAAAATTAAAAAATGGGTAGTAGAAGCAGGTTGTTAAGATTTTCAATGTGACTCTAGAATTTTTTTGTTTGTTGTTTGTTTTGGAGTGTAGTGGTAAGATCTCTGCTCACTGCAACCTCCACTTCCCAGGCTCAAGCAATTCTCCTGCCTCAGTCTCCCAAGTAGCTGGGATTATAGGTGCCCGCCACCACACCCAGCTAAGTTTTCTATTTTTTTTTTTTTTAGTAGAGATGGGGTTTCAGCATGTTGGCCAGTCCAGTCTCCTACTCCTGACTTCAAGTCATCCGCCCGCCTCAGCCTCCCGAAGTGCTGGGATTATAGGCATGAGCTCCCACTCCTGGCCCAAAGTTCATATTTTAACTACTAACCTAAATTATTTTAAAAACAAAAGCCTCCTTGGACTCAAACCAGGTCAGAGTGACATGATCATGTGCCTGTTTTGTGCAGGGTGAAGTGAGATTATTATCTAGGAAATAGCTGAAATGTCTTGTTGTGGGCATACATATTTCATATAAATTCTAAGCTTCATATTAGCACTTAGATTATAATTATCTAAAGAATAGAGAACAATTTCATATAATTTTCAGTGTATCAGGCGAATCAAAAGTATACATACAAGCATGCAGATGAATTTCAGTGAATATAGTGGTGACAATGCTCAACAGAATATGTGTCCCCCACCCAACCCTGCTTCTTGCTCTTTCACTGTCCTAAAGATAGAACAAAATGGTTCAGGCATCCAGCTTGTCCCCTCCACACTTCACACTTTTACTTAATAGCAGCTTATCTTTAACACTTTGTCATCTTTAAGATGTTGCTAATTCTTTCTGGTAGATCCCAGGACTGAGGATGAGGAAGAATGATTTTATTTAAATAAAGTTGCTTAATTAAAAAACCCTTTTTTTAGTTTTAAAATATTTTCATTATTTTATAAAATTTTTGTGGGTACATAGGAGGTTTATATATTTGTGGGGTACATGAGATGTTTTGATACAGGCATGCAGTGTGAAATAATCACGTCATGAGGAATGGGCTTTCCATCCCCTCAAGCATTTATCCTCTGAGTTAAAAACTATTCAATTGGCTGGGCACGGTGGCTCACGCCTGTAGTCCCAGCTCTTTGGGAGGCCGAGGTTGGCGGATCGCCTGAGGTCAGGAGTTTGAGACCAGCCTGGCCAACATGATGAAACCCCATCTCTACTAAAAATACAAAAATTAGCCGGGTGTGGTGGCGAGTGCCTGTCATCCCAGCTACTC
The DNA here is from genome assembly GCF_029281585.2 of Gorilla gorilla gorilla. Lineage (NCBI taxonomy): Eukaryota > Metazoa > Chordata > Mammalia > Primates > Hominidae > Gorilla > Gorilla gorilla. Next base: position 141,982,489 of record NC_073236.2, read on the forward strand.
GGGAGGCTGAGACAGGAGAATCATTTGAACCTGGGAGGTGGAGGTTACAGTGAGCCGAGATCATGCCATTGTACTCCAGCCTGAGTGACAAGAGTGAAACTCCATGTCAAAAACAAACAAAAATCAATTACATTCTTTAAGTTATTAAAATTAAACATTGTAAATGATTTTTTTTCCCAAAGCTTTTTCAAAGAAAAAAAAGTAGAAACAAAGACACTTTCTACTGATTTCCAATATGGTGACTCTGTATTTCTAGCATGTGTTAAGGTGAAAAATTGATTTTATGTTTAATACAAAACATAGCATAATGTAATGAAAAGCAAGATTGTAATGATAAAGGAAAATAACACTAGTGCTAATTTTTTTCAATTTGAAGCATTGGATTAAAATGAATTAGGTTATATTCCAACATGTTTATATTGAATTTCTTTTTTCTCCAATTGGTTTCTTTTTATTAATGGGTGAGTGTTGCATTTGTATAAGGTTTCCCTATTATATTCAATTGTTTTGAGATGCTTTTAATTTGAAGTTTTTATGTTTTCTTTTTGATGTATACATGTTATGCTTTTATGCTGAATTTGATAATTGGTGCTGTATATGCAAAGCAAATGTAATTTCCCAGCTTTTATTTTTTAAAGCCCTGGGAAGCAACATAATAAAGTAGAAATAGTATCAAGACAGGAGTTAGAATACCTGGATTCTAAAATTTAAATTAAATTAGGATCTAGCGACATTATAGGTGTTCCTTGATCTTCTGATGACCTGATTCCTCAAAAGAAAAATAAAATAATCTATAAATTGTTTCTAATTCTAAAACTCTATAAATCCTATTTTTAAAATTATAATTAGTTGAACTCTATAAGGTCACAAAAATCCCTATTAAGAAACTAAAATAAAATTTTATCATATCTTAAAAATACTCTGATCTTTTTTTATATGCTGACATGAATTCTAATTATTTTTGAGCCCCTAAAAAACATTTAAGATCACAGTTTATGTTTTATTATTGACTTTCAGATAATTAACATTTTACTGATAGATATGAACAAATCTACTCTAACAGAGATAGTCATTAGTTTATTTCTCTTTTCAGTATCAATAAAAAGTATCGATTTACCAATAACAATGAATTAATTGCCTGAAATAAATGAAACGTAAGCAGCAAAAGTGAACTTTTTAGTATAACTCTTCTTGTAAACATTGACTTAGTTCAAAGGGAGCTTATCTTTTAAAAAAAAAAAGCGCTAATTCATGTCTATTGGTATAGATATAATCTTTTTTTCCTTGAAAATAGATCCTACTATACTCCAGACACTATGCCACTAGGTGCAGATATTAACACAAATAGCAGGTGATCATTGTCCTCATGGAGTTTATTTTAAAGAGAACAAAGTGAGACAAAGGCACACAAGCAAAGAACTACAATACAAAGGGGATGGCATCTGACTCAGCATGGAGGTGTCACGGAAGGTGTTGTTTTGCTTAGGTTTTGAAGTGTGGGTAGGAGATGGCCCATGTTGAGAGTGGGAACTGGGAATTAAAAAGATGAGGAGGTCTCTGCAAATCTACATGGATGGGAAGTAGCATGCTGATGTGGGAAACAACTAAAAAGTTCCAGAATGCATGGTTTATAAAGCGTGAGTCAGAGAGGGCTAGACCAGTAGCCAGATCAAGGATATCTCAGATGTTATAGTCATGAATTAGTGCATTGACCTGCAGGCCATGGGAGTCACTGAAGGTTTCAGTCAGGTAAGTGAGCTGATCAGAACAGTCCTTTAGATAGGCCGCTCTTTTGGCTGTAATGGGGACACGTTTGAAGTAGGGCTATAGCTAAAAATATACAGACACTTCCTCTTGTCTACAGCCCTGCTGGCATCTGTTGTATTTTGACTTTTTAATAATAGCCATTCCAACCGGTATGAAATGGTATCTCATTGTGTTTTGATTTGCATTTTTCTGATGATTAGTGATTCTAAGCATTTTTTTTTCGTGTATTTGTTGGCCATTTGTATGTGTTCTTTTGAGAAGTGTTTGTTCATGTCCTTTGCCCATTTTTTAATTGGGTTATTTTTTTTTCTAATTGATTTAAGTTCCCTGTAGATTCTGGATACTAAAAAACAAACAAAAACCAGAAGTAAATAAATTCTCAGGACACACACACCCACACCCACGCCCACAGAGAGAGAGAGAGAGAGAGAGAGAGACCGCCTAGGTAAGAGGCCACCAACCACCAGGGTCTAAACTGGGAACACTTTCTAGTACAGAATGAATGGAAAGGATTCATGAAATATCTAGAAAGTAACGTTAATGAGATTTACATGTATGGAGTGAATGAGGAGAAACAGGGATCATTCAGGATTCTGGTGGGAATAACAGGGGGAGCCATTAGTTGAAATTTTGAAGTGGGAGAAGGAGAGGGAGTTTTAGGGAGAAAGATGAGTTGTTTTTTTAGGTATTTCAAACCCTTGAAGCTTCTATGGGACATCAAAGTGGAAATAACAGTCTGTGGGTTGGGACAATAAAGAAAGAAATTGGTTGAAGACTAGGGGAAGAGTATAGAGCAAAGAAATATTTCAGATAATAAACATATAGAGATAGCTGAAAATGTGGGACTGGATTACAAAGGAAGAATGATTTAGTTATGAAGCCCAAGGGCTGACAGGAATGGGTGACTAGTCGAGGAGTTCATATGCATCTGTTATTGTATGAATAAAAAAAATTATCTGTTCCTTCCTAAAGATATCTTCAACCTGTTTTTGGATACATATGGGCACTGCTTTTCACTCTCTTAGCCCCATTTCTTGTTTTAGCCTCTGCTGTAGCGATCAGTTCTGCACAGGCTTTGACCCAGGCTTTGACTAGTTGGTGCAGGTGTGATATGACACTTACCTGGAATGGCCCACAGTTTGTGGCTGCTCTTACTTAAGCAGGTGGGATGCTCATGTAGGTGTCCCTTTCCTCCTCCCAGATTGAGGAGTCTTGCATTATGTAATAAAACTCCTTAGAAGGCCTATTAGGTTCCAATACAGCATTAGGCAACTTGATAAGGTATCCCATCATCAGCCTTCCTTTCTTCCCTCATTCCTCTGCCTCTCACTCTTTCTTCCTAAGTTAACTTCTTAGATAAAATGCCAACTTTCTATATTTTGTCTCACATCAGGGAAAATAATTGTATACCCCATTTCAAAAGCACATAAAAAGGTTACTGTACAGAAAATTTGTCTTTAAGAGATTAAGCTGTAATTTTCCAAATACTTTAAAATTTTATTTCAGATACGTTTTTCATTTTTATAAGCTTCATCTAAAAGCAGAGTTCACCTAAGAATATACCTAAGAGCATATTCCATAGAATATATTTTATATTTCAGTAGTTTAGCTAGGATTCTTTCAAAATTGAGAGGATCTACAAATATTTCTAACACATTAGTTTTCAGTCTTAAGGCTGAGTCAAGAACAAAGCTCCTAAACTTTGCATTGGTGATTGAGAACATTTTAAAATTGTTATTTAATTCATTAATTTATTTTTAAAAAATTTTCACATTGTAATTATATAGATTTATAGGATACAATTTGATGTTTCAATGAATATGTATGTTGTCTAATGATCCAATAAGGATAGTTAGTGTATTAATTACCTCATGCATTCATCATTTCTTTTTAATAAGAAATTTCAAAATCCTTTCTTCTAGATACTTTGTAATATACAATACTTTACTTTTAACTATAGTCACCCTGCTTTGCAAAGAACACTACAACTTATTCTTCCTATATAATTGTGATTTCATAACTGTTAACCAATCTATCTCCATTTTGCCCTCCCTGCTTCTTCCTCACTGTTTGGTAACCACTATTCTACTCTACTTCTCTATTAACATTTTTTTTTTTAAGATTCCACATATGAGCGAGATCATGCGGTATTTGCTTTCTGTGTCTGGCTTATTTCACTTAACATTGTATCCTACAGGGTCATCCATGTTGTTGCAACTGGCAGAATTTCATTCTTTTTTTATGGCTGAATAGTATTTCATTGTGTGTCCATATATATATATATATATACATATATAATTTTATGTATAATTATAATTACACATAAAATTATATATAATTATAATTAATTTTATGCATAATTATAATTACACATAAAATTATATATAATTATAATTATAATTATATATAATTATATATAATAATAATATATATTATATGTGATATATAATATACATAACATACATAATGTATATTATATATAATATACATAACGTATATTATATACATTATACATTATATATATTATAATATACATAATATATATTATGTATATAATATACATAATATGTATTATATATAAAATATACATAATATATAATGTATATTATACATATAATATATGTTATATATTAATAATATATTAATATTATTATTAATTATTATTAATTATTAATTATTAATAATTATTAAATAATACTTATTATTTATTATTAATATTATTAATATTAATATATAATACATTAATATTAATAATATATTAATATATAATATATTATATATTATACATAATATATTATATATAATATACATAATATGTATTATATATAATATACATAATATATATTATATATATATAATTCACTTGTTTGTTTTTATACACATAGGTTGATTCCATATCTGATTATTAGAAATAGTGCTACAGTAAACATAAGAGTGCAGATATTTTTCAAACACAATGATTTCATTTCCTATGGATATATACCCAGTAGTGGGATTGCTGGGTTATGTGATCGAATGATTGTTTTTTTTTTTATTTTTTATTTTTTAGCGAACTTCCATAAAGTTTTGCTTAATGGTTGTACTAGTTTACAACCCCATCAACAGTGCGTAAGTGTTCCGTTTTCTCCACTTCCTTGCCAACTCTTGTTATCTTTTACCTTTTTGCTAATAGCCATTCTAATGGGTGAACTGGTATCTCATTGCGGTTTTGATTTGCATTTCCCTGATGGTTAGTGATGTTGAACATGATTTTATTATATATTCGTCTTGACCCTTTCTATATTTTCTCTTGTGGCATTTCTTTTAGTTTATTTTGTCCTTTTTTTTTTTTTTTTTTTTTTTGCGAAGGAGTCTTGCTCTGTTGCCCAAGCTGGAGTGCAGTGGTGCAATCGGGGCTCATGGCAACCTCCATCTCCCTGGTTCAAGCAATTCCCCTGCCTCAGCCTGCTGAGTAGCTGGGGTTACAGGCACACGCCATCATGTTTGGCTAAATTTTTGTATTTTTAGTAGAGAAATGATTTCACCATATTGGTCAGGCTGGTCTCAAACTCCTGACCTCAGGCAATCCGCCTGCCTCAGCCTCCCAGTTTTGCCCATTTTTAAATAAGTTATTTATGTTTTTGCTGTTGAGTTGTTTAAGTTTGTTATATAATCTGGGCATTAACTCCTTAGCAGATGTATAGTTTGCAAATATTGTATCCCATTCTGTAAGTTGTTTTTTCACTCTGTTAAGTTTCCTTTGCTGTGCAAAAGCATTTTAGTTTGATGAAACCCCATTTATCTCTTTTTGCTTTTGTTGCCTGTGCTTTTGACGTCTCATTTAAAAAATCCTTGTAGAACCCAAAGTTATAGAGAATTTCCCACATGTTATCTTCTAGTAGTTTTTCATAGTTTTCAATCTTACCTTTAGGTCTTTAATCGCATTTGAGTTGATTTTTGTATAAGGTAAAAGATAGGGGTCTAATTTCATTATCCCACATGTAGATATCCAATCTTCTCAGTACCATTTAATGAAGAGACTGTCTTTACCCCTGTGTGTGCTCTTGACTCCTTTTTTGAAAATCAGTTGACTTTAGGTATGAGAATTTATTTCTGAGCTGTATATTCTCTTCCATTGGTCTATGTGTTTGCTTTATGGCAGTGCCATGCTGTTTTGCTTACTATGGCTTTGTAGTATATTTTGAAGTCAGGTAGTGTGGTGCCTCCAGCTTTGTTATTTTTGCACAGGATTGCTTTGGTTATTTGGGGTCTTTTCTGGTTTCATACAAATTTTAGGGTATTTTTTTCTATTTCTGTGAAGAATTTCATTGGTATTTTGATAGGGATTGCATTGAATCTGTAGGACATTTTGTTAGTATGGTCATTTCAATAGTATCAATTCTTCCATTCCATGAGTATATAGTGTCCATTTTTTGTGTATCGTAAATTTTTCCATCAGTGTGTTATAGTTTTCATTGAAGAGATCTTTCACGACCTTGATTAAATTTATCTGCAGATTTCTTGGTAGCTATTGTAAATGGAATTCCTTTCTTGATGACTTTTTCAGATAGTTCACTATTAGTGTATAGAAACACCACTGAATTTTCTGTGTTGATTTTGTATACTACAACTTTACTGAATTTATTTATGATTTCTAGTAGTTTTTGGTCAAGTCTTTAGGGTTCTCACTCTATATAAGTATATATAGAAAGAACCCTAAAGAGAGAGAGATCATATATATCTATATGATCATATATATAGATGTATACATATGTATGTGAGATCACATTTTCTACAAACAGAAACAATCTGACTTCCTTCTTTCCAGTTTGGATCCCTCTTATTTATTTCTTTTGTCTAATTGCTCTGGCTCTGACCTCCAGTACTATGCTAAATAGAAGTGGTAGAAGTTGACATCCTTGTCTTCCTCCATATCAAAGAGGAAAAGCATTTAACTATTCACCATAAATAAGATGTTAGCTGTGGGTTTGTCACCTATGGCCTTTACTGCGTTGAGGTACACTCCTATACCTACTTTCTTGACAGTTTTTATCATAAAGGAATGTTGACTTTTGTCAAGTGTTCTTTTTGCATCTGTTGAAATGATCACATGGTTTTTGTTCTTCTTTCTATTGTGGTGGTGTATCATATTTACTGATTTGTGCATGTTAAGCCATCCTTTCATCCCTGGGATGAACCCCACTTGATTATAGTGAATACTCTTTTTAGTGTGCTGTCGAAGTCAGTTCACTTGTATCTTGTTGAGAACTTTTGTATCTATGTTCTTCAGGAATATTGGCCTGTTATTTTCATTTTGTGCGTGTCTTTGTCTGGTTTTAGAATCAGGATGTTGCGAGCCTCATAAGATGAGTATGGAAGTATTCCTTCCTCATTACTTTTGTGGAAAAGTTTGTGGAGAATTGGTAGTTATTCTTTAACTGTTTGGTAGAATTCAGCAGTGAAGACATCAGGTCCTGGGTGTTGGTTGTTGTTGTTGTTGTTTTGATGGAAGATGTTTTATTATTGATTCAATTTCCAAACTCATTCTTGATGTGTTCAGATGTTATATTTCCTCACAATTTAATCTGGGTAGTTGTATGTGTGCAGAAATTTATTCATTTTATTCTACACTATCAAATTTGTTGGCATATAGTTATGAGTAATGTCTTACAATCCCTTCTATTTCTGTGGTGTATCAGTTGTAATGTCTCCTTTTTCATCTTTTATTTATTTGAATTTTCTCTCCTTTTGTCTTAGTTTAGCTAAAGGTTTGTCAGTTTTACCTTTACACTTTGTCTTATTTATCTTTTGAAATATTTTTTAGTGTCTGTTTCATTTATATCTGCTGTGAGCTTTATTATTTCCTTCCTTCTACCAATTTTGGGTTTAGTTTGTTTTTGATGTTCTAGTTACTTGAAGTGTATAATTTTGCTTTGTGATTTGAAAATCTTTCTTCTTTTTTGGTGTAGGCTTTTATTGCTATAAATTTCCCTCTTAGAACTGCTTTTGCTACGTTCCATAGGTTTGGGTATGTTGGATTTTCATTCTTACTTGTCTCAGTGACTTTTGAAATTTTCCTATTAATGTCTTAATGAGACCTATTGATTTCTTGGGTGCGTGCTATTTAATTTCCATGTTTTTATAAAATTTCCAAGGGCTTTCCTGTTGTTGATTTCTGGCTTTATATCCCTGTAATCAGAAAAGATACTTCATATGATATCTGTCTTCTTAAGTTTGTTAAGACTTATTATGTGTCATAATGTATGATTGGTCCTAGAGAATGTTTGGTGTACAGTTGAGAATAATTTGTATTCTGCAGCTGTTGGATGATGTATTAGTCTGTTTTCATACTGCTGATAAAGACATACCCGAGACTGGGTAATTTACAGAGAAAAAGAGGTTTAGTGGACTCATAGTTCCACGTGGCTGGGGAGGTCTCCCAATCATGATGGAAGGCGAAAGACACATCTTACATGGTAGCAAACAAAATAGAATTGAGAACCAAGTGAAAGGGTTCCCCCTTATAAAACCATCAGATCTTGTTAGACGTATTCACTACCACAAGAACAGTATGGGGGAACCGCCCCCATGATTCAATTATCTCACACTGGTTCCCTCCCACAACATGTATGAATTATGGGAGCTATAATCAAGATGAGATTTCGGTGGGGATATACAGCCAAACCATATCAGGTGAGATCTTCTTTACCTGCTAGGTCCATTTGGTCTATGGTATAGTTTGAGTCTGTCATTTTTTGGTTGATTTTCTCTTCATAGAATCTGTCCATTTTTAAAGTGGAGTGTTGAAATTTCCTACTAATATTGTATTGCAGTCTATCTCTACCTTTAAATCTAATATTTGCTTTATATATCTGGTTGTTCTGGTGTTGGGTACATATATAGTTACACCTAAGTAATATATATGTTATGTCCTCTTATTGAATTGGGCCTTTTATCATTTCATTATACAGTGACATTCTTTTTTTATATAGTTTTTTTATTTAAAGCCTTTTAAAATATGACATGACTGTGGCTACTCCTGCTTGCTTTTCATTTGTTTGCATAAAATATATTTTTCCATCTCTTCACTTTCAGTCTATTTGTCTTTAATAGTGAGGTAAGTATCATGTAGGCAGCATATAGGTGGGTTTTGCTATCTGAATCCATTCATCCACTTTATATCTTTTAAGTAGAGTTTAATCCACTTCTATTCAAGTTTATTATTGATAAATTAGGACTTCCTTCTATCATTTCATTAGTTGTTTTTTAGATTACTTGTTCACTTCTTCCTTTCTTATTGTTTATCCCTCTAGTTTGGTGGTTTTCTGTGGTGCTAAGCTTTGTTTCTTTTCCCTTTTTTGGTGTGTGTGTGTGTATCTGCTGTAATTTCTTTCTTTCTGGTTAGTGAAACTAACATACAGAGTCCTGTATTTGTAACAGACTATTTTACACTGATAACAACTTAACTTCTGTCACATAAAAATACTCTTGACTTCTCCCCCCCACACACACAATTTATATTTTTGTTACCTTACATTGCATCTTTATGAATGGTAGACTCCATGGAACATAGGATCTATGTCACAACTAAATCAATTATTTAATGGCAGCATTAAAGCAGCCCAAAGAATGTGAAAAACTGGTGTGGGTGTATTTAACTTTTTAAAAACTATGTTTCATAATGGTTTCATTAAAAAGTCTTTATCAGTTTGCTAATGCCTAGTTTTTACAACCAGCCACCATAGATTTTACAGGATAAATATATTATTTCAGTGGTAATTGAAGCAGAATTTTTGTTGCTCTTCTTACCCTTAGAGATTGTGTATTATCCTCAGACGTAATTCTTTGATTTTTTTTTCTTTTCATGTTGTTACACATAGTTACCAACAATCAACGTGAGAATAACCTTTGAATATTTTCAAGCATTAAGATTTGTTTATACAGCTGCAGAATTAGACAACCAACACTATTGGGTCCTTACCTCTCAGCATACACCTGATTATTAACTTAAAGGTATGATGGGAAAAGTATCAATTTTTGTTGGTCACCTAGATTTGGAAATATGTAATAACTATAAGCTTGGGTCTGCTTCTTCAGAAGCCTAGGAATTGGAGTGATGGTTCTCTGAAGAGGCTGGAAACAAAGTATGTGTTTCCAGAAGGCTTAATAGAATATGTTGAGACATAGGCCATTAACACAAAAGTGAAAGAAATGCAAAAAATGTATGAAAGTAAGGATTTGAGAAGGGAAATTTTATTTTTAAGTCTAAGATTCCTATGAATTATATGAAAGTAAATGTCCTATCCTTAAAATTAGCCAAAGGAAGCACTTTACTTATCAATATGATATGACTTTTCATACTCTTATCTAAAGATATCCTAAACTAAGATCCAGTTTTCTAAGTAAAGACCTTTTACTCATGCTTTAAAGCATGTTAGATGATTCCTACCACATCACATCATGTTGTTTACATGTATGATTTAAACTGCATTTATTCTTCAACTCACTGGTTCCTTAGGCTTCTTATCTTTCCTTGCACGCTTAGATAATTTTATGTTAAATTGATTTTTAGAAGTTTAGTTGCTGGGCGTAGTGGCTGTCGCCTGTAAACCCAGTACTTTGGGAATTCAAGGCAGGTGTATTGCTTGAGTCTTGGAGTTTGAGGCCTGCCTGGGAAAGATGACAAACCCCATTTGTACAAAAATAAAAATATTAGCTGGGTATGGTGGCACATGCCTGTGGTCCCAGCTACTCCAAGGCTGAGGTGGGAGGATGGCTTGAGTCCGAGAGGCAGAGGTGTGAGCCAAGATCATGCCCTGCTCTTCAGCCTGGGCAACGAAGCCAGACCCTGTTTCAAAAAAAAAAATATAGTGAGATTTGATTTCTATTTCTATGTGATTCAAAAGTAGGAGAGCTTCAAGGCTAATGACTATTAAAAAATGGCCATTGCTACTTGCATTTTCTATGAAGCCAGCATACACAGCAACGTGCAACCTAAAAACCAAGCTATTTAATATGTAGCTTAGATTTCAGGTTTGATTGTCTTTGAGGTTTGATTATTGCAGAGATCAATTGCCAGACCAAATATAGTCTATTTCTGTATTTGGTCTTTTTATCATATGAAACATCCCAGCCTTGGGTATAAATTAAGAGCAAATACAGACATTTATACCGATAGCGGTGTAGATATTTCCATGTTTATACAGTTACCGGTGTAGATACTTCCATGTCTATACAGATAGCGGTGTGGATATTTCCATGTTCATACAGATAGTGGTGTAGATATTTCCATGTTAATAGAGATAGCGGTGTAGATATATCCATGTTTATAGAGATAGCGGTGTAGATATTTCCATGTTTATACAGATAGCGGTGTAGATATTTCCATGTTTATACAGATAGCATTGTAGATATTTCCATGTTTATAGAGACAGAGGTGTATATATTTCAATATTTATAGAGATAGCGGCGCACATATTTCCATGTTTATAGAGACAGCGATGTAGATATTTCCATGTTTATACAGATAGCGGTGTAGATTTTCCATGTTAATACAGGTAGCGGTGTACATATTGCCATGTTCATACAGATAGCGGTGTAGATATTTCCACATTTATACAGATGGCGGTGTACATATTTCCATGTTCATACAGATGGCGGTGTAGATATTTCTATGTTTATAGAGATGGCGGTGTAGATATTTAAATGTTTATACAGATAGCTGTGAAGATATTTCCATGTTTATAGAGATGGCGGTGTAGATATTTCCATGTTTCTACAGATGGCGGTGTAGATATTTCCATGTTTATACAGATGGAGGTGTAGATATTTCCATGTTTTTACAGATAGCGTTGTAGATATATCCATGTTCACACAGATAGCGGTGTAGATATTTCCACCTTTATACAGATGGTGGTGTAGATTTTTCCATTTCCATACAGACGGCGGTTTAGATATTTCCATTGTTATAGAGATGGCGGTGCAGATATTTCCATTGTGATACAGATGGCGGTGTAGGTATTTTCATGTTGATACAGATGGTGGTGTACATAGTTCCCTGTTCATACAGATGGCGGTGTAGATATTTTCATTTTCCTACCGATGGCGGTGTAGATATTTCCATGTTTATACAGATAGCGTTGTAGATGTATCCATGTTCATACAGATGGCAGTGTAGATAATTCCATGTTCATACAGATGGAGTTGAAGATATTTCCATGTTTATAGACATGGCGGTGTAGATATTTCCATGTTTACACAGAAGGCGGTGTAGGTATTTCCATGTTTACACAGATAGCGGTGTAGATATTTCCATGTTTATACAGATAGCGGTGTAGATATTTCAATGTTTATAGAGTTGGCGGTGTAGATACCTTCATGTTCCTACAGTTGGTGGTGTAGATATTTCCATGTGTACACAGATAGCGGTGTAGGTATTTCCAAGTTTATGCAGATAGCGGTGTAGATATTTCCACTTTTAGGCAGATAGCAGTGTAGATATTTCAATGTTTAAACAGATAGCGTTGTAGATATTTCCATGTTCCTACAGAGGGCGGTGTAGATATTTACATGTTTATAGAGATGGCGGTTTAGACATTTCCACGTTCATACAGATGGCGGAGTAGATATTTCCATGTTTATACAGATAGCGGTGTAGATATTTCCGTCTTTATACACATAATGGTGTAGATATTTCCATGTTTTTAGAGATAGCGGTGTAGATATTTCCATGTTTACACAGATAGCGGTGTAGATATTTCCATGTTTATACAGATGACTCTGTAGATATTTCCATGTTTACAGAGATAGCGGTGTAGATATTTCCATGTTTACAGAGATATCGGTGTAGATATTACCATGTTTGCACAGATAGCGGTGTAGATATTTGCATGTATATAGAGATAGCGGTGTAGATATTTCCATGTTTACGCAGATAGCATTGTAGATATTTCCAAGCTTATACAGATAGCGGTGTAGATAATTCCATGTGTACACAGATAACGGTGTAGATATTTCCATGTTTATACAGATGGCGGTGTAGATATTTCCATACCCATACAGATGGCGGTGTAGATATTTCCATGTTTATAGATATAGCGGTGTAGGTATTTTCATGTTTACACAGAAAGCGGTGTAGATATTTCCATGTTTATACAGAGCGTAGTGTAGATATTTCCATGTTTATATGGATGGCTGTGTGGATATTTCCATGTTTATAGAGATAGCGGTGTAGATATCTCCATGTTTACACAGATAGCGGTGTAGATATTTCCATGTTTACACAGATAGCGGTGTAGATATTTCCATGTTCATACAGATAGCGGTGTAGATAATTCCATGTGTATAGAGATAACGGTGTAGATATTTACATATTCCTACAGATGGCTGTGTAGATATTTCCATGTTTGTACAGATAGCGGTGTAGATATTTCCATGTTTACACAGATAGTGGTGTAGATATTTCCATGTTTACACAGATAGCGGTGTAGATATTTCCATGTTTATACAGATAGCGGTGTAGATATTTCCATGTTTATAGAGATAGCGGTGTAGAAATTTCCATGTTTATACAGTTAGCGGTGTAGATATTTCCATGTTTATACAGTTAGCGTTGTTGATATTTCCATGTTTATAGAGACAGCTGTGTAGATATTTCCATGTTTATACAGATGGCGATGTAGATATTTCCATGTTCATACAGATGGCGGTGAAGATATTTCCATGTTTATAGAGATAGCGGTGTAGATACTTCCATGTTTACACAGATAGCGGTGTAGATATTTCCATGTTTACACAGATAGCGGTGTAGATATTTCCATGTTTATACAGATAGCGGTGTAGATATTTCAATGTTTATAGAGTTGGCGGTGTAGATATTTTCATGTTCAGATGGCGGTGTAGATATTTCCATGTTTATATCGATGGTAGTGTAGATATTTCCAAGTTCATACAGATGACGGTGAAGATATTTCCATGTTTATACACATAACGGTGAAGATATTTCCAAGTTTTAAGAGATGGCGGTGTAGATATTTCCATGTTTACACAGATAGCGGTGTAGATATTTCCATGTTTACACAGATAGCGGTGTAGATATTTCCAACTTTATACAGATAGCGGTGTAGATATTTCCATGTTCATACAGATAGCGGTGCTGATATTTAAATGTTTATACAGGTAGCGGTGTAGATATTTCCATGTTCATACAGATAGCGGTGTAGATATTTCCATGTTTATACATATAGCGGTGTAGATATTTCCAAGTTTATACAGATAGCGGTGTAGATATCTCCATCTTAATATAGATGGCGGAGTAGATATTTATATGTTCATACAGATGGCGGTGCAGATATTTCCATGTTCATACAGATGGTGGAGTATATATTTCCATGTTTATAGAGATAGCGCTGTAGTTATTTCCATGTGTAAAGATATAGCTTTGTAGATATTTCCATGTATATGCAGATAGCTGTGTAGATATTTCCATTTTCATGCAGATAGCGGTGTAGATATTTCCATGTTCAAACAGATAGCGGTGTAGATATTTCCATGTTCATGCAGATAGCAGTGCAGATATTTCCAAGTTTATACAGATAGCGGTGAAGATGTATGCATGTTTACACAGATAGCGGTGTAGATATTTCCATGTTCATACAGATAGCGGTGTAGATATTCCCATGTTCATCCAGATGGCTGTGTAGATATATCCATGTTCATACAGATGGCGATGAAGATATTTCCATGTTCATACAGATAGCGGTGTAGGTATTTCCATTTGTAAAGAGATAGCTGTGTAGATATTTCCATGTATATGCAGATAGCTGTGTAGATATTTCCATTTTCGTGCAGATAGCGGTTTAGATACTTCCATGTTCAAACAGATAGCGGTGTAAATATTTCCATGTTCATAGAGATACCGGTGTTGATATTTCCATGTTCATACAGATAGACGGGTTATTTCCATGTTCTTACAGATAGCGGTGCTGATATTTCCATGTTTATACAGGTGGCGGTGTAGATATTTCCATGTTTATACAGATAGCGGTGTAGATATTTCCATGTTTTTACAGATAGCAGTGTAGATATCTCCATCTTAATACAGATGGCGGAGTAGATATTTATATGTTCATACAGATGGCTGTGCAGATATTTCCATGTTCATACAGATGGCGGTGTAGATATTTCCATGTTCATACAGATAGCGGTGTAGTTATTTCCATGTGCAAAGAGATAGCTGTGTAGATATTTCCATGTATTTGCAGATAGCTGTGTAGAGATTTCCATTTTCATGCTGATAGCGGTTTAGATATTTAAATGTTCAAACAGATAGCGGTGTAGATATTTCCATGTTCATACGATAGCGGTGTAGATATCTCCATGCTTATACAGATTGCGAAGATGTATGCATATTTACACAGATAGCGGTGTAGATATTTCCATGTTCATGCAAATAGCGGTGTAGATATTTCCATGTTCATCCAGATGGCTGTGTAGATATATCCATGTTCATACAGATGGCGGTGTAGATATTTACATGTTCATACAGATAGTGGTGTAGATATTTCCATGTTCATACCGATAGCGTTGTAGCTATTTCCATGTTCATACAGATAGCGGTGTAGATATTTCCATGTTCATAGAGATAGCGGTGTAGATATTTCCATGTTCATACAGATAGCGGTGCTGATATTTCCAGGTTTATACAGGTAGCGGTGTAGATATTTCCATGTTCATGCAGATAGCGGTGTAGATATTTCCATGTTCATCCAGATGGCTGTGTAGATATATCCATGTTCATACAGATGGCGGTGAAGATATATCCATGTTCATATAGATAGAGGGGCAGATATTTCCATGTTCATACAGATAGCGGTGCTGATATTTCCATGTTTATACAGGTAGCGGTGTAGATATTTCCATGTTTATACAGGTAGCGGTGTAGATATTTCCATGTTTATACAGATAGCGGTGTAGATATTTCAATGTTTATACAGATAGCGGTGTAGATATTTCTATCTTAATACAGATGGCCGTGTAGTTATTTATATGTTCATTCAGATTGCGGTGCAGATATTTCCATGTTCATACAGATGGCGGTGTAGATATTTCCATGTTCATACAGATAGCGGTGTAGTTATTTCCATGTGTAAAGAGATAGATGTGTAGGTATTTCCATGTATATGCAGATAGCTCTGTAGATATTTCCATTTTCATGCAGATAACGGTTTAGATATTTCCATGTTCAAACAGATAGCGGTGTAGATATTTCCATGTTCATACAGATAGCGGTGTAGATATTTCCATGTTTATACAGATAGCGGTGATGATGTATGCATGTTTAAACAGATAGCGGTGTAGATATTTCCATGTTCATACAGATCGCGGTGTAGATATTTCCATGTTCATCTAGATGGCTGAGTAGACATATCCATGTTCATACAGATGGCGGTGAAGGTATTTCCATGTTCATACAGATAGCGGTGTAGATATTTCCATGTTCATACAGATAGCGGTGTAGATATTTCCAAGTTTATACAGACAGCGGTGAAGATGTATGAATATTTCAACAGATAGCGTTGTGGAGATTTCCAAGTTCATCCAGAGGGCTGTGTAGATATATCCATGTTCATACAGATAGCGGTGTAGATGTTTCCATGTTCATACAGATAGCGGTGTAGTTATTTCCATGTGCAAAGAGATAGCTGTGTAGATATTTACATGTATATGCAGATAGTTGTGTAGATATTTCCATTGTCATGCAGATAGCTGTTTAGAAATTTCCATGTTTATACAGATAGCGGTGAAGATATTTCCATACCCATACAGATGGCGGTGTAGATATTTCCATGTTTATAGATATAGCGGTGTAGGTATTTCCATGTTTACACAGAAAGCGGTGTAGATATTTCCATGTTTATACAGAGCGTAGTGTAGATATTTCCATGTTTATATGGATGGCTGTGTGGATATTTCCATGTTTATAGAGATAGCGGTGTAGATATCTCCATGTTTACACAGATAGCGGTGTAGATATTTCCATGTTTACACAGATAGCGGTGTAGATATTTCCATGTTCATACAGATAGCGGTGTAGATAATTCCATGTGTATAGAGATAACGGTGTAGATATTTACATATTCCTACAGATGGCTGTGTAGATATTTCCATGTTTGTACAGATAGCGGTGTAGATATTTCCATGTTTACACAGATAGTGGTGTAGATATTTCCATGTTTACACAGATAGCGGTGTAGATATTTCCATGTTTATACAGATAGCGGTGTAGATATTTCCATGTTTATAGAGATAGCGGTGTAGAAATTTCCATGTTTATACAGTTAGCGGTATAGATATTTCCATGTTTATACAGTTAGCGTTGTTGATATTTCCATGTTTATAGAGACAGCTGTGTAGATATTTCCATGTTTATACAGATGGCGATGTAGATATTTCCATGTTCATACAGATGGCGGTGAAGATATTTCCATGTTTATAGAGATAGCGGTGTAGATACTTCCATGTTTACACAGATAGCGGTGTAGATATTTCCATGTTTACACAGATAGCGGTGTAGATATTTCCATGTTTATACAGATAGCGGTGTAGATATTTCAATGTTTATAGAGTTGGCGGTGTAGATATTTTCATGTTCAGATGGCGGTGTAGATATTTCCATGTTTATATCGATGGTAGTGTAGATATTTCCAAGTTCATACAGATGACGGTGAAGATATTTCCATGTTTATACACATAACGGTGAAGATATTTCCAAGTTTTAAGAGATGGCGGTGTAGATATTTCCATGTTTACACAGATAGCGGTGTAGATATTTCCATGTTTACACAGATAGCGGTGTAGATATTTCCAAGTTTATACAGATAGCGGTGTAGATATTTCCATGTTCATACAGATAGCGGTGCTGATATTTAAATGTTTATACAGGTAGCGGTGCAGATATTTCCATGTTCATACAGATAGCGGTGTAGATATTTCCATGTTTATACATATAGCGGTGTAGATATTTCCAAGTTTATACAGATAGCGGTGTAGATATCTCCATCTTAATATAGATGGCGGAGTAGATATTTATATGTTCATACAGATGGCGGTGCAGATATTTCCATGTTCATACAGATGGTGGAGTATATATTTCCATGTTTATAGAGATAGCGCTGTAGTTATTTCCATGTGTAAAGATATAGCTTTGTAGATATTTCCATGTATATGCAGATAGCTGTGTAGATATTTCCATTTTCATGCAGATAGCGGTTTAGATATTTCCATGTTCAAACAGATAGCGGTGTAGATATTTCCATGTTCATGCAGATAGCGGTGTAGATTATTCCATGTTTATACAGATAGCGGTGAAGATGTATGCATGTTTACACAGATAGCGGTGTAGATATTTCCATGTTCATACAGATAGCGGTGTAGATATTTCCATATTCATCCAGATGGCTGTGTAGATATATCCATGTTCATACAGATAGCGGTGTAGATATTTCCATGTTCATACAGATAGTTGTGTAGATATTTCCATGTTCATACAGATAGCGGTGTAGCTATTTCCATGTTCATACAGATAGCGGTGTAGATATTTCCATGTTCGTACAGATAGCAGTGTAGATATTTCCATGTTCATTCAGATAGCGGTGCTATTTCCATGTTTATACAGATAGCGGTGTAGATATTTCCAGGTTTATACAGATAGCGGTGTAGATATCTCCATCTTAATACGGATGGCGGTGTAGATATTTATATGTTCATACAGATGGCGGTGCAGATATTTCCATGTTCATACAGATGGCGGTGTAGCTATTTCCATGTTCATACAGACAGCGGTGTAGCTATTTCCATGTTCATGCAGATAGCGGTGTAGATATTTCCATGTTCATCCATATGGCTGTGTAGATATATCCATGTTCATACAGATGGCGGTGAAGATATTTCCATGTTCATACAGATAGCGGTGTAGATATTTCCATGTTCATACAGATAGTGGTGTAGATATTTCCATGTTCATACAGATAGAGGTGTAGCTATTTCCATGTTCATACAGATAGCGGTGTAGATATTTTCATGTTCATCCAGATGGCTGTGTAGATATATCCATGTTCATACAGATGGCGGTGAAGATATTTCCATGCTCATACAGATAGCGGTGTACATATTTCCATGTTCATACAGATAGTGGTGTAGATATTTACATGTTCATACAGATAGGGTGGCTGATATTTCCATGTTCATACAGATAGCGGTGCTGATATTTCCATGTTTATACAGGTAGCGGTGTAGATATTTCCATGTCTATACAGATAGCAGTGTGGATATTTCCATGTTTATACAGATAGCGGTGTAGATATTTCCATGGTTATAGAGATAGCGGTGTAGATATTTCCATGTTTATACAGGTAGTGGTGTACATATTTCCATGTTTTTACAGATAGCGGTGTAGATATTTCCATGTTTATAGAGATAGCATTGTAGATATTTCCATGTTTATACAGATAGCAGTATAGATATCTCCATCTTAATACAGATGGTGGTGTAGATATTTATATGTTCATACTGATGGCGGTGCAGATATTTCCATGTTCATACAGATGGCGGTGTAGATATTTCCATGTTCATACAGATAGCGGTGTAGTTATTTCCATGTGTAAAGAGATAGCTGTGTAGGTGTTTAAATGTATATGCAGATAGCAGTGTAGATATTTCCATTTTCATGCAGATAGCGGTGTAGATATTTTCATGTTCAAACAGATAGCGGTGTAGATATTTCCATGTTCATACAGATAGCGGTGTAGATATTTCCATGTTTATACAGATAGCTGTGTAGATATTTCCTTGTTCATACAGATAGAGGGGCTATTTCCATGTTCTTACAGATTGCGGTGCTGATATTTCCATGTTTATACAGGTAGCGGTGTAGATATTTCCATGTTTATACATATAGCAGTGTAGATATTTCCATGTTTATACAGATAGCGGTGTAGATATTTCCATGTTTTTACAGATAGCGGTGTAGATATCTCCATCTTAATACAGAGGGCGGAGTAGATATTTATATGTTCATACAGATGGCTGTGCAGATATTTCCATGTTCATACAGATGGCGGTGTAGATATTTCCATGTTCATACTGATAGCGGTGTAGTTATTTCCATGTGTAAAGAGATAGCTGTGTAGATATTTCCATGTATTTGCAGATAGCTGTGTAGAGATTTCCATTTTCATGCTGATAGCGGTTTAGATATTTAAATGTTCAAACAGCGGTGTAGATATTTCCATGTTCATTCAGATAGCAGTGTAGATATCTCCATGCTTATACAGATTGCGAAGATGTATGCATATTTACACAGATAGCGGTGTAGATATTTCCATGTTTATAGAGATAGCGGTGTAGATATTTCCATGTTCCAACAGTTGTTTTTTTAGATATTTCCATGTTTACAAGATTGTGGTGTAGATATTTCCAAGTTTATGCAGATAGCGGTGAAGATATTTCCACTTTTATGCAGATAGCGGTGTAGATATTTCCATGTTTATACACAAAGCGGTGTAGATATTTCTATGTTCCAACACATAGCACTGTAGATATTTCCATGTTTATAGAGTTGGCGGTTTAGACATTTCCATATTCATACAGATGGCGGTGTAGATATTTCCATGTTTTTACAGATAGCAGTGTAGATATTTCCATCTTTATACACATAACGGTGTAGATATTTCCATGTTTATACAAATGGCGGTGTAGGTATTTCCATACCCATACAGATGGCGGTGTAGATATTTCCATGTTTATAGATATAGCGGTGTATGTATTTCCATGTTTACACAGACAGCGGTGTAGATATTTCCGTGTTTACACAGATAGCGGTGTAGATATTTCCATGTTTATAGAGATAGCGGTTTAGTTATATCCATGTTTATAGAGATATCAGTGTAGATATTTCCAGGTTTATACAGAGCGTAGTGTAGATATTTGCATGTTTATATAGATGGCTGTGTGGATATTTCCATGTTTATAGAGATAGCGGTGTAGATATCTCCATGTTTACACAGATAGCGGTGTAGATATCTCCATGTTTACACAGATAGAGGTGTAGACAATTCCATGTTCATACAGATAGCGGTGTAGATAATTCCATGTGAATACAGATAACGGTGTAGATATTTACATATTCCTACAGATGGCTGTGTAGATATTTCCATGTTTGTACAGATAGCGGTGTAGATATTTCCAAGTTTACACAGATAGCAGTGTAGATATTTCCATGTTTACACAGATAGCGGTGTAGATATTTCCATGTCTATACAGATAGCGGTGTGGATATTTCCATGTTCTTACAGATAGCGGTGTAGATATTTCCATGTTCATTCAGATAGAGGGGCTGATATTTCCATGTTCATACAGAAAGCGGTGCTGATATTCCCATGTTTATACAGGTAGCGGTGTAGATATTTCCATGTTTATACAGATAGCGGTGTAGATATCTCCATCTTAATACAGATAGCAGTGTAGATATTTATATGTTCATACAGACGGCCGTGCAGATATTTCCATGTTCATACAGATGGCGTTGTAGATATTTCCATGTTCATACAGATAGCGGTGTAGTTATTTCCATGTGCAAAGAGATAGCTGTGTAGATATTTACATGTATATGCAGATAGCTGTGTAGATATTTCCATTTTCATGCAGATAGCGGTTTAGATATTTCCATGTTCAAACAGATAGCGGTGTAGATATTTCCATGTTCATACAGATAGCGGTGTAGATATTTCCATGTTTATACAGATAGCGGTGAAGATGTATGCATGTTTACACAGATAGCGGTGTAGATATTTCCATGTTCATACAGATAGCGGTGTAGATATTTCCGTATTCATCCAGATGGCTGTGTAGATATATCCATGTTCATACAGATAGCGGTGTAGATATTTCCATGTTTATAGAGATAGCGGTGTAGATATTTCCATGTTCATCCAGATGGCTGTGTAGATATATCCATGTTCATACAGATGGCGGTGTAGATATTTCCATGTTCATACAGATAGTGGTGTAGATATTTCCATGTTCATACAGATAGCGTTGTAGCTATTTCCATGTTCATACAGATAGCGGTGTAGATATTTCCATGTTCATAGAGATAGCGGTGTAGATATTTCCATGTTCATACAGATAGCGGTGCTGATATTTCCAGGTTTATACAGGTAGCGGTGTAGATATTTCCATGTTCATGCAGATAGCAGTGTAGATATTTCCATGTTCATCCAGATGGCTGTGTAGATATATCCATGTTCATACCGATGGCGGTGAAGATATTTCCATGTTCATACAGATAGACGGGCTGATATTTCCATGTTCATACAGATAGCGGTGCTGATATTTCCATGTTTATACAGGTAGCGGTGTAGATATTTCCATGTTTATACAGATAGCGGTGTAGATATTTCCATGTTTATACAGACAGCGGTGTAGATATTTCTATCTTAATACAGATGGCCGTGTAGTTATTTATATGTTCATACAGATGGCGGTGCAGATATTTCCATGTTCATACAGATGGCGGTGTAGATATTTCCATGTTCATACAGATAGTGGTGTAGTTATTTCCATGTGTAAAGAGATAGATGTGTAGGTATTTCCATGTATATGCAGATAGCTCTCTAGATATTTCCATTTTCATGCAGATAGCGGTTTAGATATTTCCATGTTCAAACAGATAGCGGTGTAGATATTTCCAAGTTCATACAGATAGTGGTGTAGATATTTCCATGTTTATACAGATAGCGGTGATGATGTATGCATGTTTACACAGATAGCGGTGTAGATATTTCCATGTTCATACAGATCGCGGTGTAGATATTTCCATGTTCATCTAGATGGCTGAGTAGACATATCCATGTTCATACAGATGGCGGTGAAGGTATTTCCATGTTCATACAGATAGCGGTGTAGATATTTCCATGTTCAAACCGATAGCGGTGTCGATATTTCCATGTTCATACAGATAGAGATGTAGATATTTCCATGTTCATACAGATAGCGGTGTAGATATTTCCATGTTCATACAGATAGCGGTGTAGATATTTTCATGTTCATACAGATAGCGGTGCTGATATTTCCATGTTTATACAGGCATCGGTGAAGATATTTCCATGTTTATACAGATAACGGTTTAGATATTTCCTTCTTAATACAGATGGCGGTGTAGATATTTATGTGTTCATACAGATGGCGGTGCAGATACTTCCATGTTCATACAGATGGCGGTGTAGATATTTCCATGTTTATAGATATAGCGGTGTAGTTATTTCCATGTGTAAAGAGATAGCTGTGTAGATGTTTCCATGTATATGCAGAAAGCTGTGTAGATATTTCCACTTTCATGCAGATAGCGGTGTAGATATTTACATGTTCAAACAGATAGCGGTGTAGATATTTCCATGTTCATCCAGATGGCTGTGTAGATATATCCATGTTCATAGAGATAGAGGTGTAGATATTTCCATGTTCATACAGGTAGTGGTGTAGATATTTCCATGTTCATACAGATAGTGGTGTAGCTATTTCCATGTTCATACAGATAGCGGTGTAGATATTTCCATGTTCATAGAGATACCGGTGTAGGTATTTCCATGTTCATACAGATAGCGGTGCTGATATTTAAATGTTTATACAGGTAGCGGTGTAGATATTTCCACGTTTATACAGGTAGCGGTGTAGATATTTCCATGTTTATACAGATAGCGGTGTAGATATTTCCAAGTTTATACAGATAGCGGTGTAGATATCTCCATCTTAATATAGATGGCGGTGTAGATATTTATATGTTCATACAGATGGCGGTGCAGATATTTCCATGCTCATACAGATGGTGGAGTAGATATTTCCATGTTTATAGAGATAGCGCTGTAGTTATTTTCATGTGTAAAGATATAGCTTTGTAGATATTTCCATGTATATGCAGATTGCTGTGTAGATATTTCCATTTTCATGCAGATAGCGGTGTAGATATTTCCATGTTCAAACAGATAGCGGTGTAGATATTTCCATGTTCATGCAGATAGCAGTGTAGATATTTCCATGTTTATACAGATAGCGGTGAAGATGTATGCATGTTTACACAGATAGCGGTGTAGATATTTCCATGTTCATACAGATAGTGGTGTAGATATTCCCATGTTCATCCAGATGGCTGTGTAGATATATCCATGTTCATACAGATGGCGGTGTAGATATTTCCATGTTCATACAGATAGCGGTGTAGTTATTTCCATTTGAAAAGAGATAGCTGTGCAGATATTTCCATGTATATGCAGATAGCTGTGTAGATATTTCCATTTTCATGCAGATAGCGGTTTAGATATTTCCATGTTCAAACAGATAGCGGTGTAGATATTTCCATGTTCATAGAGATACTGGTGTAGATATTTCCATGTTCATACAGATAGAGGGGATATTTCCATGTTCTTACAGATAGCGGTGCTGATATTTCCATGTTTATACAGGTAGCGGTGTAGATATTTCCATGTTTATACAGATAGCAGTGTAGATATTTCCATGTTTATACAGATAGCGGTGTAGATATTTCCATGTTTTTACAGATAGCGGTGTAGTTATCTCCATCTTAATACAGATGGCGGAGTAGATATTTATATGTTAATACAGATGGCGGTGCAGATATTTCCATGTTTATACAGATTGCGGTGTAGATATTTCCATGTTCATACAGATAGCGGTGTAGTTATTTCCATGTGTAAAGAGATAGCTGTGTAGATATTTCCATGTATTTGCAGATAGCTGTGTAGAGATTTCCATTTTCATGCTGATAGCGGTTTAGATATTTAAATGTTCAAACAGATAGCGGTGTAGATATTTCCATGTTCATACAGATAGAGGTGTAGATATTTCCATGCTTATACAGATTGCGAAGATGTATGCATATTTACACAGATAGCGGTGTAGATATTTCCATGTTCATGCAGATAGCGGTGTAGATATTTCCATGTTCATCCAGATGGCTGTGTAGATATATCCATGTTCATACAGATGTCGGTGTAGATATTTCCATGTTCATACAGATACTGGTGTAGATGTTTCCATGTTCATACAGATAGCGTTGTAGCTATTTCCATGTTCATACAGATAGCCGTGAAGATATTTCCATGTTCATAGAGATAGCGGTGTAGATATTTCCATGTTTATACATATAGCGGTGTAGATATTTCCAAGTTTATACAGATAGCGGTGTAGATATCTCCATTTTAATACAGATGGCGGTGTACATATTTATATGCTCATACAGATGTCGGTGCAGATATTTCCATGTTCATACAGAGGGTGGAGTAGATATTTCCATGTTTATAGAGATAGCGCTGTAGTTATTTCCATGTGTAAAGATATAGCTTTGTAGATATTTCCATGTATATGCAGATCGCTGTGTAGATATTTCCATTTTCATGCAGATAGCGGTGTAGATATTTCCATGTTCAAACAGATAGCGGTGTAGATATTTCCATGTTCATGCAGATAGCAGTGCAGATATTTACATGTTTATACAGATAGCGGTGAAGATGTATGCATGTTTACACAGATAGCGGTGTAGATATTTCCATGTTCATACAGATAGCGGTGTAGATATTTCCATGTTCATACAGATAGCGGTGTAGATATTTCCATGTTCATCCAGATGGCTGTGTAGATATATCCATGTTCATACAGATGGCGGTGAAGATATTTCCATGTTCATACTGATAGCGTTTTAGCAATTTCCATGTTCAAACAGATAGCGGTGTAGATATTTCCATGTTCATAGAGATAGCGGTGTAGATATTTCCATGTTCATACAGATAGCGGTGCTGATATTTCCATGTTTATACAGGTAGCGGTGTAGATATTTCCATGTTTATACAGATAGCGGTGTAGATATTTGCAAGTTTATACAGATAGCGGTGAAGATATCTCCATCTTAATACAGATGGCGGTGTAGATATTTATATGTTCATACAGATGGCGGTGCAGATATTTCCATGTTCCTACAGATTGCGGTGTAGATATTTCCATGTTTATAGAGATAGCGGTGTAGTTATTTCCATGTGTAAAGAGATAGCTGTGTAGATATTTCCATGTATATGCAGATAGCTGTGTAGATATTTCTATTTTTATGCAGATAGCGGTTTAGATATTTCCATGTTCAAACAGATAGCGGTGTAGATATTTCCATGTTCATACAGATCTCGGTGTAGATATTTCCATGTTTATACAGATAGCGGTGAAGATGTATGCATGTTTACACAGATAGCGGTGTAGATATTTCCATGTTCATACAGTTAGCGGTGTAGATATTTCCATGTTCATCCAGATGGCTGTGTAGACATATCCATGTTCATACAGATGGCGGTGAAGATATTTCCATGTTCATACAGATAGCGGTGTAGATAATTCCATGTTCATACAGATAGCGGTGTAGATATTTCCATGTTCGTACAGTTGGCTGTGAAGATATATCCATGTTCATACAGATGGCGGTGAATATATTTCCATGTTCATACAGATAGCGGTGTAGATATTTCCATGTTCATACAGATAGCGGTGCAGATATTTCCATGTTCATACAGATAGCGGTGCTGATATTTCCATGTTTATACAGATAGCTTTGTAGATATTTCCATGTTTATACAGATAGCGGTGTAGATATCTCCTTCTTAATACAGATGGCGGTGTACATATTTATATGTTCATACAGATGGCTGTGAAGATATTTCCATGTTCATACAGATGGCGGTGTAGATATTTCCATGTTTATAGAGATAGCGGTGTAGTTATTTCCATGTGTAAAGAGATAGCTGTGTAGATATTTCCATGTATATGCAGATAGCTGTGTAGATATTTTCATTTTCATGCAGACAGCGGAGTAGATATTTCCATGTTCAAACAGATAGCGGTGTAGATATTTCCATGTTCATACAGATAGCGGTGTATATATATCCATGTTCATACAGATAGCGGTGTAGATATTTCCATGTTAATACAGATTGCGGTGTAGATATTTCCATGTTCATACAGATAGCGGTGCTGATATTTCCAAGTTTATACAGGTAGCGGTGTAGATATTTCCATGTTTATACAAATAGCGGTGTAGATATTTCCATGTTTATACAGATAGCGGTGTAGATATTTCCATGTTTATACAGATAGCGGTGTAGATATCTCCGTCTTAATACTCATGGCGGAGTAGATATTTCTATGTACATGCAGATGGCGGTGCAGATATTTCCATGTTCATACAGATAGCGGTGTAGTTATTTCCATGTGTAAAGAGATAGCTGTGTAGATATTTCCATGTATATGCAGATAGCTGTGTAGATATTTCCATTTTCATGCAGATAGCGGTTTAGATATTTCCATGTTCAAACAGATATCGGTGTAGATATATCCATGTTCATACAGATAGCGGTGTAGATATTTCCATGTTCATCCAGATGGCTGTGTAGATATATCCATGTTCATACAGATAGCGGTGTAGTTATTTCCATATTCATACAGATAGTGGTGTAGATATTTCCATGTTCATACAGATAGCGGTGTAGCTATTTACATGTTCATACAGATAGCGGTGTAGACATTTCCATGTTCATTCAGATAGCGGTGAAGATATTTCCATGTTTATACAGATTGCGGTGAAGATGTATGCATCTTTACACAGATAGCGGTGTAGATATTTCCATGTTCATACAGATAGCGGTGTAGATATTTCCATGTTCATCCAGATGGCTGTGTAGATATATCCATGTTCATACAGATGGGGGTGAAGGTAATTCCATGTTCATACAGATAGCGGTGTACATATTTCCATGTTCATACAGATAGCGGTGTAGATATTTCCATGTTCATCCAGATGGCTGTGTAGATATATCCATGTTCATACAGATGCCGGTGAAGAAATTTCCATGTGCATACAGATAGCGGTGTAGCTATTTCCATGTTCATACAGATAGCGGTGTAGATATTTCCATGTTCATACAGATAGCGGTGTAGATATTTCCATGTTCATCCAGATGGCTGCGTAGATATATCCATGTTCATACACATGGCGGTGTAGATATTTCCATGTGCATAGAGATAGCAGTGTAGATATTTCCATGTTCATACAGATAGAGGGGCTGATATTTCCATGTTCATACAGATGGCTGTGTAGATATATCCGTGTTCATACAGATGACGGTGAATATATTTCCATGTTCATACAGATAGCGGTGTAGATATTTCCATGTTTATACAGATAGCGCTGAAGATGTATGCATGTTTACACAGATAGCGGTGTAGATATTTCCATGTTCAAACAGATAGCGGTGTAGATATTTCCATGTTCATACAGGTAGCGGTGTAGGTATTTCCATGTTTATACAGATTGCGGTGAAGATGTATGCATATTTACACAGATAGCGGTGTAGAAATTTCCATGTTCATCCAGATGGCTGTGTAGACATATCCATGTTCATACAGATGGCGGTGAAGATATTTCCATGTTCATACAGACAGCGGTGTAGATATTTCCATGTTCATACAGATAGCGGTGTAGATATTTCCATGTTCATACAGATGTCTGTGTAGATATATGCATGTTCATACAGATGACGGTGAAGATATTTCCATGTTCATACAGATAGCGGTGTAGATATTTCCATGTTCATACAGATAGCGGTGTAGATATTTCCATGTTCATACCGATAGCGGTGCTGATATTTCCATGTTCATACAGGTAGCGGTGTAGATATTTCCATGTTTATACAGATAGCGGTGTAGATATTTCCATGTTTATACAGATAGCGGTGTAGATATTTCCATGTTTATACAGATAACGGTGTAGATATTTCCATGTTTATACAGATAGCGGTGTAGATATCTCCTTAATACAGATGGCGGTGTAGATGTTTATATGTTCATACAGATGGCGGTGCAGATATTTCCATGTTCATACAGATGGCGGTGTAGATATTTCCAAGTTTATAGAGATAGCGCTGTAGTTATTTGCATGTGTAAAGAGGTAGCTGTGTAGATATTTCCATGTATATGCAGATAGCTGTGTAGATATTTCCATTTTCATGCAGACAGCGGTGTAGATATTTCCATGTTCAAACAGATAGCGGTGTAGATATTTCCATGTTCATACAGATAGCGGTGTAGATATTTCCATGTTCATACAGATAGCGGTGTAGATATTTCCATGTTCATACAGATAGCGGTGTAGATATTTCCATGTTCATACAGATAGCTGTGCTGATATTTCCATGTTTATACAGGTAGCAGTGTAGATATTTCCATGTTTATACAGATAGCGGTGTAGATATTTCCATGTTTATACAGATAGCGGTGTAGATATCTCCATCTTAATAAAGATGGCAGTGTAGATATTTATATGTTCATACAGTTGGCGGTGCAGATATTTCCATGTTCATACAGATGGCGGTGTAGATATTTCCATGTTCATACAGATAGCGGTGTAGTTATTTCCATGTGTAAAGAGATAGCTGTGTAGATATTTCCATGTATATGCAGATAGCTGTGCAGATATTTCCATTTTCATGCAGATAGCGGTTTAGATATTTCCATGTTCAAAGAGATAGCGGTGTAGATATTTCCATGTTCATGCAGATAGCGGTGTAGATATTTCCGTGTTTATACAGATAGCGGTGAAGATGTATGCATGTTTACACAGATAGCAGTGTAGATATTTCCATGTTCATACAGATAGCGGTGTAGATATTTCCACATTCATCCAGATGGCTGTGTAGATATATCCATGTTCATACAGATAGCGGTGTAGATATTTCCATGTTCATACAGATAGCGGTGTAGATATTTCCATGTTCATACAGATAGCGGTGTAGATATTTCCATGTTCATACCGATAGCGGTGCTGATATTTCCATGTTCATACAGGTAGCGGTGTAGATATTTCCATGTTTATACAGATAGCGGTGTAGATATTTCCATGTTCATACAGATAGAGGGGCTGATATTTCCATGTTCTTACAGATAGCGTTGCTGATATTTCCATGTTTGTACAGGTAGCGGTGTAGATATTTCCATGTTTATACAGATAGCAGTGTAGATATTTCCATGTTTATACAGATATCGGTGTATATATTTCCATGTTTTTACACTTAGCGGTGTAGATATCTCCATATTAATACAGATGGCGGTGAAGATATTTATATGTTCATACAGATGGCGGTGCAGATATTTCCATGTTCATACAGATGGCGGTGTAGATATTTCCATGTTCATACAGATAGCAGTGTAGTTATTTCCATGTGTAAAGAGATAGCTCTGTAGATATTTCCATGTATATGCAGATAGCTGTGTAGATATTTCCATTTTCATGCTGATAGCGGTTTAGATATTTAAATGTTCAAACAAATAGCGGTGTAGATATTTCTATGTTCATACAGATAGCGGTGTAGATATTTCCATGCTTATACAGATAGCGGTGAAGATGTATGCATTTTTACACAGATAGCGGTGTAGATATTTCCATGTTCATGCAGATAGCGGTGTAGATAATTCCATGTTCATCCAGATGGCTGTGTAGATATTTCTATGTTCATACAGATAGCGGTGTAGATATTTCCAAGTTTATACAGATAGCGGTGAAGATATCTCCATCTTAATACGGATGGCGGTGTAGATATTTATATGTTCATACAGATGTCGGTGTAGATATTTCCATGTTCATTCAGATGGCGGTGTAGATATTTCCATGTTTATAGAGATAGCGGTGAAGTTATTTCCATGTGTAAAGAGATAGCTTTGTAGATATTTCCATGTATATGCAGATAGCTGTGTAGATATTTCTATTTTTATGCAGATAGCAGTTTAGATATTTCCATGTTCAAGCAGATAGCGGTGTAGATATTTCCATGTTCATACAGATAGCAGTGTTGATATTTCCATGTTTATACAGATAGCGGTGAAGATGTATGCATGTTTACACAGATAGCGGTGTAGATATTTCCATGTTCATACAGATAGCGGTGTAGATATTTCCATTTTCATACAGGTAGTGGTGTAGATATTTCCATGTTCATACAGATGGTTGTGTAGATATATCCATGTTCATACAGATAGCGGTGTAGTTATTTCCATGTTCATACAGATAGCGGTGTAGATATTTCCATGTTCATACAGATAGCGGTGTAGATATTTCCATGTTTATACAGATAGCGGTGAAGATGTATGCATGTTTACACAGATAGCGGTGTATATATTTCCATGTTCATACAGATAGCTGTGTAGATATTTCCATGTTCATCCAGATGGCTGTGTAGATATATCCATGTTCATACAGATGTCGGTGAAGATATTTCCATGTTCATACAGATAGCAGTGTAGATATTTCCATGTTCATACAGATAGCGGTGTAGATATTTCCATGTTCATACAGATAGCTGTGTAGCTTTTTCCATGTTCATACAGATAGCGGTGTAGATATTTCCATGTTCATCCAGATGGCTGTGTAGATATATCCATGTTGATACAGATGGCGGTGAAGATAATTCCATGTTCATACAGATAGCGGTGTAGATATTTCCATGTTCATACAGAAAGTGGTGTAGATATTTCCATGTTCATACAGATAGCGGTGCTGATATTTCCATGTTTATACAGGTAGCGGTGTAGATATTTCCATGTTTATACAGATAGCGGTGTAGATATTTCCATGTTTATACAGATAGCGGTGTAGATATCTCCATCTTAATAAAGATGGCAGTGTAGATATTTATATGTTCATACAGTTGGCGGTGCAGATATTTCCATGTTCATACAGATGGCGGTGTAGATATTTCCATTTTCATACAGATAGCGGTGTAGTTATTTCCATGTGTAAAGAGATAGCTGTGTAGATATTTCCATGTATATGCAGATAGCTGTGCAGATATTTCCATTTTCATGCAGATAGCGGTTTAGATATTTCCATGTTCAAAGAGATAGCGGTGTAGATATTTCCATGTTCATACAGATAGCGGTGTAGATATTTCCGTGTTTGTACAGATAGCGGTGAAGATGTATGCATGTTTACACAGATAGCAGTGTAGATATTTCCATGTTCATACAGATAGCGGTGTAGATATTTCCACGTTCATCCAGATGGCTGTGTAGATATATCCATGTTCATACAGATAGCGGTGTAGATATTTCCATGTTCATACAGGTAGTGGTGTAGATATTTCCTTGTTCATACAGATAGCGTTGTAGCTATTTCCATGTTCATACAGATAGCGGTGTAGATATTTCCATGTTCATACAGATAGCGGTGTAGATATTTCCATGTTCATACAGATAGCGGTGCTGATATTTCCATGTTTATACAGGTAGCAGTTTAGATATTTCCATGTTTATACAGATAGCGGTGTAGATATTTCCATGTTTATACAGATAGCGGTGTAGATATTTCCAGGTTTATACAGATAGCGGTGTAGGTATCTCCATCTTAATACAGATGGCGGTGTATTTATATGTTCATACAGATGGCGGTGCAGATATTTCCATGTTCATACAGATGGCGGTGTAGATATTTCCATGTTTATAGAGATAGCGGTGTAGTTATTTCCATGTGTAAAGAGATAGCTTTGTAGACATTTCCATGTATATGCAGATAGCTGTGTAGATATTTCCATTTTCATGCAGATAGCGGTGTAGATGTTTCCATGTTCAAACAGATAGCGGTGTAGATATTTCCGTGTTCATACAGATATCTGTGTAGATATTTCCATGTTTATACAGATAGCGGTGAAGATGTATGCATGTTTACACAGATAGCGGTGTATATATTTCCATATTCTTACAGATGGCTGTGTAGATATTTCCATGTTCATCCAGATGGCTGTGTAGATATATCCATGTTCATTCAGATGGCGGTGAAGATATTTCCATGTTCATACAGATAGCGGTGTAGCTATTTCCATGTTCATACAGATAGCGGTGTAGATATTTCCATGTTCATCCAGATGGCTGTGTAGATATATCCATGTTCATACAGATGGCGGTGAAGATATTTCCATGTTCATACAGATAGCGGTGTAGATATTTCCAATGTCATACAGATAGTGGTGTAGATATTTCCATATTCTTACAGATAGCGGTGTAGCTATTTCCATGTTCATACAGATAGCGGTGTAGATATTTCCATGTTCACCCAGATGGCTGTGTAGATATATCCATGTTCATACAGATGGCGGTGAAGATATTTCCATGTTCATACGGATAGCGGTGTAGATATTTCCATGTTCATACAGATAGCGGTGTAGATATTTCCATGTTCATACAGGTAGCGGTGCTGATATTTCCATGTTTATACAGGTAGCGGTGTAGATATTTCCATGTTTATACAGGTAGCGGTGTAGATATTTCCATGTTTATACAGGTAGCGGTGTAGATATTTCCATGTTTATACAGATAGCGGTGTAGATATTTCCATGTTTATGCAGATAACGGTGTAGATATCTCTATCTTAATACAGATGGCCGTGTAGTTATTTATACGTTCATACAGATGGCGGTGCAGATATTTCCATGTTCATACAGATGGCGGTGTAGATATTTCCATGTTTATAAATATAGCGGTGTAGTTATTTCCATGTGTAAATAGATAGCTTTGTAGATATTTCCATGTATATGCAGATAGCTTTGTAGATATTTCCACTTTCATGCAGATAGCGGTGTAGATATTTACATGTTCAAACAGATAGCGGGGTAGATATTTCCATGTTCATCCAGATGGCTGTGTAGATATATCCAAGTTCATAGAGATAGAGGTGTAGATATTTCCATGTTCATACAGGTAGTGGTGTAGATGTTTCCATGTTCATACAGATAGCGGTGTAGCTATTTCCATGTTCATACAGATAGTGGTGTTGATATTTCCATGTTCATAGAGATAGCGGTGTAGATATTTCCATGTTCATACAGATAGCGGTGTAGATATTTCCATGTTCATCCAGATGGCTGTGTAGATATATCCATGTTCATACAGATGGCGGTGAAGATATTTCCATGTTCATACAGATAGCGGTGTAGTTATTTCCATTTGTAAAGAGATAGCTGTGTAGATATTTCCATGTATATGCAGATAGCTGTGTAGATATTTCCATTTTCATGCAGATAGCGGTTTAGATATTGCCATGTTCAAACAGATAGCGGTGTAGATATTTCCATGTTCATAGAGATACCGGTGTAGATATTTCCATGTTCATACAGATAGAGGGGCTGATATTTCCATGTTCTTACAGATAGCGTTGCTGATATTTCCATGTTTGTACAGGTAGCGGTGTAGATATTTCCATGTTTATACAGATAGCAGTGTAGATATTTCCATGTTTATACAGATATCGGTGTATATATTTCCATGTTTTTACACTTAGCGGTTTAGATATCTCCATATTAATACAGATGGCGGTGAAGATATTTATATGTTCATACAGATGGCGGTGCAGATATTTCCATGTTCATACAGATGGCGGTGTAGATATTTCCATGTTCATACAGATAGCAGTGTAGTTATTTCCATGTGTAAAGAGATAGCTCTGTAGATATTTCCATGTATATGCAGATAGCTGTGTAGATATTTCCATTTTCATGCTGATAGCAGTTTAGATATTTAAATGTTCAAACAGATAGCGGTGTAGATATTTCTATGTTCATACAGATAGCGGTGTAGATATTTCCATGCTTATACAGATAGCGGTGAAGATGTATGCATTTTTACACAGATAGCGGTGTAGATATTTCCATGTTCATGCAGATAGCGGTGTAGATAATTCCATGTTCATCCAGATGGCTGTGTAGATATTTCTATGTTCATACAGATAGCGGTGTAGATATTTCCAAGTTTATACAGATAGCGGTGAAGATATCTCCATCTTAATACGGATGGCGGTGTAGATATTTATATGTTCATACAGATGTTGGTGTAGATATTTCCATGTTCATTCAGATGGCGGTGTAGATATTTCCATGTTTATAGAGATAGCGGTGAAGTTATTTCCATGTGTAAAGAGATAGCTTTGTAGATATTTCCATGTATATGCAGATAGCTGTGTAGATATTTCTATTTTTATGCAGATAGCAGTTTAGATATTTCCATGTTCAAGCAGATAGCGGTGTAGATATTTCCATGTTCATACAGATAGCAGTGTTGATATTTCCATGTTTATACAGATAACGGTGAAGATGTATGCATGTTTACACAGATAGCGGTGTAGATATTTCCATGTTCATACAGATAGCGGTGTAGATATTTCCATTTTCATACAGGTAGTGGTGTAGATATTTCCATGTTCATACAGATGGTTGTGTAGATATATCCATGTTCATACAGATAGCGGTGTAGTTATTTCCATGTTCATACAGATAGCGGTGTAGATATTTCCATGTTCATACAAATAGCGGTGTAGATATTTCCATGTTTATACAGATAGCGGTGAAGATGTATGCATGTTTACACAGATAGCGGTGTATATATTTCCATGTTCATACAGATAGCTGTGTAGATATTTCCATGTTCATCCAGATGGCTGTGTAGATATATCCATGTTCATACAGATGTCGGTGAAGATATTTCCATGTTCATACAGATAGCAGTGTAGATATTTCCATGTTCATACAGATAGCGGTGTAGATATTTCCATGTTCATACAGATAGCTGTGTAGCTATTTCCATGTTCATACAGATAGCGGTGTAGATATTTCCATGTTCATCCAGATGGCTGTGTAGATATATCCATGTTGATACAGATGGCGGTGAAGATAATTCCATGTTCATACAGATAGCGGTGTAGATATTTCCATGTTCATACAGAAAGTGGTGTAGATATTTCCATGTTCATACAGATAGCGGTGCTGATATTTCCATGTTTATACATGTAGCGGGGTAGATATTTCCATGTTTATACAGATAGCGGTGTAGATAGTTCCATGTTTATACAAATAGCGGTGTAGATATCTCCTTCTTAATACAGATGGCCGTGTAGATATATATATGTTCATACAGATGGCGGTGCAGATATTTCCATGTTCACACAGATGGCGGTGTAGTTATTTCCATGTGTAAAGAGATAGCTGTGTAGATATTTCTATGTATATGCAGATAGCTCTGTAGATATTTCCATTTTCAAGCAGATAGCGGTGTAGATATTTCAATGTTCAAACAGATAGCGGTGTAGATATTTCCATGTTCACACAGGTAGCGGTGTAGATATTTCCATGTTTATACAGATTGCGTTGAAGATGTATGCATATTTACACAGATAGCGGTGTAGATATTTCCATGTTCATACAGATAGCGCTGTAGATATTTCCATGTTCATCCAGATGGCTGTGTAGATATATGCATGTTCATACAGATAGCGGTGTAGATATTTCCGTGTTCATACAGGTAGTGGTGTAGATATTTCCATGTTCATACAGATAGCGGTGTAGCTATTTCCATGTTCATACAGATAGTGTTGTAGATATTTCCATGTTCATACAGATTGCGGTGCTGATATTTCGATGTTAATACAGGTAGCAGTGTAGATATTTCCATGTTTATACAGATAGCGGTGTAGATATTTCCATGTTTACACATATAGCAGTGTAGATATTTCCAAGTTTATGCAGATAGCGGTGTAGATATCTCCATCTTAATATAGATGGGGGTGTAGATATTTATATCTTCATACAGATGGCGGTGCAGATATTTCCATGTTCATACAGATGGCACTGTAGATATTTCCATGTTTATAGAGATAGCGGTGTAGTTATTTCCATGTGTATAGAGATAGCTTTGTAGATATTTCCATGTATATGCAGATAGCTGTGTAGATATTTCTATTTTCATGCATATACCGGTTTAGATATTTAGATGTTCAGATAGCGGTGTAGATATTTCCATGTTCATACAGATAGCGGTGTAGATATTTCCATGTTTATACAGATAGCGGTGAAGATGTATGCATGTTTACACAGATAGCGGTGTAGATATTTCCATGTTCATACAGATCGCGGTGTAGATATTTCCATGTTTATCCAGATGGCTGTGTAGACATATCCATGTTCAAACAGATGGCGGTGAAGATATTTCCATGTTCATACAGATAGCGGTGTTGATATTTCCATGTTCATACAGATAGCGGTGTAGATATTTCCATGTTCATACAGATAGCGGTGCTGATATTTCCATGTTTATACAGGTAGCGGTGTAGATATTTCCATGCTTATACAGATAGCGGTGTAGATATTTCCATGTTTATACAGATAGCGGTGTAGATATCTCCATCAATACAGATGGCGGTGTAGATATTTATATGTTCATACAGTTGGCAGTGCAGATATTTCCATGTTCATAGAGATGGCGGTGTAGATATTTCCATGTTCATACAGATAGCAGTGTAGTTATTTCCATGTGTAAAGAGATAGCTGTGTAGATATTTCCATGAATATGCAGGTAGCAGTGTAGATATTTCCATTTTCATGCAGATAGCGGTGTATATATTTCGATGTTCAAACTGATAGCGGTTCAGATATTTCCATGTTCATACAGATAGCGGTGTAGATATTTCCATGTTCATACAGATAGCAGTGTAGATATTTCCATGTTTATACAGATAGCGGTGAAGATGTATGCATGTTTACACAGATAGCGTTGTATATATTTCCATGTTCATACAGATAGCTGTGTATGTATTTCCATGTTCATCCAGATGGCTGTGTAGATATATCCATGTTCATACAGATGGCGGTGAAGATATTTCCATGTTCATACAGATAGCAGTGTAGATATTTCCATGTTCATACAGATATTGGTGTAGATATTTCCATGTTCATACAGATAGCGGTGTAGTTATTTCCATGTTCATACAGATAGCGGTGTAGATATTTCCATGTTCATACAGATAGCGGTGTAGATATTTCCATGTTTATACAGATAGCGGTGAAGATGTATGCATGTTTACACAGATAGCGGTGTATATATTTCCATGTTCATACAGATAGCTGTGTAGATATTTCCATGTTCATCCAGATGGCTGTGTAGATATATCCATGTTCATACAGATGTCGGTGAAGATATTTCCATGTTCATACAGATAGCAGTGTAGATATTTCCATGTTCATACAGATAGCGGTGTAGATATTTCCATGTTCATACAGATAGCTGTGTAGCTATTTCCATGTTCATACAGATAGCGGTGTAGATATTTCCATGTTCATCCAGATGGCTGTGTAGATATATCCATGTTGATACAGATGGCGGTGAAGATAATTCCATGTTCATACAGATAGCGGTGTAGATATTTCCATGTTCATACAGAAAGTGGTGTAGATATTTCCATGTTCATACAGATAGCGGTGCTGATATTTCCATGTTTATACATGTAGCGGGGTAGATATTTCCATGTTTATACAGATAGCGGTGTAGATATTTCCATGTTTATACAAATAGCGGTGTAGATATCTCCTTCTTAATACAGATGGCCGTGTAGATATTTATATGTTCATACAGATGGCGGTGCAGATATTTCCATGTTCACACAGATGGCGGTGTAGTTATTTCCATGTGTAAAGAGATAGCTGTGTAGATATTTCTATGTATATGCAGATTGCTCTGTAGATATTTCCATTTTCAAGCAGATAGCGGTGTAGATATTTCCATGTTCAAACAGATAGCGGTGTAGATATTTCCATGTTCACACAGGTAGCGGTGTAGATATTTCCATGTTTATACAGATTGCGTTGAAGATGTATGCATATTTACACAGATAGCGGTGTAGATATTTCCATGTTCATACAGATAGCGCTGAAGATATTTCCATTTTCATCCAGATGGCTGTGTAGATATATCCATGTTCATACAGATAGCGGTGTAGATATTTCCGTGTTCATACAGGTAGTGGTGTAGATATTTCCATGTTCATACAGATAGCGGTGTATCTATTTCCATGTTCATACAGATAGTGTTGTAGATATTTCCATGTTCATAGAGATAGCGGTGTAGATATTTCCATGTTCATACAGATTGCGGTGCTGATATTTCGATGTTAATACAGGTAGCAGTGTAGATATTTCCATGTTTATACAGATAGCGGTGTAGATATTTCCATGTTTACACATATAGCAGTGTAGATATTTCCAAGTTTATGCAGATAGCGGTGTAGATATCTCCATCTAAATATAGATGGGGGTGTAGATATTTATATCTTCATACAGATGGCGGTGCAGATATTTCCATGTTCATACAGATGGCACTGTAGATATTTCCATGTTTATAGAGATAGCGGTGTAGTTATTTCCATGTGTATAGAGATAGCTTTGTAGATATTTCCATGTATATGCAGATAGCTGTGTAGATATTTCTATTTTCATGCAGATACCGGTTTAGATATTTAGATGTTCAAACAGATAGCGGTGTAGATATTTCCATGTTCATACAGATAGCGGTGTAGATATTTCCATGTTTATACAGATAGCGGTGAAGATGTATGCATGTTTACACAGATAGCGGTGTAGATATTTCCATGTTCATACAGATCGCGGTGTAGATATTTCCATGTTTATCCAGATGGCTGTGTAGACATATCCATGTTCAAACAGATGGCGGTGAAGATATTTCCATGTTCATACAGATAGCGGTGTAGATATTTCCATGTTCATACAGATAGCGGTGTAGATATTTCCATGTTCATACAGATAGCGGTGCTGATATTTCCATGTTTATACAGGTAGCGGTGTAGATATTTCCATGCTTATACAGATAGCGGTGTAGATATTTCCATGTTCATACAGATAGCGTTGTAGATATCTCCTTCTTAATACAGATGGCTGTGTAGATGTTTATATGTTCATACAGATGGCGGTGCAGATATTTCCATGTTCATACAGATGGCGGTGTAGATATTTCCATGTTTATATAGCGGTGTAGTTATTTCCATGTGTAAAGAGATAGCTGTGTATATATTTCCATGTATATGAAGATAGCTTTGTAGATATTTCCATTTTCATGCAGACAGCGGTGTAGATATTTCCATGTTCAAACAGATAGCGGTTTAGATATTTCCATGTTCATACAGATAGCGGTGTAGATATTCCCATGTAAATACAGATAGCGGTGTAGATATTTCCATGTTCATACAGATAGCGGTGTAGATATTTCCATGTTCATACATATAGCGGTGCTGATATTTCCATGTTTATACAAGTAGCGGTGTAGATATTTCCATGTTTATACAGATAGCGGTGTAGATATTTCCATGTTTATACAGATAGTGGTGTAGATATTTCCATGTTTATACAGATAGCGGTGTAGATATCTCCATCAATACAGATGGCGGTGTAGATATTTATATGTTCATACAGTTGGCAGTGCAGATATTTCCATGTTCATAGAGATGGCGGTGTAGATATTTCCATGTTCATACAGATAGCAGTGTAGATATTTCCATGTGTAAAGAGATAGCTGTGTAGATATTTCCATGAATATGCAGGTAGCAGTGTAGATATTTCCATTTTCATGCAGATAGCGGTGTATATATTTCGATGTTCAAACTGATAGCGGTTCAGATATTTCCATGTTCATACAGATAGCGGTGTAGATATTTCCATGTTCATACAGATAGCAGTGTAGATATTTCCATGTTTATACAGATAGCGGTGAAGATGTATGCATGTTTACACAGATAGCGTTGTATATATTTCCATGTTCATACAGATAGCTGTGTATGTATTTCCATGTTCATCCAGATGGCTGTGTAGATATATCCATGTTCATACAGATGGCGGTGAAGATATTTCCATGTTCATACAGATAGCAGTGTAGATATTTCCATGTTCATACAGATATTGGTGTAGATATTTCCATGTTCATATAGATAGCTGTGTAGCTATTTCCATGTTCATACAGATAGCGGTTTAGATATTTCCATGTTCATCCAGATGGCTGTGTAGATATATCCATGTTCATACAGATGGCGGTGAAGATAATTCCATGTTCATACAGATAGCGGTGTAGATATTTCCATGTTCATACAGATAGCGGTGTAGCTATTTCCATGTTAATACAGATAGCGGTGTAGATATTTCCATGTTCATCCAGATGGCTGTGTAGATATATCCATGTTCATACTGATAGCGATGTAGATATTTCCATGTTCATACAGATAGCGGTGTAGATATTTCCATGTTCCTACAGATAGAGGGGCTGATGTTTCCATGTTCATACAGATAGCGGTGCTGATATTTCCATGTTTATACAGGTAGCGGGGTAGATATTTCCATGTTTATACAGATAGCGCTGTAGATATTTCCGTGTTTATAAAAATAGCGGTGTAGATATCTCCATCTTAATACAGATGGCCGTGTAGATATTTATATGTTCATACAGATGGCGGTGCAGATATTTCCATGTTCATACAGATGGCGGTGTAGATATTTCCATGTTCATACAGATAGCGGTGTAGTTATTTCCATGTGTAAAGAGATAGCTGTGTAGATATTTCTATGGATATGCAGATAGCTCTGTAGATATTTCTATTTTCATGCAGAAAGCGCTGTAGATATTTCCATGTTCAAACAGATAGCGGTGTAGATATTTCCATGTTCACACAGATAGCAGTGTAGATATTTCCTTGTTTATACAGATTGCGGTGAAGATGTATGCATATTTACACAGATAGCGGTGTAGATATTTCCTTGTTCATACAGATAGCGGTGTAGATATTTCCATGTTCATCCAGATGGCTGTGTAGATATATCCATGTTCATACAGATAGTGGTGTAGATATTTCCATGTTCATACAGGTAGTGGTGTAGATATTTCCATGTTCATACAGATAGCGGTGTAGATATTTCCATGTTTATACAGATAGCGGTGAAGATGTATGCATGTTTACACAGATAGCTGTGTAGATATTTCCATGTACATACAGATCGCGGTGTAGATATTTCCATGTTCATCCAGATGGCTGTGTAGACATATCCATGTTCAAACAGATGGCGGTGAAGATATTTCCATGTTCATACAGATAGCGGTGTAGATATTTCCATGTTCATACAGATAGCGGTGTAGATATTTCCATGTTCATCCAGATGGCTGTGTAGATATATCCATGTTCATACAGATAGCGGTGTAGATATTTCCATGTTCATACTGGTAGTGGTGTAGATATTTCCATGTTAATACAGATAGCGGTGTAGCTATTTCCATGTTCATACAGATAGTGGTGTAGATATTTCCATGTTCTTAGAGATAGCGGTGTAGATATTTCCATGTTCATACAGATAGCGGTGCTGATATTTCGATGTTAATACAGGTAGCGGTGTAGATATTTCCATGTTTATACAGATAGCGGTGTAGATATTTCCATGTTTATACATATAGCGGTGTAGATATTTCCAAGTTTATACAGATAGCGGTGTAGATATCTCCATCTTAATATAGATGGGGGTGTAGATATTTATATCTTCATACAGATGGCGGTGCAGATATTTCCATGTTCATACAGATGGCACTGTAGATATTTCCATGTTTATAGAGATAGCAGTGTAGTTATTTCCATGTGTATAGTGATAGCTTTGTAGATATTTCCATGTATATGCAGATAGCTGTGTAGATATTTCTATTTTCATGCAGATAGCGGTTTAGATATTTAGATGTTCAAACAGATAGCGGTGTAGATATTTCCATGTTCATACAGATAGCGGTGTAGATATTTCCATGTTTATACAGATAGCGGTGAAGATGTATGCATGTTTACACAGATAGCGGTGTAGATATTTCCATGTACATACAGATCGCGGTGTAGATATTTCCATGTTCATCCAGATGGCTGTGTAGACATTTCCATGTTCAAACAGATGGCGGTGAAGATATTTCCATGTTCATACAGATAGCGGTGTAGATATTTCCATGTTTATACAGATAGCGGTGTAGATATTTCCATGTTCATACCTATAGCGGTGCTGATATTTCCATGTTTATACAGGTAGCGGTGTAGATATTTCCATGTTTATACAGATAGCGGTGTAGTTGTTTCCATGTTTATACAGATAGCGGTGTAGATATTTCCATGTTTATACAGATAGCGTTGTAGATATCTCCTTCTTAATACAGATTGCGGTGTAGATGTTTATATGTTCATACAGATGGCGGTGCAGATATTTCCATGTTCATACAGATGGCGGTGTAGATATTTCCATGTTTATATAGCGGTGTACTTATTTCCATGTGTAAAGAGATAGTTGTGTAGATATTTCCATGTATATGCAGATAGCTGTGTAGATATTTCCATTCTCATACAGACAGCGGTGTAGATATTTCCATGTTCAAACAGATAGCGGTGTAGATATTTCCATGTTCATACAGATAGCGGTGTAGATATTTCCATGTTCATACAGATAGCGGTGTAGATATTTCCATGTTCATACAGATAGCGGTGTAGATATTTCCATGTTCATACATATAGCGGTGCTGATATTTCCATGTTTATACAGGTAGCGGTGTAGATATCTCCATCTTAATACAGATGGCGGTGTAGATATTTATATGTTCATACAGTTGGCGGTGCAGATATTTCCATGTTCATACAGATGGCGGTGTAGATATTTCCATGTTCATACAGATAGCGGTGTAGTTATTTCCATGTGTAAAGAGATAGCTGTGTAGATATTTCCATGAATATGCAGGTAGCAGTGTAGATATTTCCATTTTCATGCAGATAGCGGTGTAGATATTTCCATGTTCAAACAGATAGCGGTGTAGATATTTCCATGTTCATACAGATAGCGGTGTAGATATTTCCATGTTCATACAGATAGCAGTGTAGATATTTCCATGATTATACAGATAGCGGTGAAGATGTATGCATGTTTACACAGATAGCGGTGTAGATATTTCCATGTTCAAACAGCGGTGTAGATATTTCCATGTTCATACAGATAGCGGTGTAGATATTTCCATGTTTATACAGATTGTGGTGAAGATGTATGCATATTTACACAGATAGCGGTGTAGTTATTTCCATGTTCATACAGATAGCGGTGTAGATATTACCATGTTCATCCAGATGGCAGTGTAGATATATCCATGTTCATACAGA
The DNA here is from genome assembly GCF_029281585.2 of Gorilla gorilla gorilla. Taxonomy (NCBI): domain Eukaryota; kingdom Metazoa; phylum Chordata; class Mammalia; order Primates; family Hominidae; genus Gorilla; species Gorilla gorilla. The sequence goes on from NC_073236.2 coordinate 142,026,371, forward strand.
TAGCGGTGTAGATATTTCCATTTTCATACAGGTAGTGGTGTAGATATTTCCATGTTCATACAGATAGCGGTGTAGCTATTTCCATTTTCATACAGATAGTGGTGTAGATATTTCCATGTTCATAGAGATAGCGGTGTAGATATTTCCATGTTCATACAGGTAGCGGTGCTGATATTTCCTGGATAATACAGGTAGCGGTGTAGATATTTCCATGTTTATACAGATAGCTGTGTAGATATCTCCATCTTAATACAGATGGCGGTGTAGATATTTATATCTTCATACAGATGGCGGTGCAGATATTTCCATGTTCATACAGATGGCGGTGTAGATATTTCCATGTTTATAGAGATAGCGGTGTAGTTATTTCCATGTGTAAAGAGATAGCTTTGTAGATATTTCCATGTATATGCAGATAGCTGTGTAGATATTTCCATTTTTATGCAGATAGCGGTGTAGATATTTCCATGTTCGTACAGATAGCGGTGCTGATATTTCCATGTTCATACAGATAGCGGTGCTGATATTTCCTTGTTTATAGAGGTAGCCGTGTAGATATTTCCATGTTTATACAGATAGCGGTGTATATATTTCCATGTTCATCCAGATGGCTGTGTAGATATTTCCATGTTCATACAGATAGCGGTGTAGATATTTCCATGTTCATACAGATAGTCGTGTACATATTTCCATGTTCATACAGATAGCGGTGTAGATATTTCCGTGTTCATACGGGTAGCGGTGTAGATATTTCCATGTTCATAGAGATAGCGGTGCTGATATTTCCATGTTTATACAGGCAGCGGTGTAGATATTTCCATGTTTATACAGATAGCGGTGTAGATATTTCCATGTTTGTACAGATAGCGGTGTAGATATCTCCATCTTAATACAGATTGCGGTGTAGATATTTATAAGTTCATACAGATGGCGGTGCAGATATTTCCATGTTCATACAGATGGCGGTGTAGATATTTCCATGTTCAAACTGATAGCGGTGTAGTTATTTCCATATATGAAGAGATAGCTGTGTAGATATTTCCATGTATATGCAGATAGCAGTGTAGATATTTCCATTTTCATGCAGATAGCGGTGTAGATATTTCCATGTTCAAACAGATAGCGTTGTAGGTATTTCCATGTTCATACAGATAGCGGTGTAGCTATTTCCATGTTCATACAGATAGCGGTGTAGATATTTCCATGTTTATACAGATAGCGGTGAAGATGTATGCATGTTTACACAGATAGCGGTGTAGATATTTCCAGGTTCATACAGATAGCGGTGTAGATATTTCCATGTTCATCCCGATGGCTGTGTAGATATATCCATGTTCATACAGATAGCGGTGTAGATATTTCCATGTTGATACAGATAGTGGTGTAGATATTTCCATGTTGATACAGATAGCGGTGTAGCTATTTCCATGTTCATACAGATAGCGGTGTAGATATTTCCAGGTTTATACAGATAGCGGTGTAGATATCTCCATCTTAATACAGATGGCGGTGTAGATATTTATATGTTCATACAGATGGCGGTGCAGATATTTCCATGTTCATACAGATGGCGGTGTAGATATTTCCATGTTTATAGAGATAGCGGTGTAGTTATTTCCATGTGTAAAGAGATAGCTTTGTAGATATTTCCATGTATATGCAGATAGCTGTGTAGATATTTCCATTTTCATGCAGATAGCGGTGTAGATATTTCCATGTTCAAACAGATAGCGGTGTAGATATTTCCATGTTCATACAGATAGCGGTGTAGATATTTCCATGTTCATACAGATAGCGGTGAAGATGTATGCATGTTTACACAGATAGCGGTGTAGATATTTGCATGTTCATACAGATAGCGGTGTAGATATTTCCATGTTCGTACAGATAGCGGTGTAGATATTTCCATGTTCATACAGATAGCGGTGATGTATGCATGTTTACACAGATAGCGGTGTGGATATTTCCATGTTCATACAGATAGCGGTGTAGATATTTCCATGTTCATGCAGATAGCGGTGTAGGTATTTCCATGTTCATACAGATAGCGGTGCTGATATTTCCATGTTTATACAGGTAGCGGTGTAGATATTTCCATGTTTATACAGATAGCGGTGTAGATATTTCCATGTTTATACAGATAGAGGTGTAGATATTTCCAGGTTTATACAGATAGGGTGTAGATATCTCCATCTTAATACAGATGGTGTTGTAGATATTTATATCTTTATACAGATGGCGGTGCAGATATTTCCATGTTCATACAGATGGCGGTGTAGATATTTCCATGTTTATAGAGATAGCGGTGAAGTTATTCCCATGTGTAAAGAGATAGGTTTGTAGATATTTCCATGTATATGCAGATAGCTTTGTAGTTATTTCCATTTTCATGCAGATAGCGGTGTAGATATTTCCATGTTCAAACAGATAGCGGTGTAGATATTTCCATGTTCATACAGATAGCGGTGTAGCTATTTCCATGTTCATTCAGATAGCGGTGTAGATATTTCCATGTTTATACAGATAGCGGTGAAGATGTATGCATGTTTACACAGATAGCGGTGTAGATATTTACAGGTTCATACAGATAGCGGTGTAGATATTTCCATGTTCATCCTAATGGCTGTGTAGATATATCCATGTTCATACAGATAGCGGTGTAGATATTTCCATGTTCATACAGATAGTGGTGTAGATATTTCCATGTTGATACAGATAGCGGTGTAGCTATTTCCATGTTCATACAGATAGCGGTGTAGATATTTCCAGGTTTATACAGATAGCGGTGTTGATATCTCCATCTTAATACAGATGGCAGTGTAGATATTTATATGCTCATACAGATGGCGGTGCAGATATTTCCATGTTCATACAGATGGCGGTGTAGATATTTCCATCTTTATAGAGATGGCGGTGTAGTTATTTCCATGTGTAAAGAGATAGCTTTGTAGATATTTCCATGTATATGCAGATAGCTGTGTAGATATTTCCATTTTCATGCAGATAGCGGTGTAGATATTTCCATGTTCAGACAGATAGCGGTGTAGATATTTCCATGTTCATCCAGATGGCTCTGTAGATATATCCATGTTCATACAGATAGCGGTGAATATATTTCCATGTTCATAGAGATAGCGGTGTAGATATTTCCATGTTCATACAGATAGCGGTGTTGATATTTCCATGTTCATACAGATAGCGGTGTAGCTATTTCCATGTTCATACAGATAGCGGTGTAGATATTTTCATGTTCATCCAGATGGCTGTGTAGACATATCCATGATCATACAGATGGCGGTGAAGATATTTCCATGTACATACAGATAGCGGTGTAGATATTTCCATGTTCATACAGATAGCGTTGTAGATATCTCCATGTTCATACAGATATAGGGGTTATTTCCATGTTCATGCAGATAGCAGTGCTGATATTTCCATGTTTATACAGGTAGCGTTGTAGATATTTCCATGTTTATACAGATAGCGGTGTAGATATTTCCATGTTTATACAGATAGCGGTGTAGATATTTCCATGTTTATAGAGATAGCGGTGTAGATATCTCCATCTTAATACAGATGGCCGTGTAGATATGTATATGTTCATACAGATGTCGGTGCAGATATTTCCATGTTCATACAGATGGCGGTGTAAATATTTCCATGTTCATACAGTTAGCGGTGTAGTTATTTCCATGTGTAAAGAGATTGCTGTGTAAATATTTCCATGTTTATGTAGATAGCTGTGTAGGTATTTCCATTTTCATGCAGATAGCGGTGTAGATATTTCCATGTTCAAACAGATAGCGGTGTAGATATATCCATGTTCATACAGATAGCGGTGTAGACATTTCCATGTTCATTCAGATAGTGGTGTAGATATTTCCATGTTCATAGAGATAGCGGTGTAGCTATTTCCATGTTCATACAGATAGTGGTGTAGATATTTCCATGTTCATAGAGATAGCGGTGTAGATATTTCCATGTTCATACAGATAGCGGTGCTGATATTTCCATGTTTATACAGGTAGCGGTGTAGATATTTCCATGTTTATACAGATAGTGGTGAAGATATGTCCATGTTTATACAGATAGCTGTGTAGATATTTCCAAGTTTATACAGATAGCGGTGAAGATATCTCCATCTTAATACAGTTGGCGGTGTAGATATTTATATGTTCATACAGATGGCGGTGCAGATATTTCCATGTTTATAGAGATAGCGGTGTAGTTATTTCCATGTGTAAAGAGATAGCTTTGTAGATATTTCCATGTATATGCAGATAGCTGTGTAGATATTTCTATTTTCATGCAGATAGCAGTTTAGATATTTCCATGCTCAAACAGATGGCGCTGTAGATATTTCCACGTTCATACAGAGAGCGGTGTAGATATTTCCATGTTTATATAGATAGCGGTGAAGATATATGCATGTTTACAAAGATAGCGGTGTAGATATTTCCATGTTCATACAGATCGCGTTGTAGATATTTCCATGTTCATACAGATGGCTGTATAGATATATCCATGTTCATACAGATGGCGGTGAAGATATTTCCATGTTCATACTGATAGCGGTGCTGATATTTCCATGTTTATACAGATAGCGGTGTAGATATTTCCATGTTTATACAGATAGTGGTGTAGATATTTCCATGTTTATACAGATAGCGGTGTAGATATCTCCTTCTTAATACAGATGGCGGTGCAGACATTTATATGTTCATACACATGCCGGTGCAGATATTTCCATGTTCATACAGATGGCGGAGTAGATATTTCCATGTCTATAGAGATAGCGGTGTAGTTATTTCCATGTGTAAAGAGATAGCTGTGTAGATATTTCCATGTATATGCAGATAGCTGTGTAGATATTTCCATTCTCATGCTGACACCGGTGTAGATATTTCCATGTTCAAACAGATAGCGGTGTAGATATTTCCATGTTCATACAGATAGCGGTGTGGATATTTACATGTTCATACAGATAGCGGTGTAGATATTTCCATGTTCATGCAGATAGCGGTGTAGATTTTTCCATGTTCATGCAGATAGCGGTGTAGATATTTCCATGTTCATACAGATAGCGGTGCTGATATTTCCATGTTTATACAGGTAGCGGTGTAGATATTTCCATGTTTATACAGATAGCGGTGTAGATATTGCCATGTTTATACAGATAGAGGTGAAGATATTTCCAGGTTTATACAGATAGTGGTGTAGATATCTCCATCTTTATACAGATGGCGGTGCAGATATTTCCATGTTCATACAGATGGCGGTGTAGATATTTCCATGTTTATAGAGATAGCGGTGAAGTTATTTCCATGTGTAAAGAGATAGCTTTGTAGATATTTCCATGTATATGCAGATAGCTGTGTAGTTATTTCCATTTTCATGCAGATAGCGGTGTAGATATTTCCATGTTCAAACAGATAGCGGTGTAGATATTTCCGTGTTCATACAGATAGCGGTGGAGATATTTCCATGTTCATACAGATAGCGGTGAAGATGTATGCATGTTTACACAGATAGCGGTGTATATATTTCCATGTTCATACAGATAGCGGTGTATATATTTCCATGTTCATCCAGAAGGCTCTGTAGATATATCCATGTTCATACAGATGGCGGTGAAGATATTTCCATGTTCATACAGATAGCGGTGTAGATATTTCCATGTTCATACAAATAGCGGTGTAGATATTTCCATGTTCATAGAGATAGCGGTGTATCTATTTCCATGTTCATACAGATAGCGGTGTAGATATATCCATGTTCATCCAGATGGCTTTCTAGATGTATCCATGTTCATACAGATGGCGGTGAAGATATTTCCATGTTCATACAGATAGCAGTGTAGATATTTCCATGTTCATACAGATAGCGGTGTAGACATCTCCATGTTCATACAGATAGAGGGGCTATTTCCATGTTCATGCAGATAGCTGTGCTGATATTTCCATGTTTATACAGGTAGCGTTGTAGATATTTCCATGTTTATACAGATAGCGGTGTAGATATTTCCATGTTTATACAGATAGCAGTGTAGATATTTCCATGTTTATAGAGATAGCGGTGTAGATATCTCCATCTTAATACAGATGGCCGTGTAGATATGTATATGTTCATACAGATGTCGGAGCAGATATTTCCATGTTCATACAGATGGCGGTGTAAATATTTCCATGTTCATACACATAGCGGTTTAGTTATTTCCATGTGTAAAGAGATTGCTGTGTAAATATTTCCATGTTTATGCAGATAGCGGTGTAGATATTTCCATGTTCAAACAGATAGCGGTGTAGATATATCCATGTTCATGCAGATAGCGGCGTAGATATTTCCATGTTCATCCAGATGGCTGTGTAGACATAGCCATGTTCATACAGATGGCGGTGAAGATATTTCCATGTTTATACAGATAGCGGTGTACTTATTTCCATGTTCATACAGATAGCGGTGTAGATATTTCCATGTTCATACAGATGGCTGTGTAGATATATCCATGTTCATACAGATGGCGGTGAAGATATTTCCATGTTCATACAGATAGCGGTGTAGATATTTCCATGTTCATACAGATAGCGTTGTAGATATTTCCATGTTCATACAGATAGCGGTGAAGATGTATGCATGTTTACACAGATAGCGGTGTAGATATTTCCATGTTCATACAGATAGCGGTGTAGATATTTCCATGTTCATCCAGATGGCTCTGTAGATATATCCATGTTCATACAGATAGCGGTGAATATATTTCCATGTTCATAGAGATAGCGGTGTAGATATTTCCATGTTCATACAGATAGCGGTGTAGATATTTCCATGTTCATACAGATAGCGGTGTAGCTATTTCCATGTTCATACAGATAGCGGTGTAGATATTTTCATGTTCATCCAGATGGCTGTGTAGATATATCCATGTTCATACAGATGGCGGTGAAGATATTTCCATGTTCATACAGATAGCGGTGTATATATTTCCATGTCCATACAGATAGTGTTGTAGATATTTCCATGTTCATACAGTTAGCGGTGTAGGTATTTCCATGTTCACACAGATAGAGGGGCTGATATTGCCATGTTCATGCAGATAGCGGTGCAGATATTTCCATGTTTATACAGGTAGCGGTGTAGATATTTCCATGTTTATACAGATAGCGGTGAAGATATTTCCATGTTTTTACAGATAGTGGTGTAGATATTTCCAGGTTTATACAGAAAGCGGTGTAGATATTTCCAATTTTATACAGATAGCGGTGAAGATATCTCCATCTTAATACAGATGGCGGTGTAGATATTTATATGTTAATACAGATGGCAGTGCAGATATTTCCATGTTCATACAGATGGCGGTGTAGATATTTCCATGTTTATAAAGATAGCGGTGTAGTTATTTCCATGTGTAAAGAGATAGCTTTGTATATATTTCCATGTGTATGCAGATAGCTGTGTAGATATTTCTATCTTCATGCAGATAGCGGTTTAGGTATTTCCATGTTCAAACTGATAGCTTTGTAGATATTTCCATGTTCATACAGATGGCGGTGTAGATATTTCCATGTTCATACAGATGGCTGTGTAGATATATCCATGTTCATACAGATGGCGGTGAAGATATTTCCATGTTCATCCAGACAGCGGTTTAGATATTTCCACGTTCATACAGATAGCGGTGTAGATATTTCCATGTTCATACTGATAGCGGTGCTGATATTTCCTTGTTTATACAGATAGTGGTGTAGATATTTCCATGTTTATACAGATAGCGGTGTAGATATTTCCATGTTTAAACAGATAGCGGTGTAGATATCTCCTTCTTAATACAGATGGCGGTGCAAATATTTATATGTTCATACACATGCCGGTGCAGATACTTCCATGTTCATACAGATGGCGGAGTAGATATTTCCATGTTTATAGAGATAGCGGTGTAGTTATTTCCGTGTGTAAAGAGATAGCTGTGTAGATATTTCCATGTATATGCAAATAGCTGTGTAGATATTTCCATTTTCATGCTGACAGCGGTGTAGATATTTCCATGTTCAAACAGATAGCGGTGTAGATATTTCCATGTTTATACAGATAGCGGTGTGGATATTTCCATGTTCATACAGATAGCGGTGTAGATATTTCCATGTTCATGCAGATAGCGGTGTAGATATTTCCATATTCATACAGATAGCGGTGCTGATATTTCCATGTTTATACAGGTAGCGGTGTAGATATTTCCATGTTTATACAGATAGCGGTGTAGATATTTCCATGTTTATACAGATAGTGGTGTAGATATTTCCATGTTTATTTAGATAGCAGTGTAGATATCTCCATCTTAATACAGATGGCGGTCTAGATATTTATATGTTCATACAGATGTCGGTGCAGATATTTCCATGTTCATACAGATGGCAGTGTAGATATTTCCATGTTCATACAGATAGCGGTGTAGTTATTTCCATGTGTAAAGACATAGCTGTGTAGATATTTAAATGTATATGCAGATTGCAGTGTAGATATTTCCATTTTCATGCAGATAGCGGTGTAGATATTTCCATGTTCAAACAGATAGCGGTGTAGATATTTCCATGTTCATACAGATAGCGGTGTAGATATTTCCATGTTGATACAGATAGCGGTGTAGATATTTCCATGTTTATACAGATAGCTGTGAAGATGTATGCATGTTTACACAGATAGCGGTGTGGATATTTCCATGTTCATGCAGAGGGCTGTGTAGATATTTCCATGTTCATACAGATAGCGGTGTAGATATTTCCATGTTCATACAGATAGCGGTGTAGATATTTCCATGTTCATACAGATAGCGGTGTAGATATCTCCATGTTCGTACAGATAGCGGTGTAGATATATCCATGTTCATTTAGATAGCGGTGCTGATATTTCCATGTTTATACAGGTAGCGGTGTAGATATTTCCATGTTGATACAGAGAGCGGTGTAGATATTTCCATGTTCATCCAGACGGCTGTGTAGATATATCCATGTTCATACAGAGAGCGGTGTAGATATTTCCATGTTCATACAGATTGCGGTGTAGATATTTCCATGTTCATACAAATAGCGGTGTAGCTATTTCCATGTTCATACAGATAGCGGTGTAGATATTTCCATGTTCGTAGATATAGCGGTGTAGATATTTCCATGTTCGTACAGATAGCGGTGCTGATATTTCCATGTTCCTACAGATAGCGGTGCTGATATTTCCATGGTTATACTTGTAGCGGTGTAGATATTTCCATGTTCATACAGATAGCGGTGAAGATGTATGCATGTTTACACAGATAGCGGTGTATATATTTCCATGTTCATACAGATAGCGGTGTATATGTTTCCATGTTCATCCAGATGGCTCTGTAGATATATCCATGTTCATACAGATGGCGGTGAAGATATTTCCATGTTCATACAGATAGCGGTGTAGATATTTCCATGTTCATACAGATAGCGGTGTAGATATTTCCATGTTCATACAGATAGCGGTGTAGCTATTTCCATGTTCATACAGATAGCGGTGTAGATATTTCCATGTTCATCCAGATGGCTTTGTAGATGTATCCATGTTCATACAGATGGCGGTGAAGATATTTCCATGTTCATACAGATAGCGGTGTAGATATTTCCATGTTCATACAGATAGCGGTGTAGATATCTCCATGTTCATACATATAGAGGGGCTATTTCCATGTTCAAACAGATAGCTGTGCTGATATTTCCATGTTTATACAGGTAGCGTTGTAGATATTTCCATGTTTATACAGATAGCGGTGTAGATATTTCCATGTTTATACAGATAGCGGTGTAGATATTTCCATGTTTATAGAGATAGCGGTGTAGATATCTCCATCTTAATACAGATGGCCGTGTAGATATGTATATGTTCATACAGATGTCAGGGCAGATATTTCCAAGTTCATAAAGATGGCGGTGTAAATATTTCCATGTTCAAACAGGTAGCGGTGTAGTTATTTCCACGTGTAAAGAGATTGCTGTGTAAATATTTCCATGTTTATGCAGATAGCTGTGTAGATATTTCCATTTTCATGCAGATAGCGGTGTAGATATTTCCATGTTCAAACAGATAGCGGTGTAGATATATCCATGTTCATACAGATAGCGGTGTAGATATTTCCATGTTCATTCAGATAGTGGTGTAGATAATTCCATGTTCATAGAGATAGCGGTGTAGCTATTTCCATGTTCATACAGATAGCGGTGTAGATATTTCCATGTTCATAGAGATAGCGGAGTAGATATTTCCATGTTCATACAGATAGCGGTGCTGATATTTCCATGTTTATACAGGTAGCTGTGTAGATATTTCCATGTTTATACAGATAGCGGTGAAGATATGTCCATGTTTATACAGATAGCTGTGTAGATATTTCCAAGTTTGTACAGATAGCGGTGAAGATATCTCCATCTTAATACAGATGGCCGTGTAGATATTTATATGTTCATACAGATGGCGGTGCAGATATTTCCATGTTCATACAGATGGCGGTGTAGTTATTTCCATGTTTATAGAGATAGCGGTGTAGTTATTTCCATGTGTAAAGAGATAGCTTTGTAGATATTTCCATGTATATGCAGATAGCTGTGTAGATATTTCTACTTTCATGGAGATAGCGATTTAGATATTTCCATGTTCAAACAGACTGCGGTGTAGATATTTCCATGCTCATACCGACAGCGGTGTAGATAGTTCCATGTTCATACAGATAGCGGTGCTGATATTTCCATGTTTATACAGGTAGTGTTGTAGATATTTCCATGTTTATACAGATAGCGGTGTAGATATTTCCATGTTTATACAGATAGTGGTGTAGATATTTCCATGTTTATTCAGATAGCAGTGTAGATATCTCCATCTTAATACAGATGGCGGTCTAGATATTTATATGTTCATAGAGATGTCGGTGCAAATATTTCCATGTTCATACAGATGGCGGTGTAGATATTTCCATGTTCATACAGATAGCGGTGTAGTTATTTCCATGTGTAAAGACATAGCTCTGTAGATATTTAAATGTATATGCAGATTGCAGTGTAGATATTTCCATTTTCATGCAGATAGCGGTGTAGATATTTCCATGTTCAAACAGATAGCGGTGTAGATATTTCCATGTTCATACAGATAACGGTGTAGATATTTCCATGTTCATACAGATAGCGGTGTAGATATTTCCATGTTCATACAGATAGCGGTGTAGATATTTCCATGTTTATACAGATAGCGGTGAAGATGTATGCATGTTTACACAGATAGCGGTGTGGATATTTCCATGTTCATGCAGAGGGCTGTGTAGATATTTCCATGTTCAAACAGATAGCGGGGTAGATATTTCCATGTTCATACAGATAGCAGTGTAGATATTTCCATGTTCATACAGATAGAGGTGTAGATATTTCCATGTTCATACAGATAGCTGTGTAGATATTTCCACGTTCGTACAGATAGCGGTGTAGATATTTCCATGTTCATGCAGATAGTGGAGTAGATATTTCCATTTTCATGCAGATAGCGGTGTAGATATTTCCATGTTCAAACAGATAGCGGTGTAGATATATCCATGTTCATACAGATAGCGGTGTAGATATTTCCATGTTCTTTCAGATAGTGGTGTAGATAATTCCATGTTCATAGAGATAGCGGTGTAGCTATTTCCATGTTCATACAGATAGCGGTGTAGATATTTCCATGTTCATAGAGATAGCGGAGTAGATATTTCCATGTTCATACAGATAGCGGTGCTGATATTTCCATGTTTATACAGGTAGCTGTGTAGATATTTCCATGTTTATACAGATAGCGGTGAAGATATGTCCATGTTTATACAGATAGCTGTGTAGATATTTCCAAGTTTGTACAGATAGCGGTGAAGATATCTCCATCTTAATACAGATGGCCGTGTAGATATTTATATGTTCATACAGATGGCGGTGCAGATATTTCCATGTTCATACAGATGGCGGTGTAGTTATTTCCATGTTTATAGAGATAGCGGTGTAGTTATTTCCATGTGTAAAGAGATAGCTTTGTAGATATTTCCATGTATATGCAGATAGCTGTGTAGATATTTCTACTTTCATGGAGATAGCGATTTAGATATTTCCATGTTCAAACAGACTGCGGTGTAGATATTTCCATGCTCATACCGACAGCGGTGTAGATAGTTCCATGTTCATACAGATAGCGGTGCTGATATTTCCATGTTTATACAGGTAGTGTTGTAGATATTTCCATGTTTATACAGATAGCGGTGTAGATATTTCCATGTTTATACAGATAGTGGTGTAGATATTTCCATGTTTATTCAGATAGCAGTGTAGATATCTCCATCTTAATACAGATGGCGGTCTAGATATTTATATGTTCATAGAGATGTCGGTGCAAATATTTCCATGTTCATACAGATGGCGGTGTAGATATTTCCATGTTCATACAGATAGCGGTGTAGTTATTTCCATGTGTAAAGACATAGCTCTGTAGATATTTAAATGTATATGCAGATTGCAGTGTAGATATTTCCATTTTCATGCAGATAGCGGTGTAGATATTTCCATGTTCAAACAGATAGCGGTGTAGATATTTCCATGTTCATACAGATAACGGTGTAGATATTTCCATGTTCATACAGATAGCGGTGTAGATATTTCCATGTTCATACAGATAGCGGTGTAGATATTTCCATGTTTATACAGATAGCGGTGAAGATGTATGCATGTTTACACAGATAGCGGTGTGGATATTTCCATGTTCATGCAGAGGGCTGTGTAGATATTTCCATGTTCATACAGATAGCGGGGTAGATATTTCCATGTTCATACAGATAGCAGTGTAGATATTTCCATGTTCATACAGATAGCGGTGTAGATATTTCCATGTTCATACAGATAGCTGTGTAGATATTTCCACGTTCATACAGATAGCGGTGTAGATATTTCCATGTTCATGCAGATAGTGGAGTAGATATTTCCATGTTCATACAGATAGCGGTGTAGATATTTCCATGTTCGTACAGATAGCGGTGTAGATATTTCCATCTTCATAGAGATAGCGGTGTAGATATTTCCATGTTCATACAGATGACGGTGCTGATATTTCCATGTTTATACAGGTAGCGGTGTAGATATTTCCATGTTTATACAGATAGCAGTGTAGATATTTCCATGTTTATACATATAGCGGTGTAGATATTTCCAAGTTTATACAGATAGCGGTGTAGATATCTCCATCTTAATATAGATGGGGGTGTAGATATTTATATCTTCATACAGATGGCGGTGCAGATATTTCCATGTTCATACAGATGGCGGTGTAGATATTTGCATGTTTATAGAGATAGCGCTGTAGTTATTTCCATGTGTAAAGTGATAGCTTTGTAGATATTTCCATGTATATGAAGATCGCTGTGTAGATATTTCCATTTTCATGCAATTTGCTGTGTAGATATTTCCAGGTTCAAACAGATAGCGGTGTAGATATTTCCATGTTCATGCAGATAGCAGTGTAGATGTTTCCATGTTTATACTGATAGCGGTGAAGATGTATGCATGTTTACACAGATAGCCGTGTATATATTTCCATGTTCATACAGATAGCGGTGTAGATATTTCCATGCTCATCCAGATGGCTGTGTAGATATATCCATGTTCATACAGATGGCGGTGAAGATATTTCCATGTTCATACAGATAGCGGTGTAGTTATTTCCATGTGTAAAGAGATAGCTGTGTAGATATTTCCATGTATATGCAAATAGCTGTGTAGATATTTCCATTTTCATGCTGACAGCGGTGTAGATATTTCCATGTTCAAACAGATAGCGGTGTAGATATTTCCATGTTTATACAGATAGCGGTGTGGATATTTCCATGTTCATACAGATAGCGGTGTAGATATTTCCATGTTCATGCAGATAGCGGTGTAGATATTTCCATATTCATACAGATAGCGGTGCTGATATTTCCATGTTTATACAGGTAGCGGTGTAGATATTTCCATGTTTATACAGATAGCGGTGTAGATATTTCCATGTTTATACAGATAGCGGTGTAGATATTTCCAGGTTTATATAGATAGCGGTGTAGATATCTCCATCTTAATGCAGATGGTGGTGTAGATATTTATATCTTCATACAGATGGCGGTGCAGATATTTCCATGTTCATACAGATGGCGGTGTAGATATTTCCATGTTTATAGAGATAGCGGTGTTGTTATTTCCATGTGTAAAGAGATAGCTTTGTAGATATTTCCATGTATATGCAGAGAGCTGTGTATTTATTTCCATTTTCATGCAAATAGCAGTGTAGATATTTCCATGTTCAAACAGATAGCGGTGTAGATATTTCCATGTTCATACAGATAGCGGTGGAGATATTTCCATGTTCATACAGATAGCGGTGAAGATGTATGCATGTTTACACAGATAGCGTTGTATATATTTCCATGTTCATACAGATAGCGGTGCTGATATTTCCATGTTTATACAGGTAGTGTTGTAGATATTTCCATGTTTATACAGATAGCGGTGTAGATATTTCCATGTTTATACAGATAGTGGTGTAGATATTTCCATGTTTATTTAGATAGCAGTGTAGATATCTCCATCTTAATACAGATGGCGGTCTAGATATTTATATGTTCATACAGATGTCGGTGCAGATATTTCCATGTTCATACAGATGGCAGTGTAGATATTTCCATGTTCATACAGATAGCGGTGTAGTTATTTCCATGTGTAAAGACATAGCTGTGTAGATATTTAAATGTATATGCAGATTGCAGTGTAGATATTTCCATTTTCATGCAGATAGCGGTGTAGATATTTCCATGTTCAAACAGATAGCGGTGTAGATATTTCCATGTTCATACAGATAGCGGTGTAGATATTTCCATGTTGATACAGATAGCGGTGTAGATATTTCCATGTTTATACAGATAGCTGTGAAGATGTATGCATGTTTACACAGATAGCGGTGTGGATATTTCCATGTTCATGCAGAGGGCTGTGTAGATATTTCCATGTTCATACAGATAGCGGTGTAGATATTTCCATGTTCATACAGATAGCGGTGTAGATATTTCCATGTTCATACAGATAGCGGTGTAGATATCTCCATGTTCGTACAGATAGCGGTGTAGATATATCCATGTTCATTTAGATAGCGGTGCTGATATTTCCATGTTTATACAGGTAGCGGTGTAGATATTTCCATGTTGATACAGAGAGCGGTGTAGATATTTCCATGTTCATCCAGACGGCTGTGTAGATATATCCATGTTCATACAGAGAGCGGTGTAGATATTTCCATGTTCATACAGATTGCGGTGTAGATATTTCCATGTTCATACAAATAGCGGTGTAGCTATTTCCATGTTCATACAGATAGCGGTGTAGATATTTCCATGTTCGTAGATATAGCGGTGTAGATATTTCCATGTTCGTACAGATAGCGGTGCTGATATTTCCATGTTCCTACAGATAGCGGTGCTGATATTTCCATGGTTATACTTGTAGCGGTGTAGATATTTCCATGTTCATACAGATAGCGGTGAAGATGTATGCATGTTTACACAGATAGCGGTGTATATATTTCCATGTTCATACAGATAGCGGTGTATATGTTTCCATGTTCATCCAGATGGCTCTGTAGATATATCCATGTTCATACAGATGGCGGTGAAGATATTTCCATGTTCATACAGATAGCGGTGTAGATATTTCCATGTTCATACAGATAGCTGTGTAGATATTTCCATGTTCATACAGATAGCGGTGTAGCTATTTCCATGTTCATACAGATAGCGGTGTAGATATTTCCATGTTCATCCAGATGGCTTTGTAGATGTATCCATGTTCATACAGATGGCGGTGAAGATATTTCCATGTTCATACAGATAGCGGTGTAGATATTTCCATGTTCATACAGATAGCGGTGTAGATATCTCCATGTTCATACATATAGAGGGGCTATTTCCATGTTCAAACAGATAGCTGTGCTGATATTTCCATGTTTATACAGGTAGCGTTGTAGATATTTCCATGTTTATACAGATAGCGGTGTAGATATTTCCATGTTTATACAGATAGCGGTGTAGATATTTCCATGTTTATAGAGATAGCGGTGTAGATATCTCCATCTTAATACAGATGTCCGTGTAGATATGTATATGTTCATACAGATGTCAGGGCAGATATTTCCAAGTTCATAAAGATGGCGGTGTAAATATTTCCATGTTCAAACAGGTAGCGGTGTAGTTATTTCCACGTGTAAAGAGATTGCTGTGTAAATATTTCCATGTTTATGCAGATAGCTGTGTAGATATTTCCATTTTCATGCAGATAGCGGTGTAGATATTTCCATGTTCAAACAGATAGCGGTGTAGATATATCCATGTTCATACAGATAGCGGTGTAGATATTTCCATGTTCATTCAGATAGTGGTGTAGATAATTCCATGTTCATAGAGATAGCGGTGTAGCTATTTCCATGTTCATACAGATAGCGGTGTAGATATTTCCATGTTCATAGAGATAGCGGAGTAGATATTTCCATGTTCATACAGATAGCGGTGCTGATATTTCCATGTTTATACAGGTAGCTGTGTAGATATTTCCATGTTTATACAGATAGCGGTGAAGATATGTCCATGTTTATACAGATAGCTGTGTAGATATTTCCAAGTTTGTACAGATAGCGGTGAAGATATCTCCATCTTAATACAGATGGCCGTGTAGATATTTATATGTTCATACAGATGGCGGTGCAGATATTTCCATGTTCATACAGATGGCGGTGTAGTTATTTCCATGTTTATAGAGATAGCGGTGTAGTTATTTCCATGTGTAAAGAGATAGCTTTGTAGATATTTCCATGTATATGCAGATAGCTGTGTAGATATTTCTACTTTCATGGAGATAGCGATTTAGATATTTCCATGTTCAAACAGACTGCGGTGTAGATATTTCCATGCTCATACCGACAGCGGTGTAGATAGTTCCATGTTCATACAGATAGCGGTGCTGATATTTCCATGTTTATACAGGTAGTGTTGTAGATATTTCCATGTTTATACAGATAGCGGTGTAGATATTTCCATGTTTATACAGATAGTGGTGTAGATATTTCCATGTTTATTCAGATAGCAGTGTAGATATCTCCATCTTAATACAGATGGCGGTCTAGATATTTATATGTTCATAGAGATGTCGGTGCAAATATTTCCATGTTCATACAGATGGCGGTGTAGATATTTCCATGTTCATACAGATAGCGGTGTAGTTATTTCCATGTGTAAAGACATAGCTCTGTAGATATTTAAATGTATATGCAGATTGCAGTGTAGATATTTCCATTTTCATGCAGATAGCGGTGTAGATATTTCCATGTTCAAACAGATAGCGGTGTAGATATTTCCATGTTCATACAGATAACGGTGTAGATATTTCCATGTTCATACAGATAGCGGTGTAGATATTTCCATGTTCATACAGATAGCGGTGTAGATATTTCCATGTTTATACAGATAGCGGTGAAGATGTATGCATGTTTACACAGATAGCGGTGTGGATATTTCCATGTTCATGCAGAGGGCTGTGTAGATATTTCCATGTTCATACAGATAGCGGGGTAGATATTTCCATGTTCATACAGATAGCAGTGTAGATATTTCCATGTTCATACAGATAGCGGTGTAGATATTTCCATGTTCATACAGATAGCTGTGTAGATATTTCCACGTTCATACAGATAGCGGTGTAGATATTTCCATGTTCATGCAGATAGTGGAGTAGATATTTCCATTTTCATGCAGATAGCGGTGTAGATATTTCCATGTTCAAACAGATAGCGGTGTAGATATATCCATGTTCATACAGATAGCGGTGTAGATATTTCCATGTTCATTCAGATAGTGGTGTAGATAATTCCATGTTCATAGAGATAGCGGTGTAGCTATTTCCATGTTCATACAGATAGCGGTGTAGATATTTCCATGTTCATAGAGATAGCGGAGTAGATATTTCCATGTTCATACAGATAGCGGTGCTGATATTTCCATGTTTATACAGGTAGCTGTGTAGATATTTCCATGTTTATACAGATAGCGGTGAAGATATGTCCATGTTTATACAGATAGCTGTGTAGATATTTCCAAGTTTGTACAGATAGCGGTGAAGATATCTCCATCTTAATACAGATGGCCGTGTAGATATTTATATGTTCATACAGATGGCGGTGCAGATATTTCCATGTTCATACAGATGGCGGTGTAGTTATTTCCATGTTTATAGAGATAGCGGTGTAGTTATTTCCATGTGTAAAGAGATAGCTTTGTAGATATTTCCATGTATATGCAGATAGCTGTGTAGATATTTCTACTTTCATGGAGATAGCGATTTAGATATTTCCATGTTCAAACAGACTGCGGTGTAGATATTTCCATGCTCATACCGACAGCGGTGTAGATAGTTCCATGTTCATACAGATAGCGGTGCTGATATTTCCATGTTTATACAGGTAGTGTTGTAGATATTTCCATGTTTATACAGATAGCGGTGTAGATATTTCCATGTTTATACAGATAGTGGTGTAGATATTTCCATGTTTATTCAGATAGCAGTGTAGATATCTCCATCTTAATACAGATGGCGGTCTAGATATTTATATGTTCATAGAGATGTCGGTGCAAATATTTCCATGTTCATACAGATGGCGGTGTAGATATTTCCATGTTCATACAGATAGCGGTGTAGTTATTTCCATGTGTAAAGACATAGCTCTGTAGATATTTAAATGTATATGCAGATTGCAGTGTAGATATTTCCATTTTCATGCAGATAGCGGTGTAGATATTTCCATGTTCAAACAGATAGCGGTGTAGATATTTCCATGTTCATACAGATAACGGTGTAGATATTTCCATGTTCATACAGATAGCGGTGTAGATATTTCCATGTTCATACAGATAGCGGTGTAGATATTTCCATGTTTATACAGATAGCGGTGAAGATGTATGCATGTTTACACAGATAGCGGTGTGGATATTTCCATGTTCATGCAGAGGGCTGTGTAGATATTTCCATGTTCATACAGATAGCGGGGTAGATATTTCCATGTTCATACAGATAGCAGTGTAGATATTTCCATGTTCATACAGATAGCGGAGTAGATATTTCCATGTTCATACAGATAGCTGTGTAGATATTTCCACGTTCATACAGATAGCGGTGTAGATATTTCCATGTTCATGCAGATAGTGGAGTAGATATTTCCATGTTCATACAGATAGCGGTGTAGATATTTCCATGTTCGTACAGATAGCGGTGTAGATATTTCCATCTTCATAGAGATAGCGGTGTAGATATTTCCATGTTCATACAGATGACGGTGCTGATATTTCCATGTTTATACAGGTAGCGGTGTAGATATTTCCATGTTTATACAGATAGCAGTGTAGATATGTCCATGTTTATACAGATAGCGGTGTAGATATTTCCAAGTTTATACAGATAGCGGTGTAGATATCTCCATCTTAATATAGATGGGGGTGTAGATATTTATATCTTCATACAGATGGCGGTGCAGATATTTCCATGTTCATACAGATGGCGGTGTAGATATTTGCATGTTTATAGAGATAGCGCTGTAGTTATTTCCATGTGTAAAGTGATAGCTTTGTAGATATTTCCATGTATATGAAGATCGCTGTGTAGATATTTCCATTTTCATGCAATTTGCTGTGTAGATATTTCCATGTTCAAACAGATAGCGGTGTAGATATTTCCATGTTCATGCAGATAGCAGTGTAGATGTTTCCATGTTTATACTGATAGCGGTGAAGATGTATGCATGTTTACACAGATAGCCGTGTATATATTTCCATGTTCATACAGATAGCGGTGTAGATATTTCCATGCTCATCCAGATGGCTGTGTAGATATATCCATGTTCATACAGATGGCGGTGAAGATATTTCCATGTTCATACAGATAGCGGTGTAGTTATTTCCATGTGTAAAGAGATAGCTGTGTAGATATTTCCATGTATATGCAGATGGCTGTGTAGATATTTCCATTTTCATGCAGATAGCCGTGTAGATATTTCCATGTTCAAACAGATAGCGGTGTAGATATTTCCATTTTCATAGAGATAGCGGTGTATGTATTTCCATGTTCATACAGATAGCGGTGTAGATATTTCCATGTTCATACAGATAGCGGTGTATGTATTTCCATGTTCATACAGATAGCGGTGTAGATATTTCCATGTTCATACAGATAGCGGTGCAGATATTTCCATGTTCATAGAGATAGCGGTGTAGATATTTCCATGTTCATACAGATAGCGGTGCTGATATTTCCAAGTTTATACAGATAGCGGTGAAGATATCTCCATCTTAATACAGATGGCGGTGTAGATATTTATATGTTCATACTGATGGCGGTGCAGTTATTTCCTTTTTCATACAGATGGCAGTGTAGATATTTACATGTTTATAGAGATAGCGGAGTAGTTATTTCCATGTGTATAGAGATAGCTTTGTAGATATTTCCATGTATATGCAGATAGCTGTGTAGATATTTCTATTTTCATGCAGATAGCGGTTTAGATATTTCCATGTTCAAACAGATAGCGGTGTAGATATTTCCATGTTCATACAGATAGTGGTGTAGATATTTCCATGTTTATACAGATAGCGATGAAGATGTTTGCATGTTTACACAGATAGCGGTGTAGATATTTCCATGTTCATACAGATCGCGGTGTAGATATTTCCATGTTAATCCAGATGGCTGTGTAGACATATCCATGTTCATACAGATGGCGGTGAAGATATTTCCATGTTCATACAGATAGCGGTGTAGATATTTCCATGTTCATACAGATAGACGGGCTGATAATTCCATGTTCATACAGATGGTGGTGAAGATATTTCCATGTTCATAAGGATAGCGGTGTAGATATTTCCATGTTCATCCAGATGGCTGTGTAGATATATCCATGTTCATACAGATGGCGGTGAAGATAATTCCATGTTTCTACAGGTAGCGGGGTAGATATTTCCATGTTTATACAGATAGCGGTGTAGATATTTCCATGTTTATACAGATAGCGGTGTAGATATTTCCATGTTTATACACATAACGGTGTAGATATCTCCATCTTAATACAGATGACCGTGTAGATATTTATATGTTCATACAGATAGTGCTGCAGATATTTCCATGTTCATACAGATGGCAGTGTAGATGTTTCCATGTTCATACAAATAGCGGTGTAGTTATTTCCATGTGTAAAGATATAGCTGTGTAGATATTTCCATGTATATGCAGATAGCTCTGTAGATATTTCCATTTTCATGCAGATAGCGGTGTTGATATTTCCATGTTCAAACGGGTAGCGGTGTAGATATTTCCATGTATATGCAGATCGCTTTGTAGATATTTCCATTTTCATGCAGATAGCAGTGTAGATATTTCCATGTTCAGATAGCGGTGTAGATATTTCCATGTTCATGCAGATAGCGGTGTAGATATTTCCATGTATATGCAGATAGCTGTGTAGATATTTCTATTTTCATGCAGATAGCGGTTTAGATATTTAGATGTTCAAACAGATAGCGGTGTAGATATTTCCATGTTCATACAGATAGCGGTGTAGATATTTCCATGTTTGTACAGATAGCGGTGAAGATGTATGCATGTTTACACAGATAGCGGTGTAGATATTTCTATGTTCATACAGATCGCGGTGTAGATATTTCCATGTTCATCCAGATGGCTGTGTAGACATATCCATGTTCAAACAGATGGCGGTGAAGATATTTCCATGTTCATACAGATAGCGGTGTAGATATTTCCATGTTCAAATAGATAGTGGTGTAGATATTTCCATGTTCACACAGATAGCGGTGTAGATATTTCCATGTTTATACAGATTGCGGTGAAGATGTATGCATATTTACACAGATAGCGGTGTAGATATTTCCATGTTCATACAGATAGCGGTGTAGATATTTCCATGTTCATCCAGATGGCTGTGTAGATATATCCATGTTCATAGAGATAGCGGTGTAGATGTTTCCATGTTCATACAGGTAGTGGTGTAGATATTTCCATGTTCATACAGATAGCGGTGTAGCTATTTCCATGTTCATACAGATAGTGGTGTAGGTATTTCCATGTTCATAGAGATAGCGGTGTAGATATTTCCATGTTCATACAGATAGCGGTGCTGATATTTCGATCTTAATACAGGTAGCGGTGTAGATATTTCCATGTTTATACAGATAGCGGTGTAGATATTTCCAAGTTTATAAAGATAGCGGTGTAGATATCTCCATCTTAATATAGATGGGGGTGTAGATATTTATATCTTCATACAGATGGCGGTGCAGATATTTCCATGTTTATACAGATGGCACTGTAGATATTTCCATGTTTATAGAGATAGCGGTGTGGTTATTTCCATGTGTATAGAGATAGCTTTGTAGATATTTCCATGTATATGCAGATAGCTGTGTAAATATTTCTATTTTCATGCAGATAGCGGTTTAGATATTTAGATGTTCAAACAGATAGCGGTGTAGATATTTCCATGTTCATACAGATAGCGGTGTAGATATTTCCATGTTTATACAGATAGCGGTGAAGATGTATGCATGTTTACACAGATAGCGGTGTAGATATTTCCATGTTCATACAGATCGCGGTGTAGATATTTCCATGTTCATCCAGATGGCTGTGTAGTCATATCCATGTTCAAACAGATGGTGGAGAAGATATTCCCATGTTCATACAGATAGCGGTGTAGATATTTCCATGTTCATACAGATAGCTGTGTAGGTATTTTCATGTTCATTCCGATAGCTGTGCTGATATTTCCATGTTTATACTGGTAGCGGTGTAGATATTTCCATGTTTATACAGATAGCGGTGTAGATGTTTCCATGTTTATACAGATAGCGGTGTAGATATTTCCATGTTTATGCAGATAGCGTTGTAGTTATCTCCTTCTTAATACAGATGGCGGTGGAGATGTTTATATGTTCATACAGATGGCGGTGCAGATATTTCCATGTTCATACAGATGGTGGTGTAGATATTTCTATGTTTATATAGCGGTGTAGTTATTTCCATGTGTAAAGAGATAGCTGTGTAGATATTTCCATGTATATGCAGATAGCTGTGTAGATATTTCCATTTTCATGCAGACAGCGGTGTAGATATTTCCATGTTCAAACAGATAGCGGTGTAGATATTTCCATGTTCATACAGATAGCGGTGTAGATATTTCCATGTCCATACAGATAGCGGTGTAGATATTTCCATGTTCATACAGATAGCGATGTAGATATTTCCATGTTCATACATATAGCGGTGCTGATATTTCCATGTTTATACAGGTAGCGGTGTAGATATTTCCATGTTCATACAGATAGCGGTGTAGATATTTCCATGTTTATACAGATAGCGGTGTAGATATTTCCATGTTTATACAGATAGCGGTGTAGATATCTCCATCTTAATACAGATGGCGGTGTAGATATTTATATGTTCATACAGTTGGCGGTGCAGATATTTCCATGTTCATACAGATGGCGGTGTAGATATTTCAATGTTCATACAGATAGCGGTGTAGTTATTTCCATGTGTAAAGAGATAGCTGTGTAGATATTTCCATGAATATGCAGATAGCAGTGTAGATATTTACATTTTCATGCAGATAGCGGGGTATATATTTCCATGTTCAAACAGATAGCGGTGTAGATATTTCCATGTTCATACAGATAGCGGTGTAGATATTTCCATGTTCATACAGATAGCAGTGTAGATATTTCCATGTTTATACAGATAGCGGTGAAGATGTATGCATGTTTACACAGATAGCGTTGTAGATATTTCCATGTTCAAACAGCGGTGTAGATATTTCCATGTTCATACAGATAGCGGTGTAGATATTTCCATGTTTATACAGATTGCGGTGAAGATGTATGCATATTTACACAGATAGCGGTGTAGATATTTCCATGTTCATACAGATAGCGGTGTAGATATTTCCATGTTCATCCAGATGGCTGTGTAGATATATCCATGTTCATACAGATGGCGGTGAAGATATTTCCATGTTCATACAGATAGCGGTGTAGGTATTTCCATGTGTAAAGAGATAGCTGTGTAGATATTTCCATGTATATGCAGATAGCTGTGTAGATATTTCCATTTTCATGCAGATAGCGGTTTAGATATTTCCATGTTTAAACGGATAGCGGTGTAGATATTTCCATGTTCATAGAGATAGCGGTGTAGATATTTCCATGTTCATACGGGTAGCGGTGCTGATATTTCCATGTTTATACAGGTAGCGGTGTAGATATTTCCAAGTTTATACAGAGAGCGGTGAAGATATCTCCATCTTAAAGCAGATGGCGGTGTAGATATTTATATGTTCATACAGATGGCGGTGCAGATATTTCCATGTTCATACAGATGGCGCTGTAGATATTTCCATGTTTATAGAGATAGCGGTGCAGTCATTTCCATGTGTATAGAGACAGCTTTGTAGATATTTCCATGTATATGCAGATAGCTGTTTAGATATTTCTATTTTCATGCAGATAGGGGTTTAGATATTTCCATGTTCATACAGATCGCGGTGTAGATATTTCCATGTTCATCCAGATGGCTGTGTAGACATATCCATGCTCATACAGATGGCGTTGAAGATATTTCCATGTTCATACAGACAGCGGTATAGATATTTCCATGTTCATACAGATAGCGGTGTAGATATTTCCATGTTCATACAGATGGCTGTGTAGATATATCCATGTTCATACAGATGACGGTGAAGATATTTCCATGTTCATACAGATAGCGGTGTAGATATTTCCATGTTCATACAGATAGCGGTGTAGATATTTCCATGTTCATACCGATAGCTGTGCTGATATTTCCATGTTTATACAGGTAGCGGTGTAGACATTTCCATGTTTATACAGATAGCGGTGTAGATATCTCCTTAATACAGATGGCGGTGTAGATGTTTATATGTTCATACAGATGGCGGTGCAGATATTTCCATGTGCATACAGATGGTGGTGTAGATATTTCCAAGTTTATAGGGATAGCGGTGTAGTTATTACCATGTGTAAAGAGGTAGCTGTGTAGATATTTCCATGTATATGCAGATAGCTGTGTAGATATTTACATTTTCATGCAGACAGCGGTGTAGATATTTCCATGTTCAAACAGATAGCGGTGTAGATATTTCCATGTTCATACAGATAGCGGTGTAGATATTTCCATGTTCATACAGATAGCGGTGTAGATATTTCCATGTTCATACATATAGCGGTGCTTATATTTCCTTGTTTATACAGATAGCGGTGTAGATATTTCCATGTTTATACAGATAGCGGTGTAGATATTTCCATGTTTATTCAGATAGCGGTGTAGATATCTCCATCTTAATACTGATGGCGGTGTAGTTATTTATATGTTCATACAGTTGGCGGTGCATATATTTCCATGTTCATACAGATGGCGGTGTAGATATTTCCATGTTCATACAGATAGCGATGTAGTTATTTCCATGTGTAAAGAGATAGCTGTGTAGATATTTCCATGTATATGCAGATAGCAGTGTAGATATTTCCATTTTCATGCAGATAGCGGTGTAGATATTTCCATGTTCAAACAGATAGCGTTGTAGATATTTCCATGTTTATAGAGATAGCGGTGTAGTTATTTCCATGTGTATAGAGATAGCTTTGTAGATATTTCCATGTATATGCAGAGAGCTGTGTAGATATTTCTATTTTCATGCAGATAGGGGTTTAGATATTTCCATGTTCAAACAGATAGCGGTGTAGATATTTCCATGTTCATACAGATAGCGGTGTAGATATTTCCAGGTTTATACAGATAGCGGTGAAGATGTATGCAAGTTTACACAGATAGCGGTGTAGATATTTCTATGTTCATACAGATGGCGGTGTAGATATTTCCATGTTCATCCAGATGGCTGTGTAGACATATCCATGTTCATACAGATGGCGGTGAAGATATTTCCATGTTCATACAGACAGCGGTGTAGATATTTCCATGTTCATACAGATAGGGGTGTAGATATTTCCATGTTCCTACTGATGGCTGTGTAGATACATCCATGTTCATACAGATGACGGTGAATATATTTCCATGTTCATACAGATAGCGGTGTAGATATTTCCATGTTCATACAGAAAGCGGTGTAGATATTTCCATGTTCATACCGATAGCGGTGCTGATATTTCCATGTTTATACAGGTAGCAGTGTAGATATTTCCATGTTTATACAGATAGCGGTGTAGATATTTCCATGTTTATACAGATAGCGGTGTAGATATTTCCATGTTTATACAGATAGCGGAGTAGATATCTCCTTCTTAATACAGATGGCGGTGTAGATGTTTATATGTTCATACAGATGGCGGTGCAGATATTTCCATGTGCATACAGATGGCAGTGTAGATATTTCCAAGTTTATAGAGATAGCAGTGTAGTTATTTGCATGTGTAAAGAGGTAGCTGTGTAGATATTTCCATGTATATGCAAATAGCTGTGTAGATATTTCCATTTTCATGCAGACAGCGGTGTAGATATTTCCATGTTCAAACAGATAGCGGTGTAGATATTTCCACGTTCATACAGATAGCGGTGTAGATATTTCCATGTTCATACAGATAGCGGTGTAGATATTTCCATGTTTATACAGATAGCGGTGAAGATGTATGCATGCTTACACAGATAGCGGTGTAGATATTTCCATGTTCATGCAGATCACGGTGTAGATATTTCCATGTTCATCCAGATGGCTGTGTAGACATATCCATGTTCATACAGATGGCGGTGAAGATAATTCCATGTTCATACACATAGCGGTGTAGATATTTCCTTGTTCATACAGAGTGTGGTGTAGATATTTCCTTATTCATACAGATAGAGGGGCTGATATTTCCATGTTCATACGGATAGCGGTGCTGATATTTCCATGTTTTTACAGGTAGCGGTGTAGATATTTCCATGTTTATACAGATTGCGGTGAAGATGTATGCATATTTACACAGATAGCGGTGTAGATATTTCCATGTTCATACAGATAGCGGTGCAGATATTTTCATGTTTATACAGATAGCGGTGAAGATGTATGCATGTTTACACAGATAGCGGTGTAGATATTTCCTTGTTCATACAGATCCCGGTGTAGATATTTCCATGTTAATCCAGATGGCTGTGTAGACATATCCATGTTCATACAGATGGCGGTGAAGATATTTCCATGTTCATACAGATATCGGTGTAGATGTTTCCATGTTCATACAGATAGCGGTGTAGATATTTCCATGTTCATACAGATGGCTGTGTATATATATCCATGTTCATACAGATGACGGTGAAGATATTTGCACGTTCATAGAGATAGCGGTGTAGATATTTCCATGTTCATACAGATAGCGGTGTAGATATTTCCATGTTCATACCGATAGCGGTGCTGATATTTCCATGTTTATACAGGTAGCGGTGTAGATATTTCCATGTTTATACAGATAGCGGTGTAGCTATTTCCTTGTTCATACAGATAGCGGTGTAGATATTTCCATGTTCATCCAGATGGCTGTGTAGATATATCCATGTTCATACAGATGGCGGTGAAGATATTTCCATGTTCATATGGATAGCGGTGTAGATATTTCCATGTTCATACAGATAACGGTGTAGATATTTCCATGTTCATACAGATAGAGGGGCTGATATTTCCATGTTCATACAGATAGCGGTGCTGATATTTCCTTGTTTCTACAGGTAGCGGGGTAGATATTTCCATGTTTATACAGATAGCGGTGTAGATATTTCCATGTTTACACAGATAGCGGTGTAGATATTTCCATGATTATACAGATAACGGTGTAGATATCTTCGTCTTAATACAGATAGCCGTGTAGATATTTATATGTTCATACAGATGGCGTTGCAGATATTTCCATGTTCATACAGATGACGGTGTAGATATTTCCATGTTCATACAGATATCGGTGTAGTTATTTCCATGTGTAAAGAGATAGCTGTGTAGATATTTCCATGTATATGCAGATAGCTCTGTAGATATTTCCATTTTCATGCAGATAGCGGTGTAGATATTTCCATGTTCAAACAGATAGCGGTGTAGATATTTCCATGTTCATACAGATAGCGGTGTAGATATTTCCATGTTTATACAGATTGCGGTGAAGGTGTATTCATATTTACACAGATAGCGGTGTAAATATTTCCATGTTCATACAGATAGCGTTGTAGATATTTCCATGTTCATCCAGATGGCTGTATGGATATACCCATGTTCATACAGATAGCGGTGTAGATATTTCCATGTTCAT
Source organism: Gorilla gorilla gorilla (assembly GCF_029281585.2). NCBI lineage: Eukaryota > Metazoa > Chordata > Mammalia > Primates > Hominidae > Gorilla > Gorilla gorilla. The sequence continues at coordinate 142,054,815 of NC_073236.2, forward strand.
ACAGCTAGTGGTGTAGATATTTCCATGTTCATACAGATAGCGGTGTAGCTATTTCCATGTTCATACAGATAGCGGTGTAGATATTTCCATCTTCATAGAGATAGCGGTGTAGATATTTCCATGTTCATACAGATAACAGTGCTGATATTTCCATGTTTATACAGGTAGCGGTGTAGATATTTCCATGTTTATACAGATAGCGGTGTAGATATTTCCATGTTTATACATATAGCGGTGTAGATATTTCCAAGTTTATGCAGATAGCGGTGTAGTTATCTCCATCTTAATATAGATGGGGTTGTAGATATTTATATCTTCATACAGATGGCGGTGCAGATATTTCCATGTTCATACAGATGGCGGTGTAGATATTTGCATGTTTATAGAGATAGCGCTGTAGTTATTTCCATGTGTAAAGAGATAGCTTTGTAGATATTTCCATGTATATGCAGATCGCTGTGTAGATATTTCCATTTTCATGCAGATAGCATTGTAGATATTTCCATGTTCAGATAGCGGTGTAGATATTTCCATGTTCATGCAGATAGCGGTGTAGATATTTCCATGTATATGCAGATAGCTGTGTAGATATTTCTATTTTCATGCAGATAGCGGTTTAGATATTTAGATGTTCAAACAGTTAGCGGTGTAGATATTTCCATGTTCATACAGATAGCGGTGTAGATATTTCCATGTTTATACAGATAGCGGTGAAGATGTATGCATGTTTACACAGATAGCGGTGAAGATATTTCTATGTTCATACAGATCGCGGTGTAGATATTTCCATGTTCATCCAGATGGCTGTGTAGACATATCCATGTTCAAACAGATGGCGGTGAAGATATTTCCATGTTCATACAGATAGCGGTGTAGATATTTCCATGTTCAAATAGATAGCGGTGTAGATATTTCCATGTTCACACAGATAGCGGTGTAGATATTTCCATGTTTATACAGATTGCGGTGAAGATGTATGCATATTTACACAGATAGCGGTGTAGATATTTCCATGTTCATACAGATAGCGGTGTAGATATTTCCATGTTCATCCAGATGGCTGTGTAGATATATCCATGTTCATAGAGATAGCGGTGTAGATGTTTCCATGTTCATACAGGTAGTGGTGTAGATATTTCCATGTTCATACAGATAGCGGTGTAGCTATTTCCATGTTCATACAGATAGTGGTGTAGATATTTCCATGTTCATAGAGATAGCGGTGTAGATATTTCCATGTTCATACAGATAGCGGTGCTGATATTTCGATCTTAATACAGGTAGCGGTGTAGATATTTCCATGTTTATACAGATAGCGGTGTAGATATTTCCAAGTTTATAAAGATAGCGGTGTAGATATCTCCATCTTAATATAGATTGGGGTGTAGATATTTATATCTTCATACAGATGGCGGTGCAGATATTTCCATGTTTATACAGATGGCACTGTAGATATTTCCATGTTTATAGAGATAGCGGTGTGGTTATTTCCATGTGTATAGAGATAGCTTTGTAGATATTTCCATGTATATGCAGATAGCTGTGTAGATATTTCTATTTTCATGCAGATAGCGGTTTAGATATTTAGATGTTCAAACAGATAGCGGTGTAGATATTTCCATGTTCATACAGATAGCGGTGTAGATATTTCCATGTTTATACAGATAGCGGTGAAGATGTATGCATGTTTACACAGATAGCGGTGTAGATATTTCCATGTTCATACAGATCGCGGTGTAGATATTTCCATGTTCATCCAGATGGCTGTGTCGTCATATCTATGTTCAAACAGATGGCGGAGAAGATATTTCCATGTTCATACAGATAGCGGTGTAGATATTTCCATGTTCATACAGATAGCTGTGTAGGTATTTTCATGTTCATTCCGATAGCTGTGCTGATATTTCCATGTTTATACTGGTAGCGGTGTAGATATTTCCATGTTTATACAGATAGCGGTGTAGATGTTTCCATGTTTATACAGATAGCGGTGTAGATATTTCCATGTTTATGCAGATAGCGTTGTAGTTATCTCCTTCTTAATACAGATGGCGGTGTAGATGTTTATATGTTCATACAGAAGACGGTGCAGATATTTCCATGTTCATACAGATGGTGGTGTAGATATTTCTATGTTTATATAGCGGTGTAGTTATTTCCATGTGTAAAGAGATAGCTGTGTAGATATTTCCATGTATATGCAGATAGCTGTGTAGATATTTCCATTTTCATGCAGACAGCGGTGTAGATATTTCCATGTTCAAACAGATAGCGGTGTAGATATTTCCATGTTCATACAGATAGCGGTGTAGATATTTCCATGTCCATACAGATAGCGGTGTAGATATTTCCATGTTCATACAGATAGCGATGTAGATATTTCCATGTTCATACATATAGCGGTGCTGATATTTCCATGTTTATACAGGTAGCGGTGTAGATATTTCCATGTTCATACAGATAGCGGTGTAGATATTTCCATGTTTATACAGATAGCGGTGTAGATATTTCCATGTTTATACAGATAGCGGTGTAGATATCTCCATCTTAATACAGATGGCGGTGTAGATATTTATATGTTCATACAGTTGGCGGTGCAGATATTTCCATGTTCCTACAGATGGCGGTGTAGATATTTCAATGTTCATACAGATAGCGGTGTAGTTATTTCCATGTGTAAAGAGATAGCTGTGTAGATATTTCCATGAATATGCAGATAGCAGTGTAGATATTTACATTTTCATGCAGGTAGCGGGGTATATATTTCCATGTTCAAACAGATAGCGGTGTAGATATTTCCATGTTCATACAGATAGCGGTGTAGATATTTCCATGCTCATACAGATAGCAGTGTAGATATTTCCATGTTTATACAGATAGCGGTGAAGATGTATGCATGTTTACACAGATAGCGTTGTAGATATTTCCATGTTCAAACAGCGGTGTAGATATTTCCATGTTCATACAGATAGCGGTGTACATATTTCCATGTTTATACAGATTGCGGTGAAGATGTATGCATATTTACACAGATAGCGGTGTAGATATTTCCATGTTCATACAGATAGCGGTGTAGATATTTCCATGTTCATCCAGATGGCTGTGTAGATATATCCATGTTCATACAGATGGCGGTGAAGATATTTCCATGTTCATACAGATAGCGGTGTAGGTATTTCCATGTGTAAAGAGATAGCTGTGTAGATATTTCCATGTATATGCAGATAGCTGTGTAGATATTTCCATTTTCATGCAGATAGCGGTTTAGATATTTCCATGTTTAAACAGATAGCGGTGTAGATATTTCCATGTTCATAGAGATAGCGGTGTAGATATTTCCATGTTCATACAGGTAGCGGTGCTGATATTTCCATGTTTATACAGGTAGCGGTGTAGATATTTCCAAGTTTATACAGAGAGCGGTGAAGATATCTCCATCTTAAAGCAGATGGCGGTGTAGATATTTATATGTTCATACAGATGGCGGTGCAGATATTTCCATGTTCATACAGATGGCTGTGTAGACATATCCATGTTCAAACAGATGGCGGTGAAGATATTTCCATGTTCCTACAGATAGCGGTGTAGATATTTCCATGTTCCTACAGATAGCGGTGTTGCTATTTCCATGTTCATACATATAGCGGTGTAGATATTTCCATGTTCATCCAGATGGCTGTGTAGATATATCCATGTTCATACAGATGGCGGTGAAGATATTTCCATGTTCATACAGATGGCGGTGTAGATATTTCCATGTTCAAACAGATAGCGGTGTGGACATTTCCATGTTCATACAGATAGCGGTGCAGATATTTCCATGTTCATACAGAGAGCGGTGTAGATATTTCCATGTTCATCCAGATGGCTGTGTAGATATTTCCATGTTCATACAGATAGCGGTGCTGATATTTCCATGTTTATACAGGTAGCGGTGTAGATATTTCCATGTTCATACAGATAGCGGTGTAGATATTTCCATGTTTATACAGATAGCGGTGAAGATGTATGCATGTTTACACAGATAGCGGTGTAGCTATTTCCATGTTCATACATATAGAGGTGTAGATGTTTCCATGTTCATCCAAATGGCTGTGTAGATATATCCATGTTCATACAGATGGCGGTGAAGATATTTCCATGTTCATACAGATAGTGGTGTAGATATTTCCATGTTCATACAGATAGCGGTGTAGATATTTCCATGTTCATACAGATAGTGGTGTAGCTATTTCCATGTTCATACAGATAGCGGTGAAGATATTTCCTTGTTCATCCAGATGGCTGTGTAGATATTTCCATGTTCATACAGATAGCGGTGCTGATATTTCCATGTTTATATAGGTAGCGGTGTAGATATTTCCATGATTATACAGATAGTGGTGTAGATATTTCCATGTTTATACAGATAGCGGTGAAGATGTATGCATGTTTCCACAGATAGCGGTGTAGATACTTCCATGTTCATACAGACAGTGGTGCTGATATTTCCATGTTCATCCAGATGGCTGTGTAGATATATCCATGTCCATACAGATGGCGGTGAAGATATTTCCATGTTCATACAGATATCGGTGTAGATATATCCATGTTCATAGAGATAGCGGTGTAGATATTTCCATGTTCATACAGATAGCGGGGCTGATATTTCCATGTTTATACAGGTAGCGGTGTTGATATTTCCATGTTTATACAGATAGCGGTGTAGATATTTCCATGTTTATACAGATAGCGGTGTAGATATTTCCATGTTTATACAGATAGCGGTGTAGATATCTCCATCTTAATACAGATGGCAGTGTAGATATTTATATGTTCATACTGATGGCGGTGCAGATATTTCCATGTTCATACAGATGGCGGTGTAGATATTTCCATGTTTATAGAGATTGCAGTGTAGATATTTCCATGTGTAAAGAAATATCTTTGTAGATATTTCCATGTATATGCAGATAGCTGTGTAGATATTTCCATTTTCATGCAGATAGCGGTGTAGATATTTCCATGTTCAAACAGATAGCTGTGTAGATATTTCCATGTTCATACAGATAGCGGTGTATATATTTCCATGTTTATACAGATAGCAGTGAAGATGTATGCATGTTAACACAGATAGCGGTGTAGATATTTCCATTTTCATACAGATAGCGGTGTAGATATTTCCATGTTCATACAGATAGCGGTGTAGATATTTCCATGTTTATACAGATAGCGGTGAAAATGTATGCATGTTTAAACAGATAGCGGTGTAGATATTTCCATGTTTATACAGATAGCGGTGAAGATGTATGCATGTTTATACAGATAGCGGTGTAGATATTTCCATGTTCATCCAGATGGCTGTGTTGATATATCCATGTTCATACAGATGGCGGTGAAGATATTTCCATCTTCATACAGATAGCAGTGTAGTTTTTTCCGTGTGTAAAGAGATAGCTGTGTAGATATTTCCATGCATATGAAGATAGCTGTGTAGATATTTCCATTTTCATGCAGATAGCGGTTTAGATATTTCCATGTTCAAACAGATAGCGGTGTAGACATTTCCATGTTCATAGAGAGAGCGGTGTAGATATTTCCATGTTCATACAGATAGCGGTGTAGATATTTCCATGTTTATACAGACAGTGGTGAAGATGTTTGCATGTTTACACAGATAGCGGTGTAGATATTTCCATGTTCATACAGATAGCGGTGTAGATATTTCCATGTTCATCCAGATGGCTGTGTAGTCATATCCATGTTCATAGAGATGGCGGTGAAGATATTACCATGTTCATACAGATAGCGGTGTAGATATTTCCATGTTCATCCAGATGGCTGTGTAGATATATCCATTTTCATACAGATAGCGGTGTAGATATTTCCATGTTCATACAGATAGCGGTGTAGGTATTTCCATGTTCATACAGATAGCGGTGTAGATATTTCCATGTTCATACAGACGGCGGTGTAGATATTTCCATGTTTATAGATATGGCGGTTTAGATTTTTCCATGTGTAAAGTGATAGCAGTGTATATATTTCCATGTATATGCAGATAGCTTTGTAGATATTTCCATTTTCATGCAGTTAGCGGTGTAGATATTTACATGTTCAAACAGATAGCGGTGTAGATATTTCCATGTTCATTCAGATAGCTTTGTAGATATTTCCATGTTCATACAGATAGCGGTGTAGATATTTCCATGTTCATACAGATAGCGGTGTAGACATTTCCATGTTCATACAGATAGCGGTGCTGATATTTCCATGTTTATACAGGTAGCGGTGTAGATATTTCCATGTTTATACAGATAGCGGTGTAGATATTTCCATGTTTATACAGATAGCGGTGTAGATATTTCCATGTTTATTCAGATAGCGGTGTAGATATCTCCATCTTAATACAGATGGCGGTATAGATATTTATATGTTCATACAGATGGCTGTGCAGATATTTCCATGTTCATACAGATGGCGTTGTAGATATTTCCATGTTCAGATAGCTGTGTAGATATTTCCATGTTCATCCAGATGGCTGTGTAGATATATCCATGTTCATACAGATAGCGGTGTAGATATTTCCATGTTCATACAGATAGCGGTGTAGATATTTCCATGTTCGTACAGATAGCGGTGTAGATATTTCCATCTTTGTACACATAGCGGTGTAGATATTTCCAAGTTCATACAGATAGCTCTGTAGCTATTTCCATGTTCATACAGATAGCGGTGTAGATATTTCCATGTTCATCCAGATGGCTGTACAGATATATCCATGTTCATACAGATGGCGGTGATGATAATTCCATGTTCATACAGATAGCGGTGTAGATATTTCCATCTTCGTACAGATAGCGGTGTAGATATTTCCATGTTCATACAGATAGTGGTGTAGATATTTCCATGTTCATACAGATAGCGGTGTAGATATTTCCATGTTCATACAGATAGCGGAGTAGGAATTTCCACGTTCATACAGATAGAGGGGCTGATATTTCCATGTTCATACAGATAGCGGTGCTGATATTTCCATGTTTATACAGGTAGCGGTGTAGATATTTCCATGTTTATACAGATAGCGGTGTAGTTATTTCCATGTTTATACAGATAGCGGTGTAGATATTTCCATGTTTATACTGTTAGCGGTGTAGATATCTCCATTTTAATACAGATGGCCGTGAAGATATTTGTATGTTCATACAGATGGCGGTGAAGATATTTCCATGTTCATACAGATGGCGGTGTAGATATTTCCATGTTCATACAGATAGCGGTGTATTTATTTCCATGTGTAAAGAGATAGCTGTGTAGATATTTCCATGTATATGCAGATAGCTCTGTAGATATTTCCATTTTCATGCAGATAGCGGTGTAGATATTTCCATGTTTAAACAGATAGCGGTGTAGACATTTCCATGTTCATACAGATAGCGGTGAAGATATTTCCATGTTTATACAGATTGCGGTGAAGATGTATGCATATTTACACAGATAGTGGTGTAGATATTTCCATGTTCATGCAGATGGCAGTGTAGATATTTCCATGTTTAAACAGATAGCGGTGAAGATGTATGCATGTTTATACAGATAGCGGTGTAGATATTTCCATGTTCATCCAGATGGCTGTGTTGATATATCCATGTTCATACAGATGGCGGTGAAGATATTTCCATCTTCATACAGATAGCAGTGTAGTTTTTTCCGTGTGTAAAGAGATAGCTGTGTAGATATTTCCATGCATATGAAGATAGCTGTGTAGATATTTCCATTTTCATGCAGATAGCGGTTTAGATATTTCCATGTTCAAACAGATAGCGGTGTAGACATTTCCATGTTCATAGAGAGAGCGGTGTAGATATTTCCATGTTCATACAGATAGCGGTGTAGATATTTCCATGTTTATACAGACAGTGGTGAAGATGTTTGCATGTTTACACAGATAGCGGTGTAGATATTTCCATGTTCATACAGATAGCGGTGTAGATATTTCCATGTTCATCCAGATGGCTGTGTAGTCATATCCATGTTCATAGAGATGGCGGTGAAGATATTACCATGTTCATACAGATAGCGGTGTAGATATTTCCATGTTAATCCAGATGGCTGTGTAGATATATCCATGTTCATACAGATAGCTGTGTAGATATTTCCATGTTCATACAGATAGCGGTGTAGGTATTTCCATGTTCATACAGATAGCGGTGTAGATATTTCCATGTTCATACAGACGGCGGTGTAGATATTTCCATGTTTATAGATATGGCGGTTTAGATATTTCCATGTGTAAAGTGATAGCAGTGTATATATTTCCATGTATATGCAGATAGCTTTGTAGATATTTCCATTTTCATGCAGTTAGCGGTGTAGATATTTACATGTTCAAACAGATAGCGGTGTACATATTTCCATGTTCATTCAGATAGCTTTGTAGATATTTCCATGTTCATACAGATAGCGGTGTAGATATTTCCATGTTCATACAGATAGCGGTGTAGACATTTCCATGTTCATACAGATAGCGGTGCTGATATTTCCATGTTTATACAGGTAGCGGTGTAGATATTTCCATGTTTATACAGATAGCGGTGTAGATATTTCCATGTTTATACAGATAGCGGTGTAGATATTTCCATGTTTATTCAGATAGCGGTGTAGATATCTCCATCTTAATACAGATGGCGGTATAGATATTTATATGTTCATACAGATGGCTGTGCAGATATTTCCATGTTCATACAGATGGCGTTGTAGATATTTCCATGTTCAGATAGCGGTGTAGATATTTCCATGTTCATACAGATAGCGGTGTAGATATTTCCATGTTCATACAGGTAGCGGTGTAGATTTTTCCATGTTCATACAGATAGCAGTGCTGATATTTCCATGTTTATACAGGCAACGGTGTAGATATATCCATGTTTATACAGATAGCGGTGTAGATATCTCCTTCTTAATACAGATGGCGGTGTAGATATTTATAAGTTCATACAGATGGCGGTGTAGATATTTCCATGTTCATACAGATGGCGGTGTAGATATTTCCATGTTTATAGATATAGCGGTGTAGTTATTTCCATGTGTAAAGAGATAGCTGTGTAGATATTTCCATGTATATGCAGATAGCTTTGTAGATATTTCCATTTTCATGCAGATAGCGGTGTAGATATTTACATGTTCAAACAGATAGCGGTGTAGATATTTCCATGTTCATTCAGATAGCTTTGTAGATATTTCCATGTTCATACAGATAGCGGTGTAGATATTTCCATTTTCATACAGATAGCGGTGTAGATATTTCCATGTTCATACAGATAGTGGTGCTGATATTTCCATGTTTATACAGGTAGCGGTGTAGATATTTCCATGTTTATAGAGATAGCGGTGTAGATATTTCCATGTTTATACAGATAGCGGTGTAGATATTTCCATGTTTATTCAGATACCGGTGTAGATATCTCCACCTTAATACAGATGGCGGTGTAGATATTTATATGTTCATACAGATGGCGTTGCAGATATTTCCATGTTCATACAGATGGCGGTGTAGATATTTCCATGTTCATACAGATAGCGGTGTAGATATTTCCATGTTCATACAGATAGCGGTGTAGATATTTCCATGTTCATACAGATAGCGTTGTAGATATTTCCATGTTCATACAGATAGCGGTGTAGATATTTCCATGTTCATACAGGTTGCGGTGTAGATATTTCCATGTTCATACAGATAGCAGTGCTGATATTTCCATGTTTATACAGGCAGCAGTGTAGGTATTTCCATGTTTATACAGATAGTGGTTTAGATATCTCCTTCTTAATACAGATGGCGGTGTAGATATTTATATGTTCATACACATGGCGGTGCAGATATTTCCATGTTCATACAGATGGCGGTGAGGATATTTCCATGTTTATAGATATAGCGGTGTAGTTATTTCCATGTGTAAAGAGATAGCGGTGTAGATATTTCCATGTATATGCAGATAGCTTTGTAGATATTTCCATTTTCATACAGATAGCGGTGTAGATATTTACATGTTCAAACATATAGCGGTGTAGATATTTCCATGTTCATACAGATAGCGGTGTAGATATTTCCATGTTCATACAGATAGCGGTGCTGATATTTCCATGTTTATGCAGATAGCGGTGCTGATGTTTCCATGTTTATACAGGTAGCAGTGTAGATATTTCCATGTTTGTTCAGATAGCAGTGTAGATATTTCCATCTTAATACTGATGGCGGAGTAGATATTTATATGTTCATACAGATGGCGGTGCAGATATTTCCATGTTCATACAGATGGCTGTGTAGATATTTCCATGTTCATACAGATAGCGGTGTAGTTATTTCCATGTGTAAAGAGATAGCTTTGTAGATATTTCCATGTATATGCAGATAGCTGTGTAGATATTTCCATTTTCATGCAGAGAGTGGTGTATATATTTCCATCTTCAGATAGAGGTGTATTTATTTCCATGTTCATACAGATAGCGGTGTAGATATTTCCAAGTTTATACAGCCAGCGGTGAAGATGTATGCATGTTTACACAGATAGCGGTGTGGAGATTTCCATGTTCATACAGAGGGCTGTGCAGATATATCCATGTTCATACAGATAGCGGTGTAGATATTTCCATATTCATACAGATAGCGGTGTAGGTATTTCCATGTTCATACAGATGGCTGCGTAGATATATCCATGTTCATACCGATTGCGGTGAAGATATTTCCTTGTCCATACATATAGCGGTGTAGATATTTCCATGTTCATACAGATAGCGGTGTATGTATTTCCATGTTGATACAGATAGCGGTGCAGATATTTCCATGTTCATACAGATAGCAGTTTAGATATTTCCATGTTCATCCAGGAGGCTGTGTAGATATATCCATGTTCATACAGATGGCGTTGAAGATATTTCCTTGTTTATACAGATAGCGGTGTAGTTATTTCCATGTGTAAAGAGATAGCTGTGTAGATATTTCCATGTATATGCAGATAGCTGTGTGGATATTTCCATTTTCATGCAGATTGCGGTTTAGATATTTCCATGTTCAAACAGACAGCGGTGTAGATATTTCCATGTTCATAGAGATAGCGGTGTAGATATATCCATGTTCATACAGATAGAGGGGCTGATATTTCCATGTTCATACAGATAGCGGTGCTGATATTTCCATGTTTATACAGGTAGCGGTGTAGATATTTCCATGTTTATACAGGTAGCAGTGTAGATATTTCCATGTTTATACAGAGAGCGGTTTAGATATATCCATGTTTATACAGATAGCGGTGTAGATATCTCCTTCTTAATACAGGTGGCGATGTAGATAATTATATGTTCATACAGATGGCGGTGCAGATATTTCCATGTTCATACAGATGGCGGTGTGTATATTTCCATATTCATACAGATAGCGGTGTAGATATTTCCATGTTTATACATATAGCGGTGTAGATATTTCCATGTTCATACAGATGGCGGTGCAGATATTTCCATGTTCATACAGATGGCGGTGTAGATATTTCCATGTTCATAGAGATAGCGGTGTAGTTATTTCCATGTGTAAAGAGATAGCTGTGTAGATATTTCCATGTATATGCAGATAGCTCTGTAGATATTTCCATTTTCATGCAGATAGCGGTGTAGATATTTCCATGTTCAAACAGATAGCGGTGTAGATATTTCCATGTTCATACAGATAGCGGTGTAGATATTTCCAAGTTTATACAGATTGCGGTGAAGATGTATGCATATTTACTCAGATAGCGGTGTAGATATTTCCATGTTCATACAGATAGCGGTGTAGATATTTCCATGTTCATCCAGATGGCTGTGTAGATATATCCATGTTCATACAGAGAGCTGTGTAAATATTTCCATGTTCATACAGGTAGTGGTGTAGATATTTCCATGTTCATACAGATAGCAGTGTAGCTCTTTCCATGTTCATAGAGATAGCGGTGTAGGTATTTCCATGTTCATACAGATAGCGGTGTAGATATTTCCCTGTTCATACAGATAGCGGTGCTGATATTTCCATGTTTATACAGGTAGCGGTGTAGATATTTCCATGTTTATACAGATAGCGGTGTAGATATTTCCATGTTTATACAGATAGCAGTGTAGTTATTGCTAAGTTTATACAGATAGCGTTGTGGATATTTCCATCTTAATATAGATGGTGGTGTAGATATTTATATGTTCATACAGATGGCGGTGCAGATATTACCATGTTCATACAGATGGCGGTGTAGATATTTCCATGTTCATACAGATTGCGGTGTAGATATTTCTATGTTCATACAGATAGTGGTGTAGTTATTTCCATGTGTAAAGAGATAGCTGTGTAGATATTTCCATGTATATGCAGATAGCAGAGTAGATATTTCCATTTTCAAGCAGATAGCAGTGTAGATATTTCCATGTTCAAACAGATAGCGGTGTAGATATTTCCATGTTCATACAGATAGCGGTGTAGATATTTCCATGTTCATACAGATCGCGGTGTAGATATTTCCATGTTCATCCAGATGGCTGTGTAGATATATCCATGTTCATACAGATAGCGGTGTAGATATATCCATGTTCATACAGATAGCGGTGTAGATATTTCCATGTTTATACAGGCAGCGGTGTAGATATTTCCATGTTTATACAGATAGCGGTGTAGATATCTCCTTGTTAATACAGATGGCGGTGTAGATATTTAGAGGCTCATACAGATGGCGTTGCAGATATTTCCATGTTCATACAGATGGCGGTGTAGCTATTTCCATGTGCATACAGATAGCAGTGTAGATATATCCATGTTCATAGAGATAGCGGTGTAGATATTTCCATGTTCATACAGAGAGCGGTGCTGATATTTCCAAGTTTATACAGATAGCGGTGAAGACATCTCCTTCTTAATACAGATGGCGGTGTAGATATTTATAAGTTCATACAGATGGCGGTGCAGATATTTCCATGTTCATACAGATGGCAATGTAGATATTTCCATGTTCATACAGGTAGCGGTGTAGATTTTTCTATGTTCATACAGATAGCGGTGAAGATATTTCCATGTTCATACAGATAGCGGTGTAGTTATTTCCATGTGTAAAGAGATAGCTGTGTAGATATTTCCATGTATATGCAGATAGCTGTGTAGATATTTCCATTTTCATGCAGACAGCGGTGTAGATATTTCCTTGTTCAAACAGATAGCGGTGTAGATATTTCCATGTTCATACAGATAGCAGTGTAGATATTTCCATGTTCATACTAATAGCGGTGTAGATATTTCCATGTTCATACAGATAGCGGTGTATATACTTCCATGTTCATACAGATAGTGGTGCTGATATTTCCATGTTTATACAGGTAGCGGTGTAGATATTTCCATGTTTATACAGATAGCGGTGTAGTTATTTCCATGTTTATACAGATAGCGGTGTAGATATTTCCATGTTTATGCAGATAGCGGTGTAGATATCTCTATCTTAATACAGATGGCCGTGTAGATATTTTTATGTTCATACAGATGGCTGTGCAGACATTTCCATGTTCATACAGATGGCGGTGTAGATATTTCCATGTTCATACAGATAGCGGTGTAGATATTTCCATGTTCATACAGATAGCGGTGTAGATATTTCCATGTTCATACAGACAGCGGTGTAGATATTTCCATGTTTATACAGACTGCGGTGAAGATGTATGCATGTTTACACAGATAGTGGTGTAGATATTTCCATGTTCATCCAGATGGCTGTGTAGATATTTCCATGTTTTTACAGATAGCGGTGTAGATATTTCCATGTTCATACAGATAGCGGTGTAGATATTTCCATGTTCATACAGATAGCAGTGTAGATATTTCCATGTTCAAACAGATAGCGGTGTAGATATTTCCATCTTAATACAGATGGCGGTGTAGATATTTAAATGTTCATACAGATGGCAGTGCAGATATTTCCATGTTCATACAGATGGCGGTGTAGATATTTCCATGTTCGTACAGATAGCAGTGTAGATATTTCCATGTTCATACAGATAGCGGTGTAGCTATTTCCATGTTCATACAGACAGCGGTGTATATATTTCCATGTTCGTACAGATAGCGGTGTAGATATTTCCATGTTCATACAGATAGCTGTGCTATTTCCATGTTTATACAGGTAGCGGTGTAGATATTTCCAGGTTTATACAGATAGTGGGGTAGATATTTCCATGTTTACACAGATAGCGGTGTAGATATTTCCAGGTTTATACAGATAGCGGTGCAGATATCTCCTTAATACAGATGGCGGTGTAGATATTTATATGTTCATACAGATGGCTGTGCAGATATTTCCATGTTCAAACAGATGGCGGCGTAGATATTTTCATGTTTTTAGAGATAGCGGTGTAGTTATTTCCATGTGTATAGAGATAGCTGTGTAGATATTTCCATGTATATGCAGATATCTGTGTAGATATTTACATTTTCATGCAGACAGCGGTGTAGATATTTCCATGTTCAAACAGATAGCGGTGTAGATATTTCCATGTTCATACATATAGCGGTGTGGATATTTCCATGTTCATACAGATAGCGGTGTGGATATTTCCATGTTCATACAGATAGCGGTGTAGATATTTCCATGTTCATACAGATAGCGGTGATGATATTTCCATGTTTATACAGGTAGCGGTGTAGATATTTCCATGTTTATACAGATAGTGGTGTAGATATTTCCATGTTTATACAGATAGCGGTGTAGATATTTCCATGTTTATACAGATAGCGGTGTAGATATCTCCATCTTAATACAGATGGCGGTGTAGATATTTATATGTTCATACAGACGGTGGTGCAGATATTTCCATGTTCATACAGATAGCGGAGCAGCTATTTCCATGTTCATACAGATAGCGGTGTAGATATTTCCATGTTCCTCCAGATGGCTGTGTAGACATATCCATGTTCACACAGATGGGGTTGTAGATAATTCCATGTTCATACATCTAGCGGTGTAGATATTTCCATGTTCATACAGGTAGCGTTGTAGATATTTCCATGTTCATACAGAGAGAGGGGCTGATATTTCCATGTTCATACAGATAGCGGTGCTGATATTTCCATGTTTATACAGGTAGCTGTGTAGATATTATCATGTTTATACAGATAGCCGTGTAGATATTTCCATGTTTATACAGATAGCGGTGTAGGTATTTCCATGTTTATACAGAAAGCTGTGTAGGTATCTCCATCTTAATACAGATGGCGGTGTAGATATTTATATGTTCATACAGATGGCCGTGCAGATATTTCCATGTTCATACAGATAGCGGTGTAGTTATTTCCATGTGTAAAGAGATAGCTGTGCAGATATTTCCATGTATATGCACATAGCTGTGTAGATATTTCCATTTTCATGCAGATAGCGGTTCAGATATTTCCATGTTCTAACAGATAGCGGAGTAGCTTTTTCCATGTTCATACAGATAGCGGTGTAGATATTTCCATGTTCATCCAGATGGTTCTGTAGATATATCCATGTTAATACAGATAGCAGTGTAGATATTTCCATGTTCATACAGATAGCAGTGTAGATATTTCCATGTTTACACAGATAGCGGTGAAGATGTATGCATGTTTACACAGATAGCGGTGTATATATTTCCATGTTCATACAGATAGCTGTGTAGGTATTTCCATGTTCATCCAGATGGCTGTGTAGATATATCCATGTTCATACAGATGGCGGTGAAGATATTTCCATGTTCATACAGATAACGGTGTAGATATTTCCATGTTCATACAGATATCGGTGTAGATATTTCCATGTTCATACAGATGGCTGTGTAGATATATCCATGTTCATACAGATGATGGTGAAGATATTTCCAGGTTCATACAGATAGCGGTGTAGATATTTCCATGTTCAAAAAGATTGCAGTGTAGATATTTCCATGTTAATATCGATAGCGGTGCTGATATTTCCATGTTTATACAGGAAGCGGTGTAGATATTTCCATGTTTATACAGATAGCGTTGTAGATATTTCCATGTTCATAGAGATAGCGGTGTAGATATTTCCATGTTCATACAGATAGCGGTGTATATATTTCCATGTTCATACAGATAGTGGTGCTGATATATCCATGTTTATACAGGTAGCAGTGTAGATATTTCCATGTTTGTACAGATAGCGGTGTAGTTATTTCCATGTTTATACAGATAGAGGTGTAGATATTTCCATGTTTATGCAGATAGCGGTGTAGATATCTCCATCTTAATACAGATGGCGGTGTAGATATTTATATGTTCATACAGATGGCAGTGCAGATATTTCCATGTTCATACAGATGGCAGTGTAGATATTTCCATGTTCATACAGATAGCGATGTAGTTATTTCCATGTGTAAAGAGATAGCTGTGTAGATAATTCCATGTATATGCAGATAGCAGTGTAGATATTTCCATCTTCAAACAGATAGCGGTGTAGATATTTCCATGTTCATAGAGATAGCGGTGTAGATATTTCCATGTTCATACAGACAGCGGTGTAGATATTTCCATGTTTATACAGACTGCGGTGAAGATGTATGCATGTTTACACAGATAGCGGTGTAGATATTTCCACGTTCATCCAGATGGCTGTGTAGATATTTCCATGTTTATACAGATAGCGGTGTAGATATTTCCATGTTCATACAGATAGCGGTTTAGATATTTCCATGTTCATCCAGATGGCTGTGTAGATATATCCATGTTCATACAGATAGCGGTTTAGATATTTCCATGTTCATACAGATAGCTGTGTAGATATTTCCATGTTCATACAGATAGCAGTGTAGATATTTCCATGTTCAAACAGATAGCGGTGTAGATATCTCCATCTTAATACAGATGGCGGTGTAGATATTTATAAGTTCATACAGATGGCAGTGCAGATATTTCCATGTTCATACAGATGGCGGTGTAGATATTTCCGTGTTTATAGAGATAGCGGTGTAGTTATTTCCATGTGTAAAGAGATAGGTTTGTAGTTATTTCCATGTATATGCAGAGAGCTGTGTAGATATTTCTATTTTCATGCAGATAGCGGTGTAGATATTTCCATGTTCAAACAGATAGCGGTGTAGATATTTCCATGTTCATCCAGATGGCTGTGTAGATATATCCATGTTCATACAGATAGCGGTGTAGATATTTCCATGTTCATACAGATAGCGATGTAGATATTTCCATGTTTATACAGATTGCGGTGAAATGTATGCATGTTTACACAGATAGCGGTGTAGATATTTCCGTGTTCATACAGATCGCTGTGTAGATATTTCCATGTTCATCCAGATCGATGTGTAGACATATCCATATTCATACAGATGGCGGTGAAGATATTTCCATGTTCATACAGTTTGCGGTGTAGATATTTCCATGTTCATACAGATAGCGGTGTAGATATCTCATTGTTCATACAGATAGCGGTGTAGATATTTCCATGTTCACACGGATGGCCGTGCAGATATTTCCATGTTCATACTGATAGCGGTGTAGATATCTCCATGTTCATACAGATGGCGGTGTAGATATTTCCATGTTCATACAGATAGCGGTGTAGTTATCTCCATGTTCATACAGATGGCGGTGTAGATATTTCCATGCTCATACAGATAGCGGTGTAGTTATTTCCATGTGTAAAGAGATAGCTTTGTAGATATTTCCATGTACATGCAGATAGCTGTGTAGATATTTCCATTTTCTTGCAGATAGCGGTGTAGATATTTCCATGTTTATACAGATAGCGGTGTAGATATCTCCTTCTTAATACAGATGGCGGTGTACATATTTATATGTTCATACAGATGGCTGTGAAGATATTTCCATGTTCATACAGATGGCGGTGTAGATATTTCCATGCTCATACAGATACCGGTGTAGTTATTTCCATGTGTAAAGGGATAGCTGTGTAGATATTTCCATGTATATGCAGATAGCTGTGTAGATATTTCCATTTTCATGCAGATAGCGGTTTAGATATTTCCATGTTCAAACAGATATCGGTGTAGATATTTCCATGTTCATACAGATAGCGGTGTAGATATTTCCATGTTTATACAGGTAGCGCTGAAGATGTATGCATGTTTACACAGTTAGCGGTGTAGATATATCCACGTTCATACAGATAGCGGTGTAGATATTTCCATGTTCATCCAGATGGCCGTGTAGATATATCCATGTTCATACAGATAGCGGTGTAGTTATTTCCATATTCATACAGATAGTGGTGTAGATATTTCCATGTTCATACAGATAGCGGTGTAGCTATTTCCATGTTCATACAGATAGCGGTGTAGATATTTCCATGTTCGTACAGATAGCGGTGTAGATATTTCCATGTTCATACAGATAGCTTTGCTTATATTTCCATGTTTATACAGGTAGCGGTGTAGATAATTCCATGTTCATACAGATAGCGGTGTAGATATTTCCATGTTCATACAGATAGCGGTGTAGATACTACCATGTTCATAGAGATAGCGGTGTAGATATTTCCATGTTCATCCAGATGGCTGTGTAGATATATCCATGTTCATACAGATAGCGGTGTAGATATTTCCATGTTCATACAGATAGAAGTGTAGATATTTCCATGTTCGTACAGATACTGGTGTAGCTATTTCCATGTTCATGCAGATAGCGGTGTAGATACTTCCATGTTCATAGAGATAGCGGTGTAGATATTTCCATGTTCATACAGATAGCGATGCTGGTATTTCCATATTTATACAGGTAGCGGTGTAGATATTTCCATGTTTATACAGATAGCGGTGTAGATATTTCCAGGTTTATAAAGATAGCGGTGTAGATATTTCCAAGTTTATACAGATAGCGGTGAAGATATCTCCATCTTAATACAGATGGCGGTGTAGATATTTATATGTTCATACAGATGGCAGTGCAGATATTTCCATGTTCATACAGATGGCGGTGTAGATATTTCCATGTTTATAGAGATAGCGGTTTAGTTATTTCCATGTGTAAAGATTTAGGTTTGTAGATATTTCCATGTATATGCAGATAGCTGTGTAGATATTTCTATTTTCATGCAGATAGCGGTTTAGATATTACAATTTTCAAACAGATAGCGGTGTAGATATTTCCATGTTCATACAGATAGCGGTGTAGATATTTCCATGTTTATACAGATAGCGGTGAAACGTATGCAAGTTTACACAGTTAGCGGTGTAGCTATTTCCATGTTCATACAGATCGCGGTGTAGATATTTCCATGTTCATCCAGATGGCTGTGCAGACATATCCATGTTCATTCAGATGGCGGTGAAGATATTTCCATGTTCATACAGATAGCGGTGTAGATATTTCCATGTTCATACAGATAGCTGTGTAGATATTTCCATGTTCATACAGATGGCTGTGTAGATATATCCATGTTCATACAGATGGCGGTGAATATATTTCCATGTTCATACAGATAGCTGTGTAGATATTTCCATGTTCATACAGATAGCGGTGCAGATATTTCCATGTTCATACAGATAGCGGTGCTGATATTTCCATGTTTATACAGATAGCGTTGTAGATATTTCCATGTTTATACAGATAGCGGTGTAGATATCTCCTTCTTAATACAGATGGCGGTGTACATATTTATATGTTCATACAGATGGCTGTGAAGATATTTCCATGTTCATACAGATGGCGGTGTAGATATTTCCATGTTTATAGAGATAGCGGTGTAGTTATTTCCATGTGTAAAGAGATAGCTGTGTAGATATTTCCATGTATATGCAGATAGCTGTGTAGATATTTCCATTTTCATGCAGACAGCGGTGTAGATATTTCCATGTTCAAACAGATAGCGGTGTAGATATTTCCATGTTCATACAGATAGCGGTGTAGATATTTCCATGTTAATACAGATTGCGGTGTAGATATTTCCATGTTCATACAGATAGCGGTGCTTATATTTCCAAGTTTATACAGATAGCGGTGTAGACATTTCCAGGTTTATACAGATAGAGGTGTAGATATCTGCTTCTTAATACAGATGGCGGTGTAGATATTTATATGTTCATACAGATGGCGGTGCAGATATTTCCATGTTCATACAGATAGCGGTGTAGATATTTCCATGTTTATAGAGATAGCGGTGTAGTTATATCCATGTGTAAAGAGATAGCTGTGTAGATATTTCCATGTATATGCAGATAGCTGTGTAGATATTTCCATTTTCATGCAGACAGCGGTGTAGATATTTCCATGTTCAAACAGATAGCGGTGTAGATATTTCCATGTTCATACATATAGCGGTTTAGATATTTCCATGTTCATACAGATAGCGGTGTAGCTATTTCCATGTTCATACAGATAGCGGTGTAGATATTTCCATGTTCATACAGATAGCGGTGCTGTTATTTCCATGTTTATACAGGTAGCGGTGTAGATATTTCCATGTTTATACAGATAGCGGTGTAGATATTTCCATGTTCAAACAGATAGCGGTGTAGATATTTCCATGTTCATACAGATAGCGGTGTAGATCTTTCCATGTTAATACAGATTGCGGTGTAGATATTTCCATGTTCATATAGATAGCGGTGCTGATATTTCCAAGTTTATACTGGTAGCGGTGTAGATATTTCCATGTTTATACAGATAGCGGTGTAGATATCTCCATCTT
Organism: Gorilla gorilla gorilla; assembly: GCF_029281585.2. NCBI lineage: Eukaryota > Metazoa > Chordata > Mammalia > Primates > Hominidae > Gorilla > Gorilla gorilla. The sequence continues at coordinate 142,075,484 of NC_073236.2, forward strand.
AATACAGATGGCGGAGTAGATATTTCTATGTACATGCAGATGGCGGTGCAGATATTTCCATGTTCATACAGATAGCGGTGTAGTTATTTCCATGTGTAAAGAGATAGGTTTGTAGTTATTTCCATGTATATGCAGAGAGCTGTGTAGATATTTCTATTTTCATGCAGATAGCGGTTTAGATATTTCCATGTTCAAACAGATAGCGGTGTAGATATTTCCATGTTCATCCAGATGGCTGTGTAGATATATCCATGTTCATACAGATAGCGGTGTAGATATTTCCATGTTCATACAGATAGCGATGTAGGTATTTCCATGTTTATACAGATAGCGGTGAAATGTATGCATGTTTACACAGATAGCGGTGTAGATATTTCCATGTTCATACAGATCGCGGTGTAGTTATTTCCATGTTCATCCAGATCGCTGTGTAGACATATCCATATTCATACAGATGGCGGTGAAGATATTTCCATGTTCATACAGTTTGCGGTGTAGATATTTCCATGTTCATACAGATAGCGGTGTAGATATCTCATTGTTCATACAGATAGCGGTGTAGATATTTCCATGTTCACACGGATGGCCGTGCAGATATTTCCATGTTCATACTGATAGCGGTGTAGATATCTCCATGTTCATACAGATGGCGGTGTAGATATTTCCATGTTCATACAGATAGCGGTGTAGTTATCTCCATGTTCATACAGATGGCGGTGTAGATATTTCCATGCTCATACAGATAGCGGTGTAGTTATTTCCATGTGTAAAGAGATAGCTTTGTAGATATTTCCATGTACATGCAGATAGCTGTGTAGATATTTCCATTTTCTTGCAGATAGCGGTGTAGATATTTCCATGTTTATACAGATAGCGGTGTAGATATCTCCTTCTTAATACAGATGGCGGTGTACATATTTATATGTTCATACAGATGGCTGTGAAGATATTTCCATGTTCATACAGATGGCGGTGTAGATATTTCCATGCTCATACAGATACCGGTGTAGTTATTTCCATGTGTAAAGGGATAGCTGTGTAGATATTTCCATGTATATGCAGATAGCTGTGTAGATATTTCCATTTTCATGCAGATAGCGGTTTAGATATTTCCATGTTCAAACAGATATCGGTGTAGATATTTCCATGTTCATCCAGATAGCGGTGTAGATATTTCCATGTTTATACAGGTAGCGCTGAAGATGTATGCATGTTTACACAGTTAGCGGTGTAGATATATCCATGTTCATACAGATAGCGGTGTAGATATTTCCATGTTCATCCAGATGGCTGTGTAGATATATCCATGTTCATACAGATAGCGGTGTAGATATCTCCATCTTAATACAGATGGCGGTGTAGATATTTAGATGTTCATACAGATGGCAGTGCAGATATTTCCATGTTCATACAGATGGCGGTGTAGATATTTCCATGTTCGTACAGATAGCAGTGTAGATATTTCCATGTTCATACAGATAGCGGTGTAGCTATTTCCATGTTCATACAGACAGCGGTGTATATATTTCCATGTTCGTACAGATAGCGGTGTAGATATTTCCATGTTCATACAGATAGCTGTGCTATTTCCATGTTTATACAGGTAGCGGTGTAGATATTTCCAGGTTTATACAGATAGTGGGGTAGATATTTCCATGTTTACACAGATAGCGGTGTAGATATTTCCAGGTTTATACAGATAGCGGTGCAGATATCTCCTTAATACAGATGGCGGTGTAGATATTTATATGTTCATACAGATGGCTGTGCAGATATTTCCATGTTCAAACAGATGGCGGTGTGGATATTTTCATGTTTTTAGAGATAGCGGTGTAGTTATTTCCATGTGTATAGAGATAGCTGTGTAGATATTTCCATGTATATGCAGATATCTGTGTAGATATTTACATTTTCATGCAGACAGCGGTGTAGATATTTCCATGTTCAAACAGATAGCGGTGTAGATATTTCCATGTTCATACATATAGCGGTGTGGATATTTCCATGTTCATACAGATAGCGGTGTGGATATTTCCATGTTCATACAGATAGCGGTGTGGATATTTCCATGTTCATACAGATAGCGGTGATGATATTTCCATGTTTATACAGGTAGCGGTGTAGATATTTCCATGTTTATACAGATAGTGGTGTAGATATTTCCATGTTTATACAGATAGCGGTGTAGATATTTCCATGTTTATACAGATAGCGGTGTAGATATCTCCATCTTAATACAGATGGCGGTGTAGATATTTATATGTTCATACAGACGGTGGTGCAGATATTTCCATGTTCATACAGATAGCGGAGCAGCTATTTCCATGTTCATACACATAGCGGTGTAGATATTTCCATGTTCCTCCAGATGGCTGTGTAGACATATCCATGTTCACACAGATGGCGTTGTAGATAATTCCATGTTCATACATCTAGCGGTGTAGATATTTCCATGTTCATACAGGTAGCGTTGTAGATATTTCCATGTTCATACAGAGAGAGGGGCTGATATTTCCATGTTCATACAGATAGCGGTGCTGATATTTCCATGTTTATACAGGTAGCTGTGTAGATATTATCATGTTTATACAGATAGCCGTGTAGATATTTCCATGTTTATACAGATAGCGGTGTAGGTATTTCCATGTTTATACAGAAAGCGGTGTAGGTATCTCCATCTTAATACAGATGGCGGTGTAGATATTTATATGTTCATACAGATGGCCGTGCAGATATTTCCATGTTCATACAGATAGCGGTGTAGTTATTTCCATGTGTAAAGAGATAGCTGTGCAGATATTTCCATGTATATGCACATAGCTGTGTAGATATTTCCATTTTCATGCAGATAGCGGTTCAGATATTTCCATGTTCTAACAGATAGCGGAGTAGCTTTTTCCATGTTCATACAGATAGCGGTGTAGATATTTCCATGTTCATCCAGATGGTTCTGTAGATATATCCATGTTAATACAGATAGCAGTGTAGATATTTCCATGTTCATACAGATAGCAGTGTAGATATTTCCATGTTTACACAGATAGCGGTGAAGATGTATGCATGTTTACACAGATAGCGGTGTATATATTTCCATGTTCATACAGATAGCTGTGTAGGTATTTCCATGTTCATCCAGATGGCTGTGTAGATATATCCATGTTCATACAGATGGCGGTGAAGATATTTCCATGTTCATACAGATAACGGTGTAGATATTTCCATGTTCATACAGATATCGGTGTAGATATTTCCATGTTCATATAGATGGCTGTGTAGATATATCCATGTTCATACAGATGATGGTGAAGATATTTCCAGGTTCATACAGATAGCGGTGTAGATATTTCCATGTTCAAAAAGATTGCAGTGTAGATATTTCCATGTTAATATCGATAGCGGTGCTGATATTTCCATGTTTATACAGGAAGCGGTGTAGATATTTCCATGTTTATACAGATAGCGTTGTAGATATTTCCATGTTCATACTGATAGCGGTGTAGATATTTCCATGTTCATACAGATAGCGGTGTATGTATTTCCATGTTCATACAGATAGTGGTGCTGATATATCCATGTTTATACAGGTAGCAGTGTAGATATTTCCATGTTTGTACAGATAGCGGTGTAGTTATTTCCATGTTTATACAGATAGAGGTGTAGATATTTCCATGTTTATGCAGATAGCGGTGTAGATATCTCCATCTTAATACAGATGGCGGTGTAGATATTTATGTGTTCATACAGATGGCAGTGCAGATATTTCCATGTTCATACAGATGGCAGTGTAGATATTTCCATGTTCATACAGATAGCGATGTAGTTATTTCCATGTGTAAAGAGATAGCTGTGTAGATAATTCCATGTATATGCAGATAGCAGTGTAGATATTTCCATCTTCAAACAGATAGCGGTGTAGATATTTCCATGTTCATAGAGATAGCGGTGTAGATATTTCCATGTTCATACAGACAGCGGTGTAGATATTTCCTTGTTTATACAGACTGCGGTGAAGATGTATGCATGTTTACACAGATAGCGGTGTAGATATTTCCATGTTCATCCAGATGGCTGTGTAGATATTTCCATGTTTATACAGATAGCGGTGTAGATATTTCCATGTTCATACAGATAGCGGTTTAGATATTTCCATGTTCATCCAGATGGCTGTGTAGATATATCCATGTTCATACAGATAGCGGTTTAGATATTTCCATGTTCATACAGATAGCTGTGTAGATATTTCCATGTTCATACAGATAGCAGTGTAGATATTTCCATGTTCAAACAGATAGCGGTGTAGATATCTCCATCTTAATACAGATGGCGGTGTAGATATTTATAAGTTCATACAGATGGCAGTGCAGATATTTCCATGTTCATACAGATGGCGGTGTAGATATTTCCGTGTTTATAGAGATAGCGGTGTAGTTATTTCCATGTGTAAAGAGATAGGTTTGTAGTTATTTCCATGTATATGCAGAGAGCTGTGTAGATATTTCTATTTTCATGCAGATAGCGGTGTAGATATTTCCATGTTCAAACAGATAGCGGTGTAGATATTTCCATGTTCATCCAGATGGCTGTGTAGATATATCCATGTTCATACAGATAGCGGTGTAGATATTTCCATGTTCATACAGATAGCGATGTAGATATTTCCATGTTTATACAGATAGCGGTGAAATGTATGCATGTTTACACAGATAGCGGTGTAGATATTTCCATGTTCATACAGATCGCGGTGTAGATATTTCCATGTTCATCCAGATCGCTGTGTAGACATATCCATATTCATACAGATGGCGGTGAAGATATTTCCATGTTCATACAGTTTGCGGTGTAGATATTTCCATGTTCATACAGATAGCGGTGTAGATATCTCATTGTTCATACAGATAGCGGTGTAGATATTTCCATGTTCACACGGATGGCCGTGCAGATATTTCCATGTTCATACTGATAGCGGTGTAGATATCTCCATGTTCATACAGATGGCGGTGTAGATATTTCCATGTTCATACAGATAGCGGTGTAGTTATCTCCATGTTCATACAGATGGCGGTGTAGATATTTCCATGCTCATACAGATAGCGGTGTAGTTATTTCCATGTGTAAAGAGATAGCTTTGTAGATATTTCCATGTACATGCAGATAGCTGTGTAGATATTTCCATTTTCTTGCAGATAGCGGTGTAGATATTTCCATGTTTATACAGATAGCGGTGTAGATATCTCCTTCTTAATACAGATGGCGGTGTACATATTTATATGTTCATACAGATGGCTGTGAAGATATTTCCATGTTCATACAGATGGCGGTGTAGATATTTCCATGCTCATACAGATACCGGTGTAGTTATTTCCATGTGTAAAGGGATAGCTGTGTAGATATTTCCATGTATATGCAGATAGCTGTGTAGATATTTCCATTTTCATGCAGATAGCGGTTTAGATATTTCCATGTTCAAACAGATATCGGTGTAGATATTTCCATGTTCATACAGATAGCGGTGTAGATATTTCCATGTTTATACAGGTAGCGCTGAAGATGTATGCATGTTTACACAGTTAGCGGTGTAGATATATCCACGTTCATACAGATAGCGGTGTAGATATTTCCATGTTCATCCAGATGGCTGTGTAGATATATCCATGTTCATACAGATAGCGGTGTAGTTATTTCCATATTCATACAGATAGTGGTGTAGATATTTCCATGTTCATACAGATAGCGGTGTAGCTATTTCCATGTTCATACAGATAGCGGTGTAGATATTTCCATGTTCGTACAGATAGCGGTGTAGATATTTCCATGTTCATACAGATAGCTTTGCTTATATTTCCATGTTTATACAGGTAGCGGTGTAGATAATTCCATGTTCATACAGATAGCGGTGTAGATATTTCCATGTTCATACAGATAGCGGTGTAGATACTTCCATGTTCATAGAGATAGCGGTGTAGATATTTCCATGTTCATCCAGATGGCTGTGTAGATATATCCATGTTCATACAGATAGCGGTGTAGATATTTCCATGTTCATACAGATAGAAGTGTAGATATTTCCATGTTCGTACAGATACTGGTGTAGCTATTTCCATGTTCATGCAGATAGCGGTGTAGATACTTCCATGTTCATAGAGATAGCGGTGTAGATATTTCCATGTTCATACAGATAGCGATGCTGGTATTTCCATATTTATACAGGTAGCGGTGTAGATATTTCCATGTTTATACAGATAGCGGTGTAGATATTTCCAGGTTTATAAAGATAGCGGTGTAGATATTTCCAAGTTTATACAGATAGCGGTGAAGATATCTCCATCTTAATACAGATGGCGGTGTAGATATTTATATGTTCATACAGATGGCAGTGCAGATATTTCCATGTTCATACAGATGGCGGTGTAGATATTTCCATGTTTATAGAGATAGCGGTTTAGTTATTTCCATGTGTAAAGATTTAGGTTTGTAGATATTTCCATGTATATGCAGATAGCTGTGTAGATATTTCTATTTTCATGCAGATAGCGGTTTAGATATTACAATTTTCAAACAGATAGCGGTGTAGATATTTCCATGTTCATACAGATAGCGGTGTAGATATTTCCATGTTTATACAGATAGCGGTGAAACGTATGCAAGTTTACACAGATAGCGGTGTAGCTATTTCCATGTTCATACAGATCGCGGTGTAGATATTTCCATGTTCATCCAGATGGCTGTGCAGACATATCCATGTTCATTCAGATGGCGGTGAAGATATTTCCATGTTCATACAGATAGCGGTGTAGATATTTCCATGTTCATACAGATAGCTGTGTAGATATTTCCATGTTCATACAGATGGCTGTGTAGATATATCCATGTTCATACAGATGGCGGTGAATATATTTCCATGTTCATACAGATAGCTGTGTAGATATTTCCATGTTCATACAGATAGCGGTGCAGATATTTCCATGTTCATACAGATAGCGGTGCTGATATTTCCATGTTTATACAGATAGCGTTGTAGATATTTCCATGTTTATACAGATAGCGGTGTAGATATCTCCTTCTTAATACAGATGGCGGTGTACATATTTATATGTTCATACAGATGGCTGTGAAGATATTTCCATGTTCATACAGATGGCGGTGTAGATATTTCCATGTTTATAGAGATAGCGGTGTAGTTATTTCCATGTGTAAAGAGATAGCTGTGTAGATATTTCCATGTATATGCAGATAGCTGTGTAGATATTTCCATTTTCATGCAGACAGCGGTGTAGATATTTCCATGTTCAAACAGATAGCGGTGTAGATATTTCCATGTTCATACAGATAGCGGTGTAGATATTTCCATCTTAATACAGATTGCGGTGTAGATATTTCCATGTTCATACAGATAGCGGTGCTTATATTTCCAAGTTTATACAGATAGCGGTGTAGACATTTCCAGGTTTATACAGATAGAGGTGTAGATATCTGCTTCTTAATACAGATGGCGGTGTAGATATTTATATGTTCATACAGATGGCGGTGCAGATATTTCCAAGTTCATACAGATAGCGGTGTAGATATTTCCATGTTTATAGAGATAGCGGTGTAGTTATATCCATGTGTAAAGAGATAGCTGTGTAGATATTTCCATGTATATGCAGATAGCTGTGTAGATATTTCCATTTTCATGCAGACAGCGGTGTAGATATTTCCATGTTCAAACAGATAGCGGTGTAGATATTTCCATGTTCATACATATAGCGGTTTAGATATTTCCATGTTCATACAGATAGCGGTGTAGATATTTCCATGTTCATACAGATAGCGGTGTAGATATTTCCATGTTCATACAGATAGCGGTGCTGTTATTTCCATGTTTATACAGGTAGCGGTGTAGATATTTCCATGTTTATACAGATAGCGGTGTAGATATTTCCATGTTCAAACAGATAGCGGTGTAGATATTTCCATGTTCATACAGATAGCGGTGTAGATCTTTCCATGTTAATACAGATTGCGGTGTAGATATTTCCATGTTCATATAGATAGCGGTGCTGATATTTCCAAGTTTATACTGGTAGCGGTGTAGATATTTCCATGTTTATACAGATAGCGGTGTAGATATCTCCATCTTAATACAGATGGCGGAGTAGATATTTCTATGTACATGCAGATGGCGGTGCAGATATTTCCATGTTCATACAGATAGCGGTGTAGTTATTTCCATGTGTAAAGAGATAGGTTTGTAGTTATTTCCATGTATATGCAGAGAGCTGTGTAGATATTTCTATTTTCATGCAGATAGCGGTTTAGATATTTCCATGTTCAAACAGATAGCGGTGTAGATATTTCCATGTTCATCCAGATGGCTGTGTAGATATATCCATGTTCATACAGATAGCGGTGTAGATATTTCCATGTTCATACAGATAGCGATGTAGGTATTTCCATGTTTATACAGATAGCGGTGAAATGTATGCATGTTTACACAGATAGCGGTGTAGATATTTCCATGTTCATACAGATCGCGGTGTAGATATTTCCATGTTCATCCAGATCGCTGTGTAGACATATCCATATTCATACAGATGGCGGTGAAGATATTTCCATGTTCATACAGTTTGCGGTGTAGATATTTCCATGTTCATACAGATAGCGGTGTAGATATCTCATTGTTCATACAGATAGCGGTGTAGATATTTCCATGTTCACACGGATGGCCGTGCAGATATTTCCATGTTCATACTGATAGCGGTGTAGACATATCCATGTTCATACAGATGGCGGTGAAGATATTTCCATGTTCATACAGATAGTGGTGTAGATATTTCCATGTTCATCCAGATGGCTGTGTAGTTATATCCATGTTCATACAGATAGCGGTGTAGACTTTTCCATTTTCATACAGATAGCGGTGTAGGTATTTCCATGTTCATACAGATAGCGGTGTAGATATTTCCATGTTCATACAGGTAGCGGTGTAGATATTTCCATGTTCATACAGATAGCGGTGCTGATATTTCCATGTTTATACAGGCAGCGGTGTAGATATTTCCATGTTTATACAGATAGCGGTGTAGATATCTCCTTCTTAATACAGATGGCGGTTTAGATATTTATATGTTCATACAGATGGCGGTGCAGATATTTCCATGTTCATACAGATGGTGGTGTAGATATTTCCATGTTTATAGATATAGTGGTGTAGTTATTTCCATGTGTAAAGAGATAGCTGTGTATATATTTCCATGTTTATGCAGATAGCTTTGTAGATATTTCCATTTTCATGCAGTTAGCGGTGTAGATATTTACATGTTCAAACAGATAGCGGTGTAGGTATTTCCATGTTCATTCAGATAGCTTTGTAGATATTTACATGTTCATACAGATAGCGGTGTAGATATTTCCATGTTCATACACATAGCGGTGTAGATATTTCCATGTTCATACAGATAGCGGTGCTGATATTTCCATGTTTATACAGGTAGCGGTGTAGATATTTCCATGTTTATACAGACTGCGGTGAAGATGTATGCATGTTTACACAGATAGCGGTGTAGATATTTCCATGTTCATCCAGTTGGCTGTGTAGATATGTCCATGTTCATACAGATAGCTGTGTAGATATTTCCATGTTCATACAGATAGCGGTGTAGATATTTCAATGTTCATCCACATGGCTGTGTAGATATATCCATGTTCATACAGATAGCGGTGTAGATATTTCCATGTTCATACAGATAGCGGTGCTGATATTTCCATGTTTATACAGGCAGCGGTGTAGATATTTCCATGTTTATACAGATAGCAGTGTAGATATCTCCATCTTAATACAGATGGCGGTGTAGATAATTACATGTTCATACCGATGGCGGTGCAGATATTTCCATGTTCATACAGATGGCGGTGTAGATATTTCCATGTTCATACAGTTAGCGGTGTAGTTATTTCCATGAGTAAAGAGATAGCTGTGTAGACATTTCCATGTATATGCAGATAGCTGTGTAGATATTTCCATTTTCATGCAGATAGCGGTGTATATATTTCCATATTCAAACAGATAGAGGTGTAGATATTTCCATGTTCATACAGATAGCGGTGTAGATATTTCCATGTTTATACATATCGCGGTGAAGATGTATGCATGTTTACACAGATAGCGGTGTGGATATTTCCAAGTTCATCCAGAGGGCTGTGTAGATATATCCATGTTCATACAGATAGCGGTGTAGATATTTCCATGTTCATACAGATAGCGGTGTAGATATTTCCATGTTCATCCAGATGGCTGTGTAGATATATCCATGTTCATACAGATGGCGGTGAAGAAATTTCCATGTTCATAGAGATAGCGGTGTAGATATTTCCATGTTCATACAGATACAGGTGTAGTTATTTCCATGTGTAAAGAGATAGCTGTGTAGATATTTCCATGTATATGCAGATAGCTGTGTAGATATTTCTATTTTAATGCTGATAGCCGTTTAGGTATTTCCATGTTCAAACAGATAGTGGTGTAGATATTTCCATGTTCATACAGACAGCTGTGCTGATATTTCCATGTTTATACAGGTAGCGGTGTAGATATTTCCATGTTTATACAGATAGCGGTGTAGATATTTCCATGTTTATACAGATAGCGGTGTAGATATTTCCATGTTTATACAGATAGAGGTGTAGATATCTGCTTCTTAATACAGATGGCGGTGTAGATATTTATATGTTCATACAGATGGCGGTGCAGATATTTCCATGTTCATACAGATAGCGGTGTAGATATTTCCATGTTTATAGAGATAGCGGTGTAGTTATATCCATGTGTAAAGAGATAGCTGTGTAGATATTTCCATGTATATGCAGATAGCTGTGTAGATATTTCCATTTTCATGCAGACAGCGGTGTAGATATTTCCATGTTCTAACAGATAGCGGTGTAGATATTTCCATGTTCATACATATAGCGGTGTAGATATTTCCATGTTCATACAGATAGCGGTGTAGATATTTCCATGTTCATAGAGATAGCGGTGTAGATATTTCCATGTTCATACAGGTACCGGTGTAGATATTTCCATGTTCATACAGATAGTGGTGCTGATATTTCCATGTTTATACAGGCAGCGGTGTAGATATTTCCATGTTTATACAGATAGCAGTGTAGATATCTCCATCTTAATACAGATGGCGGTGTAGGTATTTATATGTTCATACAGACGGCGTTGCGGATATTTCCATGTTCATACAGATGTCAGTGTAGATATTTCCATGTTTATAGATATAGCGGTGTAGTTATTTCCATGTGTAAAGAGATGGCTGTGTAGATATTTCCATGTATATGCAGATAGCTTTTTAGATATTTCCATTTTCATGCAGATAGCGGTGTAGATATTTACATGTTCAAACAGATAGCGGTGTGGTAATTTCCATGTTCATTCAGATATCTTTGTAGATATTTCCATGTTCATACAGATAGCGGTGTAGATATTTCCATGTTCATACAGATAGCGGTGTAGATATTTCCATGTTCATACAGATAGCGGTGCTGATATTTCCAAGTTTATACAGGTAGCGGTGTAGATATTTCCATGTTTATACAGATAGCGGTGTAGATATTTCCATGTTTATACAGATAGTGGTGTAGATATTTCCATGTTTTTTCAGATAGCGGTGTAGATATCTCCATCTTAATACAGATGGCGGTGTAGATAATTACATGTTCATACCGATGGCGGTGCAGATATTTCCATGTTCATACAGATGGCGGTGTAGATATTTCCATGTTCATACAGTTAGCGGTGTAGTTATTTCCATGAGTAAAGAGATAGCTGTGTAGACATTTCCATGTATATGCAGATAGCTGTGTAGATATTTCCATTTTCATGCAGATAGCGGTGTATATATTTCCATATTCAAACAGATAGAGGTGTAGATATTTCCATGTTCATACAGATAGCGGTGTAGATATTTCCATGTTTATACAGATCGCGGTGAAGATGTATGCATGTTTACACAGATAGCGGTGTGGATATTTCCAAGTTCATCCAGAGGGCTGTGTAGATATATCCATGTTCATACAGATAGCGGTGTAGATATTTCCATGTTCATACAGATAGCGGTGTGGATATTTCCATGTTCATCCAGATGGCTGTGTAGATATATCCATGTTCATACAGATGGCGGTGAAGAAATTTCCATGTTCATAGAGATAGCGGTGAAGATATTTCCATGTTCATACAGATAGCGGTGCTGTTATTTCCATGTTTATACAGGTAGCGGTGTAGATATTTCCATGTTTATACAGATAGCGGTGTAGATATTTCCATGTTTATACAGATAGCGGTGTAGATATTTCCATGTTTATACAGATAGCGGTGTAGATATCTCCATGTTAATACAGATGGCGGTGTAGATATTTATATGTTCATACAGATGGCTGTGCAGATATTTCCATATTCATACAGATAGCGGTGTAGCTATTTCCATGTTCATACAGATAGCGGTGTAGATATTTCCATGTTCATCCAGATGGCTGTGTAGACATATCCGTGTTCATACAGATGGCAGTGAAGATATTTCCATGTTCATACAGATAGCGGTGTAGTTATTTCCATGTGTAAAGAGATAGCTGTGTAGATATTTCCATGTATATGCAGATAGCTCTGTAGATATTTCCATTTTCATGCAGATAGCGGTGTAGATATTTCCATGTTCAAACAGATAGCGGTGTAGACATTTCCATGTTCATTCAGATAGCGGTGAAGATATTTCCATGTTTATACAGATTGCGGTGAAGATGTATGCATATTTACACAGATAGCGGTGTAGATATTTCCATGTTCATACAGATAGCGGTGTAGATATTTCCATGTTCATCCAGATGGCTGGGTAGATATATCCATGTTCATACAGATAGTGGTGTAGTTATTTCCATGTTCATACAGGTAGTGGTGTAGATATTTCCATGTTCATACAGATAGCGGTGTAGCTATTTCCATGTTCATACAGATAGCGGTGTAGATATTTCCATGTTCATAGAGATAGCGGTGCAGATATTTCCGTGTTCATACAGATAGCGGTGCTGATATTTCCATGTTTATACAGGTAGCGGTGTAGATATTTCCATGTTTATACAGATAGCGGTGTAGATATTTCCATGTTCAGATAGCGGTGTAGATATTTCCATGTTCATGCAGCTGGCAGTGTAGATATTTCCATGTTTATACAGATAGCGGTGAACATGTAGGCATGTTTATACAGATAGCGGTGTAGATAATTCCATGTTCATCCAGATGGCTGTGTTGATATATCCATGTTCATACAGATGGCGGTGAAGATATTTCCATGTTCATACAGATAGTGGTGTAGTTATTTCCGTGTGTAAAGAGATAGCTGTGTAGATATTTCCATGTATATGCAGATAGCTGTGTACATATTTCCATTTTCATGCAGATAGCGTTTTAGATATTTCCATGTTCAAACAGATAGCGGTGTAGATATTTCCATGTTCATAGAGAGAGCGGTGTAGATATTTCCATGTTCATACAGATAGCGGTGTAGATATTTCCATGTTTATACAGATAGTGGTGAAGATGTATGCATGTTTACACAGATAGCGGTGTAGATATTTCCATGATCATTCAGATAGCGGTGTAGATATTTCCATGTTCATCCAGATGGCTGTGTAGACATATCCATGTTCATACAGATGGCGGTGAAGATATTTCCATGTTCATACAGATAGTGGTGTAGATATTTCCATGTTCATCCAGATGGCTGTGTAGTTATATCCATGTTCATACAGATAGCGGTGTAGACTTTTCCATTTTCATACAGATAGCGGTGTAGGTATTTCCATGTTCATACAGATAGCGGTGTAGATATTTCCATGTTCATACAGGTAGCGGTGTAGATATTTCCATGTTCATACAGATAGCGGTGCTGATATTTCCATGTTTATACAGGCAGCGGTGTAGATATTTCCATGTTTATACAGATAGCGGTGTAGATATCTCCTTCTTAATACAGATGGCGGTTTAGATATTTATATGTTCATACAGATGGCGGTGCAGATATTTCCATGTTCATACAGATGGTGGTGTAGATATTTCCATGTTTATAGATATAGTGGTGTAGTTATTTCCATGTGTAAAGAGATAGCTGTGTATATATTTCCATGTTTATGCAGATAGCTTTGTAGATATTTCCATTTTCATGCAGTTAGCGGTGTAGATATTTACATGTTCAAACAGATAGCGGTGTAGGTATTTCCATGTTCATTCAGATAGCTTTGTAGATATTTACATGTTCATACAGATAGCGGTGTAGATATTTCCATGTTCATACACATAGCGGTGTAGATATTTCCATGTTCATACAGATAGCGGTGCTGATATTTCCATGTTTATACAGGTAGCGGTGTAGATATTTCCATGTTTATACAGACTGCGGTGAAGATGTATGCATGTTTACACAGATAGCGGTGTAGATATTTCCATGTTCATCCAGTTGGCTGTGTAGATATGTCCATGTTCATACAGATAGCTGTGTAGATATTTCCATGTTCATACAGATAGCGGTGTAGATATTTCAATGTTCATCCACATGGCTGTGTAGATATATCCATGTTCATACAGATAGCGGTGTAGATATTTCCATGTTCATACAGATAGCGGTGCTGATATTTCCATGTTTATACAGGCAGCGGTGTAGATATTTCCATGTTTATACAGATAGCAGTGTAGATATCTCCATCTTAATACAGATGGCGGTGTAGATAATTACATGTTCATACCGATGGCGGTGCAGATATTTCCATGTTCATACAGATGGCGGTGTAGATATTTCCATGTTCATACAGTTAGCGGTGTAGTTATTTCCATGAGTAAAGAGATAGCTGTGTAGACATTTCCATGTATATGCAGATAGCTGTGTAGATATTTCCATTTTCATGCAGATAGCGGTGTATATATTTCCATATTCAAACAGATAGAGGTGTAGATATTTCCATGTTCATACAGATAGCGGTGTAGATATTTCCATGTTTATACATATCGCGGTGAAGATGTATGCATGTTTACACAGATAGCGGTGTGGATATTTCCAAGTTCATCCAGAGGGCTGTGTAGATATATCCATGTTCATACAGATAGCGGTGTAGATATTTCCATGTTCATACAGATAGCGGTGTAGATATTTCCATGTTCATCCAGATGGCTGTGTAGATATATCCATGTTCATACAGATGGCGGTGAAGAAATTTCCATGTTCATAGAGATAGCGGTGTAGATATTTCCATGTTCATACAGATACAGGTGTAGTTATTTCCATGTGTAAAGAGATAGCTGTGTAGATATTTCCATGTATATGCAGATAGCTGTGTAGATATTTCTATTTTAATGCTGATAGCCGTTTAGGTATTTCCATGTTCAAACAGATAGTGGTGTAGATATTTCCATGTTCATACAGACAGCGTTGTAGATATTTCCATGCTTATACAGATTGCAGTGAAGATGTATGCATGTTTACACAGATAGTGGTGTAGATATTTCCATGTTCATGCAGATAGCGGTGTAGATATTTCCATGTTCATCCAGATGGCTGTGTAGACATATCCATGTTCTTACAGATAGCGGTGTAGATATTTCCATGTTCATACAGATAGAGGTGTAGATATTTCCATGTTCGTACAGATAGCGGTGTAGCTATTTCCATGTTCTTGCAGATAGCGGTGTAGATATTTCCATGTTCATAGAGATAGCGGTGTAGATATTTCCATGTTCATACAGATAGCGTTGCTGATATTTCCATGTTTATACAGGTAGCAGTGTAGATATTTCCATGTTTATACAGATAGCGATGTAGATATTTCCAGGTTTATAGAGATATCCTTGTAGATATTTCCAAGTTTATACAGATAGCGGTGAAGATATCTCCATCTTAATACAGATGGCGGTGTAGATATTTATATGTTCACACAGATGGCAGTGCAGATATTTCCATTTTCATTCAGATAGCGGTGTAGATATTTACATGTTTATAGAGATAGCGGTGTAGTTATTTCCATGTGTAAAGAGATAGGTTTGTAGATATTTCCATGTATATGCAGATAGCTGTGTAGATATTTCTATTTTCATGCAGATAGCGGTTTAGATATTTCCATGTTCAAACAGATAGCGGTGTAGATATTTCCATGTTCATACAGATAGCGGTGTAGATATTTCCATGTTTATACAGATAGCGGTGAAACGTATGCATGTTTACACAGATAGCGGTGTAGATATTTCCATGTTCATCCAGATGGCTGTGTAGACATATCCATGTTCATACAGATGGCGGTGAAGGTATTTCCATGTTCATACAGATAGCGGTGTAGATATTTCCATGTTCATACAGATAGCGGTGTAGATATTTCCATGTTCATCCAGATGGCTGTGTAGATATATCCATGTTCATACAGATGGTGGTGAAGAAATTTCCATGTGCATACAGATAGCGGTGTAGCTATTTCCATGTTCATACAGATAGCGGTGTATGTATTTCCATGTTCATACAGACAGCGGTGTAGATATTTCCATGTTCATACAGATAGCGGTGTAAATATTTCCATGTTCATCCAGATGGCTGTGTAGATATATCCATGTTCATACAGATGGCGGTGTAGATATTTCCATGTTCATAGAGATAGCGGTTTAGATATTTCCATGTTCATACAGATTGAGGGGCTGATATTTCCATGTTCATACAGATAGCGGCGCTGATATTTCCATGTTTATACAGGTAGTGGTGTAGATATTTCCATGTTTATACAGGTAGCAGTGTAGATATTTCCATGTTTATACAGATAGCGGTGTGGATATTTCCATGTTTATACAGATAGCGGTGTAGATATCTCCATCTTAATACAGATGGCGGGGTAGATATTAATATGTTTATTCAGATGGCGGTGCAGATATTTCCATGTTCATACAGATGGTGGTGTAGATATTTCCATGTTCATACAGATAGCGGTGTAGTTATTTCCATGTGTAAAGAGATAGCTGAGTAGATATTTCCATGTATATGCAGATAGCTGTGTAGATATTTCTATTTTCATGCTGATAGCGGTTTAGATATTTCCATGTTCAAACAGATAGCGGTGTAGATATTTCCTTGTTCATACAGATAGCGTTGTAGATATTTCCATGCTTATACAGATTGCAGTGAAGATGTATGCATGTTTACACAGATAGCGGTGTAGATATTTCCATGTTCATGCAGATAGCGGTGTAGATATTTCCATGTTCATCCAGATGGCTGTGTAGATATATCCATGTTCATACAGATAGCGGTGTAGATATTTCCATGTTCATACAGATAGAAGTGTAGATTTTCCATGTTCGTACAGATAGCGGTGTAGCTATTTCCATGTTCATGCAGATAGCGGTGTAGATACTTCCATGTTCATAGAGATAGCGGTGTAGATATTTCCATGTTCATACAGATAGCGGTGCTGATATTTCCATGTTTATACAGGTAGCGGTGTAGATATTTCCATGTTTATACAGATAGCGGTGTAGATATTTCCAGGTTTATAAAGATAGCGGTGTAGATATTTCCAAGTTTATACAGATAACGGTGAAGATATCTCCATCTTAATACAGATGGCGGTGTAGATATTTATATGTTCATACAGATGGCAGTGCAGATATTTCCATGTTCATACAGATGGCGGTGTAGATATTTCCATGTTTATAGAGATAGCGGTTTAGTTATTTCCATGTGTAAAGAGATAGGTTTGTAGATATTTCCATGTATATGCAGATAGCTGTGTAGATATTTCTATTTTCATGCAGATAGCGGTTTAGATATTTCCATGTTCGTACAGATAGCGGTGTAGCTATTTCCATGTTCATGCAGATAGCGGTGTAGATACTTCCATGTTCATAGAGATAGCGGTGTAGATATTTCCATGTTCATACAGATAGCGGTGTAGATATTTCCATGTTTATACAGATAGCGGTGAAACGTATGCAAGTTTACACAGATAGCGGTGTAGATATTTCCATGTTCATACAGATCGCGGTGTAGATATTTCCATGTTCATCCAGATGGCTGTGTAGACATATCCATGTTCATACAGATGGCGGTGAAGATAATTCCATGTTCATACAGATAGCGGTGTAGATATTTCCATGTTCATACAGATAGCGGTGTAGATATTTCCAAGTTCATACAGTTGGCTGTGTAGATATATCCATGTGCATACAGATGGCGGTGAATATATTTCCATGTTCATACAGATAGAGGTGTAGATATTTCCATGTTCATACAGATAGCGGTGCAGATATTTCCATGTTCATACAGATAGCGGTGCTGATATTTCCATGTTTATACAGATAGCGTTGTAGATATTTCCATGTTTATACAGATAGCGGTGTAGATATCTCCTTCTTAACACAGATGGCGGTGTACATATTTATATGTTCATACAGATGGCTGTGAAGATATTTCCATGTTCATACAGATGGCGGTGTAGATATTTCCATGTTTATAGAGATAGCGGTGTAGTTATTTCCATGTGTAAAGAGATAGCTTTGTAGATATTTCCATGTATATGCAGATAGCTGTGTAGATAATTCCATTTTCATGCAGACAGCGGTGTATATATATCCATGTTCATACAGATAGCGGTGTAGATATTTCCATGTTAATACAGATTGCGGTGTAGATATTTCCATGTTCAGACAGATAGCGGTGCTGATATTTCCAAGTTTATACAGGTAGCGGTGTAGATATTTCCATGTTTATACAAATAGCGGTGTAGGTATTTCCATGTTATACAGATAGCGGTGTAGATATCTCCATCTTAATACAGATGGCGGAGTAGATATTTCTATGTACATGCAGATGGCGGTGCAGATATTTCCATGTTCATACAGATAGCGGTGTAGTTATTTCCATGTGTAAAGAGATAGCTGTGTAGATATTTCCATGTATATGCAGATAGCTGTGTAGATATTTCCATTTTCATGCAGATAGCGGTTTACATATTTCCATGTTCAAACAGATATCGGTGTAGATATTTCCATGTTCATACAGATAGCGGTGTAGATATTTCCATGTTTATACAGGTAGCGCTGAAGATGTATGCATGTTAACACAGATAGCGGTGTAGATATATCCATGTTCATACAGATAGCGGTGTAGGTATTTCCATGTTCATCCAGATGGCTGTGTAGATATATCCATGTTCATACAGATAGCGGTGTAGTTATTTCCATATTCATACAGATAGTGGTGTAGATATTTCCATGTTCATACAGATAGCGGTGTAGCTATTTCCATGTTCATACAGATAGCGGTGTAGATATTTCCATGTTTGTACAGATAGCGGTGTAGATATTTCCATGTTCATACAGATAGCTGTGCTGATGTTTCCATGTTTATACAGGTAGCGGTGTAGATATTTCCATGTTTATACAGATAGCGGTGTAGATATTTCCATGTTCATACAGATAGCGGTGTAGATATTTCCATGTTTATAGAGATAGCGGTGTAGTTATATCCATGTGTAAAGAGATAGCTGTGTAGATATTTCCATGTATATGCAGATAGCTGTGTAGATATTTCCATTTTCATGCAGACAGTGGTGTAGATATTTCCATGTTCAAACAGATAGCGGTGTAGATATTTCCATGTTCATACATATAGCGGTGTAGATATTTCCATGTTCATACAGATAGCGGTGTAGATATTTCCATGTTCATACAGGTA
Organism: Gorilla gorilla gorilla; assembly: GCF_029281585.2. Lineage (NCBI taxonomy): Eukaryota > Metazoa > Chordata > Mammalia > Primates > Hominidae > Gorilla > Gorilla gorilla. The sequence goes on from NC_073236.2 coordinate 142,095,220, forward strand.
GCGGTGTAGATATTTCCATGTTCATACAGATAGCGGTGCTGTTATTTCCATGTTTATACAGGTAGCGGTGTAGATATTTCCATGTTTATACAGATAGCGGTGTAGATATTTCCATGTTTATACAGATAGCGTAGTAGATATTTCCATGTTTATACAGATAGCGGTGTACATATCTCCATGTTAATACAGATGGCGGTGTAGATATTTATATGTTCATACAGATGGCGGTGCAGATATTTCCATATTCATACAGATAGCGGTGTAGCTATTTCCATGTTCATACAGATAGCGGTGTAGATATTTCCATGTTCATCCAGATGGCTGTGTAGACATATCCATGTTCATACAGATGGCAGCGAAGATAATTCCATGTTTATACATCTAGCAGTGTAGATATTTCCATGTTCATACAGATTGCGGTGTAGGTATTTCCATGTTCATACAGATAGAGGGGCTCATATTTCCATGTTCATACAGATAGCGGTGCTGATATTTCCATGTTTATACAGATAGCGGTGTAGATATTTCCATGTTTATACTGATAGCGGTGTAGATATCTCCATCTTAATACAGATGGCCGTGTAGATATTTATATGTTCATACAGATGGCGGTGCAGATATTTCCATGTTCATCCAGATGGCGGTGTAGATATTTCCATGTTCATACGTATAGCGGTGTAGTTATTTCCATGTGTAAGGAGATAGCTGTGTAGATATTTCCATGTATATGCAGATAGCTCTGTAGATATTTCCATTTTCATGCAGATAGCGGTGTAGATATTTCCATGTTCAGATAGCGGTGTAGACATTTCCATGTTCATTCAGATAGCGGTGAAAATATTTCCATGTTTATACAGATTGCGGTGAAGATGTATGCATATTTACACAGATAGCGGTGTAGATATTTCCATGTTCATACAGATAGCGGTGTAGATATTTCCATGTTCATCCAGATGGCTGTGTAGGTATATCCATGTTCATACAGATAGCGGTGTAGATATTTCCATGTTCATACAGGTAGTGGTGTAGATATTTCCATGTTCATACAGATAGCGGTGTAGCTATTTCCATGTTCATACAGATAGCGGTGTAGATATTTCCATGTTCATAGAGATAGCGGTGCAGATATTTCCGTGTTCATACAGATCGCGGTGCTGATATTTCCATGTTTATACAGGTAGCGGTGTAGATATTTCCATGTTTATACAGAGAGCGGTGTAGAAATTTCCATGTTTATACAGATAGCCGTGTAGATATTTCCATGTTTATACAGATAGCGGTGTAGATATCTCCTTAATACAGATGGCAGTGTTGATATATATATGTTCATACAGATGGCAGTGAAGATATTTCCATGTTCATACAGATGGCGGTGTAGATATTTCCATGTTTATAGATATAGCGGTGTAGTTATTTCCATGTGTAAAGAGATAGCTGTGTAGATATTTCCATGTATATGCAGATAGCTTTGTAGATATTTCCATTTTCATACAGATAGCGGTGTAGATATTTACATGTTCAAACAGATAGCGGTGTAGATATTTCCATGTTCATACAGATAGCGGTGTAGATATTTCCATGTTCATACAGATAGCGGTGTAGATATTTCCATGTTCATACAGATAGCGGTGTAGATATTTCCATGTTCATAGAGATAGCGGTGCTGATATTTCCATGTTTATGCAGATAGCGGTGCTGATGTTTCCATGTTTATACAGGTAGCAGTGTAGATATTTCCATGTTTATTCAGATAGCAGTGTAGATATCTCCATCTTAATACAGATGACGGTGTAGATATTTATATGTTCATACAGATGGCGGTGCAGATATTTCCATGTTCATACAGATGGCGGTGTAGATATTTCCATGTTCATACAGATAGCGGTGTAGTTATTTCCATGTGTAAAGAGATAGATGTGTAGATATTTCCATGTATATGCAGATAGCTGTGTAGATAGTTCCATTTTCATGCAGATAGTGATGTATATATTTCCATCTTCAAACAGATAGCGGTGTACATATTTCCATGTTCATACAGATAGCGGTGTAGATATTTCCAAGTTTTTACAGACAGCGGTGAAGCTGTATGCATGTTTACACAGATAGCGGTGTGGAGATTTCCATGTTCATACAGAGGGCTGTGTAGATATATCCATGTTCATACAGATAGCGGTGTAGATATTTCCATGTTCATACAGATAGCCGTGTAGATATTTCCATGTTCATCCAGATGGCTGCGTAGATATATCCATGTTCATACCGATGGCGGTGAAGATATTTCCATGTCCATACAGATAGTGGTGAAGATATTTCCATGTTCATACAGATAGCGGTGTAGCTATTTCCATGTTCATACAGATAGCGGTGTATGTATTTCCATGTTCATAAAGATAGCAGTGCAGATATTTCCATGTTCATACAGATAGCAGTGTAGATATTTCCATGTTCATCCAGGAGGCTGTGAAGATATATCCATGTTCATACAGATGGCGGTGAAGATATTTCCATGTTCATACAGATAGCGGTGTAGTTATTTCCATGTGTAAAGAGATAGCTGTGTAGATATTTCCATGTATATGCAGATAGCTGTGTGGATATTTCCATTTTCATGCAGATAGCGGTTTAGAGATTTTCATGTTCAAACAGATAGCGGTGTAGATATTTCCATGTTCATAGAGATAGCGGTGTAGATATTTCCATGTTCATACAGATAGAGGGGCTGATATTTCCATGTTCATACAGATAGCGGTGCTGATATTTCCATGTTTATACAGGTAGCGGATTAGATATTTCCATGTTTATACAGGTAGCAGTGTAGATATTTCCATGTTTATACAGAGAGCGGTGTAGATATATCGATGTTTATACAGATAGCGGTGTAGATATCTCCTTCTTAATACAGATGGCGGTGTAGATACTTATATGTTCATACAGATGGCGGTGCAGATATTTCCGTGTTCATACAGATGGCTGTTTAGATATTTCCATGTTCATACAGATAGCGGTGTAGTTATTTCCATGTGTAAAGAGATAGCTGTGTAGATATTTCCATGTATATGCAGATATCGGTGTAGATATTTCCATTTTCATGCTGATAGCGGTTTAGATATTTCCATGATCAGATAGCGTTGTAGATATTTCCATGTTCATTCAGATAGCGGTGTAGCTATTTCCATGCTTTTGCAGATTGCGGTGAAGATGTATGCATGTTTACACAAATAGCGGTGTAGATATTTCCATGTTCATGCAGATAGCGGTGTAGATATTTCCATGTTCATCCAGATGGCTGTGTAGATATATCCATGTTCATACAGATAGCGGTGTAGATATTTCCATGTTCATTGATATAGCGGTGTAGATATTTCCAGGTTCATACAGATAGCATTGCTGATATTTCCATGTTTATACAGGTAGCGGTGTAGGTATTTCCATGTTTATACAGATAGCGGTGTAGATATTTCCATGTTTATACAGATAGCTGTGTAGATATATCCATGTTTATACAGATAGCGGTGTAGATATCTCCATCTTAATACAGATGGCTGTGTAGATATTTATATGTTCATACAGATGGCAGTGCAGATATTTCCATATTCATACAGATCGCGGTGTAGATATTTCCATGTGCATCCAGATGGCTGTGTAGACATATCCATGTTCATACAGATGGCGGTGAAGATATTTCCATGTTCATACAGATAGCGGTGTACATATTTCCATGTTCATACATATAGCGGTGTAGATATTTCCATGATCATACAGATGGCTGTGTAGATATATCCATGTTCATACTTTTGGCGGTGAAGTTATTTCCATGTTCATACAGATAGCGGTGTAGATATTTCCATGTTCATACAGATAGCGGTGTAGATATTTCCATGTTCATACTGATAGCGGTGCTGATATTTCCATGTTTATACACGTAGCGGTGTAGATATTTCCATGTTTATACAGATAGCGGTGTAGATATTTCCATGTTTATACAGATAGCGGTGTAGATATCTCCTTCTTAATACAGATGGCGGTGCAGATATTTATATGTTCATACACATGGCGGGGCAGATATTTCCATGTTCATACAGATGGCAGTGTAGATATTTCCATGTTCACACAGATAGCGGTGTAGATATTTCCATGTTCATACAGATGGCGGTGCAGATATTTCCATGTTCATACTGATAGCGGTGCTGATATTTCCATTTTTATACAGATAGCGGTGTAGATATTTCCATGTTTATACAGATAGCGGTGTAGATATCTCCTTAATACAGATGGCGGTGTAGATATTTATATGTTCATGCAGATGGCACTGAAGATATTTCCATGTTCATACAGATGGCGGTGTAGATATTTCCATGTTTTTAGAGATAGCGGTGTAGTTATTTCCATGTGTAGAGAGATAGCTTTGTAGATATTTCCATGTATTTGCAGATCGCTGTGTAGATATTTCCATTTTCATGCAGATAGCGGTGTAGATATTTCCATGTTCAGATAGCGGTGTAGATATTTCCATGTTCATGCAGATAGCAGTGTAGATATTTCCATGTTTGTACAGATAGCGGTGAAGATGTATGCATGTTTATACAGATAGCGGTGTAGATATTTCCACGTTCATCCAGATGGCTGTGTTGATATATCCATGTTCATACAGATGGCGGTGAAGATATTTCCATGTTTATACAGATAGCGGTGTAGTTATTTCCGTGTGTAAAGAGATAGCTGTGTAGATATTTCCATGTATATGCAGATAGCTGTGTAGATATTTCCATTTTCATGCAGATAGCGTTTTAGATATTTCCATGTTCAAACAGATAGCGGTGTAGATATTTCCATGTTCATAGAGAGAGCGGTTTAGATATTTCCATGTTCATACAGATAGCGGTGTAGATATTTCCATGTTTATACAGATAGCGGTGAAGATGTATGCATGTTTACACAGATAGCGGTGTAGAGATTTCCATGTTCATCCAGAGGGCTGCGTAGATATATCCATGTTCATACAGATAGCGGTGTAGATATATCCATGTTCACACAGATAGCGGTGTAGATATTTCCATGTTCATACAGATAGCGGTGCAGATATTTCCATGTTCATCCAGATGGCTGCCTAGATATATCCATGTTCATACCGATGGCGGTGAAGATATTTCCATGTCCATACAGATAGCGGTGTAGATATTTCCATGTTCATACAGATAGCGGTGTAGCTATTTCCATGTTCATACAGATAGCGGTGTATGTATTTCCAAGTTCATACAGATAGCAGTGCAGATATTTCCATGTTCATACAGATAGCGGTGTAGATATTTCCATGTTCATCCAGGAGGCTGTGAAGATATATCCATGTTCATACAGATGGCGGTGAAGATATTTCCATGTTCATACAGATAGCGGTGTAGTTATTTCCATGTGTAAAGAGATAGCTGTGTAGATATTTCCATGTATATGGAGATAGCTGTGTGGATATTTCCATTTTCATGCAGATAGCGTTTTAGAGATTTTCATGTTCAAACAGATAGCGGTGTGGATATTTCCATGTTCATAGAGATAGCGGTGTAGATATTTCCATGTTCATACAGATAGAGGGGCTGATATTTCCATGTTCATACAGATAGCGGTGCTGATATTTCCATGTTCATACAGATAGCGGTGCTGATATTTCCATGTTTATACAGGTAGCGGATTAGATATTTCCATGTTTATACAGGTCGCAGTGTAGATATTTCCATGTTTATACAGAGAGCGGTGTAGATATATCCATGTTTATACAGATAGCGGTGTAGATATCTCCTTAATACAGATGGCGGTGTAGATATTCATATGTTCATACAGATGGCGGTGCAGATATTTCCGTGTTCATACAGATGGCTGTTTAGATATTTCCATGTTCATACAGATAGCGGTGTAGTTATTTCCATGTGTAAAGAGATAGCTGTGTAGATATTTCCATGTATATGCAGATAGTGGTGTAGATATTTCCATTTTCATGCTGATAGCGGTTTAGATATTTCCATGATCAAACAGATAGCGTTGTAGATATTTCCATGTTCATTCAGATAGCGGTGTAGCTATTTCCATGCTTTTGCAGATTGCGGTGAAGATGTATGCATGTTTACACAAATAGCGGTGTAGATATTCCCATGTTCATGCAGATAGCGGTGTAGATATTTCCATGTTCATCCAGATGGCTGTGTAGATATATCCATGTTCATACAGATAGCGGTGTAGATATTTCCATGTTCGTTGATATAGCGGTGTAGATATTTCCATGTTCATACAGATAGCGGTGTAGTTATTGCCATTGGTGAAGAGATAGCTGTGTAGATATTTCCATGTTTATACAGATAGCGGTGAAGATGTATGCATGTTTACACAGATAGCGGTGTAGATATTTCCATGTTCATACAGATAGCGGTGTAGATATTTCCATGTCCATCCAGATGGCTGTGTAGATATATCCATGTTCATACAGATAGCGGTGTAGTTATTTCCATATTCATACAGATAGTGGTGTAGATATTTCCATGTTCAGATAGCGGTGTAGCTATTTCCATGTTCATACAGACAGCGGTGTATATATTTCCATGTTCGTACAGATAGCGGTGTAGATATTTCCATGTTCATACAGATAGCTGTGCTATTTCCATGTTTATACAGGTAGCGGTGTAGATATTTCCATGTTTATACAGATAGCGGGGTAGATATTTCCATGTTTATACAGATAGCGGTGTAGATACTTCCAGGTTTATACAGATAGCGTTGCAGATATCTCCTACTTAATACAGATGGCGGTGTAGATATTTATATGTTCATACAGATGGCGGTGCAGATATTTCCATGTTCATACAGATGGCGGTGTAGATATTTCCATGTTTTTAGAGATAGCGGTGTAGTTATTTCCATGTGTAAAGAGATAGCTGTGTAGATATTTCCATGTATATACAGATTTCTGTGTAGATATTTACATTTTCATGCAGACAGCGGTGTAGATATTTCCATGTTCAAACAGATAGCGGTGTAGATATTTCCATGTTCATACATATAGCGGTGTAGATATTTCCATGTTTATACAGATAGCGGTGTAGATATTTCCATGTTTATACTGATAGCGGTGTAGATATCTCCATCTTAAAACAGATGGCGGTGTAGATATTTATAAGTTCATACAGATGGCGGTGCAGATTTTTCCATGTTCATACAGATAGCGGAGTAGCTATTTCCATGTTCATACAGATAGCGGTGTAGATATTTCCATGTTCCTCCAGATGGCTGTGTAGACATATCCATGTTCACACAGATGGCGGTGAAGATAATTCCATGTTCATACATCTAGCGGTGTAGGTATTTCCATGTTCATACAGATAGCGGTGTAGATATTTCCATGTTCATACAGATAGAGGGGCTGATATTTCCATGTTCATACAGATAGCGGTGCTGATATTTCCATGTTTATACAGATAGCGGTGTAGACATTTCCATGTTTATACAGATAGCGGTGTAGATATCTCCATCTTAATACAGATGGTGGTGTAGATGTTTATATGTTCATACAGATGGCTGTGCAGATATTTCCATGTTCATACAGATAGCGGTGTAGTTATTTCCATGTGTAAAGAGATAGCTGTGCAGATATTTCCAGGAATATGCAGATAGCTGTGTAGATATTTCCATTTTCATGCAGATAGCAGTTTAGATATTTCCATGTTCAAACAGATAGCGGTGTAGCTATTTCCACGTTCATACAGATAGCGGTGTAGATATTTCCATGTTCATCCAGATGGTTGTGCAGATATATCCATGTTCATACAGATAGCTGTGTAGATATTTCCATGTTCATACAGATAGCAGTGTAGATATTTCCATGTTCATACAGATAGCGGTGTAGATATTTCCATGTTCATACAGATAGCTGTGTAGCTATTTCCATGTTCATACAGATAGCGGTGTAGATATTTCCATGTTCATCCAGATGGCTGTGTAGATATATCCATGTTCATACAGATGGCAGTGAAGATAATTCCATGTTCATACAGATAGCGGTGTAGATATTTCCATGTTCATCCAGATGGCTGTGTAGATATATCCATGTTCATACAGATGGCAGTGAAGATAATTCCATGTTCATACAGATAGCGGTGTAGATATTTCCATGTTCATACAGATATCGGTGCTGATATTTCCATGTTTATACAGGTAGCGGTGTAGATATTTCCATGTTTATACAGATAGTGGTGTAGATATTTCCATGTTTATACAGATAGCGGTGTAGATATTTCCATGTTTATACAGATAGCGGTGTAGATATCTCCATCTTAATACAGATGGCGGTGTAGATATTTATATGTTCATACAGATGGCGGTGCAGATATTTCCATGTTCATACAGATAGCGGAGTAGCTATTTCCATGTTCATACAGATAGCGGTGTAGATATTTCCATGTTCCTCCAGATGGCTGTGTAGACATATCCATGTTCACACAGATGGCGGTGAAGATAATTCCATGTTCATACATGTAGCGGTGTAGATATTTCCATGTTCATACACATAGCGGTGTAGATATTTCCATGTTCATACAGATAGAGGGGCTGATATTTCCATGTTCATACAGATAGCGGTGCTGAAATTTCCATGTTTATACAGGTAGCGGTGTAGATATCTCCATGTTCATACAGATAGCGGTGTAGATATTTCCATGTTCATACAGATATCAGTGTAGATATTTCCATGTTCATACAGATATCGGTGTAGATATTTCCATGTTCATACAGGTAGCTGTGTAGCTATTTCCATGTTCATACAGATAGCGGTGTAGATATTTCCAGGTTCATCCAGATGGCTGTGTAGATATATCCATGTTCATACAGATGGCGGTGAAGATAATTCCATGTTCATACAGATAGCGGTGTAGATATTTCCATGTTCATACAGATAGTGGTGTAGATATTTCCATGTTCATACAGATAGCGGTGCTGATATTTCCATGTTTATACAGGTAGCGGGGTAGATATTTCCATGTTTATACCGATAGCGGTGTAGATATTTCCATGTTTATACAAATAGCGGTGTAGATATCTCCATCTTAATACAGATGGCCGTGTAGATATTTATATGTTCATACAGATGGCGGTGCAGATATTTCCATGTTCATACAGATGGCAGTGTAGATATTTCCATGTTCATACAGATAGCGGTGTAGTTATTTCCAAGTGTAAAGAGATAGCTGTGTAGATATTTCTATGTATATGCAGATAGCTCTGTAGATATTTCCATTTTCATGCAGATACCGCTGTTGATATTTCCATGTTCAAACAGATAGCGGTGTAGATATTTCCATGTTCACACAGATAGCGGTGTAGATATTTCCATGTTTATACAGATTGCGGTGAAGATCTATGCATATTTACACAGATAGCGGTGTAGATATTTCCATGTTTATACAGATAGCGGTTTAGATATTTCCATGTTCATCCAGATGGCTGTGTAGATATATCCATGTTCATACAGATAGCGGTGTAGATATTTCCATGTTTATACAGATAGCGGTGTAGATATTTCCATGTTTATACATATAGCGGTGCAGATATTTCCAAGTTTATACAGATAGCGGTGTAGATATCTCCATCTTTATATAGATGGGGGTGTAGATATTTATATCTTCATACAGATGGCGGTGCAGATATTTCCATGTTCATACAGATGGCACTGTAGATATTTCCTTGTTTATAGAGATAGCGGTGTAGTTATTTCCATGTGTATAGAGATAGCTTTGTAGATATTTCCATGTATATGCAGATAGCTGTGTAGATATTTCTATTTTCATGCAGATAGCGGTTTAGATATTTAGATGTTCAAACAGATAGCGGTGTAGATATTTCCATGTTCATACAGATAGCGGTGTAGATATTTCCATGTTTATGCAGATAGCGGTGAAGATATATGCATGTTTACACAGATAGCGGTGTAGATATTTCCATGTTCATACAGATCGCGGTGTAGATATTTCCATGTTCATCCAGATGGCTGTGTAGACATATCCATGTTCAAACAGATGGCGGTGAAGATATTTCCATGTTTACACAGATAGCGGTGTAGATATTTCCATGTTCATACAGATAGCGGTGTAGATATTTCCATGTTCATACCGATAGCGGTGCTGATATTTCCATGTTTATACAGGTAGCGGTGTAGATGTTTCCATGTTTATACAGATAGCGGTGTAGATATTTCCATGTTTATACAGATAGCGTTGTAGATATCTCCTTCTTAATACAGATGGCGGTGTAGATGTTTATATGTTCATACAGATGGCGGTGCAGATATTTCCATGTTCATACAGAGGGCGGTGTAGATATTTCCATGTTTATATAGGGGTGTAGTTATATCCATGTGTAAAGAGATAGCTGTGTAGATCTTTCCACGTATATGCAGATAGCTGTGTAGATATTTCCATTTTCATGCAGACAGCGGTTTAGATATTTCCATGTTCAAACAGATAGCGGTGTAGATATTTCCATGTTCATACAGATAGCGGTGAAGATATTTCCATGTTCATACAGATAGCGGTGTAGATATTTCCATGTTCATACAGATAGCGGTGTAGATATTTCCATGTTAATACATATAGCGGTGCTGATATTTCCACGTTTATACAGGTAGCGGTGTAGATATTTCCATGTTTATACAGATAGCGGTGTAGATATTTCCATGTTTATACAGATATCGGTGTAGATATTTCCATGTTTATACAGATAGCGGTGTAGATATTTCCATGTTTATACAGATAGCGGTGTAGATATCTCCATCTTAATACAGATGGCCGTGTAGATATTTATATGTTCATACAGTTGGAGGTGCAGATATTTCCATGTTCATACAGATGGCGGTGTAGATATTTCCATGTTCATACAGATAGCGGTGTAGTTATTTCCATGTGTAAAGAGATAGCTGTGTAGATATTTCCATGAATATGCAGATAGCAGTGTAGATATTTCCATTTTCATGCAGATAGCGGTGTAGATATTTCCATGTTCAAACAGATAGCGGTGTAGATATTTCCATGTTCATACAGATAGCGGTGTAGATATTTCCATGTTCATACAGATAGCAGTGTAGATATTTCCATGTTTATACAGATAGCGGTGAAGATGTATGCATGTTTACACAGATAGCGGTGTAGATATTTCCTTGTTCAAACAGCGGTGTAGATATTTCCATGTTCATACAGATAGCGGTGTAGATATTTCCATGTTTATACAGATTGCGGTGAAGATATATGCATATTTACACAGATAGTGGTGTAGATATTTCCTTGTTCATACAGATAGCAGTGTAGATATTTCCATGTTCATCCAGATGGCTGTGTAGATATATGCATGTTCATACAGATGGCGGTGAAGATATTTCCATGTTCATACAGATAGCGGTGTAGTTATTTCCATGTGTAAAGAGATAGCTGTGTAGATATTTCCATGTATATGCAGATAGCTGTGTAGATATTTTCATTTTCATGCAGATAGCGGTTTAGATATTTCCATGTTTAAACAGATAGCGGTGTAGATATTTCCATGTTCATAGAGATGGCGGTGTAGATATTTCAATGTTCATACAGATAGCGGTGCTGATATTTCCATGTTTATACAGGTAGCGGTGTAGATATTTCCAAGTTTATACAGAGAGCGGTGAAGATAACTCCATCTTAAAGCAGATGGCAGTGTAGATATTTATATGTTCATACAGATGGCGGTGCAGATATTTCCATGTTCATACAGATGGCGCTGTAGATCTTTCCATGTTTATAGAGATTGTGGTGCAGTTATTTTTGTGTGTATAGAGATAGCTTTGTATATATTTCCATGTATATGCAGATAGCGGTGTAGATATTTCTATTTTCATGCAGATAGGGGTTTAGATATTTCCATATTCAAACAGATAGCGGTGTAGATATTTCCATGTTCATACAGATGGCTGTGTAGACATATCCATGTTCATACAGATGGCGGTGAAGATATTTGCATGTTCATACAGACAGCAGTATAGTTATTTCGATGTTCATACAGATAGCGGTGTAGATATTTCCATGCTCATACAGATGGCTGTGTAGATATATCCATGTTCATACAGATGACGGTGAAGATATTTCCATGTTCATACAGATAGCGGTGTAGATATTTCCATGTTCATACAGATAGTGGTGTAGATATTTCCATGTTCATACCGATAGCGGTGCTGATATTTCCATGTTTATACAGGTAGCGGTGTAGATATTTCCATGTTTATACAGATAGCGGTGTAGATATCTCCTTCTTAATACAGATGGCGGTGTAGATGTTTATATGTTTATACAGATGGCCGTGCAGATATTTCCATGTGCATACAGATGGCGGTGTAGATATTTCCAAGTTTATAGGGATAGCGGTGTACTTATTTCCATGTGTAAAGAGGTAGCTGTGTAGATATTTCCATCTATATGCAGATAGCTGTGTAGATATTTCCATTGTCATGCAGACAGCGGTGTAGATATTTCCATGTTCAAACAGATAGCGGTGTAGATATTTCCATGTTCATACAGATAGCGGTGTAGATATTTCCATGTTCATACAGATGACGGTGAAGATATTTCCATGTTCATACAGATAGCGGTGTAGATATTTCCATGTTCATACAGATAGTGGTGTAGATATTTCCATGTTCATACCGATAGCGGTGCTGATATTTCCATGTTTATACAGGTAGCGGTGTAGATATTTCCATGTTTATACAGATAGTGGTGTAGATATCTCCTTCTTAATACAGATGGCGGTGTAGATGTTTATATGTTTATACAGATGGCCGTGCAGATATTTCCATGTGCATACAGATGGCGGTGTAGATATTTCCAAGTTTATAGGGATAGCGGTGTACTTATTTCCATGTGTAAAGAGGTAGCTGTGTAGATATTTCCATCTATATGCAGATAGCTGTGTAGATATTTCCATTGTCATGCAGACAGCGGTGTAGATATTTCCATGTTCAAACAGATAGCGGTGTAGATATTTCCATGTTCATACAGATAGCGGTGTAGATATTTCCATGTTCATACAGATAGCGGTGTAGATATTTCCATGTTCATACAGATAGCGGTGTAGATATTTCCATGTTCATACATATAGCGGTGCTGATATTTCCTTGTTTATACAGGTAGCGGTGTAGATATTTCCATGTTCATACAGATAGCGGTGTAGATATTTCCATGTTCATACAGATAGCGGTGTAGATATTTCCATGTTAATACATATAGCGGTGCTGATATTTCCACGTTTATACAGGTAGCGGTGTAGATATTTCCATGTTTATACAGATAGCGGTGTAGATATTTCCATGTTTATACAGATATCGGTGTAGATATTTCCATGTTTATACAGATAGCGGTGTAGATATTTCCATGTTTATACAGATAGCGGTGTAGATATCTCCATCTTAATACAGATGGCCGTGTAGATATTTATATGTTCATACAGTTGGAGGTGCAGATATTTCCATGTTCATACAGATGGCGGTGTAGATATTTCCATGTTCATACAGATAGCGGTGTAGTTATTTCCATGTGTAAAGAGATAGCTGTGTAGATATTTCCATGAATATGCAGATAGCAGTGTAGATATTTCCATTTTCATGCAGATAGCGGTGTAGATATTTCCATGTTCAAACAGATAGCGGTGTAGATATTTCCATGTTCATACAGATAGCGGTGTAGATATTTCCATGTTCATACAGATAGCAGTGTAGATATTTCCATGTTTATACAGATAGCGGTGAAGATGTATGCATGTTTACACAGATAGCGGTGTAGATATTTCCTTGTTCAAACAGCGGTGTAGATATTTCCATGTTCATACAGATAGCGGTGTAGATATTTCCATGTTTATACAGATTGCGGTGAAGATATATGCATATTTACACAGATAGTGGTGTAGATATTTCCATGTTCATACAGATAGCAGTGTAGATATTTCCATGTTCATCCAGATGGCTGTGTAGATATATGCATGTTCATACAGATGGCGGTGAAGATATTTCCATGTTCATACAGATAGCGGTGTAGTTATTTCCATGTGTAAAGAGATAGCTGTGTAGATATTTCCATGTATATGCAGATAGCTGTGTAGATATTTTCATTTTCATGCAGATAGCGGTTTAGATATTTCCATGTTTAAACAGATAGCGGTGTAGATATTTCCATGTTCATAGAGATGGCGGTGTAGATATTTCAATGTTCATACAGATAGCGGTGCTGATATTTCCATGTTTATACAGGTAGCGGTGTAGATATTTCCAAGTTTATACAGAGAGCGGTGAAGATAACTCCATCTTAAAGCAGATGGCAGTGTAGATATTTATATGTTCATACAGATGGCGGTGCAGATATTTCCATGTTCATACAGATGGCGCTGTAGATCTTTCCATGTTTATAGAGATTGTGGTGCAGTTATTTTTGTGTGTATAGAGATAGCTTTGTATATATTTCCATGTATATGCAGATAGCGGTGTAGATATTTCTATTTTCATGCAGATAGGGGTTTAGATATTTCCATATTCAAACAGATAGCGGTGTAGATATTTCCATGTTCATACAGATGGCTGTGTAGACATATCCATGTTCATACAGATGGCGGTGAAGATATTTGCATGTTCATACAGACAGCAGTATAGTTATTTCGATGTTCATACAGATAGCGGTGTAGATATTTCCATGCTCATACAGATGGCTGTGTAGATATATCCATGTTCATACAGATGACGGTGAAGATATTTCCATGTTCATACAGATAGCGGTGTAGATATTTCCATGTTCATACAGATAGTGGTGTAGATATTTCCATGTTCATACCGATAGTGGTGCTGATATTTCCATGTTTATACAGGTAGCGGTGTAGATATTTCCATGTTTATACAGATAGCGGTGTAGATATCTCCTTCTTAATACAGATGGCGGTGTAGATGTTTATATGTTTATACAGATGGCCGTGCAGATATTTCCATGTGCATACAGATGGCGGTGTAGGTATTTCCAAGTTTATAGGGATAGCGGTGTACTTATTTCCATGTGTAAAGAGGTAGCTGTGTAGATATTTCCATCTATATGCAGATAGCTGTGTAGATATTTCCATTGTCATGCAGACAGCGGTGTAGATATTTCCATGTTCAAACAGATAGCGGTGTAGATATTTCCATGTTCATACAGATAGCGGTGTAGATATTTCCATGTTCATACAGATGACGGTGAAGATATTTCCATGTTCATACAGATAGCGGTGTAGATATTTCCATGTTCATACAGATAGTGGTGTAGATATTTCCATGTTCATACCGATAGCGGTGCTGATATTTCCATGTTTATACAGGTAGCGGTGTAGATATTTCCATGTTTATACAGATAGTGGTGTAGATATCTCCTTCTTAATACAGATGGCGGTGTAGATGTTTATATGTTTATACAGATGGCCGTGCAGATATTTCCATGTGCATACAGATGGCGGTGTAGATATTTCCAAGTTTATAGGGATAGCGGTGTACTTATTTCCATGTGTAAAGAGGTAGCTGTGTAGATATTTCCATCTATATGCAGATAGCTGTGTAGATATTTCCATTGTCATGCAGACAGCGGTGTAGATATTTCCATGTTCAAACAGATAGCGGTGTAGATATTTCCATGTTCATACAGATAGCGGTGTAGATATTTCCATGTTCATACAGATAGCGGTGTAGATATTTCCATGTTCATACAGATAGCCGTGTAGATATTTCCATGTTCATACATATAGCGGTGCTGATATTTCCTTGTTTATACAGGTAGCGGTGTAGATATTTCCATGTTTATACAGATAGCGGTGTAGATATTTCCATGTTTTTACAGATAGCGGTGTAGATATTTCCATGTTTATTCAGATAGCGGTGTAGATATCTCCATCTTAATACAGATGGCAGTGTAGTTATTTATATGTTCATACAGTTGGCGGTGCATATATTTCCATGTTCATACAGATGGCGGTGTAGATATTTCCATGTTCATACAGATAGCGGTGTAGTTATTTCCATGTGTAAAGAGATAGCTGTGTAGATATTTCCATGTATATGCATATAGCAGTGCAGATATTTCCATTTTCATGCATATAGCGGTGTAGATATTTCCATGTTCAAACAGATAGCGGTGTAGATATTTCCATGTTCATACAGATAGCGGTGTAGATATCTCCATGTTCATACAGATAGCAGTGTAGATATTTCCATGTTTATACAGATAGCGGTGAAGATGTATGCATGTTTACACAGATAGCGGTGTAGATATTTCCATGTTCAAACAGATAGCGGTGTAGATATTTCCATGTTCATACAGATAGAGGTGTAGATATTTCCATGTTTATACAGATTGCGGTGAAGATGTATGCATATTTACACAGATAGCGGTGTAGATATTTCCATGTTCATACAGATAGCGGTGTAGATATTTCCATGTTCATCCAGATGGCTGTGTAGATATATCCATGTTCATACAGATAGCGGTGTAGATATTTCCATTTTCATATAGGTAGTGGTGTAGATATTTCCATGTTCATACAGATAGCGGTGTAGCTATTTCCATGTTCATACAGATAGCAGTGTAGATATTTCCATGTTCATAGAGATAGTGGTGTAGATATTCCCATGTTCAAACAGATAGCAGTGCTGATATTTCCATGTTTATACAGGTAGCGGTGTAGATATTTCCATGTTTATACAGATAGCGGTGTCGATATTTCCAAGTTTATACATATAGCGGTGTAGATATTTCCAAGTTTATACAGATAGCGGTGTAGATATCTCCATCTTAATATAGATGGGGGTGTAGATATTTATATCTTCATACAGATGGCGGTGCAGATATTTACATGTTCATACAGGTGGTGGTGTAGATATTTGCATGTTTATAGAGATAGCGCTGTAGTTATTTCCATGTGTAAAGAGATAGCTGTGTAGATATTTCCATGAATATGCAGATCGCTGTGTAGATATTTCCATTTTCATGCAGATAGCGGTGTAGATATTTCCATGTTCAAACAGATAGCGGTGTAGATATTTCCACGTTCATGCAGATAGCAGTGTAGATATTTCCATGTTTATACAGATGGCGGTGAAGATGTATGCATGTTTACACAGATAGCGGAGTAGATATTTCCATGTTCATACAGATAGCGGTGTAGATATTTCCATGTTCATCCAGATGGCTCTGTAGATATATCCATGTTCATACAGATGGCGGTGAAGATATTTCCATGTTCATACAAATAGCGGTGTAGTTATTTCCATGTGTAAAGAGGTAGCTGTGTAGATATTTCCATATATATGCAGATAGCTGTGTACATATTTCTATTTTCATGCAGGTAGCGGTTTAGATATTTCCATGTTCAAACAGAAAGCGGTGTAGATATTTCCATGTTCATAGAGATAGCGGTGTAGATATTTCCATGTTCATACAGATAGCGGTGCTGATATTTCCATGTTTATACAGGTAGCGGTGTAGATATTTCCATGTTTATACAGGTAGCGGTGTAGATATTTCCATGTTTATACAGATAGCGGTGTAGATATTTCCAAGTTTATAAAGAGAGCGGTGAAGATATCTCCATCTTAAAGCAGATGGCGGTGTAGATATTTATATGTTCATACAGATGGCGGTGCAGATATTTCCATGTTCATACAGATGGCGCTGTAGATATTTCCATGTTTATAGAGATAGCGGTGTAGTTATTTCCATGTGTATAGAGATAGCTTTGTAGATATTTCCATGTATATGCAGATAGCTGTGTAGATATTTCTATTTTCATGCAGATAGGGGTTTAGATATTTCCATGTTCAAACAGATAGCGGTGTAGATATTTCCATGTTCATACAGATAGCGGTGTAGATATTTCCATGTTTATACAGATAGCGGTGAAGATGTATGCATGTTTACACAGATAGCGGTGTAGATATTTCCATGTTCATACAGATCGCGGTGTAGATATTTCCATGTTCATCCAGATGGCTGTGTAGACATATCCATGTTCATAAAGATGGCGGTGAAGATATTTCCATGTTCATACAGACAGCGGTGTAGATATTTCCATGTTCATACAGATAGCGGTGTAGATATTTCCATGTTCATACAGATGGCTGTGTAGATGTATCCATGTTCATACAGATGACGGTGAATACATTTCCGTGTTCATTCAGATAGCGGTGTAGATATTTCCATGTTCATACAGATAGCTGTGTAGATATTTCCATGTTCATACCGATAGCGGTGCTGATATTTCCATGTTTATACAGGTAGCGGTGTAGATATTTCCATGTTTATACAGATAGCGGTGTAGATATTTCCATGTTTATACAGATAGCGGTGTACACATTTCCATGTTTATACAGATAGCGGTGTAGATATCTCCATCTTAATACAGATGGCGGTGTAGATATTTATATGTTCAGACAGATGGCTGTGCAGATATTTCCATGTTCATACAGATAGCGGTGTAGTTATTTCCATGTGTAAAGAGATAGCTGTGCAGATATTTCCATGTATATGCAGATAGCTGTGTAGATATTTCCATTTTCATGCAGATAGCGGTTTAGATATTTCCATTTTCATGCAGATACCGGTGTAGATATTTCCATGTTCAAACAGATAGCGGTGTAGATATTTCCATGTTCACACAGATAGCGGTGTAGATATTTCCATGTTTATACAGATTGCGGTGAAGATGTATGCATATTTACACAGATAGCAGTGTAGATATTTCCATGTTCATACAGATAGCGGTGTAGATATTTCCATGTTCATCCAGATGGCTGTGTAGATAAATCCATTTTCATACAGATAGCGGTGTAGATATTTCCATGTTCATACAGGTAGTGGTGTAGATATTTCCATGTTCATACAGATAGCGGTGTAGCTATTTCCATGTTCATATAGATAGTGGTGTAGATATTTCCATGTTCATAGAGATAGCGGTGTAAGTATTTCCATGTTCATACAGATAGCTGTGCTGATATTTCGATGTTAATACAGGTAGCGGTGTAGATATTTCCATGTTTATACAGATAGCGGTGTAGATATTTCCAAGTTTATACAGATAGCGGTGTAGATATCTCCATCTTAATATAGATGGGGGTGTAGATATTTATATCTTCATACAGATGGCGGTGCAGATATTTCCATGTTCATACAGATGGCACTGTAGATATTTCCATGTTTATAGAGATAGCGGTGTAGTTATTTCCATGTGTATAGAGATAGCTTTGTAGATATTTCCATGTATATGCAGATAGCAGTGTAGATATTTCTATTTTCATGCAGATAGCGGTTTAGATATTTAGATGTTCAAACAGATAGCGGTGTAGATATTTCCATGTTCATACAGATAGCGGTGTAGATATTTCCATGTTTATACAGATAGCGGTGAAGATGTATGCATGTTTACACAGATAGCGGTGTAGATATTTCCATGTTAATACAGATCGCGGTGTAGATATTTCCATGTTCATCCAGATGGCTGTGTAGACATATCCATGTTCAAACAGATGGCGGTGAAGATATTTCCATGTTTATACATGTAGCGGTGTAGATATTTCCATGTTTATACAGATAGCGGGGTAGATGTTTCCATGTTTATACAGATAGCGGTGTAGATATTTCCATCTTTATACAGATAGCGTTGTAGATATCTCCTTCTTAATACAGATGGCGGTGTAGATGTTTATATGTTCATACAGATGGCGGTGCAGATATTTCCATGATCATACAGATGGCGGTGTAGATATTTCCATGTTTATATAGCGGTGTAGTTATTTCCATGTGTAAAGAGATAGCTGTGTAGATATTTCCATGTATATGCAGATAGCTGTGTAGATATATCCATTTTCATGCAGACAGCGGTGTAGATATTTCCATGTTCAAACAGATAGCGGTGTAGATATTTCCATGTTGATACAGGTAGCGGTGTAGATATTTCCATGTTCATACAGATAGCGGTGTAGATATTTCCATGTTCATACAGATAGCGGTGTAGATATTTCCATGTTCATACATATTGCGGTGCTGATATTTCCATGTTTATACAGGTAGCGGTGTAGATATTTCCATGTTCATATAGATAGCGGTGTACATATTTCCATGTTTATACAGATAGCGGTGTAGATATTTCCATGTTTATACAGATAGCGGTGTAGATATCTCCATCTTAATACAGATGGCGGTGTAGATATTTATATGTTCATACAGATGGCGGTGCAGATATTTCCATGTTCATACAGATGGCGGTGTAGATATTTAAATGTTCATACAGATAGTGGTGTAGTTATTTCCATGTGTAAAGAGATAGCTGTGTAGATATTTCCATGAATATGCAGATAGCAGTGTAGATATTTACATTTTCATGCAGATAGCGGTGTAGATATTTCCATGTTCAAACAGATAGCGGTGTACATATTTCCATGTTCATACAGATAGCAGTGTAGATATTTCCGTGTTTATACAGATAGCGGTGAAGATGTATGCATGTTTACACAGATAGCGGTGTAGATATTTCCATGTTCAAACAGATAGCGGTGTAGATATTTCCATGTTCATACAGATAGAGGTGTAGATATTTCCATGTTTATACAGATTGCGGTGAAGACGTATGCATATTTAAACAGATAGCGGTGTAGATATTTCCATGTTCATACAGATAGCGGTGTGGATATTTCCATCTTCATCCAGATGGCTGTGCAGATATATCCATGTTCATACAGATGGCGGTGAAGATATTTCCATGTTCATACAGATAGCGGTGTAGTTATTTCCATGTGTAAAGAGATAGCTGTGTAGATATTTCCATGTATATGCAGATAGCTGTGTAGATATTTCCATTTTCATGCAGATAGCGGTTTAGATATTTCCATGTTTAAACAGATAGCGGTGTAGATATTTCCATGTTCATACAGATAGCGGTGTAGATATTTCCATGTTCATACAGATAGCGGTGCTGATATTTC
Source organism: Gorilla gorilla gorilla (assembly GCF_029281585.2). Taxonomy (NCBI): domain Eukaryota; kingdom Metazoa; phylum Chordata; class Mammalia; order Primates; family Hominidae; genus Gorilla; species Gorilla gorilla. The sequence goes on from NC_073236.2 coordinate 142,116,248, forward strand.
CATGTTAATACAGGTAGCGGTGTAGATATTTCCAAGTTTATACAGAGAGCGGTGAAGATATCTCCATCTTAAAGCAGATGGCGGTGTAGATATTTATATGTTGATACAGATGGCGGAGCAGGTATTTCCATGTTCATACAGATGGCGCTGTAGATATTTCCATGTTTATAGAGATAGCGGTGCAGTTATTTCCATGTGTATAGAGATAGCTTTGTAGATATTTCCATGTATATGCAGATAGCTGTGTAGATATTTCTATTTTCATGCAGATAGGGGTTTAGATATTTCCATGTTTATACAGATGGCTGTGTAGATATTTCCATGTTCATCCAGATGGCTGTGTAGACATATCCATGTTCATACAGATGGCGGTGAAGATATTTCCATGTTCATACAGACAGCGGTATAGATATTTCCATGTTCATACAGATAGCGGTGTAGATATTTCCATGTTCATACAGATGGCTGTGTAGATATATCCATGTTCATACAGATGACGGTGAAGATATTTCCATGTTCATACAGATAGCGGTGTAGATATTTCCATGTTCACAGATAGCGGTGTAGATATTTCCATGTTCATACCGATAGCGGTGCTGATATTTCCATGTTTATACAGGTAGCGGTGTAGACATTTCCATGTTTATACAGATAGCGGTGTAGATATCTCCTTCTTAATACAGATGGCGGTGTAGATGTTTATATATTCATACAGATGGCGGTGCATATATTTCCATGTGCATACAGATGGCTGTGTAGATATTTCCAAGTTTATAGGGATAGCGGTGTAGTTATTTCCATGTGTAAAGAGGTAGCTGTGTAGATATTTCCATGTATATGCAGATAGCTGTGTAGATATTTCCATTTTCATGCAGACAGTGGTGTAGATATTTCCATGTTCAAACAGATAGCGGTGTAGATATTTCCATGTTCATACACATAGCCGTGTAGATATTTCCATGTTCATACAGATAGCGGTGTAGATATTTCCATGTTCATACAGATAGCGGTGTAGATATTTCCATGTTCATACATATAGCGGTGCTGATATTTCCTTGTTTATACAGGTAGCGGTGAAGATATTTCCATGTTTATACAGATAGCGGTGTAGATATTTCCATGTTTATACAGATAGCGGTGTAGATATTTCCATGTTTATTCAGATAGCGGTGTAGATATCTCCATCTTAATACAGATGGCGGTGTAGTTATTTATATGTTCATACAGTTGGCGGTGCATATATTTCCATGTTCATACAGATGGCGGTGTAGATATTTCCATGTTCATACAGATAGTGGTGTAGTTATTTCCATGTGTAAAGAGATAGCTGTGTAGATATTTCCATGTATATGCAGATAGCAGTGTAGATATTTCCATTTTCTTGCAGATAGCGGTGTAGATATTTCCATGTTCAAACAGATAGCGGTGTAGATATTTCCATGTTCATACAGATAGCGGTGTAGATATTTCCATGTTCATACAGATAGCAGTGTAGATATTTCCGTGTTTATACAGATAGCGGTGAAGATGTATGCATGTTTACACAGATAGCGGTGTAGATATTTCCATGTTCAAACAGATAGCGGTGTAGATATTTCCATGTTCATACAGATAGAGGTGTAGATATTTCCATGTTTATACAGATTGCGGTGAAGACGTATGCATATTTACACAGACAGCGGTGTAGATATTTCCATGTTCATACAGATAGTGGTGTAGATATTTCCATGTTCATTCAGATGGCTGTGTAGATATATCCATGTTCATACAGATAGCGGTGTAGATATTTCCATTTTCATACAGGTAGTGGTGTAGATATTTCCATGTTCATACAGATAGCGGTGTAGCTATTTCCATGTTCATACAGATAGCGGTGTAGATATTTCCATGTTCATAGAGATAGCAGTGTAGATATTCCCATGTTCAAACAGATAGCGGTGCTGATATTTCCATGTTTATACAGGTAGCGGTGTAGATATTTCCATGTTTATACAGATAGCGGTGTAGATATTTCCATGTTTATACATATAGCGGAGTAGATATTTCCAGGTTTATACAGATAGCGGTGTAGATATCTCCATCTTAATATAGATGGGGGTGTATATATTTATATCTTCATACAGATGGCGGTGCAGATATTTACATGTTCATACAGGTGGTGGTGTAGATATTTGCATGTTTATAGAGATAGCGCTGTAGTTATTTCCATGTGTAAAGAGATAGCTGTGTAGATATTTCCATGTATATGCAGATAGCAGTGTAGATATTTCCATTTTCATGCAGATAGCGGTGTAGATATTTCCATGTTCAAACAGATAGCGGTGTAGATATTTCCATGTTCATACAGATAGCGGTGTAGATATTTCCATGTTCATACAGATGGCTGTGTAGATGTATCCATGTTCATACAGATGACGGTGAATACATTTCCGTGTTCATTCAGATAGCGGTGTAGATATTTCCATGTTCATACAGATAGCTGTGTAGATATTTCCATGTTCATACCGATAGCGGTGCTGATATTTCCATGTTTATACAGGTAGCGGTGTAGATATTTCCATGTTTATACAGATAGCGGTGTAGATATTTCCATGTTTATACAGATAGCGGTGTACACATTTCCATGTTTATACAGATAGCAGTGTAGATATCTCCATCTTAATACAGATGGCGGTGTAGATATTTATATGTTCAGACAGATGGCTGTGCAGATATTTCCATGTTCATACAGATAGCGGTGTAGTTATTTCCATGTGTAAAGAGATAGCTGTGCAGATATTTCCATGTATATGCAGATAGCTGTGTAGATATTTCCATTTTCATGCAGATAGCGGTTTAGATATTTCCATTTTCATGCAGATACCGGTGTAGATATTTCCATGTTCAAACAGATAGCGGTGTAGATATTTCCATGTTCACACAGATAGCGGTGTAGATATTTCCATGTTTATACAGATTGCGGTGAAGATGTATGCATATTTACACAGATAGCAGTGTAGATATTTCCATGTTCATACAGATAGCGGTGTAGATATTTCCATGTTCATCCAGATGGCTGTGTAGATAAATCCATTTTCATACAGATAGCGGTGTAGATATTTCCATGTTCATACAGGTAGTGGTGTAGATATTTCCATGTTCATACAGATAGCGGTGTAGCTATTTCCATGTTCATACAGATAGTGGTGTAGATATTTCCATGTTCATAGAGATAGCGGTGTAAGTATTTCCATGTTCATACAGATAGCTGTGCTGATATTTCGATGTTAATACAGGTAGCGGTGTAGATATTTCCATGTTTATACAGATAGCGGTGTAGATATTTCCAAGTTTATACAGATAGCGGTGTAGATATCTCCATCTTAATATAGATGGGGGTGTAGATATTTATATCTTCATACAGATGGCGGTGCAGATATTTCCATGTTCATACAGATGGCACTGTAGATATTTCCATGTTTATAGAGATAGCGGTGTAGTTATTTCCATGTGTATAGAGATAGCTTTGTAGATATTTCCATGTATATGCAGATAGCAGTGTAGATATTTCTATTTTCATGCAGATAGCGGTTTAGATATTTAGATGTTCAAACAGATAGCGGTGTAGATATTTCCATGTTCATACAGATAGCGGTGTAGATATTTCCATGTTTATACAGATAGCGGTGAAGATGTATGCATGTTTACACAGATAGCGGTGTAGATATTTCCATGTTAATACAGATCGCGGTGTAGATATTTCCATGTTCATCCAGATGGCTGTGTAGACATATCCATGTTCAAACAGATGGCGGTGAAGATATTTCCATGTTTATACATGTAGCGGTGTAGATATTTCCATGTTTATACAGATAGCGGGGTAGATGTTTCCATGTTTATACAGATAGCGGTGTAGATATTTCCATCTTTATACAGATAGCGTTGTAGATATCTCCTTCTTAATACAGATGGCGGTGCAGATGTTTATATGTTCATACAGATGGCGGTGCAGATATTTCCATGATCATACAGATGGCGGTGTAGATATTTCCATGTTTATATAGCGGTGTAGTTATTTCCATGTGTAAAGAGATAGCTGTGTAGATATTTCCATGTATATGCAGATAGCTGTGTAGATATATCCATTTTCATGCAGACAGCGGTGTAGATATTTCCATGTTCAAACAGATAGCGGTGTAGATATTTCCATGTTGATACAGGTAGCGGTGTAGATATTTCCATGTTCATACAGATAGCGGTGTAGATATTTCCATGTTCATACAGATAGCGGTGTAGATATTTCCATGTTCATACATATTGCGGTGCTGATATTTCCATGTTTATACAGGTAGCGGTGTAGATATTTCCATGTTCATATAGATAGCGGTGTACATATTTCCATGTTTATACAGATAGCGGTGTAGATATTTCCATGTTTATACAGATAGCGGTGTAGATATCTCCATCTTAATACAGATGGCGGTGTAGATATTTATATGTTCATACAGATGGCGGTGCAGATATTTCCATGTTCATACAGATGGCGGTGTAGATATTTAAATGTTCATACAGATAGTGGTGTAGTTATTTCCATGTGTAAAGAGATAGCTGTGTAGATATTTCCATGAATATGCAGATAGCAGTGTAGATATTTACATTTTCATGCAGATAGCGGTGTAGATATTTCCATGTTCAAACAGATAGCGGTGTACATATTTCCATGTTCATACAGATAGCGGTGTAGATATTTCCATGTTCATACAGATAGCAGTGTAGATATTTCCATGTTTATACAGATAGCGCTGAAGATGTATGCATGTTTACACAGATAGCGGTGTAGATATTTCCATGTTCAAACAGCGGTGTAGATATTTCCATGTTCATACAGATAGCGGTGTAGATATTTCCATGTTTATACAGATTGCGGTGAAGATGTATGCATATTTAAACAGATAGCGGTGTAGATATTTCCATGTTCATACAGATAGCGGTGTGGATATTTCCATCTTCATCCAGATGGCTGTGCAGATATATCCATGTTCATACAGATGGCGGTGAAGATATTTCCATGTTCATACAGATAGCGGTGTAGTTATTTCCATGTGTAAAGAGATAGCTGTGTAGATATTTCCATGTATATGCAGATAGCTGTGTAGATATTTCCATTTTCATGCAGATAGCGGTTTAGATATTTCCATGTTTAAACAGATAGCGGTGTAGATATTTCCATGTTCATACAGATAGCGGTGTAGATATTTCCATGTTCATACAGATAGCGGTGCTGATATTTCCATGTTAATACAGGTAGCGGTGTAGATATTTCCAAGTTTATACAGAGAGCGGTGAAGATATCTCCATCTTAAAGCAGATGGCGGTGTAGATATTTATATGTTGATACAGATGGCGGAGCAGGTATTTCCATGTTCATACAGATGGCGCTGTAGATATTTCCATGTTTATAGAGATAGCGGTGCAGTTATTTCCATGTGTATAGAGATAGCTTTGTAGATATTTCCATGTATATGCAGATAGCTGTGTAGATATTTCTATTTTCATGCAGATAGGGGTTTAGATATTTCCATGTTTATACAGATGGCTGTGTAGATATTTCCATGTTCATCCAGATGGCTGTGTAGACATATCCATGTTCATACAGATGGCGGTGAAGATATTTCCATGTTCATACAGACAGCGGTATAGATATTTCCATGTTCATACAGATAGCGGTGTAGATATTTCCATGTTCATACAGATGGCTGTGTAGATATATCCATGTTCATACAGATGACGGTGAAGATATTTCCATGTTCATACAGATAGCGGTGTAGATATTTCCATGTTCACAGATAGCGGTGTAGATATTTCCATGTTCATACCGATAGCGGTGCTGATATTTCCATGTTTATACAGGTAGCGGTGTAGACATTTCCATGTTTATACAGATAGCGGTGTAGATATCTCCTTCTTAATACAGATGGCGGTGTAGATGTTTATATATTCATACAGATGGCGGTGCATATATTTCCATGTGCATACAGATGGCTGTGTAGATATTTCCAAGTTTATAGGGATAGCGGTGTAGTTATTTCCATGTGTAAAGAGGTAGCTGTGTAGATATTTCCATGTATATGCAGATAGCTGTGTAGATATTTCCATTTTCATGCAGACAGTGGTGTAGATATTTCCATGTTCAAACAGATAGCGGTGTAGATATTTCCATGTTCATACACATAGCCGTGTAGATATTTCCATGTTCATACAGATAGCGGTGTAGATATTTCCATGTTCATACAGATAGCGGTGTAGATATTTCCATGTTCATACATATAGCGGTGCTGATATTTCCTTGTTTATACAGGTAGCGGTGAAGATATTTCCATGTTTATACAGATAGCGGTGTAGATATTTCCATGTTTATACAGATAGCGGTGTAGATATTTCCATGTTTATTCAGATAGCGGTGTAGATATCTCCATCTTAATACAGATGGCGGTGTAGTTATTTATATGTTCATACAGTTGGCGGTGCATATATTTCCATGTTCATACAGATGGCGGTGTAGATATTTCCATGTTCATACAGATAGTGGTGTAGTTATTTCCATGTGTAAAGAGATAGCTGTGTAGATATTTCCATGTATATGCAGATAGCAGTGTAGATATTTCCATTTTCTTGCAGATAGCGGTGTAGATATTTCCATGTTCAAACAGATAGCGGTGTAGATATTTCCATGTTCATACAGATAGCGGTGTAGATATTTCCATGTTCATACAGATAGCAGTGTAGATATTTCCGTGTTTATACAGATAGCGGTGAAGATGTATGCATGTTTACACAGATAGCGGTGTAGATATTTCCATGTTCAAACAGATAGCGGTGTAGATATTTCCATGTTCATACAGATAGAGGTGTAGATATTTCCATGTTTATACAGATTGCGGTGAAGACGTATGCATATTTACACAGACAGCGGTGTAGATATTTCCATGTTCATACAGATAGCGGTGTAGATATTTCCATGTTCATTCAGATGGCTGTGTAGATATATCCATGTTCATACAGATAGCGGTGTAGATATTTCCATTTTCATACAGGTAGTGGTGTAGATATTTCCATGTTCATACAGATAGCGGTGTAGCTATTTCCATGTTCATACAGATAGCGGTGTAGATATTTCCATGTTCATAGAGATAGCAGTGTAGATATTCCCATGTTCAAACAGATAGCGGTGCTGATATTTCCATGTTTATACAGGTAGCGGTGTAGATATTTCCATGTTTATACAGATAGCGGTGTAGATATTTCCATGTTTATACATATAGCGGAGTAGATATTTCCAGGTTTATACAGATAGCGGTGTAGATATCTCCATCTTAATATAGATGGGGGTGTATATATTTATATCTTCATACAGATGGCGGTGCAGATATTTACATGTTCATACAGGTGGTGGTGTAGATATTTGCATGTTTATAGAGATAGCGCTGTAGTTATTTCCATGTGTAAAGAGATAGCTGTGTAGATATTTCCATGTATATGCAGATAGCAGTGTAGATATTTCCATTTTCATGCAGATAGCGGTGTAGATATTTCCATGTTCAAACAGATAGCGGTGTAGATATTTCCATGTTCATGCAGATAGCAGTGTAGATATTTCAATGTTTATACAGATGGCGGTGAAGATGTATGCATGTTTACACAGATAGCGAAGTAGATATTTCCATGTTCATCCAGATGGCTGTGTAGATATATCCATGTTCAAAGAGATGGCGGTGAAGATATTTCCATGTTCATACAGATAGCGGTGTAGTTATTTCCATGTGTAAAGAGATAGCTGTGTAGATATTTCCATATATATGCAGATAGTTGTGTACATATTTCCATTTTCATGCAGATAGCTGTTTAGATATTTCCATGTTCAAACAGATAGCGGTGTAGATATTTCCATGTTCATAGAGATAGCGGTGTAGATATTTCCATGTTCATACAGATAGCCTTGCTGATATTTCCATGTTTATACAGGTAGCGGTGTAGATATTTCCATCTTTATACAGGTAGCGTTGTAGATATCTCCTTCTTAATACAGATGGCGGTGTAGATGTTTATATGTTCATACAGATGGCGGTGCAGATATTTCCATGATCATACAGATGGCGGTGTAGATATTTCCATGTTTATATAGCGGTGTAGTTGTTTCCATGTGTAAAGAGATAGCTGTGTAGATATTTCCATGTATATGCAGAAAGCTGTGTAGATATTTCCATTTTCATGCAGACAGCGGTGTAGATATTTCCATGTTCAAACAGATAGCGGTGTAGATATTTCCATGTTGATACAGATAGCGGTGTAGATATTTCCATGTTCATACAGATAGCGGTGTAGATATTTCCATGTTCATACAGATAGCGGTGTAGATATTTCCATGTTCATACATATTGCGGTGCTGATATTTCCATGTTTATACAGGTAGCGGTGTAGATATTTCCATGTTCATATAGATAGCGGTGTACATATTTCCATGTTTATACAGATAGCGGTGTAGATATTTCCATGTTTATACAGATAGCGGTGTAGATATCTCCATCTTAATACAGATGGCGGTGTAGATATTTATATGTTCATACAGATGGCGGTGCAGATATTTCCATGTTCATGCAGATGGCGGTGTAGATATTTAAATGTTCATACAGATAGTGGTGTAGTTATTTCCATGTGTAAAGAGATAGCTGTGTAGATATTTCCATGAATATGCAGATAGCAGTGTAGATATTTACATTTTCATGCAGATAGCGGTGTAGATATTTCCATGTTCAAACAGATAGCGGTGTACATATTTCCATGTTCATACAGATAGCGGTGTATATATTTCCATGTTCATACAGATAGCAGTGTAGATATTTCCATGTTTATACAGATAGCGGTGAAGATGTATGCATGTTTACACAGATAGCGGTGTAGATATTTCCATGTTCAAACAGCGGTGTAGATATTTCCATGTTCATACAGATAGCGGTGTAGATATTTCCATGTTTATACAGATTGCGGTGAAGATGTATGCATATTTAAACAGATTGCGGTGTAGATATTTCCATGTTCATACAGATAGCGGTGTGGATATTTCCATCTTCATCCAGATGGCTGTGCAGATATATCCATGTTCATACAGATGGCGGTGAAGATATTTCCATGTTCATACAGATAGCGGTGTAGTTATTTCCATGTGTAAAGAGATAGCTGTGTAGATATTTCCATGTATATGCAGATAGCTGTGTAGATATTTCCATTTTCATGCAGATAGCGGTTTAGATATTTCCATGTTTAAACAGATAGCGGTGTAGATATTTCCATGTTCATACAGATAGCGGTGTAGATATTTCCATGTTCATACAGATAGCGGTGCTGATATTTCCATGTTAATACAGGTAGCGGTGTAGATATTTCCAAGTTTATACAGAGAGCGGTGAAGATATCTCCATCTTAAAGCAGATGGCGGTGTAGATATTTATATGTTGATACAGAAGGCGGTGCAGGTATTTCCATGTTCATACAGATGGCGCTGTAGATATTTCCATGTTTATAGAGATAGCGGTGCAGTTATTTCCATGTGTATAGAGATAGCTTTGTAGATATTTCCATGTATATGCAGATAGCTGTGTAGATATTTCTATTTTCATGCAGATAGGGGTTTAGATATTTCCATGTTTATACAGATGGCTGTGTAGATATTTCCATGTTCATCCAGATGGCTGTGTAGACATATCCATGTTCATACAGATGGAGGTGAAGATATTTCCATGTTCATACAGACAGCGGTATAGATATTTCCATGTTCATACAGATAGCGGTGTAGATATTTCCATGTTCATACAGATGGCTGTGTAGATATATCCATGTTCATACAGATGACGGTGAAGATATTTCCATGTTCATACAGATAGCGGTGTAGATATTTCCATGTTCACAGATAGCGGTGTAGATATTTCCATGTTCATACCGATAGCGGTGCTGATATTTCCATGTTTATACAGGTAGCGGTGTAGACATTTCCATGTTTATACAGATAGCGGTGTAGATATCTCCTTCTTAATACAGACGGCGGTGTAGATGTTTATATATTCATACAGATGGCGGTGCATATATTTCCATGTGCATACAGATGGCTGTGTAGATATTTCCAAGTTTATAGGGATAGCGGTGTAGTTATTTCCATGTGTAAAGAGGTAGCTGTGTAGATATTTCCATGTATATGCAGATAGCTGTGTAGATATTTCCATTTTCATGCAGACAGTGGTGTAGATATTTCCATGTTCAAACAGATAGCGGTGTAGATATTTCCATGTTCATACAGATAGCGGTGTAGATATTTCCATGTTCATACAGATAGCGGTGTAGATATTTCCATGTTCATACATATAGCGGTGCTGATATTTCCTTGTTTATACAGGTAGCGGTGAAGATATTTCCATGTTTATACAGGTAGCGGTGTAGATATTTCCATGTTTATACAGATAGCGGTGTAGATATTTCCATGTTTATTCAGATAGCGGTGTAGATATCTCCATCTTAATACAGATGGCGGTGTAGTTATTTATATGTTCATACAGTTGGCGGTGCATATATTTCCATGTTCATACAGATGGCGGTGTAGATATTTCCATGTTCATACAGATAGTGGTGTAGTTCTTTCCATGTGTAAAGAGATAGCTGTGTAGATATTTCCATGTATATGCAGATAGCAGTGTAGATATTTCCATTTTCTTGCAGATAGCGGTGTAGATATTTCCATGTTCAAACAGATAGCGGTGTAGATATTTCCATGTTCATACAGATAGCGGTGTAGATATTTCCATGTTCATACAGATAGCAGTGTAGATATTTCCGTGTTTATACAGATAGCGGTGAAGATGTATGCATGTTTACACAGATAGCGGTGTAGATATTTCCATGTTCAAACAGATAGCGGTGTAGATATTTCCATGTTCATACAGATAGGGGTGTAGATATTTCCATGTTTATACAGATTGCGGTGAAGACGTATGCATATTTACACAGACAGCGGTGTAGATATTTCCATGTTCATACAGATAGCGGTGTAGATATTTCCATGTTCATCCAGATGGCTGTGTAGATATATCCATGTTCATACAGATAGCGGTGTAGATGTTTCCATTTTCATACAGGTAGTGGTGTAGATATTTCCATGTTCATACAGATAGCGGTGTAGCTATTTCCATGTTCATACAGATAGCGGTGTAGATATTTCCATGTTCATAGAGATACCAGTGTAGATATTCCCATGTTCAAACAGATAGCGGTGCTGATATTTCCATGTTTATACAGGTAGCGGTGTAGATATTTCCATGTTTATACAGATAGCGGTGTAGATATTTCCATGTTTATACATATAGCGGAGTAGATATTTCCAGGTTTATACAGATAGCGGTGTAGATATCTCCATCTTAATATAGATGGGGGTGTATATATTTTTATCTTCATACAGATGGCGGTGCAGATATTTACATGTTCATACAGGTGGTGGTGTAGATATTTGCATGTTTATAGAGATAGCGCTGTAGTTATTTCCATGTGTAAAGAGATAGCTGTGTAGATATTTCCATGTATATGCAGATAGCAGTGTAGATATTTCCATTTTCATGCAGATAGCGGTGTAGATATTTCCATGTTCAAACAGATAGCGGTGTAGATACTTCCATGTTCATGCAGATAGCAGTGTAGATATTTCAATGTTTATACAGATGGCGGTGAAGATGTATGCATGTTTACACAGATAGCGAAGTAGATATTTCCATGTTCATCCAGATGGCTGTGTAGATATATCCATGTTCAAAGAGATGGCGGTGAAGATATTTCCATGTTCATACAGATAGCGGTGTAGTTATTTCCATGTGTAAAGAGATAGCTGTGTAGATATTTCCATATATATGCAGATAGTTGTGTACATATTTCCATTTTCATGCAGATAGCTGTTTAGATATTTCCATGTTCAAACAGATAGCGGTGTAGATATTTCCATGTTCATAGAGATAGCGGTGTAGATATTTCCATGTTCATACAGATAGCCTTGCTGATATTTCCATGTTTATACAGGTAGCGGTGTAGATATTTCCATGTTTATACAGGTAGCGGTGCAGATATTTCCATGTTTATACAGATAGCGGTGTAGATATTTCCAAGTTTATACAGAGAGCGGTGAAGATATCTCCATCTTAAAGCAGATGGCGGTGTAGATATTTATATGTTCATACAGATGGCGGTGCAGATATTTCCATGTTCATACAGATGGCGCTGTAGATATTTCCATGTTTATAGAGATAGCGGTGTAGTTATTTTCATGTGTATAGAGATAGCTTTGTAGATATTTCCATGTATATGCAGATAGCTGTGTAGATATTTCTATTTTCATGCAGATAGGGGTTTAGATATTTCCATGTTCAAACAGATAGCGGTGTAGATATTTCCATGTTCATACAGATAGCGGTGTAGATATTTCCATGTTTATACAGATAGCGGTGAAGATGTATGCATGTTTACACAGATAGCGGTGTAGATATTTCCATGTTCATACAGATCGCGGTGTAGATATTTCCATGTTCATCCAGATGGCTGTGTAGACATATCCATGTTCATACAGATGGCGGTGAAGATATTTCCATGTTCATACAGACAGCAGTGTAGATATTTCCATGTTCATACAGATAGGGGTGTAGATATTTCCATGTTCATACTGATGGCTGTGTAGATATATCCATGTTCATACAGATGACGGTGAATATATTTCCATGTTCATACAGATAGCGGTGTAGATATTTCCATGTTCATACCGATAGCGGTGCTGATATTTCCATGTTTATACAGGTAGCGGTGTAGATATTTCCATGTTTATACAGGTAGCGGTGTAGATATTTCCATGTTTATACAGATAGCGGTGTAGATATTTCCATGTTTATACAGATAGCGGTGTAGATATCTCCTTCTTAATACAGATGGCGGTGTAGATGTTTATATGTTCATACAGATGGCGGTGCAGTTATTTCCATGTGCATACAGATGGCAGTGTATATATTTCCAAGTTTATAGAGATAGCGGTGTAGTTATTTGCATGTGTAAATAGGTTGCTGTGTAGATATTTCCATGTATATGCAGATAGCTGTGTAGATATTTCCATTTGCATGCAGACAGCGGTGTAGATATTTCCATGTTCAAACAGATAGCAGTGTAGATATTTCCACGTTCATACAGATAGCGGTGTAGATATTTCCATGTTTACACAGATAGCGGTGTAGATATTTCCATGTTCAAACAGATAGCGGTGTAGATATTTCCATGTTCAAACAGATAGCGGTGTAGATATTTCCATGTTCATACAGGTAGTGGTGTAGATATTTCCATTTTCATACAGATAGCGGTGTAGCTATTTCCATGTTCATACAGATAGTGGTGTAGATATTTCCATGTTCATAGAGATAGCGGTGTAAGTATTTCCATGTTCATACAGATAGCGGTGCTGATATTTCGATGTTAATACTGGTAGCGGTGTAGATATTTCCATGTTTATACAGATAGCGGTGTAGATATTTCCAAGTTTATACAGATAGCGGTGTAGATATCTCCATCTTAATATAGATGGGGGTGTAGATATTTATATCTTCATACAGATGGCGGTGCAGATATTTCCATGTTCATACAGATGGCACTGTAGATATTTCCATGTTTATAGAGATAGCGGTGTAGTTATTTCCATGTGTATAGAGATAGCTTTGTAGATATTTCCATGTATATGCAGATAGCAGTGTAGATATTTCTATTTTCATGCAGATAGCGGTTTAGATATTTAGATGTTCAAACAGATAGCGGTGTAGATATTTCCATGTTCATACAGATAGCGGTGTAGATATTTCCATGTTTATACAGATAGCGGTGAAGATGTATGCATGTTTACACAGATAGCGGTGTAGATATTTCCATGTTCATACAGATCGCGGTGTAGATATTTCCATGTTCATCCAGATGGCTGTGTAGACATATCCATGTTCAAACAGATGGCGGTGAAGATATTTCCATGTTTATACATGTAGCGGTGTAGATATTTCCATGTTTATACAGATAGCGGGGTAGATGTTTCCATGTTTATACAGATAGCGGTGTAGATATTTCCATCTTTATACAGATAGCGTTGTAGATATCTCCTTCTTAATACAGATGGCGGTGTAGATGTTTATATGTTCATACAGATGGCGGTGCAGATATTTCCATGATCATACAGATGGCGGTGTAGATATTTCCATGTTTATATAGCGGTGTAGTTATTTCCATGTGTAAAGAGATAGCTGTGTAGATATTTCCATGTATATGCAGATAGCTGTGTAGATATTTCCATTTTCATGCAGACAGCGGTGTAGATATTTCCATGTTCAAACAGATAGCGGTGTAGATATTTCCATGTTGATACAGATAGCGGTGTAGATAATTCCATGTTCATACAGATAGCGGTGTAGATATTTCCATGTTCATACAGATAGCGGTGTAGATATTTCCATGTTCATACATATTGCGGTGCTGATATTTCCATGTTTATACAGGTAGCGGTGTAGATATTTCCATGTTCATATAGATAGCGGTGTACATATTTCCATGTTTATACAGATAGCGGTGTAGATATTTCCATGTTTATACAGATAGCGGTGTAGATATCTCCATCTTAATACAGATGGCGGTGTAGATATTTATATATTCATACAGATGGCGGTGCAGATATTTCCATGTTCATACAGATGGCGGTGTAGATATTTAAATGTTCATACAGATAGTGGTGTAGTTATTTCCATGTGTAAAGAGATAGCTGTGTAGATATTTCCATGAATATGCAGATAGCAGTGTAGATATTTACATTTTCATGCAGATAGCGGTGTAGATATTTCCATGTTCAAACAGATAGCGGTGTACATATTTCCATGTTCATACAGATAGCGGTGTAGATATTTCCATGTTCATACAGATAGCAGTGTAGATATTTCCATGTTTATACAGATAGTGGTGAAGATGTATGCATGTTTACACAGATAGCGGTGTAGATATTTCCATGTTCAAACAGCGGTGTAGATATTTCCATGTTCATACAGATAGCGGTGTAGATATTTCCATGTTTATACAGATTGCGGTGAAGATGTATGCATATTTAAACAGATAGCGGTGTAGATATTTCCATGTTCATACAGATAGCGGTGTGGATATTTCCATCTTCATCCAGATGGCTGTGCAGATATATCCATGTTCATACAGATGGCGGTGAAGATATTTCCATGTTCATACAGATAGCGGTGTAGTTATTTCCATGTGTAAAGAGATAGCTGTGTAGATATTTCCATGTATATGCAGATAGCTGTGTAGATATTTCCATTTTCATGCAGATAGCGGTTTAGATATTTCCATGTTTAAACAGATAGCGGTGTAGATATTTCCATGTTCATACAGATAGCGGTGTAGATATTTCCATGTTCATACAGATAGCGGTGCTGATATTTCCATGTTAATACAGGTAGCGGTGTAGATATTTCCAAGTTTATACAGAGAGCGGTGAAGATATCTCCATCTTAAAGCAGATGGCGGTGTAGATATTTATATGTTGATACAGATGGCGGTGCAGGTATTTCCATGTTCATACAGATGGCGCTGTAGATATTTCCATGTTTATAGAGATAGCGGTGCAATTATTTCCATGTGTATAGAGATAGCTTTGTAGATATTTCCATGTATATGCAGATAGCTGTGTAGATATTTCTATTTTCATGCAGATAGGGGTTTAGATATTTCCATGTTTATACAGATGGCTGTGTAGATATTTCCATGTTCATCCAGATGGCTGTGTAGACATATCCATGTTCATACAGATGGCGGTGAAGATATTTCCATGTTCATACAGACAGCGGTATAGATATTTCCATGTTCATACAGATAGCGGTGTAGATATTTCCATGTTCATACAGATGGCTGTGTAGATATATCCATGTTCATACAGATGACGGTGAAGATATTTCCATGTTCATACAGATAGCGGTGTAGATATTTCCATGTTCACAGATAGCGGTGTAGATATTTCCATGTTCATACCGATAGCGGTGCTGATATTTCCATGTTTATACAGGTAGCGGTGTAGACATTTCCATGTTTATACAGATAGCGGTGTAGATATCTCCTTCTTAATACAGATGGCGGTGTAGATGTTTATATATTCATACAGATGGCGGTGCATATATTTCCATGTGCATACAGATGGCTGTGTAGATATTTCCAAGTTTATAGGGATAGCGGTGTAGTTATTTCCATGTGTAAAGAGGTAGCTGTGTAGATATTTCCATGTATATGCAGATAGCTGTGTAGATATTTCCATTTTCATGCAGACAGTGGTGTAGATATTTCCATGTTCAAACAGATACCGGTGTAGATATTTCCATGTTCATACACATAGCGGTGTAGATATTTCCATGTTCATACAGATAGCGGTGTAGATATTTCCATGTTCATACAGATAGCGGTGTAGATATTTCCATGTTCATACATATAGCGGTGCTGATATTTCCTTGTTTATACAGGTAGCGGTGAAGATATTTCCATGTTTATACAGATAGCGGTGTAGATATTTCCATGTTTATACAGATAGCGGTGTAGATATTTCCATGTTTATTCAGATAGCGGTGTAGATATCTCCATCTTAATACAGATGGCGGTGTAGTTATTTATATGTTCATACAGTTGGCGGTGCATATATTTCCATGTTCATACAGATGGCGGTGTAGATATTTCCATGTTCATACAGATAGTGGTGTAGTTATTTCCATGTGTAAAGAGATAGCTGTGTAGATATTTCCATGTATATGCAGATAGCAGTGTAGATATTTCCATTTTCTTGCAGATAGCGGTGTAGATATTTCCATGTTCAAACAGATAGCGGTGTAGATATTTCCATGTTCATACAGATAGCGGTGTAGATATTTCCATGTTCATACAGATAGCAGTGTAGATATTTCCGTGTTTATACAGATAGCGGTGAAGATGTATGCATGTTTACACAGATAGCGGTGTAGATATTTCCATGTTCAAACAGATAGCGGTGTAGATATTTCCATGTTCATACAGATAGAGGTGTAGATATTTCCATGTTTATACAGATTGCGGTGAAGACGTATGCATATTTACACAGACAGCGGTGTAGATATTTCCATGTTCATACAGATAGCGGTGTAGATATTTCCATGTTCATCCAGATGGCTGTGTAGATATATCCATGTTCATACAGATAGCGGTGTAGATATTTCCATTTTCATACAGGTAGTGGTGTAGATATTTCCATGTTCATACAGATAGCGGTGTAGCTATTTCCATGTTCATACAGATAGCGGTGTAGATATTTCCATGTTCATAGAGATAGCAGTGTAGATATTCCCATGTTCAAACAGATAGCGGTGCTGATATTTCCATGTTTATACAGGTAGCGGTGTAGATATTTCCATGTTTATACAGATAGCGGTGTAGATATTTCCATGTTTATACATATAGCGGAGTAGATATTTCCAGGTTTATACAGATAGCGGTGTAGATATCTCCATCTTAATATAGATGGGGGTGTATATATTTATATCTTCATACAGATGGCGGTGCAGATATTTACATGTTCATACAGGTGGTGGTGTAGATATTTGCATGTTTATACAGATAGCGCTGTAGTTATTTCCATGTGTAAAGAGATAGCTGTGTAGATATTTCCATGTATATGCAGATAGCAGTGTAGATATTTCCATTTTCATGCAGATAGCGGTGTAGATATTTCCATGTTCAAACAGATAGCGGTGTAGATATTTCCATGTTCATGCAGATAGCAGTGTAGATATTTCAATGTTTATACAGATGGCGGTGAAGATGTATGCATGTTTACACAGATAGCGAAGTAGATATTTCCATGTTCATCCAGATGGCTGTGTAGATATATCCATGTTCAAAGAGATGGCGGTGAAGATATTTCCATGTTCATACAGATAGCGGTGTAGTTATTTCCATGTGTAAAGAGATAGCTGTGTAGATATTTCCATATATATGCAGATAGTTGTGTACATATTTCCATTTTCATGCAGATAGCTGTTTAGATATTTCCATGTTCAAACAGATAGCGGTGTAGATATTTCCATGTTCATAGAGATAGCGGTGTAGATATTTCCATGTTCATACAGATAGCCTTGCTGATATTTCCATGTTTATACAGGTAGCGGTGTAGATATTTCCATGTTTATACAGGTAGCGGTGTAGATATTTCCATGTTTATACAGATAGCGGTGTAGATATTTCCAAGTTTATACAGAGAGCGGTGAAGATATCTCCATCTTAAAGCAGATGGCGGTGTAGATATTTATATGTTCATACAGATGGCGGTGCAGATATTTCCATGTTCATACAGATGGCGCTGTAGATATTTCCATGTTTATAGAGATAGCGGTGTAGTTATTTTCATGTGTATAGAGATAGCTTTGTAGATATTTCCATGTATATGCAGATAGCTGTGTAGATATTTCTATTTTCATGCAGATAGGGGTTTAGATATTTCCATGTTCAAACAGATAGCGGTGTAGATATTTCCATGTTCATACAGATAGCGGTGTAGATATTTCCATGTTTATACAGATAGCGGTGAAGATGTATGCATGTTTACACAGATAGCGGTGTAGATATTTCCATGTTCATACAGGTGGCTGTGTAGATATATCCATGTTCAAACAGATAGCGGTGTAGATACTTCCATTTTCATACAGGTAGTGGTGTAGATATTTCCATGTTCATACAGATAGCGGTGTAGCTATTTCCATGTTCATACAGATAGCGGTGTAGATATTTCCATGTTCATAGAGATAGCGGTGTAGATATTTCCATGTTCATACAGATAGCGGTGCTGATATTTCCATGTTTATACTGGTAGCGGTGTAGATATTTCCATGTTTATACAGATAGCGTTGTAGATATTTCCATGTTTATACAGATAGCGGTGTAGATATCTCCATCTTAATATAGATGGGGGTGTAGATATTTATATCTTCATAAAGATAGCGGTGCAGATATTTCCATGTTCATACAGATGGCGGTGTAGATATTTGCATGTTTATAGAGATAGCGGTGTAGTTATTTCCATGTGTAAAGAGATAGCTTTGTAGATATTTCCATGTATATGCTGATCGCTGTGTAGATATTTCCATTTTCATGCAGATATCGGTGTAGATATTTCCATGTTCAGATAGCGGTGTAGTTATTTCCATGTTCATGCAGATAGCAGTGTAGGTATTTCCATGTTTATACAGATGGCGGTGAAGATGTATGCATGTTTACAAAGATAGCGGTGTAGATATTTCCATGTTCATACAGATAGCGGTGTAGATATTTCCATGTTCATACAGGTGGCTGTGTAGATATATCCATGTACATACAGATGGCGGTGAAGATATTTCCATGTTCATACAGATAGCGGTGTAGTTATTTCCATGTGTAAAGAGATAGCTGTGTAGATATTTCCATGAATATGCAGATAGCTGTGTAGATATTTCCATTTTCATGCAGATAGCGGTTTAGATATTTCCATGTTCAAACAGATAGCGGTGTAGATATTTCCATGTTCATAGAGATAGCGGTGTAGATATTTCCATGTTCATACAGATAGCGGTGCTGATATTTCCATGTTTATACACGTAGAGTTGTAGATATTTCCATGTTTATACAGGTAGCGGTGTAGATATTTCCATGTTTATACATATAGCGGTGTAGATATTTCCAAGTTTATACAGAGAGCGGTGAAGATATCTCCATCTTAAAGCAGTTGGCGGTGTAGATATTTATATGTTCATACAGATGGCGGTGCAGATATTTCCATGTTCATACAGATGGCGCTGTAGATATTGGCATGTTTATAGATATAGCTGTGTCGTTATTTCCATGTGTATAGAGATAGCTTTGTAGATATTTCCATGTATATGCAGATAGCTGTGTAGATATTTCTATTTTCATGCAGATAGGGGTTTAGATATTTCCATGTTCAAACAGATAGCAGTGTAGATATTTCCATGTTCATACAGATAGCGGTGTAGATATTTCCATGTTTATACAGATAGCGGTGAAGATGTATGCATGTTTACACAGATAGCGGTGTAGATATTTCCGTGTTCATAGAGATCGCGGTGTAGATATTTCCATGTTCATCCAGATGGCTGTGTAGACATATCCATGTTCATACAGATGGCGGTGAAGATATTTCCATGTTCATACAGACAGCGGTGTAGACATTTCCATGTTCATACAGATAGCGGTGTAGATATTTCCATGTTCATACAGATGTCTTTGTAGATATATCCATGTTCACACAGATAACGGTGAAGATATTTCCATGTTCATACAGATAGCGGTGTAGATATTTCCATGTTCATACAGATAGCGGTGTAGATATTTCCATGTTCATACCGATAGCGGTGCTGATATTTCCATGTTCATACAGGTAGCGGTGTAGATATTTCCATGTTTATACAGATAGCGGTGTAGATATTTCCATGTTTATACAGATAGCGGTGTAGATATTTCCATGTTTATACAGATAACGGTGTAGATATTTCCATGTTTATACAGGTAGCGGTGTAGATATCTCCATCTTAATACAGATGGCGGTGTAGATATTTATATGTTCATACAGATGGCGGTGCAGATATTTCCATGTTCATACAGATGGCGGTGTAGATATTTCCATGTTCATACAGATAGCAGTGTAGTTATTTCCATGTGTAAAGAGATAGCTCTGTAGATATTTCCATGTATATGCAGATAGCTGTGTAGATATTTCCATTTTCATGCTGATAGCGGTTTAGATATTTAAATGTTCAGATAGCGGTGTAGATATTTCCATGTTCATACAGATAGCGGTGTAGATATTTCCATGCTTATACAGATAGCGGTGAAGATATATGCATGTTTACACAGATAGCGGTGTAGATATTTCCATGTTCATGCAGATAGCGGTGTAGATATTTCCGTGTTCATCCAGATGGCTGTGTAGATATTTCTATGTTCATACAGATGGCGGTGTAGATATTTCCATGTTCATACAGATAGCGTTGTAGCTATTTCCATGTTCATACAGATAGCTGTGAAGATATTTCCATGTTCATAGAGATAGCGGTGTAGATGTTTCCATGTTCATACAGATAGCGGTGCTGATATTTCCGTGTTTATACAGGTTGCGGTGTAGA
Source organism: Gorilla gorilla gorilla (assembly GCF_029281585.2). NCBI lineage: Eukaryota > Metazoa > Chordata > Mammalia > Primates > Hominidae > Gorilla > Gorilla gorilla. Next base: position 142,137,514 of record NC_073236.2, read on the forward strand.
TATTTCCATGTTTATACAGATAGCGGTGTAGATATTTCCATGTTGATACAGATAGCGGTGTAGATATTTCCAAATTTATACAGATAGCGGTGAAGATATCTCCATCTTAATACAGATGGCGGTGTAGATATTTATATGTTCATACAGATGTCGGTGTAGATATTTCCATGTTCATACAGATAGCGGTGTAGATATTTCCATGTTCATACAGATAGCGGTGCTGATATTTCCATGTTTATACAGGTAGCGGTGTAGATATTTCCATGTTTATACAGATAGCGGTGTAGATATTTCCATGTTTATACAGATAGCGGTGTAGATATCTCCATCTTAATAAAGATGGCAGTGAAGATATTTATATGTTCATACAGTTGGCGGTGCAGATAATTCCATGTACATACAGATGGCAGTGTAGATATTTCCATGTTCATACAGATAGCGGTGTAGTTATTTCCATGTGTAAAGAGATAGCTGTGTAGATATTTCCATGTATATGCAGATAGCTGTGCAGATATTTCCATTTTCATGCAGATAGCGGTGTAGATGTTTTCATGTTCAAACAGATAGCGGTGTAGATATTTCCATGTTCATACAGATAGCGGTGTAGATATTTCCATGTTTATACAGATAGCGGTGAAGATGTATGCATGTTTACATATATAGCGGTGTATATATTTCCATATTCATACAGATAGCTGTGTAGATATTTCCATGTTCATCCAGATGGCTGTGTAGATATATCCATGTTCATTCAGATGGCGGTGAAGATATTTCCATGTTCATACAGATAGCGGTGTAGCTATTTCCATGTTCATGCAGATAGCGGTGTAGATATTTCCATGTTCATCCAGATGGCTGTGTAGATATATCCATGTTCATACAGATGGCGGTGAAGAAATTTCCATGTTCATACAGATAGTGGTGTAGATATTTCCATGTTCATACAGATAGTGGTGTAGATATTTCCATATTCTTACAGATTGCGGTGTAGCTTTTTCCATATTCATACAGATAGCGGTGTAGATATTTCCATGTTCTCCCAGATGGCTGTGTAGATATATCCATGTTCATACAGATGGCGGTGAAGATATTTCCATGTTCATACGGATAGCGGTGTAGATATTTCCATGTTCATACAGATAGCGGTGTAGATATTTCCATGTTCATACAGATAGAGGGGCTGATATTTCCATGTTCATATAGGTAGCGGTGCTGATATTTCCATGTTTATACAGGTAGTGGTGTAGATATTTCCATGTTTATACAGGTAGCGGTATAGATATTTCCATGTTTATACAGGTAGTGGTGTAGATATTTCCATGTTTATACAGATAGCGGTGTAGATATTTCCATGTTTATACAGATAGCGGTGTAGATATCTCTATCTTAATACAGATGGCCGTGTAGTTATTTATATGTTCATACAGATGGCCGTGCAGATATTTCCATGTTCATACAGATGGCGGTGTAGATATTTCCATGTTCATACAGATAGAGGTGTAGTTATTTCCATGTGTAAAGAGATAGCTGTGTATATATTTCCATGTATATGCAGATAGCTCTGTAGATATTTCCATTTTCATGCAGATAGCGGTTTAGATATTTCAATGTTCAAACAGATAGCGGTGTAGATATTTCCATGTTCATACAGACAGCGGTGTAGATATTTCCATGTTTATACAGATAGCGGTGATGATGTATGCATGTTTACACAGATAGCGGTGTAGATATTTCCATGTTCGTTCAGATCGCGGTGTAGATATTTCCATGTTCATCTAGATGGCTGTGTAGACATACCCATGTTCATACAGATGGCGGTGAAGGTATTTCCATGTTCATACAGATAGCGGTGTAGATATTTCCATGTTCAAACCGATTGCGGTGTAGATATTTCCATGTTCATACAGATAGCGGTGTAGATATTTCCATGTTCATAGAGATAGCCGTGCTGATATTTGCATGTTTATATAGGCAGCGGTGTAGATATTTCCATGTTTATACAGATAGCGGTTTAGATATTTCCTTCTTAATCCAGATGGCGGTGTAGATATTTATATGTTCATACAGATTGCGGTGCAGATACTTCCATGTTCATACAGATGGCGGTGTAGATATTTCCATGTTTATAGATATAGCGGTGTAGTTATTTCCATGTGTAAAGAGATAGCTTTGTAGATATTTCCATGTATATGCAGATAGCTTTGTAGATATTTGCACTTTCATGCAGATAGCGCTGTAGATATTTACATGTTCAGATAGCGGTGTAGATATTTCCATGTTCATACAGGTAGTGGTGTAGATGTTTCCATGTTCATACAGATAGCGGTGTAGCTATTTCCATGTTCATACAGATAGTGGTGTTGATATTTCCATGTTCATAGAGATAGCGGTGTAGATATTTCCATGTTCATACAGATAGCGGTGCTGATATTTAAATGTTTATACAGATAGCGGTGTAGATATTTCAATGTTCATACAGATAGCGGTGTAGATATTTCCATGTTCATCCAGATGGCTGTGTAGATATATCCATTTTCATACAGATGGCAGTGAAGATATTTCCATGTTCATACAGATAGCGGTGTAGTTATTTCCATTTGTAAAGAGATAGCTGTGTAGATATTTCCATGTATATGCAGATAGCTGTGTAGATATTTCCATTTTCATGCAGATAGCGGTTTAGATATTTCCATGTTCAAACAGATAGCGGTGTAGATATTTCCATGTTCATAGAGATACCGGTGTAGATATTTCCATGTTCATACAGATAGAGGGGCTGATATTTCCATGTTCTTCCAGATAGCGGTGCTGATATTTCCATGTTTATACAGGTAGCGGTGTAGATATTTCCATGTTTATACAGATAGCAGTGTAGATATTTCCATGTTTATACAGATAGCGGTGTAGATATTTCCATGTTTTTACAGATAGCGGTGTAGATATCTCCATCTTAATACAGATGGCGGTGAAGATATTTATATGTTCATACAGATAGCGGTGCAGATATTTCCATGTTCATACAGATGGCGGTGTAGATATTTCGATGTTCATACAGATAGCAGTGTAGTTATTTCCATGTGTAAAGAGATAGCTCTGTAGATATTTCCATGTATATGCAGATAGCTGTGTAGATATTTCCATTTTCATGCAGATAGCGGTTTAGATATTTCCATGTTCATAGAGATAGCGGTGTAGATATTTCCATGTTCATACAGATAGCGGTGCTGATATTTCCATGTTTATACAGGTAGCGGTGTAGATATTTCCATGTTTATACAGATAGCGGTGTAGATATCTCCATCTTAACATAGATGGGGTGTAGATATTTATATCTTCATACTGACGGCGGTGCAGATATTTCCATGTTCATACAGATGGCGGTGTAGATATTTGCATGTTTATAGAGATAGCGGTGTAGTTATTTGCATGTGTAAAGAGGTAGCTGTGTAGATATTTCCATGTATATGCAGACAGCTGTGAAGATATTTCCAATTTAATGCAGACATCGGTGTAGATATTTCCATGTTCAAACAGATAGCGGTGTACATATTTCCATGTTCATACAGATAGCGGTGTAGATATTTCCATGTTCATACAGATAGCGGTGTAGATATTTCCATGTTCATACAGATAGAGGTGTAGATATTTCCATGTTCATACATATAGCGGTGCTGATATTTCCTTGTTTATACAGGTAGCAGTGTAGATATTTCCATGTTTATACCGATAGCGGTGTAGATATCTCCTTCTTAATACAGATGGCTGTGTAAATGTTTATATGTTCATACAGATGGCGGTGCAGATATTTCCATGTTCATACAGATGGCGGTGTAGATATTTCCAAGTTTAAAGAGATAGCGGTGTAGTTATTTGCAAGTGTAAAGAGGTAGCTGTGTAGATATTTCCATGTATATGCAGATAGCTGTGTAGATATTTCCATTTTCATGCAGCCAGCGGTGTAGATATTTCCATATTCAAACAGATAGCGGTGTAGATATTTCCATGTTCATACAGATAGCGGTGTAGATATTTCCATGTTCATACAGATAGCGGTGTAGATATTTCCATGTTCATACAGATAGCGGTGTAGATATTTCCATGTTCATACAGATAGCGGTGCGGATATTTCCATGTTTATACAGGTACCGGTGTAGATAATTCCATGTTTATACAGATAGCGGTGTAGATATTTCCATGTTTATTCAGGCAGCGGTGTAGATATCTCCATCTTAATAAAGATGGCAGTGTAGATATTTATATGTTCACACAGTTGTCGGTGCAGATATTTCCATGTTCATATAGATGGCGGTGTAGATATTTCCATGTTCATACAGATAGCGGTGTAGTTATTTCCATGTGTAATGAGATAGCTGAGTAGATATTTCCATGTATATGCAGATAGCAGTGTAGATATTTCCATTTTCATGCAGATAGCGGTGTAGATATTTCCATGTTCAAACAGATAGCAGTGTAGATATTTCCATGTTCATACAGATAGTGGTTTAGATATTCCCATGTTCATAAAGATAGCGGTGTAGATATTTCCATGTTTATACAGATAGCGGTGAAGATGTATGCATGTTTACACAGATAGCGGTGTAGATATTTCCATGTTCATCCAGATGGCTGTGTAGGTATATCCATGTTCATACAGATAACGGTGTAGATATTTCCATGTTCATACAGATAGCGGTGTAGATATTTCCATGTTCATCCAGATGGCTGTGTAGATATTTCCATGTTCATACAGATAGCGGTGTAGATATTTCCATGTTCATACAGATAGCCGTGTACATATTTCCATGTTCAAACAGATAGCGGTGTAGATATTTCCATGTTCATACAGATAGCGGTGTAGATATTTCCATGTTCATACTGGTAGCGGTGTAGATATTTTCATGTTCATAGAGATAGCGGTGCTGATATTTCCATGTTTATACAGGCAGCGGTGTAGATATTTCCATGTTTATACAGAGAGCGGTGTAGATATCTCCTTCTTTATACAGATGGCGGTGTAGATATTTATATGTTCATACAGATGGCGGTGAAGATATTTCTATGTTCATACAGATTGCGGTGTAGATATTTCCATGTTTATAGAGATAGCGGTGTAGTTATTTCCATGTGTAAAGAGATAGCTGTGTAGATATTTCCATGTATATGCAGATAGCAGTGTAGATATTTCCATTTTCGTGCAGATAGCGGTGTAGATATTTCCATGCTCAAACAGATAGCGGTGTAGATATTTCCATGTTCATACAGATAGCGGTGTAGCTATTTCCATGTTCATACAGATAGCGGTGTCGATATTTCCATGTTTATACAGATAGCGGTGAAGATGTATGCATGTTTACACAGATAGCGGTGTAGATATTTCCAGGTTCATACAGATGGCGGTGTAGATATTTCCATGTTCATCCCGATGGCTGTGTAGATATATCCATGTTCATACAGATAGCGGTGTAGATATTTCCATGTTCATACAGATAGTGGTGTAGATATTTCCATGCTGATACAGATAGCGGTGTAGCTATTTCCATTTGTAAAGAGATAGCTGTGTAGATATTTCCATGTATATGCAAATAGCTGTGTAGATATTTCCATTTTCATGCTGACAGCGGTGTAGATATTTCCATGTTCAAACAGATAGCGGTGTAGATATTTCCATGTTTATACAGATAGCGGTGTGGATATTTCCATGTTCAGATAGCGGTGTAGATATTTCCATGTTCATGCAGATAGTGGTGTAGATATTTCCATATTCATACAGATAGCGGTGCTGATATTTCCATGTTTATACAGGTAGCGGTGTAGATATTTCCATGTTTATACAGATAGCGGTGTAGATATTTCCATGTTTATACAGATAGCGGTGTAGATATTTCCAGGTTTATACAGATAGCGGTGTAGATATCTCCATCTTAATGCAGATGGCGGTGTAGATATTTATATCTTCATACAGATATCGGTGCAGATATTTCCATGTTCATACAGATGGCGGTGTGGATATTTCCATGTTTATAGAGATAGCAGTGTAGTTATTTCCATGTGTAAAGAGATAGCTTTGTAGATATTTCCACGTATATGCAGATAGCTGTGTATTTATTTCCATTTTCATGCAGATAGCAGTGTAGATATTTCCATGTTCATACAGATAGCGGTGTAGATATTTCCATGTTTATATAGATAGCGGTGAAGTTGTATGCATGTTTACAAAGATAGTGGAGTAGATATTTCCATGTTCATACAGATCGCGGTGTAGATATTTCCATGTTCATACAGATGGCTGTGTAGATGTATCCATGTTCATACAGATGGCGGTGAAGATATTTCCATGTTCATACAGACAGCGGTGTAGATATTTCCATGTTCATACAGATAGCGGTGTAGATATTTCCATGTTCATACTGATAGCGGTGCTGATATTTCCATGTTTATACAGATAGCGGAGTAGATATTTCCATGTTTATACAGATAGCGGTGTAGATATTTCCATGTTTATACAGATAGCGGTGTAGATACCTCCTTCTTAATACAGATGGCGGTGCAGATATTTATATGCTCATACACATGCCGGTCCAGATATTTCCATGTTCATACAGATGGCGATGTAGATATTTCCATGTTTAAAGGGTAGCGGTGTAGTTATTTCCATGTGTAAAGAGATAGCTGTGTAGATATTTCCATGTATATGCAGATAGCTGTGTAGATATTTCCATTTTCATGCTGACAGCGGTGTAGATATTTCCATGTTCAAACAGATAGTGGTGTAGATATTTCCATGTTCATACAGATAGCGGTGTGGATATTTCCATGTTCATACAGATAGCGGTGTAGATATTTCCATGTTCATGCAGATAGCGGTGTAGATATTTCCATGTTCATACAGATAGCGGTGCTGATATTTCCATGTTTATACAGGTAGCGGTGTAGATATTTCCATGTTTATACAGATAGCGGTGTAGATATTTCCATCTTAATACAGATGGCCGTGTAGATATTTATATGTTCATACAGATGGCGGTGCAGACATTTCCATGTTCATACAGTTGGCGGTGTAGATATTTGCATGTTTATAGAGACAGCGCTGTAGTTATTTGCATGTGTAAAGAGATAGCTTTGTAGATAATTCCATGTATATGCAGATCGCTGTGTAGATATTTCCATTTTCATGCAGATAGCGGTGTAGACATTTCCATGTGTAAAGAGATAGCTGTGTAGATATTTCCATGTATATGCAGATAGCTCTGTAGATATTTCCATTTTCATGCTGATAGCGGTTTAGATATTTCCATGTTCAAACAGATAGCGGTGTAGATATTTCCATGTTCATACAGATAGCGTTGTAGATATTTCCATGCTTGTACAGATTGCAGTGAAGATGTATGCATGTTTACACAGATAGCGGTGTAGATATTTCCATGTTCATGCAGATAGCGGTGTAGATATTTCCATCTTAATGCAGATGGCGGTGTAGATATTTATATCTTCATACAGATGGCGGTGCAGATATTTCCATGTTCATACAGATGGCGGTGTAGATATTTCCATGTTTATAGAGATAGCGGTGTAGTTATTTCCATGTGTAAAGAGATAGCTTTGTAGATATTTCCATGTATATGCAGATAGCTGTGTATTTATTTCCATTTTCATGCAGAAAGCAGTGTAGATATTTCCATGTTCATACAGATAGCGGTGGAGATATTTCCATGTTCATACAGATAGCGGTGAAGATGTATGCATGTTTACACCGATAGCGGTGTATATATTTCCATGTTCATACAGATAGCGGTGTATATATTTCCATGTTCATCCAGATGGCTCTGTAGATATATCCATGTTCATACAGATAGCGGTGTAGACATTTCCATGTTCATACAGATAGTGGTGTAGATATTTCCATGTTCATACAGATAGCGGTGTAGATATTTCCATCTTTATACAGATAGCGGTGTAGAGATTTCCAGGTTTATAAAGATGGCGGTGTAGATATTTCCAAGTTTATACAGGTAGCGGTTTAGATATTTCCATCTTTATACAGATAGCGGTGTAGTTATTTACAGGTTTTTAAAGATGGCGGTGTAGATATTTCCAAGTTTATACAGGTAGCGGTGTTGATATTTCCAGGTTTATAAAGATGGCGGTGTAGATATTTCCAAGTTTATACAGATAGCGGTGAAGATATCTCCATCTTAATACAGATGGCGGTGTAGATATTTATATGTTAATACAGATGGCAGTGCAGATATTTCCATGTTCGTACAGATGTCGGTGTAGATATATCCATGTTTATAGAGATAGCGGTGTAGTTATTTCCATGTGTAAAGAGATAGGTTTGTAGATATTTCCATGTATATGTAGATAGCTGTGTAGATATTTCCATGTTCATACAGATAGCGGTGCAGATATTTCCATGTTCATACAGATAGCGGCGTAGATATTTCCATGTTTATACAGATAGCGGTGAAACGTATGCATGTTTACACAGATAGCGGTGTAGATATTTCCATGTTCATACAGATCGCGGTGTAGATATTTCCATGTTCATCCAGATGGCTGTGTAGACATATCTATGTTCATACACATTGCGGTGAAGATATTTCCATGTTCATACAGATAGCGGTGTAGATATTTCCATGTTCATACAGATAGCGGTGTCGATATTTCCATGTTCATACAGATGGCTGTGTAGATATATCCATATTCATACTGATGGTGGTGAATATATTTCCATGTTCATACAGATAGCGGTGTAGATATTTCCATGTTCATACAGAGAGCGGTGCAGATATTTCCATGTTCATACAGATAGCGGTGCTGATATTTCCATGTTTATACAGATAGCGGTGTAGATATTTCCATCTTTATACAGATAGCGGTGTAGATATTTCCATGTTTATACAGATAGCGGTGTAGATATCTCCTTCTTAATACAGATGGCGGTGTAGATATTTATATGTTCATACAGATGGCGGTGCAGATATTTCCATGTTCATACAGATGGCGGTGTGGATATTTCCATATTCATACAGATAGCGGTGTAGATATTTCCATGTTTATACAGATAGCGGTGTAGATATTTCCATGTTCATACAGATGGCGGTGTAGATATTTCCATGTTCATAGAGATAGCGGTGTAGTTATTTCCATGTGTAAAGAGATATCTGTGTAGATATTTCCATGTATATGCAGATAGGTCTGTAGATATTTCCATTTTCATGCAGATAGCGGTGTAGATATTTCCATGTTCAAACAGATAGCGGTGTAGATATTTCCATGTTCATACAGATAGCGGTGTAGATATTTCCATGTTTATACAGATTGCGGTGAAGATTTATGCATATTTACTCAGATAGCGGTGTAGATATTTCCATTTTCATACAGATAGCGGTGTAGATATTTCCATGTTCATCCAGATGGCGGTGTAGATATTTCCATGTTCATCCAGATGGCTGTGTAGATATATCCATGTTCATACAGATAGCTGTGTAGATATTTCCAATTTCATACAGGTAGTGGTGTAGATATTTCCATGTTCATACAGATAGCAGTGTAGCTCTTTCCATGTTCATAGAGATAGCGGTGTATATATTTCCATGTTCATACAGATAGCGGTGTAGATATTTCCATGTTCATACAGATAGCGGTGCTGATATTTCCATGTTTCTACAGGTAGCGGTGTAGATATTTCCATGTTTATACAGATAGCGGTGTAGATATTTCCATGTTTATACAGATAGCAGTGTAGATATTGCTAAGTTTATACAGATAGCGTTGTGGATATTTCCATCTTAATATAGATGGGGGTGTAGATATTTATATGTTCATACAGATGGCGGTGCAGATATTACCATGTTCATACAGATGGCGGTGTCGATATTTCCATGTTCATACAGATTGCGGTGTAGATATTTCTGTGTTCATACAGATAGCGGTGTAGTTATTTCCATGTGTAAAGAGATAGCTGTGTAGATATTTCCTTGTATATGCAGATAGCAGAGTAGATATTTCCATTTTCAAGCAGATAGCAGTGTAGATATTTCCATGTTCAAACAGATAGCGGTGTAGATATTTCCATGTTCATAAAGAAAGCAGTGTAGATATTTCCATGTTCATCCAGATGGCTGTGTAGATATATCCATGTTCATACAGATAGCGGTGTAGATATATCCATGTTCATACAGATAGCGGTGTAGATATTTCCATGTTTATACAGGCAGCGGTGTAGATATTTCCATGTTTATACAGATAGCGGTGTAGATATCTCCTTGTTAATACAGATGTTGGTGTAGATATTTAGAGGCTCATACAGATGGCGTTGCAGATATTTCCATGTTCGTACAGATGGCGGTGTAGCTATTTCCATGTTCATACATATAGCGGTGTAGATATATCCATGTTCATGGAGATAGCGGTGTAGATATTTCCATGTTCATACATATAGCGGTGCTGATATTTCCAAGTTTATACAGATAGCAGTGAAGATATCTCCTTCTTAATACAGATGGCGGTGTAGAGATTAATAAGTTCATACAGATGGCGGTGCAGATATTTCCATGTTCATACAGATGGCAATGTAGATATTTCCATGTTCATACAGATAGCGGTGTAGTTATTTCCATGTGTAAAGAGATAGCTGTGTAGATATTTCCATGTATATGCAGATAGCTGTGTAGATATTTACATTTTCATGCAGACAGCGGTGTAGATATTTCCTTGTTCAAACAGATAGCGGTGTAGATATTTCCATGTTCATACAGATAGCAGTGTAGATATTTCCATGTTCATACTGATAGCGGTGTAGATATTTCCATGCTCATACAGATAGCGGTGTATATACTTCCATGTTCATACAGATAGTGGTGCTGATATTTCCATGTTTATACAGGTAGCGGTGTAGATATTTCCATGTTTATACAGATAGCGGTGTAGTTATTTCCATGTTTATACAGATAGCGGTGTAGATATTTCCATGATTATGCAGATAGCGGTGTAGATATCTCCATCTTAATACAGATGGCGGTGTAGATATTTATATGTTCATACAGATGGCGGTGCAGACATTTCCATGTTCATACAGATAGCGGTGTAGATATTTCCATGTTCATACAGATGTCTGTGTAGATATATCCATGTTCATACAGAAGACGGTGAAGATATTTCCATGTTCATACAGATAGCGGTGTAGATATTTCCATGTTAATACAGATAGCGGTGTAGATATTTCCATGTCCATACCGATATCTGTGCTGATATTTCCATGTTTATAAAGGAAGCGGTGTAGATATTTCCATGTTTATACAGATAGCGGTGTAGATATTTCCATGTTTATAGAGATAGCGGTGTAGATATTTCCATGTTTATACAGATAGCGGTGTAGATATCTCCATCTTAATACAGATGGCGGTGGAGATATTTATATGTTCATACAGATGGCGGTGCAGATATTTCCATGTTCATACAGATGGCGGTGTAGATATTTCCATGTTCATACAGATAGCGGTGTAGATATTTCCATGTTTATACAGATAGCGGTGAAGATGTATGCATGTTTACACACATAGTGGTGTAGATATTTCCATGTTCATACAGATAGCGGTGTAGATATTTCCATGTTCATCCAGATGGCTATGTAGATATATCCATGTTCATACAGATAGCGGTGTAGATATTTCCATGTTCATACAGATAGTGGTTTAGATATTTCCATGTTCATACAGATAGCGGTGTAGCTATTTCCATGTTCATACAGATAGCGGTGTAGATATTTCCATCTTCGTACACATAGCGGTGTAGATATTTCCATGTTCATACAGATAACTGTGCTGATATTTCCATGTTTATACAGGTAGCGGTGTAGATATTTCCATTTTCATACAGATAGCGGTGTAGCTATTTCCATGTTCATACAGATAGCGGTGCACCTATTTCCATGTTCATCCAGATGGCTGTACAGATATATCCATGTTCATACAGATGGCGGTGATGATAATTCCATGTTCATACAGATAGCGGTGTAGATATTTCCATGTTCATACAGATAGTGGTGTAGATATTTCCATGTTCATACAGATAGCGGTGTAGCTATTTCCATGTTCATACAGATATCGGTGTAGATATTTCCATGTTCATCCAGATGGCTGTGTAGATATATCCATGTTCAAACAGATGGCGTTGTAGATATTTCCATGTTCATACAGATAGCGGTGTAGATATTTCCATGTTCATACAGATAGCGGAGTAGGTATTTCCACGTTCATACAGATAGAGGGGCTGATATTTCCGTGTTCATACAGATAGCGGTGCTGATATTTCCATGTTTATACAGGTAGCGGTGTAGATATTTCCATGTTTATACAGATAGCGGTGTAGTTATTTCCATGTTTATACAGATGGCGGTGTAGATATTTCCATGTTTATACTGTTAGCGGTGTAGATATCTCCATTTTAATACAGATGGCCGTGAAGATATTTGTATGTTCATACAGATGGCGGTGAAGATATTTCCATGTTCATACAGATGGCGGTGTAGATATTTCCATGTTCATACAGATAGCGGTGTAGTTATTTCCATGTGTAAAGAGATAGCTGTGTAGATATTTCCATGTATATGCAGATAGCTCTGTATATATTTCCATTTTCATGCAGATAGCGGTGTAGATATTTCCATGTTTAAACAGATAGCGGTGTAGACATTTCCATGTTCATACAGATAGCGGTGAAGATATTTCCATGTTTATACAGATTGCGGTGAAGATGTATGCATATTTACACAGATAGCGGTGTAGATATTTCCATGTTCATGCAGATAGCAGTGTAGATATTTCCATGTTTATACAGATAGCGGTGAAGATGTATGCATGTTTATACAGATAGCGGTGTAGATATTTCCATGTTCATCCAGATGGCTGTGTTGATATATCCATATTCATACAGATGGCGGTGAAGATATTTCCATCTTCATACAGATAGCGGTGTAGTTTTTTCCGTGTGTAAAGAGATAGCTGTGTAGATATTTCCATGCATATGCAGATAGCTGTGTAGATATTTCCATTTTCATGCAGATAGCGGTTTAGATATTTCCATGTTCAAACAGATAGCGGTGTAGATATTTCCATGTTCATACAGATGGCGGTGTAGATATTTCCATGTTCATACAGATAGCGGTGTAGATATTTCCATGTTTATACAGATAGTGGTGAAGATGTTTGCATGTTTACACAGATAGCGGTGTAGATATTTCCATGTTCATACAGATAGCGGTGTAGATATTTCCATGTTCATCCAGATGGCTGTGTAGACATATCTATGTTCATACAGGTGGCGGTGAAGATATTACCATGTTCATACAGATAGCGGTGTAGATATTTCCATGTTCATCCGGATGGCTGTGTAGATATATCCATGTTCATACAGATAGCGGTGTAGATATTTCCATGTTCATACAGATTGCGGTGTAGATATTTCCATGTTCATGCAGATAGCAGTGTAGATATTTCCATGTTTATACAGATAGCGGTGAAGATGTATGCATGTTTATACAGATAGCGGTGTAGATATTTCCATGTTCATCCAGATGGCTGTGTTGATATATCCATATTCATACAGATGGCGGTGAAGATATTTCCATCTTCATACAGATAGCGGTGTAGTTTTTTCCGTGTGTAAAGAGATAGCTGTGTAGATATTTCCATGCATATGCAGATAGCTGTGTAGATATTTCCATTTTCATGCAGATAGCGGTTTAGATATTTCCATGTTCAAACAGATATCGGTGTAGATATTTCCATGTTCATACAGATGGCGGTGTAGATATTTCCATGTTCATACAGATAGCGGTGTAGATATTTCCATGTTTATACAGATAGTGGTGAAGATGTTTGCATGTTTACACAGATAGCGGTGTAGATATTTCCATGTTCATACAGATAGCGGTGTAGATATTTCCATGTTCATCCAGATGGCTGTGTAGACATATCTATGTTCATACAGATGGCGGTGAAGATATTACCATGTTCATACAGATAGCGGTGTAGATATTTCCATGTTCATCCGGATGGCTGTGTAGATATATCCATGTTCATACAGATAGCGGTGTAGATATTTCCATGTTCATACAGATTGCGGTGTAGATATTTCCATGTTCATGGAGATAGCGGTGTAGATATTTCCATGTTCATACAGACGGCGGTGTAGATATTTCCATGTTTATAGATATAGCGGTGTAGATATTTCCATGTGTAAAGAGATAGCAGTGTATATATTTCCATGTATATGCAGATATCTTTGTAGATATTTCCATTTTCATGCAGTTAGCGGTGTAGATATTTACATGTTCAAACAGATAGCTTTGTAGATATTTCCATGTTCATTCAGATAGCTTTGTAGATATTTCCATGTTCATACAGATAGCGGTGTAGATATTTCCATGTTCATACAGATAGCGGTGCTGATATTTCCATGTTTATACAGGTAGCGGTGTAGATATTTCCATGTTTATACAGATAGCGGTGTAGATATTTCCATGTTTATACAGATAGCGGTGTAGGTATTTCCATGTTTATTCAGATAGCGGTGTAGATATCTCCATCTTAATACAGATGGCGGTGTAGATATTTATATGTTCATTCAGATGGCGGTGCAGATATTTCCATGTTCATACAGATGGCGTTGTAGATATTTCCATGTTCAGATAGCGGTGTAGATATTTCCATGTTCATACAGATAGCGGTGTAGATATTTCCATGTTCATACAGGTAGCGGTGTAGATTTTTTAATGTTCATACAGATAGCGGTGCTGATATTTCCATGTTTATACAGGCAGCTGTGTAGATATATTCATGTTTATACAGATAGCGGTGTAGATATCTCCGTCTTAATACAGATGGCGGTGTAGATATTTATAAGTTCATACAGATGGCGGTGCAGATATTTCCATGTTCAAACAGATTGCGGTGTAGATATTTCCATGTTTATAGATATAGCGGTGTAGTTATTTCCATGTGTAAAGAGATAGCTGTGTAGATATTTCCATGTATATGCAGATAGCTTTGTAGATATTTCCATTTTCATGCAGATAGCGGTGTAGATATTTACATGTTCAAACAGATAGCGGTGTAGATATTTCCATGTTCATTCAGATAGCTTTGTAGATATTTCCATGTTCATACAGATAGCGGTGTAGATATTTCCATGTTCATACAGATAGCGGTGTAGATATTTCCATGTTCATACACATAGTGGTGCTGATATTTCCATGTTTATACAGGTAGCGGTGTAGATATTTCCATGTTTATAGAGATAGCGGTGTAGATATTTCCATGTTTATACAGATAGCGGTGTAGATATTTCCATGTTTATTCAGATAGCGGTGTAGATATCTCCACCTTAATACAGATGGCGGTGTAGATATTTATATGTTCATACAGATGGCGGTGCAGATATTTCCATGTTCATACAGATGGCGGTGTAGATATTTCCATGTTTATAGATATAGCGGTGTAGTTATTTCCATGTGTAAAGAGATAGCTGTGTAGATATTTCCATGTATATGCAGATAGCTTTGTAGATATTTCCATTTTCATACAGATAGCGGTGTAGATATTTACATGTTCAAACATATAGCGGTGTAGATATTTCCATGTTCATACAGATAGCGGTGTAGATATTTCCATGTTCATACAGATAGCGGTGTAGATAATTCCATGTTCATACAGATAGCGGTGTAGATATTTCCATGTTCATTCAGATAGCGGTGCTGAGATTTCCATGTTTATGCAGATAGCGGTGCTGATATTTCCATGTTTATACAGGTAGCAGTGTAGATATTTCCATGTTTATTCAGATAGCAGTGTAGATATTTCCATGTTAATACTGATGGCGGAGTAGATATTTATATGTTCATACAGATGGCGGTGCAGATATTTCCATGTTCATACAGATGGCAGTGTAGATATTTCCATGTTCATACAGATAGCGGTGTAGTTATTTCCATGTGTAAAGAGATAGCTTTGTAGATATTTCCATGTATATGCAGATAGCTGTGTAGATATTTCCATTTTCATGCAGAGAGTGGTGTATATATTTCCATCTTCGGATAGAGGTGTATATATTTCCATGTTCATACAGATACCGGTGTAGGTATTTCCAAGTTTATACAGACAGCGGTGAAGATGTATGCATGTTTACACAGATAGCAGTGTGGAGATTTCCATGTACATACAGAGGGCTGTGCAGATATATCCATGTTCATACAGATAGCGGTGTAGATATTTCCATTTTCATACAGATAGCGGTGTAGATATTTCCATGTTCATACAGATGGCTGTGTAGATATATCCATGTTCATACCGATTGCGGTGAAGATACTTCCTTGTCCATACAGATAGCGGTGTAGATATTTCCATGTTCATACAGATAGAGGTGTAGCTATTTCCATGTATTTACAGATAGCGGTGTATGTATTTCCATGTTGATACAGATAGCGGTGCAGATATTTCCATGTTCCTACAGATAGCAGTTTAGATATTTCCATGTTCATCCAGGAGGCTGTGTAGATATATCCATGTTCATACAGATGGCGTTGAAGATATTTCCTTGTTTATACAGATAGCGGTGTAGTTATTTCCATGTGTAAAGAGATAGCTGTGTAGATATTTCCATGTATATGCAGATAGCTGTGTGGATATTTCCATTTTCATGCAGATTGCGGTTTAAATATTTCCATGTTCAAACAGACAGCGGTGTAGATATTTCCATGTTCATAGAGATAGCGGTGTAGATATTTCCATGTTCACACAGATAGAGGGGCTGATATTTCCATGTTCATACAGATAGCGGTGCTGATATTTCCATGTTTATACAGGTAGCAGTGTAGATATTTCCATGTTTATACAGGTAGCAGTGTAGATATTTCCATGTTTATACAGAGAGCGGTGTAGATATATCCATGTTTATACAGATAGCGGTGTAGATATCTCCTTTTTAATACAGATGGCGGTGTAGATAATTATATGTTCATACAGATGGCGGTGCAGATATTTCCATGTTCATACAGATGTCGGTGTGGATATTTCCATATTCATACAGATAGCAGTGTAGATATTTCCATGTTTATACAGATAGCGGTGTAGATATTTCCATGTTCATACAGATGGCGGTGCAGATATTTCCATGTTCATACAGATGGCGGTGTAGATATTTCCATGTTCATAGAGATAGCGGTGTAGTTATTTCCATGTGTAAAGAGATAGCTGTGTAGATATTTCCATGTATATGCAGATAGCTCTGTAGATATTTCCATTTTCATGCAGATAGCGGTGTAGATATTTCCATGTTCAAACAGATAGCGGTGTAGATATTTCCATGTTCATACAGATAGCGGTGTAGATATTTCCATGTTTATACAGATTGCGGTGAAGATGTATGCATATTTACTCAGATAGCGGTGTAGATATTTCCATTTTCATACAGATAGCGGTGTAGATATTTCCATGTTCATCCAGATGGCGGTGTAGATATTTCCATGTTCATCCAGATGGCTGTGTAGATATATCCATGTTCATACAGAGAGCTGTGTAGATATTTCCATGTTCATACAGGTAGTGGTGTAGATATTTCCATGTTCATACAGATAGCAGAGTGGCTCTTTCCATGTTCATAGAGATAGCGGTGTAGATATTTCCATGTTCATACAGATAGCGGTGCTGATATTTCCATGTTTCTACAGGTAGCGGTGTAGATATTTCCATGTTTATACAGATAGCGGTGTAGATATTTCCATGTTTATACAGATAGCAGTGTAGATATTGCTAAGTTTATACAGATAGCGTTGTGGATATTTCCATCTTAATATTGATGGGGGTGTAGATATTTATATGTTCATACAGATGGCGGTGCAGATATTACCATGTTCATACAGATGGCGGTGTAGATATTTCCATGTTCATACAGATAGCGGTGTAGATATTTCTATGTTCATACAGATAGCGGTGTAGTTATTTCCATGTGTAAAGAGATAGCTGTGTAGATATTTCCATGTATATGCAGATAGCAGAGTAGATATTTCCATTTTCAAGCAGATAGCAGTGTAGATATTTCCATGTTCAAACAGATAGCGGTGTAGATATTTCCATGTTCATACAGATAGCGGTGTAGATATTTCCATGTTCATACAGATCGCGGTGTAGATATTTCCATGTTCATCCAGATGGCTGTGTAGATATATTCATGTTCATACAGATAGCGGTGTAGATATATCCATGTTCATACAGATAGCGGTGTAGATATTTCCATGTTTATACAGGCAGCGGTGTAGATATTTCCATGTTTATACAGATAGCGGTGTAGATATCTCCTTGTTAATACAGATGGCGGTGTAGATATTTAGAGGCTCATACAGATGGTGTTGCAGATATTTCCATGTTCATACAGTTGGCGGTGTAGCTATTTCCATGTTCATACAGATAGCGGTGTAGATATATCCATGTTCATAGAGATAGCGGTGTAGATATTTCCATGTTCATACAGATAGCGGTGCTGATATTTCCAAGTTTATACAGATAGCGGTGAAGATATCTCCTTCTTAATACAGATGGCGGTGTAGATATTTATAAGTTCATACAGATGGCGGTGCAGATATTTCCATGTTCATACAGATGGCAATGTAGATATTTCCATGTTCATACAGATAGCGGTGTAGTTATTTCCATGTGTAAAGAGATAGCTGTGTAGATATTTCCATGTATATGCAGATAGCTGTGTAGATATTTCCATTTTCATGCAGACAGCGGTGTAGATATTTCCTTGTTCAAACAGATAGCGGTGTAGATATTTCCATGTTCATACAGATAGCGGTGTAGATATTTCCATGTTCATACTGATAGCGGTGTAGATATTTCCATGTTAATACAGATAGCGGTGTATATACTTCCATGTTCATACAGATAGTGGTGCTGATATTTCCATGTTTATACAGGTTGCGGTGTAGATATTTCCATGTTTATACAGATAGCGGTGTAGATATTTCCATGTTTATGTAGATAGCGGTGTAGATATCTCCATCTTAATACAGATGGCGGTGTAGATATTTATATGTTCATACAGATGTCGGTGCAGACATTTCCATGTTCATACAGATGGCGGTGTAGATATTTCCATGTTCATACAGATAGCGGTGTAGATATTTCCATGTTCATACAGATAGCGGTGTAGATATTTCCATGTTCATACAGACAGCGGTGTAGATATTTCCATGTTTATACAGACTGCGGTGAAGATGTATGCATGTTTACACAGATAGCGGTGTAGATATTTCCATGTTCATCCAGATGGCTGTGTAGATATTTCCATGTTTATACAGATAGCGGTGTAGATATTTCCATGTTCATACAGATAGCGGTGTAGTTATTTCCATGTTCATCAAGATGGCTGTGTAGATATATCCATGTTCATCCAGATGTCTGTGTAGATATATCCATGTTCATACAGATAGCGGTGTAGATATTTCCATGTTCATACAGATAGCGGTGTAGATATTTCCATGTTCATACAAATAACAGTGTAGATATTTCCATGTTCAAACAGATAGCGGTGTAGATATCTCCATCTTAATACAGATGGCGGTGTAGATATTTATATGTTCATACAGATGGCAGTGCAGATATTTCCATGTTCATACAGATGGCGGTGTAGATATTTCCATGTTTATAGAAATAGCGGTGTAGTTATTTCCATGTGTAAAGAGATAGGTTTGTAGATATTTCCATGTATATGCAGAGAGCTGTGTAGATATTTCTATTTTAATACAGATAGCGGTTTAGATATTTCCATGTTCAAACAGATAGCGGTGTAGATATTTCTATGTTCATCCAGATGGCTGTGTAGATATATCCATGTTCATACAGATAGCGGTGTAGATATTTCCATGTTCATACAGATAGCGGTGTAGATATTTCCATGTTTATACAGATAGCGGTGAAATGTATGCATGTTTACACAGGTAGCGGTGTAGATATTTCCATGTTCATACAGATCGCGGAGTAGATATTTCCATGTTCATCCAGATCGCTGTGTAGACATATCCATATTCATACAGATGGCGGTGAATATATTTCCATGTTCATACAGATTGCGGTGTAGATATTTCCATGTTCATACAGATAGCGGTGTAGATATCTCAATGTTCATACAGATAGCGGTGTAGATCTTTCCATGTTCATACAGATAACTGTGTAGTTATTTCCATGTGTAAAGAGATAGCTGTGTAGATATTTCCATGTATATGCAGATAGCTGTGTAGATATTTCCATTTTCATGCAGATAGCAGTTTAGATATTTCCATGTTCAAACAGATAGCGGTGTAGATATTTCCATATTCATAGAGATAGCGGTGTAGATATTTCCATGTTCATACAGATAGAGGGGCTGATATTTCCATGTTCATACAGATAGCGGTTCTGATATTTCCATGTTTATACAGGTAGAGGTGTAGATATTTCCATGTTTATACAGATAGCAGTTTAGATATTTCCATTTTCATACAGATAGCGGTGTAGCTATTTCCATGTTCATACAGATAGTGGTGTAGATATTTCCATGTTCATCCAGATGGCTGTGTAGATATTTCCATGTTCATACAGATAGCGGTGATGATATTTCCATGTTTATACAGGTAGTGGTGTAGATATTTCCATGTTTATACAGATAGCGGTGTAGATATTTCCATGTTTATACAGATAGCGGTGTAGATATTTCCATGTTTATACAGATAGCGGTGTAGATATCTCCATCTTAATACAGATGGCTGTGTAGATATTTATATGTTCATACAGATGGAGTTGCAGATATTTCCATGTTCATACAGATTGCGGTGTAGATATTTCTATGTTCATACAGATAGCGGTGTAGTTATTTCCATGTGTAAAGAGATAGCTGTGTAGATATTTCCATGTATATGCAGATAACAGAGTAGATATTTCCATTTTCAAGCAGATAGCGGTGTAGATATTTCCATGTTCAAACAGATAGCGGTGTAGATATTTCCATGTTCATACAGATAGCGGTGTAGATATTTCCATGTTCATACAGATAGCGGTGTAGATATTTCCATGTGTAAAGAGAAAGCTGTGTAGATATTTCCATGTATATGCAGATAGCAGAGTAGATATTTCCATTTTCAAGCAGATAGCGGTGTAGATATTTCCATGTTCATACAGATAGCGGTGTAGGTATATCCATGTTCATAGAGATAGCGGTGTAGATATTTCCATGTTCATAGAGATAGCGGTGCTGATATTTCCAAGTTTATACAGATAGCGGTGAAGATATCTCCATCTTAATACAGATGGCGGTGTAGATATTTATATGTTCATACAGACGGCGGTGCACTTATTTCCATGTTCATACAGATGGCGGTGTAGATATTTCCATGTTTATAGAGATAGCGGTGTAGTTATTTCCATGTGTATAGAGATAGATTTTTAGATATTTCCATGTATATGCAGATAGCTGTGTTGGTATTTCTATTTTCATGCAGATACCGTTTAGATATTTCCATGTTCAAACAGATAGCTGTGTAGGTATTTCCATGTTCATACAGATAGCGGTGTAGATATTTCCATGTTTATACAGATAGCGGTGAAGATGTATGCATGTTTTCACAGATAGCGGTGTAGATATTTCCATGTTCATACAGATCGCGGTGTAGATATTTCCATGTTCATTAAGATTGCTGTGTAGACATATCCATGTTCATACAGATGTCGGTGAAGATATTTCCATGTTCATACAGATAGCGGTGTAGATATTTCCATGTTCATACAGATATCGGTGTAGATATTTCCATGCTCATACAGATGGCTGTGTAGATATATCCATGTTCATACAGATGACGGTGAAGATATTTCCATGTTCATACAGATAGCGGTGTAGATATTTCCATGTTATACAGATAGCGGTGTAGATATTTCCATGTTCATGCAGATAGCAGTGTAGATATTTCCATGTTTATACAGATAGCGGTGAAGATGTATGCATGTTTATACAGATAGCGGTGTAGATATTTCCATGTTCATCCAGATGGCTGTGTTGATATATCCATGTTCATACAGATGGCGGTGAAGATATTTCCATCTTCATACAGATAGCGGTGTAGTTTTTTCCGTGTGTAAAGAGATAGCTGTGTAGATATTTCCATGCATATGCAGATAGCTGTGTAGATATTTCCATTTTCATGCAGATAGCGGTTTAGATATTTCCATGTTCAAACAGATAGCGGTGTAGATATTTCCTTGTTCATTGAGAGAGCGGTGTAGATATTTCCATGTTCATACAGATAGCGGTGTAGATATTTCCATGTTTATACAGATAGTGGTGAAGATGTTTGCATGTTTACACAGATAGCGGTGTAGATATTTCCATGTTCATACCGATAGCGGTGTTGATATTTCCATGTTCATCCAGATGGCTGTGTAGACATATCCATGTTCATACAGATGGCGGTGAAGATATTACTGTGTTCATACAGATAGCGGTGTAGATATTTCCATGTTCATCCAGATGGCTGTGTAGATATATCCATGTTCATACAGATAGCGGTGTAGATATTTCCATGTTCATACAGATAGCGGTGTAGATATTTCCATGTTCATACAGATAGCGGTGTAGATATTTCCATGTTCATACAGACGGCGGTGTAGATATTTCCATGTTTATAGATATAGCGGTGTAGATATTTCCATGTGTAAAGAGATACCAGTGTATATATTTCCATGTATATGCAGATAGCTTTGTAGATATTTCCATTTTCATGCAGTTAGCAGTGTAGATATTTACATGTTCAAACAGATAGCGGTGTAGATATTTCCATGTTCATTCAGATAGCTTTGTAGATATTTCCATGTTCATACAGATAGCGGTGTAGATATTTCCATGTTCATACAGATAGCGGTGTAGATATTTCCATGTTCACACAGATAGCGGTGCTGATATTTCCATGTTTATACAGATAGCGGTGTAGATATTTCCATGTTTATTCAGATAGCGGTGTAGATATCTCCATCTTAATACAGATGGCGGTGTAGATATTTATATGTTCATACAGATGGCGGTGCAGATATTTCCATGTTCATACAGATGGCGTTGTAGATATTTCCATGTTCAGACAACGGTGTAGATATTTCCATGTTCATACAGATAGCGGTGTAGATATTTCCATGTTCATACAGGTAGCGGTGTAGATTTTTCCATGTTCATACAGATAGCGGTGCTGATATTTCCATGTTTATACAGGCAGCAGTGTAGATATATCCATGTTTATACAGATAGCGGTGTAGATATCTCCTTCTTAATACAGATGGCGGTGTAGATATTTATAAGTTCATACAGATGGCGGTGCAGATATTTCCATGTTCATACAGATGGCGGTGTAGATATTTCCATGTTTATAGATATAGCGGTGTAGTTATTTCCATGTGTAAAGATATAGCTCTGTAGATATTTCCATGTATATGCAGATAGCTTTGTTGATATTTCCATTTTCATGCAGATAGCGGTGTAGATATTTACATGTTCAAACAGATAGCGGTGTAGATATTTCCATGTTCATTCAGATAGCTTTGTAGATATTTCCATGTTCATACAGATAGCGGTGTAGATATTTCCATGTTCATACAGATAGCGGTGTAGATATTTCCATGTTTATAGAGATAGCGGTGTAGATATTTCCATGTTTATACAGATAGCGGTGAAGATATTTCCATGTTTATAGAGATAGCGGTGTAGATATTTCCATGTTTATACAGATAGCGGTGTAGATATTTCCATGTTTATTCAGATAGCGGTGTAGATATCTCCACCTTAATACAGATGGCGGTGTAGATATTTATATGTTCATACAGATGGCGGTGCAGATATTTCCAGGTTCATACAGATGGCGGTGTAGATATTTCCATGTTCATACAGATAGCGGTGTAGATATTTCCATGTTCATACAGATAGCGGTGTAGATATTTCCATGTTCATACAGATAGCAGTGTCGATATTTCCATGTTCATACAGATAGCGATGTAGATATTTCCATGTTCATACAGGTTGCGGTGTAGATATTTCCATTTTCATACAGATAGCAGTGCTGATATTTCCATGTTTATACAGGCAGCAGTGTAGGTATTTCCATGTTTATACAGATAGCGGTTTAGATATCTCCTTCTTAATACAGATGGCGGTGTAGATATTTATATGTTCATACAGATGGCGGTGCAGATATTTCCATGTTCATACAGATGGCGGTGTAGATATTTCCATGTTCATAGATATAGCGGTGTAGTTATTTCCATGTGTAAAGAGATAGCTGTGTAGATATTTCCATGTATATGCAGATAGCTTTGTAGATATTTCCATTTTCATACAGATAGCGGTGTAGATATTTACATGTTCATACAGATAGCGGTGAAGATATTTCCATGTTCATACAGATAGCGGTGCTGAGATTTCCATGTTTATGCAGATAGCGGTGCTGATGTTTCCATGTTTACACAGGTAGCAGTGTAGATATTTCCATGTTTATTCAGATAGCAGTGTAGATATTTCCATCTTAATACTGATGGCGGAGTAGATATTTATATGTTCATACAGATGGCGGTGCAGATATTTCCATGTTCATACAGATGGCTGTGTAGATATTTCCATGTTCATACAGATAGCGGTGTAGTTATTTCCATGTTCATACAGATAGCGGTGTAGATATTTCCATGTATATGCAGATAGCTGTGTGGATATTTCCATTTTCATGCAGATTGCGGTTTAGATATTTCCATGTTCAAACAGACAGCGGTGTACATATTTCCATGTTCATAGAGATAGCGGTGTAGATATTTCCATGTTCATACAGATAGAGGGGCTGATATTTCCATGTTCATACAGATAGAGGTGCTGATATTTCCATGTTTATACAGGTAGCAGTGTAGATATTTCCATGTTTATACAGGTAGCAGTGTAGATATTTCCATGTTTATACAGAGAACGGTGTAGATATATCCATGTTTATACAGATACCGGTGTAGATATCTCCTTCTTAATACAGATGGCGGTGTAGATAATTATATGTTCATACAGATGGCGGTGCAGATATTTCCATGTTCATACAGATGGCGGTGTTGATATTTCCATATTCATACAGATAGCGGTGTAGATATTTCCATGTTTATACAGATAGCGGTGTAGATATTTCCATGTTCATACAGATGGCGGTGCAGATATTTCCATGTTCATACAGATGGCGGTGTAGATATTTCCATGTTCATAGAGATAGCGGTGTAGTTATTTCCATGTGTAAAGAGATAGCTGTGTAGATATTTCCATGTATATGCAGATAGCTCTGTAGATATTTCCATTTTCATGCAGATAGCGGTGTAGATATTTCCATGTTCAAACAGATAGCGGTGTAGATATTTCCATGTTCATACAGATAGCGGTGTAGATATTTCCATGTTTATACAGATTGCGGTGAAGATGTATGCATATTTACTCAGATAGCGGTGTAGATATTTCCATTTTCATACAGATAGCGGTGTAGATATTTCCATGTTCATCCAGATGGCTGTGTAGATATTTCCATGTTCATCCAGATGGCTGTGTAGATATATCCATGTTCATACAGAGAGCTGTGTAGATATTTCCATGTTCATACAGGTAGTGGTGTAGATATTTCCATGTTCATACAGATAGCAGTGTAGCTCTTTCCATGTTCATAGAGATAGCGGTGTAGATATTTCCATGTTCATACAGATAGCGGTGTAGATATTTCCATGTTCATACAGATAGCGGTGCTGATATTTCCATGTTTATACAGGTAGTGGTGTAGATATTTCCATGTTTATACAGATAGCGGTGTAGATATTTCCAAGTTTATACAGATAGCAGTGTAGATATTGCTAAGTTTATACAGATAGCGTTGTGGATATTTCCATCTTAATATTGATGGGGGTGTAGATATTTATATGTTCATACAGATGGCGGTGCAGATATTACCATGTTCATACAGATTGCGGTGTAGATATTTCCATTTTCATACAGATAGCGGTGTAGATATTTCTATGTTCATACAGATAGCGGTGTAGTTATTTCCATGTGTAAAGAGATAGCTGTGTAGATATTTCCATGTATATGCAGATAGCAGAGTAGATATTTCCATTTTCAAGCAGATAGCAGTGTACATATTTCCATGTTCAAACAGATAGCGGTGTAGATATTTCCATGTTCATACAGATAGCGGTGTAGGTATTTCCATGTTCATACAGATCGCGGTGTAGATTTTTCCATGTTCATCCAGATGGCTGTGTAGATATATCCATGTTCATACAGATAGCGGTGTAGATATTTCCATGTTTATACAGGCAGCGGTGTAGATATTTCCATGTTTATACAGATAGCGGTGTAGATATCTCCTTGTTAATACAGATGGCGGTGTAGATATTTAGAGGCTCATACAGATGGCGTTGCAGATATTTCCATATTCATACAGATGGCGGTGTAGCTATTTCCATGTTCATACAGATAGCGGTGTAGATATATCCATGTTCATAGAGATAGCGGTGTAGATATTTCCATGTTCATACAGATAGCGGTGCTGATATTTCCAAGTTTATACAGATAGCGGTGAAGATATCTCCTTCTTAATACAGATGGCGGTGTAGATATTTATAAGTTCATACAGATGGCGGTGCAGATATTTCCATGTTCATACAGATGGCAATGTAGATATTTCCATGTTCATACAGATAGCGGTGAAGTTATTTCCATGTGTAAAGAGATAGCTGTGTAGATATTTCCATGTATATGCAGATAGCTGTGTAGATATTTCCATTTTCATGCAGACAGCGGTGTAGATATTTCCTTGTTCAAACAGATAGCGGTGTAGATATTTCCATGTTCATACAGATAGCGGTGTAGTTATTTCCATGTTCATACTGATAGCGGTGTAGATATTTCCATGTTCATTCAGATAGCGGTGTATATACTTCCATGTTCATACAGATAGTGGTGCTGATATTTCCATGTTTATACAGGTAGCGGTGTAGATATTTCCATGTTTATACAGATAGCGGTGTAGTTATTTCCATGTTTATACAGATAGCGGTGTAGATATTTCCATGTTTATGCAGATAGCGGTGTAGATATCTCCATCTTAATACAGATGGCGGTGTAGATATTTATATGTTCATACAGATGGCGGTGCAGACATTTCCATCTTCATACAGATGGCGGTGTAGATATTTCCATGTTCATACAGATAGCGGTGTAGATATTTCCATGTTCATACAGATAGCGTTGTAGATATTTCCATGTTCATACAGACAGCGGTGTAGATATTTCCATGTTTATACAGACTGCGGTGAAGATGTATGCATGTTTACACAGATAGCGGTGTAGATATTTCCATGTTCATCCAGATGGCTGTGTAGATATTTCCATGTTTATACAGATAGCGGTGTAGATATTTCCATGTTCATACAGATAGCGGTGTAGATATTTCCATGTTCATCCAGATGGCTGTGTAGATATATCCATGTTCATCCAGATGTCTTTGTAGATATATCCATGTTCATACAGATAGCGGTATAGATATTTCCATGTTCATACAGATAGCGGTGTTGATATTTCCATGTTCATACAGATAAGAGTGTAGATATTTCCATGTTCAAACAGATAGCGGTGTAGATATCTCCATCTTAATACAGATGGCGGTGTAGATATTTATATGTTCATACAGATGGCAGTGCAGATATTTCCATGTTCATACAGATGGCGGTGTAGATATTTCCATGTTTATAGAGATAGCGGTGTAGTTATTTCCATGTGTAAAGAGATAGGTTTGTAGATATTTCCATGTATATGCAGAGAGCTGTGTAGATATTTCTATTTTCATGCAGATAGCGGTTTAGATATTTCCATGTTCAAACAGATAGCGGTGTAGATATTTCTATGTTCATCCAGATGGCTGTGTAGATATATCAATGTTCATACAGATAGCGGTGTAGATATTTCCATGTTCATACAGATAGCGGTGTAGATATTTCCATGTTTATACATATAGCGGTGAAATGTATGCATGTTTACACAGGTAGCGGTGTAGATATTTCCATGTTCATACAGATCACGGTGTAGATATTTCCATGTTCATCCAGATCGCTGTGTAGACATATCCATATTCATACAGATGGCGGTGAAGATATTTCCATGTTCATACAGATAGCGGTGTAGATATTTCCATGTTCATCCAGATCGCTGTGTAGACATATCCATATTCATACAGATGGCGGTGAAGGTATTTCCATGTTCATACAGATTGCGGTGTAGATATTTCCATGTTCATACAGATAGCGGTGTAGATATCTCCATGTTCATACAGATAGCGGTGTAGATATTTCCATGTTCATACAGATAACTGTGTAGTTATTTCCATGTGTAAAGAGATAGCTGTGTAGATATTTCCATTTTCATGCAGATAGCGGTTTAGATATTTCCATGTTCAAGCAGATAGCGGTGCTGATATTTCCAAGTTTATACAGATAGCGGTGAAGATATCTCCATCTTAATACAGATGGCGGTGTAGATATTTATATGTTCATACAGACGGCGGTGCACTTATTTCCATGTTCATACAGATGGCTGTGTAGATATTTCCATGTTTATAGAGATAGCGGTGTAGTTATTTCCATGTGTATAGAGATAGATTTTTAGATATTTCCATGTATATGCAGATAGCTGTGTAGGTATTTCTATTTTCATGCAGATAGCCGTTTAGATATTTCCATGTTCAAACAGATAGCAGTGTAGGTATTTCCATGTTCATACAGATAGCGGTGTAGATATTTCCATGTTTATACAGATAGCGGTGAAGATGTATGCATGTTTTCACAGATAGCGGTGTAGATATTTCCATGTTCATACAGATCGCGGTGTAGATATTTCCATGTTCATTAAGATGGCTGTGTAGACATATCCATGTTCATACAGATGGCGGTGAAGATATTTCCATGTTCATACAGATAGCGGTGTAGATATTTCCATGTTCATACAGATGGCTGTGTAGATATATCCATGTTCATACTGATGACGGTGAAGATATTTCCATGTTCATACAGATAGCGGTGTAGATATTTCCATGTTAATACAGATAGCGGTGTAGATATTTCCATGTTCATACCGATAGCGGTGCTGATATTTCCATGTTTATAAAGGAAGCGGTGTAGATATTTGCATGTTTATACAGATAGCAGTGTAGATATTTCCATGTTCATACAGATAGCGGTGTAGCTATTTCCATGTTCATACAGATAGTGGTGTAGATATTTCCATGTTAATCCAGATGGCTGTGTAGATATTTCCATGTTCATACAGATAGCGGTGATGATATTTCCATGTTTATACAGGTAGCGGTGTAGATATTTCCAT
Source organism: Gorilla gorilla gorilla (assembly GCF_029281585.2). Taxonomy (NCBI): domain Eukaryota; kingdom Metazoa; phylum Chordata; class Mammalia; order Primates; family Hominidae; genus Gorilla; species Gorilla gorilla. The sequence goes on from NC_073236.2 coordinate 142,166,968, forward strand.
GTTTATACAGATAGCGGTGTAGATATTTCCATGTTTATACAGATAGCGGTGTAGATATTTCCATGTTTATGCGGATAGCGGTGTAGATATCTCCATCTTAATACAGATGGCTGTGTAGATATTTATATGTTCATACAGATGGAGTTGCAGATATTTCCATGTTCATACAGATTGCGGTGTAGATATTTCTATGTTCATACAGATAGCGGTGTAGTTATTTCCATGTGTAAAGAGATAGCTGTGTAGATATTTCCATGTATATGCAGATAGCAGAGTAGATATTTCCATTTTCAAGCAGATAGCGGTGTAGATATTTCCATGTTCAAACAGATAGCGGTGTAGATATTTCCATGTTCATACAGATAGCGGTGTAGATATTGCCATGTTCATACAGATTGCGGTGTAGATATTTCCGTGTTCATCCAGATGGCTGTGTAGATATATCCATGTTCATACAGATAGCGGTGTAGATATATCCATGTTCATGCAGATAGCGGTGTAGATATTTCCATGTTTATACAGGCAGCATAGTAGATATTTCCATGTTTATACAGATAGCGGTGTAGATATCTCCTTGTTAATACAGATGGCGGGGTAGATATTTAGAGGCTCATACAGATGGCGTTGCAGATATTTCCATGTTCATACAGATGGCGGTGTAGCTATTTCCATGTTCATACAGATAGCGGTGTAGATATATCCATGTTCATAGAGATAGCGGTGTAGATATTTCCATGTTCATACAGATAGTGGTGCTGATATTTCCAAGTTTATACAGATAGCGGTGAAGATATCTCCTTTTTAATACAGATGGCGGTGTAGATATTTATAAGTTCATACAGATGGCGGTGCAGATATTTCCATGTTCATACAGATGGCAATGTAGATATTTCCATGTTCATACAGATAGCGGTGTAGTTATTTCCATGTGTAAAGAGATAGCTGTGTAGATATTTCCATGTATATGCAGATAGCTGTGTAGATATTTCCATTTTCATGCAGACAGCGGTGTAGATATTTCGTTGTTCAGATAGCGGTGTAGATATTTCCATGTTCATACAGATAGCAGTGTAGATATTTCCATGTTCATACTGATAGCGGTGTAGATATTTCCATGTTCCTACAGATAGCGGTGTATATACTTCCATGTTCATACAGATAGTGGTGCTGATATTTCCATGTTTATACAGGTAGCGGTGTAGATATTTCCATGTTTATACAGATAGCGGTGTACTTATTTCCATGTTTATACAGATAGCGGTGTAGATATTTCCATGTTTCTGCAGATAGCGGTGTAGATATCTCCATCTTAATACAGATGGCGGTGTAGATATTTTTATGTTCATACAGATGGCGGTGCAGACATTTCCATGTTAATACAGATGGCGGTGTAGATATTTCCATGTTCATACAGATAGCGGTGTAGATATTTCCATGTTCAAACAGATAGCGGTGTAGATATTTCCATGTTCATACAGATAGCGGTGTAGATATTTCCATGTTCATACAGATTGCGGTGTAGATATTTCCATGTTCATCCAGATGGCTGTGTAGATATATCCATGTTCATACAGATAGCGGTGTAGATATATCCATGTTCATACAGATAGCGGTGTAGATATTTCCATGTTTATACAGGCAGCGTAGTAGATATTTCCATGTTTATACAGATAGCGGTGTAGATATCTCCTTGTTAATACAGATGGCGGTGTAGATATTTAGAGGCTCATACAGATGGCGTTGCAGATATTTCCATGTTCATACAGATGGCGGTGTAGCTATTTCCATGTTCATACAGATAGCGGTGTAGATATATCCATGTTCATAGAGATAGCGGTGTAGATATTTCCATGTTCATCCAGATCGCTGTGTAGACATATCCATATTCATACAGATGGCGGTGAAGATATTTCCATGTTCATACAGTTTGCGGTGTAGATATTTCCATGTTCATACAGATAGCGGTGTAGATATCTCCATGTTCATACAGATAGCGGTGTAGATATTTCCATGTTCATACAGATAACTGTGTAGTTATTTCCATGTGTAAAGAGATAGCTGTGTAGATATTTCCATTTTCATGCAGATAGCGGTTTAGATATTTCCATGTTCAAACAGATAGCAGTGTAGATATTTCCATGTTCTTAGAGATAGCGGTGTAGATATTTCCATGTTCATACAGATAGAGGGGCTGATATTTCCATGTTCATACAGATAGCGGTTCTGATATTTCCATGTTTATACAGGTAGAGGTGTAGATATTTCCATGTTTATACAGATAGCAGTGTAGATATTTCCATGTTCATACAGATAGCGGTGTAGCTATTTCCATGTTCATACAGATAGTGGTGTAGATATTTCCATGTTCATCCAGATGGCTGTGTAGATATTTCCATGTTCATACAGATAGCGGTGATGATATTTCCATGTTTATACAGGTAGCGGTGTAGATATTTCCATGTTTATACAGATAGCGGTGTAGATATTTCCATGTTTATACAGATAGCGGTGTAGATATTTCCATGTTTATGCAGATAGCGGTGTAGATATCTCCATCTTAATACAGATGGCTGTGTAGATATTTATATGTTCATACAGATGGAGTTGCAGATATTTCCATGTTCATACAGATTGCGGTGTAGATATTTCTATGTTCATACAGATAGCGGTGTAGTTGTTTCCATGTGTAAAGAGATAGCTGTGTAGATATTTCCATGTATATGCAGATAGCAGAGTAGATATTTCCATTTTCAAGCAGATAGCGGTGTAGATATTTCCATGTTCAAACAGATAGCGGTGTAGATATTTCCATGTTCATACAGATAGCGGTGTAGATATTTCCATGTTCATACAGATTGCGGTGTAGATATTTCCATGTTCATCCAGATGGCTGTGTAGATATATCCATGTTCATACAGATAGCGGTGTAGATATATCCATGTTCATGCAGATAGCGGTGTAGATATTTCCATGTTTATACAGGCAGCGTAGTAGATATTTCCATGTTTATACAGATAGCGGTGTAGATATCTCCTTGTTAATACAGATGGCGGTGTAGATATTTAGAGGCTCATACAGATGGCGTTGCAGATATTTCCATGTTCATACAGATGGCGGTGTAGCTATTTCCATGTTCATACAGATAGCGGTGTAGATATATCCATGTTCATAGAGATAGCGGTGTAGATATTTCCATGTTCATACAGATAGCGGTGCTGATATTTCCAAGTTTATACAGATAGCGGTGAAGTTATCTCCATCTTAATACAGATGGCGGTGTAGATATTTATATGTTCATAGAGACGGAGGTGCACTTATTTCCATGTTCATACAGATGGCTGTGTAGATATTTCCATGTTTATAGAGATAGCGGTGTAGTTATTTCCATGTGTATAGAGATAGATTTTTAGATATTTCCATGTATATGCAAATAGCTGTTTAGGTATTTCTATTTTCATGCAGATAGCCGTTTAGATATTTCCATGTTCAAACAGATAGCGGTGTAGGTATTTCCATGTTCATACAGATAGCGGTGTAGATATTTCCATGTTTATACAGATAGCGGTGAAGATGTATGCATGTTTGCACAGATAGCGGTGTAGATATTTCCATGTTCATACAGATCGCGGTGTAGATATTTCCATGTTCATTAAGATGGCTGTGTAGACATATCCATGTTCATACAGATGGCGGTGAAGATATTTCCATGTTCATACAGATAGCGGTGTAGATATTTCCATGTTCATACAGATAGCGGTGTAGATATTTCCATGTTCATACAGACAGCGGTGTAGATATTTCCATGTTTATACAGACTGCGGTGAAGATGTATGCATGTTTACACAGATAGCGGTGTAGATATTTCCATGTTCATCCAGATGGCTGTGTAGATATTTCCATGTTTATACAGATAGCGGTGTAGATATTTCCATGTTCATACAGATAGCGGTGTAGTTATTTCCATGTTCATCAAGATGGCTGTGTAGTTATATCCATGTTCATCCAGATGTCTGTGTAGATATATCCATGTTCATACAGATAGCGGTGTAGATATTTCCATGTTCATACAGATAGCGGTGTAGATATTTCCATGTTCATACAAATAACAGTGTAGATATTTCCATGTTCAAACAGATAGCGGTGTAGATATCTCCATCTTAATACAGATGGCGGTGTAGATATTTATATGTTCATACAGATGGCAGTGCAGATATTTCCATGTTCATACAGATGGCGGTGTAGATATTTCCATGTTTATAGAAATAGCGGTGTAGTTATTTCCATGTGTAAAGAGATAGGTTTGTAGATATTTCCATGTATATGCAGAGAGCTGTGTAGATATTTCTATTTTAATACAGATAGCGGTTTAGATATTTCCATGTTCAAACAGATAGCGGTGTAGATATTTCTATGTTCATCCAGATGGCTGTGTAGATATATCCATGTTCATACAGATAGCGGTGTAGATATTTCCATGTTCATACAGATAGCGGTGTAGATATTTCCATGTTTATACAGATAGCGGTGAAATGTATGCATGTTTACACAGGTAGCGGTGTAGATATTTCCATGTTCATACAGATCGCGGTGTAGATATTTCCATGTTCATCCAGATCGCTGTGTAGACATATCCATATTCATACAGATGGCGGTGAATATATTTCCATGTTCATACAGATTGCGGTGTAGATATTTCCATGTTCATACAGATAGCGGTGTAGATATCTCAATGTTCATACAGATAGCGGTGTAGATCTTTCCATGTTCATACAGATAACTGTGTAGTTATTTCCATGTGTAAAGAGATAGCTGTGTAGATATTTCCATGTATATGCAGATATCTGTGTAGATATTTCCATTTTCATGCAGATAGCAGTTTAGATATTTCCATGTTCAAACAGATAGCGGTGTAGATATTTCCATGTTCATAGAGATAGCGGTGTAGATATTTCCATGTTCATACAGATAGAGGGGCTGATATTTCCATGTCCATACAGATAGCGGTTCTGATATTTCCATGTTTATACAGGTAGAGGTGTAGATATTTCCATGTTTATACAGATAGCAGTTTAGATATTTCCATTTTCATACAGATAGCGGTGTAGCTATTTCCATGTTCATACAGATAGTGGTGTAGATATTTCCATGTTCATCCAGATGGCTGTGTAGATATTTCCATGTTCATACAGATAGCGGTGATGATATTTCCATGTTTATACAGGTAGTGGTGTAGATATTTCCATGTTTATACAGATAGCGGTGTAGATATTTCCATGTTTATACAGATAGCGGTGTAGATATTTCCATGTTTATGCAGATAGCGGTGTAGATATCTCCATCTTAATACAGATGGCTGTGTAGATATTTATATGTTCATACAGATGGAGTTGCAGATATTTCCATGTTCATACAGATTGCGGTGTAGATATTTCTATGTTCATACAGATAGCGGTGTAGTTATTTCCATGTGTAAAGAGATAGCTGTGTAGATATTTCCATGTATATGCAGATAACAGAGTAGATATTTCCATTTTCAAGCAGATAGCGGTGTAGATATTTCCATGTTCAAACAGATAGCGGTGTAGATATTTCCATGTTCATACAGATAGCGGTGTAGATATTTCCATGTTCATACAGATAGCGGTGTAGATATTTCCATGTGTAAAGAGAAAGCTGTGTAGATATTTCCATGTATATGCAGATAGCAGAGTAGATATTTCCATTTTCAAGCAGATAGCGGTGTAGATATTTCCATGTTCATACAGATAGCGGTGTAGGTATATCCATGTTCATAGAGATAGCGGTGTAGATATTTCCATGTTCATAGAGATAGCGGTGCTGATATTTCCAAGTTTATACAGATAGCGGTGAAGATATCTCCATCTTAATACAGATGGCGGTGTAGATATTTATATGTTCATACAGACGGCGGTGCACTTATTTCCATGTTCATACAGATGGCGGTGTAGATATTTCCATGTTTATAGAGATAGCGGTGTAGTTATTTCCATGTGTATAGAGATAGATTTTTAGATATTTCCATGTATATGCAGATAGCTGTGTTGGTATTTCTATTTTCATGCAGATACCGTTTAGATATTTCCATGTTCAAACAGATAGCTGTGTAGGTATTTCCATGTTCATACAGATAGCGGTGTAGATATTTCCATGTTTATACAGATAGCGGTGAAGATGTATGCATGTTTTCACAGATAGCGGTGTAGATATTTCCATGTTCATACAGATCGCGGTGTAGATATTTCCATGTTCATTAAGATTGCTGTGTAGACATATCCATGTTCATACAGATGTCGGTGAAGATATTTCCATGTTCATACAGATAGAGGTGTAGATATTTCCATGTTCATACAGATATCGGTGTAGATATTTCCATGTTCATACAGATGGCTGTGTAGATATATCCATGTTCATACAGATGACGGTGAAGATATTTCCATGTTCATACAGATAGCGGTGTAGATATTTCCATGTTATACAGATAGCGGTGTAGATATTTCCATGTTCATGCAGATAGCAGTGTAGATATTTCCATGTTTATACAGATAGCGGTGAAGATGTATGCATGTTTATACAGATAGCGGTGTAGATATTTCCATGTTCATCCAGATGGCTGTGTTGATATATCCATGTTCATACAGATGGCGGTGAAGATATTTCCATCTTCATACAGATAGCGGTGTAGTTTTTTCCGTGTGTAAAGAGATAGCTGTGTAGATATTTCCATGCATATGCAGATAGCTGTGTAGATATTTCCATTTTCATGCAGATAGCGGTTTAGATATTTCCATGTTCAAACAGATAGCGGTGTAGATATTTCCTTGTTCATTGAGAGAGCGGTGTAGATATTTCCATGTTCATACAGATAGCGGTGTAGATATTTCCATGTTTATACAGATAGTGGTGAAGATGTTTGCATGTTTACACAGATAGCGGTGTAGATATTTCCATGTTCATACCGATAGCGGTGTTGATATTTCCATGTTCATCCAGATGGCTGTGTAGACATATCCATGTTCATACAGATGGCGGTGAAGATATTACCGTGTTCATACAGATAGCGGTGTAGATATTTCCATGTTCATCCAGATGGCTGTGTAGATATATCCATGTTCATACAGATAGCGGTGTAGATATTTCCATGTTCATACAGATAGCGGTGTAGATATTTCCATGTTCATACAGATAGCGGTGTAGATATTTCCATGTTCATACAGACGGCGGTGTAGATATTTCCATGTTTATAGATATAGCGGTGTAGATATTTCCATGTGTAAAGAGATACCAGTGTATATATTTCCATGTATATGCAGATAGCTTTGTAGATATTTCCATTTTCATGCAGTTAGCAGTGTAGATATTTACATGTTCAAACAGATAGCGGTGTAGATATTTCCATGTTCATTCAGATAGCTTTGTAGATATTTCCATGTTCATACAGATAGCGGTGTAGATATTTCCATGTTCATACAGATAGCGGTGTAGATATTTCCATGTTCACACAGATAGCGTTGCTGATATTTCCATGTTTATACAGATAGCGGTGTAGATATTTCCATGTTTATTCAGATAGCGGTGTAGATATCTCCATCTTAATACAGATGGCGGTGTAGATATTTATATGTTCATACAGATGGCGGTGCAGATATTTCCATGTTCATACAGATGGCGTTGTAGATATTTCCATGTTCAGACAACGGTGTAGATATTTCCATGTTCATACAGATAGCGGTGTAGATATTTCCATGTTCATACAGGTAGCGGTGTAGATTTTTCCATGTTCATACAGATAGCGGTGCTGATATTTCCATGTTTATACAGGCAGCAGTGTAGATATATCCATGTTTATACAGATAGCGGTGTAGATATCTCCTTCTTAATACAGATGGCGGTGTAGATATTTATAAGTTCATACAGATGGCGGTGCAGATATTTCCATGTTCATACAGATGGCGGTGTAGATATTTCCATGTTTATAGATATAGCGGTGTAGTTATTTCCATGTGTAAAGATATAGCTCTGTAGATATTTCCATGTATATGCAGATAGCTTTGTTGATATTTCCATTTTCATGCAGATAGCGGTGTAGATATTTACATGTTCAAACAGATAGCGGTGTAGATATTTCCATGTTCATTCAGATAGCTTTGTAGATATTTCCATGTTCATACAGATAGCGGTGTAGATATTTCCATGTTCATACAGATAGCGGTGTAGATATTTCCATGTTTATAGAGATAGCGGTGTAGATATTTCCATGTTTATACAGATAGCGGTGAAGATATTTCCATGTTTATAGAGATAGCGGTGTAGATATTTCCATGTTTATACAGATAGCGGTGTAGATATTTCCATGTTTATTCAGATAGCGGTGTAGATATCTCCACCTTAATACAGATGGCGGTGTAGATATTTATATGTTCATACAGATGGCGGTGCAGATATTTCCATGTTCATACAGATGGCGGTGTAGATATTTCCATGTTCATACAGATAGCGGTGTAGATATTTCCATGTTCATACAGATAGCGGTGTAGATATTTCCATGTTCATACAGATAGCAGTGTCGATATTTCCATGTTCATACAGATAGCGATGTAGATATTTCCATGTTCATACAGGTTGCGGTGTAGATATTTCCATTTTCATACAGATAGCAGTGCTGATATTTCCATGTTTATACAGGCAGCAGTGTAGGTATTTCCATGTTTATACAGATAGCGGTTTAGATATCTCCTTCTTAATACAGATGGCGGTGTAGATATTTATATGTTCATACAGATGGCGGTGCAGATATTTCCATGTTCATACAGATGGCGGTGTAGATATTTCCATGTTCATAGATATAGCGGTGTAGTTATTTCCATGTGTAAAGAGATAGCTGTGTAGATATTTCCATGTATATGCAGATAGCTTTGTAGATATTTCCATTTTCATACAGATAGCGGTGTAGATATTTACATGTTCATACAGATAGCGGTGAAGATATTTCCATGTTCATACAGATAGCGGTGCTGAGATTTCCATGTTTATGCAGATAGCGGTGCTGATGTTTCCATGTTTATACAGGTAGCAGTGTAGATATTTCCATGTTTATTCAGATAGCAGTGTAGATATTTCCATCTTAATACTGATGGCGGAGTAGATATTTATATGTTCATACAGATGGCGGTGCAGATATTTCCATGTTCATACAGATGGCTGTGTAGATATTTCCATGTTCATACAGATAGCGGTGTAGTTATTTCCATGTTCATACAGATAGCGGTGTAGATATTTCCATGTATATGCAGATAGCTGTGTGGATATTTCCATTTTCATGCAGATTGCGGTTTAGATATTTCCATGTTCAAACAGACAGCGGTGTACATATTTCCATGTTCATAGAGATAGCGGTGTAGATATTTCCATGTTCATACAGATAGAGGGGCTGATATTTCCATGTTCATACAGATAGAGGTGCTGATATTTCCATGTTTATACAGGTAGCAGTGTAGATATTTCCATGTTTATACAGGTAGCAGTGTAGATATTTCCATGTTTATACAGAGAACGGTGTAGATATATCCATGTTTATACAGATACCGGTGTAGATATCTCCTTCTTAATACAGATGGCGGTGTAGATAATTATATGTTCATACAGCTGGCGGTGCAGATATTTCCATGTTCATACAGATGGCGGTGTTGATATTTCCATATTCATACAGATAGCGGTGTAGATATTTCCATGTTTATACAGATAGCGGTGTAGATATTTCCATGTTCATACAGATGGCGGTGCAGATATTTCCATGTTCATACAGATGGCGGTGTAGATATTTCCATGTTCATAGAGATAGCGGTGTAGTTATTTACATGTGTAAAGAGATAGCTGTGTAGATATTTCCATGTATATGCAGATAGCTCTGTAGATATTTCCATTTTCATGCAGATAGCGGTGTAGATATTTCCATGTTCAAACAGATAGCGGTGTAGATATTTCCATGTTCATACAGATAGCGGTGTAGATATTTCCATGTTTATACAGATTGCGGTGAAGATGTATGCATATTTACTCAGATATCGGTGTAGATATTTCCATGTTCATACAGATAGCGGTGTAGATATTTCCATGTTCATCCAGATGGCGGTGTAGATATTTCCATGTTCATCCAGATGGCTGTGTAGATATATCCATGTTCATACAGAGAGCTGTGTAGATATTTCCATGTTCATACAGGTAGTGGTGTAGATATTTCCATGTTCATACAGATAGCAGTGTAGCTCTTTCCATGTTCATAGAGATAGCGGTGTAGATATTTCCATGTTCATACAGATAGCGGTGTAGATATTTCCATGTTCATACAGATAGCGGTGCTGATATTTCCATGTTTATACAGGTAGTGGTGTAGATATTTCCATGTTTATACAGATAGCGGTGTAGATATTTCCAAGTTTATACAGATAGCAGTGTAGATATTGCTAAGTTTATACAGATAGCGTTGTGGATATTTCCATCTTAATATTGATGGGGGTGTAGATATTTATATGTTCATACAGATGGCGGTGCAGATATTACCATGTTCATACAGATTGCGGTGTAGATATTTCCATTTTCATACAGATAGCGGTGTAGATATTTCTATGTTCATACAGATAGCGGTGTAGTTATTTCCATGTGTAAAGAGATAGCTGTGTAGATATTTCCATGTATATGCAGATAGCAGAGTAGATATTTCCATTTTCAAGCAGATAGCAGTGTACATATTTCCATGTTCAAACAGATAGCGGTGTAGATATTTCCATGTTCATACAGATAGCGGTGTAGATATTTCCATGTTCATACAGATCGCGGTGTAGATTTTTCCATGTTCATCCAGATGGCTGTGTAGATATATCCATGTTCATACAGATAGCGGTGTAGATATTTCCATGTTTATACAGGCAGCGGTGTAGATATTTCCATGTTTATACAGATAGCGGTGTAGATATCTCCTTGTTAATACAGATGGCGGTGTAGATATTTAGAGGCTCATACAGATGGCGTTGCAGATATTTCCATATTCATACAGATGGCGGTGTAGCTATTTCCATGTTCATACAGATAGCGGTGTAGATATATCCATGTTCATAGAGATAGCGGTGTAGATATTTCCATGTTCATACAGATAGCGGTGCTGATATTTCCAAGTTTATACAGATAGCGGTGAAGATATCTCCTTCTTAATACAGATGGCGGTGTAGATATTTATAAGTTCATACAGATGGCGGTGCAGATATTTCCATGTTCATACAGATGGCAATGTAGATATTTCCATGTTCATACAGATAGCGGTGAAGTTATTTCCATGTGTAAAGAGATAGCTGTGTAGATATTTCCATGTATATGCAGATAGCTGTGTAGATATTTCTATTTTCATGCAGACAGCGGTGTAGATATTTCCTTGTTCAAACAGATAGCGGTGTAGATATTTCCATGTTCATACAGATAGCGGTGTAGTTATTTCCATGTTCATACTGATAGCGGTGTAGATATTTCCATGTTCATTCAGATAGCGGTGTATATACTTCCATGTTCATACAGATAGTGGTGCTGATATTTCCATGTTTATACAGGTAGCGGTGTAGATATTTCCATGTTTATACAGATAGCGGTGTAGTTATTTCCATGTTTATACAGATAGCGGTGTAGATATTTCCATGTTTATGCAGATAGCGGTGTAGATATCTCCATCTTAATACAGATGGCGGTGTAGATATTTATATGTTCATACAGATGGCGGTGCAGACATTTCCATCTTCATACAGATGGCGGTGTAGATATTTCCATGTTCATACAGATAGCGGTGTAGATATTTCCATGTTCATACAGATAGCGTTGTAGATATTTCCATGTTCATACAGACAGCGGTGTAGATATTTCCATGTTTATACAGACTGCGGTGAAGATGTATGCATGTTTACACAGATAGCGGTGTAGATATTTCCATGTTCATCCAGATGGCTGTGTAGATATTTCCATGTTTATACAGATAGCGGTGTAGATATTTCCATGTTCATACAGATAGCGGTGTAGATATTTCCATGTTCATCCAGATGGCTGTGTAGATATATCCATGTTCATCCAGATGTCTTTGTAAGATATATCCATGTTCATACAGATAGCGGTATAGATATTTCCATGTTCATACAGATAGCGGTGTTGATATTTCCATGTTCATACAGATAAGAGTGTAGATATTTCCATGTTCAAACAGATAGCGGTGTAGATATCTCCATCTTAATACAGATGGCGGTGTAGATATTTATATGTTCATACAGATGGCAGTGCAGATATTTCCATGTTCATACAGATGGCGGTGTAGATATTTCCATGTTTATAGAGATAGCGGTGTAGTTATTTCCATGTGTAAAGAGATAGGTTTGTAGATATTTCCATGTATATGCAGAGAGCTGTGTAGATATTTCTATTTTCATGCAGATAGCGGTTTAGATATTTCCATGTTCAAACAGATAGCGGTGTAGCTATTTCTATGTTCATCCAGATGGCTGTGTAGATATATCCATGTTCATACAGATAGCGGTGTAGATATTTCCATGTTCATACAGATAGCGGTGTAGATATTTCCATGTTTATACATATAGCGGTGAAATGTATGCATGTTTACACAGGTAGCGGTGTAGATATTTCCATGTTCATACAGATCACGGTGTAGATATTTCCATGTTCATCCAGATCGCTGTGTAGACATATCCATATTCATACAGATGGCGGTGAAGATATTTCCATGTTCATACAGATAGCGGTGTAGATATTTCCATGTTCATCCAGATCGCTGTGTAGACATATCCATATTCATACAGATGGCGGTGAAGGTATTTCCATGTTCATACAGATTGCGGTGTAGATATTTCCATGTTCATACAGATAGCGGTGTAGATATCTCCATGTTCATACAGATAGCGGTGTAGATATTTCCATGTTCATACAGATAACTGTGTAGTTATTTCCATGTGTAAAGAGATAGCTGTGTAGATATTTCCATTTTCATGCAGATAGCGGTTTAGATATTTCCATGTTCAAGCAGATAGCGGTGCTGATATTTCCAAGTTTATACAGATAGCGGTGAAGATATCTCCATCTTAATACAGATGGCGGTGTAGATATTTATATGTTCATACAGACGGCGGTGCACTTATTTCCATGTTCATACAGATGGCTGTGTAGATATTTCCATGTTTATAGAGATAGCGGTGTAGTTATTTCCATGTGTTTAGAGATAGATTTTTAGATATTTCCATGTATATGCAGATAGCTGTGTAGGTATTTCTATTTTCATGCAGATAGCCGTTTAGATATTTCCATGTTCAAACAGATAGCGGTGTAGGTATTTCCATGTTCATACAGATAGCGGTGTAGATATTTCCATGTTTATACAGATAGCGGTGAAGATGTATGCATGTTTTCACAGATAGCGGTGTAGATATTTCCATGTTCATACAGATCGCGGTGTAGATATTTCCATGTTCATTAAGATGGCTGTGTAGACATATCCATGTTCATACAGATGGCGGTGAAGATATTTCCATGTTCATACAGATAGCGGTGTAGATATTTCCATGTTCATACAGATAGCGGTGTAGATATTTCCATGTTCATACAGATGGCTGTGTAGATATATCCATGTTCATACTGATGACGGTGAAGATATTTCCATGTTAATACAGATAGCGGTGTAGATATTTCCATGTTCATACCGATAGCGGTGCTGATATTTCCATGTTTATAAAGGAAGCGGTGTAGATATTTGCATGTTTATACAGATAGCAGTGTAGATATTTCCATGTTCATACAGATAGCGGTGTAGCTATTTCCATGTTCATACAGATAGTGGTGTAGATATTTCCATGTTCATCCAGATGGCTGTGTAGATATTTCCATGTTCATACAGATAGCGGTGATGATATTTCCATGTTTATACAGGTAGCGGTGTAGATATTTCCATGTTTATACAGATAGCGGTGTAGATATTTCCATGTTTATACAGATAGCGGTGTAGATATTTCCATGTTTATGCGGATAGCGGTGTAGATATCTCCATCTTAATACAGATGGCTGTGTAGATATTTATATGTTCATACAGATGGAGTTGCAGATATTTCCATGTTCATACAGATTGCGGTGTAGATATTTCTATGTTCATACAGATAGCGGTGTAGTTATTTCCATGTGTAAAGAGATAGCTGTGTAGATGTTTCCATGTATATGCAGATAGCAGAGTAGATATTTCCATTTTCAAGCAGATAGCGGTGTAGATATTTCCATGTTCAAACAGATAGCGGTGTAGATATTTCCATGTTCATACAGATAGCGGTGTAGATATTGCCATGTTCATACAGATTGCGGTGTAGATATTTCCGTGTTCATCCAGATGGCTGTGTAGATATATCCATGTTCATACAGATAGCGGTGTAGATATATCCATGTTCATACAGATAGCGGTGTAGATATTTCCATGTTTATACAGGCAGCATAGTAGATATTTCCATGTTTATACAGATAGCGGTGTAGATATCTCCCTGTTAATACAGATGGCGGGGTAGATATTTAGAGGCTCATACAGATGGCGTTGCAGATATTTCCATGTTCATACAGATGGCGGTGTAGCTATTTCCATGTTCATACAGATAGCGGTGTAGATATATCCATGTTCATAGAGATAGCGGTGTAGATATTTCCATGTTCATACAGATAGCGGTGCTGATATTTCCAAGTTTATACAGATAGCGGTGAAGATATCTCCTTTTTAATACAGATGGCGGTGTAGATATTTATAAGTTCATACAGATGGCGGTGCAGATATTTCCATGTTCATACAGATGGCAATGTAGATATTTCCATGTTCATACAGATAGCGGTGTAGTTATTTCCATGTGTAAAGAGATAGCTGTGTAGATATTTCCATGTATATGCAGATAGCTGTGTAGATATTTCCATTTTCATGCAGACAGCGGTGTAGATATTTCGTTGTTCAAACAGATAGCGGTGTAGATATTTCCATGTTCATACAGATAGCAGTGTAGATATTTCCATGTTCATACTGATAGCGGTGTAGATATTTCCATGTTCCTACAGATAGCGGTGTATATACTTCCATGTTCATACAGATAGTGGTGCTGATATTTCCATGTTTATACAGGTAGCGGTGTAGATATTTCCATGTTTATACAGATAGCGGTGTACTTATTTCCATGTTTATACAGATAGCGGTGTAGATATTTCCATGTTTCTGCAGATAGCGGTGTAGATATCTCCATCTTAATACAGATGGCGGTGTAGATATTTTTATGTTCATACAGATGGCGGTGCAGACATTTCCATGTTAATACAGATGGCGGTGTAGATATTTCCATGTTCATACAGATAGCGGTGTAGATATTTCCATGTTCAAACAGATAGCGGTGTAGATATTTCCATGTTCATACAGATAGCGGTGTAGATATTTCCATGTTCATACAGATTGCGGTGTAGATATTTCCATGTTCATCCAGATGGCTGTGTAGATATATCCATGTTCATACAGATAGCGGTGTAGATATAACCATGTTCATACAGATAGCGGTGTAGATATTTCCATGTTTATACAGGCAGCGTAGTAGATATTTCCATGTTTATACAGATAGCGGTGTAGATATCTCCTTGTTAATACAGATGGCGGTGTAGATATTTAGAGGCTCATACAGATGGCGTTGCAGATATTTCCATGTTCATACACATGGCGGTGTAGCTATTTCCATGTTCATACAGATAGCGGTGTAGATATATCCATGTTCATAGAGATAGCGGTGTAGATATTTCCATGTTCATCCAGATCGCTGTGTAGACATATCCATATTCATACAGATGGCGGTGAAGATATTTCCATGTTCATACAGATTGCGGTGTAGATATTTCCATGTTCATACAGATAGCGGTGTAGATATCTCCATGTTCATACAGATAGCGGTGTAGATATTTCCATGTTCATACAGATAACTGTGTAGTTATTTCCATGTGTAAAGAGATAGCTGTGTAGATATTTCCATTTTCATGCAGATAGCGGTTTAGATATTTCCATGTTCAAACAGATAGCAGTGTAGATATTTCCATGTTCATAGAGATAGCGGTGTAGATATTTCCATGTTCATACAGATAGAGGGGCTGATATTTCCATGTTCATACAGATAGCGGTTCTGATATTTCCATGTTTATACAGGTAGAGGTGTAGATATTTCCATGTTCATACAGATAGCAGTGTAGATATTTCCATGTTCATACAGATAGCGGTGTAGCTATTTCCATGTTCATACAGATAGTGGTGTAGATATTTCCATGTTCATCCAGATGGCTGTGTAGATATTTCCATGTTCATACAGATAGCGGTGATGATATTTCCATGTTTATACAAGTAGCGGTGTAGATATTTCCATGTTTATACAGATAGCGGTGTAGATATTTCCATGTTTATACAGATAGCGGTGTAGATATTTCCATGTTTATGCAGATAGCGGTGTAGATATCTCCATCTTAATACAGATGGCTGTGTAGATATTTATATGTTCATACAGATGGAGTTGCAGATATTTCCATGTTCATACAGATTGCGGTGTAGATATTTCTATGTTCATACAGATAGCGGTGTAGTTGTTTCCATGTGTAAAGAGATAGCTGTGTAGATATTTCCATGTATATGCAGATAGCAGAGTAGATATTTCCATTTTCAAGCAGATAGCGGTGTAGATATTTCCATGTTCAAACAGATAGCGGTGTAGATATTTCCATGTTCATACAGATAGCGGTGTAGATATTTCCATGTTCATACAGATTGCGGTGTAGATATTTCCATGTTCATCCAGATGGCTGTGTAGATATATCCATGTTCATCCAGATGTCTGTGTGGATATATCCATGTTCATACAGATAGCGGTGTAGATATTTCCATGTTCATACAGATAGCGGTGTAGATATTTCCATGTTCATACAGATAAGAGTGTAGATATTTCCATGTTCAAACAGATAGCGGTGTAGATATCTCCATCTTAATACAGATGGCGGTGTAGATATATCCATGTTCATACAGATAGCGGTGTAGATATTTCCATGTTCATACAGATAGCGGTGTAGATATTTCCATGTTTATACAGATAGCGGTGAAATGTATGCATGTTTACACAGGTAGCGGTGTAGATATTTCCATGTTCATCCAGATCGCTGTGTAGACATATCCATATTCATACAGATGGCGGTGAAGATATTTCCATGTTCATACAGATTGCGGTGTAGATATTTCCATGTTCATAGAGATAGCGGTGTAGATATCTCCATGTTCATACAGATAGCGGTGTAGATCTTTCCATGTTCATACAGATAACTGTGTAGTTATTTCCATGTGTAAAGAGATAGCTGTGTAGATATTTCCATGTATATGCAGATAGCTGTGTAGATATTTCCATTTTCATGCAGATAGTGGTTTAGATATTTCCATGTTCAAACAGATAGCGGTGTAGATATTTCCATGTTCATAGAGATAGCGGTGTAGATATTTCCATGTTCATACAGATAGAGGGGCTGATATTTCCAAGTTCATACAGATAGTGGTTCTGATATTTCCATGTTTATACAGGTAGAGGTGTAGATATTTCCATGTTTATACAGATAGCAGTGTAGATATTTCCATGTTCATACAGATAGCGGTGTAGCTATTTCCATTTTCATACAGATAGTGTTGTAGATATTTCCATGTTCATCCAGATGGCTGTGTAGATATTTCCATGTTCATACAGATAGCGATGATGATATTTCCATGTTTATACAGGTAGCGGTGTAGATATTTCCATGTTTATACAGATAGCGGTGTAGATATTTCCATGTTTATGCAGATAGCGGTGTAGATATCTCCATCTTAATACAGATGGCTGTGTAGATATTTAGATGTTCATACAGATGGCGGTGCAGATATTTCCATGTTCATACAGATTGCGGTGTAGATATCTCTATGTTCATACAGATAGCGGTGTAGTTATTTCCATGTGTAAAGAGATAGCTGTGTAGATATTTCCATGTATATGCAGATAGCAGAGTAGATATTTCCATTTTCAAGCAGATAGCGGTGTAGATATTTCCATGTTCAGACAGATAGCGGTGTAGATATTTCCATGTTCATACAGATAGCGGTGTAGATATTTCCATGTTCATCCAGATGGCTGTGTAGATATTTCCATGTTCATACAGATAGCGGTGATGATATTTCCATGTTTATACAGGTAGCGGTGTAGATATTTCCATGTTTATACAGATAGCGGTGTAGATATTTCCATGTTTATACAGATAGCGGTGTAGATATTTCCATGTTTATGCAGATAGCGGTGTAGATATCTCCATCTTAATTCAGATGGCTGTGTAGATATTTATATGTTCATACAGATGGAGTTGCAGATATTTCCATGTTCATACAGATTGCGGTGTAGATATTTCTATGTTCATACAGATAGCGGTGTAGTTATTTCCATGTGTAAAGAGATAGCTGTGTAGATATTTCCATGTATATGCAGATAGCAGAGTAGATATTTCCATTTTCAAGCAGATAGCGTTGTAGATATTTCCATGTTCAAACAGATAGCGGTGTAGATATTTCCATGTTCATACAGATAGCGGTGTAGATATCTCCATATTCATACAGATAGAGGGGCTGATATTGCCATGTTCATGCAGATAGCGGTGCTGATATTTCCACGTTTATACAGGTAGCGGTGTACATATTTCCATGTTTATACAGATAGCGGTGTAGATATTTCCATGTTCAAACAGATAGCTTTGTAGATATTTCCATGTTCATACAGATAGCGGTGTCGATATTTCCATGTTTATACAGATAGCGGTGAAATGTATGCATGTTTACACAGATAGTGGTGTAGATATTTCCATGTTCATCCAGATGGCTGTGTAGAAATATCCATGATCATACAGATGGCGGTGAAGATATTTCCATATTCATACAGATAGCGGTGTAGATATTTCCATGTTCATACAGATAGCGGTGTAGATATTTCCATGTTCATACAGATGGCTGTGTATATATATCTATGTTCATACAGATGGCGGTGAAGATATTTCCATGTTCATACAGACAGCGGTGTAGACATTTCCATGTTCATACAGATAGCGGTGTAGATATTTCCATGTTCATACAGATAGCGGTGTAGATATTTCCATGTTCATACAGATAGCGGTGTAGCTATTTCCATGTTCATACAGATTGCGGTGTAGATATTTCCATGTTCATCCAGATGGCTTTGTAGATGTATCCATGTTCATACAGATAGCGGTGTAGATATTTCCATGTTCGTACAGATAGCGGTGTAGATATTTCCATGTTCATACACATAGCGTTGTAGATATCTCCATGTTCTTACAGATAGAGGGGCTGATATTTCCATGTTCATGCAGATAGCGGTGCTATTTCCATGTTTATACAGGTAGCGTTGTAGATATTTCCATGTTTATACAGATAGCGGTGTAGATATTTCCATGTTTATACAGATGGCGGGGTAGATATTTCCATGTTTATACAGATAGCGGTGTAGATATCTGCATCTTAATACAGATGGCCGTGTAGATATGTATATGTTCATACAGATGTCGGTGCAGATATTTCCATGTTCATACAGATGGCGGTGTAGATATTTCCATGTTTATAGAGATAGCGGTGTAGTTATTTCCATGTGTAAAGAGATAGCTTTGTAGATATTTCCATGTATATGCAGATATCTGTGTAGATATTTCTATTTTCATGCAGATAGCGGTTTAGATATTTCCATGTTCAAACAGATTACGGTGTAGATATTTCCATGTTCACACAGATAGCGGTGTAGATATTTCCATGTTTATACAGATAGCTGTGTAGATATTTCCATGTTCATACAGATAGCGGTGTAGATATTTCCATGTTCATACAGATAGTTGTGCTGATATTTCCATGTTTATACAGGCAGCGGAGTAGATATTTCCATGTTTATACACATAGCGGTTTAGATATTTCCGTCTTAATACAGATGGCGGTGTAGATATTTATATGTTCATAGAGATGGCGGTGCAGATATTTCCATGTTCATGCAGATGGCGCTGTAGATATTTCCATGTTCATACAGATAGCGGTGCTGATATTTAAATGTTTATACAGGTAGCGGTGTAGAGATTTCCATGTTCATACAGATAGCCGTGTAGATATTTCCATGTTTATACATATAGCGGTGTAGATATTTCCAAGTTTATACAGATAGCGGTGTAGATACCTCCATCTTAATATAGATGGCGGTGTAGATATTTATATGTTCATACAGATGGCGGTGCAGATATTTCCATGTTCATACAGATGGTGGAGTAGATATTTCCATGTTTATAAAGATAGCGCTGTAGTTATTTCCATGTGTAAAGATATAGCTTTGTAGATATTTCCATGTATATGCAGATCGCTGTGCAGATATTTCCATTTTCATGCAGATAGCGGTGTAGATATTTCCATGTTCAAACAGATAGCGGTGTAGATATTTCCATGTTCATGCAGATAGCAGTGCAGATATTTCCATGTTTATACAGATAGCGGTGAAGATGTATGCATGTTTACACAGATAGCGGTGTAGATATTTCCATGTTCATACAGATGGCGGTGAAGATATTTCCATGTTCATACAGATAGCGGTGTAGTAATTTCCATGTGTAAAGAGATAGCTGTGTAGATATTTAAATGTATATGCAGATAGCAGTGTAGATATTTCCATTTTCATGCAGATAGCGGTGTAGATATTTCCATGTTCAAACAGATAGCGGTGTAGATATTTCCATGTTCATACAGATAGCGGTGTAGATATTTCCATGTTTACACATATAGCGGTGTAGATATTTCCATGTTCATACAGATAGCGGTGTAGATATTACCATGTTCATACAGATAGCGGTGCTGATATTTCCATGTTTATACAGGCAGCGGTGTAGATATTTCCATGTTTATACAGATAGCGGTTTAGATATTTCCTTCTTAATACAGATGGCGGTGTAGATATTTATATGTTGATACAGATGGAGGTGCAGATACTTCCATGTTCATACAGATTGCGGTGTAGATATTTCCATGTTTATAGATATAGCGGTGTAGTTATTTCCATGTGTAAAGAGATAGCTGTGTAGATATTTCCATGTATATGCAGATAGCTGTGTAGATATTTCCACTTTCATGCAGATAGTGGTGTAGATATTTACATGTTCAAACAGATAGCAGTGTAGATATTTCCATGTTCATCCAGATGGCTGTTTAGATATATCCAAGTTCATAGAGATAGAGGTGTAGATATTTCCATGTTCATACAGGCAGTGGTGTAGATATTTCCATGTTCATACAGATAGCAGTGTAGCTATTTCCATGTTCATACAGATAGCGGTGTAGATATTTCCATGTTCATAGAGATAGCTGTGTAGATATTTCCATGTTCATACAGATAGCGGTGCTGATATTTAAATGTTTATACAGGTAGCGGTGTAGAGATTTCCATGTTCATACAGATAGCCGTGTAGATATTTCCATGTTTATACATATAGCGGTGTAGATATTTCCAAGTTTATACAGATAGCGGTGTAGATACCTCCATCTTTATATAGATGGCGGTGTAGATATTTATATGTTCATACAGATTGCGGTGCAGATATTTCCATGTTCATACAGATGGTGGAGTAGATATTTCCATGTTTATAAAGATAGCGCTGTAGTTATTTCCATGTGTAAAGATATAGCTTTGTAGATATTTCCATGTATATGCAGATCGCTGTGCAGATATTTCCATTTTCATGCAGATAGCGGTGTAGATATTTCCATGTTCAAACAGATAGCGGTGTAGATATTTCCATGTTCATGCAGATAGCAGTGCAGATATTTCCATGTTTATACAGATAGCGGTGAAGATGTATGCATGTTTACACAGATAGCGGTGTAGATATTTCCATGTTCATACAGATGGCGGTGAAGATATTTCCATGTTCATACAGATAGCGGTGTAGTTATTTCCATGTGTAAAGAGATAGCTGTATAGATATTTAAATGTATATGCAGATAGCAGTGTAGATATTTCCATTTTCATGCAGATAGCGGTGTAGATATTTCCATGTTCAAACAGATAGCGGTGTAGATATTTCCATGTTCATACAGATAGCGGTGTAGATATTTCCATGTTTACACATATAGCGGTGTAGATATTTCCATGTTCATACAGATAGCGGTGTAGATATTACCATGTTCATACAGATAGCGGTGCTGATATTTCCATGTTTATACAGGCAGCGGTGTAGATATTTCCATGTTTATACAGATAGCGGTTTAGATATTTCCTTCTTAATACAGATGGCGGTGTAGATATTTATATGTTGATACAGATGGAGGTGCAGATACTTCCATGTTCATACAGATGGCGGTGTAGATATTTCCATGTTTATAGATATAGCGGTGTAGTTATTTCCATGTGTAAAGAGATAGCTGTGTAGATATTTCCATGTATATGCAGATAGCTGTGTAGATATTTCCACTTTCATGCAGATAGTGGTGTAGATATTTACATGTTCAAACAGATAGCAGTGTAGATATTTCCATGTTCATCCAGATGGCTGTTTAGATATATCCAAGTTCATAGAGATAGAGGTGTAGATATTTCCATGTTCATACAGGCAGTGGTGTAGATATTTCCATGTTCATACAGATAGCGGTGTAGCTATTTCCATGTTCATACAGATAGCGGTGTAGATATTTCCATGTTCATAGAGATAGCTGTGTAGATATTTCCATGTTCATACAGATAGCGGTGCTGATATTTAAATGTTTATACAGGTAGCGGTGTAGAGATTTCCATGTTCATACAGATAGCCGTGTAGATATTTCCATGTTTATACATATAGCGGTGTAGATATTTCCAAGTTTATACAGATAGCGGTGTAGATACCTCCATCTTAATATAGATGGCGGTGTAGATATTTATATGTTCATACAGATGGCGGTGCAGATATTTCCATGTTCATACAGATGGTGGAGTAGATATTTCCATGTTTATAAAGATAGCGCTGTAGTTATTTCCATGTGTAAAGATATAGCTTTGTAGATATTTCCATGTATATGCAGATCGCTGTGCAGATATTTCCATTTTCATGCAGATAGCGGTGTAGATATTTCCATGTTCAAACAGATAGCGGTGTAGATATTTCCATGTTCATGCAGATAGCAGTGCAGATATTTCCATGTTTATACAGATAGCGGTGAAGATGTATGCATGTTTACACAGATAGCGGTGTAGATATTTCCATGTTCATACAGATGGCGGTGAAGATATTTCCATGTTCATACAGATAGCGGTGTAGTAATTTCCATGTGTAAAGAGATAGCTGTGTAGATATTTAAATGTATATGCAGATAGCAGTGTAGATATTTCCATTTTCATGCAGATAGCGGTGTAGATATTTCCATGTTCAAACAGATAGCGGTGTAGATATTTCCATGTTCATACAGATAGCGGTGTAGATATTTCCATGTTTACACATATAGCGGTGTAGATATTTCCATGTTCATACAGATAGCGGTGTAGATATTACCATGTTCATACAGATAGCGGTGCTGATATTTCCATGTTTATACAGGCAGCGGTGTAGATATTTCCATGTTTATACAGATAGCGGTTTAGATATTTCCTTCTTAATACAGATGGCGGTGTAGATATTTATATGTTGATACAGATGGAGGTGCAGATACTTCCATGTTCATACAGATGGCGGTGTAGATATTTCCATGTTTATAGATATAGCGGTGTAGTTATTTCCATGTGTAAAGAGATAGCTGTGTAGATATTTCCATGTATATGCAGATAGCTGTGTAGATATTTCCACTTTCATGCAGATAGTGGTGTAGATATTTACATGTTCAAACAGATAGCAGTGTAGATATTTCCATGTTCATCCAGATGGCTGTTTAGATATATCCAAGTTCATAGAGATAGAGGTGTAGATATTTCCATGTTCATACAGGCAGTGGTGTAGATATTTCCATGTTCATACAGATAGCAGTGTAGCTATTTCCATGTTCATACAGATAGCGGTGTAGATATTTCCATGTTCATAGAGATAGCTGTGTAGATATTTCCATGTTCATACAGATAGCGGTGCTGATATTTAAATGTTTATACAGGTAGCGGTGCAGAGATTTCCATGTTCATACAGATAGCCGTGTAGATATTTCCATGTTTATACATATAGCGGTGTAGATATTTCCAAGTTTATACAGATAGCGGTGTAGATACCTCCATCTTAATATAGATGGCGGTGTAGATATTTATATGTTCATACAGATGGCGGTGCAGATATTTCCATGTTCATACAGATGGTGGAGTAGATATTTCCATGTTTATAAAGATAGCGCTGTAGTTATTTCCATGTGTAAAGATATAGCTTTGTAGATATTTCCATGTATATGCAGATCGCTGTGCAGATATTTCCATTTTCATGCAGATAGCGGTGTAGATATTTCCATGTTCAAACAGATAGCGGTGTAGATATTTCCATGTTCATGCAGATAGCAGTGCAGATATTTCCATGTTTATACAGATAGCGGTGAAGATGTATGCATGTTTACACAGATAGCGGTGTAGATATTTCCATGTTCATACAGATGGCGGTGAAGATATTTCCATGTTCATACAGATAGCGGTGTAGTTATTTCCATGTGTAAAGAGATAGCTGTATAGATATTTAAATGTATATGCAGATAGCAGTGTAGATATTTCCATTTTCATGCAGATAGCGGTGTAGATATTTCCATGTTCAAACAGATAGCGGTGTAGATATTTCCATGTTCATACAGATAGCGGTGTAGATATTTCCATGTTTACACATATAGCGGTGTAGATATTTCCATGTTCATACAGATAGCGGTGTAGATATTACCATGTTCATACAGATAGCGGTGCTGATATTTCCATGTTTATACAGGCAGCGGTGTAGATATTTCCATGTTTATACAGATAGCGGTTTAGATATTTCCTTCTTAATACAGATGGCGGTGTAGATATTTATATGTTGATACAGATGGAGGTGCAGATACTTCCATGTTCATACAGATGGCGGTGTAGATATTTCCATGTTTATAGATATAGCGGTGTAGTTATTTCCATGTGTAAAGAGATAGCTGTGTAGATATTTCCATGTATATGCAGATAGCTGTGTAGATATTTCCACTTTCATGCAGATAGTGGTGTAGATATTTACATGTTCAAACAGATAGCAGTGTAGATATTTCCATGTTCATCCAGATGGCTGTTTAGATATATCCAAGTTCATAGAGATAGAGGTGTAGATATTTCCATGTTCATACAGGCAGTGGTGTAGATATTTCCATGTTCATACAGATAGCGGTGTAGCTATTTCCATGTTCATACAGATAGCGGTGTAGATATTTCCATGTTCATAGAGATAGCTGTGTAGATATTTCCATGTTCATACAGATAGCGGTGCTGATATTTAAATGTTTATACAGGTAGCGGTGTAGAGATTTCCATGTTCATACAGATAGCCGTGTAGATATTTCCATGTTTATACATATAGCGGTGTAGATATTTCCAAGTTTATACAGATAGCGGTGTAGATACCTCCATCTTAATATAGATGGCGGTGTAGATATTTATATGTTCATACAGATGGCGGTGCAGATATTTCCATGTTCATACAGATGGTGGAGTAGATATTTCCATGTTTATAAAGATAGCGCTGTAGTTATTTCCATGTGTAAAGATATAGCTTTGTAGATATTTCCATGTATATGCAGATCGCTGTGCAGATATTTCCATTTTCATGCAGATAGCGGTGTAGATATTTCCATGTTCAAACAGATAGCGGTGTAGATATTTCCATGTTCATGCAGATAGCAGTGCAGATATTTCCATGTTTATACAGATAGCGGTGAAGATGTATGCATGTTTACACAGATAGCGGTGTAGATATTTCCATGTTCATACAGATGGCGGTGAAGATATTTCCATGTTCATACTGATAGCGGTGTAGTTATTTACATTTGTAAAGAGATAGCTGTGTAGATATTTCCATGTATATGCAGATAGCTGTGTAGATATTTCCATTTTCCTGCAGATAGCAGTTTAGATATTTCCATGTTCAAACAGATAGCGGTGTAGATATTTCCATGTTCATAGAGATAGCGGTGCTGATATTTCCATGTTTATACAGGTAGCGGAGTAGTTATTTCCATGTTTATTCAGATAGCGGTGTAGATATTTCCATGTTTATACAGATAGCGGTGTAGGTATTTCCAAGTTTATACAGATAGCGGTGAAGATATCTCCATCTTAATACAGATGGCGGTGTAGCTATTTATATGTTCATACAGATGGCGGTGTAGATATTTCCATGTTCATACAGATGGCGGTGTAGATATTTCCATGTTTATAGAGATAGCGGTGTAGTTATTTCCATGTGTAAAGAGATAGCTTTGTAGATATTTCCATGTATATGCAGATAGCTGTGTAGATATTTCTATTTTCATGCAGAGAGCGGTTTAGATATTTCCATGTTCAAACAGATTGCGGTGTAGATATTTCCATGTTCATACAGATAGCGGTGTAGATATTTCCATGTTTATATAGTTGGCGGTGAAGATGTATGCATGTTTACACAGATAGCGGTGTAGATATTTCCATGTTCATACAGATCGCGGTGTAGATATTTCCATGTTCATCCAGATGGCTGTGTATACATATCCATGTTCATACAGATGGCAGTGAAGATATTTCCATGTTTATACAGATAGCGGTGTAGATATTTCCATGTTCATACAGATAGCGGTGTAGCTATTTCCATGTTCATACAGATAGCGGTGTAGATATTTCCATGTTTATATAGTTGGCGGTGAAGATGTATGCATGTTTACACAGATAGCGGTGTAGATATTTCCACTTTCATGCAGATAGCGGTGTAGATATTTCCATGTTCATCCAGATGGCTGTGTAGATATATCCATGTTCATAGAGATAGAGGTGTAGATATTTCCATGTTCATACAGGTAGTGGTGTAGATATTTCCATGTTCATACAGATAGCGGTGTAGCTATTTCCATGTTCATACAGATAGCGGTGTAGATATTTCCATGTTCATAGAGATAGCGGTGTAGGTATTTCCATGTTCATACAGATAGCGGTGCTGATATTTAAATGTTTATACAGGTAGCGGTGTAGATATTTCCATGTTTATACAGATAGCGGTGTAGATATTTCCATGTTTATACAGATAGCGGTGTAGATATTTCCAAGTTTATACAGATAGCAGTGTAGATATCTCCATCTTAATATAGATGGTGGTGTAGATATTTATATGTTCATACAGATGGTGGTGTAGGTATTTATATGTTCATACAGATGGCGGTGCAGATATTTCCATGTTCATACAGATGGTGGAGTAGATATGTCCATGTTTATAGAGATAGCGCTGTAGTTATTTACATGTGTAAAGATATAGCTTTGTGGATATTTAAATGTATATGCAGATCGCTGTGTAGATATTTCCATTTTCATGCAGATAGCGGTATAGATATTTCCATGTTCATGCAGATAGCTGTGCTGATATTTCCATGTTTTTACAGGTAGCGGTGTAGATATTTCCATGTTTATACAGAAAGCGGTGTAGATATTTCCATGTTTATACAGATAGCGGTGTAGATATTTCCATGTTTATACAGATAGCGGTGTAGATATCTCCATCTTAATACAGATGGCGGTGTAGATATTTATATGTTCATACAGATGGCCGTGCAGATATTTCCATGTTCATACAGATAGCGGTGTAGTTATTTCCATGTGTAAAGAGATAGCTGTGTAGATACTTCCATGTATTTGCAGATAGTTGTGTAGATATTTCCATTTTCATGCAGATAGCGGTTTAGATATTTCCATGTTCAAACAGATAGCGGTGTAGATATTTCCATGTTCATACAGATAGCGGTGTAGATATTTCCATGTTTATACAGATAGTGGTGAAGATGTATGCATGTTTACACAGATAGCGGTGTAGATATTTCCGTGTTCAAACAGATCGCGGTGAAGATATTTCCATGTTCATACAGATAGCGGTGTAGATATTTCCATGTTCATACAGATAGCGGTGTAGATATTTCCATGTTCATACCGATAGCGGTGCTGATATTTCCATGTTTATACAGGTAGCGGTGTAGATATTTCCATGTTTATACAGATAGCGGTGTAGCTATTTCCATGTTCATACAGATAGCGGTGTAGATATTTCCATGTTCATCCAGATGGCTGTGTAGATATATCCATGTTCATACAGATGGTGGTGAAGATATTTCCATGTTCATACAGATAGCGGTGTAGATATTTCCATGTTCATACAGATAGCGGTGTAGATATTTCCATGTTCATACAGATAGAGGGGCTGATATTTCCATGTTCATACAGATAGCGGTGCTGATATTTCCATGTTTCTACAGGTAGCGGGGTAGATATTTCCATGTTTATACAGATAGCGGTGTAGATATTTCCATGTTTATACAGATAGCGGTGTAGATATTTCCATGTTTATACAGATAACGGTGTAGATATCTCCATCTTAATACAGATGGCCATGTAGATATTTATATGTTCATACAGATGTCGTTGCAGATATTTCCATGTTCATACAGATGGCGGTGTAGATATTTCCATGTTCATACAGATAGCGGTGTAGATATTTCCATGTGTAAAGAGATAGCTGTGTAGATATTTCCATGTATATGGAGATAGCTCTGTAGATATTTCCATTTTCATGCAGATAGCGGTGTAGATATTTCCATGTTCAAACAGATAGCGGTGTAGATATTTCCATGTTCATACACATAGCGGTGTAGATATTTCCATGTTTATACAGAGTGTGGTGAAGATGTATGCATATTTACACAGATAGCGGTGTAGATATTTCCATGTTCATACAGATAGCGTTGTAGATATTTCCATGTTCATCCAGATGGCTGTGTAGATATATCCATGTTCATACAGATAGCGGTTTAGATATTTCCATGTTCATACAGATAGCGGTGTAGATATTTCCATTTTCATACAGATAACGGTGCTGATATTTCCATGTTTATACAGGTAGCGGTGTAGATATTTCCAAGTTTATGCAGATAGCGGTGTAGATATCTCCATCTTAATATAGATGGGGGTGTAGATATTTATATCTTCATACAGATGGCGGTGCAGATATTTCCATGTTCATACAGATGGCGGTGTAGATATTTGCATGTTTATAGAGATAGCGCTGTAGTTATTTCCATGTGTAAAGATATAGCTTTGTAGATATTTCCATGTATATGCAGATCGCTGTGCAGATATTTCCATTTTCATGCAGATAGCGGTGTAGATATTTCCATGTTCAAACAGATAGCGGTGTAGATATTTCCATGTTCATGCAGATAGCAGTGCAGATATTTCCATGTTTATACAGATAGCGGTGAAGATGTATGCATGTTTACACAGATAGCGGTGTAGATATTTCCATGTTCATACAGATGGCGGTGAAGATATTTCCATGTTCATACAGATAGCGGTGTAGTTATTTCCATGTGTAAAGAGATAGCTGTGTAGATATTTAAATGTATATGCAGATAGCAGTGTAGATATTTCCATTTTCATGCAGATAGCGGTGTAGATATTTCCATGTTCAAACAGATAGCGGTGTAGATATTTCCATGTTCATACAGATAGCGGTGTAGATATTTCCATGTTTACACATATAGCGGTGTAGATATTTCCATGTTCATACAGATAGCGGTGTAGATATTACCATGTTCATACAGATAGCGGTGCTGATATTTCCATGTTTATACAGGCAGCGGTGTAGATATTTCCATGTTTATACAGATAGCGGTTTAGATATTTCCTTCTTAATACAGATGGCGGTGTAGATATTTATATGTTCATACAGATGGCGGTGCAGATACTTCCATGTTCATACAGATGGCGGTGTAGATATTTCCATGTTTATAGATATAGCGGTGTAGTTATTTCCATGTGTAAAGAGATAGCTGTGTAGATATTTCCATGTATATGCAGATAGCTGTGTAGATATTTCCACTTTCATGCAGATAGTGGTGTAGATATTTACATGTTCAAACAGATAGCAGTGTAGATATTTCCATGTTCATCCAGATGGCTGTTTAGATATATCCAAGTTCATAGAGATAGAGGTGTAGATATTTCCATGTTCATACAGGCAGTGGTGTAGATATTTCCATGTTCATACAGATAGCGGTGTAGCTATTTCCATGTTCATACAGATAGCGGTGTAGATATTTCCATGTTCATAGAGATAGCTGTGTAGATATTTCCATGTTCATACAGATAGCGGTGCTGATATTTAAATGTTTATACAGGTAGCGGTGTAGAGATTTCCATGTTCATACAGATAGCCGTGTAGATATTTCCATGTTTATACATATAGCGGTGTAGATATTTCCAAGTTTATACAGATAGCGGTGTAGATACCTCCATCTTAATATAGATGGCGGTGTAGATATTTATATGTTCATACAGATGGCGGTGCAGATATTTCCATGTTCATACAGATGGTGGAGTAGATATATCCATGTTTATAAAGATAGCGCTGTAGTTATTTCCATGTGTAAAGATATAGCTTTGTAGATATTTCCATGTATATGCAGATCGCTGTGCAGATATTTCCATTTTCATGCAGATAGCGGTGCAGATATTTCCATGTTCAAACAGATAGCGGTGTAGATATTTCCATGTTCATGCAGATAGCAGTGCAGATATTTCCATGTTTATACAGATAGCGGTGAAGATGTATGCATGTTTACACAGATAGCGGTGTAGATATTTCCATGTTCATACAGATGGCGGTGAAGATATTTCCATGTTCATACTGATAGCGGTGTAGTTATTTACATTTGTAAAGAGATAGCTGTGTAGATATTTCCATGTATATGCAGATAGCTGTGTAGATATTTCCATTTTCCTGCAGATAGCAGTTTAGATATTTCCATGTTCAAACAGATAGCGGTGTAGATATTTCCATGTTCATAGAGATAGCGGTGCTGATATTTCCATGTTTATACAGGTAGCGGAGTAGTTATTTCCATGTTTATTCAGATAGCGGTGTAGATATTTCCATGTTTATACAGATAGCGGTGTAGGTATTTCCAAGTTTATACAGATAGCGGTGAAGATATCTCCATCTTAATACAGATGGCGGTGTAGCTATTTATATGTTCATACAGATGGCGGTGTAGATATTTCCATGTTCATACAGATGGCGGTGTAGATTTTTCCATGTTTATAGAGATAGCGGTGTAGTTATTTCCATGTGTAAAGAGATAGCTTTGTAGATATTTCCATGTATATGCAGATAGCTGTGTAGATATTTCTATTTTCATGCAGAGAGCGGTTTAGATATTTCCATGTTCAAACAGATTGCGGTGTAGATATTTCCATGTTCATACAGATAGCGGTGTAGATATTTCCATGTTTATATAGTTGGCGGTGAAGATGTATGCATGTTTACACAGATAGCGGTGTAGATATTTCCATGTTCATACAGATCGCGGTGTAGATATTTCCATGTTCATCCAGATGGCTGTGTATACATATCCATGTTCATACAGATGGCAGTGAAGATATTTCCATGTTTATACAGATAGCGGTGTAGATATTTCCATGTTCATACAGATAGCGGTGTAGCTATTTCCATGTTCATACAGATAGCGGTGTAGATATTTCCATGTTTATATAGTTGGCGGTGAAGATGTATGCATGTTTACACAGATAGCGGTGTAGATATTTCCACTTTCATGCAGATAGCGGTGTAGATATTTCCATGTTCATCCAGATGGCTGTGTAGATATATCCATGTTCATAGAGATAGAGGTGTAGATATTTCCATGTTCATACAGGTAGTGGTGTAGATATTTCCATGTTCATACAGATAGCGGTGTAGCTATTTCCATGTTCATACAGATAGCGGTGTAGATATTTCCATGTTCATAGAGATAGCGGTGTAGGTATTTCCATGTTCATACAGATAGCGGTGCTGATATTTAAATGTTTATACAGGTAGCGGTGTAGATATTTCCATGTTTATACAGATAGCGGTGTAGATATTTCCATGTTTATACAGATAGCGGTGTAGATATTTCCAAGTTTATACAGATAGCAGTGTAGATATCTCCATCTTAATATAGATGGTGGTGTAGATATTTATATGTTCATACAGATGGCGGTGCAGATATTTCCATGTTCATACAGATGGTGGAGTAGATATGTCCATGTTTATAGAGATAGCGCTGTAGTTATTTACATGTGTAAAGATATAGCTTTGTGGATATTTAAATGTATATGCAGATCGCTGTGTAGATATTTCCATTTTCATGCAGATAGCGGTATAGATATTTCCATGTTCATGCAGATAGCTGTGCTGATATTTCCATGTTTTTACAGGTAGCGGTGTAGATATTTCCATGTTTATACAGAAAGCGGTGTAGACATTTCCATGTTTATACAGATAGCGGTGTAGATATTTCCATGTTTATACAGATAGCGGTGTAGATATCTCCATCTTAATACAGATGGCGGTGTAGATATTTATATGTTCATACAGATGGCCGTGCAGATATTTCCATGTTCATACAGATAGCGGTGTAGTTATTTCCATGTGTAAAGAGATAGCTGTGTAGATACTTCCATGTATTTGCAGATAGTTGTGTAGATATTTCCATTTTCATGCAGATAGCGGTTTAGATATTTCCATGTTCAAACAGATAGCGGTGTAGATATTTCCATGTTCATACAGATAGCGGTGTAGATATTTCCATGTTTATACAGATAGTGGTGAAGATGTATGCATGTTTACACAGATAGCGGTGTAGATATTTCCGTGTTCAAACAGATCGCGGTGAAGATATTTCCATGTTCATACAGATAGCGGTGTAGATATTTCCATGTTCATACAGATAGCGGTGTAGATATTTCCATGTTCATACCGATAGCGGTGCTGATATTTCCATGTTTATACAGGTAGCGGTGTAGATATTTCCATGTTTATACAGATAGCGGTGTAGCTATTTCCATGTTCATACAGATAGCGGTGTAGATATTTCCATGTTCATCCAGATGGCTGTGTAGATATATCCATGTTCATACAGATGGTGGTGAAGATATTTCCATGTTCATACAGATAGCGGTGTAGATATTTCCATGTTCATACAGATAGCGGTGTAGATATTTCCATGTTCATACAGATAGAGGGGCTGATATTTCCATGTTCATACAGATAGCGGTGCTGATATTTCCATGTTTCTACAGGTAGCGGGGTAGATATTTCCATGTTTATACAGATAGCGGTGTAGATATTTCCATGTTTATACAGATAGCGGTGTAGATATTTCCATGTTTATACAGATAACGGTGTAGATATCTCCATCTTAATACAGATGGCCATGTAGATATTTATATGTTCATACAGATGTCGTTGCAGATATTTCCATGTTCATACAGATGGCGGTGTAGATATTTCCATGTTCATACAGATAGCGGTGTAGATATTTCCATGTGTAAAGAGATAGCTGTGTAGATATTTCCATGTATATGGAGATAGCTCTGTAGATATTTCCATTTTCATGCAGATAGCGGTGTAGATATTTCCATGTTCAAACAGATAGCGGTGTAGATATTTCCATGTTCATACACATAGCGGTGTAGATATTTCCATGTTTATACAGAGTGTGGTGAAGATGTATGCATATTTACACAGATAGCGGTGTAGATATTTCCATGTTCATACAGATAGCGTTGTAGATATTTCCATGTTCATCCAGATGGCTGTGTAGATATATCCATGTTCATACAGATAGCGGTTTAGATATTTCCATGTTCATACAGATAGCGGTGTAGATATTTCCATTTTCATACAGATAACGGTGCTGATATTTCCATGTTTATACAGGTAGCGGTGTAGATATTTCCAAGTTTATGCAGATAGCGGTGTAGATATCTCCATCTTAATATAGATGGGGGTGTAGATATTTATATCTTCATACAGATGGCGGTGCAGATATTTCCATGTTCATACAGATGGCGGTGTAGATATTTGCATGTTTATAGAGATAGCGCTGTAGTTATTTCCATGTGTAAAGAGATAGCTTTGTAGATATTTCCATGTATATGCAGATCGCTGTGTAGATATTTCCATTTTCATGCAGATAGCGGTGTAGATATTTCCATGTTCAGATAGCGGTGTAGATATTTCCATGTTCATGCAGATAGCAGTGTAGGTATTTCCATGTTTATACAGATAGCTGTGAAGATGTATGCATGTTTACACAGATAGCGGTGTAGATATTTCCATGTTCATACAGAAAGCGGTGTAGATATTTCCATGCTCATCCAGATGGCTGTGTAGATATACCCATGTTCATACAGATGGCGGTGAAGGTATTTCCACGTTCATAGAGATTGCGGTGTAGTTATTTCCATGTGTAAGGAGATAGCTGTGTAGATATTTCCATGTATATGCAGATAGCTGTGTAGATATTTCCATTTTCATGCAGATAGCGGTTTAGATATTTCCATGTTCAAACAGATAGCGGTGTAGATATTTCCATGTTCATAGAGATAGCGGTGTAGATATTTCCATGTTCATACAGATAGCGGTGTAGATATTTCCATGTTCATACAGATGGCTGTGTAGATATATCCATGTTCATACTGATGGCGGTGAAGATATTTCCATGTTCATACAGATAGCGGTGTAGATATTTCCATGTTCATACAGATAGCGGTGCAGATATTTCCTTGTTCATACTGATAGTGGTGCTGATATTTCCATGTTTATACAGATAGCGGTGTAGATATTTCCATGTTTATACAGATAGCGGTGTAGATATTTCCATGTTTATACATATAGCGGTGTAGATATCTACTTCTTAATACAGATGGCGGAGTAGATATTTATATGTACATACAGATGGCGGTGCAGATATTTCCATGTTCATACAGATAGCGGTGTAGCTATTTCCATGTTCATACCGATAGCGGTGTAGATATTTCCATGTTCATGCAGATGGCTGTGTAGACATATCCATGTTCATACAGATGGCGGTGAAGGTAATTCCATGTTCATACACGTAGCGGTGTAGATATTTCCTTGTTCAAACAGAGTGTGGTGTAGATATTTCCATATTCATACAGATAGAGGGGATGATATTTCCATGTTGATACAGATAGCGGTGCTGATATTTCCATGTTTTTACAGGTAGCGGAGTAGATATTTCCATGTTTATACAGATAACGGTGTAGATATTTCCATGTTTATACAGATTGCGGTGAAGATGTATGCATATTTACACAGATAGCGGTGTAGATATTTCCATGTTCATACAGATAGCGGTGTAGATATTTCCATGTTCATCCTGATGGCTGTGTAGATATATCCATGTTCATACAGATAGCTGTGTAGATATTTCCATGTTCATACAGGTAGTGGTGTAGATATTTCCATGTTCATACAGATAGCGGTGTAGCTATTTCCATGTTCATACAGATAGCGGTGTAGATATTTCCATCTTCATAGAGATAGCGGGGTAGGTACTTCCATGTTCATACAGATAACGGTGCTGATATTTCCATGTTTATACAGGTAGCGGTGTAGATATTTCCATGTTTATACAGATAGCGGTGTAGATATTTCCATGTTTATACATATAGCAGTGTAGATACTTCCAAGTTTATGCAGATAGCGGTGTAGATATCTCCATCTTAATATAGATGGGGGTGTAGGTATTTATATCTTCATACAGATGGCGGTGCAGATATTTCCATGTTCATACAGATGGCGGTGTAGATATTTGCATGTTTATAGAGATAGCGCTGTAGTTATTTCCATGTGTAAAGAGATAGCTTTGTAGATATTTCCATGTATATGCAGATCGCTGTGTAGATATTTAAATTTTCAAGCAGATAGCGGTGTAGATATATCCATGTTCAAACAGATAGCGGTGTAGATATTTCCATGTTCATGCAGATAGCAGTGTAGATATTTCCATGTTTATACAGATAGCGGTGAAGGTGTATGCATGTTTACACAGATAGCGGTGTAGATATTTCCATGTTCATACAGATAGCGGTGTAGATATTTCCATGTTTGTACAGACAGCGGTGAAGATGTATGCATGTTTACACAGATAGAGGTGTAGATATTTCCATGTTCATACAGATAGCGGTGTAGATATTTCCATGTTCATACAGATAGCGGTGTAGATATTTCCATGTTTATACAGATAGCGGTGAAGGTGTATGCATGTTCATACAGATAGCGGTGTAGATATTTCCATGTTCATACAGATAGCGGTGTAGATATTTCCATGTTCATACATATAGCGGTGTAGATATTTCCATGTTCATACAGATAGCGGTGTAGATATTTCCATGTTCATACAGATAGAGGTGAAGATATTTCCATGTTCATACTGATAGCGGTGCTGATATTTCCATGTTTATACAGATAGCGGTGTAGATATTTCCATGTTTAAACAGATAGCGGTGTAGATATTTCCATGTTTATACAGATAGCGGTAAAGCTATTTCCATGTTCATACAGATAGCGGTGTATGTATTTCCATGTTCATACAGATAGCGGTGTAGATATTTCCATGTTTATACAGATAGCGGTGTAGCTATTTCCATGTTCATACAGATAGCGGTGTAGATATTTCCATGTTCATCCAGATGGCTGTGTAGATATATCCATGTTCATACAGATGGCGGTGAAGATATTTCCATGTTCATACAGATAGCGGTGTGGATATTTCCATGTTCATACAGATAGCGGTGTAGATATTTCCATGTTCATACAGATAGCGGTGTAGATATTTCCATGTTCATACAGATAGAGGGGCTGATATTTCCATGTTCATACAGATAGCGGTGCTGATATTTCCATGTTTCTACAGGTAGCGGGGTAGATATTTCCATGTTTATACAGATAGCGGTGTAGATATTTCCATGTTTATACAGATAACGGTGTAGATATTTCCATCTTAACACAGATGGCCGTGTAGATATTTATATGTTCATACAGATGTCGTTGCAGATATTTCCATGTTCATACAGATGGCGGTGTAGATATTTCCATGTTCATACAGATAGCGGTGTAGATATTTCCATGTGTAAAGAGATAGCTGTGTAGATATTTCCATGTATATGGAGATAGCTCTGTAGATATTTCCATTTTCATGCAGATAGCGGTGTAGATATTTCCATGTTCAAACAGATAGCGGTGTAGATATTTCCATGTTCATACAGATAGCGGTGTAGATATTTCCATGTTTATACAGAGTGTGGTGAAGATGTATGCATATTTACACAGATAGCGGTGTAGATATTTCCATGTTCATACTGATAGCGTTGTAGATATTTCCATGTTCATCCAGATGGCTGTGTAGATATATCCATGTTCATACAGATAGCGGTGTAGATATTTCCATGTTCATACAGGTAGTGGTGTAGATATTTCCATGTTCATACAGATAGCGGTGTAGCCATTTCCATGTTCATACAGATAGCGGTGTAGATATTTCCATGTTCATACAGATAGCGGTGTAGATATTTCCATGTTCATACAGATAACGGTGCTGATATTTCCATGTTTATACAGGTAGCGGTGTAGATAGTTCCATGTTTATACAGATAGCGGTGTAGATATTTCCATGTTTATACATATAGCGGTGTAGATATTTCCAAGTTTATGCAGATAGCGGTGTAGATATCTCCATCTTAATATAGATGGGGGTGTAGATATTTATATCTTCATACAGATGGCGGTGCAGATATTTCCATGTTCATACAGATGGCGGTGTAGATATTTGCATGTTTATAGAGATAGCGCTGTTGTTATTTCCATGTGTAAAGAGATAGCTTTGTAGATATTTCCATGAATATGCAGATCGCTGTGTAGATATTTCCATTTTCATGCAGAAAGCGGTGTAGATATTTCCATGTTCTTGCAGATAGCAGTGTAGGTATTTCCATGTTTATACAGATAGCTGTGAAGATGTATGCATGTTTACACAGATAGCGGTGTAGATATTTCCATGTTCATACAGAAAGCGGTGTAGATATTTCCATGCTCATCCAGATGGCTGTGTAGATATATCCATGTTCATACAGATGGCGGTGAAGGTATTTCCACGTTCATACAGATTGCGGTGTAGTTATTTCCATGTGTAAAGAGATAGCTGTGTAGATATTTCCATGTATATGCAGATAGCTGTGTAGATATTTCCATTTTCATGCAGATAGCGGTTTAGATATTTCCATCTTCCTACAGATGGCGGTGTAGATATTTCCATATTCATACAGATGGCGGTGTAGATATTTCCATGTTTATACAGATAGCAGTGTAGATATTTCCATCTTTATACACATATCGGTGTAGATATTTCCATGTTTTAAGAAATAGCGGTGTAGATATTTCCATGTTTACACAGAGAGCGGTGTAGATATTTCCATGTTTACACAGATAGCGGTGTAGATATTTCCATGTTTATACAGATAGCATTGTAGATATTTCCATATTTATAGAGATATCGGTGTAGATATTTCCATGTTTATACAGATCGCGATGTAGATATTTCCATGTTTCTACAGATGGCTGGGTAGATATTTGCATGTTTATAGAGAGAACGGTGTAGATATTTCCATGATCCCCCAGTTGGTGGTGTAGATATTTCCATGATTACACAGACAGCGGTGTAGATATTTCCAAGTTTATGCGGGTAGCGGTGCAGATATTTCCACTTTTATGCAAATAGCAGTGTAGATATTTCGATGTTTATAAAGGTAGCGGTTTAGATATCTCCATGTTTTAAGAGATAGCGGTGTAGATATTTCCATGTTTACACAGATAGCGTTGTAGATATTTCCATGTTTATTCAGATATCGGTGTAGATATTTCCATGTTCATACTGATGGCGGTGTAGATATTTCCATGTTTATAGATATAGCAGTGTAGATATTTCCATGTTTATCCAGATAGCGGTGTACGTATTTCCATATTTATACAGATGGCGGTGAAGATATTTCCATGCTTATAGAGAAAGCGGTGTAGATATTTCCATATTCCTACAGATGGCAGTGTAGATATTTCCATGTTTATAGAGTTGGCGGTTTAGATATGTACATGTTCCTACAGATGGCGGTGTAGATATTTCCATGTTTATACAGATAGCGGTGTAGGTATTTCCATGTTTGTACACATTACGTTGTAGATATTTCCATGTTTTAAGAGATAGCGGTGTAGATATTTCCATGTTTACACAGACCGCGGTGTAGATATTTCCATGTTTATACAGATAGCATTGTAGATATTTACATGTTTATACTGATAGTGGTGTAGATATTTCCATGTTTACACAGATAGCGGAGTAGATATTTCCATGTTTATACAGATAGCTTTGTATGTATTTCCTTGTTTATACAGATATCGGTGTAGACATTTCCACGTTTATAGAGATAGTGGTGTAGATATTTCCATGTTTATACAGATAGCGGTGTAGGTATTTCCAAGTTTATAGAGATAGCGGTTTAGACATTTCCATGTTCCTACAGATGGTGCTGTAGATATTTCCATGTGCATACAAATGGAGGTGTAGATATTTCCGTGTTTATAGATATAGCGGTGTAGATATTTCCATGTTTATCCAGATAGCGGTGTACGTATTTCCATGTATATACAGATGGCGTTGTAGACATTTCCTTGTTTATAGAGATAGCGTTGTAGATATTTCCATGTTCCTACAGATGGCGGTGTAGATATTTCCATGTTTACAGAGTTGGCGGTGTAGATATTTCCACGTTCATACAGATGGTGGTGTAGTTATTTCCATGTTAATACAGATAGCGGGGTAGGTATTTCCATGTTTATACACATTACGCTGTAGATATTTCCATGTTTTTACAGATAGCTGTGTAGATATTTCCATGTTTATACACATGGCGGTGTGGATATTTCCATGTTCATAGGGATGGCGTTGTAGATATTTCCATCTTTATAGAGATGGCAGTGTAGATATTTCCATCTTAATACAGATAGTGGTGTAGATATTTCCATGTTTAAACAGATGGCGGTGTAGATATTTCCATCTTTATAGAGGTTGCGCCGTAGATATTTCCTTATTCATACAGATGGCAGTGTAGTTATTTCCATGTTTATATAGATGGCGGTGTAGATATTTCCATCTTAATACAGATAACGGTGTAGATATTTCCATGTTTATGCAGATGGCGGTGTAGATATTTTCATGTCGATACAGATGGCGGTGTAGGTATTTCCATGTTTATAGAGAGAGCGGTGTAGATATTTCCATGTTGATAGAGATAGCGGTGTAGATATTTCCATGTATATACCGATAGCGGTGTAGATATTTCCATATTTATACAGGTAGTGGTGCAGAAATGTGAATTCATTAAACCTCTTTTTCTTTATAAATTACCCAGTCTTGGGTATGTCTTTATCAGCAGCATGAAAATTGACTAATACACTCACTGTCCGTGAATGATACTCTGTTAGCCCATTTGCATTGTTGTAAAGAAATACCTGAGGCTGGGTAATTTATAAAGAAATGACGTTTATTTGTCTCCTTGTTCTGAAGGCTGTACGTGAAGCATAGTACTGGCACCTGCTTCCAGGGAGGGCCTCAGGAACCTTCCAATCATGGTGGAAGGTGAAGGGAAACCAGCATATCACATGGTGAGAGCGGAAGCCAGAGAGACAGGGAGGAGGTGTCAGTCTCTTTTAAACAACCAGATATCGCATGAACTCACAGGGTAAGAACTCATTCATTACCAAGAGGACAGCACCAAGCCATTCAGGAGGCATCTATCTCCAACATTGGGGATCGCATTTGAACGTGAGATTTGAAGGGGACAAACATCCAAACTATGTCAGATACCAAAGCTGACAATGCTTAGGATGTTTAGCTGTTCCAGGTTCTGGGAAAAGGGAGAGAGTTAGCTTCCCTCGTCTATGCTGTGCTACTCCATATTATATTAGTAATTATTGTTCTCTAAAGGTTCTTGAAAGCAAATAAACAAATGCAAGGCAAAACATATGAAATGCAAGGCAAAACATACGAAATGCAAGGCAAATGCATTAAAAACTTTTGAGTGTTAATATATAGGTTTTATTTTACCTTTTTAATTTCTTTTGCTTAACCAAATAGATTATGTAGTTTTGATTAACTGGCCATGAAATAGCTCTGCCTACATAGAATTTCCCATGAATAATTGGTTGTGGAGACTTTTGTGTGTGACCCAAATCCTCCCTCAAAACTGAAGTTTGCCCAGCTATTGGGAGTGTTGGCAAATCATGCCTCTCAGCTGATTCTCTCTAGAATTTATTCTCAGGAGATCTAATTAATAACTTGTCAAGCTGATGTCCATCCTTGGGGACAACTCGTATCTGAAGAATGGCCAGTGAAAGGTATTAAAACTCCATACTCCTGCCTCAATTTAGGGCAACTCTGAAGGGTCGCCCCTGCTTCTCAGCTCCCCCTTGAGATTAGCTGAGGTATTTGTTGTGACTGCCTCACATCTCAACTCCCTTTGTCCAATTCAGCTTTTTCGCCACAGTTGTTGGCTCCTAGGATTTTACCCAGTTAAATGTTCTCTACACAAATCTCTATCTCAAATCTGCTTTACAGGGAATGTGGCCTCAGACAGGTTTTCATTAGGTTCTGGACGTAACTCTCATTAGTCATTGATATGATTCGGCTG
The DNA here is from genome assembly GCF_029281585.2 of Gorilla gorilla gorilla. Classification (NCBI taxonomy): domain Eukaryota; kingdom Metazoa; phylum Chordata; class Mammalia; order Primates; family Hominidae; genus Gorilla; species Gorilla gorilla. The sequence continues at coordinate 142,208,868 of NC_073236.2, forward strand.
TGTCTCCACCCGAATCTCACCTTGATTGTAATTATCCCCGCATGTCAAGGATGGAGTCAGGTGGAGATCATTGAATCATAGGGGCGGGTTCCCCCTACTGTTCTCCTGGTAGCGAATAAGTCTCACGAGATCTGATGCTTTTAAAATGGGAGTTTCCCTACACAAGCTTTCTTCTCTGCTACCATTTAAGATGTGCCTTTGCTTCTTTTTTGCCTTCTGCCGTGACTATGAGGCCTCCCCAGCCATGTGGAATTGTGAGTTCATTAAACCTCTTTCCTTTCTAAATTACCCGGTCTTGGGTATGACTTTATTAGCAGCATGAGAACAAACTAGTGCAGTCTGTTCTATAAGCCCAAGTCGGATCACAGATTCCCGCTTTCCGTTTTTTTTTCTAGCCCATATTTCTACTAAAACTTGACTCATATAGACTTAAAACAAAATAATTAAGCATGGCTAGTATTTATTTAATATTTTATACGTGTCAGGTACTGTATTTTGTAACTTATCTTTTAATAATCTTTCCAAATCTCTAAAAGGAGAATTCTGCTCTTTTATAGAGAAAATAAGGATGGCTCAATCTTTTGATTTTTATTACAAGCTTTATTTTGTATAACATATAATAAACTAAAAATATTGAAAGTTTAGAAACCATCAGCACGCAATCGAGGTGATGGAAATATACTTCACCTCCAGTTTCCTGATGCCTCTTTATAATACATTTCTCTGGCCCCTCATTCCTGGCCCTTAAAAACCACCAAACTGCTTTCTGTCACTGGACAGTAATTTATACAGTCAAAAAATGTATATAAATAAAATTTTACACTATGCACTTTTTTGTCTGACATTTTATGTTTTTTTCTCTGCATGTTTTACCTCTAGAGTCTGCCTTGTTTCACTTAGTATAGTTATTTTGAGATTCATTCATGTTATAGTATGTATCCATAATTAATTCGGATAAAGCAAGTTAATTCATTAATGTATTGATTGATATTTAGACTGTTTCTAGTTTGGGCTATTATGAATACATGTGCTATGAACATTTGTGTTGATATCATTATATGAACACCTACTTTTATCTCTCTTGGGTAAATACCCAGGAGTGCAATGGCTGAGTCTTACGGCAGAAGTATGTTTAACTTTTTAAGGGACTCTTAAACTGTTTTTCAAAGGTTACACTTTTTTGTATTCCCATCAGCAGTGTATGAGAGTTTCAGCTTCTCCACATCCAAGCCAGTGCTTGGCTGTTAACAGTCATGCTAATCTTAGCTATTTAAAAATAGATAGTGGCGTCTCATTTTGGTTTTAATTTGCATTGCCCTAAGCATTAATTATGTTGAGCATATGTGCTTATTTACCAAACAAATGTCTACTTTGTAATGTCTGTTCCAGTCTTTCACCCAAGTTTTAAATGGGGTTGTTTGTTTTTCATTATTAAATTTTGAGCTTTTAAAATATATTTTTGATGCAAGCCTTTCATCAGATATATGAATTGCAAATATTTTCTCCCAGCCTGCAGCTTGTCTTTTCAGTCTCTTAATAGATTCTTTTGAAGAGCAGATTCTTTTTTTTAAATTTGATGGGTTCTTCTTATCAATATATTATTATATAAATCATGCTGTGGGGTCATATCAAAGAAAGCTTTGCCTGACTCAAAGTCCCAAATGTTTTCACATCTTCCCTCTCCTCTCCTTTGGGAACTGAGATTACACGTAAATTCAGTTACTTGAAATTTACTGTCTACTATTGCTCTGTTCATGTTTTTTAAAAATTTATTTTCTCTCTCTATTTTATTTTGAGAGGTGTCTATCTTTTCTTCTTTAATGACTAATGTGCTATCAGCCTACCATGTAGCTGGGACTACAGCCGCATGCTACTATGCCCCGCTAATTTTTGTATTTTTAGTAGAGATGGGATTTCACCATATTGGTCAGGCTGGTCCTGAACTCCTGACTTCGTGATCCACCTGCCTCGGCCTCGCAAAATGCTGAGATTACAGGCGTGAGCCACTGCGCCCAGCCTCCTTTAGTGTATCTTGCATGTCTCTATTTTAGAACATATAGAATACTGTTTCAATAAGCATTTGAATGTTCTTAACTGATAACTCTGGCACCTTGATTTACTCTGGATCAGTTCTGACTCAGTGATTTTTCTCCTTATTATGAGCCACGTTCTTCTGTCTTTTGTTGTTACTGTTGTGTCTCTGCTAAACTGTGTCTGGATGTCAGATATGGTGACTTTTATCTTATTGAGTGCTGGAAGTATATATAAATATTCTTGATCTTTGTATTGGTATGTATTTAAGTTTAGTTGGAAAGAGTTTGACTCTTTTTGGTCTTGCTTTAAAAATTCATTAGGTGGGATCAGACCAGTTCTCATTTTAGAGCTAATCACTCCCAACTAGTGAGGCAAGATCCTTCTGGGTATCCCTGGGAATCTTGAGGTGTTTCTGGTTTGGCTGATAAAATAAGCACTATTACTGGACCTTGGTGAGCATGTGTACTGTTACTTTTCATCTTATCTGGGTGTTGTTTCCCCAACCGTAGGTACTTTTCTCTAGGCCTGTCCTAACAATTACTTAGCTATGTACTTTAGGGGGACCCTTTGCAGAGCTCTGGAGTTCTCTTTCTGTGCAGCCCCTTCTTCTCGGAAACCTTGTCCTGAGAGCTCATGTCAACATGGTTCCTGTGGACTCTCAGCTCTGTCCCCTCAGCTCAGGGAGAACGATGGGCTCCTCTTGGGCTTTTCTCCTGCAGTAGTGGGCTGGAAAACTTTCTCCAGGCATAAATTAGGGCAGTTGATAGGCTCACCTTGTTTGAGACTGACTTTACAGGGTCTTGCAAACTTTTGTGGCATACATTTTGGCCATTTTTTTGGTTGTTTCAGGAGGGAGAGAAAGTCTATTTCTTGTTACTCCATCATGGTCATTGCAGAAGTCAAACTAACTGATATTTATCAATACAGTCTGTTGCTACACATTGAACTTGCTTAAGATAATTTTTAGATGGCACAGAACTTTCTGTCCATTGAATGAGACTCTCTGCTTATTTTGCAAGTGCTCATTTGTATGGAGACATTTGTATGGAGAAACTTCAAAAAGTTTGTGGAAAAATGAAGTTAAAAGATAAACATTGAAAATGTGATCTTCGGTTTTCATCCCTAAAGAACTGATGGTCCTGGGAACTTAACAATGTCAATGCAGTCTCTTATACATTATTAACTTAAGAAAAATGGGTGCCCTTTCCACATTTGTTGAGATTGGGAAACAAAAAGAAGTCAGAAGGAGCCAAATCAGAGCTGTAAGGTGGATGCCTGACAATTTCCCATTGAGACTCTCACAAAATTGCCTTTGCTTGATGACAGGAATGAGCAGAAACATTGTGGTGTTAGAGGACTGTCTGCTAAAGCTTTCCCAGGTATTTTGCCCTAAAACTTTGACTAACTTATTCAAAACACTCTCATGATATGCAGATATTATTGTTCTTTGACCTTCCACAAAGTCAACAAGCAAAATGCCTGGAATGTCCCCAAAAAACTGTTGCCGTGACCTTTGCTCTTGAGTGATCCCCTTTAGCTTTGACTGGACCACTTCCACCTTTGGTAGCCATTGCTTTGATTGTGTTTTGCCCTCAGGATCATACTGGGAAAGCCATGTTTTATCTTCTGTTACAATTCTTCAAAGAAATCCTTCAGGATCTTGACCCTAGTTCTTTAAAATTTCCATTGAGAGCTCTCCTCTTGTCTGCAGCTGATCTGAGCACAACACTTTTGGCACCCATGCAGTGGAAAGTTGGTTCAACTTTAATTTTTTAGTCAGAACTGTGTAAGCTGAACCAATTAAGATGTCTATGATGTTGGCTATTGTTTGTGCTGTTGATTATCAGTCCTCTTCAATTAGGGCACAAACAAGATTAATTTTTTTCCTTGCAAATTGATATGGATGATCTGTCCCTGTGGACTTCATCTTCCACATCATCTCGTTTCTTCTTTAAAAAAGCTGTCCGCTTGTGAACTACTGATTTCTTTGGTGCATTGTCCCCTCAAGCTTCTTGTAAAGCATCAGTGATTTCACCATTCTTTCACTCAAGCTTCATCATAATCTAATGTTTGTTCTTGCTTCAATTTTAGCAGAATTTACATTGCTCTGCTAGGGGCTCTTTTCAAACTAATGTCTACTCCTTCTTACTGTCTCAAACTAGATCCTGTTCAAACATGCTATAATAAATTAGTATGAGTTTATTTTGCTGCCAAAATTGAAACCTTTGCATAGTTTTTTTCATAATATACATTTTCCATGAACTTTTTAAGGCCTCTCATGTATCCACAGGTAGAGTGCCTTACTTATTCTGACTTCAGTCAATTATTCAAGACCTTTCCTTGTCAGTGATACATTAGAAAGGTAGAGTATTGAAAAATAAGAGTAGTTTCTGCTGATTAAGAAATACTATATCTTTTTCTACTTCTTTCTTTTTTTTTTTCTTTTTTTTTTTTTGAGACAGCATCTTTCTCTGTCACCCAGGCTGGAGTGCAGTGGTGTGATCTCAGCTCACTGCAACCTCTGCCTCCCAGGGTCAAGTGATTCTCCTGCCTCAGCCTCCCGAGTAGCTGGGACTATAGGTGCCTGCCACCACACCCAGCTAATTTTTGTATTTTTAGTGGAGACAAGGTTTCACCATATTGGCCAGGCTGGTCTTGAACTCCTGACCTTGTGATCTGCCTGACTCGGCCTCCCAAAGCGCTGGGATTACAGTCATGAGCCACCGTACCTAGCTTTCTACTTCTTTCTTATTATTTTCCTCCTCTCTCATTCCTATATTCTCTCCTTTCTCCTACTTTCCTCCCCACTCCCTGTTTCCTTCCTTTCATCTTTCCTATTTTCAAGACTTAATATTTCTTGAACCTCCGATGTTATCATAGTATGTTATTTGTTTAATTTTCACATAACAATAATAGTTTAAATACAAATAATATTTATTTTCATCCCCATGTTATCAGTATAACAGTAAAGATGTGGAGAGGCCAGCTGGGCATGGTGGCTCAAGCCTGTAATCCCAGCACATTGGGAGGCCGAGGTGGGTGGATCACGAGGTCAGGAGATCGAGACCATCCTGGCTAACACGGTGAAACCCCATCTCTACTAAAAAATAGAAAAAATTAGCTGGGCGTGGTGGCGCGTGCCTGTAGTCCCAGCTACTCGGGAGGCTGAGGCAGGAGAATAGTGTGAACCCGGGAGGCAGAACTTGCAGTGAGCCAAGATCACGCCACTGCACTCCAGCCTGGGTGACAGAGCGAGACTCTGTCTCAAAAAATAAATAAATAAATAAATGAAAATAAAATTAAAAAAATGATGTGGAGAGGCCAAACCAATGGCTCTTATATCCACGTTCTTTCTTCTAAATGATTTCACCTTAGTTTTGGTCTGCATCTCTAACCATAGCTAGTTGCAGCAGGACTTCTATCTGGCCTTGCTGCTCTCATTTTTGGACCTCCTCACTGAAATCAAATTGATCTTTCTAAAATGCAAACCTGGTCTTAGTATTTTATTACTTAAAACCCATTGGTGGCTTTCCATGATTTATGGAATAAAGTCAAAATTCCTGTTTTTGCCCATGTTTCTGTGTGCCTCTCATCCCTACATTTACTGATTCCTGTGTGCCATAAATTGCCAGTTGTCCAGAGTTCATTCTCTTTTTGTACTTGGGAGGACTTCTGCATCCTGCAACTTTTCCCCTGAAACGTGCTTGGAAAATACCTACTCATTTTTTTCAGATTCAGGTTAGCTTTTTACTTCAGTTTCTTTTCCTGAAGCTTATACTGACTGCTCCATATGGCTTTGGGGATTAGCTACTCATTCCTTTGTGCCCTTTGTAGATACACATTTATCATGGAGTCTTTTTTTTTTTTTTTTTTTGAGACAGAGTCTCACTCTGTCACCAGGCTGGAGTGCAGTGGTGTGATCTCAGCTCACTGCAACCTTTACCTTCCAGGTTCAACTGATTCTCTTGCCTCAGCCTCCCAAGAAACTACAGGCGTGCACCACCGTGCCCAGCTAATTTTTGTATTTTTAGTAGAGACGGGGTTTCACTATGTTGGCCAGGATGGTCTCGATCTCTTGACCTCGTGATCTGCCCACGATGGCCTCCCAAAGTGCTGGGATTACAGGCATGAACCACCGCTCCCAATCAGTCATGCAGTCTTTATACTTACTTGTTTACTTGCCTGTGAGCTCACTGAATGCAGGGACTATTTCCTTGTTGCTCTAGCACCTACACCAGTACCTGGTATCCAGAAGCTGTATGCTAAATGTTTGTTGAGTGGCTGTTTGACTGAATGATTGTACTCCTAATTAGTAGATAGAAAGCCATGAACTTCCCAGTTCATCATTCTTTGTGCTCAATTCTGGTTTCTTTATTGTGTTCAAAAGAGTTCCTTAGTGACATAAAACTATGGAGCTAGTATGTCAGCTCATTTAAGCAATGATTGGTTTATGTATATAAGAGGCTTCAATAATTATATATTTTTATTTCAGTTTCAATAAATGATCAATTGATTAATTTTCTCTGTTTTGGCTTATTGTTCACATTTAATATCAAATAAAAGTGTTTTACTTAAAATTATTCATGCCAATTATGACAGTTAGGTGAATATTACTTTGACTTACATTCCAGTAGTAGTTTTGGTTGAACCCTGAATATGCTAAGACGTCCCTTTTCTTTTTTCTTATGAACAGGCTACTGTGTTTACATATATTATTAAAATCTTCTTTGAAAATACGAAGAGTGTTACATTTCTTATATTTAGTTCTCTGTGCTTCAGAATTCCTGTGATACTTGCACTTAAGTCCTTCTGAGCAGTTGATGTTGATATTTATGTGGTTAATTTCATGAAACGTGGTGGTTTTCATTTCTATCATTAATTTATACAGGAGATAGACTGTTTTCCAGGTGTAAGCTCAGTCATATAATTAGAAAATTTATAAGCAGAAAGGAGTTATTTGGTCTAACCCATTTATTCTACAGATAGAGAAATTAGAGTCCAGAAACTCTGTCTTCTTTAAAGTCTTACAGGTATTTAAGAAAAAAGAATAGACTTGAGGTTTCTGTGCTCTGAACCCAGTGATCTTGACACTGTAATGATCTTCATCCATATTATTCACAGAAGTAAATATAATCACATATTAAATAAGAAACAAAAATACTAAGGAGATATTATACTGAAAAATGAAATAATATTATCTTAATTATTTTGATCAGATTCAATCTATAGCAGCTTGAAGGCTAATAATTCCAATGATTCTCTGAATAAACCATTTTTCTAATAAGATTACAGGTTTTAGTAATCTAATTATTTTGACTGATGCAAATGTTACCCCGCCAGTCTGAAAAATGTGTTTATTTATATGTCATAAAGAATAATTTATTCCAAAAAGGCTAATTTTCAAAATATATGTATCTTCTGAAACTGTATCTATTTTTTCCCCACGTTTTCTAAATATATTTTAGAGGGCATTTGTAGATTTTCATGGTGCTGGAAAATTAAGGTATAATGGTCTCATGAAGGAGAATAATGTCATTTAGACATTGTAATTTTGGAGGATCACAATACTTTTTGGAATGTGGTTGTTGCAGCACTGGTCACTTATACTAATTATATAATAACATACTATACTAATGCAATAATATACCATATGAAATTATTCAGTGGTAAATTTGTCTTAAATCCTCTAGAATACTGCAAAGAAATAGTTTATATAAGAAAGAGTACCATAGCAGATGTGAACACAATATTTCCTATTTTTTTCTTCTTTTTTATTTTTTTGAAGACAAGTTCTCACTCTGTTGCCCAGACTGGAGTTCAGTGCCATGTTCATAGTTCACTGCAACCTCAAACTCCCAAGCTCAAGTGATCCTCTTGATTCAGCCTCTGAAGTAGCTGTGCCTATAGGTGTGCACCACCACACCGGCTAAGTTTTAAAATTTTTTATAGATATGTTGCCCAAGCTGGTCTCAAATTCTTGAGCTCAAGAGATCTTCTCACCTTGGCCTCCCAGAGTGTTGGGATTACAGGCATGAGCCACCATACTCAGCCAATATTTCTTTTGTAAAAGACATTTTCTAACATACTTCTCATTTTAACTAACATAATATTCAAAGTGTAGATCTGAGAAAGAGATAGTGCCTGCAGATCTGGGATCCTACATGCTAATATTATGGGATGCATTCAGATTTGATCAGCAGATATTCCATTTATTCTAGAACACCACCAGCAGAAGAATGTAATTACGTCTATCACTAAAACTTTGTGTCAATACAGACTACTGTATTTGTTATCATAGATGGTCCTTGGATGGCAGCCTTAAGCAATTTTAAACCTAGACAGGTGATGTACTTTTTCTTCTTGGATAATTTTCATGGTTTTATCTAATTTGGTTGTAACTAATGTGTTTAATATGGCTTGCTTGTTTTTTAAAAAGTTGTTCAGTATCCTTAGAACTCAGTGCTGATTTCTTTTTCTAGCAGGCCTTTTATATAGGACATCTCACTTTCTCCTGGCTCTCTACTACTAGCATGAGGTCTCTGAAAAATCAAGACAGCAAAATAATTTGTTATAGAACAGCCTATGTAGAGGGACAGGGGAGGAGTCATATTCCAAGAGGGAAAGACCTTTGAGCCAGGCTCAATTTGTAGAGGCTGTTGAATGAAAATGAGAGAGAGAGAATGCACACTTTATTGCACTATTAAAGCAAAATTCTGACAATAACTTCTAAAAATGATTCAACTCTTATACACTGAGAATATGACAGACCTTCCAAAAGTATAATTTCTTACATGAACGTCCAGGTATATAAGGAAAAATAACTATTTCATACCAATATCTCCAGCCGCCTTTATTGTTGGTTCACCACATAGGTTTTTATCAGAATCGCAGAACATTAATTTTTTAAATTAGCTACCATTACAACTAGCTTGAGAAGAACTTTCTTTTTAATAATTCGACCCAGATGCATTCTAGATACTCCAGTGTTACGAATCGATGGCTTCATGAGGAGCCGCTGTTGACTCATGCTATCTCTGGACACACTGACAGGAAATGTTTTCTTACACCTGTTTTCCTCCTGCTTTTCCTTGGTAGGACTTAGTTCCTTGGCATAGTTCAGTATCAATGGCAGTCATAGAGAAGTGTTACAGAAACCCAGCTTATTCCAACTTGTGAATTATTTGGCACCCAGGAACCAGGTCTTACAATCTTCAACCCACTTTTTCTTAACATGGCCCCTTTTCTGAAATGTTTATTTATATATGATGTAGGCCTGGGGAAAGGACATGGACTTTCAAAGAAAATATTCTCCAATAGATCTGTCAACTCCAGAGAACCTTCTGACTAAATCTGAAAGAATTCCACTGTGCTCTGATAACATCCTTTAATAATGAAGGAAAAGATATTTTTCCCCCAGGAGGATTTTGTAGTGAAAAGATGGCATAATTTTTTTAAAAATGTTGTTTATAATCTCATTTGTTTTTTCATTTGTGGGGTGTGTCTTAAATCCTAAATGGTACATCCTTTTTAAAATACTTCTAGTAATAAAATGTTTCTGAAGTTATGTTGTAAATATCATTGGACTATGTTTAATAATGTTAAGTTGATCCCACTTCCCCTGAAATTATATACATAAATGCTGAAAGTATAAATTTACATATACAACTTCATGGAACATTTTTCTTCCAAGTGTGCATTTGCTAGAATTTGCATTGAAAGGTTTTGGAAGGAGCCTGTTGGTATGAATCCTGTGTGAGCAACACTCAGATTTGTTGCATACTGAACAGCATGCTAAATCTCACTTCACAATCTTAGATTTCTCATCTACCATCTTGAGCTGAATTTAAAATGTAACTGCAGTTTATTATGTCACCTGTTCGTCAAACACTGATGCAAAGCTTAGTTTTCAGTGTGAAGAACCCATGACTAGAGAAGGGAAGAAGAAAGGGTCAAGCAGACCTCATTAAAGAGTGTATGGGCAAGAAAACACATCAGATGTCTTGATAGGTTTTTTAAAGTCCTGTTAGACTTGTCATGATTTCCAAAACACTAAATGCCATCTAGTATTTTGGACCCTCCAAAATTACAGTAGAATATTATTATGGGTCATCTTAATTGGAAATATACAGGAAAATCCTGATGATTAATGTAGACTAGTGATAGCTCTCACACATTTATATAACCTATGTTGAAAAGAAAGAAGAAAGGCAGGAAGGAAAGAAGGAAAAAGAGCGGAGAGAGAGGAACAAGAAAACACGTGGATTTGTGGAAATGAAAATTTTTAAATTACTAATTTGCAAGAATGGGTAAGAAAAATACCGAGTATGAACATAAATGCTTTCAATTCCGTTTGTCTCTTAATCCTTCTCAGTCCGTGGCCAGTTTTGAAACTTGGTGTAACTTCCTTCCTTTATTCCTCCCTCCCTTGCTCCCTCCATCCCTTCTTGCCAGCCTCCTTCCCTTCCTCTCTCCTTGAGTTTCCTTCTTCTTTCTTGTTCCCTCCCTCCCTCCCTCTCTCTTTTTTCCCCTTAGTTTCCCCGGAAGCACATATACCAGCCATTTGAATGCTTTCTGCTCATAGATACTGCCAAGCCCCCTCACCCAGACTGCTGAATAGATTTGGTAGAATGGAATGAGAAACATAGACTTTGTGTCTGTGGCGGCCACCTCTGATGTTGCAGACTTTTGCCGTGATTATGCACTCCAGCCGAGGGACGCTAGAGAGGTTGAAATTTCAACTGTGGGATTTGCCATTTTGGAATTTGCAGAAATGTACTGGATATGCTAACAGCAGCCTGGCTAGCCTCCACTTCACAAGGAAGTATTTAAATATACACGTGTAATATGAAGAAAATTGCATTAGATCATAAGGGATGAATTATTTTGTAAATGACTATACCATCAAATACCATACCTGATATCAATCATCTTCATCAGACAGTATCTGTGTATGTAAGTAGATAAACAAAAAAGCAGGAGCTTATTTCTCTCTAATGTATCCTTGACTCTCTAGCAGTGACCTCTGAAATGTCTCTTCTGATCCAGACTTGTTTGAATCATGTGCAACATTTTAGATTTGTCTTTTCTCTGCAAGTTTTTTTTGTTAAGTACCATAACATATTGAACCAAATAGTTTTGCTTGCTTTCTATTGATGACACATGATTTTGGCTTTTATCTTCAGTGGAAAATCAATGTGTCACATGGAGTTCACTAAGAAAAAGGTATGGGGCCTCTTTGTAATTCTTTGTCAGATGATTGCTTTATCTTGATTTATGCCTTCAAACTTTTTCCCATTCAGCAGAAAATATTGTGTCGCTATCTGTGAGAGCAAAGCGATCTATACCAATTTATGCTCTAAGTGTAGCCTCCTTCCAGAACTGCTTATGGAACATATCAACTCACTATAGATTAGGGACATAATGGATTCTTCTTTCTTAAAAGTGGCAGATTGACAATTTTAGTTCATATACAAGCTTTTATATTAACATTAAAACAATATTTCTATGTAAAGTAAAATATTGTAGTTGATTATTATTCGAGGGCCTCCCAGAATTTCAAGGTCTGAAAATAAATTCAGTGTTCCTGGTGGTAACAAAATTGCCCCTACTTCCTTGTATCAGGACTGCCATTTGGAACTGCTGGGGAAGCTCTTTTCAGAAATTATTTTCAAAACAGCATTGTTGCCTTTTGCCAAACTGAAATCTGGTTGTAAACTTTTGAAAACTAGTTCCTTGGAATGGAATTCAAGTTGTCTTCTAAGCAATTTTTTTTAACTCAAACATACATTCTATCTTGCTTTATTATGTCACTATTTGTGTAGGAAACATATTTTTATTTTTACCATTTTCAATTTATTTACATTTACATTTACATTTGTGTGTATATATATATACACACATACATACACTTTAAGTTCTGGGATACATTTGCAGAACTTGCAGTTTTGTGAAATAGGTATACATGTGCTGTCGTGGTTTGCTGCACCCATCAACTCGTCATCTACATTAAGTATTTCTCCTAATGCTATCCCTCCTCTTTCCTTCCTACCCACTGACAGGCCCCAGTGTGTGATGTTCCCCTCCCTGTGTCTATGTGTTCTCATTGTTCAACTCCCACTTATGAGTGAGAACATGTGGTGTTTGGTTTTCTGTTCTTGTGATAGTTTGCTGAGAATGATGGTTTCCAGCTTCATCCATGTCTCTGCAAAAGACATTAATCCATCCTTTTTTTATAGCTGCATGGTATTCCATGGTGTATATGTGCCACATATTCTTTATCCAGTCTATCATTGATGGGCATTTGGGTTGGTTCCTAGTCTTTGCTCTTGTGAATAGTGCTGCAATAAACATATGTGTGAATGTGTCTTTATAGTAGAATGATTTATAATCCTTTGGATGTGTACCTAGTAATGAGACTGTTAGGTCAAATGATATTTCTAGTTCTGGATCCTTGAGGAATTGCTACACTGTCTTCCACAATGGTTGAACTAATTTACACTCCCACCAACAGTGTAAAAGCATTCCTATTTCTCCACATCCTCTCTAGCACCTGTTGTTTCCTGACTTTTTAATGATTGCCATTCTAACTGGCGCGAGATGGTATCTCATTGGACCAGGGGTGATGAGCTTTTTTTTTTTTTTCTTCGAGACAGCCTCACTCTGTCACCCAGGGTGGAGTGCAGTGGCACAATTCCGTCTCACTGCAACCTCCACCTAATGGGTTCAAGCAATTCTCCTGCCTTAGCCTCTTGAGTAGCTGGGATTACAGATATATACCACCACGCCTGGCTAAAGTTTTTTTGTGTGTTTTTGGTAGAGACAGAGTTTCACCATAGTGGCCAGGCAAGTCTCAAACTCCTGACCTTGTGATCCACTCGCCTTGGCCTCCCAAAGTGATGGGATTACAGGCGTGAGCCACCACGCCCAGCCTATGATGAGCTTTTTCTCATGTGTTTATTGGCCGCATAAATGTCTTCTTTTGAGAAGTGTCTGTTCATATCCTTTTCCCACTTTTTGATGGGGTTGTTTTTTTCTTGTAAATTTGTTTAAGTTCCTTGTAGATTCTGGATATTAGCCCTTTGTTAGATGGATAGATTGCAAAAATTTTCTCCCACTCTGTAGGTTGTGTGTTCACTCCGATGATAGTGTCTTTTGCTGTGCAGAAGCTATCTTTAGTTTAATTAGATCCCATTTCTCAATTTTGGCTTTTGTTGCCACTGCTTTTGGTGTTTTAGTCGTGAAGTCTTTGCCTATGCCTATGTTCTGAATGGTATTGGCTAGGTTGTCTTCTAGAGTTTTTATGGTTTTAGATCTTATGTTTAAGTCTTTAATCCATCTTGAGTTAATTATTTTATAAGGTGTAAGGAAGGGGTCCACTTTCAGCTTTCTTCATTTGGCTAGCCAGTTTTCCCATCACCATTTATTAAATAGTCAATCTTTCCCCATTGTTTGTTTTCGTCAGGTGTGTCAGAGATATGTTGTATATTTCATGGTACAATGCCTTCTGTCAATGGGGAAAAATAACAAGCATATATGGGATGAATGAAGTCTGCTATGGTTAAGGTTGAGAATATTTACTGATCCTTGAGTTCAGTCTCCAGGAATGTTGGAAATAGAGAATGGAGATAATGGAGATAAAGAAAAGTTCTGAAAATGACACTTCCCATAGTGTCAAAATTGTGATCTATTGCAGAATTCTGTGATACATCAAAATCTCTGTTTATACTGAGGTTTGTTATTGTGTATGAGCATATCTTTATCAGGTGTAGGCTATTTCTATACTTTCATGTCTTTAAATCAATGTTTCTATTCACATATGTATATGTGCAAATAGAAGCATGTTAATATTATATATATATATTTTCTGTCATTACCATGATTGCTATGATTATCATTAGCATGTATTATTAGTGTGACCGAAGTATCATCAGTATCAGTTTCTTTCTCACTGCAGTGCTCCTGTAATGCTTCATTTCTACAGAGCCAACCTACACCCACCGTTTCCCTGACTATAACTTTACCTAAAGTATAAGCCCTTATAAAGCCATGAAAGCCTACCAAGAATTGTCAAAGAAGCTAGGCAGCAGCCAGGCTCTGCCTTAGGAAAAGATTTTACTTTTTATTATCATGTGCAGTACTTAACTACTTGTTTTGACCTCTAAGATTTTGCTCTCCTATATTTCTATCCCCTGGCTTTCTGATATTTCATGTGATTATATTTGAAATTTTAACCTTGCTTTTCTTTTTGGAATCTCTGATATCTCTGCTGCCACAGGTAATGACAGGTTCCTCTCTAACTGTTGGTGTTATCCCTGGTCAGATTATTACTGATGACAGAAGTAGATGTTTTACGTGGATTCTCTCGATATCAGAAACAAATACAGATATCACAACTCAAAAATGACAGACTGATAACCATTATGAACTTAGATGCAACATTCTTAATACAATATTAGCAAATTGAGTCTAGGAATATTTAAAAATGATAATGTGTTTTAACCAAGTGGGGTTTATCTCAAGTTGGTTTCAACAACTGAAAATCTACCATGCTGACAGAAAAAAGAAAAATCACGTGACACTCTCAATAGATGCAAAAAAGGAATTTACAAAATGTAACACATTTTTTAAATTAAAAACTCCCAGCAAACTGAGGATAGAAAAGTACATTTTCAAACTGATTATGTGTTTACAAAAAATCTATAGCAAACATCTTACTTAAAATGGTGAAAGCCTTAATACTTTCTACATAAGATTATGAAAAATGCAATGATGTCCTCTCTCCCTAGTTCTTTAAAGTATTGCATTCAATATTAAATAAGTGGAAATATATACCAAGTTCATTGATAAATATTTAATACTTATGAGATGATAATTCTCCTGAAATTGATCTCTAGATTCAGTGGAATTCCCATGAAACCTTATAGGTCCTTTTGGATAAATTACAAAACTGATTCTAAAACAGGGAGAAAGAAAGAAGGGAAGGAAGGAGGAATGGACAGAAAGAAGAAAGAAATAAAGAGAAAAGAAAAGAAAATAAGAAATAAGTGACACCCAAGTTGGGAAGAAAGAAAAATACTATTCTCACGTGATGTAAACATATACATAGAAAATCCTTAGGCATCTGCAGAAGTGTGCTAGAGGTATGAAGTGAATTTAACAAAGTTGTAGGATGAAAGATCAATAAATAAAATCAATTGTGTTTCTATACACAATCAACACCAATTAGAAAATAAAATTATGTAAGCAATTTAACTTATAATAGCCTCAAAAATAATAAAATAATTCAGAATAAATTTAATAAAAGGTATGCTGATCCAAAATTTCTAAATCACTAATACGAGAGATTGAATAGGTAGAAATATGTATCAAGTTCATTGGTAAATATACATGTCATACTTATTAGATGATAATTCTTCTGAAACTGATCTCCAGATTTGGCACAATCCCAGTCAAACCTATAGGCCTTTTTGGAGAAATTACAAAGCTGATTCTAATTTTTTTTTTTAAATGCAGAAGTCCTAGAATAGCCAGAGCATGTTTTAGAAAGAAGAATAAAGTTGGAAAACTTTCCAAATTTCAAGACATATTATAAAGCTACACTAAACAGTACAGTAAACTTACTGGCATGAAGAAGACATATATATCAGTGAAACAGAATAAATAATTTAGAAATATATCCTGCCTTACATGGCCAAAGTTGCCAAAATATTTCAATAAGGAAATCAATGTCTTTATAAAGATGGTACTATTAAAATTGGATATTAAATGGAGAATATGAACTTCAGAATTACCTCACACCATATCCTCAAATTAACTCAACATGTATTTTATACATAATGTAAATATAAAATGTATAAAGCTTACTGAATAGGAAAAATTTTTAATAATCTTACTATAGCTAAAAATTTTTTAGATAAGAAAAGGATGGATGAAAATGGAAAAAAATAGTAAGTTGGACTTCATGAAATTAAGACTTTTGCAACTTAAAACATAGCATCAAAAAATGAAAAGGCAAACCACAGATTGGGACAGAATAATTTTAAATATGTCTGATAAAGAACTTTCATCTAGAATGTACACATAACTAAAAAACTAAATAACAAAACACAAATAACTCATTTAACGTAATATTTTGACCTAAATGGGCCAAATATTTGTACAGATATTTTAATTTAAAAAGAGATGATGTCCAATACACAAATGAAAAGATACTTAACGTTACCCGTCATCAGGGAAATGCAAGTTAAAACCACATTGAGGTACCACTGTACACCCACTGGAGTGGCTGACACGAGCAGAACTGACCATACCACATGATGTGAAGAATTGCTATTCACACCTGGCTAGTGGGACTTCAAAATGGTACAGACATTTTGGAAAGCAGTTTGGCAGTTTCTTTTAATGTTAAACTTAGTACTGATCATATAGCCAAATAATTCCACTGCGACTCAAAATAAATAAAAACATATCCGTACCAAGCCTCATCCTTGAAGTTCATAGCAGATGTGTCCATCAACTTGTAAATGGATAAACCAGTTGTAGATGGAGTACCACTCAACAATAAAAAGGAGCAAACTGATACAACAGCAATATAAATGAATATCAAAAGCATTATGCTCAGTGAAAGAAGCTAGACATGAAAGACACCAATGTATCATTCCACTAATAGGATACTCTAGAAAATGCAAACTGTAGAAACAGAAGCAGATTAGTGGTTGCCTGTGTTCAGGAATGGAGAAAAGATCAAATGCAAAACAGCAAAAGAAAACGTTTTGTGATGATGCAGATTTTCTGTATCTTGATCATGATTGTGGTCAAATGATGATATTCATCTGCCATAACCCATTAAATTGCACATTGAAAAGGGTGAATTTTACTGTGTGTACATTATACTTAAATGGAGCTGTAAATATGTTTGGAGCTTATCTGTGAACATTAGTTGCAGAGCAGGAGTTACTTTTATAGAGTGGAAATCTGCTGAGTGCCAACTTGAGAAGGGTTGAAAAAAATTAGAACCTTCTTCCAACACATTTCAGTTAGAACACTCTTAGGATGTCGTTACAGCTGCGCTCTATATTGGAGTCTCTGATGAAGTCACATGTCTGACGATCTCAGCATGCCTTTAATCAACAGAATATACACGTGTTTTCTTTTATTACTATAAAGGATATACCAAACAACTTTTTCAAGACTTTACTTCAAAAAGGCACGTAGTTTTGCAACATTTTTGGTAAGTCTTTAATTATTTCAAAATGAAAAATTGAAAATAAAATGCAATTATTTACTCAGGCCCCCCAAAAAAAGGTCTGTACGGGGAATGCATGTGGTGTGTGTGTGTGTGTGTGTGTAAGTGTGTGATTTGAAGAATTGAAAAAATTTTAGTGGGGTTTTGTAGCATCACTTTGATAGCATCCTGTAATTTTGTATTGTGTTTGAAATAAAAATAAAGTGAATACACTGATAAAAGAATTTGAAAAGAATTTGCATTATTGCCTAAATTATGTGTGGTTTCCACAGTGGCATGAATCGAGCATCTTTAACCTACATAACAATATATCAGAAGTATTAGGTAAAAAATAAGTAAACTAGTATAACAAAGTTAAATATTTCTAAAGTAAAATTATAGCTTTATTTTTTTTTCCTGAAATGTTTTGAGGAGATATTTACACCAAAAGATATTATCACTGATCAATGAAACTTTTTCAGAATTTGCTTGTGTCCCACCAATATTTGATTACATAGTGCTTCTGTGAGTTCCATTTCATTAATTTAGCTTTGACAGGAGAGAAGGCAATGGCTCTGCAGCCTCTCTCGGTGTGGCATGATCCTGGTTCCGCTGGCTGATCTCTATTAGAACCATGGCCTTAATCATGCCTTTCATGCTTCTAACTTGATTTGCATTTGTTGTGTGATCCAAATTTATTCTCTCGTTTAGTCGCTTCCACCCATAGAAAAGCAGGTCTTTTTCATTTCTCCTTCACCATTGCCCCCATTTTTTCTTTTTGTCCTCCCATGATGAAAAACAAGACAGAAAACAAACTATAACAACAACAGACACCTTTTGTCTGTGGTCACCAATGCATTGTAGCACTAAACTTTGTTCAAAATCTCTAGATCTGACCTCTATATCTGCTGTTCCCAGAGTTTTTCAATGTGTTCTCTAGACTGCTGTGACCCACTGACAGAAAGTCTAGCTATATTTAATTGAAAGTTATTACTGTCTGATATGGTTTGGCTGTGTCCCCACTGAAATCTCATCTTGCACTGTAGCTCCCATAATTCACATGTTGTGGGAGGGACCCAGTGAGAGGTAAGTGGATCATGGGGGCAGTTTTCCCCACACTGTTCTGGTGGTAGTGAATAAGTCTCATGAGATCTGATGGTTTTATAAGGGGAAACCCCTTTCGCCTTTCACTTGGTTCTCATTTGCTGTTTGCCTGCTGCCATGTAAGATGCGCCTTTCGCCTTCTGCCATAACTGTGAGGCCTCCTCAGCCATGTGGAACTGTGAATTCATTAAACCTCTTTTTCTTTATAAATGACCCAGTCTTGGGTATGTCTTTATCAGCAGCATGAAAATTGACTAATACACTCACTGTCCATGAATGATACTCTGTTAGCCCATTTGCATTGTTATAAAGAAATACCTGAGGCTGGGTAATTTATAAAGAAATGCGGTTTATTTGGCTCCTTGTTGTGAAGGCTGTACATGAAGCATAGTACTGGCACCTGCTTCCAGGGAGGGCCTCAGGAACCTTCCAATCATGGTGGAAGGTGAAGGGAAACCAGCATATCACATGGTGAGAGAGGAAGCAGGAGAGACAGGGAGGAGGTGTCAGTCTCTTTTAAACAACCAGATATCGCATGAACTCACAGGGTAAGAACTCATTCATTACCAAGAGGACAGCACCAAGCCATTCAGGAGGCATCTATCTCCAACATTGGGGATCACATTTTAACGTGAGATTTGAAGGGGACAAACATCCAAACTATGTCAGATACCAAAGCTGACAATGCTTAGGATCTTTAGCTGTTCCAGGTTCTGGGAAAAGGGAGAGAGTTAGCTTCCCTCGTCTATGCTGTGCTACTCCATATTATATTAGTAATTATTGTTCTCTAAAGGTTCTTAAAAGCAAATAAACAAATGCAAGGCAAAACATATAAAAGGCAAGGCAAAACATACGAAATGCAAGGCAAATGCATTAAAAAACTTTTGAGTGTTAATACATAGATTTTATTTTATCTTTTTAATTTCTTTTGCTTAACCAAATAGATTATGTAGTTTTGATTAACTGGCCATGAAATAGCTCTGCCTACATAGAATTTCCCATGAATAATTGGTTGTGGAGACTTTTGTGTGTGACCCAAATCCTCCCTCAAAACTGAAGTTTGCCCAGCTATTGGGAGTGTTGGCAAATCATGCCTCTCAGCTGATTCTCTCTAGAATTTATTCTCAGGAGATCTAATTAATAACTTGTCAAGCTGATGTCCATCCTTGGGGACAACTCGTATCTGAAGAATGGCCAGTGAAAGGTATTAAAACTCCATACTCCTGCCTCAATTTAGGGCAACTCTGAAGGGTCGCCCCAGCTTCTCAGCTCCCCCTTGAGATTAGCTGAGGTATTTGTTGTGACTGCCTCACATCTCAACTCCCTTTATCCAATTCAGCTTTTTCGCCACAGTTGTTGGTTCCTAGGATTTTACCCAGTTAAATATTCTCTACACAAATCTCTATCTCAAATCTGCTTTACAGGGAATGTGGCCTCAGACAGGTTTTCATTAGGTTCTGGACGTAACTCTCATTAGTCATTGATATGATTCGGCTGTGTCTCCACCCGAATCTCACCTTGATTGTAATTATCCCCGCATGTCAAGGATGGAGTCAGGTGGAGATCATTGAATCATAGGGGCGGGTTCCCCCTACTGTTCTCCTGGTAGCGAATAAGTCTCACGAGATCTGATGCTTTTAAAATGGGAGCTTCTCTACACAAGCTTTCTTCTCTGCTACCATTTAAGATGTGCCTTTGCTTCTTTTTTGCCTTCTGCCGTGACTGTGAGGCCTCCCCAGCCATGTGGAATTGTGAGTTCCTTAAACCTCTTTCCTTTCTAAATTACCCGGTCTTGGGTATGACTTTATTAGCAGCATGAGAACAAACTAATGCAGTCTGTTCTATAAGCCCAAGTCGGATCACAGAGTCCCGCTTTCTGTTTTTTTTTCTATCCCATATTTCTACTAAAACTTGACTCATATAGACTTAAAACAAAATAATTAAGCATGGCTAGTATTTATTTAATATTTTATACGTGTCAGGTACTGTATTTTGTAACTTATCTTTTAATAATCTTTCCAAATCTCTAAAAGGAGAACTCTGCTCTTTTATAGAGCAAATAAGGATGGCTCTGAAAATGTTAGCATTAGGGGAAGTAGGGTGAGGGACATAGGGGGCACTTTGTGTTATTTGTGCATTTTGCTATCAATCTAAAATCAGGTCAAAATAAAAATTAAAAAATGGGTAGTAGAAGCAGGTTGTTAAGATTTTCAGTGTGACTCTAGAATTTTTTTGTTTGTTGTTTGTTTTGGAGTGTAGTGGTAAGATCTCTGCTCACTGCAACCTCCACTTCCCAGGCTCAAGCAATTCTCCTGCCTCAGTCTCCCAAGTAGCTGGGATTATAGGTGCCCGCCACCACACCCAGCTAAGTTTTCTATTTTTTTTTTTTTAGTAGAGATGGGGTTTCAGCATGTTGGCCAGTCCAGTCTCCTACTCCTGACTTCAAGTCATCCGCCCGCCTCAGCCTCCCGAAGTGCTGGGATTATAGGCATGAGCTCCCACTCCTGGCCCAAAGTTCATATTTTAACTACTAACCTAAATTATTTTAAAAACAAAAGCCTCCTTGGACTCAAACCAGGTCAGAGTGACATGATCATGTGCCTGTTTTGTGCAGGGTGAAGTGAGATTATTATCTAGGAAATAGCTGAAATGTCTTGTTGTGGGCATACATATTTCATATAAATTCTAAGCTTCATATTAGCACTTAGATTATAATTATCTAAATAATAGAGAACAATTTCATATAATTTTCAGTGTATCAGGCGAATCAAAAGTATACATACAAGCATGCAGATGAATTTCAGTGAATATAGTGGTGACAATGCTCAACAGAATATGTGTCCCCCACCCAACCCTGCTTCTTGCTCTTTCACTGTCCTAAAGATAGAACAAAATGGTTCAGGCATCCAGCTTGTCCCCTCCACACTTCACACTTTTACTTAATAGCAGCTTATCTTTAACACTTTGTCATCTTTAAGATGTTGCTAATTCTTTCTGGTAGATCCCAGGACTGAGGATGAGGAAGAATGATTTTATTTAAATAAAGTTGCTTAATTAAAAAACCCTTTTTTTAGTTTTAAAATATTTTCATTATTTTATAAAATTTTTGTGGGTACATAGGAGGTTTATATATTTGTGGGGTACATGAGATGTTTTGATACAGGCATGCAGTGTGAAATAATCACGTCATGAGGAATGGGCTTTCCATCCCCTCAAGCATTTATCCTCTGAGTTAAAAACTATTCAATTGGCTGGGCACAGTGGCTCACGCCTGTAGTCCCAGCTCTTTGGGAGGCCGAGGTTGGCGGATCGCCTGAGGTCAGGAGTTTGAGACCAGCCTGGCCAACATGATGAAACCCCATCTCTACTAAAAATACAAAAATTAGCCGGGTGTGGTGGCGAGTGCCTGTCATCCCAGCTACTCGGGAGGCTGAGACAGGAGAATCATTTGAACCTGGGAGGTGGAGGTTACAGTGAGCCGAGATCATGCCATTGTACTCCAGCCTGAGTGACAAGAGTGAAACTCCATGTCAAAAACAAACAAAAATCAATTACATTCTTTAAGTTATTAAAATTAAACATTGTAAATGATTTTTTTTCCCAAAGCTTTTTCAAAGAAAAAAAAGTAGAAACAAAGACACTTTCTACTGATTTCCAATATGGTGACTCTGTATTTCTAGCATGTGTTAAGGTGAAAAATTGATTTTATGTTTAATACAAAACATAGCATAATGTAATGAAAAGCAAGATTGTAATGATAAAGGAAAATAACACTAGTGCTAATTTTTTTCAATTTGAAGCATTGGATTAAAATGAATTAGGTTATATTCCAACATGTTTATATTGAATTTCTTTTTTCTCCAATTGGTTTCTTTTTATTAATGGGTGAGTGTTGCATTTGTATAAGGTTTCCCTATTATATTCAATTGTTTTGAGATGCTTTTAATTTGAAGTTTTTATGTTTTCTTTTTGATGTATACATGTTATGCTTTTATGCTGAATTTGATAATTGGTGCTGTATATGCAAAGCAAATGTAATTTCCCAGCTTTTATTTTTTAAAGCCCTGGGAAGCAACATAATAAAGTAGAAATAGTATCAAGACAGGAGTTAGAATACCTGGATTCTAAAATTTAAATTAAATTAGGATCTAGTGACATTATAGGTGTTCCTTGATCTTCTGATGACCTGATTCCTCAAAAGAAAAATAAAATAATCTATAAATTGTTTCTAATTCTAAAACTCTATAAATCCTATTTTTAAAATTATAATTAGTTGAACTCTATAAGGTCACAAAAATCCCTATTAAGAAACTAAAATAAAATTTTATCATATCTTAAAAATACTCTGATCTTTTTTTATATGCTGACATGAATTCTAATTATTTTTGAGCCCCTAAAAAACATTTAAGATCACAGTTTATGTTTTATTATTGACTTTCAGATAATTAACATTTTACTGATAGATATGAACAAATCTACTCTAACAGAGATAGTCATTAGTTTATTTCTCTCTTTTCAGTATCAATAAAAAGTATCGATTTACCAATAACAATGAATTAATTGCCTGAAATAAATGAAACGTAAGCAGCAAAAGTGAACTTTTTAGTATAACTCTTCTTGTAAACATTGACTTAGTTCAAAGGGAGCTTATCTTTTAAAAAAAAAAAAGCGCTAATTCATGTCTATTGGTATAGATATAATCATTTTTTCCTTGAAAATAGATCCTACTATACTCCAGACACTATGCCACTAGGTGCAGATATTAACACAAATAGCAGGTGATCATTGTCCTCATGGAGTTTATTTTAAAGAGAACAAAGTGAGACAAAGGCACACAAGCAAAGAACTACAATACAAAGGGGATGGCATCTGACTCAGCATGGAGGTGTCACGGAAGGTGTTGTTTTGCTTAGGTTTTGAAGTGTGGGTAGGAGATGGCCCATGTTGAGAGTGGGAACTGGGAATTAAAAAGATGAGGAGGTCTCTGCAAATCTACATGGATGGGAAGTAGCATGCTGATGTGGGAAACAACTAAAAAGTTCCAGAATGCATGGTTTATAAAGCGTGAGTCAGAGAGGGCTAGACCAGTAGCCAGATCAAGGATATCTCAGATGTTATAGTCATGAATTAGTGCATTGACCTGCAGGCCATGGGAGTCACTGAAGGTTTCAGTCAGGTAAGTGAGCTGATCAGAACAGTCCTTTAGATAGGCTGCTCTTTTGGCTGTAATGGGGACACGTTTGAAGTAGGGCTATAGCTAAAAATATACAGACACTTCCTCTTGTCTACAGCCCTGCTGGCATCTGTTGTATTTTGACTTTTTAATAATAGCCATTCCAACCGGTATGAAATGGTATCTCATTGTGTTTTGATTTGCATTTTTCTGATGATTAGTGATTCTAAGCATTTTTTTTTCGTGTATTTGTTGGCCATTTGTATGTGTTCTTTTGAGAAGTGTTTGTTCATGTCCTTTGCCCATTTTTTAATTGGGTTATTTTTTTTCTAATTGATTTAAGTTCCCTGTAGATTCTGGATACTAAAAAACAAACAAAAACCAGAAGTAAATAAATTCTCAGGACACACACACCCACACCCACACCCACAGAGAGAGAGAGAGAGAGAGAGAGAGCGCCTAGGTAAGAGGCCACCAACCACCAGGGTCTAAACTGGGAACACTTTCTAGTACAGAATGAATGGAAAGGATTCATGAAATATCTAGAAAGTAACGTTAATGAGATTTACATGTATGGAGTGAATGAGGAGAAACAGGGATCATTCAGGATTCTGGTGGGAATAACAGGGGGAGCCATTAGTTGAAATTTTGAAGTGGGAGAAGGAGAGGGAGTTTTAGGGAGAAAGATGAGTTGTTTTTTTAGGTATTTCAAACCCTTGAAGCTTCTATGGGACATCAAAGTGGAAATAACAGTCTGTGGGTTGGGACAATAAAGAAAGAAATTGGTTGAAGACTAGGGGAAGAGTATAGAGCAAAGAAATATTTCAGATAATAAACATATAGAGATAGCTGAAAATGTGGGACTGGATTACAAAGGAAGAATGATTTAGTTATGAAGCCCAAGGGCTGACAGGAATGGGTGACTAGTCGAGGAGTTCATATGCATCTGTTATTGTATGAATAAAAAAAATTATCTGTTCCTTCCTAAAGATATCTTCAACCTGTTTTTGGATACATATGGGCACTGCTTTTCACTCTCTTAGCCCCATTTCTTGTTTTAGCCTCTGCTGTAGCGATCAGTTCTGCACAGGCTTTGACCCAGGCTTTGACTAGTTGGTGCAGGTGTGATATGACACTTACCTGGAATGGCCCACAGTTTGTGGCTGCTCTTACTTAAGCAGGTGGGATGCTCATGTAGGTGTCCCTTTCCTCCTCCCAGATTGAGGAGTCTTGCATTATGTAATAAAACTCCTTAGAAGGCCTATTAGGTTCCAATACAGCATTAGGCAACTTGATAAGGTATCCCATCATCAGCCTTCCTTTCTTCCCTCATTCCTCTGCCTCTCACTCTTTCTTCCTAAGTTAACTTCTTAGATAAAATGCCAACTTTCTATATTTTGTCTCACATCAGGGAAAATAATTGTATACCCCATTTCAAAAGCACATAAAAAGGTTACTGTACAGAAAATTTGTCTTTAAGAGATTAAGCTGTAATTTTCCAAATACTTTAAAATTTTATTTCAGATACGTTTTTCATTTTTATAAGCTTCATCTAAAAGCAGAGTTCACCTAAGAATATACCTAAGAGCATATTCCATAGAATATATTTTATATTTCAGTAGTTTAGCTAGGATTCTTTCAAAATTGAGAGGATCTACAAATATTTCTAACACATTAGTTTTCAGTCTTAAGGCTGAGTCAAGAACAAAGCTCCTAAACTTTGCATTGGTGATTGAGAACATTTTAAAATTGTTATTTAATTCATTAATTTATTTTTAAAAAATTTTCACATTGTAATTATATAGATTTATAGGATACAATTTGATGTTTCAATGAATATGTATGTTGTCTAATGATCCAATAAGGATAGTTAGTGTATTAATTACCTCATGCATTCATCATTTCTTTTTAATAAGAAATTTCAAAATCCTTTCTTCTAGATACTTTGTAATATACAATACTTTACTTTTAACTATAGTCACCCTGCTTTGCAAAGAACACTACAACTTATTCTTCCTATATAATTGTGATTTCATAACTGTTAACCAATCTATCTCCATTTTGCCCTCCCCGCTTCTTCCTCACTGTTTGGTAACCACTATTCTACTCTACTTCTCTATTAACATTTTTTTTTTTAAGATTCCACATATGAGCGAGATCATGCGGTATTTGCTTTCTGTGTCTGGCTTATTTCACTTAACATTGTATCCTACAGGGTCATCCATGTTGTTGCAACTGGCAGAATTTCATTCTTTTTTTATGGCTGAATAGTATTTCATTGTGTGTCCATATATATATATATATACATATATAATTTTATGTATAATTATAATTACACATAAAATTATATATAATTATAATTAATTTTATGCATAATTATAATTACACATAAAATTATATATAATTATAATTATAATTATATATAATTATATATAATAATAATATATATTATATGTGATATATAATATACATAACATACATAATGTATATTATATATAATATACATAACGTATATTATATACATTATACATTATATATATTATAATATACATAATATATATTATGTATATAATATACATAATATGTATTATATATAAAATATACATAATATATAATGTATATTATACATATAATATATGTTATATATTAATAATATATTAATATTAGTATTAATTATTATTAATTATTAATTATTAATAATTATTAAATAATACTTATTATTTATTATTAATATTATTAATATTAATATATAATACATTAATATTAATAATATAAATAATATATAATATATTATATATTATACATAATATATTATATATAATATACATAATATGTATTATATATAATATACATAATATATATTATATATATATAATTCACTTGTTTGTTTTTATACACATAGGTTGATTCCATATCTGATTATTAGAAATAGTGCTACAGTAAACATAAGAGTGCAGATATTTTTCAAACACAATGATTTCATTTCCTATGGATATATACCCAGTAGTGGGATTGCTGGGTTATGTGATCGAATGATTGTTTTTTTTTTTATTTTTTATTTTTTAGCGAACTTCCATAAAGTTTTGCTTAATGGTTGTACTAGTTTACAACCCCATCAACAGTGCGTAAGTGTTCCGTTTTCTCCACTTCCTTGCCAACTCTTGTTATCTTTTACCTTTTTGCTAATAGCCATTCTAATGGGTGAACTGGTATCTCATTGCGGTTTTGATTTGCATTTCCCTGATGGTTAGTGATGTTGAACATGATTTTATTATATATTCGTCTTGACCCTTTCTATATTTTCTCTTGTGGCATTTCTTTTAGTTTATTTTGTCCTTTTTTTTTTTTTTTTTTTTTGCGAAGGAGTCTTGTTCTGTTGCCCAAGCTGGAGTGCAGTGGTGCAATCGGGGCTCACGGCAACCTCCATCTCCCTGGTTCAAGCAATTCCCCTGCCTCAGCCTGCTGAGTAGCTGGGGTTACAGGCACACGCCATCATGTTTGGCTAAATTTTTGTATTTTTAGTAGAGAAATGATTTCACCATATTGGTCAGGCTGGTCTCAAACTCCTGACCTCAGGCAATCCGCCTGCCTCAGCCTCCCAGTTTTGCCCATTTTTAAATAAGTTATTTATGTTTTTGCTGTTGAGTTGTTTAAGTTTGTTATATAATCTGGGCATTAACTCCTTAGCAGATGTATAGTTTGCAAATATTGTATCCCATTCTGTAAGTTGTTTTTTCACTCTGTTAAGTTTCCTTTGCTGTGCAAAAGCATTTTAGTTTGATGAAACCCCATTTATCTATTTTTGCTTTTGTTGCCTGTGCTTTTGACGTCTCATTTAAAAAATCCTTGTAGAACCCAAAGTTATAGAGAATTTCCCACATGTTATCTTCTAGTAGTTTTTCATAGTTTTCAATCTTACCTTTAGGTCTTTAATCGCATTTGAGTTGATTTTTGTATAAGGTAAAAGATAGGGGTCTGATTTCATTATCCCACATGTAGATATCCAATCTTCTCAGTACCATTTAATGAAGAGACTGTCTTTACCCCTGTGTGTGCTCTTGACTCCTTTTTGGAAAATCAGTTGACTTTAGGTATGAGAATTTATTTCTGAGCTGTATATTCTCTTCCATTGGTCTATGTGTTTGCTTTATGGCAGTGCCATGCTGTTTTGCTTACTATGGCTTTGTAGTATATTTTGAAGTCAGGTAGTGTGGTGCCTCCAGCTTTGTTATTTTTGCACAGGATTGCTTTGGTTATTTGGGGTCTTTTCTGGTTTCATACAAATTTTAGGGTATTTTTTTCTATTTCTGTGAAGAATTTCATTGGTATTTTGATAGGGATTGCATTGAATCTGTAGGACATTTTGTTAGTATGGTCATTTCAATAGTATCAATTCTTCCATTCCATGAGTATATAGTGTCCATTTTTTGTGGATCGTAAATTTTTCCATCAGTGTGTTATAGTTTTCATTGAAGAGATCTTTCACGACCTTGATTAAATTTATCTGCAGATTTCTTGGTAGCTATTGTAAATGGAATTCCTTTCTTGATGACTTTTTCAGATAGTTCACTATTAGTGTATAGAAACACCACTGAATTTTCTGTGTTGATTTTGTATACTACAACTTTACTGAATTTATTTATGATTTCTAGTAGTTTTTGGTCAAGTCTTTAGGGTTCTCACTCTATATAAGTATATATAGAAAGAACCCTAAAGAGAGAGAGATCATATATATCTATATGATCATATATATAGATGTATACATATGTATGTGAGATCACATTTTCTACAAACAGAAACAATCTGACTTCCTTCTTTCCAGTTTGGATCCCTCTTATTTATTTCTTTTGTCTAATTGCTCTGGCTCTGACCTCCAGTACTATGCTAAATAGAAGTGGTAGAAGTTGACATCCTTGTCTTCCTCCATATCAAAGAGGAAAAGCATTTAACTATTCACCATAAATAAGATGTTAGCTGTGGGTTTGTCACCTATGGCCTTTACTGCGTTGAGGTACACTCCTATACCTACTTTCTTGACAGTTTTTATCATAAAGGAATGTTGACTTTTGTCAAGTGTTCTTTTTGCATCTGTTGAAATGATCACATGGTTTTTGTTCTTCTTTCTATTGTGGTGGTGTATCATATTTACTGATTTGTGCATGTTAAGCCATCCTTTCATCCCTGGGATGAACCCCACTTGATTATAGTGAATACTCTTTTTAGTGTGCTGTCGAAGTCAGTTCACTTGTATCTTGTTGAGAACTTTTGTATCTATGTTCTTCAGGAATATTGGCCTGTTATTTTCATTTTGTGCGTGTCTTTGTCTGGTTTTAGAATCAGGATGTTGCGAGCCTCATAAGATGAGTATGGAAGTATTCCTTCCTCATTACTTTTGTGGAAAAGTTTGTGGAGAATTGGTAGTTATTCTTTAACTGTTTGGTAGAATTCAGCAGTGAAGACATCAGGTCCTGGGTGTTGGTTGTTGTTGTTGTTGTTTTGATGGAAGATGTTTTATTATTGATTCAATTTCCAAACTCATTCTTGATGTGTTCAGATGTTATATTTCCTCACAATTTAATCTGGGTAGTTGTATGTGTGCAGAAATTTATTCATTTTATTCTACACTATCAAATTTGTTGGCATATAGTTATGAGTAATGTCTTACAATCCCTTCTATTTCTGTGGTGTATCAGTTGTAATGTCTCCTTTTTCATCTTTTATTTATTTGAATTTTCTCTCCTTTTGTCTTAGTTTAGCTAAAGGTTTGTCAGTTTTACCTTTACACTTTGTCTTATTTATCTTTTGAAATATTTTTTAGTGTCTGTTTCATTTATATCTGCTGTGAGCTTTATTATTTCCTTCCTTCTACCAATTTTGGGTTTAGTTTGTTTTTGATGTTCTAGTTACTTGAAGTGTATAATTTTGCTTTGTGATTTGAAAATCTTTCTTCTTTTTTGGTGTAGGCTTTTATTGCTATAAATTTCCCTCTTAGAACTGCTTTTGCTACGTTCCATAGGTTTGGGTATGTTGGATTTTCATTCTTACTTGTCTCAGTGACTTTTGAAATTTTCCTATTAATGTCTTAATGAGACCTATTGATTTCTTGGGTGCGTGCTATTTAATTTCCATGTTTTTATAAAATTTCCAAGGGCTTTCCTGTTGTTGATTTCTGGCTTTATATCCCTGGAATCAGAAAAGATACTTCATATGATATCTGTCTTCTTAAGTTTGTTAAGACTTATTATGTGTCATAATGTATGATTGGTCCTAGAGAATGTTTGGTGTACAGTTGAGAATAATTTGTATTCTGCAGCTGTTGGATGATGTATTAGTCTGTTTTCATACTGCTGATAAAGACATACCCGAGACTGGGTAATTTACAGAGAAAAAGAGGTTTAGTGGACTCATAGTTCCACGTGGCTGGGGAGGTCTCCCAATCATGATGGAAGGCGAAAGACACATCTTACATGGTAGCAAACAAAATAGAATTGAGAACCAAGTGAAAGGGTTCCCCCTTATAAAACCATCAGATCTTGTTAGACGTATTCACTACCACAAGAACAGTATGGGGGAACCGCCCCCATGATTCAATTATCTCCCACTGGTTCCCTCCCACAACATGTATGAATTATGGGAGCTATAATCAAGATGAGATTTGGGTGGGGATATACAGCCAAACCATATCAGGTGAGATCTTCTTTACCTGCTAGGTCCATTTGGTCTATGGTATAGTTTGAGTCTGTCATTTTTTGGTTGATTTTCTCTTCATAGAATCTGTCCATTTTTAAAGTGGAGTGTTGAAATTTCCTACTAATATTGTATTGCAGTCTATCTCTACCTTTAAATCTAATATTTGCTTTATATATCTGGTTGTTCTGGTGTTGGGTACATATATAGTTACACCTAAGTAATATATATGTTATGTCCTCTTATTGAATTGGGCCTTTTATCATTTCATTGTACAGTGACATTCTTTTTTTATATAGTTTTTTTATTTAAAGCCTTTTAAAATATGACATGACTGTGGCTACTCCTGCTTGCTTTTCATTTGTTTGCATAAAATATATTTTTCCATCTCTTCACTTTCAGTCTATTTGTCTTTAATAGTGAGGTAAGTATCATGTAGGCAGCATATAGGTGGGTTTTGCTATCTGAATCCATTCATCCACTTTATATCTTTTAAGTAGAGTTTAATCCACTTCTATTCAAGTTTATTATTGATAAATTAGGACTTCCTTCTATCATTTCATTAGTTGTTTTTTAGATTACTTGTTCACTTCTTCCTTTCTTATTGTTTATCCCTCTAGTTTGGTGGTTTTCTGTGGTGCTAAGCTTTGTTTCTTTTCCCTTTTTTGGTGTGTGTGTGTGTGTATCTGCTGTAATTTCTTTCTTTCTGGTTAGTGAAACTAACATACAGAGTCCTGTATTTGTAACAGACTATTTTACACTGATAACAACTTAACTTCTGTCACATAAAAATACTCTTGACTTCTCCCCCCCACACACACAATTTATATTTTTGTTACCTTACATTGCATCTTTATGAATGGTAGACTCCATGGAACATAGGATCTATGTCACAACTAAATCAATTATTTAATGGCAGCATTAAAGCAGCCCAAAGAATGTGAAAAACTGGTGTGGGTGTATTTAACTTTTTAAAAACTATGTTTCATAATGGTTTCATTAAAAAGTCTTTATCAGTTTGCTAATGCCTAGTTTTTACAACCAGCCACCATAGATTTTACAGGATAAATATATTATTTCAGTGGTAATTGAAGCAGAATTTTTGTTGCTCTTCTTACCCTTAGAGATTGTGTATTATCCTCAGACGTAATTCTTTGATTTTTTTTTCTTTTCATGTTGTTACACATAGTTACCAACAATCAACGTGAGAATAACCTTTGAATATTTTCAAGCATTAAGATTTGTTTATACAGCTGCAGAATTAGACAACCAACACTCTTGGGTCCTTACCTCTCAGCATACACCTGATTATTAACTTAAAGGTATGATGGGAAAAGTATCAATTTTTGTTGGTCACCTAGATTTGGAAATATGTAATAACTATAAGCTTGGGTCTGCTTCTTCAGAAGCCTAGGAATTGGAGTGATGGTTCTCTGAAGAGGCTGGAAACAAGGTATGTGTTTCCAGAAGGCTTAATAGAATATGTTGAGACATAGGCCATTAACACAAAAGTGAAAGAAATGCAAAAAATGTATGAAAGTAAGGATTTGAGAAGGGAAATTTTATTTTTAAGTCTAAGATTCCTATGAATTATATGAAAGTAAATGTCCTATCCTTAAAATTAGCCAAAGGAAGCACTTTACTTATCAATATGATATGACTTTTCATACTCTTATCTAAAGATATCCTAAACTAAGATCCAGTTTTCTAAGTAAAGACCTTTTACTCATGCTTTAAAGCATGTTAGATGATTCCTACCACATCACATCATGTTGTTTACATGTATGATTTAAACTGCATTTATTCTTCAACTCACTGGTTCCTTAGGCTTCTTATCTTTCCTTGCACGCTTAGATAATTTTATGTTAAATTGATTTTTAGAAGTTTAGTTGCTGGGCGTAGTGGCTGTCGCCTGTAAACCCAGTACTTTGGGAATTCAAGGCAGGTGTATTGCTTGAGTCTTGGAGTTTGAGGCCTGCCTGGGAAAGATGACAAACCCCATTGGTACAAAAATAAAAATATTAGCTGGGTATGGTGGCACATGCCTGTGGTCCCAGCTACTCCAAGGCTGAGGTGGGAGGATGGCTTGAGTCCGAGAGGCAGAGGTGTGAGCCAAGATCATGCCCTGCTCTTCAGCCTGGGCAACGAAGCCAGACCCTGTTTCAAAAAAAAAATATAGTGAGATTTGATTTCTATTTCTATGTGATTCAAAAGTAGGAGAGCTTCAAGGCTAATGACTATTAAAAAATGGCCATTGCTACTTGCATTTTCTATGAAGCCAGCATACACAGCAACGTGCAACCTAAAAACCAAGCTATTTAATATGTAGCTTAGATTTCAGGTTTGATTGTCTTTGAGGTTTGATTATTGCAGAGATCAATTGCCAGACCAAATATAGTCTATTTCTGTATTTGGTCTTTTTATCATATGAAACATCCCAGCCTTGGGTATAAATTAAGAGCAAATACAGACATTTATACCGATAGCGGTGTAGATATTTCCATGTTTATACAGTTACCGGTGTAGATACTTCCATGTCTATACAGATAGCGGTGTGGATATTTCCATGTTCATACAGATAGTGGTGTAGATATTTCCATGTTAATAGAGATAGCGGTGTAGATATATCCATGTTTATAGAGATAGCGGTGTAGATATTTCCATGTTTATACAGATAGCGGTGTAGATATTTCCATGTTTATACAGATAGCATTGTAGATATTTCCATGTTTATAGAGACAGAGGTGTATATATTTCAATATTTATAGAGATAGCGGCGCACATATTTCCATGTTTATAGAGACAGCGATGTAGATATTTCCATGTTTATACAGATAGCGGTGTAGATTTTCCATGTTAATACAGGTAGCGGTGTACATATTGCCATGTTCATACAGATAGCGGTGTAGATATTTCCACATTTATACAGATGGCGGTGTACATATTTCCATGTTCATACAGATGGCGGTGTAGATATTTCTATGTTTATAGAGATGGCGGTGTAGATATTTAAATGTTTATACAGATAGCTGTGAAGATATTTCCATGTTTATAGAGATGGCGGTGTAGATATTTCCATGTTTCTACAGATGGCGGTGTAGATATTTCCATGTTTATACAGATGGAGGTGTAGATATTTCCATGTTTTTACAGATAGCGTTGTAGATATATCCATGTTCACACAGATAGCGGTGTAGATATTTCCACCTTTATACAGATGGTGGTGTAGATTTTTCCATTTCCATACAGACGGCGGTTTAGATATTTCCATTGTTATAGAGATGGCGGTGCAGATATTTCCATTGTGATACAGATGGCGGTGTAGGTATTTTCATGTTGATACAGACGGTGGTGTACATAGTTCCCTGTTCATACAGATGGCGGTGTAGATATTTTCATTTTCCTACCGATGGCGGTGTAGATATTTCCATGTTTATACAGATAGCGGTGTAGATGTATCCATGTTCATACAGATGGCAGTGTAGATAATTCCATGTTCATACAGATGGAGTTGAAGATATTTCCATGTTTATAGATATGGCGGTGTAGATATTTCCATGTTTACACAGAAGGCGGTGTAGGTATTTCCATGTTTACACAGATAGCGGTGTAGATATTTCCATGTTTATACAGATAGCGGTGTAGATATTTCAATGTTTATAGAGTTGGCGGTGTAGATATTTTCATGTTCCTACAGTTGGTGGTGTAGATATTTCCATGTGTACACAGATAGCGGTGTAGGTATTTCCAAGTTTATGCAGATAGCGGTGTAGATATTTCCACTTTTAGGCAGATAGCAGTGTAGATATTTCAATGTTTAAACAGATAGCGTTGTAGATATTTCCATGTTCCTACAGAGGGCGGTGTAGATATTTACATGTTTATAGAGATGGCGGTTTAGACATTTCCACGTTCATACAGATGGCGGAGTAGATATTTCCATGTTTATACAGATAGCGGTGTAGATATTTCCGTCTTTATACACATAATGGTGTAGATCTTTCCACGTTTTTAGAGATAGCGGTGTAGATATTTCCATGTTTACACAGATAGCGGTGTAGATATTTCCATGTTTATACAGATGACTCTGTAGATATTTCCATGTTTACAGAGATAGCGGTGTAGATATTTCCATGTTTACAGAGATATCGGTGTAGATATTACCATGTTTACACAGATAGCGGTGTAGATATTTGCTTGTATATAGAGATAGCGGTGTAGATATTTCCATGTTTACGCAGATAGCATTGTAGATATTTCCAAGCTTATACAGATAGCGGTGTAGATAATTCCATGTGTACACAGATAACGGTGTAGATATTTCCATGTTTATACAGATGGCGGTGTAGATATTTCCATACCCATACAGATGGCGGTGTAGATATTTCCATGTTTATAGATATAGCGGTGTAGGTATTTCCATGTTTACACAGACAGCGGTGTAGATATTTCCATGTTTACACAGATAGCGGTGTAGATATTTCCATGTTTATAGAGACAGCGGCGTAGTTATTTCCATGTTTATAGAGATATCAGCGTAGATATTTCCAGGTTTATACAGAGCGTAGTGTAGATATTTCCATGTTTATATAGATGGCTGTGTGGATATTTCCATGCTTATAGAGATAGCGGTGTAGATATCTCCATGTTTACACAGACAGCAGTGTAGATATTTCCATGTTTACACAGATAGAGGTGTAGACATTTCCATGTTCATACAGATAGCGGTGTAGGTAATTCCATGTGTATACAGATAACGGTGTAGATATTTACATATTCCTACAGAGGGCTGTGTAGATATTTCCATGTTTGTACAGATAGCGGTGTAGATATTTCCATGTTTACACAGATAGCGGTGTAGATATTTCCATGTTTACACAGATAGCGGTGTAGATATTTCCATGTTTATACAGATAGCGGTGTAGATATTTCCATGTCTATACAGATAGCAGTGTGGATATTTCCATGTTCATACAGATAGCGGTGTAGATATTTCCATGTTCATACAGATAGTGGTGTAGATATTTCCATGTTCATACAGATAGAGGGGCTGATATTTCCATGTTTATACAGAAAGCGGTGCTGATATTTCCATGTTTATACAGGTAGCGGTGTAGATATTTCCATGTTTATACAGATAGCGGTGTAGATATTTCCATGTTTATACAGATAGCGGTGTAGATATCTCCATCTTAATACAGATTTCAGTGTAGATATTTATATGTTCATACAGATGGCCGTGCAGATATTTCCATGTTCATACAGATGGCGGTGTAGGTATTTCCATGTTCATACAGATAGCGGTGTAGTTATTTCCATGTGCAAAGAGATAGCTGTGTAGATATTTCCATTTTCATGCAGATAGCGGTTTAGATATTTCCATGTTCAAACAGATAGTGGTGTAGATATTTCCATGTTCATACAGATAGCGGTGTAGATATTTCCATGTTTATACAGATAGCGGTGAAGATGTATGCATGTTTACACAGATAGCGGTGTAGATATTTCCATGTTCATACAGATAGTGGTGTAGATATTTCCATGTTCATCCAGATGACTGTGTAGATATAGCCATGTTCATACAGATAGCGGTGTAGATATTTCCATGTTCATACAGATAGTGGTGTAGATATTTCCATGTTCATACAGATAGCGGTGTAGCTATTTCCATGTTCATACAGATAGCGGTGTAGATATTTCCATGTTCGTACAGATAGCGGTGTAGATATTTCCATGTTCATACAGATAGCGGTGCTGATATTTCCATGTTTATACAGGTAGTGGTGTGGATATTTCCATGTTTATACAGATAGCGGTGTGGATATTTCCATGTTTATACAGAGAGCGCTGTAGATATTTCCAGGTGTATACAGATAGCGGTGTAGATATCTCCATCTTAATACGGATGGCTTTGTAGATGTTTATATGTTCATACAGATGGCGGTGCAGATATTTCCATGTTCATACAGATGGCGGTGTAGCTATTTCCATGTTCATACAGATAGCGTTGTAGCTATTTCCATGTTCATGCAGATAGCGGTGTAGATATTTCCATGTTCATCCATATGGCTCTGTAGATATATCCATGTTCATACAGATGGCGGTGAAGATATTTCCATGTTCATACAGATAGCGGTGTAGATATTTTCATGTTCCTACAGTTGGTGGTGTAGATATTTCCATGTGTACACAGATAGCGGTGTAGGTATTTCCAAGTTTGTGCAGATAGCGTTGTAGATATTTCCACTTTTAGGCATATAGCCGTGTAGATATTTCAATGTTTAAACAGATAGCGTTGTACATATTTCCATGTTCCTACAGAGGGCGGTGTAGATATTTACATGTTTATAGAGATGGCGGTTTAGACATTTCCACGTTCATATAGATGGCGGTGTAGATATTTCCATGTTTATACAGATAGCGGTGTAGATATTTCCGTCTTTATACACATAATGGTGTAGATCTTTCCATGTTTTTAGAGGTAGCGGTGTAGATATTTCCATGTTCATACAGATAGCGGTGTAGATATTTCAATGTGTGCACATATAGCGGTGTAGATATTTCCATGTTCATACAGATAGCTGTGTAGATAATTCCATGTGTATAGAGATAACGGTGTAGATATTTACATATTCCTACAGATGGCTGTGTAGATATTTCCATGTTTGTACAGATAGCGGTGTAGATATTTCCATGTTTACACAGATAGTGCTGTAGATATTTCCATGTTTACACAGATAGCGGTGTAGATATTTCCATGTTTATACAGATAGCGGTGTAGATATTTCCATGTTTATAGAGATAGCGGTGTAGATATTTCCATGTTTATACAAACAGCGGTGTAGATAATTCCATGTTTATACAGATAGCGTTGTTGATATTTCCATGTTTATAGAGACAGCAGTGTAGATATTTCCATGTTTATACAGATGGCGATGTAGATATTTCCATGTTCATGCAGATGGCGGTGAAGATATTTCCATGTTTATAGAGATAGCGGTGTAGATACTTCCATGTTTACACAGATAGCGGTGTAGATATTTCCATGTTTACACAGATAGCGGTGTAGATATTTCCATGTTTATACAGATAGCGGTGTAGATATTTCAATGTTTATAGAGTTGGCGCTGTAGATATTTTCATGTTCAAACAGATGGCGGTGTAGATATTTCCATGTTTATATCGATGGCAGTGTAGATATTTCCATGTTCATACAGATGACGGTGAAGGTATTTCCATGTTTATACACATAACGGTGAAGATATTTCCAAGTTTTAAGAGATGGCGGTGTAGATATTTCCATGTTTACTCAGATAGCGGTGTAGATATTTCCATGTTTACACAGATAGCGGTGTAGATATTTCCATGTTTATACAGATAGCGGTGTAGATATTTCCATGTGTATACAGATATCTGTGTAGATATTTACATGTTCCTACAGATGGCTGCGTAGATATTTCCATGTTTATACAGATAGCGGTGTAGATATTTCCGTCTTTATACACATAATGGTGTAGATCTTTCCATGTTTTCAGAGATAGCGGTGTAGATCTTTCCATGTTTACACAGATAGCGGTGTAGATATTTCCATGTTTATACAGATAGCAGTGTAGGTATTTCCATGTTTATAGAGATAGTGGTGTAGATATTTACATGTTCCTACAGATGGCTGTGTAGATATTTGCATGTTTATACAGATAGCGGTGTAGATATGTCAATGTTTGTGGAGATAGTGGTGTAGATATTTCCGTGTTCCTACAGTTGGTGGTTTAGATATTTCCATGTTTACACAGATAGCGGTGTAGGTATTTCCAAGTTTATGCAGATAGCGGTGTAGATATTTCCACTTTTAGGCACATAGCGGTGTAGACATTTCAATGTTTAAACAGATAGTGTTGTAGATATTTCCATGTTCCTACAGAAGGCGGTGTAGATATTTACATGTTTATAGAGATGGCGGTTTAGACATTTCCACGTTCATACAGATGGCGGTGTAGATATTTCCATGTTTATACAGATAGCGGTGTAGATATTTCCATCTTTATACACATAATGGTGTAGATCTTTCCATGTTTTTAGAGATAGCGGTGTAGATATTTCCATGTTTACACAGATAGCGGTGTAGATATTTCCAAGTTTACACAGATAGCGGTGTAGATATTTCCATGTTTATACAGATAGCGGTGTAGATATTTCCATGTGTATACAGATAACTGTGTAGATATTTACATGTTCCTACAGATGGCTGTGTAGATATTTCCAAGTTTATACAGATAGCGGTGTAGATATTTCCATGTTTATGTAGATAGCGGTGTAGATATTTCCATGTGTATACAGATAACTGTGTAGATATTTACATGTTCCTACAGATAGCGGTGTAGATATTTCCATGTTTATACAGATAGCGGTGTAGATATCTCCATCTTAATACAGATGGCAGTGTAGATATTTATATGTTCATACAGATGGCCGTGCAGATATTTCCATGTTCATACAGATGGCGGTGTAGATATTTCCATGTTCATACAGATAGCGGTGTAGTTATTTCCATGTGCAAAGAGATAGCTGTGTAGATATTTACATGTATATGCAGAAAGCTGTGTAGATATTTCCATTTTCATGCAGATAGCGGTTTAGATATTTCCATGTTCAAACAGATAGCGGTGTAGATATTTCCATGTTCATACAGATAGCGGTGTAGATATTTCCATGTTTATACAGATAGCGGTGAAGATGTATGCATGTTTACACAGATAGCGGTGTAGATATTTCCATGTTCATACAGATAGAGGTGTAGATATTTCCATGTTCATACAGATAGCGGTGTAGCTATTTCCATGTTCATACAGATAGCGGTGTAGATATTTCCATTTTCATACAGATAGCGGTGTTGCTATTTCCATGTTCATACAGATAGCGGTGTAGATATTTCCATGTTCATCCAGATGGCTGTGTAGATATATCCATGTTCATACAGATAGCGGTGTAGATATTTCCATGTTTATACAGATAGCGGTGAAGATGTATGCATGTTTACACAGATAGCGGTGTAGATATTTCCATGTTCATACAGATAGTGGTGTAGATATTTCCATGTTCATACAGATAGCGGTGTAGGTATTTCCATGTTCATACAGATAGTGGTGTAGATATTTCCATGTTCATACAGATAGCGGTGTAGCTATTTCCATGTTCTTACAGATAGCGGTGTAGATATTTCCATTTTCATACAGATAGCGGTGTAGATATTTCCATGTTCATTCAGATAGCGGTGCTATTTCCATGTTTATACAGGTAGCGGTGTGGATATTTCCATGTTTATACAGATAGCGGTGTGGATATTTCCATGTTTATCCAGATAGCGGTGTAGATATTTCCAGGTTTATACAGATAGCGGTGTAGATATCTCCATCTTAATACGGATGGCGGTGTAGATATTTATATGTTCATACAGATCGCGGTGCAGATATTTCCATGTTCATTCAGATGGCGGTGTAGCTATTTCCATGTTCTTACAGATAGCGTTGTAGCTATTTCCATGTTCATGCAGATAGCGGTGTAGATATTTCCATGTTCATCCATATGGCTGTGTAGATATATCCATGTTCATACAGATGGCGGTGAAGATATTTCCATGTTCATACAGATAGCGGTGTAGATATTTCCATGTTCCTACAGATAGTGGTGTAGATATTTCCATGTTCATACAGATAGCGGTGTAGCTATTTCCATGTTCATACAGATAGCGGTGTAGATATTTCCATGTTCATCCAGATGGCTGTGTAGATATATCCATGTTCATACAGATGGCGGTGAAGATATTTCCATGCTCATACAGATAGCAGTGTAGATATTTCCATGTTCATACAGATAGTGGTGTAGATATTTCCATGTTCATACAGATAGGGGGGCTGATATTTCCATGTTCATACAGAAAGCGGTGCTGATATTTCCATGTTTATACAGGTAGCGGTGTAGATATTTCCAAGTATATACAGATAGCAGTGTGGATATTTCCATGTTTATACAGATAGCGGTGTAGATATTTCCATGGTTATAGACATAGCGGTGTAGATATTTCCATGTTTATACAGGTAGTGGTGTAGATATTTCCATGTTTATACAGATAGCTGTGTAGATATTTCCATGTTTATACAGATAGCGGTGTAGATATTTCCATGTTTATACAGATAGCAGTATAGATATCTCCATCTTAATACAGATGGCGGTGTAGATATTTATATGTTCATACAGATGGCCGTTCAGATATTTCCATGTTCATACAGATGGCGGTGTAGATATTTCCATGTTCATACAGATAGCGGTGTAGTTATTTCCATGTGTAAAGAGATAGCTGTGTAGGTGTTTAAATGTATATGCAGATAGCAGTGTAGATATTTCCATTTTCATGCAGATAGCGGTGCAGATATTTCCATGTTCAAACAGATAGCGGTGTAGATATTTCCATGTTCATACAGATAGCGGTGTAGATATTTCCATGTTTATACAGATAGCTGTGTAGATATTTCCATGTTCATACAGATAGAGGGGTTATTTCCATGTTCTTACAGATAGCCGTGCTGATATTTCCATGTTTATACAGGTAGCGGTGTAGATATTTCCATGTTTATACAGATAACAGTGTAGATATTTCCATGTTTATACAGATAGCGGTGTAGATATTTCCATGTTTTAACAGATAGCGGTGTAGATATCTCCATCTTAATACTGATGGCGGAGTAGATATTTATATGTTCATACAGATGGCTGTGCAGATAATTGCATGTTCATACAGATGGCGGTGTAGCTATTTCCATGTTCTTACAGATAGCGTTGTAGCTATTTCCATGTTCATGCAGATAGCGGTGTAGATATTTCCATGTTCATCCATATGGCTGTGTAGATATATCCATGTTCATACAGATGGCGGTGAAGATATTTCCATGTTCATACAGATAGCGGTGTAGATATTTCCATGTTCCTACAGATAGTGGTGT
Source organism: Gorilla gorilla gorilla (assembly GCF_029281585.2). NCBI lineage: Eukaryota > Metazoa > Chordata > Mammalia > Primates > Hominidae > Gorilla > Gorilla gorilla. The sequence continues at coordinate 142,250,086 of NC_073236.2, forward strand.
AGATATTTCCATGTTCATACAGATAGCGGTGTAGCTATTTCCATGTTCATACAGATAGCGGTGTAGATATTTCCATGTTCATCCAGATGGCTGTGTAGATATATCCATGTTCATACAGATGGTGGTGAAGATATTTCCATGCTCATACAGATAGCGGTGTAGATATTTCCATGTTCATACAGATAGTGGTGTAGATATTTCCATGTTCATACAGATAGGGGGGCTGATATTTCCATGTTCATACAGATAGCGGTGCTGATATTTCCATGTTTATACAGGTAGCGGTGTAGATATTTCCATGTATATACAGATAGCAGTGTGGATATTTCCATGTTTATACAGATAGCGGTGTAGATATTTCCATGGTTATAGACATAGCGGTGTAGATATTTCCATGTTTATACAGGTAGTGGTGTAGATATTTCCATGTTTATACAGATAGCTGTGTAGATATTTCCATGTTTATACAGATAGCGGTGTAGATATTTCCATGTTTATACAGATAGCAGTATAGATATCTCCATCTTAATACAGATGGCGGAGTAGATATTTATATGTTCATACAGATGGCTGTGCAGATAATTGCATGTTCATACAGATGGCGGTGTAGATATTTCTATGTTCATACAGATAGCGGTGTAGATATTTCCATGTATATACAGATAGCAGTGTGGATATTTCCATGTTTATACAGATAGCGGTGTAGATATTTCCATGGTTATAGACATAGCGGTGTAGATATTTCCATGTTTATACAGGTAGTGGTGTAGATATTTCCATGTTTATACAGATAGCTGTGTAGATATTTCCATGTTTATACAGATAGCGGTGTAGATATTTCCATGTTTATACAGATAGCAGTATAGATATCTCCATCTTAATACAGATGGCGGAGTAGATATTTATATGTTCATACAGATGGCTGTGCAGATAATTGCATGTTCATACAGATGGCGGTGTAGATATTTCTATGTTCATACAGATAGCGGTGTAGATATTTCCATGTTCATACAGATAGCGGTGTAGATATTTCCTTGTTCATACAGATGGCGGTGTAGATATTTCTATGTTCATACAGATAGCGGTGTAGATATATCCATGTTCATACAGATGGTTGTGAAGATATTTCCATGTTCATACAGATAGAGGGGCTGATATTTCCATGTTCATACAGATAGCGGTGCTGATATTTCCATGTGTATACAGGTAGCGGTGTGGATATTTCCATGTTTATACAGGGAGCGGTGTAGATATTTCCATGTTTATACAGATAGCGGTGTAGATATTTCCATGTTTATACAGACACCGGAGTAGATATTTCTACCTTAATACAGATGGCCGTGTAGTTATTTATATGTTCATACAGATGGCGGTGCAGATATTTCCATGTTCATAAAGATGGCGGTGTACATATTTCCATGTTCATACAGATAGCGGAGTAGTTATTTCCATGTGTAAAGAGATAGATGTGTAGGTATTTCCATGTATATGCAGATAGCTCTGTAGATATTTCCATTTTCAAGCAGATAGCAGTTTAGATATTTCCATGTTCAAACAGATAGCGGTGTAGATATTTCCAAGTTCATACAGATAGCGGTGTAGATATTTCCATGTTTATACAGATAGCGGTGATGATGTATGCATGTTTACACAGATAGCGGTGTAGATATTTCCATGTTCCTACAGATCGCGGTGTAGATATTTCCATGTTCATCTAGATGGCTGAGTAGACATATCCATGTTCATACAGATGGCGGTGAAGGTATTTCCATGTTCATACAGATAGCGGTGTAGATATTTCCATGTTCAAACCGATAGCGGTGTAGATATTTCCATGTTCATACAGATAGAGGTGTAGATATTTCCATGTTCATACAGATAGCGGTGTAGATATTTCCATGTTCATACAGATAGCGGTGTAGATATTTTCATGTTCATACAGATAGCGGTGCTGATATTTCCATGTTTATACAGGCAGCGGTGAAGATATTTCCATGTTTATACAGATAGCGGTTTAGATATTTCCTTCTTAATACAGATGGCGGTGTAGATATTTATATGTTCATACTGATGGCATTGCAGATACTTCCATGTTCATACAGATGGCGGTGTAGATATTTCCATGTTTATAGATATAGCAGTGTAGTTATTTCCATGTGTAAAGAGATAGCTGTGTAGATATTTCCATGTATATGCAGATAGCTGTGTAAATATTTCCACTTTCATGCAGATAGCGGTTTAGATATTTACATGTTCAAACAGATAGCAGTGTAGATATTTCCATGTTCATCCAGATGGCTGTGTAGATATATCCATGTTCATAGAGATAGAGGTGTAGATATTTCCATGTTCATACAGATAACGGTGTAGATATTTCCAAGTTCATAGAGATAGCGGTGTAGGTATTTCCATGTTCATACAGATAGCGGTTTAAGTATTTCCATGTTTATACAGGTAGCGGTGTAGATATTTCCATGTTTATACAGATAGCCGTGTAGATATTTCCATGTTTATACAGATAGCGGTGTAGATACTTTCAAGTTTATACAGATAGCGGTGTAGATATCTCCATCTTAATATAGAAGCGGTGTAGATATTTATATGTTCATACAGATGGCGGTGCAGATATTTCCATGTTCATACAGATGGCGGAGTAGATATTTCCATGTTTATAGAGATAGCGCTGTAGTTATTTCCATGTTTAAAGATATAGCTTTGTAGATATTTCCATGTATATGCAGATCGCTGTGTAGATATTTCCATTTTCATGCAGATAGCGGTGTAGATATTTCCATGTTCAAACAGATAGCGGTGTAGATATTTCCATGTCCATGCAGATAGCAGTGTAGATATTTCCATGTTTATACTGATAGCGGTGAAGATGTATGCATGTTTACACAGATAGCGGTGTAGATATTTCCATGTTCATACAGATAGCGGTGTAGATATTCCCATGTTCATCCAGATGGCTGTGTAGATATATCCATGTTCATACAGATGGCGGTGAAGATATTTCCATGTTCATACTGATAGCGGTGTAGTTATTTCCATGTGTAAAGAGATAGCTGTGTAGATATTTCCATGTATATGCAGATAGCTGTGTAGATATTTCCATTTTCATGCAGATAGCGGTTTAGATATTTCCATGTTCAAACAGATAGTGGTGTAGATATTTCCATGTTCATAGAGATAGCGGTGTAGATATTTCCATGTTCATACAGATAGAGGGGCTATTTCCATGGTCTTACAGATAGCGGTGCTGATATTTCCATGTTTATACAGGTAGCGATGTAGATATTTCCATGTTTATACAGAGAGCAGTGTAGATATTTCCATGTTTATAGAGATAGCGGTGTAGATATTTCCATGTTTATACAGATAGCGGTGTAGATATTTCTATCTTTATAGATATAGCGGTGTAGTTATTTCCATGTGTAAAGAGATAGCAGTGTAGATATTTCCATGTATATGCAGATAGCTTTGTAGATATTTCCATTTTCATGCAGATAGCGGTGTAGATATTTACATGTTCAAACAGATAGCGGTGTAGATATTTCCATGTTCATTCAGATAGCTTTGTAGATATTTCCATGTTCATGCAGATAGCGGTGTAGATATTTCCATGTTCATACAGATAGCGATGTAGATATTTCCATGTTCATACAGATAGCGGTGCTGATATTTCCATGTTTATACAGGTAGCAGTGTAGATATTTCCATGTTTATGCAGATAGCGGTGTAGATATTTCCATGTTTATACAGATAGCGGTGTAGATATTTCCATGTTTATTCAGATAGCGGTGTAGATATCTCCATCTTAATACAAATGGCGGAGTAGATATTTATATGTTCATGCAGATAGCGGTGTATATATTTCCATCTTCAAACAGATAGCGGTGTAGATATTTCCATGTTCATACAGATAGCGGTGTAGATATTTCCATGTTTATACAGATAGCGGTGAAGGTATATGCATGTTTATACAGATAGCGGTGTGGATATTTCCATGTTCATCCCGAGGGCTGTGTAGATATATCCATGTTCATACACATAGCGGTGTAGATATTTCCATGTTCATACAGATAGCGGTGCTGATATTTCCATGTTTATACAGGTAGCAGTGTAGATATTTCCATGTTTATACAGATAGCGGTGTAGATATTTCCATGTTTATACAGATAGCAGTGTAGATATCTCCATCTTAATACAGATGGCGGTGTAGATATTTATATGTTCATACAGATGGCGGTGCACATATTTCCATGTTCATACAGATGGCGGTGTAGATATTTCCATGTTCATACAGATAACGGTGTAGCTATTTCCATGTTCATACAGATAGCGGTGCTGCTATTTCCATGTTTGTGCAGGTAGCGGGGTAGATATTTCCATGTTTATATAGATAGCGGTGTAGATATTTCCATGTTTATACAGATAGCGGTGTAGATATTTCCATGTTTATACAGATAGCAGTGTAGATATCTCCATCTTAATACAGATGGCGGTGTAGATATTTATATGTTCATACAGATGGCGGTGCACATATTTCCATGTTCATACAGATGGCGGTGTAGATATTTCCATGTTCATACAGATAGCGGTGTAGATATTTCCATGTTCATACAGATAGCGGTGCTGCTATTTCCATGTTTATGCAGGTAGCGGGGTAGATATTTCCATGTTTATATAGATAGCGGTGTAGATATTTCCATGTTTATACAGATAGCGGTGTAGATATTTCCATGTTTATACAGATAGCAGTTTAGATATCTCCATCTTAATACAGATGGCGGTGTAGATATTTATATGTTCATACAGATGGCGGTGCACATATTTCCATGTTCATACAGATGGCGGTGTAGATATTTCCATGTTCATACAGATAGCGGTGTAGTTATTTCCATGTGTAAAGAGATAGCTGTGTAGATATTTCCATGTATATGCAGATAGCAGTGTAGATATTTCCATTTTCATGCAGATAGCGGTGTAGATATTTCCATGTTCAAACAGATAGCGGTGTAGATATTTCCATGTTTATACAGATAGCGGTGAAGATATATGCATGTTTATACAGATAGCGGTGTGGATATTTCCATGTTCATCCCGAGGGCTGTGTAGATATATCCATGTTCATACACATAGCGGTGTAGATATTTCCATGTTCATACTGATAGCGGTGTAGACATTTCCATGTTCATACAGATAGCGGTGTAGATATTTCCATGTTCATACAGATAGCGGTGCTGATATTTCCATGTTTATACAGGTAGCAGTGTAGATATTTCCATGTTTATACAGATAGTGGTGTAGATATTTCCATGTTTATACAGATAGCAGTGTAGATATCTCCATCTTAATACAGATGGCGGTGTAGATATTTATATGTTCATACAGATGGCGGTGCACATATTTCCATGTTCATACAGATGGCGGTGTAGATATTTCCATGTTCATACAGATAGCGGTGTAGATATTTCCATGTTCATACAGATAGCGGTGCTGCTATTTCCATGTTTATGCAGGTAGCGGGGTAGATATTTCCATGTTTATATAGATAGCGGTGTAGATATTTCCATGTTTATACAGATAGCGGTGTAGATATCTCCATGTTTATACAGATAGCAGTGTAGATATCTCCATCTTAATACAGATGGCGGTGTAGATATTTATATGTTCATACAGATGGCGGTGCACATATTTCCATGTTCATACAGATGGCGGTGTAGATATTTCCATGTTCATACAGATAGCGGTGTAGTTATTTCCATGTGTAAAGAGATAGCTGTGTAGATATTTCCATGTATATGCAGATAGCAGTGTAGATATTTCCATTTTCATGCAGATAGCGGTGTAGATATTTCCATGTTCAAACAGATAGCGGTGTAGATATTTCCATGTTCATGCAGATAGCGGTGTAGATATTTCCATGTTCATGCAGATAGCGTTGTAGATATTTCCATGTTTATACAGATAGGGGTGAAGATCTATGCATGTTTACACAGATAGCAGAGTAGATATTTCCATGTTCATCCAGATGGCTGTGTAGATATTTCCACGTTCATACAGATAGCGGTGTAGATATTTCCATGTTCATACAGATAGCGGTGTAGATATTTCCATGTTCATACAGAGAGCGGTGTAGATATTTCCATGTTCATACAGATAGCGGTGTAGATATTTCCATGTTCATACAGATAGCGGTGTAGATATTTCCATGTTCATACAGATAGCGGTGCTGATATTTCAATGTTTATACAGGCAGTGGTGTATATATTTCAATGTTCATACAGATAGCGGTGTAGATATTTCAATGTTCACACAGATAGCGGTTTAGATATTTCTTTCTTAATACATATGGTGGTGTAGATATTTATATGTTCATATAGATGGCGGTGCAGATATTTCCATGTTCATACGGATGGCGGTGTAGATATTTCCATGTTTATAGAGATAGCAGACTTCTTATTTCCATGTGTTAAGAGATAGCTGTGTAGATATTTCCATGTGTATGCAGATAGCTGTGTAGATATTTCCATTTTCATGCAGACAGCGGTATAGATATTTCCATGTTCAAACAGATAGCGGTGTAGATAATTCCATGTTCATACAGATAGCGGTGTAGATATTTCCATGATCATACAGATAGCGGTGTAGATATTTCCATGTTCATACAGATAGCAGTGTAGATAATTCCATGTTCATACAGATAGCGGTGCTGATATTTCCATGTTTATACAGGTAGTGGTGTAGATATTTCCATGTTTATACAGATAGCGGTGTAGATATTTCCATGTTTATACAGATAGCGGTGTAGATATTTCTATCTTTATAGATATAGCGGTGTAGTTATTTCCATGTGTAAAGAGATAGCAGTGTAGATATTTCCATGTATATGCAGATAGCTTTGTAGATATTTCCATTTTCATGCAGATAGTGGTGTAGATATTTACATGTTCAAACAGATAGCGGTGTAGATATTTCCATGTTCATTCAGATAGCTTTGTAGATATTTCCATGTTCATGCAGATAGCGGTGTAGATATTTCCATGTTCATACAGATAGCGATGTAGATATTTCCATGTTCATACAGATAGCGGTGCTGATATTTCCATGTTTATACAGGTAGCAGTGTAGATATTTCCATGTTTATGCAGATAGCGGTGTAGATATTTCCATGTTTATACAGATAGCGGTGTAGATATTTCCATGTTTATTCAGATAGCGGTGTAGATATCTCCATCTTAATACAAATGGCGGTGTAGATATTTATATGTTCATTCAGATGGCGGTGCAGATATTTCCATGTTCATACAGATGGCGGTGTTGATATTTCCATGTTCATACAGATAGCGGTGTAGTTATTTCCATGTGTAAAGAGATAGCTGTGTAGATATTTCCATGTATATGCAGATAGCTGTGTAGATATTTCCATTTTCATGCAGATAGCGGTGTATATATTTCCATCTTCAAACAGATAGCGGTGTAGATATTTCCATGTTCATACAGATAGCGGTGTAGATATTTCCATGTTTATACAGATAGCGGTGAAGGTATATGCATGTTTATACAGATAGCGGTGTGGATATTTCCATGTTCATCCCGAGGGCTGTGTAGATATATCCATGTTCATAGACATAGCGGTGTAGATATTTCCATGTTCATACTGATAGCGGTGTAGACATTTCCATGTTCATACAGATAGCGGTGTAGATATTTCCATGTTCATACAGATAGCGGTGCTGATATTTCCATGTTTATACAGGTAGCAGTGTAGATATTTCCATGTTTATACAGATAGCGGTGTAGATATTTCCATGTTTATACAGATAGCAGTGTAGATATCTCCATCTTAATACAGATGGCGGTGTAGATATTTATATGTTCATACAGATGGTGGTGCACATATTTCCATGTTCATACAGATGGCGGTGTAGATATTTCCATGTTCATACAGATAGCGGTGTAGTTATTTCCATGTGTAAAGAGATAGCTGTGTAGATATTTCCATGTATATGCAGATAGCAGTGTAGATATTTCCATTTTCATGCAGATAGCGGTGTAGATATTTCCATGTTCAAACAGATAGCGGTGTAGATATTTCCATGTTCATACAGATAGCGGTGTAGATATTTCCATGTTCATACAGATAGCGGTGTAGATATTTCCATGTTTATACAGATAGGGGTGAAGATCTATGCATGTTTACACAGATAGCAGAGTAGATATTTCCATGTTCATCCAGATGGCTGTGTAGATATTTCCACGTTCATACAGATAGCGGTGTAGATATTTCCATGTTCATACAGATAGCGGTGTAGATATTTCCATGTTCATACAGATAGCGGTGTAGATATTTCCATGTTCATACAGATAGCGGTGTAGATATTTCCATGTTCATACAGATAGCGGTGTAGATATTTCCATGTTCATACAGATAGCGGTGCTGATATTTCAATGTTTATACAGGCAGTGGTGTATATATTTCAATGTTCATACAGATAGCGGAGTAGATATTTCAATGTTCACACAGATAGCGGTTTAGATATTTCTTTCTTAATACATATGGTGGTGTAGATATTTATATGTTCATACAGATGGCGGTGCAGATATTTCCATGTTCATACGGATGGCGGTGTAGATATTTCCATGTTTATAGAGATAGCAGACTTCTTATTTCCATGTGTTAAGAGATAGCTGTGTAGATATTTCCATGTGTATGCAGATAGCTGTGTAGATATTTCCATTTTCATGCAGACAGCGGTGTAGATATTTCCATGTTCAAACAGATAGCGGTGTAGATAATTCCATGTTCATACAGATAGCGGTGTAGATATTTCCATGATCATACAGATAGCGGTGTAGATATTTCCATGTTCATACAGATAGCGGTGTAGATAATTCCATGTTCATACAGATAGCGGTGCTGATATTTCCATGTTTATACAGGTAGTGGTGTAGATATTTCCATGTTTATACAGATAGCGGTGTAGATATTTCCATGTTTATACAGATAGCGGTGTAGATATTTCTATCTTTATAGATATAGCGGTGTAGTTATTTCCATGTGTAAAGAGATAGCAGTGTAGATATTTCCATGTATATGCAGATAGCTTTGTAGATATTTCCATTTTCATGCAGATAGCGGTGTAGATATTTACATGTTCAAACAGATAGCGGTGTAGATATTTCCATGTTCATTCAGATAGCTTTGTAGATATTTCCATGTTCATGCAGATAGCGGTGTAGATATTTCCATGTTCATACAGATAGCGATGTAGATATTTCCATGTTCATACAGATAGCGGTGCTGATATTTCCATGTTTATACAGGTAGCAGTGTAGATATTTCCATGTTTATGCAGATAGCGGTGTAGATATTTCCATGTTTATACAGATAGCGGTGTAGATATTTCCATGTTTATTCAGATAGCGGTGTAGATATCTCCATCTTAATACAAATGGCGGTGTAGATATTTATATGTTCATTCAGATGGCGGTGCAGATATTTCCATGTTCATACAGATGGCGGTGTTGATATTTCCATGTTCATACAGATAGCGGTGTAGTTATTTCCATGTGTAAAGAGATAGCTGTGTAGATATTTCCATGTATATGCAGATAGCTGTGTAGATATTTCCATTTTCATGCAGATAGCGGTGTATATATTTCCATCTTCAAACAGATAGCGGTGTAGATATTACCATGTTCATACAGATAGCGGTGTAGATATTTCCATGTTTATACAGATAGCGGTGAAGGTATATGCATGTTTATACAGATAGCTGTGTGGATATTTCCATGTTCATCCCGAGGGCTGTGTAGATATATCCATGTTCATACACATAGCTGTGTAGATATTTCCATGTTCATACTGATAGCGGTGTAGACATTTCCATGTTCATACAGATAGCGGTGTAGATATTTCCATGTTCATACAGATAGCGGTGCTGATATTTCCATGTTTATACAGGTAGCAGTGTAGATATTTCCATGTTTATACAGATAGCGGTGTAGATATTTCCATGTTTATACAGATAGCAGTGTAGATATCTCCATCTTAATACAGATGGCGGTGTGGATATTTATATGTTCATACAGATGGCGGTGCACATATTTCCATGTTCATATAGATGGCGGTGTAGATATTTCCATGTTCATACAGATAGCGGTGTAGATATTTCCATGTTCATACAGATAGCGGTGCTGCTATTTCCATGTTTATGCAGGTAGCGGGGTAGATATTTCCATGTTTATATAGATAGCGGTGTAGATATTTCCATGTTTATACAGATAGCGGTGTAGATATTTCCATGTTTATACAGATAGCAGTGTAGATATCTCCATCTTAATACAGATGGCGGTGTAGATATTTATATGTTCATACAGATGGCGGTGCACATATTTCCATGTTCATACAGATGGCGGTGTAGATATTTCCATGTTCATTCAGATAGCGGTGTAGTTATTTCCATGTGTAAAGAGATAGCTGTGTAGATATTTCCATGTATATGCAGATAGCAGTGTAGATATTTCCATTTTCATGCAGATAGCGGTGTAGATATTTCCATGTTCAAACAGATAGCGGTGTAGATATTTCCATGTTCATACAGATAGCGGTGTAGATATTTCCATGTTCATACAGATAGCGTTGTAGATATTTCCATGTTTATACAGATAGGGGTGAAGATCTATGCATGTTTACACAGATAGCAGAGTAGATATTTCCATGTTCATCCAGATGGCTGTGTAGATATTTCCACATTCATACAGATAGCGGTGTAGATATTTCCATGTTCATACAGATAGCGGTGTAGATATTTCCATGTTCATACAGAGAGCGGTGTAGATATTTCCATGTTCATACAGATAGCGGTGTAGATATTTCCATGTTCATACAGATAGCGGTGTAGATATTTCCATGTTCATACAGATAGCGGTGCTGATATTTCAATGTTTATACAGGCAGTGGTGTATATATTTCAATGTTCATACAGATAGCGGTGTAGATATTTCAATGTTCACACAGATAGCGGTTTAGATATTTCTTTCTTAATACATATGGTGGTGTAGATATTTATATGTTCATACAGATGGCGGTGCAGATATTTCCATGTTCATACGGATGGCGGTGTAGATATTTCCATGTTTATAGAGATAGTAGACTTCTTATTTCCATGTGTTAAGAGATAGCTGTGTAGATATTTCCATGTGTATGCAGATAGCTGTGTAGATATTTCCATTTTCATGCAGACAGCGGTGTAGATATTTCCATGTTCAAACAGATAGCGGTGTAGATAATTCCATGTTCATACAGATAGCGGTGTAGATATTTCCATGATCATACAGATAGCGGTGTAGATATTTCCATGTTCATACAGATAGCAGTGTAGATAATTCCATGTTCATACAGATAGCGGTGCTGATATTTCCATGTTTATACAGGTAGTGGTGTAGATATTTCCATGTTTATACAGATAGCGGTGTAGATATTTCCATGTTTATACAGATAGCGGTGTAGATATTTCTATCTTTATAGATATAGCGGTGTAGTTATTTCCATGTGTAAAGAGATAGCAGTATAGATATTTCCATGTATATGCAGATAGCTTTGTAGATATTTCCATTTTCATGCAGATAGCGGTGTAGATATTTACATGTTCAAACAGATAGCGGTGTAGATATTTCCATGTTCATTCAGATAGCTTTGTAGATATTTCCATGTTCATGCAGATAGCGGTGTAGATATTTCCATGTTCATACAGATAGCGATGGAGATATTTCCATGTTCATACAGATAGCGGTGCTGATATTTCCATGTTTATACAGGTAGCAGTGTAGATATTTCCATGTTTATGCAGATAGCGGTGTAGATATTTCCATGTTTATACAGATAGCGGTGTAGATATTTCCATGTTTATTCAGATAGCGGTGTAGATATCTCCATCTTAATACAAATGGAGGTGTAGATATTTATATGTTCATTCAGATGGCGGTGCAGATATTTCCATGTTCATACAGATGGCGGTGTTGATACCTCCATGTTCATACAGATAGCGGTGTAGTTATTTCCATGTGTAAAGAGATAGCTGTGTAGATATTTCCATGTATATGCAGATAGCTGTGTAGATATTTCCGTTTTCATGCAGATAGCGGTGTATATATTTCCATCTTCAAAAAGATAGCGGTGTAGATATTTCCATGTTCATACAGATAGCGGTGTAGATATTTCCATGTTTATACAGATAGCGGTGAAGGTATATGCATGTTTATACAGATAGCGGTGTGGATATTTCCATGTTCATCCCGACGGCTGTGTAGATATATCCATGTTCATACACATAGCGGTGTAGATATTTCCATGTTCATACTGATAGCGGTGTAGACATTTCCATGTTCATACAGATAGCGGTGTAGATATTTCCATGTTCATACAGATAGCGGTGCTGATATTTCCATGTTTATACAGGTAGCAGTGTAGATATTTCCATGTTTATAAAGATAGCTGTGTAGATATTTCCATGTTTATACAGATAGCAGTGTAGATATCTCCATCTTAATACAGATGGCGGTGTAGATATTTATATGTTCATACAGATGGCGGTGCACATATTTCCATGTTCATACAGATGGCGGTGTAGATGTTTCCATGTTCATACAGATAGCGGTGTAGATATTTCCATGTTCATACAGATAGCGGTGCTGCTATTTCCATGTTTATGCAGGTAGCGGGGTAGATATTTCCATGTTTATATAGATAGCGGTGTAGATATTTCCATGTTTATACAGATAGCGGTGTAGATATTTCCATGTTTATACAGATAGCAGTGTAGATATCTCCATCTTAATACAGATGGCGGTGTAGATATTTATATGTTCATACAGATGGCGGTGCACATATTTCCATGTTCATACAGATGGCGGTGTAGATATTTCCATGTTCATACAGATAGCGGTGTAGTTATTTCCATGTGTAAAGAGATAGCTGTGTAGATATTTCCATGTATATGCAGATAGCAGTGTAGATATTTCCATTTTCATGCAGATAGCGGTGTAGATATTTCCATGTTCAAACAGATAGCGGTGTAGATATTTCCATGTTCATACAGATAGCGGTGTAGATATTTCCATGTTCATACAGATAGCGGTGTAGATATTTCCATGTTTATACAGATAGGGGTGAAGATCTATGCATGTTTACACAGATAGCAGAGTAGATATTTCCATGTTCATCCAGATGGCTGTGTAGATATTTCCACGTTCATACAGATAGCGGTGTAGATATTTCCATGTTCATACAGATAGCGGTGTAGATATTTCCATGTTCATACAGAGAGCGGTGTAGATATTTCCATGTTCATACAGATAGCGGTGTAGATATTTCCATGTTCATACAGATAGCGGTGTAGATATTTCCATGTTCATACAGATAGCGGTGCTGATATTTCAATGTTTATACAGGCAGTGGTGTATATATTTCAATGTTCATACAGATAGCGGTGTAGATATTTCAATGTTCACACAGATAGCGGTTTAGATATTTCTTTCTTAATACATATGGTGGTGTAGATATTTATATGTTCATACAGATGGCGGTGCAGATATTTCCATGTTCATACGGATGGCGGTGCAGATATTTCCATGTTTATAGAGATAGCAGACTTCTTATTTCCATGTGTTAAGAGATAGCTGTGTAGATATTTCCATGTGTATGCAGATAGCTGTGTAGATATTTCCATTTTCATGCAGACAGCGGTGTAGATATTTCCATGTTCAAACAGATAGCGGTGTAGATAATTCCATGTTCATACAGATAGCGGTGTAGATATTTCCATGATCATACAGATAGCGGTGTAGATATTTCCATGTTCATACAGATAGCAGTGTAGATAATTCCATGTTCATACAGATAGCGGTGCTGATATTTCCATGTTTATACAGGTAGTGGTGTAGATATTTCCATGTTTATACAGATAGCGGTGTAGATATTTCCATGTTTATACAGATAGCGGTGTAGATATTTCTATCTTTATAGATATAGCGGTGTAGTTATTTCCATGTGTAAAGAGATAGCAGTATAGATATTTCCATGAATATGCAGATAGCTTTGTAGATATTTCCATTTTCATGCAGATAGCGGTGTAGATATTTACATGTTCAAACAGATAGCGGTGTAGATATTTCCATGTTCATTCAGATAGCTTTGTAGATATTTCCATGTTCATGCAGATAGCGGTGTAGATATTTCCGTGTTCATACAGATAGCGATGTAGATATTTCCATGTTCATACAGATAGCGGTGCTGATATTTCCATGTTTATACAGGTAGCAGTGTAGATATTTCCATGTTTATGCAGATAGCGGTGTAGATATTTCCATGTTTATACAGATAGCGGTGCTGATATTTCCATGGTTATACAGGTAGCAGTGTAGATATTTCCATGTTTATACAGATAGCGGTGTAGATATTTCCATGTTTATACAGATAGCAGTGTAGATATCTCCATCTTAATACAGATGGCGGTGTAGATATTTATATGTTCATACATATGGCGGTGCACATATTTCCATGTTCATACAGATGGCGGTGTAGATATTTCCATGTTCATACAGATAGCGGTGTAGATATTTCCATGTTCATACAGATAGCGGTGCTGCTATTTCCATGTTTATGCAGGTAGCGGGGTAGATATTTCCATGTTTATATAGATAGCGGTGTAGATATTTCCATGTTTATACAGATAGCGGTGTAGATATTTCCATGTTTATACAGATAGCAGTGTAGATATCTCCATCTTAATACAGATGGCGGTGTAGATATTTATATGTTCATACAGATGGCGGTGCACATATTTCCATGTTCATACAGATGGCGGTGTAGATATTTCCATGTTCATACAGATAGCGGTGTAGTTATTTCCATGTGTAAAGAGATAGCTGTGTAGATATTTCCATGTATATGCAGATAGCAGTGTAGATATTTCCATTTTCATGCAGATAGCGGTGTAGATATTTCCATGTTCATACAGATAGCGGTGTAGATATTTCCATGTTCATACAGATAGCGGTGTAGATATTTCCATGTTCATACAGATAGCGGTGTAGATATTTCCATGTTTATACAGATGGGGTGAAGATCTATGCATGTTTACACAGATAGCAGAGTAGATATTTCCATGTTCATCCAGATGGCTGTGTAGATATTTCCACGTTCATACAGATAGCGGTGTAGATATTTCCATGTTCATACAGATAGCGGTGTAGATAGTTCCATGTTCATACAGATAGCGGTGTAGATATTTCCATGTTCATACAGATAGCGGTGTAGATATTTCCATGTTCATACAGATAGCGGTGTAGATATTTCCATGTTCATACAGATAGCGGTGCTGATATTTCAATGTTTATACAGGCAGTGGTGTATATATTTCAATGTTCATACAGATAGCGGTGTAGATATTTCAATGTTCACACAGATAGCGGTTTAGATATTTCTTTCTTAATACATATGGTGGTGTAGATATTTATATGTTCATACAGATGGCGGTGCAGATATTTCCATGTTCATACGGATGGCGGTGTAGATATTTCCATGTTTATAGAGATAGCAGACTTCTTATTTCCATGTGTTAAGAGATAGCTGTGTAGATATTTCCATGTGTATGCAGATAGCTGTGTAGATATTTCCATTTTCATGCAGACAGCGGTGTAGATATTTCCATGTTCAAACAGATAGCGGTGTAGATAATTCCATGTTCATACAGATAGCGGTGTAGATATTTCCATGATCATACAGATAGCGGTGTAGATATTTCCATGTTCATACAGATAGCAGTGTAGATAATTCCATGTTCATACAGATAGCGGTGCTGATATTTCCATGTTTATACAGGTAGTGGTGTAGATATTTCCATGTTTATACAGATAGCGGTGTAGATATTTCCACGTTTATACAGATAGCGGTGTAGATATTTCTATCTTTATAGATATAGCGGTGTAGTTATTTCCATGTGTAAAGAGATAGCAGTGTAGATATTTCCATGTATATGCAGATAGCTTTGTAGATATTTCCATTTTCATGCAGATAGCGGTGTAGATATTTACATGTTCAAACAGATAGCGGTGTAGATATTTCCATGTTCATTCAGATAGCTTTGTAGATATTTCCATGTTCATGCAGATAGCGGTGTAGATATTTCCATGTTCATACAGATAGCGATGTAGATATTTCCATGTTCATACAGATAGCGGTGCTGATATTTCCATGTTTATACAGGTAGCAGTGTAGATATTTCCATGTTTATGCAGATAGCGGTGTAGATATTTCCATGTTTATACAGATAGCGGTGTAGATATTTCCATGTTTATTCAGATAGCGGTGTAGATATCTCCATCTTAATACAAATGGCGGTGTAGATATTTATATGTTCATTCAGATGGCGGTGCAGATATTTCCATGTTCATACGGATGGCGGTGTAGATATTTCCATGTTTATAGAGATAGCAGACTTCTTATTTCCATGTGTTAAGAGATAGCTGTGTAGATATTTCCATGTGTATGCAGATAGCTGTGTAGATATTTCCATTTTCATGCAGACAGCGGTGTAGATATTTCCATGTTCAAACAGATAGCGGTGTAGATAATTCCATGTTCATACAGATAGCGGTGTAGATATTTCCATGATCATACAGATAGCGGTGTAGATATTTCCATGTTCATACAGATAGCAGTGTAGATAATTCCATGTTCATACATATAGCGGTGCTGATATTTCCATGTTTATACAGGTAGTGGTGTAGATATTTCCATGTTTATACAGATAGCGGTGTAGATATTTCCATGTTTATACAGATAGCGGTGTAGATATTTCTATCTTTATAGATATAGCGGTGTAGTTATTTCCATGTGTAAAGAGATAGCAGTATAGATATTTCCATGAATATGCAGATAGCTTTGTAGATATTTCCATTTTCATGCAGATAGCCGTGTAGATATTTACATGTTCAAACAGATAGCGGTGTAGATATTTCCATGTTCATTCAGATAGCTTTGTAGATACTTCCATGTTCATGCAGATAGCGGTGTAGATATTTCCGTGTTCATACAGATAGCGATGTAGATATTTCCATGTTCATACAGATAGCGGTGCTGATATTTCCATGTTTATACAGGTAGCAGTGTAGATATTTCCATGTTTATGCAGATAGCGGTGTAGATATTTCCATGTTTATACAGATAGCGGTGCTGATATTTCCATGGTTATACAGGTAGCAGTGTAGATATTTCCATGTTTATACAGATAGCGGTGTAGATATTTCCATGTTTATACAGATAGCAGTGTAGATATCTCCATCTTAATACAGATGGCGGTGTAGACATTTATATGTTCATACAGATGGCGGTGCACATATTTCCATGTTCATACAGATGGCGGTGTAGATATTTCCATGTTCATACAGATAGCGGTGTAGATATTTCCATGTTCATACAGATAGCGGTGCTGCTATTTCCATGTTTATGCAGGTAGCGGGGTAGATATTTCCATGTTTATATAGATAGCGGTGTAGATATTTCCATGTTTATACAGATAGCGGTGTAGATATTTCCATGTTTATACAGATAGCAGTGTAGATATCTCCATCGTAATACAGATGGCGGTGTAGATATTTATATGTTCATACAGATGGCGGTGCACATATTTCCATGTTCATACAGATGGCGGTGTAGATATTTCCATGTTCATACAGATAGCGGTGTAGTTATTTCCATGTGTAAAGAGATAGCTGTGTAGATATTTCCATGTATATGCAGATAGCAGTGTAGATATTTCCATTTTCATGCAGATAGCGGTGTAGATATTTCCATGTTCAAACAGATAGCGGTGTAGATATTTCCATGTTCATACAGATAGCGGTGTAGATATTTCCATGTTCATACAGATAGCGGTGTAGATATTTCCATGTTTATACAGATAGGGGTGAAGATCTATGCATGTTTACACAGATAGCAGAGTAGATATTTCCATGTTCATCCAGATGGCTGTGTAGATATTTCCACGTTCATACAGATAGCGGTGTAGATATTTCCATGTTCATACAGATAGCGGTGTAGATAGTTCCATGTTCATACAGATAGCGGTGTAGATATTTCCATGTTCATACAGATAGCGGTGTAGATATTTCCATGTTCATACAGATAGCGGTGTAGATATTTCCATGTTCATACAGATAGCGGTGATGATATTTCAATGTTTATACAGGCAGTGGTGTATATATTTCAATGTTCATACAGATAGCGGAGTAGATATTTCAATGTTCACACAGATAGCGGTTTAGATATTTCTTTCTTAATACATATGGTGGTGTAGATATTTATATGTTCATACAGATGGCGGTGCAGATATTTCCATGTTCATACGGATGGCGGTGTAGATATTTCCATGTTTATAGAGATAGCAGACTTCTTATTTCCATGTGTTAAGAGATAGCTGTGTAGATATTTCCATGTGTATGCAGATAGCTGTGTAGATATTTCCATTTTCATGCAGACAGCGGTGTAGATATTTCCATGTTCAAACAGATAGCGGTGTAGATAATTCCATGTTCATACAGATAGCGGTGTAGATATTTCCATGATCATACAGATAGCGGTGTAGATATTTCAATGTTCATACAGATAGCAGTGTAGATAATTCCATGTTCATACAGATAGCGGTGCTGATATTTCCATGTTTATACAGGTAGTGGTGTAGATATTTCCATGTTTATACAGATAGCGGTGTAGATATTTCCATGTTTATACAGATAGCGGTGTAAATATTTCTATCTTTATAGATATAGCGGTGTAGTTATTTCCATGTGTAAAGAGATAGCAGTGTAGATATTTCCATGTATATGCAGATAGCTTTGTAGATATTTCCATTTTCATGCAGATAGCGGTGTAGATATTTACATGTTCAAACAGATAGCGGTGTAGATATTTCCATGTTCATTCAGATAGCTTTGTAGATATTTACATGTTCATGCAGATAGCGGTGTAGATATTTCCATGTTCATACAGATAGCGATGTAGATATTTCCATGTTCATACAGATAGCGGTGCTGATATTTCCATGTTTATACAGGTAGCAGTGTAGATATTTCCATGTTTATGCAGATAGCGGTGTAGATATTTCCATGTTTATACAGATAGCGGTGTAGATATTTCCATGTTTATTCAGATAGCGGTGTAGATATCTCCATCTTAATACAAATGGCGGTGTAGATATTTATATGTTCATTCAGATGGCGGTGCAGATATTTCCATGTTCATACAGATGGCGGTGTTGATATTTCCATGTTCATACAGATAGCGGTGTAGTTATTTCCATGTGTAAAGAGATAGCTGTGTAGATATTTCCATGTATATGCAGATAGCTGTGTAGATATTTCCATTTTCATGCAGATAGCGGTGTATATATTTCCATCTTCAAACAGATAGCGGTGTAGATATTTCCATGTTCATACAGATAGCGGTGTAGATATTTCCATGTTTATACAGATAGCGGTGAAGGTATATGCATGTTTATACAGATAGCGGTGTGGATATTTCCATGTTCATCCCGAGGGCTGTGTAGATATATCCATGTTCATACACATAGCTGTGTAGATATTTCCATGTTCATACTGATAGCGGTGTAGACATTTCCATGTTCATATAGATAGCGGTGTAGATATTTCCATGTTCATACAGATAGCGGTGCTGATATTTCCATGTTTATACAGGTAGCAGTGTAGATATTTCCATGTTTATACAGATAGCGGTGTAGATATTTCCATGTTTATACAGATAGCAGTGTAGATATCTCCATCTTAATACAGATGGCGGTGTAGATATTTATATGTTCATACAGATGGCGGTGCACATATTTCCATGTTCATACAGATGGCGGTGTAGATATTTCCATGTTCATACAGATAGCGGTGTAGCTATTTCCATGTTCATACAGATAGCGGTGCTGCTATTTCCATGTTTATGCAGGTAGCGGGGTAGATATTTCCATGTTTATATAGATAGCGGTGTAGATATTTCCATGTTTATACAGATAGCGGTGTAGATATTTCCATGTTTATACAGATAGCAGTGTAGATATCTCCATCTTAATACAGATGGTGGTGTAGATATTTATATGTTCATACAGATGGCGGTGCACATATTTCCATGTTCATACAGATGGCGGTGTAGATATTTCCATGTTCATACAGATAGCGGTGTAGTTATTTCCATGTGTAAAGAGATAGCTGTGTAGATATTTCCATGTATATGCAGATAGCAGTGTAGATATTTCCATTTTCATGCAGATAGCGGTGTAGATATTTCCATGTTCAAACAGATAGCGGTGTAGATATTTCCATGTTCATACAGATAGCGGTGTAGATATTTCCATGTTCATACAGATAGCGTTGTAGGTATTTCCATGTTTATACAGATAGGGGTGAAGATCTATGCATGTTTACACAGATAGCAGAGTAGATATTTCCATGTTCATCCAGATGGCTGTGTAGATATTTCCACATTCATACAGATAGCGGTGTAGATATTTCCATGTTCATACAGATAGCGGTGTAGATATTTACATGTTCATACAGAGAGCGGTGCAGATATTTCCATGTTCATACAGATAGCGGTGTAGATATTTCCATGTTCATACAGATAGCGGTGTAGATATTTCCATGTTCATACAGATAGCGGTGCTGATATTTCAATGTTTATACAGGCAGTGGTGTATATATTTCAATGTTCATACAGATAGCGGTGTAGATATTTCAATGTTCACACAGATAGCGGTTTAGATATTTCTTTCTTAATACATATGGTGGTGTAGATATTTATATGTTCATACAGATGGCGGTGCAGATATTTCCATGTTCATACGGATGGCGGTGTAGATATTTCCATGTTTATAGAGATAGCAGACTTCTTATTTCCATGTGTTAAGAGATAGCTGTGTAGATATTTCCATGTGTATGCAGATAGCTGTGTAGATATTTCCATTTTCATGCAGACAGCGGTGTAGATATTTCCATGTTCAAACAGATAGCAGTGTAGATAATTCCATGTTCATACAGATAGCGGTGTAGATATTTCCATGATCATACAGATAGCGGTGTAGATATTTCCATGTTCATACAGATAGCAGTGTAGATAATTCCATGTTCATACAGATAGCGGTGCTGATATTTCCATGTTTATACAGGTAGTGGTGTAGATATTTCCATGTTTATACAGATAGCGGTGTAGATATTTCCATGTTTATACAGATAGTGGTGTAGATATTTCTATCTTTATAGATATAGCGGTGTAGTTATTTCCATGTGTAAAGAGATAGCAGTATAGATATTTCCATGTATATGCAGATAGCTTTGTAGATATTTCCATTTTCATGCAGATAGCGGTGTAGATATTTACATGTTCAAACAGATAGCAGTGTAGATATTTCCATGTTCATTCAGATAGCTTTGTAGATATTTCCATGTTCATGCAGATAGCGGTGTAGATATTTCCATGTTCATACAGATAGCGATGTAGATATTTCCATGTTCATACAGATAGCGGTGCTGATATTTCCATGTTTATACAGGTAGCAGTGTAGATATTTCCATGTTTATGCAGATAGCGGTGTAGATATTTCCATGTTTATACAGATAGCGGTGTAGATATTTCCATGTTTATTCACATAGCGGTGTAGATATCTCCATCTTAATACAAATGGCGGTGTAGATATTTATATGTTCATTCAGATGGCGGTGCAGGTATTTCCATGTTCATACAGATGGCGGTGTTGATATTTCCATGTTCATACAGATAGCGGTGTAGTTATTTCCATGTGTAAAGAGATAGCTGTGTAGATATTTCCATGTATATGCAGATAGCTGTGTAGATATTTCCATTTTCATGCAGATAGCGGTGTATATATTTCCATCTTCAAACAGATAGCGGTGTAGATATTTCCGTGTTCATACAGATAGCGGTGTAGATATTTCCATGTTTATACAGATAGCGGTGAAGGTATATGCATGTTTATACAGATAGCGGTGTGGATATTTCCATGTTCATCCCGAGGGCTGTGTAGATATATCCATGTTCATACACATAGCGGTGTAGATATTTCCATGTTCATACTGATAGCGGTGTAGACATTTCCATGTTCATACAGATAGCGGTGTAGATATTTCCATGTTCATACAGATAGCGGTGCTGATATTTCCATGTTTATACAGGTAGCAGTGTAGATATTTCCATGTTTATACAGATAGCGGTGTAGATATTTCCATGTTTATACAGATAGCAGTGTAGATATCTCCATCTTAATACAGATGGCGGTGTAGATATTTATATGTTCATACAGATGGTGGTGCACATATTTCCATGTTCATACAGATGGCGGTGTAGATATTTCCATGTTCATACAGATAGCGGTGTAGTTATTTCCATGTGTAAAGAGATAGCTGTGTAGATATTTCCATGTATATGCAGATAGCAGTGTAGATATTTCCATTTTCATGCAGATAGCGGTGTAGATATTTCCATGTTCAAACAGATAGCGGTGTAGATATTTCCATGTTCATACAGATAGCGGTGTAGATATTTCCATGTTCATACAGATAGCGGTGTAGATATTTCCATGTTTATACAGATAGGGGTGAAGATCTATGCATGTTTACACAGATAGCAGAGTAGATATTTCCATGTTCATCCAGATGGCTGTGTAGATATTTCCACGTTCATACAGATAGCGGTGTAGATATTTCCATGTTCATACAGATAGCGGTGTAGATATTTCCATGTTCATACAGATAGCGGTGTAGATATTTCCATGTTCATACAGATAGCGGTGTAGATATTTCCATGTTCATACAGATAGCGGTGTAGATATTTCCATGTTCATACAGATAGCGGTGCTGATATTTCAATGTTTATACAGGCAGTGGTGTATATATTTCAATGTTCATACAGATAGCGGAGTAGATATTTCAATGTTCACACAGATAGCGGTTTAGATATTTCTTTCTTAATACATATGGTGGTGTAGATATTTATATGTTCATACAGATGGCGGTGCAGATATTTCCATGTTCATACGGATGGCGGTGTAGATATTTCCATGTTTATAGAGATAGCAGACTTCTTATTTCCATGTGTTAAGAGATAGCTGTGTAGATATTTCCATGTGTATGCAGATAGCTGTGTAGATATTTCCATTTTCATGCAGACAGCGGTGTAGATATTTCCATGTTCAAACAGATAGCGGTGTAGATAATTCCATGTTCATACAGATAGCGGTGTAGATATTTCCATGATCATACAGATAGCGGTGTAGATATTTCCATGTTCATACAGATAGCGGTGTAGATAATTCCATGTTCATACAGATAGCGGTGCTGATATTTCCATGTTTATACAGGTAGTGGTGTAGATATTTCCATGTTTATACAGATAGCGGTGTAGATATTTCCATGTTTATACAGATAGCGGTGTAGATATTTCTATCTTTATAGATATAGCGGTGTAGTTATTTCCATGTGTAAAGAGATAGCAGTGTAGATATTTCCATGTATATGCAGATAGCTTTGTAGATATTTCCATTTTCATGCAGATAGCGGTGTAGATATTTACATGTTCAAACAGATAGCGGTGTAGATATTTCCATGTTCATTCAGATAGCTTTGTAGATATTTCCATGTTCATGCAGATAGCGGTGTAGATATTTCCATGTTCATACAGATAGCGATGTAGATATTTCCATGTTCATACAGATAGCGGTGCTGATATTTCCATGTTTATACAGGTAGCAGTGTAGATATTTCCATGTTTATGCAGATAGCGGTGTAGATATTTCCATGTTTATACAGATAGCGGTGTAGATATTTCCATGTTTATTCAGATAGCGGTGTAGATATCTCCATCTTAATACAAATGGCGGTGTAGATATTTATATGTTCATTCAGATGGCGGTGCAGATATTTCCATGTTCATACAGATGGCGGTGTTGATATTTCCATGTTCATACAGATAGCGGTGTAGTTATTTCCATGTGTAAAGAGATAGCTGTGTAGATATTTCCATGTATATGCAGATAGCTGTGTAGATATTTCCATTTTCATGCAGATAGCGGTGTATATATTTCCATCTTCAAACAGATAGCGGTGTAGATATTACCATGTTCATACAGATAGCGGTGTAGATATTTCCATGTTTATACAGATAGCGGTGAAGGTATATGCATGTTTATACAGATAGCGGTGTGGATATTTCCATGTTCATCCCGAGGGCTGTGTAGATATATCCATGTTCATACACATAGCTGTGTAGATATTTCCATGTTCATACTGATAGCGGTGTAGACATTTCCATGTTCATACAGATAGCGGTGTAGATATTTCCATGTTCATACAGATAGCGGTGCTGATATTTCCATGTTTATACAGGTAGCAGTGTAGATATTTCCATGTTTATACAGATAGCGGTGTAGATATTTCCATGTTTATACAGATAGCAGTGTAGATATCTCCATCTTAATACAGATGGCGGTGTGGATATTTATATGTTCATACAGATGGCGGTGCACATATTTCCATGTTCATATAGATGGCGGTGTAGATATTTCCATGTTCATACAGATAGCGGTGTAGATATTTCCATGTTCATACAGATAGCGGTGCTGCTATTTCCATGTTTATGCAGGTAGCGGGGTAGATATTTCCATGTTTATATAGATAGCGGTGTAGATATTTCCATGTTTATACAGATAGCGGTGTAGATATTTCCATGTTTATACAGATAGCAGTGTAGATATCTCCATCTTAATACAGATGGCGGTGTAGATATTTATATGTTCATACAGATGGCGGTGCACATATTTCCATGTTCATACAGATGGCGGTGTAGATATTTCCATGTTCATTCAGATAGCGGTGTAGTTATTTCCATGTGTAAAGAGATAGCTGTGTAGATATTTCCATGTATATGCAGATAGCAGTGTAGATATTTCCATTTTCATGCAGATAGCGGTGTAGATATTTCCATGTTCAAACAGATAGCGGTGTAGATATTTCCATGTTCATACAGATAGCGGTGTAGATATTTCCATGTTCATACAGATAGCGTTGTAGATATTTCCATGTTTATACAGATAGGGGTGAAGATCTATGCATGTTTACACAGATAGCAGAGTAGATATTTCCATGTTCATCCAGATGGCTGTGTAGATATTTCCACATTCATACAGATAGCGGTGTAGATATTTCCATGTTCATACAGATAGCGGTGTAGATATTTCCATGTTCATACAGAGAGCGGTGTAGATATTTCCATGTTCATACAGATAGCGGTGTAGATATTTCCATGTTCATACAGATAGCGGTGTAGATATTTCCATGTTCATACAGATAGCGGTGCTGATATTTCAATGTTTATACAGGCAGTGGTGTATATATTTCAATGTTCATACAGATAGCGGTGTAGATATTTCAATGTTCACACAGATAGCGGTTTAGATATTTCTTTCTTAATACATATGGTGGTGTAGATATTTATATGTTCATACAGATGGCGGTGCAGATATTTCCATGTTCATACGGATGGCGGTGTAGATATTTCCATGTTTATAGAGATAGTAGACTTCTTATTTCCATGTGTTAAGAGATAGCTGTGTAGATATTTCCATGTGTATGCAGATAGCTGTGTAGATATTTCCATTTTCATGCAGACAGCGGTGTAGATATTTCCATGTTCAAACAGATAGCGGTGTAGATAATTCCATGTTCATACAGATAGCGGTGTAGATATTTCCATGATCATACAGATAGCGGTGTAGATATTTCCATGTTCATACAGATAGCAGTGTAGATAATTCCATGTTCATACAGATAGCGGTGCTGATATTTCCATGTTTATACAGGTAGTGGTGTAGATATTTCCATGTTTATACAGATAGCGGTGTAGATATTTCCATGTTTATACAGATAGCGGTGTAGATATTTCTATCTTTATAGATATAGCGGTGTAGTTATTTCCATGTGTAAAGAGATAGCAGTATAGATATTTCCATGTATATGCAGATAGCTTTGTAGATATTTCCATTTTCATGCAGATAGCGGTGTAGATATTTACATGTTCAAACAGATAGCGGTGTAGATATTTCCATGTTCATTCAGATAGCTTTGTAGATATTTCCATGTTCATGCAGATAGCGGTGTAGATATTTCCATGTTCATACAGATAGCGATGGAGATATTTCCATGTTCATACAGATAGCGGTGCTGATATTTCCATGTTTATACAGGTAGCAGTGTAGATATTTCCATGTTTATGCAGATAGCGGTGTAGATATTTCCATGTTTATACAGATAGCGGTGTAGATATTTCCATGTTTATTCAGATAGCGGTGTAGATATCTCCATCTTAATACAAATGGAGGTGTAGATATTTATATGTTCATTCAGATGGCGGTGCAGATATTTCCATGTTCATACAGATGGCGGTGTTGATACCTCCATGTTCATACAGATAGCGGTGTAGTTATTTCCATGTGTAAAGAGATAGCTGTGTAGATATTTCCATGTATATGCAGATAGCTGTGTAGATATTTCCGTTTTCATGCAGATAGCGGTGTATATATTTCCATCTTCAAAAAGATAGCGGTGTAGATATTTCCATGTTCATACAGATAGCGGTGTAGATATTTCCATGTTTATACAGATAGCGGTGAAGGTATATGCATGTTTATACAGATAGCGGTGTGGATATTTCCATGTTCATCCCGACGGCTGTGTAGATATATCCATGTTCATACACATAGCGGTGTAGATATTTCCATGTTCATACTGATAGCGGTGTAGACATTTCCATGTTCATACAGATAGCGGTGTAGATATTTCCATGTTCATACAGATAGCGGTGCTGATATTTCCATGTTTATACAGGTAGCAGTGTAGATATTTCCATGTTTATAAAGATAGCTGTGTAGATATTTCCATGTTTATACAGATAGCAGTGTAGATATCTCCATCTTAATACAGATGGCGGTGTAGATATTTATATGTTCATACAGATGGCGGTGCACATATTTCCATGTTCATACAGATGGCGGTGTAGATGTTTCCATGTTCATACAGATAGCGGTGTAGATATTTCCATGTTCATACAGATAGCGGTGCTGCTATTTCCATGTTTATGCAGGTAGCGGGGTAGATATTTCCATGTTTATATAGATAGCGGTGTAGATATTTCCATGTTTATACAGATAGCGGTGTAGATATTTCCATGTTTATACAGATAGCAGTGTAGATATCTCCATCTTAATACAGATGGCGGTGTAGATATTTATATGTTCATACAGATGGCGGTGCACATATTTCCATGTTCATACAGATGGCGGTGTAGATATTTCCATGTTCATACAGATAGCGGTGTAGTTATTTCCATGTGTAAAGAGATAGCTGTGTAGATATTTCCATGTATATGCAGATAGCAGTGTAGATATTTCCATTTTCATGCAGATAGCGGTGTAGATATTTCCATGTTCAAACAGATAGCGGTGTAGATATTTCCATGTTCATACAGATAGCGGTGTAGATATTTCCATGTTCATACAGATAGCGGTGTAGATATTTCCATGTTTATACAGATAGGGGTGAAGATCTATGCATGTTTACACAGATAGCAGAGTAGATATTTCCATGTTCATCCAGATGGCTGTGTAGATATTTCCACGTTCATACAGATAGCGGTGTAGATATTTCCATGTTCATACAGATAGCGGTGTAGATATTTCCATGTTCATACAGAGAGCGGTGTAGATATTTCCATGTTCATACAGATAGCGGTGTAGATATTTCCATGTTCATACAGATAGCGGTGTAGATATTTCCATGTTCATACAGATAGCGGTGCTGATATTTCAATGTTTATACAGGCAGTGGTGTATATATTTCAATGTTCATACAGATAGCGGTGTAGATATTTCAATGTTCACACAGATAGCGGTTTAGATATTTCTTTCTTAATACATATGGTGGTGTAGATATTTATATGTTCATACAGATGGCGGTGCAGATATTTCCATGTTCATACGGATGGCGGTGCAGATATTTCCATGTTTATAGAGATAGCAGACTTCTTATTTCCATGTGTTAAGAGATAGCTGTGTAGATATTTCCATGTGTATGCAGATAGCTGTGTAGATATTTCCATTTTCATGCAGACAGCGGTGTAGATATTTCCATGTTCAAACAGATAGCGGTGTAGATAATTCCATGTTCATACAGATAGCGGTGTAGATATTTCCATGATCATACAGATAGCGGTGTAGATATTTCCATGTTCATACAGATAGCAGTGTAGATAATTCCATGTTCATACAGATAGCGGTGCTGATATTTCCATGTTTATACAGGTAGTGGTGTAGATATTTCCATGTTTATACAGATAGCGGTGTAGATATTTCCATGTTTATACAGATAGCGGTGTAGATATTTCTATCTTTATAGATATAGCGGTGTAGTTATTTCCATGTGTAAAGAGATAGCAGTATAGATATTTCCATGAATATGCAGATAGCTTTGTAGATATTTCCATTTTCATGCAGATAGCGGTGTAGATATTTACATGTTCAAACAGATAGCGGTGTAGATATTTCCATGTTCATTCAGATAGCTTTGTAGATATTTCCATGTTCATGCAGATAGCGGTGTAGATATTTCCGTGTTCATACAGATAGCGATGTAGATATTTCCATGTTCATACAGATAGCGGTGCTGATATTTCCATGTTGATACAGGTAGCAGTGTAGATATTTCCATGTTTATGCAGATAGCGGTGTAGATATTTCCATGTTTATACAGATAGCGGTGCTGATATTTCCATGGTTATACAGGTAGCAGTGTAGATATTTCCATGTTTATACAGATAGCGGTGTAGATATTTCCATGTTTATACAGATAGCAGTGTAGATATCTCCATCTTAATACAGATGGCGGTGTAGATATTTATATGTTCATACATATGGCGGTGCACATATTTCCATGTTCATACAGATGGCGGTGTAGATATTTCCATGTTCATACAGATAGCGGTGTAGATATTTCCATGTTCATACAGATAGCGGTGCTGCTATTTCCATGTTTATGCAGGTAGCGGGGTAGATATTTCCATGTTTATATAGATAGCGGTGTAGATATTTCCATGTTTATACAGATAGCGGTGTAGATATTTCCATGTTTATACAGATAGCAGTGTAGATATCTCCATCTTAATACAGATGGCGGTGTAGATATTTATATGTTCATACAGATGGCGGTGCACATATTTCCATGTTCATACAGATGGCGGTGTAGATATTTCCATGTTCATACAGATAGCGGTGTAGTTATTTCCATGTGTAAAGAGATAGCTGTGTAGATATTTCCATGTATATGCAGATAGCAGTGTAGATATTTCCATTTTCATGCAGATAGCGGTGTAGATATTTCCATGTTCATACAGATAGCGGTGTAGATATTTCCATGTTCATACAGATAGCGGTGTAGATATTTCCATGTTCATACAGATAGCGGTGTAGATATTTCCATGTTTATACAGATGGGGTGAAGATCTATGCATGTTTACACAGATAGCAGAGTAGATATTTCCATGTTCATCCAGATGGCTGTGTAGATATTTCCACGTTCATACAGATAGCGGTGTAGATATTTCCATGTTCATACAGATAGCGGTGTAGATAGTTCCATGTTCATACAGATAGCGGTGTAGATATTTCCATGTTCATACAGATAGCGGTGTAGATATTTCCATGTTCATACAGATAGCGGTGTAGATATTTCCATGTTCATACAGATAGCGGTGCTGATATTTCAATGTTTATACAGGCAGTGGTGTATATATTTCAATGTTCATACAGATAGCGGTGTAGATATTTCAATGTTCACACAGATAGCGGTTTAGATATTTCTTTCTTAATACATATGGTGGTGTAGATATTTATATGTTCATACAGATGGCGGTGCAGATATTTCCATGTTCATACGGATGGCGGTGTAGATATTTCCATGTTTATAGAGATAGCAGACTTCTTATTTCCATGTGTTAAGAGATAGCTGTGTAGATATTTCCATGTGTATGCAGATAGCTGTGTAGATATTTCCATTTTCATGCAGACAGCGGTGTAGATATTTCCATGTTCAAACAGATAGCGGTGTAGATAATTCCATGTTCATACAGATAGCGGTGTAGATATTTCCATGATCATACAGATAGCGGTGTAGATATTTCCATGTTCATACAGATAGCAGTGTAGATAATTCCATGTTCATACAGATAGCGGTGCTGATATTTCCATGTTTATACAGGTAGTGGTGTAGATATTTCCATGTTTATACAGATAGCGGTGTAGATATTTCCACGTTTATACAGATAGCGGTGTAGATATTTCTATCTTTATAGATATAGCGGTGTAGTTATTTCCATGTGTAAAGAGATAGCAGTGTAGATATTTCCATGTATATGCAGATAGCTTTGTAGATATTTCCATTTTCATGCAGATAGCGGTGTAGATATTTACATGTTCAAACAGATAGCGGTGTAGATATTTCCATGTTCATTCAGATAGCTTTGTAGATATTTCCATGTTCATGCAGATAGCGGTGTAGATATTTCCATGTTCATACAGATAGCGATGTAGATATTTCCATGTTCATACAGATAGCGGTGCTGATATTTCCATGTTTATACAGGTAGCAGTGTAGATATTTCCATGTTTATGCAGATAGCGGTGTAGATATTTCCATGTTTATACAGATAGCGGTGTAGATATTTCCATGTTTATTCAGATAGCGGTGTAGATATCTCCATCTTAATACAAATGGCGGTGTAGATATTTATATGTTCATTCAGATGGCGGTGCAGATATTTCCATGTTCATACGGATGGCGGTGTAGATATTTCCATGTTTATAGAGATAGCAGACTTCTTATTTCCATGTGTTAAGAGATAGCTGTGTAGATATTTCCATGTGTATGCAGATAGCTGTGTAGATATTTCCATTTTCATGCAGACAGCGGTGTAGATATTTCCATGTTCAAACAGATAGCGGTGTAGATAATTCCATGTTCATACAGATAGCGGTGTAGATATTTCCATGATCATACAGATAGCGGTGTAGATATTTCCATGTTCATACAGATAGCAGTGTAGATAATTCCATGTTCATACATATAGCGGTGCTGATATTTCCATGTTTATAAAGGTAGTGGTGTAGATATTTCCATGTTTATACAGATAGCGGTGTAGATATTTCCATGTTTATACAGATAGCGGTGTAGATATTTCTATCTTTATAGATATAGCGGTGTAGTTATTTCCATGTGTAAAGAGAAAGCAGTATAGATATTTCCATGAATATGCAGATAGCTTTGTAGATATTTCCATTTTCATGCAGATAGCCGTGTAGATATTTACATGTTCAAACAGATAGCGGTGTAGATATTTCCATGTTCATTCAGATAGCTTTGTAGATACTTCCATGTTCATGCAGATAGCGGTGTAGATATTTCCGTGTTCATACAGATAGCGATGTAGATATTTCCATGTTCATACAGATAGCGGTGCTGATATTTCCATGTTTATACAGGTAGCAGTGTAGATATTTCCATGTTTATGCAGATAGCGGTGTAGATATTTCCATGTTTATACAGATAGCGGTGCTGATATTTCCATGGTTATACAGGTAGCAGTGTAGATATTTCCATGTTTATACAGATAGCGGTGTAGATATTTCCATGTTTATACAGATAGCAGTGTAGATATCTCCATCTTAATACAGATGGCGGTGTAGACATTTATATGTTCATACAGATGGCGGTGCACATATTTCCATGTTCATACAGATGGCGGTGTAGATATTTCCATGTTCATACAGATAGCGGTGTAGATATTTCCATGTTCATACAGATAGCGGTGCTGCTATTTCCATGTTTATGCAGGTAGCGGGGTAGATATTTCCATGTTTATATAGATAGCGGTGTAGATATTTCCATGTTTATACAGATAGCGGTGTAGATATTTCCATGTTTATACAGATAGCAGTGTAGATATCTCCATCGTAATACAGATGGCGGTGTAGATATTTATATGTTCATACAGATGGCGGTGCACATATTTCCATGTTCATACAGATGGCGGTGTAGATATTTCCATGTTCATACAGATAGCGGTGTAGTTATTTCCATGTGTAAAGAGATAGCTGTGTAGATATTTCCATGTATATGCAGATAGCAGTGTAGATATTTCCATTTTCATGCA
Organism: Gorilla gorilla gorilla; assembly: GCF_029281585.2. Taxonomy (NCBI): domain Eukaryota; kingdom Metazoa; phylum Chordata; class Mammalia; order Primates; family Hominidae; genus Gorilla; species Gorilla gorilla. The sequence continues at coordinate 142,282,421 of NC_073236.2, forward strand.
GATAGCGGTGTAGATATTTCCATGTTCAAACAGATAGCGGTGTAGATATTTCCATGTTCATACAGATAGCGGTGTAGATATTTCCATGTTCATACAGATAGCGGTGTAGATATTTCCATGTTTATACAGATAGGGGTGAAGATCTATGCATGTTTACACAGATAGCAGAGTAGATATTTCCATGTTCATCCAGATGGCTGTGTAGATATTTCCACGTTCATACAGATAGCGGTGTAGATATTTCCATGTTCATACAGATAGCGGTGTAGATAGTTCCATGTTCATACAGATAGCGGTGTAGATATTTCCATGTTCATACAGATAGCGGTGTAGATATTTCCATGTTCATACAGATAGCGGTGTAGATATTTCCATGTTCATACAGATAGCGGTGATGATATTTCAATGTTTATACAGGCAGTGGTGTATATATTTCAATGTTCATACAGATAGCGGAGTAGATATTTCAATGTTCACACAGATAGCGGTTTAGATATTTCTTTCTTAATACATATGGTGGTGTAGATATTTATATGTTCATACAGATGGCGGTGCAGATATTTCCATGTTCATACGGATGGCGGTGTAGATATTTCCATGTTTATAGAGATAGCAGACTTCTTATTTCCATGTGTTAAGAGATAGCTGTGTAGATATTTCCATGTGTATGCAGATAGCTGTGTAGATATTTCCATTTTCATGCAGACAGCGGTGTAGATATTTCCATGTTCAAACAGATAGCGGTGTAGATAATTCCATGTTCATACAGATAGCGGTGTAGATATTTCCATGATCATACAGATAGCGGTGTAGATATTTCAATGTTCATACAGATAGCAGTGTAGATAATTCCATGTTCATACAGATAGCGGTGCTGATATTTCCATGTTTATACAGGTAGTGGTGTAGATATTTCCATGTTTATACAGATAGCGGTGTAGATATTTCCATGTTTATACAGATAGCGGTGTAGATATTTCTATCTTTATAGATATAGCGGTGTAGTTATTTCCATGTGTAAAGAGATAGCAGTGTAGATATTTCCATGTATATGCAGATAGCTTTGTAGATATTTCCATTTTCATGCAGATAGCGGTGTAGATATTTACATGTTCAAACAGATAGCGGTGTAGATATTTCCATGTTCATTCAGATAGCTTTGTAGATATTTACATGTTCATGCAGATAGCGGTGTAGATATTTCCATGTTCATACAGATAGCGATGTAGATATTTCCATGTTCATACAGATAGCGGTGCTGATATTTCCATGTTTATACAGGTAGCAGTGTAGATATTTCCATGTTTATGCAGATAGCGGTGTAGATATTTCCATGTTTATACAGATAGCGGTGTAGATATTTCCATGTTTATTCAGATAGCGGTGTAGATATCTCCATCTTAATACAAATGGCGGTGTAGATATTTATATGTTCATTCAGATGGCGGTGCAGATATTTCCATGTTCATACAGATGGCGGTGTTGATATTTCCATGTTCATACAGATAGCGGTGTAGTTATTTCCATGTGTAAAGAGATAGCTGTGTAGATATTTCCATGTATATGCAGATAGCTGTGTAGATATTTCCATTTTCATGCAGATAGCGGTGTATATATTTCCATCTTCAAACAGATAGCAGTGTAGATATTTCCATGTTCATACAGATAGCGGTGTAGATATTTCCATGTTTATACAGATAGCGGTGAAGGTATATGCATGTTTATACAGATAGCGGTGTGGATATTTCCATGTTCATCCCGAGGGCTGTGTAGATATATCCATGTTCATACACATAGCTGTGTAGATATTTCCATGTTCATACTGATAGCGGTGTAGACATTTCCATGTTCATATAGATAGCGGTGTAGATATTTCCATGTTCATACAGATAGCGGTGCTGATATTTCCATGTTTATACAGGTAGCAGTGTAGATATTTCCATGTTTATACAGATAGCGGTGTAGATATTTCCATGTTTATACAGATAGCAGTGTAGATATCTCCATCTTAATACAGATGGCGGTGTAGATATTTATATGTTCATACAGATGGCGGTGCACATATTTCCATGTTCATACAGATGGCGGTGTAGATATTTCCATGTTCATACAGATAGCGGTGTAGCTATTTCCATGTTCATACAGATAGCGGTGCTGCTATTTCCATGTTTATGCAGGTAGCGGGGTAGATATTTCCATGTTTATATAGATAGCGGTGTAGATATTTCCATGTTTATACAGATAGCGGTGTAGATATTTCCATGTTTATACAGATAGCAGTGTAGATATCTCCATCTTAATACAGATGGTGGTGTAGATATTTATATGTTCATACAGATGGCGGTGCACATATTTCCATGTTCATACAGATGGCGGTGTAGATATTTCCATGTTCATACAGATAGCGGTGTAGTTATTTCCATGTGTAAAGAGATAGCTGTGTAGATATTTCCATGTATATGCAGATAGCAGTGTAGATATTTCCATTTTCATGCAGATAGCGGTGTAGATATTTCCATGTTCAAACAGATAGCGGTGTAGATATTTCCATGTTCATACAGATAGCGGTGTAGATATTTCCATGTTCATACAGATAGCGTTGTAGGTATTTCCATGTTTATACAGATAGGGGTGAAGATCTATGCATGTTTACACAGATAGCAGAGTAGATATTTCCATGTTCATCCAGATGGCTGTGTAGATATTTCCACATTCATACAGATAGCGGTGTAGATATTTCCATGTTCATACAGATAGCGGTGTAGATATTTACATGTTCATACAGAGAGCGGTGCAGATATTTCCATGTTCATACAGATAGCGGTGTAGATATTTCCATGTTCATACAGATAGCGGTGTAGATATTTCCATGTTCATACAGATAGCGGTGCTGATATTTCAATGTTTATACAGGCAGTGGTGTATATATTTCAATGTTCATACAGATAGCGGTGTAGATATTTCAATGTTCACACAGATAGCGGTTTAGATATTTCTTTCTTAATACATATGGTGGTGTAGATATTTATATGTTCATACAGATGGCGGTGCAGATATTTCCATGTTCATACGGATGGCGGTGTAGATATTTCCATGTTTATAGAGATAGCAGACTTCTTATTTCCATGTGTTAAGAGATAGCTGTGTAGATATTTCCATGTGTATGCAGATAGCTGTGTAGATATTTCCATTTTCATGCAGACAGCGGTGTAGATATTTCCATGTTCAAACAGATAGCAGTGTAGATAATTCCATGTTCATACAGATAGCGGTGTAGATATTTCCATGATCATACAGATAGCGGTGTAGATATTTCCATGTTCATACAGATAGCAGTGTAGATAATTCCATGTTCATACAGATAGCGGTGCTGATATTTCCATGTTTATACAGGTAGTGGTGTAGATATTTCCATGTTTATACAGATAGCGGTGTAGATATTTCCATGTTTATACAGATAGTGGTGTAGATATTTCTATCTTTATAGATATAGCGGTGTAGTTATTTCCATGTGTAAAGAGATAGCAGTATAGATATTTCCATGTATATGCAGATAGCTTTGTAGATATTTCCATTTTCATGCAGATAGCGGTGTAGATATTTACATGTTCAAACAGATAGCAGTGTAGATATTTCCATGTTCATTCAGATAGCTTTGTAGATATTTCCATGTTCATGCAGATAGCGGTGTAGATATTTCCATGTTCATACAGATAGCGATGTAGATATTTCCATGTTCATACAGATAGCGGTGCTGATATTTCCATGTTTATACAGGTAGCAGTGTAGATATTTCCATGTTTATGCAGATAGCGGTGTAGATATTTCCATGTTTATACAGATAGCGGTGTAGATATTTCCATGTTTATTCACATAGCGGTGTAGATATCTCCATCTTAATACAAATGGCGGTGTAGATATTTATATGTTCATTCAGATGGCGGTGCAGGTATTTCCATGTTCATACAGATGGCGGTGTTGATATTTCCATGTTCATACAGATAGCGGTGTAGTTATTTCCATGTGTAAAGAGATAGCTGTGTAGATATTTCCATGTATATGCAGATAGCTGTGTAGATATTTCCATTTTCATGCAGATAGCGGTGTATATATTTCCATCTTCAAACAGATAGCGGTGTAGATATTTCCGTGTTCATACAGATAGCGGTGTAGATATTTCCATGTTTATACAGATAGCGGTGAAGGTATATGCATGTTTATACAGATAGCGGTGTGGATATTTCCATGTTCATCCCGAGGGCTGTGTAGATATATCCATGTTCATACACATAGCGGTGTAGATATTTCCATGTTCATACTGATAGCGGTGTAGACATTTCCATGTTCATACAGATAGCGGTGTAGATATTTCCATGTTCATACAGATAGCGGTGCTGATATTTCCATGTTTATACAGGTAGCAGTGTAGATATTTCCATGTTTATACAGATAGCGGTGTAGATATTTCCATGTTTATACAGATAGCAGTGTAGATATCTCCATCTTAATACAGATGGCGGTGTAGATATTTATATGTTCATACAGATGGCGGTGCACATATTTCCATGTTCATACAGATGGCCGTGTAGATATTTCCATGTTCATACAGATAGCGGTGTAGATATTTCCATGTTCATACAGATAGCGGTGCTGCTATTTCCATGTTTATGCAGGTAGCGGGGTAGATATTTCCATGTTTATATAGATAGCGGTGTAGATATTTCCATGTTTATACAGATAGCGGTGTAGATATTTCCATGTTTATACAGATAGCAGTGTAGATATCTCCATCTTAATACAGATGGCGGTGTAGATATTTATATGTTCATACAGATGGCGGTGCACATATTTCCATGTTCATACAGATGGCGGTGTAGATATTTCCATGTTCATACAGATAGCGGTGTAGTTATTTCCATGTGTAAAGAGATAGCTGTGTAGATATTTCCATGTATATGCAGATAGCAGTGTAGATATTTCCATTTTCATGCAGATAGCGGTGTAGATATTTCCATGTTCAAACAGATAGCGGTGTAGATATTTCCATGTTCATACAGATAGCGGTGTAGATATTTCCATGTTCATACAGATAGCGTTGTAGATATTTCCATGTTTATACAGATAGGGGTGAAGATCTATGCATGTTTACACAGATAGCAGAGTAGATATTTCCATGTTCATCCAGATGGCTGTGTAGATATTTCCACGTTCATACAGATAGCGGTGTAGATATTTCCATGTTCTTACAGATAGCGGTGTAGATATTTCCATGTTCATACAGATAGCGGTGTAGATATTTCCATGATCATACAGATAGCGGTGTAGATATTTCCATGTTCATACAGATAGCAGTGTAGATAATTCCATGTTCATACAGATAGCGGTGCTGATATTTCCATGTTTATACAGGTAGTGGTGTAGATATTTCCATGTTTATACAGATAGCGGTGTAGATATTTCCATGTTTATACAGATAGCGGTGTAGATATTTCTATCTTTATAGATATAGCGGTGTAGTTATTTCCATGTGTAAAGAGATAGCAGTGTAGATATTTCCATGTATATGCAGATAGCTTTGTAGATATTTCCATTTTCATGCAGATAGCGGTGTAGATATTTACATGTTCAAACAGATAGAGGTGTAGATATTTCCATGTTCATTCAGATAGCTTTGTAGATATTTCCATGTTCATGCAGATAGCGGTGTAGATATTTCCATGTTCATACAGATAGCGATGGAGATATTTCCATGTTCATACAGATAGCGGTGCTGATATTTCCATGTTTATACAGGTAGCAGTGTAGATATTTCCATGTTTATGCAGATAGCGGTGTAGATATTTCCATGTTTATACAGATAGCGGTGTAGATATTTCCATGTTTTTTCAGATAGCGGTGTAGATATCTCCATCTTAATACAAATAGCGGTGTAGATATTTATATGTTCATTCAGATGGCGGTGCAGATATTTCCATGTTCATACAGATGGCGGTGTTGATATCTCCATGTTCATACAGATAGCGGTGTAGTTATTTCCATGTGTAAAGAGATAGCTGTGTAGATATTTCCATGTATATGCAGATAGCTGTGTAGATATTTCCGTTTTCATGCAGATAGCGGTGTATATATTTCCATCTTCAAAAAGATAGCGGTGTAGATATTTCCATGTTCATACAGATAGCGGTGTAGATATTTCCATGTTTATACAGATAACGGTGAAGGGATATGCATGTTTATACAGATAGCGGTGTGGACATTTCCATGTTCATCCCGACGGCTGTGTAGATATATCCATGTTCATACACATAGCGGTGTAGATATTTCCATGTTCATACTGATAGCGGTGTAGACATTTCCATGTTCATACAGATAGCGGTGTAGATATTTCCATGTTTATACAGATAGCGGTGTAGATATTTCCATGTTTATACAGATAGCAGTGTAGATATCTCCATCTTAATACAGATGGCGGTGTAGATATTTATATGTTCATACAGATGGCGGTTCACATATTTCCATGTTCATACAGATGGCGGTGTAGATATTTCCATGTTCATACAGATAGCGGTGTAGATATTTCCATGTTCATACAGATAGCGGTGCTGCTATTTCCATGTTTATGCAGGTAGCGGGGTAGATATTTCCATGTTTATATAGATAGCGGTGTAGATATTTCCATGTTTATACAGATAGCGGTGTAGATATTTCCATGTTTATACAGATAGCAGTGTAGATATCTCCATCTTAATACAGATGGCGGTGTAGATATTTATATGTTCATACAGATGGCTGTGCACATATTTCCATGTTCATACAGATGGCGGTGTAGATATTTCCATGTTCATACAGATATCGGTGTAGTTATTTCCATGTGTAAAGAGATAGCTGTGTAGATATTTCCATGTATATGCAGATAGCAGTGTAGATATTTCCATTTTCATGCAGATAGCGGTGTAGATATTTCCATGTTCAAACAGATAGCGGTGTAGATATTTCCATATTCATACAGATAGCGGTGTAGATATTTCCATGTTCATACAGATAGCGGTGTAGATATTTCCATGTTTATACAGATAGGGGTGAAGATCTATGCATGTTTACACAGATAGCAGAGTAGATATTTCCATGTTCATCCAGATGGCTGTGTAGATATTTCCACGTTCATACAGATAGCGGTGTAGATATTTCCATGTTCATACAGATAGCGGTGTAGATATTTCCATGTTCATACAGAGAGCGGTGTAGATATTTCCATGTTCATACAGATAGCGGTGTAGATATTTCCATGTTCATACAGATAGCTGTGTAGATATTTCCATGTTCATACAGATAGCGGTGCTGATATTTCAATGTTTATACAGGCAGTGGTGTATATATTTCAATGTTCATACAGATAGCGGTGTAGATATTTCAATGTTCACACAGATAGCGGTTTAGATATTTCTTTCTTTATACATATGGTGTTGTAGATATTTATATGTTCATACAGATGGCGGTGCAGATATTTCCATGTTCATACGGATGGCGGTGTAGATATTTCCATGTTTATAGAGATAGCAGACTTCTTATTTCCATGTGTTAAGAGATAGCTGTGTAGATATTTCCATGTGTATGCAGATAGCTGTGTAGATATTTCCATTTTCATGCAGACAGCGGTGTAGATATTTCCATGTTCAAACAGATAGCGGTGTAGATAATTCCATGTTCATACAGATAGCGGTGTAGATATTTCCATGATCATACAGATAGCGGTGTAGATATTTCCATGTTCATACAGATAGCAGTGTAGATAATTCCATGTTCATACAGATAGCGGTGCTGATATTTCCATGTTTATACAGGTAGTGGTGTAGATATTTCCATGTTTATACAGATAGCGGTGCAGATATTTCCATGTTTATACAGATAGCGGTGTAGATATTTCTATCTTTATAGATATAGCGGTGTAGTTATTTCCATGTGTAAAGAGATAGCAGTATAGATATTTCCATGAATATGCAGATAGCTTTGTAGATATTTCCATTTTCATGCAGATAGCGGTGTAGATATTTACATGTTCAAACAGATAGCGGTGTAGATATTTCCATGTTCATTCAGATAGCTTTGTAGATATTTCCATGTTCATGCAGATAGCGGTGTAGATATTTCCGTGTTCATACAGATAGCGATGTAGATATTTCCATGTTCATACAGATAGCGGTGCTGATATTTCCATGTTTATACAGGTAGCAGTGTAGATATTTCCATGTTTATGCAGATAGCGGTGTAGATATTTCCATGTTTATACAGATAGCGGTGCTGATATTTCCATGGTTATACAGGTAGCAGTGTAGATATTTCCATGTTTATGCAGATAGCGGTGTAGATATTTCCATGTTTATACAGATAGCGGTGCTGATATTTCCATGTTTATACAGGTAGCAGTGTAGATATTTCCATGTTTATGCAGATAGCGGTGTAGATATTTCCAAGTTTATACAGATAGCGGTGTAGATATTTCCATGTTTATTCAGATAGCGGTGTAGATATCTCCATCTTAATACAAATGGCGGTGTAGATATTTATATGTTCATTCAGATGGCGGTGCAGATATTTCCATGTTCATACAGATGGCGGTGTTGATATTTCCATGTTCATACAGATAACGGTGTAGTTATTTCCATGTGTAAAGAGATAGCTGTGTAGATATTTCCATGTATATGCAGATAGCTGTGTAGATATTTCCATTTTCATGCAGATAGCGGTGTATATATTTCCATCTTCAAACAGATAGCGGTGTAGATATTTCCATGTTCATACAGATAGCGGTGTAGATATTTCCATGTTTATACAGATAGCGGTGAAGGTATATGCATGTTTATACAGATAGCGGTGTGGATATTTCCATGTTCATCCCGAGGGCTGTGTAGATATATCCATGTTCATACACATAGCGGTGTAGATATTTCCATGTTCATACTGATAGCGGTGTAGACATTTCCATGTTCATACAGATAGCGGTGTAGATATTTCCATGTTCATACAGATAGCGGTGCTGATATTTCCATGTTTATACAGGTAGCAGTGTAGATATTTCCATGTTTATACAGATAGCGGTGTAGATATTTCCATGTTTATGCAGATAGCAGTGTAGATATCTCCATCTTAATACAGATGGCGGTGTAGATATTTATATGTTCATACAGATGGCGGTGCACATATTTCCATGTTCATACAGATGGCGGTGTAGATATTTCCATGTTCATACAGATAGCGGTGTAGATATTTCCATGTTCATACAGATAGCGGTGTAGATATTTCCATGTTTATACTGTTAGGGGTGAAGATCTATGCATGTTTACACAGATAGCAGAGTAGATATTTCCATGTTCATCCAGATGGCTGTGTAGATATTTCCACGTTCATACAGATAGCGGTGTAGATATTTCCATGTTCATACAGATAGCGGTGTAGATAGTTCCATGTTCATACAGAGAGCTGTGTAGATATTTCCATGTTCATACAGATAGCGGTGTAGATATTTCCATGTTTATACAGTTAGGGGTGAAGATCTATGCATGTTTACACAGATAGCAGAGTAGATATTTCCATGTTCATCCAGATGGCTGTGTAGATATTTCCACGTTCATACAGATAGCGGTGTAGATATTTCCATGTTCATACAGATAGCGGTGTAGATAGTTCCATGTTCATACAGAGAGCGGTGTAGATATTTCCATGTTCATACAGATAGCGGTGTAGATATTTCCATGTTCATACAGATAGCGGTGTAGATATTTCCATGTTCATACAGATAGCGGTGCTGATATTTCAATGTTTATACAGGCAGTGGTGTATATATTTCAATGTTCATACAGATAGCGGAGTAGATATTTCAATGTTCACACAGATAGCGGTTTAGATATTTCTTTCTTAATACATATGGTGGTGTAGATATTTATATGTTCATACAGATGGCGGTGCAGATATTTCCATGTTCATACGGATGGCGGTGTAGATATTTCCATGTTTATAGAGATAGCAGACTTCTTATTTCCATGTGTTAAGAGATAGCTCTGTAGATATTTCCATGTGTATGCAGATAGCTGTGTAGATATTTCCATTTTCATGCAGACAGCGGTGTAGATATTTCCAAGTTCAAACAGATAGCGGTGTAGATAATTCCATGTTCATACAGATAGCGGTGTAGATATTTCCATGTTCATACAGATAGCAGTGTAGATAATTCCATGTTCATAGAGATAGCGGTGCTGATATTTCCATGTTTATACAGGTAGTGGTGTAGATATTTCCATGTTTATACAGATAGCGGTGTAGATATTTCCATGTTTATACAGATAGCGGTGTAGATATTTCTATCTTTATAGATATAGCGGTGTAGTTATTTCCATGTGTAAAGAGATAGCAGTGTAGATATTTCCATGTATATGCAGATAGCTTTGTAGATATTTCCATTTTCATGCAGATAGCGGTGTAGATATTTACATGTTCAAACAGATAGCGGTGTAGATATTTCCATGTTCATTCAGATAGCTTTGTAGATATTTCCATGTTCATGCAGATAGCGGTGTAGATATTTCCATGTTAATACAGATAGCGATGTAGATATTTCCATGTTCATAGAGATAGCGGTGCTGATATTTCCATGTTTATACAGATAGCGGTGTAGATATTTCCATGTTTATACAGATAGCGGTGTAGATATTTCCATGTTTATTCAGATAGGGGTGTAGATATCTCCATCTTAATACAAATGGCGGTGTAGATATTTATATGTTCATTCAGGTGGCGGTGCAGATATTTCCATGTTCATACAGATGGCGGTGTTGATATTTCCATGTTCATACAGATAGCGGTGTAGTTATTTCCATGTGTAAAGAGATAGCTGTGTAGATATTTCCATGTATATGCAGATAGCTGTGTAGATATTTCCAATTTCATGCAGATAGCGGTGTATATATTTCCATCTTCAAACAGATAGCGGTGTAGATATTTCCATGTTCATACAGATAGCGGTGTAGATATTTCCATGTTTATACAGATAGCGGTGAAGGTATATGCATGTTTATACAGATAGCGGTGTGGATATTTCCATGTTCATCCCGAGGGCTGTGTAGATATATCCATGTTCATACACATAGCGGTGTAGATATTTCCATGTTCATACTGATAGCGGTGTAGACATTTCCATGTTCATACAGATAGCGGTGTAGATATTTCCATGTTCATACAGATAGCGGTGCTGATATTTCCATGCTTATACAGGTAGCAGTGTAGATATTTCCATGTTTATACAGATAGCGGTGTAGATATTTCCATGTTTATACAGATAGCAGTGTAGATATCTCCATCTTAATACAGATGGCGGTGTAGATATTTATATGTTCATACAGATGGCGGTGCACATATTTCCATGTTCATACAGATGGCGGTGAAGATATTTCCATGTTCATACAGATAGCGGTGTAGATATTTCCATGTTCATACAGATAGCGGTGCTGCTATTTCCATGTTTATGCAGGTAGCGGGGTAGATATTTCCATGTTTATATAGATAGCGGTGTAGATATTTCCATGTTTATACAGATAGCGGTGTAGATATTTCCATGTTTATACAGATAGCAGTGTAGATATCTCCATCTTAATACAGATGGCGGTGTAGATATTTATATGTTCATACAGATGGCGGTGCACATATTTCCATGTTCATACAGATGGCGGTGTAGATATGTCCATGTTCATACAGATAGCGGTGTAGTTATATCCATGTGTAAAGAGATAGCTGTGTAGATATTTCCATGTATATGCAGATAGCAGTGTAGATATTTCCATTTTCATGCAGATAGCGGTGTAGATATTTCCATGTTCAAACAGATAGCGGTGTAGATATTTCCATGTTCATACAGATAGCGGTGTAGATATTTCCATGTTTATACAGATAGGGGTGAAGATCTATGCATGTTTACACAGATAGCAGAGTAGATATTTCCATGTTCATCCAGATGGCTGTGTAGATATTTCCATGTTCATACAGATAGCGGTGTAGATATTTCCATGTTCATACAGATAGCGGTGTAGATATTTCCATGTTCATACAGATAGCGGTGTAGATATTTCCATGTTCATACAGATAGCGGTGTAGATATTTCCATGTTCATACAGATAGCGGTGTAGATATTTCCATGTTCATACAGATAGCGGTGCTGATATTTCAATGTTTATACAGGCAGTGGTGTATATATTTCAATGTTCATACAGATAGCGGTGTAGATATTTCAATGTTCACACAGATAGCGGTTTAGATATTTCTTTCTTAATACATATGGTGGTGTAGATATTTATATGTTCATACAGATGGCGGTGCAGATATTTCCATGTTCATACAGATGGCGGTGTAGATATTTCCATGTTTATAGAGATAGCAGACTTCTTATTTCCATGTGTTAAGAGATAGCTGTGTAGATATTTCCATGTGTATGCAGATAGCTGTGTAGATATTTCCATTTTCATGCAGACAGCGGTGTAGATATTTCCATGTTCAAACAGATAGCGGTGTAGATAATTCCATGTTCATACAGATAGCGGTGTAGATATTTCCATGATCATACAGATAGCGGTGTAGATATTTCCATGTTAATACAGATAGCAGTGTAGATAATTCCATGTTCATACAGATAGCGGTGCTGATATTTCCATGTTTATACAGGTAGTGGTGTAGATATTTCCATGTTTATACAGATAGCGGTGTAGATATTTCCATGTTTATACAGATAGCGGTGTAGATATTTCCAAGTTTATACAGATAGCGGTGTAGATATCTCCATCTTAATACAAATGGCGGTGTAGATATTTATATGTTTATACAGATGGCGGAGCAGATATTTCCATGTTCATTCAGATGGCGGTGTAGATATTTCCGTGTTTATAGAGATAGCGGTGTAGTTATTTCCATGTGTAAAGAGATAGCTTTGTAGATATTTCCATGTATATGCAGATAGCTGTGTAGATATTTCTATTTTCATGCAGATAGCTGTTTATATATTTCCATGTTCGTACAGATAGCGGTGTAGATATTTCCATATTCGCACAGATAGCGGTGTAGTTATTTCCATGTTCATACAGATAGCTGTGTAGATATTTCCATGTTCATACAGATAGCAGTGCTGATATTTCCATGTTTATACAGGGAGCGGTGTAGATATTTCCATGTTCATACAGACAGCGGTGTAGATATTTCCATGTTTATACAGATAGCATTGTAGATATATCCATGTTTATACAGATAGCGGTGTAGATATCTCCTTCTTAGTACAGATGGCGGTGTAGATATTTATATGTTCATACAGATGGCGGTGCGGATATTTCCATGTTCATACAGATGGCGGTGTAGATATTTCCATGTTTATAGAGATAGCGGTGTAGTTATTTCCTTGTGTAAAGAGATACCTGTGTAGATATTTCCATGTATATGCAGATAGCTGTGTAGATATTTCCATTTTCACGCTGACAGCGGTGTAGATATTTCCATGTTCAAACAGATAGCGGTGTAGATATTTCCATGTTCATACAGATAGCGGTGTAGATATTTCCATGTTCATACAGATAGCGGTGTAGATATTTCCATGTTCATACAGATAGCGGTGTAGATATTTCCATGTTCATACAGATAGTGGTGCTGATATTTCCATGTTTATACAGGTAGTGGTGTAGATATTTCCATGTTTATACAGATAGCGGTGTAGATATTTCCATGTTTTCACAGATAGTAGTGTAGATATCTCCATCTTAATACAGATGGCGGTGTAGATATTTATATGTTCATACAGATGGCGGTGCACATATTTCCATGTTCATACAGATGGCGGTGTATATATTTCAATGTTCATACAGATAGCGGTGTAGTTATTTCCATGTGTAAAGAGATAGCTGTGTAGTTATTTCCATGTATATGCAGATAGCAGTGTGGATATTTCCTTTTTCATGCAGATTGCGGTGTAGATATTTCCATGTTCAAACAGATAGCGGTGAAGATATTTCCATGTACATACAGATAGCGGTGTAGATATTTCCATGTTCATACAGATAGCGGTGTAGATATTTCCATGTTTATACAGATAGCGGTGAAGATCTATGCATGTTTACACAGATAGCGGAGTAGATATTTCCATGTTCATCCAGATGGCTGTGTTGATATTTCCATGTTCATAGAGATAGCGGTGTAGCTATTTCCATGTTCATACAGATAGCGGTGTAGATATTTCCATGTTCCTACAGATAGCGGTGTAGTTATTTCCATGTGTAAAGAGATAGCTGTGTAGATATTTCCATGTATATGCAGATAGCAGTGTAGATATTTCCATTTTCATGCAGATAGCGGTGTAGATATTTCCATGTTCAAACAGATAGCGGTGTAGATATTTCCATGTTCATACAGATAGCGGTGTAGATATTTCCATGTTCATACAGATAGCGGTGTAGATATTTCCATGTTTATACAGATAGGGGTGAAGATCTATGCATGTTTACACAGATAGCAGAGTAGATATTTCCATGTTCATCCAGATCGCTGTGTAGATATTTCCATGTTCATACAGATAGCGGTGTAGATATTTCCATGTTCATACAGATAGCGGTGTAGATATTTCCATGTTCATACAGATAGCGGTGTAGATATTTCCATGTTCATACAGATAGCGGTGTAGATATTTCCATGTTCATACAGATAGCGGTGTAGATATTTCCATGTTCATACAGATAGCGGTGCTGATATTTCAATGTTTATACAGGCAGTGGTGTATATATTTCAATGTTCATACAGATAGCGGTGTAGATATTTCAATGTTCACACAGATAGCGGTTTAGATATTTCTTTCTTAATACATATGGTGGTGTAGATATTTATATGTTCATACAGATGGCGGTGCAGATATTTCCATGTTCATACAGATGGCGGTGTAGATATTTCCATGTTTATAGAGATAGCAGACTTCTTATTTCAATGTGTTAAGAGATAGCTGTGTAGATATTTCCATGTGTATGCAGATAGCTGTGTAGATATTTCCATTTTCATGCAGACAGCGGTGTAGATATTTCCATGTTCAAACAGATAGCGGTGTAGATAATTCCATGTTCATACAGATAGCGGTGTAGATATTTCCATGATCATACAGATAGCGGTGTAGATATTTCCATGTTCATACAGATAGCAGTGTAGATAATTCCATGTTCATACAGATAGCGGTGCTGATATTTCCATGTTTATACAGGTAGTGGTGTAGATATTTCCATGTTTATACAGATAGCGGTGTAGATATTTCCATGTTTATACAGATAGCGGTGTAGATATTTCTATCTTTATAGATATAGCGGTGTAGTTATTTCCATGTGTAAAGAGATAGCAGTATAGATATTTCCATGTATATGCAGATAGCTTTGTAGATATTTCCATTTTCATGCAGATAGCGGTGTAGATATTTACATGTTCAAACAGATAGCGGTGTAGATATTTCCATGTTCA
Source organism: Gorilla gorilla gorilla (assembly GCF_029281585.2). Classification (NCBI taxonomy): domain Eukaryota; kingdom Metazoa; phylum Chordata; class Mammalia; order Primates; family Hominidae; genus Gorilla; species Gorilla gorilla. The sequence continues at coordinate 142,297,937 of NC_073236.2, forward strand.
TTCAGATAGCTTTGTAGATATTTCCATGTTCATGCAGATAGCGGTGTAGATATTTCCATGTTCATACAGATAGCGATGTAGATATTTCCATGTTCATACAGATAGCGGTGCTGATATTTCCATGTTTATACAGGTAGCAGTGTAGATATTTCCATGTTTATGCAGATAGCGGTGTAGATATTTCCATGTTTATACAGATAGCGGTGTAGATATTTCCATGTTTATTCAGATAGCGGTGTAGATATCTCCATCTTAATACAAATGGCGGTGTAGATATTTATATGTTCATTCAGATGGCGGTGCAGATATTTCCATGTTCATACAGATGGCGGTGTTGATATTTCCATGTTCATACAGATAGCGGTGTAGTTATTTCCATGTGTAAAGAGATAGCTGTGTAGATATTTCCATGTATATGCAGATAGCTGTGTAGATATTTCCATTTTCATGCAGATAGCGGTGTATATATTTCCATCTTCAAACAGATAGCGGTGTAGATATTTCCATGTTCATACAGATAGCGGTGTAGATATTTCCATGTTTATACAGATAGCGGTGAAGGTATATGCATGTTTATACAGATAGCGGTGTGGATATTTCCATGTTCATCCCGAGGGCTGTGTAGATATATCCATGTTCATACACATAGCGGTGTAGATATTTCCATGTTCATACTGATAGCGGTGTAGACATTTCCATGTTCATACAGATAGCGGTGTAGATATTTCCATGTTCATACAGATAGCGGTGCTGATATTTCCATGTTTATACAGGTAGCAGTGTAGATATTTCCATGTTTATACAGATAGCGGTGTAGATATTTCCATGTTTATACAGATAGCAGTGTAGATATCTCCATCTTAATACAGATGGCGGTGTAGATATTTATATGTTCATACAGATGGCGGTGCACATATTTCCATGTTCATACAGATGGCGGTGTAGATATTTCCATGTTCATACAGATAGCGGTGTAGATATTTCCATGTTCATACAGATAGCGGTGTAGATATTTCCATGTTTATACAGTTAGGGGTGAAGATCTATGCATGTTTACACAGATAGCAGAGTAGATATTTCCATGTTCATCCAGATGGCTGTGTAGATATTTCCACGTTCATACAGATAGCGGTGTAGATATTTCCATGTTCATACAGATAGCGGTGTAGATAGTTCCATGTTCATACAGAGAGCGGTGTAGATATTTCCATGTTCATACAGATATCGGTGTAGATATTTCCATGTTCATACAGATAGCGGTGTAGATATTTCCATGTTCATACTGATAGCGGTGCTGATATTTCAATGTTTATACAGGCAGTGGTGTATATATTTCAATGTTCATACAGATAGCGGAGTAGATATTTCAATGTTCACACAGATAGCGGTTTAGATAATTCTTTCTTAATACATATGGTGGTGTAGATATTTATATGTTCATACAGATGGCGGTGCAGATATTTCCATGTTCATACGGATGGCGGTGTAGATATTTCCATGTTTATAGAGATAGCAGACTTCTTATTTCCATGTGTTAAGAGATAGCTGTGTAGATATTTCCATGTGTATGCAGATAGCTGTGTAGATATTTCCATTTTCATGCAGACAGCGGTGTAGATATTTCCATGTTCAAACAGATAGCGGTGTAGATAATTCCATGTTCATACAGATAGCGGTGTAGATATTTCCATGATTATACAGATAGCGGTGTAGATATTTCCATGTTCATACAGATAGCAGTGTAGATAATTCCATGTTCATACAGATAGCGGTGCTGATATTTCCATGTTTATACAGGTAGTGGTGTAGATATTTCCATGTTTATACAGATAGCGGTGTAGATATTTCCATGTTTATACAGATAGCGGTGTAGATATTTCTATCTTTATAGATATAGCGGTGTAGTTATTTCCATGTGTAAAGAGATAGCAGTGTAGATATTTCCATGTATATGCAGATAGCTTTGTAGATATTTCCATTTTCATGCAGATAGCGGTGTAGATATTTACATGTTCAAACAGATAGCGGTGTAGATATTTCCATGTTCATTCAGATAGCTTTGTAGATATTTCCATGTTCATGCAGATAGCGGTGTAGATATTTCCATGTTCATACAGATAGCGATGTAGATATTTCCATGTTCATACAGATAGCGGTGCTGATATTTCCATGTTTATACAGATAGCGGTGTAGATATTTCCATGTTTATACAGATAGCGGTGTAGATATTTCCATGTTTATTCAGATAGCGGTGTAGATATCTCCATCTTAATACAAATGGCGGTGTAGATATTTATATGTTCATTCAGGTGGCGGTGCAGATATTTCCATGTTCATACAGATGGCGGTGTTGATATTTCCATGTTCATACAGATAGCGGTGTAGTTATTTCCATGTGTAAAGAGATAGCTGTGTAGATATTTCCATGTACATGCAGATAGCTGTGTTGATATTTCCATTTTCATTCAGATAGCGGTGTATATATTTCCATCTTCAAACAGATAGCGGTGTAGATATTTCCATGTTCATACAGATAGCGGTGTAGATATTTCCATGTTTATACAGATAGCGGTGAAGGTATATGCATGTTTATACAGATAGCGGTGTGGATATTTCCATGTTCATCCCGAGGGCTGTGTAGATATATCCATGTTCATACACATAGCGGTGTAGATATTTCCATGTTCATACTGATAGCGGTGTAGACATTTCCATGTTCACACAGATAGCGGTGTAGATATTTCCATGTTCATACAGATAGCGGTGCTGATATTTCCATGTTTATACAGGTAGCAGTGTAGATATTTCCATGTTTATACAGATAGCGGTGTAGATATTTCCATGTTTATACAGATAGCAGTGTAGATATCTCCATCTTAATACAGATGGCGGTGTAGATATTTATATGTTCATACAGATGGCGGTGCACATATTTCCATGTTCATACAGATAGCGGTGCTGCTATTTCCATGTTTATGCAGGTAGGGGGGTAGATATTTCCATGTTTATATAGATAGCGGTGTAGATATTTCCATGTTTATACAGATAGCGGTGTAGATATTTCCATGTTTATACAGATAGCAGTGTAGATATCTCCATCTTAATACAGATGGCGGTGTAGATATTTATATGTTCATACAGATGGCGGTGCACATATTTCCATGTTCATACAGATGGCGGTGTAGATATTTCCATGTTCATACAGATAGCGGTGTAGTTATTTCCATGTGTAAAGAGATAGCTGTGTAGATATTTCCATGTATATGCAGATAGCAGTGTAGATATTTCCATTTTCATGCAGATAGCGGTGTAGATATTTCCATGTTCAAACAGATAGCGGTGTAGATATTTCCATGTTCATACAGATAGCGGTGTAGATATTTCCATGTTCATACAGATAGCGGTGTAGATATTTCCATGTTTATACAGATAGGGGTGAAGATCTATGCATGTTTACACAGATAGCAGAGTAGATATTTCCATGTTCATCCAGATCGCTGTGTAGATATTTCCATGTTCATACAGATAGCGGTGTAGATATTTCCATGTTCATACAGATAGCGGTGTAGATATTTCCATGTTCATACAGATAGCGGTGTAGATATTTCCATGTTCATACAGATAGCGGTGTAGATATTTCCATGTTCATACAGATAGCGGTGTAGATATTTCCATGTTCATACAGATAGCGGTGCTGATATTTCAATGTTTATACAGGCAGTGGTGTATATATTTCAATGTTCATACAGATAGCGGTGTAGATATTTCAATGTTCACACAGATAGCGGTTTAGATATTTCTTTCTTAATACATATGGCGGTGTAGATATTTATATGTTCATACAGATGGCGGTGCAGATATTTCCATGTTCATACAGATGGCGGTGTAGATATTTCCATGTTTATAGAGATAGCAGACTTCTTATTTCCATGTGTTAAGAGATAGCTGTGTAGATATTTCCATGTGTATGCAGATAGCTGTGTAGATATTTCCATTTTCATGCAGACAGCGGTGTAGATATTTCCATGTTCAAACAGATAGCGGTGTAGATAATTCCATGTTCATACAGATAGCGGTGTAGATATTTCCATGATCATACAGATAGCGGTGTAGATATTTCCATGTTCATACAGATAGCAGTGTAGATAATTCCATGTTCATACAGATAGCGGTGCTGATATTTCCATGTTTATACAGGTAGTGGTGTAGATATTTCCATGTTTATACAGATAGCGGTGTAGATATTTCCATGTTTATACAGATAGCGGTGTAGATATTTCCAAGTTTATACAGATAGCGGTGTAGATATCTCCATCTTAATACAGATGGCGGTGTATATATTTATATGTTTATACAGATGGCGGAGCAGATATTTCCATGTTCATTCAGATGGCGGTGTAGATATTTCCGTGTTTATAGAGATAGCGGTGTAGTTATTTCCATGTGTAAAGAGATAGCTTTGTAGATATTTCCATGTTTATGCAGATAGCTGTGTAGATATTTCTATTTTCATGCAGATTGCTGTTTATATATTTCCATGTTCGTACAGATAGCGGTGTAGATATTTCCATATTCACACAGATAGCGGTGTAGTTATTTCCATGTTCATACAGATAGCTGTGTAGATATTTCCATGTTCATACAGATAGCAGTGCTGATATTTCCATGTTTATACAGGGAGCGGTGTAGATATTTCCATGTTTATACAGACAGCGGTGTAGATATTTCCATGTTTATACAGATAGCATTGTAGATATTTCCATGTTTATACAGATAGCGGTGTAGATATCTCCTTCTTAATACAGATGGCGGTGTAGATATTTATATGTTCATACAGATGGCGGTGCGGATATTTCCATGTTCATACAGATGGTGGTGTAGATATTTCCATGTTTATAGAGATAGCGGTGTAGTTATTTCCTTGTGTAAAGAGATACCTGTGTAGATATTTCCATGTATATGCAGATAGCTGTGTAGATATTTCCATTTTCACGCTGACAGCGGTGTAGATATTTCCATGTTCAAACAGATAGCGGTGTAGATATTTCCATGTTCATACAGATAGCGGTGTAGATATTTCCATGTTCATACAGATAGCGGTGTAGATATTTCCATGTTCATACAGATAGCGGTGTAGATATTTCCATGTTCATACAGATAGCGGTGCTGATATTTCCATGTTTATACAGGTAGTGGTGTAGATATTTCCATGTTTATACAGATAGCGGTGTAGATATTTCCATGTTTTCACAGATAGTAGTGTAGATATCTCCATCTTAATACAGATGGCGGTGTAGATATTTATATGTTCATACAGATGGCGGTGCACATATTTCCATGTTCATACAGATGGCGGTGTAGATATTTCTATGTTCATACAGATAGCGGTGTAGTTATTTCCATGTGTAAAGAGATAGCTGTGTAGTTATTTCCATGTATATGCAGATAGCAGTGTGGATATTTCCTTTTTCATGCAGATTGCGGTGTAGATATTTCCATGTTCAAACAGATAGCGGTGAAGATATTTCCATGTTCATACAGATAGCGGTGTAGTTATTTCCATGTGTAAAGAGATAGCTGTGTAGATATTTCCATGTATATGCAGATAGCAGTGTAGATATTTCCATTTTCATGCAGATAGCGGTGTAGATATTTCCATGTTCAAACAGATAGCGGTGTAGATATTTCCATGTTCATACAGATAGCGGTGTAGATATTTCCATGTTCATACAGATAGCGGTGTAGATATTTCCATGTTTATACAGATAGGGGTGAAGATCTATGCATGTTTACACAGATAGCAGAGTAGATATTTCCATGTTCATCCAGATCGCTGTGTAGATATTTCCATGTTCATACAGATAGCGGTGTAGATATTTCCATGTTCATACAGATAGCGGTGTAGATATTTCCATGTTCATACAGATAGCGGTGTAGATATTTCCATGTTCATACAGATAGCGGTGTAGATATTTCCATGTTCATACAGATAGCGGTGTAGATATTTCCATGTTCATACAGATAGCGGTGCTGATATTTCAATGTTTATACAGGCAGTGGTGTATATATTTCAATGTTCATACAGATAGCGGTGTAGATATTTCAATGTTCACACAGATAGCGGTTTAGATATTTCTTTCTTAATAAATATGGTGGTGTAGATATTTATATGTTCATACAGATGGCGGTGCAGATATTTCCATGTTCATACAGATGGCGGTGTAGATATTTCCATGTTTATAGAGATAGCAGACTTCTTATTTCCATGTGTTAAGAGATAGCTGTGTAGATATTTCCATGTGTATGCAGATAGCTGTGTAGATATTTCCATTTTCATGCAGACAGCGGTGTAGATATTTCCATGTTCAAACAGATAGCGGTGTAGATAATTCCATGTTCATACAGATAGCGGTGTAGATATTTCCATGATCATACAGATAGCGGTGTAGATATTTCCATGTTCATACAGATAGCAGTGTAGATAATTCCATGTTCATACAGATAGCGGTGCTGATATTTCCATGTTTATACAGGTAGTGGTGTAGATATTTCCATGTTTATACAGATAGAGGTGTAGATATTTCCATGTTTATACAGATAGCGGTGTAGATATTTCTATCTTTATAGATATAGCGGTGTATTTATTTCCATGTGTAAAGAGATAGCAGTATAGATATTTCCATGTTCATGCAGATAGCAGTGTAGATATTTCCATGTTCATACAGATAGCGATGTAGATATTTCCATGTTCATACAGATAGCGGTGCTGATATTTCCATGTTTATACAGGTAGCAGTGTAGATATTTCCATGTTTATGCAGATAGCGGTGTAGATATTTCCATGTTTATACAGATAGCGGTGTAGATATTTCCATGTTTATTCAGATAGCGGTGTAGATATCTCCATCTTAATACAACTGGCGGTGTAGATATTTATATGTTCATTCAGATGGCGGTGCAGATATTTCCATGTTCATACAGATGGCGGTGTTGATATTTCCATGTTCATACAGATAGCGGTGTAGTTATTTCCATGTGTAAAGAGATAGCTGTGTAGATATTTCCATGTATATGCAGATAGCTGTGTAGATATTTCCATTTTCATGCAGATAGCGGTGTATATATTTCCATCTTCAAACAGATAGCGGTGTAGATATTTCCATGTTCATACAGATAGCGGTGTAGATATTTCCATGTTTATACAGATAGCGGTGAAGGTATATGCATGTTTATACAGATAGCGGTGTGGATATTTCCATGTTCATCCCGAGGGCTGTGTAGATATATCCATGTTCATACACATAGCGGTGTAGATATTTCCATGTTCATACTGATAGCGGTGTAGACATTTCCATCTTCATACAGATAGCGGTGTAGATATTTCCATGTTCATACAGGTAGCAGTGTAGATATTTCCATGTTTATACAGATAGCGGTGTAGTTATTTCCATGTTTATACAGATAGCAGTGTAGATATCTCCATCTTAATACAGATGGCGGTGTAGATATTTATATGTTCATACAGATGGCGGTGCACATATTTCCATGTTCATACAGATGGCGGTGTAGATATTTCCATGTTCATACAGATAGCGGTGTAGATATTTCCATGTTCATACAGATAGCGGTGCTGCTATTTCCATGTTTATGCAGGTAGCGGGGTAGATATTTCCATGTTTATATAGATAGCGGTGTAGATATTTCCATGTTTATACAGATAGCGGTGTAGATATTTCCATGTTTATACAGATAGCAGTGTAGATATCTCCATCTTAATACAGATGGCGGTGTAGATATTTATATGTTCATACAGATGGCGGTGCACATATTTCCATGTTCATACAGATGGCGGTGTAGATATTTCCATGTTCATACAGATAGCGCTGTAGTTATTTCCATGTGTAAAGAGATAGCTGTGTAGATATTTCCATGTATATGCAGATAGCAGTGTAGATATTTCCATTTTCATGCAGATAGCGGTGTAGATATTTCCATGTTCAAACAGATAGCGGTGTAGATATTTCCATGTTCATACAGATAGCGGTGTAGATATTTCCATGTTCATACAGATAGCGGTGTAGATATTTCCATGTTTATGCAGATAGGGGTGAAGATCTATGCATGTTTACACAGATAGAAGAGTAGATATTTCCATGTTCATCCAGATGGCTGTGTAGATATTTCCATGTTCATACAGATAGCGGTGTAGATATTTCCATGTTCATACAGATAGCGGTGTAGATAGTTCCATGTTCATACAGATAGCGGTGTAGATATTTCCATGTTCATACAGATAGCGGTGTAGATATTTCCATGTTCATACAGATAGCGGTGTAGATATTTCCATGTTCATACAGATAGCGGTGCTGATATTTCAATGTTTATACAGGCAGTGGTGTATATATTTCAATGTTCATACAGATAGCGGTGTAGATATTTCAATGTTCACACAGATAGTGGTTTAGATATTTCTTTCTTAATACATATGGTGGTGTAGATATTTATATGTTCATACAGATGGCGGTGCAGATATTTCCATGTTCATACGGATGGCGGTGTAGATATTTCCATGTTTATAGAGATAGCAGACTTCTTATTTCCATGTGTTAAGAGATAGCTGTGTAGATATTTCCATGTGTATGCAGATAGCTGTGTAGATATTTCCATTTTCATGCAGACAGCGGTGTAGATATTTCCATGTTCAAACAGATAGCGGTGTAGATAATTCCATGTTCATACAGATAGCGGTGTAGATATTTCCATGATTATACAGATAGCGGTGTAGATAATTCCATGTTCATACAGATAGCAGTGTAGATAATTCCATGTTCATACAGATAGCGGTGCTGATATTTCCATGTTTATACAGGTAGTGGTGTAGATATTTCCATGTTTATACAGATAGCGGTGTAGATATTTCCATGTTTATACAGATAGCGGTGTAGATATTTCTATCTTTATAGATATATCGGTGTAGTTATTTCCATGTGTAAAGAGATAGCAGTGTAGATATTTCCATGTATATGCAGATAGCTTTGTAGATATTTCCATTTTCATGCAGATAGCGGTGTAGATATTTACATGTTCAAACAGATAGCGGTGTAGATATTTCCATGTTCATTCAGATAGCTTTGTAGATATTTCCATGTTCATGCAGATAGCGGTGTAGATATTTCCATGTTCATACAGATAGCGATGTAGATATTTCCATGTTCATACAGATAGCGGTGCTGATATTTCCATGTTTATACAGATAGCGGTGTAGATATTTCCATGTTTATACAGATAGCGGTGTAGATATTTCCATGTTTATTCAGATAGCGGTGTAGATATCTCCATCTTAATACAAATGGCGGTGTAGATATTTATATGTTCATTCAGGTGGCGGTGCAGATATTTCCATGTTCATACAGATGGCGGTGTTGATATTTCCATGTTCATACAGATAGCGGTGTAGTTATTTCCATGTGTAAAGAGATAGCTGTGTAGATATTTCCATTTTCATGCAGATAGCGGTGTATATATTTCCATCTTCAAACAGATAGCGGTGTAGATATTTCCATGTTCATACAGATAGCGGTGTAGATATTTCCATGTTTATACAGATAGCGGTGAAGGTATATGCATGTTTATACAGATAGCGGTGTGAATATTTCCATGTTCATCCCGAGGGCTGTGTAGATATATCCATGTTCATACACATAGCGGTGTCGATATTTCCATGTTCATACTGATAGCGGTGTAGACATTTCCATGTTCACACAGATAGCGGTGTAGATATTTCCATGTTCATACAGATAGCGGTGCTGATATTTCCATGTTTATACAGGTAGCAGTGTAGATATTTCCATGTTTATACAGATAGCGGTGTAGATATTTCCATGTTTATACAGATAGCAGTGTAGATATCTCCATCTTAATACACATGGCGGTGTAGATATTTATATGTTCATACAGATGGCGGTGCACATATTTCCATGTTCATACAGATGGCGGTGTAGATATTTCCATGTTCATACAGATAGCGGTGTAGTTATTTCCATGTGTAAAGAGATAGCTGTGTAGATATTTCCATGTATATGCAGATAGCAGTGTAGATATTTCCATTTTCATGCAGATAGCGGTGTAGATATTTCCATGTTCAAACAGAGAGCGGTGTAGATATTTCCATGTTCATACAGATAGCGGTGTAGATATTTCCATGTTCATACAGACAGCGGTGTAGATATTTCCATGTTTATACAGATAGGGGTGAAGATCTATGCATGTTTACACAGATAGCAGAGTAGATATTTCCATGTTCATCCAGATCGCTGTGTAGATATTTCCATGTTCATACAGATAGCGGTGTAGATATTTCCATGTTCATACAGATAGCGGTGTAGATATTTCCATGTTCATACAGATAGCGGTGTAGATATTTCCATGTTCATACAGATAGCGGTGTAGATATTTCCATGTTCATACAGATAGCGGTGTAGATATTTCCATGTTCATACAGATAGCGGTGCTGATATTTCAATGTTTATACAGGCAGTGGTGTATATATTTCAATGTTCATACAGATAGCGGTGTAGATATTTCAATGTTCACAAAGATAGCGGTTTAGATATTTCTTTCTTAATACATATGGTGGTGTAGATATTTATATGTTCATACAGATGGCGGTGCAGATATTTCCATGTTCATACAGATGGCGGTGTAGATATTTCCATGTTTATAGAGATAGCAGACTTCTTATTTCCATGTGTTAAGAGATAGCTGTGTAGATATTTCCATGTGTATGCAGATAGCTGTGTAGATATTTCCATTTTCATGCAGACAGCGGTGTAGATATTTCCATGTTCAAACAGATAGCGGTGTAGATAATTCCATGTTCATACAGATAGCGGTGTAGATATTTCCATGATCATACAGATAGCGGTGTAGATATTTCCATGTTCATACAGATAGCAGTGTAGATAATTCCATGTTCATACAGATAGTGGTGCTGATATTTCCATGTTTATACAGGTAGTGGTGCAGATATTTCCATGTTTATACAGATAGCGGTGTAGATATTTCCATGTTTATACAGATAGCGGTGTAGATATTTCCAAGTTTATACAGATAGCGGTGTAGATATCTCCATCTTAATACAGATGGCGGTGTAGATATTTATATGTTTATACAGATGGCGGAGCAGATATTTCCATGTTCATTCAGATGGCGGTGTAGATATTTCCGTGTTTATAGAGATAGCGGTGTAGTTATTTCCATGTGTAAAGAGATAGCTTTGTAGATATTTCCATGTTTATGCAGATAGCTGTGTAGATATTTCTATTTTCATGCAGATAGCTGTTTATATATTTCCATGTTCGTACAGATAGCGGTGTAGATATTTCCATATTCACACAGATAGCGGTGTAGTTATTTCAATGTTCATACAGATAGCTGTGTAGATATTTCCATGTTCATACAGATAGCAGTGCTGATATTTCCATGTTTATACAGGGAGCGGTGTAGATATTTCCATGTTTATACAGACAGCGGTGTAGATATTTCCATGTTTATACAGATAGCATTGTAGATATTTCCATGTTTATACAGATAGCGGTGTAGATATCTCCTTCTTAATACAGATGGCGGTGTAGATATTTATATGTTCATACAGATGGCGGTGCGGATATTTCCATGTTCATACAGATGGCGGTGTAGATATTTCCATGTTTATAGAGATAGCGGTGTAGTTATTTCCTTGTGTAAAGAGATACCTGTGTAGATATTTCCATGTATATGCAGATAGCTGTGTAGATATTTCCATTTTCACGCTGACAGCGGTGTAGATATTTCCATGTTCAAACAGATAGCGGTGTAGATATTTCCATGTTCATACAGATAGCGGTGTAGATATTTCCATGTTCATACAGATAGCGGTGTAGATATTTCCATGTTCATACAGATAGCGGTGTAGATATTTCCATGTTCATACAGATAGCGGTGCTGATATTTCCATGTTTATACAGGTAGTGGTGTAGATATTTCCATGTTTATACAGATAGCGGTGTAGATATTTCCATGTTTTCACAGATAGTAGTGTAGATATCTCCATCTTAATACAGATGGCGGTGTAGATATTTATATGTTCATACAGATGGCGGTGCACATATTTCCATGTTCATACAGATGGCGGTGTAGATATTTCTATGTTCATACAGATAGCGGTGTAGTTATTTCCATGTGTAAAGAGATAGCTGTGTAGTTATTTCCATGTATATGCAGATAGCAGTGTGGATATTTCCTTTTTCATGCAGATTGCGGTGTAGATATTTCCATGTTCAAACAGATAGCGGTGAAGATATTTCCATGTTCATACAGATAGCGGTGTAGTTATTTCCATGTGTAAAGAGATAGCTGTGTAGATATTTCCATGTATATGCAGATAGCAGTGTAGATATTTCCATTTTCATGCAGATAGCGGTGTAGATATTTCCATGTTCAAACAGATAGCGGTGTAGATATTTCCATGTTCATACAGATAGCGGTGTAGATATTTCCATGTTCATACAGATAGCGGTGTAGATATTTCCATGTTTATACAGATAGGGGTGAAGATCTATGCATGTTTACACAGATAGCAGAGTAGATATTTCCATGTTCATCCAGATCGCTGTGTAGATATTTCCATGTTCATACAGATAGCGGTGTAGATATTTCCATGTTCATACAGATAGCGGTGTAGATATTTCCATGTTCATACAGATAGCGGTGTAGATATTTCCATGTTCATACAGATAGCGGTGTAGATATTTCCATGTTCATACAGATAGCGGTGTAGATATTTCCATGTTCATACAGATAGCGGTGCTGATATTTCAATGTTTATACAGGCAGTGGTGTATATATTTCAATGTTCATACAGATAGCGGTGTAGATATTTCAATGTTCACACAGATAGCGGTTTAGATATTTCTTTCTTAATACATATGGTGGTGTAGATATTTATATGTTCATACAGATGGCGGTGCAGATATTTCCATGTTCATACAGATGGCGGTGTAGATATTTCCATGTTTATAGAGATAGCAGACTTCTTATTTCCATGTGTTAAGAGATAGCTGTAAAGATATTTCCATGTGTATGCAGATAGCTGTGTAGATATTTCCATTTTCATGCAGACAGCGGTGTAGATATTTCCATGTTCAAACAGATAGCGGTGTAGATAATTCCATGTTCATACAGATAGCGGTGTAGATATTTCCATGATCATACAGATAGCGGTGTAGATATTTCCATGTTCATACAGATAGCAGTGTAGATAATTCCATGTTCATACAGATAGCGGTGCTGATATTTCCATGTTTATACAGGTAGTGGTGTAGATATTTCCATGTTTATACAGATAGCGGTGTAGATATTTCCATGTTTATACAGATAGCGGTGTAGATATTTCTATCTTTATAGATATAGCGGTGTAGTTATTTCCATGTGTAAAGAGATAGCAGTATAGATATTTCCATGTTCATGCAGATAGCAGTGTAGATATTTCCATGTTCATACAGATAGCGATGTAGATATTTCCATGTTCATACAGATAGCGGTGCTGATATTTCCATGTTTATACAGGTAGCAGTGTAGATATTTCCATGTTTATGCAGATAGCGGTGTAGATATTTCCATGTTTATACAGATAGCAGTGTAGATATTTCCATGTTTATTCAGATAGCGGTGTAGATATCTCCATCTTAATACAAATGGCGGTGTAGATATTTATATGTTCATTCAGATGGCGGTGCAGATATTTCCATGTTCATACAGATGGCGGTGTTGATATTTCCATGTTCATACAGATAGCGGTGTAGTTATTTCCATGTGTAAAGAGATAGCTGTGTAGATATTTCCATGCATATGCAGATAGCTGTGTAGATATTTCCATTTTCATGCAGATAGCGGTGTATATATTTCCATCTTCAAACAGATAGCGGTGTAGATATTTCCATGTTCATACAGATAGCGGTGTAGATATTTCCATGTTTATACAGATAGCGGTGAAGGTATATGCATGTTTATACAGATAGAGGTGTGGATATTTCCATGTTCATCCCGAGGGCTGTGTAGATATATCCATGTTCATACACATAGCGGTGTAGATATTTCCATGTTCATACTGATAGCGGTGTAGACATTTCCATGTTCATACAGATAGCGGTGTAGATATTTCCATGTTCATACAGATAGCGGTGCTGATATTTCCATGTTTATACAGGTAGCAGTGTAGATATTTCCATGTTTATACAGATAGCGGTGTAGATATTTCCATGTTTATACAGATAGCAGTGTAGATATCTCCAACTTAATACAGATGGCGGTGTAGATATTTATATGTTCATACAGATGGCGGTGCACATATTTCCATGTTCATACAGATGGCGGTGTAGATATTTCCATGTTCATACAGATAGCGGTGTAGATATTTCCATGTTCATACAGATAGCGGTGCTGCTATTTCCATGTTTATGCAGGTAGCGGGGTAGATATTTCCATGTTTATATAGATAGCGGTGTAGATATTTCCATGTTTATACAGATAGCGGTGTAGATATTTCCATGTTTATACAGATAGCAGTGTAGATATCTCCATCTTAATACAGATGGCGGTGTAGATATTTATATGTTCATACAGATGGCGGTGCACATATTTCCATGTTCATACAGATGGCGGTGTAGATATTTCCATGTTCATACAGATAGCGGTGTAGTTATTTCCATGTGTAAAGAGATAGCTGTGTAGATATTTCCATGTATATGCAGATAGCAGTGTAGATATTTCCATTTTCATGCAGATAGCGGTGTAGATATTTCCATGTTCAAACAGATAGCGGTGTAGATATTTCCATGTTCATACAGATAGCGGTGTAGATATTTCCATGTTCATACAGATAGCGGTGTAGATATTTCCATGTTTATGCAGATAGGGGTGAAGATCTATGCATGTTTACACAGATAGCAGAGTAGATATTTCCATGTTCATCCAGATGGCTGTGTAGATATTTCCATGTTCATACAGATAGCGGTGTAGATATTTCCATGTTCATACAGATAGCGGTGTAGATAGTTCCATGTTCATACAGATAGCGGTGTAGATATTTCCATGTTCATACAGATAGCGGTGTAGATATTTCCATGTTCATACAGATAGCGGTGTAGATATTTCCATGTTCATACAGATAGCGGTGCTGATATTTCAATGTTTATACAGGCAGTGGTGTATATATTTCAATGTTCATACAGATAGCGGTGTAGATATTTCAATGTTCACACAGATAGCGGTTTAGATATTTCTTTCTTAATACATATGGTGGTGTAGATATTTATATGTTCATACAGATGGCGGTGCAGATATTTCCATGTTCATACA
The DNA here is from genome assembly GCF_029281585.2 of Gorilla gorilla gorilla. Lineage (NCBI taxonomy): Eukaryota > Metazoa > Chordata > Mammalia > Primates > Hominidae > Gorilla > Gorilla gorilla. Next base: position 142,313,333 of record NC_073236.2, read on the forward strand.
GATGGCGGTGTAGATATTTCCATGTTTATAGAGATAGCAGACTTCTTATTTCCATGTGTTAAGAGATAGCTGTGTAGATATTTCCATGTGTATGCAGATAGCTGTGTAGATATTTCCATTTTCATGCAGACAGTGGTGTAGATATTTCCATGTTCAAACAGATAGCGGTGTAGATAATTCCATGTTCATACAGATAGCGGTGTAGATATTTCCATGATCATACAGATAGCGGTGTAGATATTTCCATGTTCATACAGATAGCAGTGTAGATAATTCCATGTTCATACAGATAGCGGTGCTGATATTTCCATGTTTATACAGGTAGTGGTGTAGATATTTCCATGTTTATACAGATAGCGGTGTAGATATTTCCATGTTTATACACATAGCGGTGTAGATATTTCTATCTTTATAGATATAGCGGTGTAGTTATTTCCATGTGTAAAGAGATAGCAGTGTAGATATTTCCATGTATATGCAGATAGCTTTGTAGATATTTCCATTTTCATGCAGATAGCGGTGTAGATATTTACATGTTCAAACAGATAGCGGTGTAGATATTTCCATGTTCATTCAGATAGCTTTGTAGATATTTCCATGTTCATGCAGATAGCGGTGTAGATATTTCCATGTTCATACAGATAGCGATGTAGATATTTCCATGTTCATACAGATAGCGGTGCTGATATTTCCATGTTTATACAGATAGCGGTGTAGATATTTCCATGTTTATACAGATAGCGGTGTAGATATTTCCATGTTTATTCAGATAGCGGTGTAGATATCTCCATCTTAATACAAATGGCGGTGTAGATATTTATATGTTCATTCAGGTGGCGGTGCAGATATTTCCATGTTCATACAGATGGCGGTGTTGATATTTCCATGTTCATACAGATAGCGGTGTAGTTATTTCCATGTGTAAAGAGATAGCTGTGTAGATATTTCCATGTACATGCAGATAGCTGTGTAGATATTTCCATTTTCATGCAGATAGCGGTGTATATATTTCCATCTTCAAACAGATAGCGGTGTAGATATTTCCATGTTCATACAGATAGCGGTGTAGATATTTCCATGTTCATACAGATAGCGGTGAAGGTATATGCATGTTTATACAGATAGCGGTGTGAATATTTCCATGTTCATCCCGAGGGCTGTGTAGATATATCCATGTTCATACACATAGTGGTGTCGATATTTCCATGTTCATACTGATAGCGGTGTAGACATTTCCATGTTCACACAGATAGCGGTGTAGATATTTCCATGTTCATACAGATAGCGGTGCTGATATTTCCATGTTTATACAGGTAGCAGTGTAGATATTTCCATGTTTATACAGATAGCGGTGTAGATATTTCCATGTTTATACAGATAGCAGTGTAGATATCTCCATCTTAATACAGATGGCGGTGTAGATATTTATATGTTCATACAGATGGCGGTGCACATATTTCCATGTTCATACAGATGGCGGTGTAGATATTTCCATGTTCATACAGATAGCGGTGTAGTTATTTCCATGTGTAAAGAGATAGCTGTGTAGATATTTCCATGTATATGCAGATAGCAGTGTAGATATTTCCATTTTCATGCAGATAGCGGTGTAGATATTTCCATGTTCAAACAGAGAGCGGTGTAGATATTTCCATGTTCATACAGATAGCGGTGTAGATATTTCCATGTTCATACAGACAGCGGTGTAGATATTTCCATGTTTATACAGATAGGGGTGAAGATCTATGCATGTTTACACAGATAGCAGAGTAGATATTTCCATGTTCATCCAGATCGCTGTGTAGATATTTCCATGTTCATACAGATAGCGGTGTAGATATTTCCATGTTCATACAGATAGCGGTGTAGATATTTCCATGTTCATACAGATAGCGGTGTAGATATTTCCATGTTCATACAGATAGCGGTGTAGATATTTCCATGTTCATACAGATAGCGGTGCTGATATTTCAATGTTTATACAGGCAGTGGTGTATATATTTCAATGTTCATACAGATAGCGGTGTAGATATTTCAATGTTCACAAAGATAGCGGTTTAGATATTTCTTTCTTAATACATATGGTGGTGTAGATATTTATATGTTCATACAGATGGCGGTGCAGATATTTCCATGTTCATACAGATGGCGGTGTAGATATTTCCATGTTTATAGAGATAGCAGACTTCTTATTTCCATGTGTTAAGAGATAGCTGTGTAGATATTTCCATGTGTATGCAGATAGCTGTGTAGATATTTCCATTTTCATGCAGACAGCGGTGTAGATATTTCCATGTTCAAACAGATAGCGGTGTAGATAATTCCATGTTCATACAGATAGCGGTGTAGATATTTCCATGATCATACAGATAGCGGTGTAGATATTTCCATGTTCATACAGATAGCAGTGTAGATAATTCCATGTTCATACAGATAGTGGTGCTGATATTTCCATGTTTATACAGGTAGTGGTGCAGATATTTCCATGTTTATACAGATAGCGGTGTAGATATTTCCATGTTTATACAGATAGCGGTGTAGATATTTCCAAGTTTATACAGATAGCGGTGTAGATATCTCCATCTTAATACAGATGGCGGTGTAGATATTTATATGTTTATACAGATGGCGTAGCAGATATTTCCATGTTCATTCAGATGGCGGTGTAGATATTTCCGTGTTTATAGAGATAGCGGTGTAGTTATTTCCATGTGTAAAGAGATAGCTTTGTAGATATTTCCATGTTTATGCAGATAGCTGTGTAGATATTTCTATTTTCATGCAGATAGCTGTTTATATATTTCCATGTTCGTACAGATAGCGGTGTAGATATTTCCATATTCACACAGATAGCGGTGTAGTTATTTCAATGTTCATACAGATAGCTGTGTAGATATTTCCATGTTCATACAGATAGCAGTGCTGATATTTCCATGTTTATACAGGGAGCGGTGTAGATATTTCCATGTTTATACAGACAGCGGTGTAGATATTTCCATGTTTATACAGATAGCATTGTAGATATTTCCATGTTTATACAGATAGCGGTGTAGATATCTCCTTCTTAATACAGATGGCGGTATAGATATTTATATGTTCATACAGATGGCGGTGCGGATATTTCCATGTTCATACAGATGGCGGTGTAGATATTTCCATGTTTATAGAGATAGCGGTGTAGTTATTTCCTTGTGTAAAGAGATACCTGTGTAGATATTTCCATGTATATGCAGATAGCTGTGTAGATATTTCCATTTTCACGCTGACAGCGGTGTAGATATTTCCATGTTCAAACAGATAGCGGTGTAGATATTTCCATGTTCATACAGATAGCGGTGTAGATATTTCCATGTTCATACAGATAGCGGTGTAGATATTTCCATGTTCATACAGATAGCGGTGTAGATATTTCCATGTTCATACAGATAGCGGTGCTGATATTTCCATGTTTATACAGGTAGTGGTGTAGATATTTCCATGTTTATACAGATAGCGGTGTAGATATTTCCATGTTTTCACAGATAGTAGTGTAGATATCTCCATCTTAATACAGATGGCGGTGTAGATATTTATATGTTCATACAGATGGCGGTGCACATATTTCCATGTTCATACAGATGGCGGTGTAGATATTTCTATGTTCATACAGATAGCGGTGTAGTTATTTCCATGTGTAAAGAGATAGCTGTGTAGATATTTCCATGTATATGCAGATAGCAGTGTAGATATTTCCATTTTCATGCAGATAGCGGTGTAGATATTTCCATGTTCAAACAGATAGCGGTGTAGATATTTCCATGTTCATACAGATAGCGGTGTAGATATTTCCATGTTCATACAGATAGCGGTGTAGATATTTCCATGTTTATACAGATAGGGGTGAAGATCTATGCATGTTTACACAGATAGCAGAGTAGATATTTCCATGTTCATCCAGATCGCTGTGTAGATATTTCCATGTTCATACAGATAGCGGTGTAGATATTTCCATGTTCATACAGATAGCGGTGTAGATATTTCCATGTTCATACAGATAGCGGTGTAGATATTTCCATGTTCATACAGATAGCGGTGTAGATATTTCCATGTTCATACAGATAGCGGTGTAGATATTTCCATGTTCATACAGATAGCGGTGCTGATATTTCAATGTTTATACAGGCAGTGGTGTATATATTTCAATGTTCATACAGATAGCGGTGTAGATATTTCAATGTTCACACAGATAGCGGTTTAGATATTTCTTTCTTAATAAATATGGTGGTGTAGATATTTATATGTTCATACAGATGGCGGTGCAGATATTTCCATGTTCATACAGATGGCGGTGTAGATATTTCCATGTTTATAGAGATAGCAGACTTCTTATTTCCATGTGTTAAGAGATAGCTGTAAAGATATTTCCATGTGTATGCAGATAGCTGTGTAGATATTTCCATTTTCATGCAGACAGCGGTGTAGATATTTCCATGTTCAAACAGATAGCGGTGTAGATAATTCCATGTTCATACAGATAGCGGTGTAGATATTTCCATGATCATACAGATAGCGGTGTAGATATTTCCATGTTCATACAGATAGCAGTGTAGATAATTCCATGTTCATACAGATAGCGGTGCTGATATTTCCATGTTTATACAGGTAGTGGTGTAGATATTTCCATGTTTATACAGATAGCGGTGTAGATATTTCCATGTTTATTCAGATAGCGGTGTAGATATCTCCATCTTAATACAAATGGCGGTGTAGATATTTATATGTTCATTCAGATGGCGGTGCAGATATTTCCATGTTCATACAGATGGCGGTGTTGATATTTCCATGTTCATACAGATAGCGGTGTAGTTATTTCCATGTGTAAAGAGATAGCTGTGTAGATATTTCCATGCATATGCAGATAGCTGTGTAGATATTTCCATTTTCATGCAGATAGCGGTGTATATATTTCCATCTTCAAACAGATAGCGGTGTAGATATTTCCATGTTCATACAGATAGCGGTGTAGATATTTCCATGTTTATACAGATAGCGGTGAAGGTATATGCATGTTTATACAGATAGCGGTGTGGATATTTCCATGTTCATCCCGAGGGCTGTGTAGATATATCCATGTTCATACACATAGCGGTGTAGATATTTCCATGTTCATACTGATAGCGGTGTAGACATTTCCATGTTCATACAGATAGCGGTGTAGATATTTCCATGTTCATACAGATAGCGGTGCTGATATTTCCATGTTTATACAGGTAGCAGTGTAGATATTTCCATGTTTATACAGATAGCGGTGTAGATATTTCCATGTTTATACAGATAGCAGTGTAGATATCTCCATCTTAATACAGATGGCGGTGTAGATATTTATATGTTCATACAGATGGCGGTGCACATATTTCCATGTTCATACAGATGGCGGTGTAGATATTTCCATGTTCATACAGATAGCGGTGTAGATATTTCCATGTTCATACAGATAGCGGTGCTGCTATTTCCATGTTTATGCAGGTAGCGGGGTAGATATTTCCATGTTTATATAGATAGCGGTGTAGATATTTCCATGTTTATACAGATAGCGGTGTAGATATTTCCATGTTTATACAGATAGCAGTGTAGATATCTCCATCTTAATACAGATGGTGGTGTAGATATTTATATGTTCATACAGATGGCGGTGCACATATTTCCATGTTCATACAGATGGCGGTGTAGATATTTCCATGTTCATACAGATAGCGGTGTAGTTATTTCCATGTGTAAAGAGATAGCTGTGTAGATATTTCCATGTATATGCAGATAGCAGTGTAGATATTTCCATTTTCATGCAGATAGCGGTGTAGATATTTCCATGTTCAAACAGATAGCGGTGTAGATATTTCCATGTTCATACAGATAGCGGTGTAGATATTTCCATGTTCATACAGATAGCGGTGTAGATATTTCCATGTTTATGCAGATAGGGGTGAAGATCTATGCATGTTTACACAGATAGCAGAGTAGATATTTCCATGTTCATCCAGATGGCTGTGTAGATATTTCCATGTTCATACAGATAGCGGTGTAGATATTTCCATGTTCATACAGATAGCGGTGTAGATAGTTCCATGTTCATACAGATAGCGGTGTAGATATTTCCATGTTCATACAGATAGCGGTGTAGATATTTCCATGTTCATACAGATAGCGGTGTAGATATTTCCATGTTCATACAGATAGCGGTGCTGATATTTCAATGTTTATACAGGCAGTGGTGTATATATTTCAATGTTCATACAGATAGCGGTGTAGATATTTCAATGTTCACACAGATAGCGGTTTAGATATTTCTTTCTTAATACATATGGTGGTGTAGATATTTATATGTTCATACAGATGGCGGTGCAGATATTTCCATGTTCATACAGATGGCGGTGTAGATATTTCCATGTTTATAGAGATAGCAGACTTCTTATTTCCATGTGTTAAGAGATAGCTGTGTAGATATTTCCATGTGTATGCAGATAGCTGTGTAGATATTTCCATTTTCATGCAGACAGTGGTGTAGATATTTCCATGTTCAAACAGATAGCGGTGTAGATAATTCCATGTTCATACAGATAGCGGTGTAGATATTTCCATGATCATACAGATAGCGGTGTAGATATTTCCATGTTCATACAGATAGCAGTGTAGATAATTCCATGTTCATACAGATAGCGGTGCTGATATTTCCATGTTTATACAGGTAGTGGTGTAGATATTTCCATGTTTATACAGATAGCGGTGTAGATATTTCCATGTTTATACACATAGCGGTGTAGATATTTCTATCTTTATAGATATAGCGGTGTAGTTATTTCCATGTGTAAAGAGATAGCAGTGTAGATATTTCCATGTATATGCAGATAGCTTTGTAGATATTTCCATTTTCATGCAGATAGCGGTGTAGATATTTACATGTTCAAACAGATAGCGGTGTAGATATTTCCATGTTCATTCAGATAGCTTTGTAGATATTTCCATGTTCATGCAGATAGCGGTGTAGATATTTCCATGTTCATACAGATAGCGATGTAGATACTTCCATGTTCATACAGATAGCGGTGCTGATATTTCCATGTTTATACAGATAGCGGTGTAGATATTTCCATGTTTATACAGATAGCGGTGTAGATATTTCCATGTTTATTCAGATAGCGGTGTAGATATCTCCATCTTAATACAAATGGCGGTGTAGATATTTATATGTTCATTCAGGTGGCGGTGCAGATATTTCCATGTTCATACAGATGGCGGTGTTGATATTTCCATGTTCATACAGATAGCGGTGTAGTTATTTCCATGTGTAAAGAGATAGCTGTGTAGATATTTCCATGTACATGCAGATAGCTGTGTAGATATTTCCATTTTCATGCAGATAGCGGTGTATATATTTCCATCTTCAAACAGATAGCGGTGTAGATATTTCCATGTTCATACAGATAGCGGTGTAGATATTTCCATGTTTATACAGATAGCGGTGAAGGTATATGCATGTTTATACAGATAGCGGTGTGAATATTTCCATGTTCATCCCGAGGGCTGTGTAGATATATCCATGTTCATACACATAGCGGTGTCGATATTTCCATGTTCATACAGATAGCGGTGTAGACATTTCCATGTTCACACAGATAGCGGTGTAGATATTTCCATGTTCATACAGATAGCGGTGCTGATATTTCCATGTTTATACAGGTAGCAGTGTAGATATTTCCATGTTTATACAGATAGCGGTGTAGATATTTCCATGTTTATACAGATAGCAGTGTAGATATCTCCATCTTAATACAGATGGCGGTGTAGATATTTATATGTTCATACAGATGGCGGTGCACATATTTCCATGTTCATACAGATGGCGGTGTAGATATTTCCATGTTCATACAGATAGCGGTGTAGTTATTTCCATGTGTAAAGAGATAGCTGTGTAGATATTTCCATGTATATGCAGATAGCAGTGTAGATATTTCCATTTTCATGCAGATAGCGGTGTAGATATTTCCATGTTCAAACAGAGAGCGGTGTAGATATTTCCATGTTCATACAGATAGCGGTGTAGATATTTCCATGTTCATACAGACAGCGGTGTAGATATTTCCATGTTTATACAGATAGGGGTGAAGATCTATGCATGTTTACACAGATAGCAGAGTAGATATTTCCATGTTCATCCAGATCGCTGTGTAGATATTTCCATGTTCATACAGATAGCGGTGTAGATATTTCCATGTTCATACAGATAGCGGTGTAGATATTTCCATGTTCATACAGATAGCGGTGTAGATATTTCCATGTTCATACAGATAGCGGTGTAGATATTTCCATGTTCATACAGATAGCGGTGTAGATATTTCCATGTTCATACAGATAGCGGTGCTGATATTTCAATGTTTATACAGGCAGTGGTGTATATATTTCAATGTTCATACAGATAGCGGTGTAGATATTTCAATGTTCACAAAGATAGCGGTTTAGATATTTCTTTCTTAATACATATGGTGGTGTAGATATTTATATGTTCATACAGATGGCGGTGCAGATATTTCCATGTTCATACAGATGGCGGTGTAGATATTTCCATGTTTATAGAGATAGCAGACTTCTTATTTCCATGTGTTAAGAGATAGCTGTGTAGATATTTCCATGTGTATGCAGATAGCTGTGTAGATATTTCCATTTTCATGCAGACAGCGGTGTAGATATTTCCATGTTCAAACAGATAGCGGTGTAGATAATTCCATGTTCATACAGATAGCGGTGTAGATATTTCCATGATCATACAGATAGCGGTGTAGATATTTCCATGTTCATACAGATAGCAGTGTAGATAATTCCATGTACATACAGATAGTGGTGCTGATATTTCCATGTTTATACAGGTAGTGGTGCAGATATTTCCATGTTTATACAGATAGCGGTGTAGATATTTCCATGTTTATACAGATAGCGGTGTAGATATTTCCAAGTTTATACAGATAGCGGTGTAGATATCTCCATCTTAATACAGATGGCGGTGTAGATATTTATATGTTTATACAGATGGCGGAGCAGATATTTCCATGTTCATTCAGATGGCGGTGTAGATATTTCCGTGTTTATAGAGATAGCGGTGTAGTTATTTCCATGTGTAAAGAGATAGCTTTGTAGATATTTCCATGTTTATGCAGATAGCTGTGTAGATATTTCTATTTTCATGCAGATAGCTGTTTATATATTTCCATGTTCGTACAGATAGCGGTGTAGATATTTCCATATTCACACAGATAGCGGTGTAGTTATTTCAATGTTCATACAGATAGCTGTGTAGATATTTCCATGTTCATACAGATAGCAGTGCTGATATTTCCATGTTTATACAGGGAGCGGTGTAGATATTTCCATGTTTATACAGACAGCGGTGTAGATATTTCCATGTTTATACAGATAGCATTGTAGATATTTCCATGTTTATACAGATAGCGGTGTAGATATCTCCTTCTTAATACAGATGGCGGTGTAGATATTTATATGTTCATACAGATGGCGGTGCGGATATTTCCATGTTCATACAGATGGCGGTGTAGATATTTCCATGTTTATAGAGATAGCGGTGTAGTTATTTCCTTGTGTAAAGAGATACCTGTGTAGATATTTCCATGTATATGCAGATAGCTGTGTAGATATTTCCATTTTCACGCTGACAGCGGTGTAGATATTTCCATGTTCAAACAGATAGCGGTGTAGATATTTCCATGTTCATACAGATAGCGGTGTAGATATTTCCATGTTCATACAGATAGCGGTGTAGATATTTCCATGTTCATACAGATAGCGGTGTAGATATTTCCATGTTCATACAGATAGCGGTGCTGATATTTCCATGTTTATACAGGTAGTGGTGTAGATATTTCCATGTTTATACAGATAGCGGTGTAGATATTTCCATGTTTTCACAGATAGTAGTGTAGATATCTCCATCTTAATACAGATGGCGGTGTAGATATTTATATGTTCATACAGATGGCGGTGCACATATTTCCATGTTCATACAGATGGCGGTGTAGATATTTCTATGTTCATACAGATAGCGGTGTAGTTATTTCCATGTGTAAAGAGATAGCTGTGTAGTTATTTCCATGTATATGCTGATAGCAGTGTGGATATTTCCTTTTTCATGCAGATTGCGGTGTAGATATTTCCATGTTCAAACAGATAGCGGTGAAGATATTTCCATGTTCATACAGATAGCGGTGTAGTTATTTCCATGTGTAAAGAGATAGCTGTGTAGATATTTCCATGTATATGCAGATAGCAGTGTAGATATTTCCATTTTCATGCAGATAGAGGTGTAGATATTTCCATGTTCAAACAGATAGCGGTGTAGATATTTCCATGTTCATACAGATAGCGGTGTAGATATTTCCATGTTCATACAGATAGCGGTGTAGATATTTCCATGTTTATACAGATAGGGGTGAAGATCTATGCATGTTTACACAGATAGCAGAGTAGATATTTCCATGTTCATCCAGATCGCTGTGTAGATATTTCCATGTTCATACAGATAGCGGTGTAGGTATTTCCATGTTCATACAGATAGCGGTGTAGATATTTCCATGTTCATACAGATAGCGGTGTAGATATTTCCATGTTCATACAGATAGCGGTGTAGATATTTCCATGTTCATACAGATAGCGGTGTAGATATTTCCATGTTCATACAGATAGAGGTGCTGATATTTCAATGTTTATACAGGCAGTGGTGTATATATTTCAATGTTCATACAGATAGCGGTGTAGATATTTCAAAGTTCACACAGATAGCGGTTTAGATATTTCTTTCTTAATAAATATGGTGGTGTAGATATTTATATGTTCATACAGATGGCGGTGCAGATATTTCCATGTTCATACAGATGGCGGTGTAGATATTTCCATGTTTATAGAGATAGCAGACTTCTTATTTCCATGTGTTAAGAGATAGCTGTAAAGATATTTCCATGTGTATGCAGATAGCTGTGTAGATATTTCCATTTTCATGCAGACAGCGGTGTAGATATTTCCATGTTCAAACAGATAGCGGTGTAGATAATTCCATGTTCATACAGATAGCGGTGTAGATATTTCCATGATCATACAGATAGCGGTGTAGATATTTCCATGTTCATACAGATAGCAGTGTAGATAATTCCATGTTCATACAGATAGCGGTGCTGATATTTCCATGTTTATACAGGTAGTGGTGTAGATATTTCCATGTTTATACAGATAGCGGTGTAGATATTTCCATGTTTATACAGATAGCGGTGTAGATATTTCTATCTTTATAGATATAGCGGTGTAGTTATTTCCATGTGTAAAGAGATAGCAGTATAGATATTTCCATGTTCATGCAGATAGCAGTGTAGATATTTCCATGTTCATACAGATAGCGATGTAGATATTTCCATGTTCATACAGATAGCGGTGCTGATATTTCCATGTTTATACAGGTAGCAGTGTAGATATTTCCATGTTTATGCAGATAGCGGTGTAGATATTTCCATGTTTATACAGATAGCGGTGTAGATATTTCCATGCTTATTCAGATAGCGGTGTAGATATCTCCATCTTAATACAAATGGCGGTGTAGATATTTATATGTTCATTCAGATGGCGGTGCAGATATTTCCATGTTCATACAGATGGCAGTGTTGATATTTCCATGTTCATACAGATAGCGGTGTAGTTATTTCCATGTGTAAAGAGATAGCTGTGTAGATATTTCCATGCATATGCAGATAGCTGTGTAGATATTTCCATTTTCATGCAGATAGCGGTGTATATATTTCCATCTTCAAACAGATAGCGGTGTAGATATTTCCATGTTCATACAGATAGCGGTGTAGATATTTCCATGTTTATACAGATAGCGGTGAAGGTATATGCATGTTTATACAGATAGCGGTGTGGATATTTCCATGTTCATCCCGAGGGCTGTGTAGATATATCCATGTTCATACACATAGCGGTGTAGATATTTCCATGTTCATACTGATAGCGGTGTAGACATTTCCATGTTCATACAGATAGCGGTGTAGATATTTCCATGTTCATACAGATAGCGGTGCTGATATTTCCATGTTTATACAGGTAGCAGTGTAGATATTTCCATGTTTATACAGATAGCGGTGTAGATATTTCCATGTTTATACAGATAGCAGTGTAGATATCTCCATCTTAATACAGATGGCGGTGTAGATATTTATATGTTCATACAGATGGCGGTGCACATATTTCCATGTTCATACAGATGGCGGTGTAGATATTTCCATGTTCATACAGATAGCGGTGTAGATATTTCCATGTTCATACAGATAGCGGTGCTGCTATTTCCATGTTTATGCAGGTAGCGGGGTAGATATTTCCATGTTTATATAGATAGCGGTGTAGATATTTCCATGTTTATACAGATAGCGGTGTAGATATTTCCATGTTTATACAGATAGCAGTGTAGATATCTCCATCTTAATACAGATGGCGGTGTAGATATTTATATGTTCATACAGATGGCGGTGCACATATTTCCATGTTCATACAGATGGCGGTGTAGATATTTCCATGTTCATACAGATAGCGGTGTAGTTATTTCCATGTGTAAAGAGATAGCTGTGTAGATATTTCCATGTATATGCAGATAGCAGTGTAGATATTTCCATTTTCATGCAGATAGCGGTGTAGATATTTCCATGTTCAAACAGATAGCGGTGTAGATATTTCCATGTTCATACAGATAGCGGTGTAGATATTTCCATGTTCATACAGATAGCGGTGTAGATATTTCCATGTTTATGCAGATAGGGGTGAAGATCTATGCATGTTTACACAGATAGCAGAGTAGATATTTCCATGTTCATCCAGATGGCTGTGTAGATATTTCCATGTTCATACAGATAGCGGTGTAGATATTTCCATGTTCATACAGATAGCGGTGTAGATAGTTCCATGTTCATACAGATAGCGGTGTAGATATTTCCATGTTCATACAGATAGCGGTGTAGATATTTCCATGTTCATACAGATAGCGGTGTAGATATTTCCATGTTCATACAGATAGCGGTGCTGATATTTCAATGTTTATACAGGCAGTGGTGTATATATTTCAATGTTCATACAGATAGCGGTGTAGATATTTCAATGTTCACACAGATAGCGGTTTAGATATTTCTTTCTTAATACATATGGTGGTGTAGATATTTATATGTTCATACAGATGGCGGTGCAGATATTTCCATGTTCATACAGATGGCGGTGTAGATATTTCCATGTTTATAGAGATAGCAGACTTCTTATTTCCATGTGTTAAGAGATAGCTGTGTAGATATTTCCATGTGTATGCAGATAGCTGTGTAGATATTTCCATTTTCATGCAGACAGCGGTGTAGATATTTCCATGTTCAAACAGATAGCGGTGTAGATAATTCCATGTTCATACAGATAGCGGTGTAGATATTTCCATGATCATACAGATAGCGGTGTAGATATTTCCATGTTCATACAGATAGCAGTGTAGATAATTCCATGTTCATACAGATAGCGGTGCTGATATTTCCATGTTTATACAGGTAGTGGTGTAGATATTTCCATGTTTATACAGATAGCGGTGTAGATATTTCCATGTTTATACACATAGCGGTGTAGATATTTCTATCTTTATAGATATAGCGGTGTAGTTATTTCCATGTGTAAAGAGATAGCAGTGTAGATATTTCCATGTATATGCAGATAGCTTTGTAGATATTTCCATTTTCATGCAGATAGCGGTGTAGATATTTACATGTTCAAACAGATAGCGGTGTAGATATTTCCATGTTCATTCAGATAGCTTTGTAGATATTTCCATGTTCATGCAGATAGCGGTGTAGATATTTCCATTTTCATACAGATAGCGATGTAGATATTTCCATGTTCATACAGATAGCGGTGCTGATATTTCCATGTTTATACAGGTAGCAGTGTAGATATTTCCATGTTTATGCAGATAGCGGTGTTGATATTTCCATGTTTATACAGATAGCGGTGTAGATATTTCCATGTTTATTCAGATAGCGGTGTAGATATCTCCATCTTAATACAAATGGCGGTGTAGATATTTATATGTTCATTCAGATGGCGGTGCAGATATTTCCATGTTCATACAGATGGCGGTGTTGATATCTCCATGTTCATACAGATAGCGGTGTAGTTATTTCCATGTGTAAAGAGATAGCTGTGTAGATATTTCCATGTATATGCAGATAGCTGTGTAGATATTTCCGTTTTCATGCAGATAGCGGTGTATATATTTCCATCTTCAAAAAGATAGCGGTGTAGATATTTCCATGTTCATACAGATAGCGGTGTAGATATTTCCATGTTTATACAGATAGCGGTGAAGGTATATGCATGTTTATACAGATAGCGGTGTGGATATTTCCATGTTCATCCCGAGGGCTGTGTAGATATATCCATGTTCATACACATAGCGGTGTAGATATTTCCATGTTCATACTGATAGCGGTGTAGACATTTCCATGTTCATACAGATAGCGGTGTAGATATTTCCATGTTCATACAGATAGCGGTGCTGATATTTCCATGTTTATACAGGTAGCAGTGTAGATATTTCCATGTTTATACAGATAGCGGTGTAGATATTTCCATGTTTATACAGATAGCAGTGTAGATATCTCCATCTTAATACAGATGGCGGTGTAGATATTTATATGTTCATACAGATGGCGGTGCACATATTTCCATGTTCATACAGATGGCGGTGTAGATATTTCCATGTTCATACAGATAGCGGTGTAGATATTTCCATGTTCATACGGATAGCGGTGCTGCTATTTCCATGTTTATGCAGGTAGCGGGGTAGATATTTCCATGTTTATATAGATAGCGGTGTAGATATTTCCATGTTTATACAGATAGCGGTGTAGATATTTCCATGTTTATACAGATAGCAGTGTAGATATCTCCATCTTAATACAGATGGCGGTGTAGATATTTATATGTTCATACAGATGGCGGTGCACATATTTCCATGTTCATACAGATGGCGGTGTAGATATTTCCATGTTCATACAGATAGCGGTGTAGATATTTCCATGTTCATACAGATAGCGGTGCTGATATTTCAATGTTTATACAGGCAGTGGTGTATATATTTCAATGTTCATACAGATAGCGGTGTAGATATTTCAATGTTCACACAGATAGCGGTTTAGATATTTCTTTCTTAATACATATGGTGGTGTAGATATTTATATGTTCATACAGATGGCGGTGCAGATATTTCCATGTTCATACAGATGGCGGTGTAGATATTTCCATGTTTATAGAGATAGCAGACTTCTTATTTCCATGTGTTAAGAGATAGCTGTGTAGATATTTCCATGTGTATGCAGATAGCTGTGTAGATATTTCCATTTTCATGCAGACAGCGGTGTAGATATTTCCATGTTCAAACAGATAGCGGTGTAGATAATTCCATGTTCATACAGATAGCGGTGTAGATATTTCCATGATCATACAGATAGCGGTGTAGATATTTCCATGTTCATACAGATAGCAGTGTAGATAATTCCATGTTCATACAGATAGCGGTGCTGATATTTCCATGTTTATACAGGTAGTGGTGTAGATATTTCCATGTTTATACAGATAGCGGTGTAGATATTTCCATGTTTATACACATAGCGGTGTAGATATTTCTATCTTTATAGATATAGCGGTGTAGTTATTTCCATGTGTAAAGAGATAGCAGTGTAGATATTTCCATGTATATGCAGATAGCTTTGTAGATATTTCCATTTTCATGCAGATAGCGGTGTAGATATTTACATGTTCAAACAGATAGCGGTGTAGATATTTCCATGTTCATTCAGATAGCTTTGTAGATATTTCCATGTTCATGCAGATAGCGGTGTAGATATTTCCATGTTCATACAGATAGCGATGTAGATATTTCCATGTTCATACAGATAGCGGTGCTGATATTTCCATGTTTATACAGGTAGCAGTGTAGATATTTCCATGTTTATGCAGATAGCGGTGTAGATATTTCCATGTTTATACAGATAGCGGTGTAGATATTTCCATGTTTATTCAGATAGCGGTGTAGATATCTCCATCTTAATACAAATGGCGGTGTAGATATTTATATGTTCATTCAGATGGCGGTGCAGATATTTCCATGTTCATACAGATGGAGGTGTTGATATCTCCATGTTCATACAGATAGCGGTGTAGTTATTTCCATGTGTAAAGAGATAGCTGTGTAGATATTTCCATGTATATGCAGATAGCTGTGTAGATATTTCCATTTTCATGCAGACAGCGGTGTAGATATTTCCATGTTCAAACAGATAGCGGTGTAGATAATTCCATGTTCATACAGATAGCGGTGTAGATATTTCCATGATCATACAGATAGCGGTGTAGATATTTCCATGTTCATACAGATAGCAGTGTAGATAATTCCATGTTCATACAGATAGCGGTGCTGATATTTCCATGTTTATACAGGTAGTGGTGTAGATATTTCCATGTTTATACAGATAGCGGTGTAGATATTTCCATGTTTATACACATAGCGGTGTAGATATTTCTATCTTTATAGATATAGCGGTGTAGTTATTTCCATGTGTAAAGAGATAGCAGTGTAGATATTTCCATGTATATGCAGATAGCTTTGTAGATATTTCCATTTTCGTGCAGATAGCGGTGTAGATATTTACATGTTCAAACAGATAGCGGTGTAGATATTTCCATGTTCATTCAGATAGCTTTGTAGATATTTCCATGTTCATGCAGATAGCGGTGTAGATATTTCCATGTTCATACAGATAGCGATGTAGATATTTCCATGTTCATACAGATAGCGGTGCTGATATTTCCATGTTTATACAGGTAGCAGTGTAGATATTTCCATGTTTATGCAGATAGCGGTGTAGATATTTCCATGTTTATACAGATAGCGGTGTAGATATTTCCATGTTTATTCAGATAGCGGTGTAGATATCTCCATCTTAATACAAATGGCGGTGTAGATATTTATATGTTCATTCAGATGGCGGTGCAGATATTTCCATGTTCATACAGATGGAGGTGTTGATATCTCCATGTTCATACAGATAGCGGTGTAGTTATTTCCATGTGTAAAGAGATAGCTGTGTAGATATTTCCATGTATATGCAGATAGCTGTGTAGATATTTCCGTTTTCATGCAGATAGCGGTGTATATATTTCCATCTTCAAAAAGATAGCGGTGTAGATATTTCCATGTTCATACAGATAGCGGTGTAGATATTTCCATGTTTATACAGATAGCGGTGAAGGTATATGCATGTTTATACAGATAGCGGTGTGGATATTTCCATGTTCATCCCGAGGGCTGTGTAGATATATCCATGTTCATACACATAGCGGTGTAGATATTTCCATGTTCATACTGATAGCGGTGTAGACATTTCCATGTTCATACAGATAGCGGTGTAGATATTTCCATGTTCATACAGATAGCGGTGCTGATATTTCCATGTTTATACAGGTAGCAGTGTAGATATTTCCATGTTTATACAGATAGCGGTGTAGATATTTCCATGTTTATACAGATAGCAGTGTAGATATCTCCATCTTAATACAGATGGCGGTGTAGATATTTATATGTTCATACAGATGGCGGTGCACATATTTCCATGTTCATACAGATGGCGGTGTAGATATTTCCATGTTCATACAGATAGCGGTGTAGATATTTCCATGTTCATACGGATAGCGGTGCTGCTATTTCCATGTTTATGCAGGTAGCGGGGTAGATATTTCCATGTTTATATAGATAGCGGTGTAGATATTTCCATGTTTATACAGATAGCGGTGTAGATATTTCCATGTTTATACAGATAGCAGTGTAGATATCTCCATCTTAATACAGATGGCGGTGTAGATATTTATATGTTCATACAGATGGCGGTGCACATATTTCCATGTTCATACAGATGGCGGTGTAGATATTTCCATGTTCATACAGATAGCGGTGTAGATATTTCCATGTTCATACAGATAGCGGTGCTGATATTTCAATGTTTATACAGGCAGTGGTGTATATATTTCAATGTTCATACAGATAGCGGTGTAGATATTTCAATGTTCACACAGATAGCGGTTTAGATATTTCTTTCTTAATACATATGGTGGTGTAGATATTTATATGTTCATACAGATGGCGGTGCAGATATTTCCATGTTCATACAGATGGCGGTGTAGATATTTCCATGTTTATAGAGATAGCAGACTTCTTATTTCCATGTGTTAAGAGATAGCTGTGTAGATATTTCCATGTGTATGCAGATAGCTGTGTAGATATTTCCATTTTCATGCAGACAGCGGTGTAGATATTTCCATGTTCAAACAGATAGCGGTGTAGATAATTCCATGTTCATACAGATAGCGGTGTAGATATTTCCATGATCATACAGATAGCGGTGTAGATATTTCCATGTTCATACAGATAGCAGTGTAGATAATTCCATGTTCATACAGATAGCGGTGCTGATATTTCCATGTTTATACAGGTAGTGGTGTAGATATTTCCATGTTTATACAGATAGCGGTGTAGATATTTCCATGTTTATACACATAGCGGTGTAGATATTTCTATCTTTATAGATATAGCGGTGTAGTTATTTCCATGTGTAAAGAGATAGCAGTGTAGATATTTCCATGTATATGCAGATAGCTTTGTAGATATTTCCATTTTCATGCAGATAGCGGTGTAGATATTTACATGTTCAAACAGATAGCGGTGTAGATATTTCCATGTTCATTCAGATAGCTTTGTAGATATTTCCATGTTCATGCAGATAGCGGTGTAGATATTTCCATGTTCATACAGATAGCGATGTAGATATTTCCATGTTCATACAGATAGCGGTGCTGATATTTCCATGTTTATACAGGTAGCAGTGTAGATATTTCCATGTTTATGCAGATAGCGGTGTAGATATTTCCATGTTTATACAGATAGCGGTGTAGATATTTCCATGTTTATTCAGATAGCGGTGTAGATATCTCCATCTTAATACAAATGGCGGTGTAGATATTTATATGTTCATTCAGATGGCGGTGCAGATATTTCCATGTTCATACAGATGGCGGTGTTGATATCTCCATGTTCATACAGATAGCGGTGTAGTTATTTCCATGTGTAAAGAGATAGCTGTGTAGATATTTCCATGTATATGCAGATAGCTGTGTAGATATTTCCGTTTTCATGCAGATAGCGGTGTATATATTTCCATCTTCAAAAAGATAGCCGTGTAGATATTTCCATGTTCATACAGATAGCGGTGTAGATATTTCCATGTTTATACAGATAGCGGTGAAGGTATATGCATGTTTATACAGATAGCGGTGTGGATATTTCCATGTTCATCCCGAGGGCTGTGTAGATATATCCATGTTCATACACATAGCGGTGTAGATATTTCCATGTTCATACTGATAGCGGTGTAGACATTTCCATGTTCATACAGATAGCGGTGTAGATATTTCCATGTTCATACAGATAGCGGTGCTGATATTTCCATGTTTATACAGGTAGCAGTGTAGATATTTCCATGTTTATACAGATAGCGGTGTAGATATTTCCATGTTTATACAGATAGCAGTGTAGATATCTCCATCTTAATACAGATGGCGGTGTAGATATTTATATGTTCATACAGATGGCGGTGCACATATTTCCATGTTCATACAGATGGCGGTGTAGATATTTCCATGTTCATACAGATAGCGGTGTAGATATTTCCATGTTCATACGGATAGCGGTGCTGCTATTTCCATGTTTATGCAGGTAGCGGGGTAGATATTTCCATGTTTATATAGATAGCGGTGTAGATATTTCCATGTTTATACAGATAGCGGTGTAGATATTTCCATGTTTATACAGATAGCAGTGTAGATATCTCCATCTTAATACAGATGGCGGTGTAGATATTTATATGTTCATACAGATGGCGGTGCACATATTTCCATGTTCATACAGATGGCGGTGTAGATATTTCCATGTTCATACAGATAGCGGTGTAGATATTTCCATGTTCATACAGATAGCGGTGCTGATATTTCAATGTTTATACAGGCAGTGGTGTATATATTTCAATGTTCATACAGATAGCGGTGTAGATATTTCAATGTTCACACAGATAGCGGTTTAGATATTTCTTTCTTAATACATATGGTGGTGTAGATATTTATATGTTCATACAGATGGCGGTGCAGATATTTCCATGTTCATACAGATGGCGGTGTAGATATTTCCATGTTTATAGAGATAGCAGACTTCTTATTTCCATGTGTTAAGAGATAGCTGTGTAGATATTTCCATGTGTATGCAGATAGCTGTGTAGATATTTCCATTTTCATGCAGACAGCGGTGTAGATATTTCCATGTTCAAACAGATAGCGGTGTAGATAATTCCATGTTCATACAGATAGCGGTGTAGATATTTCCATGATCATACAGATAGCGGTGTAGATATTTCCATGTTCATACAGATAGCAGTGTAGATAATTCCATGTTCATACAGATAGCGTTGCTGATATTTCCATGTTTATACAGGTAGTGGTGTAGATATTTCCATGTTTATACAGATAGCGGTGTAGATATTTCCATGTTTATACACATAGCGGTGTAGATATTTCTATCTTTATAGATATAGCGGTGTAGTTATTTCCATGTGTAAAGAGATAGCAGTGTAGATATTTCCATGTATATGCAGATAGCTTTGTAGATATTTCCATTTTCATGCAGATAGCGGTGTAGATATTTACATGTTCAAACAGATAGCGGTGTAGATATTTCCATGTTCATTCAGATAGCTTTGTAGATATTTCCATGTTCATGCAGATAGCGGTGTAGATATTTCCATGTTCATACAGATAGCGATGTAGATATTTCCATGTTCATACAGATAGCGGTGCTGATATTTCCATGTTTATACAGGTAGCAGTGTAGATATTTCCATGTTTATGCAGATAGCGGTGTAGATATTTCCATGTTTATACAGATAGCGGTGTAGATATTTCCATGTTTATTCAGATAGCGGTGTAGATATCTCCATCTTAATACAAATGGCGGTGTAGATATTTATATGTTCATTCAGATGGCGGTGCAGATATTTCCATGTTCATACAGATGGCGGTGTTGATATCTCCATGTTCATACAGATAGCGGTGTAGTTATTTCCATGTGTAAAGAGATAGCTGTGTAGATATTTCCATGTATATGCAGATAGCTGTGTAGATATTTCCGTTTTCATGCAGATAGCGGTGTATATATTTCCATCTTCAAAAAGATAGCGGTGTAGATATTTCCATGTTCATACAGATAGCGGTGTAGATATTTCCATGTTTATACAGATAGCGGTGAAGGTATATGCATGTTTATACAGATAGCGGTGTGGATATTTCCATGTTCATCCCGAGGGCTGTGTAGATATATCCATGTTCATACACATAGCGGTGTAGATATTTCCATGTTCATACTGATAGCGGTGTAGACATTTCCATGTTCATACAGATAGCGGTGTAGATATTTCCATGTTCATACAGATAGCGGTGCTGATATTTCCATGTTTATACAGGTAGCAGTGTAGATATTTCCATGTTTATACAGATAGCGGTGTAGATATTTCCATGTTTATACAGATAGCAGTGTAGATATCTCCATCTTAATACAGATGGCGGTGTAGATATTTATATGTTCATACAGATGGCGGTGCACATATTTCCATGTTCATACAGATGGCGGTGTAGATATTTCCATGTTCATACAGATAGCGGTGTAGATATTTCCATGTTCATACGGATAGCGGTGCTGCTATTTCCATGTTTATGCAGGTAGCGGGGTAGATATTTCCATGTTTATATAGATAGCGGTGTAGATATTTCCATGTTTATACAGATAGCGGTGTAGATATTTCCATGTTTATACAGATAGCAGTGTAGATATCTCCATCTTAATACAGATGGCGGTGTAGATATTTATATGTTCATACAGATGGCGGTGCACATATTTCCATGTTCATACAGATGGCGGTGTAGATATTTCCATGTTCATACAGATAGCGGTGTAGATATTTCCATGTTCATACAGATAGCGGTGCTGATATTTCAATGTTTATACAGGCAGTGGTGTATATATTTCAATGTTCATACAGATAGCGGTGTAGATATTTCAATGTTCACACAGATAGCGGTTTAGATATTTCTTTCTTAATACATATGGTGGTGTAGATATTTATATGTTCATACAGATGGCGGTGCAGATATTTCCATGTTCATACAGATGGCGGTGTAGATATTTCCATGTTTATAGAGATAGCAGACTTCTTATTTCCATGTGTTAAGAGATAGCTGTGTAGATATTTCCATGTGTATGCAGATAGCTGTGTAGATATTTCCATTTTCATGCAGACAGCGGTGTAGATATTTCCATGTTCAAACAGATAGCGGTGTAGATAATTCCATGTTCATACAGATAGCGGTGTAGATATTTCCATGATCATACAGATAGCGGTGTAGATATTTCCATGTTCATACAGATAGCAGTGTAGATAATTCCATGTTCATACAGATAGCGGTGCTGATATTTCCATGTTTATACAGGTAGTGGTGTAGATATTTCCATGTTTATACAGATAGCGGTGTAGATATTTCCATGTTTATACACATAGCGGTGTAGATATTTCTATCTTTATAGATATAGCGGTGTAGTTATTTCCATGTGTAAAGAGATAGCAGTGTAGATATTTCCATGTATATGCAGATAGCTTTGTAGATATTTCCATTTTCATGCAGATAGCGGTGTAGATATTTACATGTTCAAACAGATAGCGGTGTAGATATTTCCATGTTCATTCAGATAGCTTTGTAGATATTTCCATGTTCATGCAGATAGCGGTGTAGATATTTCCATGTTCATACAGATAGCGATGTAGATATTTCCATGTTCATACAGATAGCGGTGCTGATATTTCCATGTTTATACAGGTAGCAGTGTAGATATTTCCATGTTTATGCAGATAGCGGTGTAGATATTTCCATGTTTATACAGATAGCGGTGTAGATATTTCCATGTTTATTCAGATAGCGGTGTAGATATCTCCATCTTAATACAAATGGCGGTGTAGATATTTATATGTTCATTCAGATGGCGGTGCAGATATTTCCATGTTCATACAGATGGCGGTGTTGATATCTCCATGTTCATACAGATAGCGGTGTAGTTATTTCCATGTGTAAAGAGATAGCTGTGTAGATATTTCCATGTATATGCAGATAGCTGTGTAGATATTTCCGTTTTCATGCAGATAGCGGTGTATATATTTCCATCTTCAAAAAGATAGCGGTGTAGATATTTCCATGTTCATACAGATAGCGGTGTAGATATTTCCATGTTTATACAGATAGCGGTGAAGGTATATGCATGTTTATACAGATAGCGGTGTGGATATTTCCATGTTCATCCCGAGGGCTGTGTAGATATATCCATGTTCATACACATAGCGGTGTAGATATTTCCATGTTCATACTGATAGCGGTGTAGACATTTCCATGTTCATACAGATAGCGGTGTAGATATTTCCATGTTCATACAGATAGCGGTGCTGATATTTCCATGTTTATACAGGTAGCAGTGTAGATATTTCCATGTTTATACAGATAGCGGTGTAGATATTTCCATGTTTATACAGATAGCAGTGTAGATATCTCCATCTTAATACAGATGGCGGTGTAGATATTTATATGTTCACACAGATGGCGGTGCACATATTTCCATGTTCATACAGATGGCGGTGTAGATATTTCCATGTTCATACAGATAGCGGTGTAGATATTTCCATGTTCATACGGATAGCGGTGCTGCTATTTCCATGTTTATGCAGGTAGCGGGGTAGATATTTCCATGTTTATATAGATAGCGGTGTAGATATTTCCATGTTTATACAGATAGCGGTGTAGATATTTCCATGTTTATACAGATAGCAGTGTAGATATCTCCATCTTAATACAGATGGCGGTGTAGATATTTATATGTTCATACAGATGGCGGTGCACATATTTCCATGTTCATACAGATGGCGGTGTAGATATTTCCATGTTCATACAGATAGCGGTGTAGATATTTCCATGTTCATACAGATAGCGGTGCTGATATTTCAATGTTTATACAGGCAGTGGTGTATATATTTCAATGTTCATACAGATAGCGGTGTAGATATTTCAATGTTCACACAGATAGCGGTTTAGATATTTCTTTCTTAATACATATGGTGGTGTAGATATTTATATGTTCATACAGATGGCGGTGCAGATATTTCCATGTTCATACAGATGGCGGTGTAGATATTTCCATGTTTATAGAGATAGCAGACTTCTTATTTCCATGTGTTAAGAGATAGCTGTGTAGATATTTCCATGTGTATGCAGATAGCTGTGTAGATATTTCCATTTTCATGCAGACAGCGGTGTAGATATTTCCATGTTCAAACAGATAGCGGTGTAGATAATTCCATGTTCATACAGATAGCTGTGTAGATATTTCCATGTGTATGCAGATAGCTGTGTAGATATTTCCATGTTCATACAGATAGCGGTGTAGATATTTCCATGTTCATACGGATAGCGGTGCTGCTATTTCCATGTTTATGCAGGTAGCGGGGTAGATATTTCCATGTTTATATAGATAGCGGTGTAGATATTTCCATGTTTATACAGATAGCGGTGTAGATATTTCCATGTTTATACAGATAGCAGTGTAGATATCTCCATCTTAATACAGATGGCGGTGTAGATATTTATATGTTCATACAGATGGCGGTGCACATATTTCCATGTTCATACAGATGGCGGTGTTGATATTTCCATGTTCATACAGATAGCGGTGTAGTTATTTCCATGTGTAAAGAGATAGCTGTGTAGATATTTCCATGTATATGCAGATAGCAGTGTAGATATTTCCATTTTCATGCAGATAGCGGTGTAGATATTTCCATGTTCAAACAGAAAGCGGTGTAGATATTTCCATGTTCATACAGATAGTGGTGTAGATATTTCCATGTTCATACAGATAGCGGTGTAGATATTTCCATGTTTATTCAGATAGCGGTGAAGATCTATGCATGTTTACACAGATAGCGGTGTAGATATCTCCATGTTCATCCAGATGGCTGTGTAGATATATCCATGTTCATACAGATAGCGGTGTAGATATTTCCATGTTCATACAGATAGCGGTGTAGATGTTTCCATGTTCATCCAGATGGCAGTGTAGATATATCCATGTTCATACAGATAGCGGTGTAGATATTTCCATGTTCATACAGATAGCGGTGTAGCTATTTCCATGTTCATAAAGATAACGGTGTAGCTATTTCCATGTTCATACAGATAGCGGTGTAGATATTTCCATGTTGATACAGATAGCGGTGTAGATATTTCCATGTTCATACAGATAGCGTTGTAGATATTTCCATGTTTATACTGATAGCGGTTTAGATATTTCCTTCTTAATACAGATGGCGGTGCAGATATTTATATGTTCATACAGATGGCGGTGCGGATATTTCCATGTTCATACAGATGGCGGTGTAGATATTTCCATGTTTATACAGATAGCGGTGTAGTTAATTCCATGTGTAAAGAGATAGCTGTGCAGATATTTCATTGTATATGCAGATAGCTTTGTAGATATTTCCATTTTCATGCAGATAGTGGTGTGGATATGTACATGTTCAAACAGATAGCGGTGTAGATATTTCCATGTTCATTCAGATAGCTTTGTAGATATTTCCATGTTCATACAGATAGCGGTGTAGATATTTCCATGTTCATACAGATAGCGGTGTAGATATTTCCATGTTCATACAGATAGCGGTGCTGATATTTCCATGTTTATACAGGTAGCGGTGTAGATATTTCCATGTTTATACAGATAGCGGAGTAGATATTTCCATGTTCATACAGATAGCGGTGCTGATATTTCCATGTTTATACAGGTAGCGGTGTAGAAATTTCCATGTTCATACAGATGGCGGTGCAGATATTTATATGTTCATACAGATGGCGGTGTAGCTATTTCCATGTTTATAGAGATAGCGCTGTACTTATTTCCATGTGTAAAGAGATAGCTTTGTAGATATTTCCATGTATATGCAGATCGCTGTGTAGGTATTTCCATTTTCATGCAGATAGCGGTGTAGATATTTCCATATTCAAACAGATAGCGGTGTAGATATTTCCATGTTCATACAGATAGCAGTGTCGATATTTCCATGTTTATACAGATAGCGGTGAAGATGTATGCATGTTTACACAGATAGGGGTGTAGATATTTCCATGTTAATACAGATAGCGGTGTAGATATTTCCATGTTCATCCAGATGGCTGTGTAGATATATCCATGTTCATACAGATGGCGGTGAAGATATTTCCATGTTCATACAGATAGCGGTGTAGTTATTTCCATGTTTAAAGAGATAGCTGTGTAGATATTTCCATGCATATGCAGATAGCTGTGTATATATTTCCATTTTCATGCAGATAGCGGTTTAGATATTTCCATGTTCAAACAGATAGCGGTGTAGATATTTCCGTGTTCATACAGATAGCGTTGTAGATATTTCCATGTTCAAACAGATAGCGGTGTAGATATTTCCGTGTTCATACAGATAGCGGTGTAGATATTTCCATGTTCATACAGATAGCGGTGTAGATAATTCCATGTTCATACAGATAGAGGGGCTGATATTTCCATGTTCATACAGATAGCGGTGCTGATATTTCCATGTTTATACAGATAGCGGTGTAGATATTTCCATGTTTATACAGATAGCGGTGTAGATATTTCCATGTTTATACAGATAGCGGTGTAGGTATCTCCATCTTAATACAGATGGCGGTGTAGTTATTTATGTGTTCATACAGATGGCGGTGCAGATATTTCCATGTTCATACAGATAGCGGTGTAGTTATTTCCATGTGTAAAGAGATAGCTGTGTAGATATTTCCATGTATATGCAGATAGCTGTGTAGATATTTCTATTTTCATGCTGATAGCGGTTTAGACATTTCCATGATCGTACAGATAGCGGTGTAGATATTTCCATGTTCATAAAGATAGCCTTGTAGACATTTCCATGTTTATACAGATAGCGGTGAAGATGTATGCAAGTTTACACAGATAGCGGTGTAGATATTTCCATGTTCATACAGATAGCGGTGTAGATATTTCCATGTTCATACCGATAGCGGTTTAGATATTTCCTTCTTAATACAGATGGCGGTGTAGATATTTATATGTTCATACAGATGGCGGTGCAGATATTTCCATGTTCATACAGATAGCGGTGCTGCTATTTCCATGTTTATGCAGGTGGCGGGGTAGATATTTCCATGTTTATATAGATAGCGGTGTAGATATTTCCATGTTTATACAGATAGCGGTGTAGATATTTCCATGTTTATACAGATAGCAGTGTAGATATCTCCATCTTAATACAGATGGCGGTGTAGATATTTATATGTTCATACAGATGGCGGTGCACATATTTCCATGTTCATACAGATGGCGGTGTTGATATTTCCATGTTCATACAGATAGCGGTGTAGTTATTTCCATGTGTAAAGAGATAGCTGTGTAGATATTTCCATGTATATGCAGATAGCAGTGTAGATATTTCCATTTTCATGCAGATAGCGGTGTAGATATTTCCATGTTCAAACAGATAGCGGTGTAGATATTTCCATGTTCATACAGATAGCGGTGTAGATATTTCCATGTTCATACAGATAGCGGTGTAGATATTTCCATGTTTATACAGATAGGGGTGAAGATCTATGCATGTTTACACAGATAGCAGAGTAGATATTTCCATGTTCATCCAGATGGCTGTGTAGATATTTCCATGTTCATACAGATAGCGGTGTAGATATTTCCATGTTCATACAGATAGCGGTGTAGATATTTCCATGTTCATACAGATAGCGGTGTAGATATTTCCATGTTCATACAGATAGCGGTGTAGATATTTCCATGTTCATACAGATAGCGGTGTAGATATTTCCATGTTCATACAGATAGCGGTGCTGATATTTCAATGTTTATACAGGCAGTGGTGTATATATTTCAATGTTCATACAGATAGCGGTGTAGATATTTCAATGTTCACACAGATAGCGGTTTAGATATTTCTTTCTTAATACATATGGTGGTGTAGATATTTATATGTTCATACAGATGGCGGTGCAGATATTTCCATGTTCATACAGATGGCGGTGTAGATATTTCCATGTTTATAGAGATAGCAGACTTCTTATTTCCATGTGTTAAGAGATAGCTGTGTAGATATTTCCATGTGTATGCAGATAGCTGTGTAGATATTTCCATTTTCATGCAGACAGCGGTGTAGATATTTCCATGTTCAAACAGATAGCGGTGTAGATAATTCCATGTTCATACAGATAGCGGTGTAGATATTTCCATGATCATACAGATAGTGGTGTAGATATTTCCATGTTCATACAGATAGCAGTGTAGATAATTCCATGTTCATACAGATAGCGGTGCTGATATTTCCATGTTTATACAGGTAGTGGTGTAGATATTTCCATGTTTATACAGATAGCGGTGTAGATATTTCCATGTTTATACAGATAGCGGTGTAGATATTTCTATCTTTATAGATATAGCGGTGTAGTTATTTCCATGTGTAAAGAGATAGCAGTGTAGATATTTCCATGTATATGCAGATAGCTTTGTAGATATTACCATTTTCATGCAGATAGCGGTGTAGATATTTACATGTTCAAACAGATAGCGGTGTAGATATTTCCATGTTCATTCAGATAGCTTTGTAGATATTTCCATGTTCATGCAGATAGCGGTGTAGATATTTCCATGTTCATACAGATAGCGATGTAGATATTTCCATGTTCATACATATAGCGGTGCTGATATTTCCATGTTTATACAGGTAGCAGTGTAGATATTTCCATGTTTATGCAGATAGCGGTGTAGATTTTTCCATGTTTATACAGATAGCGGTGTAGATATTTCCATGTTTATTCAGATAGCGGTGTAGATATCTCCATCTTAATACAAATGGCGGTGTAGATATTTATATGTTCATTCAGATGGCGGTGCAGATATTTCCATGTTCATACAGATGGCGGTGTTGATATTTCCATGTTCATACAGATAGCGGTGTAGTTATTTCCATGTGTAAAGAGATAGCTGTGTAGATATTTCCATGTATATGCAGATAGCTGTGTAGATATTTCCGTTTTCATGCAGATAGCAGTGTATATATTTCCATCTTCAAAAAGATTGCGGTGTAGATATTTCCATGTTCATACAGATAGCGGTGTAGATATTTCCATGTTTATACAGATAGCGGTGAAGGTATATGCATGTTTATACAGATAGCGGTGTGGATATTTCCATGTTCATCCCGAGGGCTGTGTAGATATATCCATGTTCATACACATAGCGGTGTAGATATTTCCATGTTCATACTGATAGCGGTGTAGACATTTCCATGTTCATACAGATAGCGGTGTAGATATTTCCATGTTCATACAGATAGCGGTGCTGATATTTCCATGTTTATACAGGTAGCAGTGTAGATATTTCCATGTTTATACAGATAGCGGTGTAGATATTTCCATGTTTATACAGATAGCAGTGTAGATATCTCCATCTTAATACAGATGGCGGTGTAGATATTTATATGTTCATACAGATGGCGGTGCACATATTTCCATGTTCATACAGATGGCGGTGTAGACATTTCCATGTTCATACAGATAGCGGTGTAGATATTTCCATGTTCATACAGATAGCGGTGCTGCTATTTCCATGTTTATGCAGGTAGCGGGGTAGATATTTCCATGTTTATATAGATAGCGGTGTAGATATTTCCATGTTTATACAGATAGCGGTGTAGATATTTCCATGTTTATACAGATAGCAGTGTAGATATCTCCATCTTAATACAGATGGCGGTGTAGATATTTATATGTTCATACAGATGGCGGTGCACATATTTCCATGTTCATACAGATGGCGGTGTAGATATTTCCATGTTCATACAGATAGCGGTGTAGTTATTTCCATGTGTAAAGAGATAGCTGTGTAGATATTTCCATGTATATGCAGATAGCAGTGTAGATATTTCCATTTTCATGCAGATAGCGGTGTAGATATTTCCATGTTCAAACAGATAGCGGTGTAGATATTTCCATGTTCATACAGATAGCTGTGTAGATATTTCCATGTTCATACAGATAGCGGTGTAGATATTTCCATGTTTATACAGATAGGGGTGAAGATCTATGCATGTTTACACAGATAGCAGAGTAGATATTTCCATGTTCATCCAGATGGCTGTGTAGATATTTCCACGTTCATACAGATAGCGGTGTAGATATTTCCATGTTCATACAGATAGCGGTGTAGATATTTCCATGTTCATACAGAGAGCGGTGTAGATATTTCCATGTTCATACAGATAGCGGTGTAGATATTTCCATTTTCATACAGATAGCGGTGTAGATATTTCCATGTTCATACAGATAGCGGTGCTGATATTTCAATGTTTATACAGGCAGTGGTGTATATATTTCAATGTTCATACAGATAGCGGTGTAGATATTTCAATGTTCACACAGATAGCGGTTTAGATATTTCTTTCTTAATACATATGGTGGTGTAGATATTTATATGTTCATACAGATGGCGGTGCAGATATTTCCATGTTCATACGGATGGCGGTGTAGATATTTCCATGTTTATAGAGATAGCAGACTTCTTATTTCCATGTGTTAAGAGATAGCTGTGTAGATATTTCCATGTGTATGCAGATAGCTGTGTAGATATTTCCATTTTCATGCAGACAGCGGTGTAGATATTTCCATGTTCAAACAGATAGCGGTGTAGATAATTCCATGTTCATACAGATAGCGGTGTAGATATTTCCATGATTATACAGATAGCGGTGTAGATATTTCCATGTTCATACAGATAGCAGTGTAGATAATTCCATGTTCATACAGATAGCGGTGCTGATATTTCCATGTTTATACAGGTAGTGGTGTAGATATTTCCATGTTTATACAGATAGCGGTGTAGATATTTCCATGTTTATACAGATAGCCGTGTAGATATTTCTATCTTTATAGATATAGCGGTGTTGTTATTTCCATGTGTAAAGAGATAGCAGTGTAGATATTTCCATGTATATGCAGATAGCTTTGTAGATATTTCCATTTTCATGCAGATAGCCGTGTAGATATTTACATGTTCAAACAGATAGCGGTGTAGATATTTCCATGTTCATTCAGATAGCTTTGTAGATATTTCCATGTTCATGCAGATAGCGGTGTAGATATTTCCATGTTCATACAGATAGCGGTGTAGATATTTCCATGTTCATACAGATAGCGGTGCTGATATTTCCATGTTTATACAGGTAGCAGTGTAGATATTTCCATGTTTATGCAGATAGCGGTGTAGATATTTCCATGTTTATACAGATAGCGGTGTAGATATTTCCATGTTTATTCAGATAGCGGTGTAGATATCTCCATCTTAATACAAATGGTGGTGTAGATATTTATATGTTCATTCAGATGGCGGTGCAGATATTTCCATGTTCATACAGATGGCGGTGTTGATATTTCCATGTTCATACAGATAGCAGTGTAGTTATTTCCATGTGTAAAGAGATAGCTGTGTAGATATTTCCATGTATATGCAGATAGCTGTGTAGATATTTCCATTTTCATGCAGATAGCGGTGTATATATTTCCATCTTCAAACAGATAGCGGTGTAGATATTTCCATGTTCATACAGATAGCGGTGTAGATATTTCCATGTTTATACAGATAGCGGTGAAGATATATGCATGTTTATACAGATAGCGGTGTGGATATTTCCATGTTCATCCCGAGGGCTGTGTAGATATATCCATGTTCATACACATAGCGGTGTAGATATTTCCATGTTCATACTGATAGCGGTGTAGACATTTCCATGTTCATACAGATAGCGGTGTAGATATTTCCATGTTCATACAGATAGCGGTGCTGATATTTCCATGTTTATACAGGTAGCAGTGTAGATATTTCCATGTTTATACAGATAGCGGTGTAGATATTTCCATGTTTATACAGATAGCAGTGTAGATATCTCCATCTTAATACAGATGGCGGTGTAGATATTTATATGTTCATACAGATGGCGGTGCACATATTTCCATGTTCATACAGATGGCGGTGTAGATATTTCCATGTTCATACAGATAGCGGTGTAGATATTTCCATGTTCATACAGATAGCGGTGCTGCTATTTCCATGTTTATGCAGGTAGCGGGGTAGATATTTCCATGTTTATATAGATAGCGGTGTAGATATTTCCATGTTTATACAGATAGCGGTGTAGATATTTCCATGTTTATACAGATAGCAGTGTAGATATCTCCATCTTAATACAGATGGCGGTGTAGATATTTATATGTTCATACAGATGGCGGTGCACATATTTCCATGTTCATACAGATGGCGGTGTAGATATTTCCATGTTCATACAGATAGCGGTGTAGTTATTTCCATGTGTAAAGAGATAGCTGTGTAGATATTTCCATGTATATGCAGATAGCAGTGTAGATATTTCCATTTTCATGCAGATAGCGGTGTAGATATTTCCATGTTCAAACAGATAGCGGTGTAGATATTTCCATGTTCATACAGATAGCGGTGTAGCTATTTCCATGTTCATACAGATAGCGGTGTAGATATTTCCATGTTTATACAGATAGGGGTGAAGATCTATGCATGTTTACACAGATAGCAGAGTAGATATTTCCATGTTCATCCAGATGGCTGTGTAGATATTTCCATGTTCATACAGATAGCGGTGTAGATATTTCCATGTTCATACAGATAGCGGTGTAGATATTTCCATGTTCATACAGATAGCGGTGTAGATATTTCCATGTTCATACAGATAGCGGTGTAGATATTTCCATGTTCATACAGATAGCGGTGTAGATATTTCCATGTTCATACAGATAGCGGTGCTGATATTTCAATGTTTATACAGGCAGTGGTGTATATATTTCAATGTTCATACAGATAGCGGTGTAGATATTTCAATGTTCACACAGATAGCGGTTTAGATATTTCTTTCTTAATACATATGGTGGTGTAGATATTTATATGTTCATACAGATGGCGGTGCTGATATTTCCATGTTCATACAGATGGCGGTGTAGATATTTCCATGTTTATAGAGATAGCAGACTTCTTATTTCCATGTGTTAAGAGATAGCTGTGTAGATATTTCCATGTGTATGCAGATAGCTGTGTAGATATTTCCATTTTCATGCAGACAGCGGTGTAGATATTTCCATGTTCAAACAGATAGCGGTGTAGATAATTCCATGTTCATACAGATAGCGGTGTAGATATTTCCATGATCATACAGATAGCGGTGTAGATATTTCCATGTTCATACAGATAGCAGTGTAGATAATTCCATGTTCATACAGATAGCGGTGCTGATATTTCCATGTTTATACAGGTAGTGGTGTAGATATTTCCATGTTTATACAGATAGCGGTGTAGATATTTCCATGTTTATACAGATAGCGGTGTAGATATTTCTATCTTTATAGATATAGCGGTGTAGTTATTTCCATGTGTAAAGAGATAGCAGTGTAGATATTTCCATGTATATGCAGATAGCTTTGTAGATATTTCCATTTTCATGCAGATAGCGGTGTAGATATTTACATGTTCAAACAGATAGCGGTGTAGATATTTCCATGTTCATTCAGATAGCTTTGTAGATATTTCCATGTTCATGCAGATAGCGGTGTAGATATTTCCATGTTCATACAGATAGCGATGTAGATATTTCCATGTTCATACATATAGCGGTGCTGATATTTCCATGTTTATACAGGTAGCAGTGTAGATATTTCCATGTTTATGCAGATAGCGGTGTAGATATTTCCATGTTTATACAGATAGCAGTGTAGATATTTCCATGTTTATTCAGATAGCGGTGTAGATATCTCCATCTTAATACAAATGGCGGTGTAGATATTTATATGTTCATTCAGATGGCGGTGCAGATATTTCCATGTTCATACAGATGGCGGTGTTGATATTTCCATGTTCATACAGATAGCGGTGTAGTTATTTCCATGTGTAAAGAGATAGCTGTGTAGATATTTCCATGTATATGAAGATAGCTGTGTAGATATTTCCGTTTTCATGCAGATAGCGGTGTATATATTTCCATCTTCAAAAAGATAGCGGTGTAGATATTTCCATGTTCATACAGATAGCGGTGCTGATATTTCCATGTTTATACAGGTAGCAGTGTACATATTTCCATGTTTATGCAGATAGCGGTGTAGATATTTCCATGTTTATACAGATAGCGGTGTAGATATTTCCATGTTTATTCAGATAGCGGTGTAGATATTTCCATGTTTATACAGATAGCGGTGAAGGTATATGCATGTTTATACAGATAGCGGTGTGGATATTTCCATGTTCATCCCGAGGGCTGTGTAGATATATCCATGTTCATACACATAGCGGTGTAGATATTCCCATGTTCATACTGATAGCGGTGTAGACATTTCCATGTTCATACAGATAGCGGTGTAGATATTTCCATGTTCATACAGATAGCGGTGCTGATATTTCCATGTTTATACAGGTAGCAGTGTAGATATTTCCATGTTTATACAGATAGCGGTGTAGATATTTCCATGTTTATACCGATAGCAGTGTAGATATCTCCATCTTAATACAGATGGCGGTGTAGATATTTATATGTTCATACAGATGGCGGTGCACATATTTCCATGTTCATACAGATGGCGGTGTAGATATTTCCATGTTCATACAGATAGCGGTGTAGTTATTTCCATGTGTAAAGAGATAGCTGTGTAGATATTTCCATGTATATGCAGATAGCAGTGTAGATATTTCCATTTTCATGCAGATAGCGGTGTAGATATTTCCATGTTCAAACAGATAGCGGTGTAGATATTTCCATGTTCATACAGATAGCGGTGTAGATATTTCCATGTTCATACAGATAGCGGTGTAGATATTTCCATGTTTATACAGATAGGGGTGAAGATCTATGCATGTTTACACAGATAGCAGAGTAGATATTTCCATGTTCATCCAGATGGCTGTGTAGATATTTCCATGTTCATACAGATAGCGGTGTAGATATTTCCATGTTCATACAGATAGCGGTGTAGATATTTCCATGTTCATACAGAGAGCGGTGTAGATATTTCCATGTTCATACAGATAGCGGTGTATATATTTCCATGTTCATACAGATAGCGGTGTAGATATTTCCATGTTCATACAGATAGCGGTGCTGATATTTCAATGTTTATACAGGCAGTGGTGTATATATTTCAATGTTCATACAGATAGCGGTGTAGATATTTCAATGTTCACACAGATAGCGGTTTAGATATTTCTTTCTTAATACATATGGTGGTGTAGATATTTATATGTTCATACAGATGGCGGTGCAGATATTTCCATGTTCATACGGATGGCGGTGTAGATATTTCCATGTTTATAGAGATAGCAGACTTCTTATTTCCATGTGTTAAGAGATAGCTGTGTAGATATTTCCATGTGTATGCAGATAGCTGTGTAGATATTTCCATTTTCATGCAGACAGCGGTGTAGATATTTCCATGTTCAAACAGATAGCGGTGTAGATAATTCCATGTTCATACAGATAGCGGTGTAGATATTTCCATGATTATACAGATAGCGGTGTAGATATTTCCATGTTCATACAGATAGCAGTGTAGATAATTCCATGTTCATACAGATAGCGGTGCTGATATTTCCATGTTTATACAGGTAGTGGTGTAGATATTTCCATGTTTATACAGATAGCGGTGTAGATATTTCCATGTTTATACAGATAGCCGTGTAGATATTTCTATCTTTATAGATATAGCGGTGTAGTTATTTCCATGTGTAAAGAGATAGCAGTGTAGATATTTCCATGTATATGCAGATAGCTTTGTAGATATTTCCATTTTCATGCAGATAGCCGTGTAGATATTTACATGTTCAAACAGATAGCGGTGTAGATATTTCCATGTTCATTCAGATAGCTTTGTAGATATTTCCATGTTCATGCAGATAGCGGTGTAGATATTTCCATGTTCATACAGATAGCGATGTAGATATTTCCATCTTCATACAGATAGCGGTGCTGATATTTCCATGTTTATACAGGTAGCAGTGTAGATATTTCCATGTTTATGCAGATAGCGGTGTAGATATTTCCATGTTTATACAGATAGCGGTGTAGATATTTCCATGTTTATTCAGATAGCGGTGTAGATATCTCCATCTTAATACAAATGGCGGTGTAGATATTTATATGTTCATTCAGATGGCGGTGCAGATATTTCCATGTTCATACAGATGGCGGTGTTGATATTTCCATGTTCATACAGATAGCAGTGTAGTTATTTCCATGTGTAAAGAGATAGCTGTGTAGATATTTCCATGTATATGCAGATAGCTGTGTTGATATTTCCATTTTCATGCAGATAGCGGTGTATATATTTCCATCTTCAAACAGATAGCGGTGTAGATATTTCCATGTTCATACAGATAGCGGTGTAGATATTTCCATGTTTATACAGATAGCGGTGAAGGTATATGCATGTTTATACAGATAGCGGTGTGGATATTTCCATGTTCATCCCGAGGGCTGTGTAGATATATCCATGTTCATACACATAGCGGTGTAGATATTTCCATGTTCATACTGATAGCGGTGTAGACATTTCCATGTTCATACAGATAGCGGTGTAGATATTTCCATGTTCATACAGATAGCGGTGCTGATATTTCCATGTTTATACAGGTAGCAGTGTAGATATTTCCATGTTTATACAGATAGCGGTGTAGATATTTCCATGTTTATACAGATAGCAGTGTAGATATCTCCATCTTAATACAGATGGCGGTGTAGATATTTATATGTTCATACAGATGGCGGTGCACATATTTCCATGTTCATACAGATGGCGGTGTAGATATTTCCATGTTCATACAGATAGCGGTGTAGATATTTCCATGTTCATACAGATAGCGGTGCTGCTATTTCCATGTTTATGCAGGTAGCGGGGTAGATATTTCCATGTTTATATAGATAGCGGTGTAGATATTTCCATGTTTATACAGATAGCGGTGTAGATATTTCCATGTTTATACAGATAGCAGTGTAGATATCTCCATCTTAATACAGATGGCGGTGTAGATATTTATATGTTCATACAGATGGCGGTGCACATATTTCCATGTTCATACAGATGGCGGTGTAGATATTTCCATGTTCATACAGATAGCGGTGTAGTTATTTCCATGTGTAAAGAGATAGCTGTGTAGATATTTCCATGTATATGCAGATAGCAGTGTAGATATTTCCATTTTCATGCAGATAGCGGTGTAGATATTTCCATGTTCAAACAGATAGCGGTGTAGATATTTCCATGTTCATACAGATAGCGGTGTAGCTATTTCCATGTTCATACAGATAGCGGTGTAGATATTTCCATGTTTATACAGATAGGGGTGAAGATCTATGCATGTTTACACAGATAGCAGAGTAGATATTTCCATGTTCATCCAGATGGCTGTGTAGATATTTCCATGTTCATACAGATAGCGGTGTAGATATTTCCATGTTCATACAGATAGCGGTGTAGATATTTCCATGTTCATACAGATAGCGGTGTAGATATTTCCATGTTCATACAGATAGCGGTGTAGATATTTCCATGTTCATACAGATAGCGGTGTAGATATTTCCATGTTCATACAGATAGCGGTGCTGATATTTCAATGTTTATACAGGCAGTGGTGTATATATTTCAATGTTCATACAGATAGCGGTGTAGATATTTCAATGTTCACACAGATAGCGGTTTAGATATTTCTTTCTTAATACATATGGTGGTGTAGATATTTATATGTTCATACAGATGGCGGTGCAGATATTTCCATGTTCATACAGATGGCGGTGTAGATATTTCCATGTTTATAGAGATAGCAGACTTCTTATTTCCATGTGTTAAGAGATAGCTGTGTAGATATTTCCATGTGTATGCAGATAGCTGTGTAGATATTTCCATTTTCATGCAGACAGCGGTGTAGATATTTCCATGTTCAAACAGATAGCGGTGTAGATAATTCCATGTTCATACAGATAGCGGTGTAGATATTTCCATGTTCATACAGATAGCGGTGTAGATATTTCCATGTATATGAAGATAGCTGTGTAGATATTTCCGTT
This sequence comes from Gorilla gorilla gorilla, assembly GCF_029281585.2. Lineage (NCBI taxonomy): Eukaryota > Metazoa > Chordata > Mammalia > Primates > Hominidae > Gorilla > Gorilla gorilla. The sequence goes on from NC_073236.2 coordinate 142,351,789, forward strand.
TTCATGCAGATAGCGGTGTATATATTTCCATCTTCAAAAAGATAGCGGTGTAGATATTTCCATGTTCATACAGATAGCGGTGTAGATATTTCCATGTTTATACAGATAGCGGTGAAGATGTATGCATGTTTACACAGATAGCGGTGTGGATATTTCCATGTTCATCCAGAGGGCTGTGTAGATATATCCATGTTCATACAGATAGCGGTGTAGATATTTCCTTGTTCATACTGATAGCGGTGTAGATATTTCCATGTTCATACAGATAGCAGTGTAGATATTTCCATGTTCATACAGATAGCGGTGTAGATATTTCCATGTTCATACAGAAAGCGGTGCTGGTATTTCCATGTTTATACAGATAGCGGTGTAGATATTTCCATGTTTATTCAGATAGCGGTGTAGATATTTCCACGTTTATACAGATAGCGGTGTAGATATTTCCATGATTATACAAATAGCGGTGCAGATATCTCCATCTTAATACAGATGGCGGTGTAGATATTTATATGTTCATACAGATGTCGGTGCAGATATTTCCATGTTCATACAGATGGCGGTGTGGATATTTCCATTTTCATACAGATAGCGGTGTAGTTATTTCCATGTGTAAAGAGATAGCTGTGTAGATATTTCCATGTATATGCAGATAGCAGTGTAGATATTTCCATTTTCGTGCAGATAGCGGTGTAGATATTTCCATGTTCAAACAGATAGCGGTGTAGATATTTCCATGTTCATACAGATAGCGGTGTAGATATTTCCATGTTTATACAGATAGCGGTTTAGATATTTCCTTCTTAAAACAGATGGCGGTGTAGATATTTATATGTTCATACAGATGGCGGTGCAGATATTTCCATGTTCATGCAGATGGTGGTGTAGATATTTCCATGTTTATAGATATAGCGGTGTAGTTATTTGCATGTGTAAAGAGATAGCTGTGTAGATATTTCCATGTATATGCAGATAGCTTTGTAGATATTTCCATTTTCATGCAGATAGCGGTGTAGATATTTACATGTTCAAACAGATAGCGGTGTAGATATTTCCATGTTCATTCAAATAGCTTTGTAGATATTTCCATGTTCGTACAGATAGCGGTGTAGATATTTCCATGTTTATACAGATAGCGGTGTAGATATTTCCATGTTTATACAGATAGCAGTGTAGATATCTCCATCTTAATACAGATGGCGGTGTAGATATTTATATGTTCATACAGATGGCGGTGCACATATTTCCATGTTCATACAGATGGCGGTGTAGATATTTCCATGTTCATACAGATAGCGGTGTAGATATTTCCATGTTCATACAGATAGCGGTGCTGCTATTTCCATGTTTATGCAGGTAGCGGGGTAGATATTTCCATGTTTATATAGATAGCGGTGTAGATATTTCCATGTTTATACAGATAGCGGTGTAGATATTTCCATGTTTATACAGATAGCAGTGTAGATATCTCCATCTTAATACAGATGGCGGTGTAGATATTTATATGTTCATACAGATGGCGGTGCACATATTTCCATGTTCATACAGATGGCGGTGTAGATATTTCCATGTTCATACAGATAGCGGTGTAGTTATTTCCATGTGTAAAGAGATAGCTGTGTAGATATTTCCATGTATATGCAGATAGCAGTGTAGATATTTCCATTTTCATGCAGATAGCGGTGTAGATATTTCCATGTTCAAACAGATAGCGGTGTAGATATTTCCATGTTCATACAGATAGCGGTGTAGCTATTTCCATGTTCATACAGATAGCGGTGTAGATATTTCCATGTTTATACAGATAGGGGTGAAGATCTATGCATGTTTACACAGATAGCAGAGTAGATATTTCCATGTTCATCCAGATGGCTGTGTAGATATTTCCATGTTCATACAGATAGCGGTGTAGATATTTCCATGTTCATACAGATAGCGGTGTAGATATTTCCATGTTCATACAGATAGCGGTGTAGATATTTCCATGTTCATACAGATAGCGGTGTAGATATTTCCATGTTCATACAGATAGCGGTGTAGATATTTCCATGTTCATACAGATAGCGGTGCTGATATTTCAATGTTTATACAGGCAGTGGTGTATATATTTCAATGTTCATACAGATAGCGGTGTAGATATTTCAATGTTCACACAGATAGCGGTTTAGATATTTCTTTCTTAATTCTTATGGTGGTGTAGATATTTATATGTTCATACAGATGGCGGTGCAGATATTTCCATGTTCATACAGATGGCGGTGTAGATATTTCCATGTTTATAGAGATAGCAGACTTCTTATTTCCATGTGTTAAGAGATAGCTGTGTAGATATTTCCATGTGTATGCAGATAGCTGTGTAGATATTTCCATTTTCATGCAGACAGCGGTGTAGATATTTCCATGTTCAAACAGATAGCGGTGTAGATAATTCCATGTTCATACAGATAGCGGTGTAGATATTTCCATGTTCATACAGATAGCGGTGTAGATATTTCCATGTATATGAAGATAGCTGTGTAGATATTTCCGTTTTCATGCAGATAGCGGTGTATATATTTCCATCTTCAAAAAGATAGCGGTGTAGATATTTCCATGTTCATACAGATAGCGGTGTAGATATTTCCATGTTTATACAGATAGCGGTGAAGATGTATGCATGTTTACACAGATAGCGGTGTGGATATTTCCATGTTCATCCAGAGGGCTGTGTAGATATATCCATGTTCATACAGATAGCGGTGTAGATATTTCCTTGTTCATACTGATAGCGGTGTAGATATTTCCATGTTCATACAGATAGCAGTGTAGATATTTCCATGTTCATACAGATAGCGGTGTAGATATTTCCATGTTCATACAGAAAGCGGTGCTGGTATTTCCATGTTTATACAGATAGCGGTGTAGATATTTCCATGTTTATTCAGATAGCGGTGTAGATATTTCCACGTTTATACAGATAGCGGTGTAGATATTTCCATGATTATACAAATAGCGGTGCAGATATCTCCATCTTAATACAGATGGCGGTGTAGATATTTATATGTTCATACAGATGTCGGTGCAGATATTTCCATGTTCATACAGATGGCGGTGTGGATATTTCCATTTTCATACAGATAGCGGTGTAGTTATTTCCATGTGTAAAGAGATAGCTGTGTAGATATTTCCATGTATATGCAGATAGCAGTGTAGATATTTCCATTTTCGTGCAGATAGCGGTGTAGATATTTCCATGTTCAAACAGATAGCGGTGTAGATATTTCCATGTTCATACAGATAGCGGTGTAGATATTTCCATGTTTATACAGATAGCGGTTTAGATATTTCCTTCTTAAAACAGATGGCGGTGTAGATATTTATATGTTCATACAGATGGCGGTGCAGATATTTCCATGTTCATGCAGATGGTGGTGTAGATATTTCCATGTTTATAGATATAGCGGTGTAGTTATTTGCATGTGTAAAGAGATAGCTGTGTAGATATTTCCATGTATATGCAGATAGCTTTGTAGATATTTCCATTTTCATGCAGATAGCGGTGTAGATATTTACATGTTCAAACAGATAGCGGTGTAGATATTTCCATGTTCATTCAAATAGCTTTGTAGATATTTCCATGTTCGTAAAGATAGCGGTGTAGATATTTCCATGTTTATACAGATAGCGGTGTAGATATTTCCATGTTTATACAGATAGCAGTGTAGATATCTCCATCTTAATACAGATGGCGGTGTAGATATTTATATGTTCATACAGATGGCGGTGCACATATTTCCATGTTCATACAGATGGCGGTGTAGATATTTCCATGTTCATACAGATAGCGGTGTAGTTATTTCCATGTGTAAAGAGATAGCTGTGTAGATATTTCCATGTATATGCAGATAGCAGTGTAGATATTTCCATTTTCATGCAGATAGCGGTGTAGATATTTCCATGTTCAAACAGATAGCGGTGTAGATATTTCCATGTTCATACAGATAGCGGTGTAGATATTTCCATGTTCATACAGATAGCGGTGTAGATATTTCCATGTTTATACAGATAGGGGTGAAGATCTATGCATGTTTACACAGATAGCAGAGTAGATATTTCCATGTTCATCCAGATGGCTGTGTAGATATTTCCATGTTCATACAGATAGCGGTGTAGATATTTCCATGTTCATACAGATAGCGGTGTAGATATTTCCATGTTCATACAGAGAGCGGTGTAGATATTTCCATGTTCATACAGATAGCGGTGTATATATTTCCATGTTCATACAGATAGCGGTGTAGATATTTCCATGTTCATACAGATAGCGGTGCTGATATTTCAATGTTTATACAGGCAGTGGTGTATATATTTCAATGTTCATACAGATAGCGGTGTAGATATTTCAATGTTCACACAGATAGCGGTTTAGATATTTCTTTCTTAATACATATGGTGGTGTAGATATTTATATGTTCATACAGATGGCGGTGCAGATATTTCCATGTCCATACGGATGGCGGTGTAGATATTTCCATGTTTATAGAGATAGCAGACTTCTTATTTCCATGTGTTAAGAGATAGCTGTGTAGATATTTCCATGTGTATGCAGATAGCTGTGTAGATATTTCCATTTTCATGCAGACAGCGGTGTAGATATTTCCATGTTCAAACAGATAGCGGTGTAGATAATTCCATGTTCATACAGATAGCGGTGTAGATATTTCCATGATTATACAGATAGCGGTGTAGATATTTCCATGTTCATACAGATAGCAGTGTAGATAATTCCATGTTCATACAGATAGCGGTGCTGATATTTCCATGTTTATACAGGTAGTGGTGTAGATATTTCCATGTTTATACAGATAGCGGTGTAGATATTTCCATGTTTATACAGATAGCCGTGTAGATATTTCTATCTTTATAGATATAGCGGTGTAGTTATTTCCATGTGTAAAGAGATAGCAGTGTAGATATTTCCATGTATATGCAGATAGCTTTGTAGATATTTCCATTTTCATGCAGATAGCCGTGTAGATATTTACATGTTCAAACAGATAGCGGTGTAGATATTTCCATGTTCATTCAGATAGCTTTGTAGATATTTCCATGTTCATGCAGATAGCGGTGTAGATATTTCCATGTTCATACAGATAGCGATGTAGATATTTCCATGTTCATACAGATAGCGGTGCTGATATTTCCATGTTTATACAGGTAGCAGTGTAGATATTTCCATGTTTATGCAGATAGCGGTGTAGATATTTCCATGTTTATACAGATAGCGGTGTAGATATTTCCATGTTTATTCAGATAGCGGTGTAGATATCTCCATCTTAATACAAATGGCGGTGTAGATATTTATATGTTCATTCAGATGGCGGTGCAGATATTTCCATGTTCATACAGATGGCGGTGTTGATATTTCCATGTTCATACAGATAGCAGTGTAGTTATTTCCATGTGTAAAGAGATAGCTGTGTAGATATTTCCATGTATATGCAGATAGCTGTGTTGATATTTCCATTTTCATGCAGATAGCGGTGTATATATTTCCATCTTCAAACAGATAGCGGTGTAGATATTTCCATGTTCATACAGATAGCGGTGTAGATATTTCCATGTTTATACAGATAGCGGTGAAGGTATATGCATGTTTATACAGATAGCGGTGTGGATATTTCCATGTTCATCCCGAGGGCTGTGTAGATATATCCATGTTCATACACATAGCGGTGTAGATATTTCCATGTTCATACTGATAGCGGTGTAGACATTTCCATGTTCATACAGATAGCGGTGTAGATATTTCCATGTTCATACAGATAGCGGTGCTGATATTTCCATGTTTATACAGGTAGCAGTGTAGATATTTCCATGTTTATACAGATAGCGGTGTAGATATTTCCATGTTTATACAGATAGCAGTGTAGATATCTCCATCTTAATACAGATGGCGGTGTAGATATTTATATGTTCATACAGATGGCGGTGCACATATTTCCATGTTCATACAGATGGCGGTGTAGATATTTCCATGTTCATACAGATAGCGGTGTAGATATTTCCATGTTCATACAGATAGCGGTGCTGCTATTTCCATGTTTATGCAGGTAGCGGGGTAGATATTTCCATGTTTATATAGATAGCGGTGTAGATATTTCCATGTTTATACAGATAGCGGTGTAGATATTTCCATGTTTATACAGATAGCAGTGTAGATATCTCCATCTTAATACAGATGGCGGTGTAGATATTTATATGTTCATACAGATGGCGGTGCACATATTTCCATGTTCATACAGATGGCGGTGTAGATATTTCCATGTTCATACAGATAGCGGTGTAGTTATTTCCATGTGTAAAGAGATAGCTGTGTAGATATTTCCATGTATATGCAGATAGCAGTGTAGATATTTCCATTTTCATGCAGATAGCGGTGTAGATATTTCCATGTTCAAACAGATAGCGGTGTAGATATTTCCATGTTCATACAGATAGCGGTGTAGCTATTTCCATGTTCATACAGATAGCGGTGTAGATATTTCCATGTTTATACAGATAGGGGTGAAGATCTATGCATGTTTACACAGATAGCAGAGTAGATATTTCCATGTTCATCCAGATGGCTGTGTAGATATTTCCATGTTCATACAGATAGCGGTGTAGATATTTCCATGTTCATACAGATAGCGGTGTAGATATTTCCATGTTCATACAGATAGCGGTGTAGATATTTCCATGTTCATACAGATAGCGGTGTAGATATTTCCATGTTCATACAGATAGCGGTGTAGATATTTCCATGTTCATACAGATAGCGGTGCTGATATTTCAATGTTTATACAGGCAGTGGTGTATATATTTCAATGTTCATACAGATAGCGGTGTAGATATTTCAATGTTCACACAGATAGCGGTTTAGATATTTCTTTCTTAATACATATGGTGGTGTAGATATTTATATGTTCATACAGATGGCGGTGCAGATATTTCCATGTTCATACAGATGGCGGTGTAGATATTTCCATGTTTATAGAGATAGCAGACTTCTTATTTCCATGTGTTAAGAGATAGCTGTGTAGATATTTCCATGTGTATGCAGATAGCTGTGTAGATATTTCCATTTTCATGCAGACAGCGGTGTAGATATTTCCATGTTCAAACAGATAGCGGTGTAGATAATTCCATGTTCATACAGATAGCGGTGTAGATATTTCCATGTTCATACAGATAGCGGTGTAGATATTTCCATGTATATGAAGATAGCTGTGTAGATATTTCCGTTTTCATGCAGATAGCGGTGTATATATTTCCATCTTCAAAAAGATAGCGGTGTAGATATTTCCATGTTCATACAGATAGCGGTGTAGATATTTCCATGTTTATACAGATAGCGGTGAAGATGTATGCATGTTTACACAGATAGCGGTGTGGATATTTCCATGTTCATCCAGAGGGCTGTGTAGATATATCCATGTTCATACAGATAGCGGTGTAGATATTTCCTTGTTCATACTGATAGCGGTGTAGATATTTCCATGTTCATACAGATAGCAGTGTAGATATTTCCATGTTCATACAGATAGCGGTGTAGATATTTCCATGTTCATACAGAAAGCGTTGCTGGTATTTCCATGTTTATACAGATAGCGGTGTAGATATTTCCATGTTTATTCAGATAGCGTTGTAGATATTTCCACGTTTATACAGATAGCGGTGTAGATATTTCCATGATTATACAAATAGCGGTGTAGATATCTCCATCTTAATACAGATGGCGGTGTAGATATTTATATGTTCATACAGATGTCGGTGCAGATATTTCCATGTTCATACAGATGGCGGTGTGGATATTTCCATTTTCATACAGATAGCGGTGTAGTTATTTCCATGTGTAAAGAGATAGCTGTGTAGATATTTCCATGTATATGCAGATAGCAGTGTAGATATTTCCATTTTCGTGCAGATAGCGGTGTAGATATTTCCATGTTCAAACAGATAGCGGTGTAGATATTTCCATGTTCATACAGATAGCGGTGTAGATATTTCCATGTTTATACAGATAGCGGTTTAGATATTTCCTTCTTAAAACAGATGGCGGTGTAGATATTTATATGTTCATACAGATGGCGGTGCAGATATTTCCATGTTCATACAGATGGTGGTGTAGATATTTCCATGTTTATAGATATAGCGGTGTAGTTATTTGCATGTGTAAAGAGATAGCTGTGTAGATATTTCCATGTATATGCAGATAGCTTTGTAGATATTTCCATTTTCATGCAGATAGCGGTGTAGATATTTACATGTTCAAACAGATAGCGGTGTAGATATTTCCATGTTCATTCAAATAGCTTTGTAGATATTTCCATGTTCGTACAGATAGCGGTGTAGATATTTCCATGTTCATACAGATAGCGGTGTAGATATTTCCAGGTTCATACAGATAGTGGTGCTGATATATCCATGTTTATACAGGTAGCGGTGTAGATATTTCCATGTTTATACAGATAGCGGTGTAGATATTTCCATGTTTATACAGATAGCGGTGTAGATATTTCCATGTTTATTCAGATAGCAGTGTAGATATCTCCATTTTAATACAGATGGCGGTGTAGATATTTATATGTTCATACAGATGGCGGTGCAGATATTTCCATGTTCATATAGATGGCGGTGTAGATATTTCCATGTTCATGCAGATAGCGGTGTAGTTATTTCCATGTGTAAAGAGATAGCTGTGTAGATATTTCCATCTATATGCAGATAGCTGTGTAGATATTTCCATTTTCATGCAGATAGCGGTGTATATATTTCCATCTTCAAACAGATAGCGGTGTAGATATTTCCATGTTCATAGAGATAGCGGTGTAGATATTTCCATGTTTATACAGATAGCGGTGAAGATGTATGCATGTTTACACAGATAGCGGTGTGGATATTTCCATGTTCATCCAGAGGGCTGTGTAGATATTTCCATGTTGATACAGATAGCAGTGTAGATATTTCCATGTTCATACAGATAGCAGTGTAGATATTTCCATGTTCATACAGATAGCGGTGCTGATATTTCCATGTTTATACAGGTAGCGGTGTAGATATTTCCATGTTTATACAGATAGCGGTGTAGATATTTCCATGTTTATACAGATAGCGGTGTAGATATCTCCATGATTATACAGATATCGGTGTAGATATTTCCATGTTCATACAGATAGCGGTGTAGCTATTTCCATATTCATACAGATAACGGTGTAGCTATTTCCATGTTCATACAGATAGCAGTGTAGATATTTCCATGTTCATACAGATAGCGGTGTAGGTATCTCCATTTTCATACAGAGAGCGGTGCTGATATTACCAAGTTTATACAGGCAGCGGTGTAGATATTTCCATGTTTATACAGATAGCGGTTTAGATATTTCCTTCTTAATACAGGTGGCGGTGTAGATATTTCTATGTTCACACAGATGGCGGTGCAGATATTTCCATGTTCATACAGATGGTGGTGTAGATATTTCCATGTTAATAGATATAGCGGTGTAGTTATTTCCATGTGTAAAGAGATAGCTGTGTAGATATTTCCATGTATATGCAGATAGCTTTGTAGATATTTCCATTTTCATGCAGATAGCGGTGCAGATATTTCCATCTTCAAACAGAGAGCGGTGTAGATAGTTCCATGTTCATACAGATAGCGGTGTAGATATTTCCATGTTTATACAGATAGCGGTGAATATGTATGCATGTTTACTCAGATAGCGGTGTGGATATTTCCATGTTCATCCAGAGGGCTGTGTAGATATATCCATGTTCATAAAGATAGCGGTGTAGTTATTTCCATGTGTTAAGAGATAGCTGTGTAGATATTTCCATGTATATGCAGATAGCAGTGTAGATATTTCCATTTTCATGCAGACAGCGGTGTAGATATTTCCATGTTCAAACAGATAGCGGTGTAGATATTTCCATGTTCATCCAGATGGCTGTGTAGATATATCCATGTTTATACAGATGGCGGTGTAGATATCTCCATGTTCATACAGATAGAGGGGCTGATATTTCCATGTTCATACAGATAGCGGTGCTGATATTTCCATGTTTATACAGATAGCGGTGTAGATATTTCCATGTTTATTCAGATAGCGGTGTAGATATCTCCATCTTAATACAGATGGCGGTGTAGATATTTATATGTTCATTCAGATGGCGGTGCAGATATTTCCATGTTCATACAGATGGCGGTGTAGATATTTCCATGTTCATACAGATAGCGGTGTAGATATTTCTTTGTTCGTACAGATAGCGGTGCTGATATTTCCATGTTTATACAGGTAGTGGTGTAGATATTTCCATGTTCATACAGATAGCGGTGTAGATATTTCCATGTTTATACAGATAGCGGTGAAGATGTATGCATGTTTACACAGATAGCGGTGTGGATATTTCCATGTTCATCCAGAGGGCTGTGTATATATATCCATGTTCATACAGATAGCGGTGTAGATATTTCCTTGTTCATACTGATAGCGGTGTAGATATTTCCATGTTCATACAGATAGCAGTGTAGATATTTCCATGTTCATACAGATAGCGGTGTAGATATTTCCATGTTCATACAGAAAGCGGTGCTGGTATTTCCATGTTTATACAGATAGCGGTGTAGATATTTCCATGTTTATTCAGATAGCGGTGTAGATATTTCCACGTTTATACAGATAGCGGTGTAGATATTTCCATGATTATACAAATAGCGGTGTAGATATCTCCATCTTAATACAGATGGCGGTGTAGATATTTATATGTTCATACAGATGTCGGTGCAGATATTTCCATGTTCATACAGATGGCGGTGTGGATATTTCCATTTTCATACAGATAGCGGTGTAGTTATTTCCATGTGTAAAGAGATAGCTGTGTAGATATTTCCATGTATATGCAGATAGCAGTGTAGATATTTCCATTTTCGTGCAGATAGCGGTGTAGATATTTCCATGTTCAAACAGATAGCGGTGTAGATATTTCCATGTTCATACAGATAGCGGTGTAGATATTTCCATGTTTATACAGATAGCGGTGAATATGTATGCATGTTTACTCAGATAGCGGTGTGGATATTTCCATGTTCATCCAGAGGGCTGTGTAGATATATCCATGTTCATAAAGATAGCGGTGTAGTTATTTCCATGTGTAAAGAGATAGCTGTGTAGATATTTCCATGTTTATACAGATAGCAGTGAAGATGTATGCATGTTTTCACAGACAGCGGTGTATATATTTCCATGTTCATACAGATAGCTGTGTAGATATTTCCATGTTCATCCAGATGGCAGTGTAGATATATCCATGTTCATACAAATGGCGGTGAAGATATTTCCATGTTCATACAGATGGCAGTGTAGATATTTCCATGTTCATACAGATAGCGGTGTAGATATTTCCATGTTCATACAGATAGCGGTGCTGATATTTCAATGTTTATACAGGCAGTGGTGTATATATTTCAATGTTCATACAGATAGCGGTGTAGATATTTCAATGTTCACACAGATAGCGGTTTAGATATTTCTTTCTTAATACATATGGTGGTGTAGATATTTATATGTTCATACAGATGGCGGTGCAGATATTTCCATGTTCATACAGATGGCGGTGTAGATATTTCCATGTTTATAGAGATAGCAGACTTCTTATTTCCATGTGTTAAGAGATAGCTGTGTAGATATTTCCATGTGTATGCAGATAGCTGTGTAGATATTTCCATTTTCATGCAGACAGCGGTGTAGATATTTCCATGTTCAAACAGATAGCGGTGTAGATAATTCCATGTTCATACAGATAGCGGTGTAGATATTTCCATGATTATACAGATAGCGGTGTAGATATTTCCATGTTCATACAGATAGCAGTGTAGATAATTCCATGTTCATACAGATAGCGGTGCTGATATTTCCATGTTTATACAGGTAGTGGTGTAGATATTTCCATGTTTATACAGATAGCGGTGTAGATATTTCCATGTTTATACAGATAGCCGTGTAGATATTTCTATCTTTATAGATATAGCGGTGTAGTTATTTCCATGTGTAAAGAGATAGCAGTGTAGATATTTCCATGTATATGCAGATAGCTTTGTAGATATTTCCATTTTCATGCAGATAGCGGTGTAGATATTTACATGTTCAAACAGATAGCGGTGTAGATATTTCCATGTTCATTCAGATAGCTTTGTAGATATTTCCATGTTCATGCAGATAGCGGTGTAGATATTTCCATGTTCATACAGATAGCGATGTAGATATTTCCATGTTCATACAGATAGCGGTGCTGATATTTCCATGTTTATACAGGTAGCAGTGTAGATATTTCCATGTTTATGCAGATAGCGGTGAAGATATTTCCATGTTTATACAGATAGCGGTGTAGATATTTCCATGTTTATTCAGATAGCGGTGTAGATATCTCCATCTTAATACAAATGGCGGTGTAGATATTTATATGTTCATTCAGATGGCGGTGCAGATATTTCCATGTTCATACAGATGGCGGTGTTGATATTTCCATGTTCATACAGATAGCGGTGTAGTTATTTCCATGTGTAAAGAGATAGCTGTGTAGATATTTCCATGTATATGCAGATAGCTGTGTAGATATTTCCATTTTCATGCAGATAGCGGTGTATATATTTCCATCTTCAAACAGATAGCGGTGTAGATATTTCCATGTTCATACAGATAGCGGTGTAGATATTTCCATGTTTATACAGATAGCGGTGAAGGTATATGCATGTTTATACAGATAGCGGTGTGGATATTTCCATGTTCATCCCGAGGGCTGTGTAGACATATCCATGTTCATACACATAGCGGTGTAGATATTTCCATGTTCATACTGATAGCGGTGTAGACATTTCCATGTTCATACAGATAGCGGTGTAGATATTTCCATGTTCATACAGATAGCGGTGCTGATATTTCCATGTTTATACAGGTAGCAGTGTAGATATTTCCATGTTTATACAGATAGCGGTGTAGATATTTCCATGTTTATACAGATAGCAGTGTAGATATCTCCATCTTAATACAGATGGCGGTGTAGATATTTATATGTTCATACAGATGGCAGTGCACATATTTCCATGTTCATACAGATGGCGGTGTAGATATTTCCATGTTCATACAGATAGCGGTGTAGATATTTCCATGTTCATACAGATAGCGGTGCTGCTATTTCCATGTTTATGCAGGTAGCGGGGTAGATATTTCCATGTTTATATAGATAGCGGTGTAGATATTTCCATGTTTATACAGATAGCGGTGTAGATATTTCAATGTTTATACAGATAGCAGTGTAGATATCTCCATCTTAATACAGATGGCGGTGTAGATATTTATATGTTCATACAGATGGCGGTGCACATATTTCCATGTTCATACAGATGGCGGTGTAGATATTTCCATGTTCATACAGATAGCGGTGTAGTTATTTCCATGTGTAAAGAGATAGCTGTGTAGATATTTCCATGTATATGCAGATAGCAGTGTAGATATTTCCATTTTCATGCAGATAGCGGTGTAGATATTTCCATGTTCAAACAGATAGCGGTGTAGATATTTCCATGTTCATACAGATAGCGGTGTAGATATTTCCATGTTCATACAGATAGCGGTGTAGATATTTCCATGTTTATACAGATAGGGGTGAAGATCTATGCATGTTTACGCAGATAGCAGAGTAGATATTTCCATGTTCATCCAGATGGCTGTGTAGATATTTCCATGTTCATACAGATAGCGGTGTAGATATTTCCATGTTCATACAGATAGCGGTGTAGATATTTCCAAGTTCATACAGATAGCGGTGTAGATATTTCCATGTTCATACAGATAGCGGTGTAGATATTTCCATGTTCATACAGATAGCGGTGTAGATATTTCCATGTTCATACAGATAGCGGTGCTGATATTTCAATGTTTATACAGGCAGTGGTGTATATATTTCAATGTTCATACAGATAGCGGTGTAGATATTTCAATGTTCACACAGATAGCGGTTTAGATATTTCTTTCTTAATACATATGGTGGTGTAGATATTTATATGTTCATACAGATGGCGGTGCAGATATTTCCATGTTCATACAGATGGCGGTGTAGATATTTCCATGTTTATAGAGATAGCAGACTTCTAATTTCCATGTGTTAAGAGATAGCTGTTTAGATATTTCCATGTGTATGCAGATAGCTGTGTAGATATTTCCATTTTCATGCAGACAGCGGTGTAGATATTTCCATGTTCAAACAGATAGCGGTGTAGATAATTCCATGTTCATACAGATAGCGGTGCAGATATTTCCATGATCATACAGATAGCGGTGTAGATATTTCCATGTTCATACAGATAGCAGTGTACATAATTCCATGTTCATACAGATAGCGGTGCTGATATTTCCATGTTTATACAGGTAGTGGTGTAGATATTTACATGTTTATACAGATAGCGGTGTAGATATTTCCATGTTTATACAGATAGCGGTGTAGATATTTCTATCTTTATAGATATAGCGGTGTAGTTATTTCCATGTGTAAAGAGATAGCAGTGTAGATATTTCCATGTATATGCAGATAGCTTTGTAGATATTTCCATTTTCATGCAGATAGCGGTGTAGATATTTACATGTTCAAACAGATAGCGGTGTAGATATTTCCATGTTCATTCAGATAGCTTTGTAGATATTTCCATGTTCATGCAGATAGCGGTGTAGATATTTCCATGTTCATACAGATAGCGATGTAGATATTTCCATGTTCATACAGATAGCGGTGCTGATATTTCCATGTTTATACAGGTAGCAGTGTAGATATTTCCATGTTTATGCAGATAGCGGTGAAGATATTTCCATGTTTATACAGATAGCGGTGTAGATATTTCCATGTTTATTCAGATAGCGGTGTAGATATCTCCATCTTAATACAAATGGCGGTGTAGATATTTATATGTTCATTCAGATGGCGGTGCAGATATTTCCATGTTCATACAGATGGCGGTGTTGATATTTCCATGTTCATACAGATAGCGGTGTAGTTATTTCCATGTGTAAAGAGATAGCTGTGTAGATATTTCCATGTATATGCAGATAGCTGTGTAGATATTTCCATTTTCATGCAGATAGCGGTGTATATATTTCCATCTTCAAAAAGATAGCGGTGTAGATATTTCCATGTTCATACAGATAGCGGTGTAGATATTTCCATGTTTATACAGATAGCGGTGAAGATGTATGCATGTTTACACAGATAGCGGTGTGGATATTTCCATGTTCATCCAGAGGGCTGTGTAGATATATCCATGTTCATACAGATAGCGGTGTAGATATTTCCTTGTTCATACTGATAGCGGTGTAGATATTTCCATGTTCATACAGATAGCAGTGTAGATATTTCCATGTTCATACAGATAGCGGTGTAGATATTTCCATGTTCATACAGAAAGCGGTGCTGGTATTTCCATGTTTATACAGATAGCGGTGTAGATATTTCCATGTTTATTCAGATAGCGGTGTAGATATTTCCACGTTTATACAGATAGCGGTGTAGATATTTCCATGATTATACAAATAGCGGTGTAGATATCTCCATCTTAATACAGATGGCGGTGTAGATATTTATATGTTCATACAGATGTCGGTGCAGATATTTCCATGTTCATACAGATGGCGGTGTGGATATTTCCATTTTCATACAGATAGCGGTGTAGTTATTTCCATGTGTAAAGAGATAGCTGTGTAGATATTTCCATGTATATGCAGATAGCAGTGTAGATATTTCCATTTTCGTGCAGATAGCGGTGTAGATATTTCCATGTTCAAAGAGATAGCGGTGTAGATATTTCCATGTTCATACAGATAGCGGTGTAGATATTTCCATGTTTATACAGATAGCGGTTTAGATATTTCCTTCTTAATACAGATGGCGGTGTAGATGTTTATATGTTCATACAGATGGCGGTGCAGATATTTCCATGTTCATACAGATGGTGGTGTAGATATTTCCATGTTTATAGATATAGCGGTGTAGTTATTTGCATGTGTAAAGAGATAGCTGTGTAGATATTTCCATGTATATGCAGATAGCTTTGTAGATATTTCCATTTTCATGCAGATAGCGGTGTAGATATTTACATGTTCAAACAGATAGCGGTGTAGATATTTCCATGTTCATTCAAATAGCTTTGTAGATATTAACATGTTCGTACAGATAGCGGTGTAGATATTTCCATGTACATACAGATATCGGTGTAGATATTTCCAGGTTCATACAGATAGTGGTGCTGATATATCCATGTTTATACAGGTAGCGGTGTAGATATTTCCATGTTTATACAGATAGCGGTGTAGATATTTCCATGTTTATACAGATAGCGGTGTAGATATTTCCATGTTTATTCAGATTGCGGTGTAGATATCTCCATTTTAATACAGATGGCGGTGTAGATATTTATATGTTCATACAGATGGCGGTGCAGATATTTCCATGTTCATATAGATGGCGGTGTAGATATTTCCATGTTCATACAGATAGCGGTGTAGTTATTTCCATGTGTAAAGAGATAGCTGTGTAGATATTTCCATCTATATGCAGATAGCTGTGTAGATATTTCCATTTTCATGCAGATAGCGGTGTATATATTTCCATCTTCAAACAGATAGCGGTGTAGATATTTCCATGTTCATAGAGATAGCGGTGTAGATATTTCCATGTTTATACAGATAGCGGTGAAGATGTATGCATGTTTACACAGATAGCGGTGTGGATATTTCCATGTTCATCCAGAGGGCTGTGTAGATATATCCATGTTCATACAGATAGCAGTGTAGATATTTCCATGTTCATACAGATAGCAGTGTAGATATTTCCATGTTCATACAGATAGCGGTGCTGATATTTCCATGTTTATACAGGTAGCGGTGTAGATATTTCCATGTTTATACAGATAGCGGTGTAGATATTTCCATGTTTATACAGATAGCGGTGTAGATATCTCCATGATTATACAGATAGCGGTGTAGATATTTCCATGTTCATACAGATAGCGGTGTAGATATTTCCATGTTCATACAGATAGCGGTGTAGATATTTCCATGTTTATACAGATAGGGGTGAAGATCTATGCATGTTTACACAGATAGCAGAGTAGATATTTCCATGTTCATCCAGATGGCTGTGTAGATATTTCCATGTTCATACAGATAGCGGTGTAGATATTTCCATGTTCATACAGATAGCGGTGTAGATATTTCCAAGTTCATACAGATAGCGGTGTAGATATTTCCATGTTCATACAGATAGCGGTGTAGATATTTCCATGTTCATACAGATAGCGGTGTAGATATTTCCATGTTCATACAGATAGCGGTGCTGATATTTCAATGTTTATACAGGCAGTGGTGTATATATTTCAATGTTCATACAGATAGCGGTGTAGATATTTCAATGTTCACACAGATAGCGGTTTAGATATTTCTTTCTTAATACATATGGTGGTGTAGATATTTATATGTTCATACAGATGGCGGTGCAGATATTTCCATGTTCATACAGATGGCGGTGTAGATATTTCCATGTTTATAGAGATAGCAGACTTCTTATTTCCATGTGTTAAGAGATAGCTGTTTAGATATTTCCATGTGTATGCAGATAGCTGTGTAGATATTTCCATTTTCATGCAGACAGCGGTGTAGATATTTCCATGTTCAAACAGATAGCGGTGTAGATAATTCCATGTTCATACAGATAGCGGTGCAGATATTTCCATGATCATACAGATAGCGGTGTAGATATTTCCATGTTCATACAGATAGCAGTGTAGATAATTCCATGTTCATACAGATAGCGGTGCTGATATTTCCATGTTTATACAGGTAGTGGTGTAGATATTTACATGTTTATACAGATAGCGGTGTAGATATTTCCATGTTTATACAGATAGCGGTGTAGATATTTCTATCTTTATAGATATAGCGGTGTAGTTATTTCCATGTGTAAAGAGATAGCAGTGTAGATATT
Organism: Gorilla gorilla gorilla; assembly: GCF_029281585.2. Classification (NCBI taxonomy): domain Eukaryota; kingdom Metazoa; phylum Chordata; class Mammalia; order Primates; family Hominidae; genus Gorilla; species Gorilla gorilla. Next base: position 142,369,831 of record NC_073236.2, read on the forward strand.
TCCATGTATATGCAGATAGCTTTGTAGATATTTCCATTTTCATGCAGATAGCGGTGTAGATATTTACATGTTCAAACAGATAGCGGTGTAGATATTTCCATGTTCATTCAGATAGCTTTGTAGATATTTCCATGTTCATGCAGATAGCGGTGTAGATATTTCCATGTTCATACAGATAGCGATGTAGATATTTCCATGTTCATACAGATAGCGGTGCTGATATTTCCATGTTTATACAGGTAGCAGTGTAGATATTTCCATGTTTATGCAGATAGCGGTGAAGATATTTCCATGTTTATACAGATAGCGGTGTAGATATTTCCATGTTTATTCAGATAGCGGTGTAGATATCTCCATCTTAATACAAATGGCGGTGTAGATATTTATATGTTCATTCAGATGGCGGTGCAGATATTTCCATGTTCATACAGATGGCGGTGTTGATATTTCCATGTTCATACAGATAGCGGTGTAGTTATTTCCATGTGTAAAGAGATAGCTGTGTAGATATTTCCATGTATATGCAGATAGCTGTGTAGATATTTCCATTTTCATGCAGATAGCGGTGTATATATTTCCATCTTCAAAAAGATAGCGGTGTAGATATTTCCATGTTCATACAGATAGCGGTGTAGATATTTCCATGTTTATACAGATAGCGGTGAAGATGTATGCGTGTTTACACAGATAGCGGTGTGGATATTTCCATGTTCATCCAGAGGGCTGTGTAGATATATCCATGTTCATACAGATAGCGGTGTAGATATTTCCTTGTTCATACTGATAGCGGTGTAGATATTTCCATGTTCATACAGATAGCAGTGTAGATATTTCCATGTTCATACAGATAGCGGTGTAGATATTTCCATGTTCATACAGAAAGCGGTGCTGGTATTTCCATGTTTATACAGATAGCGGTGTAGATATTTCCATGTTTATTCAGATAGCGGTGTAGATATTTCCACGTTTATACAGATAGCGGTGTAGATATTTCCATTATTATACAAATAGCGGTGTAGATATCTCCATCTTAATACAGATGGCGGTGTAGATATTTATATGTTCATACAGATGTCGGTGCAGATATTTCCATGTTCATACAGATGGCGGTGTGGATATTTCCATTTTCATACAGATAGCGGTGTAGTTATTTCCATGTGTAAAGAGATAGCTGTGTAGATATTTCCATGTATATGCAGATAGCAGTGTAGATATTTCCATTTTCGTGCAGATAGCGGTGTAGATATTTCCATGTTCAAAGAGATAGCGGTGTAGATATTTCCATGTTCATACAGATAGCGGTGTAGATATTTCCATGTTTATACAGATAGCGGTTTAGATATTTCCTTCTTAATACAGATGGCGGTGTAGATGTTTATATGTTCATACAGATGGCGGTGCAGATATTTCCATGTTCATACAGATGGTGGTGTAGATATTTCCATGTTTATAGATATAGCGGTGTAGTTATTTGCATGTGTAAAGAGATAGCTGTGTAGATATTTCCATGTATATGCAGATAGCTTTGTAGATATTTCCATTTTCATGCAGATAGCGGTGTAGATATTTACATGTTCAAACAGATAGCGGTGTAGATATTTCCATGTTCATTCAAATAGCTTTGTAGATATTAACATGTTCGTACAGATAGCGGTGTAGATATTTCCATGTACATACAGATATCGGTGTAGATATTTCCAGGTTCATACAGATAGTGGTGCTGATATATCCATGTTTATACAGGTAGCGGTGTAGATATTTCCATGTTTATACAGATAGCGGTGTAGATATTTCCATGTTTATACAGATAGCGGTGTAGATATTTCCATGTTTATTCAGATTGCGGTGTAGATATCTCCATTTTAATACAGATGGCGGTGTAGATATTTATATGTTCATACAGATGGCGGTGCAGATATTTCCATGTTCATATAGATGGCGGTGTAGATATTTCCATGTTCATACAGATAGCGGTGTAGTTATTTCCATGTGTAAAGAGATAGCTGTGTAGATATTTCCATCTATATGCAGATAGCTGTGTAGATATTTCCATTTTCATGCAGATAGCGGTGTATATATTTCCATCTTCAAACAGATAGCGGTGTAGATATTTCCATGTTCATAGAGATAGCGGTGTAGACATTTCCATGTTTATACAGATAGCGGTGAAGATGTATGCATGTTTACACAGATAGCGGTGTGGATATTTCCATGTTCATCCAGAGGGCTGTGTAGATATATCCATGTTCATACAGATAGCAGTGTAGATATTTCCATGTTCATACAGATAGCAGTGTAGATATTTCCATGTTCATACAGATAGCGGTGCTGATATTTCCATGTTTATACAGGTAGCGGTGTAGATATTTCCATGTTTATACAGATAGCGGTGTAGATATTTCCATGTTTATACAGATAGCGGTGTAGATATCTCCATGATTATACAGATAGCGGTTTAGATATTTCCATGTTCATACAGATAGCGGTGTAGCTATTTCCATATTCATACAGATAACGGTGTAGCTATTTCCATGTTCATACAGATAGCAGTGTAGATATTTCCATGTTCATACAGATAGCGGTGTAGATATCTCCATTTTCATACAGAGAGCGGTGCTGATATTTCCAAGTTTATACAGGCAGCGGTGTAGATATTTCCATGTTTATACAGATAGCGGTTTAGATATTTCCTTCTTAATACAGGTGGCGGTGTAGATATTTCTATGTTCATACAGATGGCGGTGCAGATATTTCCATGTTCATACAGATGGTGGTGTAGATATTTCCATGTTTATAGATATAGCGGTGTAGTTATTTCCATGTGTAAAGAGATAGCTGTGTAGATATTTCCATGTATATGCAGATAGCTTTGTAGATATTTCCATTTTCATGCAGATAGCGGTGTAGATATTTCCATCTTCAAACAGAGAGCGGTGTAGATAGTTCCATGTTCATACAGATAGCGGTGTAGATATTTCCATGTTTATACAGATAGCGGTGAATATGTATGCATGTTTACTCAGATAGCGGTGTGGATATTTCCATGTTCATCCAGAGGGCTGTGTAGATATATCCATGTTCATAAAGATAGCGGTGTAGTTATTTCCATGTGTAAAGAGATAGCTGTGTAGAAATTTCCATGTATATGCAGATAGCAGTGTAGATATTTCCATTTTCATGCAGACAGCGGTGTAGATATTTCCATGTTCAAACAGATAGCGGTGTAGATATTTCCATGTTCATCCAGATGGCTGTGTAGATATATCCATGTTTATACAGATGGCGGTGTAGATATCTCCATGTTCATACAGATAGAGGGGCTGATATTTCCATGTTCATACAGATAGCGGTGCTGATATTTCCATGTTTATACAGATAGCGGTGTAGATATTTCCATGTTTATTCAGATAGCGGTGTAGATATCTCCATCTTAATACAGATGGCGGTGTAGATATTTATATGTTCATTCAGATGGCGGTGCAGATATTTCCATGTTCATACAGATGGCGGTGTAGATATTTCCATGTTCATACAGATAGCGGTGTAGATATTTCTTTGCTCGTACAGATAGCGGTGCTGATATTTCCATGTTTATACAGGTAGTGGTGTAGATATTTCCATGTTTATACAGATAGCGGTGTAGATATTTCCATGTTTATACAGATAGCGGTGAAGATGTATGCATGTTTACACAGATAGCGGTGTGGATATTTCCATGTTCATCCAGAGGGCTGTGTAGATATATCCATGTTCATACACATAGCGGTGTAGATATTTCCTTGTTCATACTGATAGCGGTGTAGATATTTCCATGTTCATACAGATAGCAGTGTAGATATTTCAATGTTCATACAGATAGCGGTGTAGATATTTCCATGTTCATACAGAAAGCGGTGCTGGTATTTCCATGTTTATACAGATAGCGGTGTAGATATTTCCATGTTTATTCAGATAGCGGTGTAGATATTTCCACGTTTATACAGATAGCGGTGTAGATATTTCCATGATTATACAAATAGCGGTGTAGATATCTCCATCTTAATACAGATGGCGGTGTAGATATTTATATGTTCATACAGATGTCGGTGCAGATATTTCCATGTTCATACAGATGGCGGTGTGGATATTTCCATTTTCATACAGATAGCGGTGTAGTTATTTCCATGTGTAAAGAGATAGCTGTGTAGATATTTCCATGTATATGCAGATAGCAGTGTAGATATTTCCATTTTCGTGCAGATAGCGGTGTAGATATTTCCATGTTCAAACAGATAGCGGTGTAGATATTTCCATATTCATACAGATAGCGGTGTAGATATTTCCATGTTTATACAGATAGCGGTTTAGATATTTCCTTCTTAATACAGATGGCGGTGTAGATATTTATATGTTCATACAGATGGCGGTGAAGATATTTCCATGTTCATACAGATGGTGGTGTAGATATTTCCATGTTTATAGATATAGCGGTGTAGTTATTTGCATGTGTAAAGAGATAGCTGTGTAGATATTTCCATGTATATGCAGATAGCTTTGTAGATATTTCCATTTTCATGCAGATAGCGGTGTAGATATTTACATGTTCAAACAGATAGCGGTGTAGATATTTCCATGTTCATTCAAATAGCTTTGTAGATATTTCCATGTTCATGCGGATAGCGGTGTAGATATTTCCATGTTCATACAGATAGCGGTGTAGATATTTCCAGGTTCATACAGATAGTGGTGCTGATATATCCATGTTTATACAGGTAGCGGTGTAGATATTTCCATGTTTATACAGATAGCGGTGTAGATATTTCCATGTTTATACAGATAGCGGTGTAGATATTTCCATGTTTATTCAGATAGCGGTGTAGATATCTCCATTTTAATACAGATGGCGGTGTAGATATTTATATGTTCATACAGATGGCGGTGCAGATATTTCCATGTTCATATAGATGGCGGTGTAGATATTTCCATGTTCATACAGATAGCGGTGTAGTTATTTCCATGTGTAAAGGGATAGCTGTGTAGGTATTTCCATCTATATGCAGATAGCTGTGTAGATATTTCCATTTTCATGCAGATAGCGGTGTATATATTTCCATCTTCAAACAGATAGCGGTGTAGATATTTCCATGTTCATAGAGATAGCGGTGTAGATATTTCCATGTTTATACAGATAGCGGTGAAGATGTATGCATGTTTACACAGATAGCGGTGTGGATATTTCCATGTTCATCCAGAGGGCTGTGTAGATATATCCATGTTCATACAGATAGCAGTGTAGATATTTCCATGTTCATACAGATAGCAGTGTAGATATTTCCATGTTCATACAGATAGCGGTGCTGATATTTCCATGTTTATACAGGTAGCGGTGTAGATATTTCCATGTTTATACAGGTAGCGGTGTAGATATTTCCATGTTTATACAGATAGCGGTGTAGATATCTCCATGATTATACAGATAGCGGTGTAAATATTTCCATGTTCATACAGATAGCGGTGTAGCTATTTCCATATTCATACAGATAACGGTGTAGCTATTTCCATGTTCGTACAGATAGCAGTGTAGATATATCCATGTTCATACAGATAGCGGTGTAGATATTTCCTTGTTCATACTGATAGCGGTGTAGATATTTCCATGTTCATACAGATAGCAGTGTAGATATTTCCATGTTCATACAGATAGCGGTGTAGATATTTCCATGTTCATACAGAAAGCGGTGCTGGTATTTCCATGTTTATACAGATAGCGGTGTAGATATTTCCATGTTTATTCAGATAGCGGTGTAGATATTTCCACGTTTATACAGATAGCGGTGTAGATATTTCCATGATTATACAAATAGCGGTGTAGATATCTCCATCTTAATACAGATGGCGGTGTAGATATTTATATGTTCATACAGATGTCGGTGCAGATATTTCCATGTTCATACAGATGGCGGTGTGGATATTTCCATTTTCATACAGATAGCGGTGTAGTTATTTCCATGTGTAAAGAGATAGCTGTGTAGATATTTCCATGTATATGCAGATAGCAATGTAGATATTTCCATTTTCGTGCAGATAGCGGTGTAGATATTTCCATGTTCAAACAGATAGCGGTGTAGATATTTCCATGTTCATACAGATAGCGGTGTAGATATTTCCATGTTTATACAGATAGCGGTTTAGATATTTCCTTCTTAATACAGATAGCGGTGTAGATATTTATATGTTCATACAGATGGCGGTGCAGATATTTCCATGTTCATACAGATGGTGGTGTAGATATTTCCATGTTTATAGATATAGCGGTGTAGTTATTTGCATGTGTAAAGAGATAGCTGTGTAGATATTTCCATGTATATGCAGATAGCTTTGTAGATATTTCCATTTTCATGCAGATAGCGGTGTAGATATTTACATGTTCAAGCAGATAGCGGTGTAGATATTTCCATGTTCATTCAAATAGCTTTGTAGATATTTCCATGTTCATACAGATAGCGGTGTAGATATTTCCATGTTCATACAGATAGCGGTGTAGATATTTCCAGGTTCATACAGATAGTGGTGCTGATATATCCATGTTTATACAGGTAGCGGTGTAGATATTTCCATGTTTATACAGATAGCGGTGTAGATATTTCCATGTTTATACAGCTAGCGGTGTAGATATTTCCATGTTTATTCAGATAGCGGTGTAGATATCTCCATTTTAATGCAGATGGCGGTGTAGATATTTATATGTTCATACAGCTGGCGGTGCAGATATTTCCATGTTCATATAGATGGCGGTGTAGATATTTCCATGTTCATACAGATAGCGGTGTAGTTATTTCCATGTGTAAAGAGATAGCTGTGTAGATATTTCCATCTATATGCAGATAGCTGTGTAGATATTTCCATTTTCATGCAGATAGCGGTGTATATATTTCCATCTTCAAACAGATAGCGGTGTAGATATTTCCATGTTCATAGAGATAGCGGTGTAGATATTTCCATGTTTATACAGATAGCGGTGAAGATGTATGCATGTTTACACAGATAGCGGTGTGGATATTTCCATGTTCATCCAGAGGGCTGTGTAGATATATCCATGTTCATACAGATAGCAGTGTAGATATTTCCATGTTCATACAGATAGCAGTGTAGATATTTCCATGTTCATACAGATAGCGGTGCTGATATTTCCATGTTTATACAGGTAGCGGTGTAGATATTTCCATGTTTATACAGATAGCGGTGTAGATATTTCCATGTTTATACACATAGCGGTGTAGATATCTCCATGATTATACAGATAGCGGTGTAGATATTTCCATGTTCATACAGATAGCGGTGTAGCTATTTCCATATTCATACAGATAACGGTGTAGCTATTTCCATGTTCATACAGATAGCAGTGTAGATATCTCCATGTTCATACAGATAGAGGGGCTTATATTTCCATGTTCATACAGATAGCGGTGCTGATATTTCCATGTTTATACAGATAGCGGTGTAGATATTTCCATGTTTATTCAGATAGCGGTGTAGATATCTCCATCTTAATACAGATGGCGGTGTAGATATTTATATGTTCATTCAGATGGCGGTGCAGATATTTCCATGTTCATACAGATGGCGGTGTAGATATTTCCATGTTCATACAGATAGCGGTGTAGATATTTCTTTGTTCGTACAGATATCGGTGCTGGTATTTCCATGTTTATACAGGTAGTGGTGTAGATATTTCCATGTTTATACAGATAGCGGTGTAGATATTTCCATGTTTATACAGATAGCGGTGTAGATATTTCCATGTTTATACAGATAGCGGTGTAGATATCTCCATATTAATACAGATGGCGGTGTAGATATTTATATGTTCATACAGATGGCGGTGCAGATATTTCCATGTTCATACAGATGGCGGTGTAGATATTTCCATGTTCATACAGATAGCGGTGTAGTTATTTCCATGTGTAAAGAGATAGCTGTGTAGATATTTCCATGTATATGCAGATAGCAGTGAAGATATTTCCATTTTCTTGCAGATATCGGTGTAGATATATCCATGTTCAAACAGATAGCGGTGTAGATATTTCCATGTTCATTCAGATAGCGGTGCAGATATTTCCATGTTCATACAGATAGCGGTGTAGATATTTCCATGTTTATACAGATAACGGTGAAGATGTATGCATGTTTACACAGATAGCGGTGTAGATATTTCCATGTTCATCCAGATGGCTGTGTAGATATATCCATGTTCATACAGGTAGCGGTGTAGATATTTCCATGTTCATACAGATAGCGGTGTAGCTATTTCCATGTTCATACAGATAGCGGTGTAGGTATTTCCATGTTCATACAGATAGCGGTGTAGATATTTCCAGGTTTATAGAGATAGCGGTGTAGATATCTCCATCTTAATACAGATGGCGGTGCAGATATTTATATGTTCATACAGATGGCGGTGCAGATATTTCCATGTTTATACAGATAGCGGTGTAGATATTTCCAGGTTTATAGAGATAGCGGTGTAGATATCTCCATCTTAATACAGATGGCGGTGCAGATATTTATATGTTCATACAGATGTCGGTGTAGATATTTAAATGTTCATCCAGATGGCTCTGTAGATATATCCATGTTCATACAGATAGCGGTGAGGATATTTCCTAGTTCATACAGATAGCGGTGTATATATTTCCATGTTCATACAGATAGCGGTGTAGATATTCCCATGTTCATACAGATAGCTGTGTAGCTATTTCCATGTTCATACAGATAGCGGTGTAGATATTTCCATGTTCCTCCAGATGGCTGTGTAGATATATCCATGTTCATACAGATGGCGGTGTAGATATCTCCATGTTCATACAGATAGAGGGGCTGATATTTCCATGTTCATACAGATAGCGGTGCTGATATTTCCATGTTTATACAGATAGTGGTGTAGATATTTCCATGTTTATTCAGATAGCGGTGTAGATATCTCCATCTTAATACAGATGGCAGTGTAGATATTTATATGTTCATACAGATGGCGGTGCAGATATTTCAATGTTCATACAGATGGCGGTGTAGATGTTTCCATGTTCATACTGATAGCAGTGTAGTTATTTCCTTGTGTAAAGAGATAGCTGTGTAGATATTTCCATGTATATGCAGATAGCTGTGTAGATATTTCCATTTTCATGCAGATAGCGGTGTAGATATTTCCATTTTCATGCAGATAGCGGTGTAGATATTTTCATGTTCATACAGATAGCGGTGTAGATATTTCCATGTTTATACAGATAGCGGTGAAGATGTATGCATGTTTACACAGATAGCGGTGTGGATATTTCCATGTTCATCCAGATGGCTGTGTAGATATATCCATGTTCATCCAGATGGCTGTGTAGATATATCCATGTTCATACAGATGGCGGTGAAGGTATTTCCATGTTCATACAGATAGCGGTGTAGATATTTCCATGTTCATACAGATAGCGGTGTAGATATCTCCATGTTCATACAGATAGAGGGGCTGATATTTGCATGTTCATACAGATAGCGGTGGTGATATTTCCATGTTTATACAGGTTGCGGTGTAGATATTTCCATGTTTATACAGATAGCGGTGTAGATATTTCCATGTTTACACAGATAGCGGTGTAGATATTTCCATGTTTATACAGATATCGGTGTGAGATATCTCCATTTTAATACAGATGGCCGTGTAGATATGTATATGTTCATAGAGATGTCGGCGCAGCTATTTCCATGGTCATGCAGATGGCGGTGTAGATATTTCCATGTTCATACAGATAGCGTTATAGTTATTTCCATGTGTAAAGAGATAGCTGTGTAGATATTTCCATGTATATGCAGATAGCTGTGTAGATATTTCCATTTTCATGCAGATAGCGGTGTAGATATTTCCATGTTCAAACAGATAGCGGTGTAGATATTTCCATGTTCATAGAGATAGCGGTGTAGATATTTCCAGGTTTATACAGATTGCGGTGAAGATGTATGCATATTTACACAGATAGCGGTGTAGTTATTTCCATGTTCATACAGATAGCGGTGTAGATATTTCCATGTTTATCCAGATGGCTGTGTAGATATATCCATGTTCATAGAGATAGCTGTGTAGATATTTCCATGTTCATACAGGTAGCGGTGTAGATATTTCCATGTTCATACAGATAGCGGTGTAGCTATTTCCATGTTCATACAGATAGCGGTGTAGAAATTTCCATGTTCATAGAGATAGCAGTGTAGATATTTCCAAGTCTATACAGATAGCGGTGTAGATATCTCCATATTTATATAGATGGCGGTGTAGATATTTATATGTTCATACAGATGGCGGTGCAGATATTTCCAAGTTCATACAGATGGCGGTGTAGCTGTTTCCATGTTTATAGAGATAGCGCTGTACTTATTTCCACGTGTAAAGAGATAGCTTTGTAGATATTTCCATGTATATTCAGATCGCTGTGTAGATATTTCCATTTTCATGCAGATAGCGGTGTAGATATTTCCATGTTCAAACAGATAGCGGTGTAGATATTTCCATGTTCATACAGATAGCAGTGTAGATATTTCCATGTTTATACAGATAGCGGTGTAGATGTATGCATGTTTACACAGATAGCGGCATAGATATTTCCATGTTCATACAGATAGCGGTGTAGATATTTCCATGTTCATCCAGATGGCTATGTAGATATATCCATGTTCCTACAGATGGCAGAGAAGATATTTCCATGTTCATAAAGATAGCGGTGTAGTTATTTCCATGTGTAAAGAGATAGCTGTGTAGATATTTCCATGAATATGCAGATAGCTGTGTATATATTTCCATTTTCATGCAGATAGCGGTTTAGATATTTCCATGATCAAACAGATAGCGGTGTAGATATTTCCATGTTCATAGAGATAGCGGTGTAGATACTTCCATGTTCATACAGATAGAGGGGCTGATATTTCCATGTTCATACAGATAGCGGTGCTGATATTTCCATGTTTATACAGAGAGCGGTGTAGATATTTCCATGTTTATACAGATAGCGGTGTAGATATTTCCATGTTTATACAGATAGCGGTGTAGATATTTCCAAGTTTATACAGATAGCGGTGTAGATATCTCCATCTTAATACAGATGGCGGTGTAGATATTTATATGTTTATACCGATGGCGGAGCAGATATTTCCATGTTCATTCAGATGGCGGTGTAGATATTTCCGTGTTTATAGAGATAGCGGTGTAGTTATTTCCATGTGTAAAGAGATAGCTTTGTAGATATTTCCATGTATATGCAGATAGCTGTGTAGATATTTCTATTTTCATGCAGATAGCTGTTTATATATTTCCATGTTCGTACAGGTAGCGGTGTAGATATTTCCATATTCACACAGATAGCGGTGTAGTTATTTCCATGTTCATACAGATAGCTGTGTAGATATTTCCATGTTCATACAGATAGCAGTGCTGATATTTCCATGTTTATACAGGGAGCGGTGTAGATATTTCCATGTTTATACAGACAGCGGTGTAGATATTTCCATGTTTATACAGATAGCATTGTAGATATTTCCATGTTTATACAGATAGTGGTGTAGATATCTCCTTCTCAATACAGATGGCGGTGTAGATATTTATATGTTCATACAGATGGCGGTGCGGATATTTCCATGTTCATACAGATGGCGGTGTAGATATTTCCATGTTTATAGAGATAGCGGTGTAGTTATTTCCTTGTGTAAAGAGATACCTGTGTAGATATTTCCATGTATATGCAGATAGCTGTGTAGATATTTCCATTTTCATGCAGACAGCGGTGTAGATATTTCCATGTTCAAACAGATAGCGGTGTAGATATTTCCATGTTCATACAGATAGCGGTGTAGATATTTCCATGTTCATACAGATAGCGGTGTAGATATTTCCATGTTCATACAGATAGCGGTGTAGATATTTCCATGTTCATACAGATAGCGGTGCTGATATTTCCATGTTTATACAGGTAGTGGTGTAGATATTTCCATGTTTATACAGATAGCGGTGTAGATATTTCCATGTTTACACAGATAGCAGTGTATATATCTCCATCTTAATACAGATGGCGGTGTAGATATTTATATGTTCATACAGATGGCGGTGCAGATATTTCCATGTTCATACAGATGGCGGTGTAGGTATTTCTATGTTCATACAGATAGCGGTGTAGTTATTTCCATGTGTAAAGAGATAGCTGTGTAGTTATTTCCATGTATATGCGGATAGCAGTGTGGATATTTCCTTTTTCATGCAGATTGCGGTGTAGATATTTCCATGTTCAAACAGATAGCGGTGAAGATATTTCCATGTACATACAGATAGCGGTGTAGATATTTCCATGTTCATACAGATAGCGGTATAGATATTTCCATGTTTATACAGATAGCGGTGAAGATCTATGCATGTTTACACAGATAGCGGAGTAGATATTTCCATGTTCATCCAGATGGCTGTGTTGATATTTCCATGTTCATACAGATAGCGGTGTAGCTATTTCCATGTTCATACAGATAGCGGTGTTGATATTTCCATGTTCATACAGATAGCGGTGTAGATATTTCCATGTTCATACAGATAGCGGTGCTGATATTTCCATGTTTATACAGGCAGCGGTGTAGATATTTCAATGTTCATACAGATAGCGGTGTAGATATTTCAATGTTCATACAGATAGCGGTTTAGATATTTCCTTCTTAATACAGATGGCGGTGTAGATATTTATATGTTCATACAGATGGCGGTGCAGATATTTCCATGTTCATACAGATGGCGGTGTAGATATTTCCATGTTTAAAGAGATAGCGGTGTACTTATTTCCATGTGTTAAGAGATAGCTGTGTAGATATTTCCATGTGTATGCAGATAGCTGTGTAGATATTTCCATTTTCATGCAGACAGCGGTGTAGATATTTCCATGTTCAAAGAGATAGCGGTGTAGATATTTCCATGTTCATACAGATAGCGGTGTAGATATTTCCATGTTCATACAGATAGCGGTGTAGATATTTCCATGTTCATACAGATAGCGGTGTAGATAATTCCATGTTCATACAGATAGCGGTGCTGATATTTCCATGTTTATACAGGTAGTGGTGTAGATATTTCCATGTTTATACAGATAGCTGTGTAGATATTTCCATGTTTATACAGATAGCGGTGTAGATATTTCCATGTTTATGCAGATAGCAGTGTAGATATCTCCATCTTAATACAGATGGCGGTGTACATATTTATATGTTCATACAGATGGCGGTGCACATATTCCCATGTTCATTCAGATGGCGGTGTAGATATTTCCATGTTCATACAGATAGCGGTGTAGTTATTTCCATGTGTAAAGAGATAGCTGTGTAGATATTTAAATGTATATGCAGACAGCAGTGTAGATATTTCCATTTTCATGCAGATAGCGGTGTAGATATTTCCATGTTCAAACAGATAGTGGTGTAGATATTTCCAAGTTCATACAGATAGCAGTGTAGATATTTCCATGTTCATACAGATAGCGGTGTAGATTTTTCCATGTTTATACAGATAGCGGTGAAGATGTATGCATGTTTACACAGATAGCGGTGTAGATATTTCCATGTTCAAACAGATAGCGGTGTAGATATTTCCATGTTCATTTAGATAGCTTTGTAGATATTTCCATGTTCATACAGATAGCGGTGTAGATATTTCCATGTTCATACTGATAGCGGTGTAGATATTTCCATGTTCATACAGATAGCGGTGCTGATATTTCCATGTTTATACAGGTAGCTGTGTAGATATTTCCATGTTTATACAGATAGCGGTGTAGATATTTCCATGTTTATACAGATAGCAGTGTAGATATCTCCATCTTAATACAGATGGCGGTGTAGATATTTATATGTTCATACAGATGGTGGTGCACATATTTCCATGTTCATACAGATGGCGGTGTAGATATTTCCATGATCATACAGATGGCGGTGTAGATATTTCCATGTTCATACAGATAGCGGTGTAGATATTTCCATGTTCATACAGATAGCGGTGCTGCTATTTCCATGTTTATGCAGGTAGCGGGGTAGATATTTCCATGTTTATATAGATAGCGGTGTAGATATCTCCATGTTTATACAGATAGCGATGTAGATATTTCCATGTTTATACAGATAGCAGTGTAGATATCTCCATCTTAATACAGATGGCGGTGTAGATATTTATATGTTCATACAGATGGCGGTGCACATATTTCCATGTTCATACAGATGGCGGTGTAGATATTTCCATGTTCATACAGATAGCGGTGTAGTTATTTCCATGTGTAAAGAGATAGCTGTGTAGATATTTCCATGTATATGCAGATAGCAGTGTAGATATTTCCATTTTGATGCAGATAGCGGTGTAGATATTTCCATGTTCAAACAGATAGCGGTGTAGATATTTCCATGTTCATACAGATAGCGGTGTAGATATTTCCATGTTCATACAGATAGCGGTGTAGATATTTCCATGTGTATACAGATAGGGGTGAAGATCTATGCATGTTTACACAGATAGCAGAGTAGATATTTCCATGTTCATCCAGATGGCTGTGTAGATATTTCCATGTTCATACAGATAGCGGTGTAGATATTTCCATGTTCATACAGATAGCGGTGTAGATATTTCCATGTTCATACAGATAGCGGTGTAGATATTTCCATGTTCATACAGATAGCGGTGTAGATATTTCCATGTTCATACAGATAGCGGTGTAGATATTTCCATGTTCATACAGATAGCGGTGCTGATATTTCAATGTTTATACAGGCAGTGGTGTATATATTTCAATGTTCATACAGATAGCGGTGTAGATATTTCAATGTTCACACAGATAGCGGTTTAGATATTTCTTTCTTAATACATATGGTGGTGTAGATATTTATATGTTCATACAGATGGCGGTGCAGATATTTCCATGTTCATACAGATGGCGGTGTAGATATTTCCATGTTTATAGAGATAGCAGACTTCTTATTTCCATGTGTTAAGAGATAGCTGTGTAGTTATTTCCATGTGTATGCAGATAGCTTTGTAGATATTTCCATTTTCATGCAGATAGCGGTGTAGATATTTACATGTTCAAACAGATAGCGGTGTAGATATTTCCATGTTCATTCAGATAGCTTTGTAGATATTTCCATGTTCATGCAGATAGCGGTGTAGATATTTCCATGTTCATACAGATAGCGATGTAGATATTTCCATGTTCATACAGATAGCGGTGCTGATATTTCCATGTTTATACAGGTAGCAGTGTAGATATTTCCATGTTTATGCAGATAGCGGTGTAGATATTTCCATGTTTATACAGATAGCGGTGTAGATATTTCCATGTTTATTCAGATAGCGGTGTAGATATCTCCATCTTAATACAAATGGCGGTGTAGATATTTATATGTTCATTCAGATGGCGGTGCAGATATTTCCATGTTCATACAGATGGTGGTGTTGATATTTCCATGTTCATACAGATAGCGGTGTAGTTATTTCCATGTGTAAAGAGATAGCTGTGTAGATATTTCCATGTATATGCAGATAGCTGTGTAGATATTTCCATTTTCATGCAGATAGCGGTGTATATATTTCCATCTTCAAACAGATAGCGGTGTAGATATTTCCATGTTCATACAGATAGCGGTGTAGATATTTCCATGTTTATACAGATAGCGGTGAAGGTATATGCATGTTTATACAGATAGCGGTGTGGATATTTCCATGTTCATCCCGAGGGCTGTGTAGATATATCCATGTTCATACACATAGCGGTGTTGATATTTCCATGTTCATTCTGATAGCGGTGTAGACATTTCCATGTTCATACAGATAGCGGTGTAGATATTTCCATGTTCATACAGATAGCGGTGCTGATATTTCCATGTTTATACAGGTAGCAGTGTAGATATTTCCATGTTTATACACATAGCGGTGTAGATATTTCCATGTTTATACAGATAGCAGTGTAGATATCTCCATCTTAATACAGATGGCGGTGTAGATATTTATATGTTCATACAGATGGCGGTGCACATATTTCCATGTTCATACAGATGGCGGTGTAGATATTTCCATGTTCATACAGATAGCGGTGTAGATATTTCCATGTTCATAAAGATAGCGGTGCTGCTATTTCCATGTTTATGCAGGTAGCGGGTTAGATATTTCCATGTTTATATAGATAGCGGTGTAGATATTTCCATGTTCATTCAGATAGCTTTGTAGATATTTCCATGTTCATGCAGATAGCGGTGTAGATATTTCCATGTTCATACAGATGGCGGTGTAGATATTTATATGTTCATACAGATGGCGGTGCACATATTTCCATGTTCATACAGATTTCGGTGTAGATATTTCCATGTTCATACAGATAGCGGTGTAGTTATTTCCATGTTTATACAGATAGCGGTGTAGATATTTCCATGTTTATTCAGATAGCGGTGTAGATATCTCCATCTTAATACAAATGGCGGTGTAGATATTTATATGTTCATTCAGATGGCGGTGCAGATATTTCCATGTTCATACAGATGGCGGTGTTGATATTTCCATGTTCATACAGATAGCGGTGTAGTTATTTCCATGTGTAAAGAGATAGCTGTGTAGATATTTCCATGTATATGCAGATAGCTGTGTAGATATTTCCATTTTCATGCAGATAGCGGTGTATATATTTCCATCTTCAAACAGATAGTGGTGTAGATATTTCCATGTTCATACAGATAGCGGTGTAGATATTTCCATGTTTATACAGATAGCGGTGAAGGTATATGCATGTTTATACAGATAGCGGTGTGGATATTTCCATGTTCATCCCGAGGGCTGTGTAGATATATCCATGTTCATACACATAGCGGTGTAGATATTTCCATGTTCATACTGATAGCGGTGTAGACATTTCCATGTTCATACAGATAGCGGTGTAGATATTTCCATGTTCATACAGATAGCGGTGCTGATATTTCCATGTTTATACAGGTAGCAGTGTAGATATTTCCATGTTTATACAGATAGCGGTGTAGATATTTCCATGTTTATACAGATAGCAGTGTAGATATCTCCATCTTAATACAGATGGCGGTGTAGATATTTATATGTTCATACAGATGGCGGTGCACATATTTCCATGTTCATACAGATGGCGGTGTAGATATTTCCATGTTCATACAGATAGCGGTGTAGATATTTCCATGTTCATACAGATAGCGGTGCTGCTATTTCCATGTTTATGCAGGTAGCGGGGTAGATATTTCCATGTTTATATAGATAGCGGTGTAGATATTTCCATGTTTATGCAGATAGCGGTGTAGATGTTTCCATGTTTATACAGATAGCAGTGTAGATATCTCCATCTTAATACAGATGGCGGTGTAGATATTTATATGTTCATACAGATGGCGGTGCACATATTTCCATGTTCATACAGATGGCGGTGTAGATATTTCCATGTGTAAAGAGATAGCTGTGTAGATATTTCCATGTATATGCAGATAGCAGTGTAGATATTTCCATTTTCATGCAGATAGCGGTGTAGATATTTCCATGTTCAAACAGATAGCGGTGTAGATATTTCCATGTTCATACAGATAGCGGTGTAGATATTTCCATGTTCATACAGATAGCGGTGTAGATATTTCCATGTTTATACAGATAGGGGTGAAGATCTATGCATGTTTACACAGATAGCAGAGTAGATATTTCCATGTTCATCCAGATGGCTGTGTAGATATTTCCATGTTCATACAGATAGCGGTGTAGATATTTCCATGTTCATACAGATAGCGGTGTAGATATTTCCATGTTCATACAGATAGCGGTGTAGATATTTCCATGTTCATACAGATAGCGGTGTAGATATTTCCATGTTCATACAGATAGCGGTGTAGATATTTCCATGTTCATACAGATAGCGGTGCTGATATTTCAATGTTTATACAGGCAGTGGTGTATATATTTCAAAGTTCAAACAGATAGCGGTGTAGATATTTCAATGTTCACACAGATAGCTGTTTAGATATTTCTTTCTTAATACATATGGTGGTGTAGATATTTATATGTTCATACAGATGGCGGTGCAGATATTTCCATGTTCATACAGATGGCGTTGTAGATATTTCCATGTTTATAGAGATAGCAGACTTCTTATTTCCATGTGTTAAGAGATAGCTGTGTAGATATTTCCATGTGTATGCAGATAGCTGTGTAGATATTTCCATTTTCATGCAGACAGCGGTGTAGATATTTCCATGTTCAAACAGATAGCGGTGTAGATAATTCCATGTTCATACAGATAGCGGTGTAGATATTTCCATGATCATACAGATAGCGGTGTAGATATTTCCATGTTCATACAGATAGCAGTGTAGATAATTCCATGTTCATACAGATAGCGGTGCTGATATTTCCATGTTTATACAGGTAGTGGTGTAGATATTTCCATGTTTATACAGATAGCGGTGTAGATATTTCCATGTTTATACAGATAGCGGTGTAGATATTTCTATCTTTATAGATATAGCGGTGTAGTTATTTCCATGTGTAAAGAGATAGCAGTGTAGATATTTCCATGTATATGCAGATAGCTTTGTAGATATTTCCATTTTCATGCAGATAGCGGTGTAGATATTTACATGTTCAAACAGATAGCGGTGTAGATATTTCCATGTTCATTCAGATAGCTTTGTAGATATTTCCATGTTCATGCAGATAGCGGTGTAGATATTTCCATGTTCATACAGATAGCGATGTAGATATTTCCATGTTCATACAGATAGCGGTGCTGATATTTCCATGGTTATACAGGTAGCAGTGTAGATATTTCCATGTTTATGCAGATAGCGGTGTAGATATTTCCATGTTTATACAGATAGCGGTGTAGATATTTCCATGTTTATTCAGATAGCGGTGTAGATATCTCCATCTTAATACAAATGGCGGTGTAGATATTTATATGTTCATTCAGATGGCGGTGCAGATATTTCCATGTTCATATAGATGGCGGTGTTGATATCTCCATGTTCATACAGATAGCGGTGTAGTTATTTCCATGTGTAAAGAGATAGCTGTGTAGATATTTCCATGTATATGCAGATAGCTGTGTAGATATTTCCATTTTCTTGCAGATAGTGGTGTATATATTTCCATCTTCAAACAGATAGCGGTGTAGATATTTCCATGTTCATACAGATAGCGGTGTAGATATTTCCATGTTTATACAGATAGCGGTGAAGGTATATGCATGTTTATACAGATAGCGGTGTGGATATTTCCATGTTCATCCCGAGGGCTGTGTAGATATATCCATGTTCATACACATAGCGGTGTAGACATTTCCATGTTCATACTGATAGCGGTGTAGACATTTCCATGTTCATACAGATAGCGGTGTAGATATTTCCATGTTCATACAGATAGCGGTGCTGACATTTCCATGATTATACAGGTAGCAGTGTAGATATTTCCATGTTTATACAGATAGCGGTGTAGATATTTCCATGTTTATACAGATAGCAGTGTAGATATCTCCATCTTAATACAGATGGCGGTGTAGATATTTATATGTTCATACAGATGGCGGTGCACATATTTCCATGTTCATACAGATGGCGGTGTAGATATTTCCATGTTCATACAGATAGCGGTGTAGATATTTCCATGTTCATACAGATAGCGGTGATGCTATTTCCATGTTTATGCAGGTAGCGGGGTAGATATTTCCATGTTTATATAGATAGCGGTGTAGATATTTCCATGTTTATACAGATAGCGGTGTAGATATTTCCATGTTTATACAGATAGCAGTGTAGATATCTCCATCTTAATACAGATGGCGGTGTAGATATTTATATGTTCATACAGATGGCGGTGCACATATTTCCATGTTCATACAGATGGCGGTGTAGATATTTCCATGTTCATACAGATAGCGGTGTAGTTATTTCCATGCGTAAAGAGATAGCTGTGTAGATATTTCCATGTATATGCAGATAGCAGTGTAGATATTTCCATTTTCATGCAGATAGCGGTGTAGATATTTCCATGTTCAAACAGATAGCGGTGTAGATATTTCCATGTTCATACAGATAGCGGTGTAGATATTTCCATGTTCGTACAGATAGCGGTGTAGATATTTCCATGTTTATACAGATAGGGGTGAAGATCTATGCATGTTTACACAGATAGCAGAGTAGATATTTCCATGTTCATCCAGATGGCTGTGTAGATATTTCCACGTTCATACAGATAGCGGTGTAGATATTTCCATGTTCATACAGATAGCGGTGTAGATATTTCCATGTTCAAACAGATAGCGGTGTAGATATTTCCATGTTCATACAGATAGCGGTGTAGATATTTCCATGTTCGTACAGATAGCGGTGTAGATATTTCCATGTTTATACAGATAGGGGTGAAGATCTATGCATGTTTACACAGATAGCAGAGTAGATATTTCCATGTTCATCCAGATGGCTGTGTAGATATTTCCACGTTCATACAGATAGCGGTGTAGATATTTCCATGTTCATACAGATAGCGGTGTAGATATTTCCATGTTCATACAGAGAGCGGTGTAGCTATTTCCATGTTCATACAGATAGCGGTGTAGGTATTTCCATGTTCATACAGATAGCGGTGTAGATATTTCCATGTTCCTACAGATAGCGGTGCTGATATTTCCATGTTTATACAGGTAGCGGTGTAGAAATTTCCATGTTAATCCAGATAGCGGTGTAGATATTTCCATGTTTATACAGATAGCGGTGTAGATATTTCCAGGTTTATAGAGATAGCGGTGTAGATATCTCCATCTTAATACAGATGGCGGTGCAGATATTTATATGTTCATACAGATGTCGGTGTAGATATTTCCATGTTCATCCAGATGGCTCTGTAGATATATCCATGTTCATACAGATAGCGGTGAGGATATTTCCTTGTTCATACAGATAGCGGTGTAGATATTTCCATGTTCATACAGATAGCGGTGTAGATATTCCCATGTTCATACAGATAGCTGTGTAGCTATTTCCATGTTCATACAGTTAGCGGTGTAGATATTTCCATGTTCCTCCAGATGGCTGTGTAGATATATCCATGTTCATACAGATGGCGGTGTAGATATCTCCATGTTCATACAGATAGAGGGGCTGATATTTCCATGTTCATACAGATAGCGGTGCTGATATTTCCATGTTTATACAGATAGCGGTGTAGATATTTCCATGTTTATTCAGATAGCGGTGTAGATATCTCCATCTTAATACAGATGGCAGTGTAGATATTTATATGTTCATACAGATGGCGGTGCATATATTTCAATGTTCATACAGATGGCGGTGTAGATGTTTCCATGTTCATACTGATAGCAGTGTAGTTATTTCCTTGTGTAAAGAGATAGCTGTGTAGATATTTCCATGTATATGCAGATAGCTGTGTAGATATTTCCATTTTCATGCAGATAGCGGTGTAGATATTTCCATTTTCATGCAGATAGCGGTGTATATATTTCCATCTTCAAACAGATAGCGGTGTAGATATTTTCATGTTCATACAGATAGCGGTGTAGATATTTCCATGTTTATACAGATAGCGGTGAAGATGTATGCATGTTTACACAGATAGCGGTGTGGATATTTCCATGTTCATCCAGATGGCTGTGTAGATATATCCATGTTCATCCAGATGGCTGTGTAGATATATCCATGTTCATACAGATGGCGGTGAAGGTATTTCCATGTTCATACAGATAGCGGTGTAGATATTTCCATGTTCATACAGATAGCGGTGTAGATATCTCCATGTTCATACAGATAGAGGGGCTGATATTTGCATGTTCATACAGATAGCGGTGGTGATATTTCCATGTTTATACAGGTTGCGGTGTAGATATTTCCATGTTTATACAGATAGCGGTGTAGATATTTCCATGTTTACACAGATAGCGGTGTAGATATTTCCATGTTTATACAGATATCGGTGTGAGATATCTCCATTTTAATACAGATGGCAGTGTAGATATGTATATGTTCATAGAGATGTCGGCGCAGCTATTTCCATGGTCATGCAGATGGCGGTGTAGATATTTCCATGTTCATACAGATAGCGTTATAGTTATTTCCATGTGTAAAGAGATAGCTGTGTAGATATTTCCATGTATATGCAGATAGCTGTGTAGATATTTCCATTTTCATGCAGATAGCGGTGTAGATATTTCCATGTTCAAACAGATAGCGGTGTAGACATTTCCATGTTCATAGAGATAGCGGTGTAGATATTTCCAGGTTTATACAGATTGCGGTGAAGATGTATGCATATTTACACAGATAGCGGTGAGGTTATTTCCATGTTCATACAGATAGCGGTGTAGATATTTCCATGTTCATCCAGATGGCTGTGTAGATATATCCATGTTCATAGAGATAGCTGTGTAGATATTTCCATGTTCATACAGGTAGCGGTGTAGATATTTCCATGTTCATACAGATAGCGGTGTAGCTATTTCCATGTTCATACAGATAGCGGTGTAGAAATTTCCATGTTCATAGAGATAGCAGTGTAGATATTTCCAAGTCTATACAGATAGCGGTGTAGATATCTCCATATTTATATAGATGGCGGTGTAGATATTTATATGTTCATACAGATGGCGGTGCAGATATTTCCAAGTTCATACAGATGGCGGTGTAGCTGTTTCCATGTTTATAGAGATAGCGCTGTACTTATTTCCACGTGTAAAGAGATAGCTTTGTAGATATTTCCATGTATATTCAGATCGCTGTGTAGATATTTCCATTTTCATGCAGATAGCGGTGTAGATATTTCCATGTTCAAACAGATAGCGGTGTAGATATTTCCATGTTCATACAGATAGCAGTGTAGATATTTCCATGTTTATACAGATAGCGGTGTAGATGTATGCATGTTTACACAGATAGCGGCATAGATATTTCCATGTTCATACAGATAGCGGTGTAGATATTTCCATGTTCATCCAGATGGCTGTGTAGATATATCCATGTTCCTACAGATGGCAGAGAAGATATTTCCATGTTGATACAGATAGCGGTGTAGTTATTTCCATGCGTAAAGAGATAGCTGTGTAGATATTTCCATGAATATGCAGATAGCTGTGTATATATTTCCATTTTCATGCAGATAGCGGTTTAGATATTTCCATGATCAAACAGATAGCGGTGTAGATATTTCCATGTTCATAGAGATAGCGGTGTAGATACTTCCATGTTCATACAGATAGAGGGGCTGATATTTCCATGTTCATACAGATAGCGGTGCTGATATTTCCATGTTTATACAGAGAGCGGTGTAGATATTTCCATGTTTATACAGATAGCGGTGTAGATATTTCCATGTTTATACAGATAGCGGTGTAGATATTTCCATGTTTATACAGACAGCGGTGTAGATATTTCCATGTTTATACAGATAGCATTGTAGATATTTCCATGTTTATACAGATAGTGGTGTAGATATCTCCTTCTCAATACAGATGGCGGTGTAGATATTTATATGTTCATACAGATGGCGGTGCGGATATTTCCATGTTCATACAGATGGCGGTGTAGATATTTCCATGTTTATAGAGATAGCGGTGTAGTTATTTCCTTGTGTAAAGAGATACCTGTGTAGATATTTCCATGTATATGCAGATAGCTGTGTAGATATTTCCATTTTCATGCAGACAGCGGTGTAGATATTTCCATGTTCAAACAGATAGCGGTGTAGATATTTCCATGTTCATACAGATAGCGGTGCTGATATTTCCATGTTTATACAGGTAGCAGTGTAGATATTTCCATGTTTATACAGATAGCGGTGTAGATATTTCCATGTTTATACAGATAGCAGTGTAGATATCTCCATCTTAATACAGATGGCGGTGTAGATATTTATATGTTCATACAGATGGCGGTGCACATATTTCCATGTTCATACAGATGGCGGTGTAGATATTTCCATGTTCATACAGATAGCGGTGTAGATATTTCCATGTTCATACAGATAGCGGTGCTGCTATTTCCATGTTTATGCAGGTAGCGGGGTAGATATTTCCATGTTTATATAGATAGCGGTGTAGATATTTCCATGTTTATACAGATAGCGGTGTAGATGTTTCCATGTTTATACAGATAGCAGTGTAGATATCTCCATCTTAATACAGATGGCGGTGTAGATATTTATATGTTCATACAGATGGCGGTGCACATATTTCCATGTTCATACAGATGGCGGTGTAGATATTTCCATGTGTAAAGAGATAGCTGTGTAGATATTTCCATGTATATGCAGATAGCAGTGTAGATATTTCCATTTTCATGCAGATAGCGGTGTAGATATTTCCATGTTCAAACAGATAGCGGTGTAGATATTTCCATGTTCATACAGATAGCGGTGTAGATATTTCCATGTTCATACAGATAGCGGTGTAGATATTTCCATGTTTATACAGATAGGGGTGAAGATCTATGCATGTTTACACAGATAGCAGAGTAGATATTTCCATGTTCATCCAGATGGCTGTGTAGATATTTCCATGTTCATACAGATAGCGGTGTAGATATTTCCATGTTCATACAGATAGCGGTGTAGATATTTCCATGTTCATACAGATAGCGGTGTAGATATTTCCATGTTCATACAGATAGCGGTGTAGATATTTCCATGTTCATACAGATAGCGGTGTAGATATTTCCATGTTCATACAGATAGCGGTGCTGATATTTCAATGTTTATACAGGCAGTGGTGTATATATTTCAAAGTTCAAACAGATAGCGGTGTAGATATTTCAATGTTCACACAGATAGCTGTTTAGATATTTCTTTCTTAATACATATGGTGGTGTAGATATTTATATGTTCATACAGATGGCGGTGCAGATATTTCCATGTTCATACAGATGGCGTTGTAGATATTTCCATGTTTATAGAGATAGCAGACTTCTTATTTCCATGTGTTAAGAGATAGCTGTGTAGATATTTCCATGTGTATGCAGATAGCTGTGTAGATATTTCCATTTTCATGCAGACAGCGGTGTAGATATTTCCATGTTCAAACAGATAGCGGTGTAGATAATTCCATGTTCATACAGATAGCGGTGTAGATATTTCCATGATCATACAGATAGCGGTGTAGATATTTCCATGTTCATACAGATAGCAGTGTAGATAATTCCATGTTCATACAGATAGCGGTGCTGATATTTCCATGTTTATACAGGTAGTGGTGTAGATATTTCCATGTTTATACAGATAGCGGTGTAGATATTTCCATGTTTATACAGATAGCGGTGTAGATATTTCTATCTTTATAGATATAGCGGTGTAGTTATTTCCATGTGTAAAGAGATAGCAGTGTAGATATTTCCATGTATATGCAGATAGCTTTGTAGATATTTCCATTTTCATGCAGATAGCGGTGTAGATATTTACATGTTCAAACAGATAGCGGTGTAGATATTTCCATGTTCATTCAGATAGCTTTGTAGATATTTCCATGTTCATGCAGATAGCGGTGTAGATATTTCCATGTTCATACAGATAGCGATGTAGATATTTCCATGTTCATACAGATAGCGGTGCTGATATTTCCATGGTTATACAGGTAGCAGTGTAGATATTTCCATGTTTATGCAGATAGCGGTGTAGATATTTCCATGTTTATACAGATAGCGGTGTAGATATTTCCATGTTTATTCAGATAGCGGTGTAGATATCTCCATCTTAATACAAATGGCGGTGTAGATATTTATATGTTCATTCAGATGGCGGTGCAGATATTTCCATGTTCATATAGATGGCGGTGTTGATATCTCCATGTTCATACAGATAGCGGTGTAGTTATTTCCATGTGTAAAGAGATAGCTGTGTAGATATTTCCATGTATATGCAGATAGCTGTGTAGATATTTCCATTTTCTTGCAGATAGTGGTGTATATATTTCCATCTTCAAACAGATAGCGGTGTAGATATTTCCATGTTCATACAGATAGCGGTGTAGATATTTCCATGTTTATACAGATAGCGGTGAAGGTATATGCATGTTTATACAGATAGCGGTGTGGATATTTCCATGTTCATCCCGAGGGCTGTGTAGATATATCCATGTTCATACACATAGCGGTGTAGACATTTCCATGTTCATACTGATAGCGGTGTAGACATTTCCATGTTCATACAGATAGCGGTGTAGATATTTCCATGTTCATACAGATAGCGGTGCTGACATTTCCATGATTATACAGGTAGCAGTGTAGATATTTCCATGTTTATACAGATAGCGGTGTAGATATTTCCATGTTTATACAGATAGCAGTGTAGATATCTCCATCTTAATACAGATGGCGGTGTAGATATTTATATGTTCATACAGATGGCGGTGCACATATTTCCATGTTCATACAGATGGCGGTGTAGATATTTCCATGTTCATACAGATAGCGGTGTAGATATTTCCATGTTCATACAGATAGCGGTGATGCTATTTCCATGTTTATGCAGGTAGCGGGGTAGATATTTCCATGTTTATATAGATAGCGGTGTAGATATTTCCATGTTTATACAGATAGCGGTGTAGATATTTCCATGTTTATACAGATAGCAGTGTAGATATCTCCATCTTAATACAGATGGCGGTGTAGATATTTATATGTTCATACAGATGGCGGTGCACATATTTCCATGTTCATACAGATGGCGGTGTAGATATTTCCATGTTCATACAGATAGCGGTGTAGTTATTTCCATGCGTAAAGAGATAGCTGTGTAGATATTTCCATGTATATGCAGATAGCAGTGTAGATATTTCCATTTTCATGCAGATAGCGGTGTAGATATTTCCATGTTCAAACAGATAGCGGTGTAGATATTTCCATGTTCATACAGATAGCGGTGTAGATATTTCCATGTTCGTACAGATAGCGGTGTAGATATTTCCATGTTTATACAGATAGGGGTGAAGATCTATGCATGTTTACACAGATAGCAGAGTAGATATTTCCATGTTCATCCAGATGGCTGTGTAGATATTTCCACGTTCATACAGATAGCGGTGTAGATATTTCCATGTTCATACAGATAGCGGTGTAGATATTTCCATGTTCAAACAGATAGCGGTGTAGATATTTCCATGTTCATACAGATAGCGGTGTAGATATTTCCATGTTCGTACAGATAGCGGTGTAGATATTTCCATGTTTATACAGATAGGGGTGAAGATCTATGCATGTTTACACAGATAGCAGAGTAGATATTTCCATGTTCATCCAGATGGCTGTGTAGATATTTCCACGTTCATACAGATAGCGGTGTAGATATTTCCATGTTCATACAGATAGCGGTGTAGATATTTCCATGTTCATACAGAGAGCGGTGTAGCTATTTCCATGTTCATACAGATAGCGGTGTAGGTATTTCCATGTTCATACAGATAGCGGTGTAGATATTTCCATGTTCCTACAGATAGCGGTGCTGATATTTCCATGTTTATACAGGTAGCGGTGTAGAAATTTCCATGTTAATCCAGATAGCGGTGTAGATATTTCCATGTTTATACA
Organism: Gorilla gorilla gorilla; assembly: GCF_029281585.2. Classification (NCBI taxonomy): domain Eukaryota; kingdom Metazoa; phylum Chordata; class Mammalia; order Primates; family Hominidae; genus Gorilla; species Gorilla gorilla. Next base: position 142,397,431 of record NC_073236.2, read on the forward strand.
GATAGCGGTGTAGATATTTCCAGGTTTATAGAGATAGCGGTGTAGATATCTCCATCTTAATACAGATGGCGGTGCAGATATTTATATGTTCATACAGATGTCGGTGTAGATATTTCCATGTTCATCCAGATGGCTCTGTAGATATATCCATGTTCATACAGATAGCGGTGAGGATATTTCCTTGTTCATACAGATAGCGGTGTAGATATTTCCATGTTCATACAGATAGCGGTGTAGATATTCCCATGTTCATACAGATAGCTGTGTAGCTATTTCCATGTTCATACAGTTAGCGGTGTAGATATTTCCATGTTCCTCCAGATGGCTGTGTAGATATATCCATGTTCATACAGATGGCGGTGTAGATATCTCCATGTTCATACAGATAGAGGGGCTGATATTTCCATGTTCATACAGATAGCGGTGCTGATATTTCCATGTTTATACAGATAGCGGTGTAGATATTTCCATGTTTATTCAGATAGCGGTGTAGATATCTCCATCTTAATACAGATGCTAGTGTAGATATTTATATGTTCATACAGATGGCGGTGCATATATTTCAATGTTCATACAGATGGCGGTGTAGATGTTTCCATGTTCATACTGATAGCAGTGTAGTTATTTCCTTGTGTAAAGAGATAGCTGTGTAGATATTTCCATGTATATGCAGATAGCTGTGTAGATATTTCCATTTTCATGCAGATAGCGGTGTAGATATTTCCATTTTCATGCAGATAGCGGTGTATATATTTCCATCTTCAAACAGATAGCGGTGTAGATATTTTCATGTTCATACAGATAGCGGTGTAGATATTTCCATGTTTATACAGATAGCGGTGAAGATGTATGCATGTTTACACAGATAGCGGTGTGGATATTTCCATGTTCATCCAGATGGCTGTGTAGATATATCCATGTTCATCCAGATGGCTGTGTAGATATATCCATGTTCATACAGATGGCGGTGAAGGTATTTCCATGTTCATACAGATAGCGGTGTAGATATTTCCATGTTCATACAGATAGCGGTGTAGATATCTCCATGTTCATACAGATAGAGGGGCTGATATTTGCATGTTCATACAGATAGCGGTGGTGATATTTCCATGTTTATACAGGTTGCGGTGTAGATATTTCCATGTTTATACAGATAGCGGTGTAGATATTTCCATGTTTACACAGATAGCGGTGTAGATATTTCCATGTTTATACAGATATCGGTGTGAGATATCTCCATTTTAATACAGATGGCAGTGTAGATATGTATATGTTCATAGAGATGTCGGCGCAGCTATTTCCATGGTCATGCAGATGGCGGTGTAGATATTTCCATGTTCATACAGATAGCGTTATAGTTATTTCCATGTGTAAAGAGATAGCTGTGTAGATATTTCCATGTATATGCAGATAGCTGTGTAGATATTTCCATTTTCATGCAGATAGCGGTGTAGATATTTCCATGTTCAAACAGATAGCGGTGTAGACATTTCCATGTTCATAGAGATAGCGGTGTAGATATTTCCAGGTTTATACAGATTGCGGTGAAGATGTATGCATATTTACACAGATAGCGGTGAGGTTATTTCCATGTTCATACAGATAGCGGTGTAGATATTTCCATGTTCATCCAGATGGCTGTGTAGATATATCCATGTTCATAGAGATAGCTGTGTAGATATTTCCATGTTCATACAGGTAGCGGTGTAGATATTTCCATGTTCATACAGATAGCGGTGTAGCTATTTCCATGTTCATACAGATAGCGGTGTAGAAATTTCCATGTTCATAGAGATAGCAGTGTAGATATTTCCAAGTCTATACAGATAGCGGTGTAGATATCTCCATATTTATATAGATGGCGGTGTAGATATTTATATGTTCATACAGATGGCGGTGCAGATATTTCCAAGTTCATACAGATGGCGGTGTAGCTGTTTCCATGTTTATAGAGATAGCGCTGTACTTATTTCCACGTGTAAAGAGATAGCTTTGTAGATATTTCCATGTATATTCAGATCGCTGTGTAGATATTTCCATTTTCATGCAGATAGCGGTGTAGATATTTCCATGTTCAAACAGATAGCGGTGTAGATATTTCCATGTTCATACAGATAGCAGTGTAGATATTTCCATGTTTATACAGATAGCGGTGTAGATGTATGCATGTTTACACAGATAGCGGCATAGATATTTCCATGTTCATACAGATAGCGGTGTAGATATTTCCATGTTCATCCAGATGGCTGTGTAGATATATCCATGTTCCTACAGATGGCAGAGAAGATATTTCCATGTTGATACAGATAGCGGTGTAGTTATTTCCATGCGTAAAGAGATAGCTGTGTAGATATTTCCATGAATATGCAGATAGCTGTGTATATATTTCCATTTTCATGCAGATAGCGGTTTAGATATTTCCATGATCAAACAGATAGCGGTGTAGATATTTCCATGTTCATAGAGATAGCGGTGTAGATACTTCCATGTTCATACAGATAGAGGGGCTGATATTTCCATGTTCATACAGATAGCGGTGCTGATATTTCCATGTTTATACAGAGAGCGGTGTAGATATTTCCATGTTTATACAGATAGCGGTGTAGATATTTCCATGTTTATACAGATAGCGGTGTAGATATTTCCATGTTTATACAGACAGCGGTGTAGATATTTCCATGTTTATACAGATAGCATTGTAGATATTTCCATGTTTATACAGATAGTGGTGTAGATATCTCCTTCTCAATACAGATGGCGGTGTAGATATTTATATGTTCATACAGATGGCGGTGCGGATATTTCCATGTTCATACAGATGGCGGTGTAGATATTTCCATGTTTATAGAGATAGCGGTGTAGTTATTTCCTTGTGTAAAGAGATACCTGTGTAGATATTTCCATGTATATGCAGATAGCTGTGTAGATATTTCCATTTTCATGCAGACAGCGGTGTAGATATTTCCATGTTCAAACAGATAGCGGTGTAGATATTTCCATGTTCATACAGATAGCGGTGTAGATATTTCCATGTTCATACAGATAGCGGTGTAGATATTTCCATGTTCATACAGATAGCGGTGTAGATATTTCCATGTTCATACAGATAGCGGTGCTGATATTTCCATGTTTATACAGGTAGTGGTGTAGATATTTCCATGTTTATACAGATAGCGGTGTAGATATTTCCATGTTTACACAGATAGCAGTGTATATATCTCCATCTTAATACAGATGGCGGTGTAGATATTTATATGTTCATACAGATGGCGGTGCAGATATTTCCATGTTCATACAGATGGCGGTGTAGGTATTTCTATGTTCATACAGATAGCGGTGTAGTTATTTCCATGTGTAAAGAGATAGCTGTGTAGTTATTTCCATGTATATGCGGATAGCAGTGTGGATATTTCCTTTTTCATGCAGATTGCGGTGTAGATATTTCCATGTTCAAACAGATAGCGGTGAAGATATTTCCATGTACATACAGATAGCGGTGTAGATATTTCCATGTTCATACAGATAGCGGTATAGATATTTCCATGTTTATACAGATAGCGGTGAAGATCTATGCATGTTTACACAGATAGCGGAGTAGATATTTCCATGTTCATCCAGATGGCTGTGTTGATATTTCCATGTTCATACAGATAGCGGTGTAGCTATTTCCATGTTCATACAGATAGCGGTGTTGATATTTCCATGTTCATACAGATAGCGGTGTAGATATTTCCATGTTCATACAGATAGCGGTGCTGATATTTCCATGTTTATACAGGCAGCGGTGTAGATATTTCAATGTTCATACAGATAGCGGTGTAGATATTTCAATGTTCATACAGATAGCGGTTTAGATATTTCCTTCTTAATACAGATGGCGGTGTAGATATTTATATGTTCATACAGATGGCGGTGCAGATATTTCCATGTTCATACAGATGGCGGTGTAGGTATTTCCATGTTTAAAGAGATAGCGGTGTACTTATTTCCATGTGTTAAGAGATAGCTGTGTAGATATTTCCATGTGTATGCAGATAGCTGTGTAGATATTTCCATTTTCATGCAGACAGCGGTGTAGATATTTCCATGTTCAAAGAGATAGCGGTGTAGATATTTCCATGTTCATACAGATAGCGGTGTAGATATTTCCATGTTCATACAGATAGCGGTGTAGATATTTCCATGTTCATACAGATAGCGGTGTAGATAATTCCATGTTCATACAGATAGCGGTGCTGATATTTCCATGTTTATACAGGTAGTGGTGTAGATATTTCCATGTTTATACAGATAGCTGTGTAGATATTTCCATGTTTATACAGATAGCGGTGTAGATATTTCCATGTTTATGCAGATAGCAGTGTAGATATCTCCATCTTAATACAGATGGCGGTGTACATATTTATATGTTCATACAGATGGCGGTGCACATATTCCCATGTTCATTCAGATGGCGGTGTAGATATTTCCATGTTCATACAGATAGCGGTGTAGTTATTTCCATGTGTAAAGAGATAGCTGTGTAGATATTTAAATGTATATGCAGACAGCAGTGTAGATATTTCCATTTTCATGCAGATAGCGGTGTAGATATTTCCATGTTCAAACAGATAGTGGTGTAGATATTTCCAAGTTCATACAGATAGCAGTGTAGATATTTCCATGTTCATACAGATAGCGGTGTAGATTTTTCCATGTTTATACAGATAGCGGTGAAGATGTATGCATGTTTACACAGATAGCGGTGTAGATATTTCCATGTTCAAACAGATAGCGGTGTAGATATTTCCATGTTCATTTAGATAGCTTTGTAGATATTTCCATGTTCATACAGATAGCGGTGTAGATATTTCCATGTTCATACTGATAGCGGTGTAGATATTTCCATGTTCATACAGATAGCGGTGCTGATATTTCCATGTTTATACAGGTAGCTGTGTAGATATTTCCATGTTTATACAGATAGCGGTGTAGATATTTCCATGTTTATACAGATAGCAGTGTAGATATCTCCATCTTAATACAGATGGCGGTGTAGATATTTATATGTTCATACAGATGGTGGTGCACATATTTCCATGTTCATACAGATGGCGGTGTAGATATTTCCATGATCATACAGATGGCGGTGTAGATATTTCCATGTTCATACAGATAGCGGTGTAGATATTTCCATGTTCATACAGATAGCGGTGCTGCTATTTCCATGTTTATGCAGGTAGCGGGGTAGATATTTCCATGTTTATATAGATAGCGGTGTAGATATCTCCATGTTTATACAGATAGCGATGTAGATATTTCCATGTTTATACAGATAGCAGTGTAGATATCTCCATCTTAATACAGATGGCGGTGTAGATATTTATATGTTCATACAGATGGCGGTGCACATATTTCCATGTTCATACAGATGGCGGTGTAGATATTTCCATGTTCATACAGATAGCGGTGTAGTTATTTCCATGTGTAAAGAGATAGCTGTGTAGATATTTCCATGTATATGCAGATAGCAGTGTAGATATTTCCATTTCCATGCAGATAGCGGTGTAGATATTTCCATGTTCAAACAGATAGCGGTGTAGATATTTCCATGTTCATACAGATAGCGGTGTAGATATTTCCATGTTCATACAGATAGCGGTGTAGATATTTCCATGTGTATACAGATAGGGGTGAAGATCTATGCATGTTTACACAGATAGCAGAGTAGATATTTCCATGTTCATCCAGATGGCTGTGTAGATATTTCCATGTTCATACAGATAGCGGTGTAGATATTTCCATGTTCATACAGATAGCGGTGTAGATATTTCCATGTTCATACAGATAGCGGTGTAGATATTTCCATGTTCATACAGATAGCGGTGTAGATATTTCCATGTTCATACAGATAGCGGTGTAGATATTTCCATGTTCATACAGATAGCGGTGCTGATATTTCAATGTTTATACAGGCAGTGGTGTATATATTTCAATGTTCATACAGATAGCGGTGTAGATATTTCAATGTTCACACAGATAGCGGTTTAGATATTTCTTTCTTAATACATATGGTGGTGTAGATATTTATATGTTCATACAGATGGCGGTGCAGATATTTCCATGTTCATACAGATGGCGGTGTAGATATTTCCATGTTTATAGAGATAGCAGACTTCTTATTTCCATGTGTTAAGAGATAGCTGTGTAGTTATTTCCATGTGTATGCAGATAGCTTTGTAGATATTTCCATTTTCATGCAGATAGCGGTGTAGATATTTACATGTTCAAACAGATAGCGGTGTAGATATTTCCATGTTCATTCAGATAGCTTTGTAGATATTTCCATGTTCATGCAGATAGCGGTGTAGATATTTCCATGTTCATACAGATAGCGATGTAGATATTTCCATGTTCATACAGATAGCGGTGCTGATATTTCCATGTTTATACAGGTAGCAGTGTAGATATTTCCATGTTTATGCAGATAGCGGTGTAGATATTTCCATGTTTATACAGATAGCGGTGTAGATATTTCCATGTTTATTCAGATAGCGGTGTAGATATCTCCATCTTAATACAAATGGCGGTGTAGATATTTATATGTTCATTCAGATGGCGGTGCAGATATTTCCATGTTCATACAGATGGTGGTGTTGATATTTCCATGTTCATACAGATAGCGGTGTAGTTATTTCCATGAGTAAAGAGATAGCTGTGTAGATATTTCCATGTATATGCAGATAGCTGTGTAGATATTTCCATTTTCATGCAGATAGCGGTGTATATATTTCCATCTTCAAACAGATAGCGGTGTAGATATTTCCATGTTCATACAGATAGCGGTGTAGATATTTCCATGTTTATACAGATAGCGGTGAAGGTATATGCATGTTTATACAGATAGCGGTGTGGATATTTCCATGTTCATCCCGAGGGCTGTGTAGATATATCCATGTTCATACACATAGCGGTGTTGATATTTCCATGTTCATTCTGATAGCGGTGTAGACATTTCCATGTTCATACAGATAGCGGTGTAGATATTTCCATGTTCATACAGATAGCGGTGCTGATATTTCCATGTTTATACAGGTAGCAGTGTAGATATTTCCATGTTTATACACATAGCGGTGTAGATATTTCCATGTTTATACAGATAGCAGTGTAGATATCTCCATCTTAATACAGATGGCGGTGTAGATATTTATATGTTCATACAGATGGCGGTGCACATATTTCCATGTTCATACAGATGGCGGTGTAGATATTTCCATGTTCATACAGATAGCGGTGTAGATATTTCCATGTTCATAAAGATAGCGGTGCTGCTATTTCCATGTTTATGCAGGTAGCGGGTTAGATATTTCCATGTTTATATAGATAGCGGTGTAGATATTTCCATGTTCATTCAGATAGCTTTGTAGATATTTCCATGTTCATGCAGATAGCGGTGTAGATATTTCCATGTTCATACAGATGGCGGTGTAGATATTTATATGTTCATACAGATGGCGGTGCACATATTTCCATGTTCATACAGATTTCGGTGTAGATATTTCCATGTTCATACAGATAGCGGTGTAGTTATTTCCATGTTTATACAGATAGCGGTGTAGATATTTCCATGTTTATTCAGATAGCGGTGTAGATATCTCCATCTTAATACAAATGGCGGTGTAGATATTTATATGTTCATTCAGATGGCGGTGCAGATATTTCCATGTTCATACAGATGGCGGTGTTGATATTTCCATGTTCATACAGATAGCGGTGTAGTTATTTCCATGTGTAAAGAGATAGCTGTGTAGATATTTCCATGTATATGCAGATAGCTGTGTAGATATTTCCATTTTCATGCAGATAGCGGTGTATATATTTCCATCTTCAAACAGATAGTGGTGTAGATATTTCCATGTTCATACAGATAGCGGTGTAGATATTTCCATGTTTATACAGATAGCGGTGAAGGTATATGCATGTTTATACAGATAGCGGTGTGGATATTTCCATGTTCATCCCGAGGGCTGTGTAGATATATCCATGTTCATACACATAGCGGTGTAGATATTTCCATGTTCATACTGATAGCGATGTAGACATTTCCATGTTCATACAGATAGCGGTGTAGATATTTCCATGTTCATACAGATAGCGGTGCTGATATTTCCATGTTTATACAGGTAGCAGTGTAGATATTTCCATGTTTATACAGATAGCGGTGTAGATATTTCCATGTTTATACAGATAGCAGTGTAGATATCTCCATCTTAATACAGATGGCGGTGTAGATATTTATATGTTCATACAGATGGCGGTGCACATATTTCCATGTTCATACAGATGGCGGTGTAGATATTTCCATGTTCATACAGATAGCGGTGTAGATATTTCCATGTTCATACAGATAGCGGTGCTGCTATTTCCATGTTTATGCAGGTAGCGGGGTAGATATTTCCATGTTTATATAGATAGCGGTGTAGATATTTCCATGTTTATACAGATAGCGGTGTAGATGTTTCCATGTTTATACAGATAGCAGTGTAGATATCTCCATCTTAATACAGATGGCGGTGTAGATATTTATATGTTCATACAGATGGCGGTGCACATATTTCCATGTTCATACAGATGGCGGTGTAGATATTTCCATGTGTAAAGAGATAGCTGTGTAGATATTTCCATGTATATGCAGATAGCAGTGTAGATATTTCCATTTTCATGCAGATAGCGGTGTAGATATTTCCATGTTCAAACAGATAGCGGTGTAGATATTTCCATGTTCATACAGATAGCGGTGTAGATATTTCCATGTTCATACAGATAGCGGTGTAGATATTTCCATGTTTATACAGATAGGGGTGAAGATCTATGCATGTTTACACAGATAGCAGAGTAGATATTTCCATGTTCATCCAGATGGCTGTGTAGATATTTCCATGTTCATACAGATAGCGGTGTAGATATTTCCATGTTCATACAGATAGCGGTGTAGATATTTCCATGTTCATACAGATAGCGGTGTAGATATTTCCATGTTCATACAGATAGCGGTGTAGATATTTCCATGTTCATACAGATAGCGGTGTAGATATTTCCATGTTCATACAGATAGCGGTGCTGATATTTCAATGTTTATACAGGCAGTGGTGTATATATTTCAAAGTTCAAACAGATAGCGGTGTAGATATTTCAATGTTCACACAGATAGCTGTTTAGATATTTCTTTCTTAATACATATGGTGGTGTAGATATTTATATGTTCATACAGATGGCGGTGCAGATATTTCCATGTTCATACAGATGGCGGTGTAGATATTTCCATGTTTATAGAGATAGCAGACTTCTTATTTCCATGTGTTAAGAGATAGCTGTGTAGATATTTCCATGTGTATGCAGATAGCTGTGTAGATATTTCCATTTTCATGCAGACAGCGGTGTAGATATTTCCATGTTCAAACAGATAGCGGTGTAGATAATTCCATGTTCATACAGATAGCGGTGTAGATATTTCCATGATCATACAGATAGCGGTGTAGATATTTCCATGTTCATACAGATAGCAGTGTAGATAATTCCATGTTCATACAGATAGCGGTGCTGATATTTCCATGTTTATACAGGTAGTGGTGTAGATATTTCCATGTTTATACAGATAGCGGTGTAGATATTTCCATGTTTATACAGATAGCGGTGTAGATATTTCTATCTTTATAGATATAGCGGTGTGGTTATTTCCATGTGTAAAGAGATAGCAGTGTAGATATTTCCATGTATATGCAGATAGCTTTGTAGATATTTCCATTTTCATGCAGATAGCGGTGTAGATATTTACATGTTCAAACAGATAGCGGTGTAGATATTTCCATGTTCATTCAGATAGCTTTGTAGATATTTCCATGTTCATGCAGATAGCGGTGTAGATATTTCCATGTTCATACAGATAGCGATGTAGATATTTCCATGTTCATACAGATAGCGGTGCTGATATTTCCATGGTTATACAGGTAGCAGTGTAGATATTTCCATGTTTATGCAGATAGCGGTGTAGATATTTCCATGTTTATACAGATAGCGGTGTAGATATTTCCATGTTTATTCAGATAGCGGTGTAGATATCTCCATCTTAATACAAATGGCGGTGTAGATATTTATATGTTCATTCAGATGGCTGTGTAGATATATCCATGTTCATCCAGATGGCTGTGTAGATATATCCATGTTCATACAGATGGCGGTGAAGGTATTTCCATGTTCATACAGATAGCGGTGTAGATATTTCCATGTTCATACAGATAGCGGTGTAGATATCTCCATGTTCATACAGATAGAGGGGCTGATATTTGCATGTTCATACAGATAGCGGTGGTGATATTTCCATGTTTATACAGGTTGCGGTGTAGATATTTCCATGTTTATACAGATAGCGGTGTAGATATTTCCATGTTTACACAGATAGCGGTGTAGATATTTCCATGTTTATACAGATATCGGTGTGAGATATCTCCATTTTAATACAGATGGCAGTGTAGATATGTATATGTTCATAGAGATGTCGGCGCAGCTATTTCCATGGTCATGCAGATGGCGGTGTAGATATTTCCATGTTCATACAGATAGCGTTATAGTTATTTCCATGTGTAAAGAGATAGCTGTGTAGATATTTCCATGTATATGCAGATAGCTGTGTAGATATTTCCATTTTCATGCAGATAGCGGTGTAGATATTTCCATGTTCAAACAGATAGCGGTGTAGACATTTCCATGTTCATAGAGATAGCGGTGTAGATATTTCCAGGTTTATACAGATTGCGGTGAAGATGTATGCATATTTACACAGATAGCGGTGAGGTTATTTCCATGTTCATACAGATAGCGGTGTAGATATTTCCATGTTCATCCAGATGGCTGTGTAGATATATCCATGTTCATAGAGATAGCTGTGTAGATATTTCCATGTTCATACAGGTAGCGGTGTAGATATTTCCATGTTCATACAGATAGCGGTGTAGCTATTTCCATGTTCATACAGATAGCGGTGTAGAAATTTCCATGTTCATAGAGATAGCAGTGTAGATATTTCCAAGTCTATACAGATAGCGGTGTAGATATCTCCATATTTATATAGATGGCGGTGTAGATATTTATATGTTCATACAGATGGCGGTGCAGATATTTCCAAGTTCATACAGATGGCGGTGTAGCTGTTTCCATGTTTATAGAGATAGCGCTGTACTTATTTCCACGTGTAAAGAGATAGCTTTGTAGATATTTCCATGTATATTCAGATCGCTGTGTAGATATTTCCATTTTCATGCAGATAGCGGTGTAGATATTTCCATGTTCAAACAGATAGCGGTGTAGATATTTCCATGTTCATACAGATAGCAGTGTAGATATTTCCATGTTTATACAGATAGCGGTGTAGATGTATGCATGTTTACACAGATAGCGGCATAGATATTTCCATGTTCATACAGATAGCGGTGTAGATATTTCCATGTTCATCCAGATGGCTGTGTAGATATATCCATGTTCCTACAGATGGCAGAGAAGATATTTCCATGTTGATACAGATAGCGGTGTAGTTATTTCCATGCGTAAAGAGATAGCTGTGTAGATATTTCCATGAATATGCAGATAGCTGTGTATATATTTCCATTTTCATGCAGATAGCGGTTTAGATATTTCCATGATCAAACAGATAGCGGTGTAGATATTTCCATGTTCATAGAGATAGCGGTGTAGATACTTCCATGTTCATACAGATAGAGGGGCTGATATTTCCATGTTCATACAGATAGCGGTGCTGATATTTCCATGTTTATACAGAGAGCGGTGTAGATATTTCCATGTTTATACAGATAGCGGTGTAGATATTTCCATGTTTATACAGATAGCGGTGTAGATATTTCCATGTTTATACAGACAGCGGTGTAGATATTTCCATGTTTATACAGATAGCATTGTAGATATTTCCATGTTTATACAGATAGTGGTGTAGATATCTCCTTCTCAATACAGATGGCGGTGTAGATATTTATATGTTCATACAGATGGCGGTGCGGATATTTCCATGTTCATACAGATGGCGGTGTAGATATTTCCATGTTTATAGAGATAGCGGTGTAGTTATTTCCTTGTGTAAAGAGATACCTGTGTAGATATTTCCATGTATATGCAGATAGCTGTGTAGATATTTCCATTTTCATGCAGACAGCGGTGTAGATATTTCCATGTTCAAACAGATAGCGGTGTAGATATTTCCATGTTCATACAGATAGCGGTGTAGATATTTCCATGTTCATACAGATAGCGGTGTAGATATTTCCATGTTCATACAGATAGCGGTGTAGATATTTCCATGTTCATACAGATAGCGGTGCTGATATTTCCATGTTTATACAGGTAGTGGTGTAGATATTTCCATGTTTATACAGATAGCGGTGTAGATATTTCCATGTTTACACAGATAGCAGTGTATATATCTCCATCTTAATACAGATGGCGGTGTAGATATTTATATGTTCATACAGATGGCGGTGCAGATATTTCCATGTTCATACAGATGGCGGTGTAGGTATTTCTATGTTCATACAGATAGCGGTGTAGTTATTTCCATGTGTAAAGAGATAGCTGTGTAGTTATTTCCATGTATATGCGGATAGCAGTGTGGATATTTCCTTTTTCATGCAGATTGCGGTGTAGATATTTCCATGTTCAAACAGATAGCGGTGAAGATATTTCCATGTACATACAGATAGCGGTGTAGATATTTCCATGTTCATACAGATAGCGGTATAGATATTTCCATGTTTATACAGATAGCGGTGAAGATCTATGCATGTTTACACAGATAGCGGAGTAGATATTTCCATGTTCATCCAGATGGCTGTGTTGATATTTCCATGTTCATACAGATAGCGGTGTAGCTATTTCCATGTTCATACAGATAGCGGTGTTGATATTTCCATGTTCATACAGATAGCGGTGTAGATATTTCCATGTTCATACAGATAGCGGTGCTGATATTTCCATGTTTATACAGGCAGCGGTGTAGATATTTCAATGTTCATACAGATAGCGGTGTAGATATTTCAATGTTCATACAGATAGCGGTTTAGATATTTCCTTCTTAATACAGATGGCGGTGTAGATATTTATATGTTCATACAGATGGCGGTGCAGATATTTCCATGTTCATACAGATGGCGGTGTAGATATTTCCATGTTTAAAGAGATAGCGGTGTACTTATTTCCATGTGTTAAGAGATAGCTGTGTAGATATTTCCATGTGTATGCAGATAGCTGTGTAGATATTTCCATTTTCATGCAGACAGCGGTGTAGATATTTCCATGTTCAAAGAGATAGCGGTGTAGATATTTCCATGTTCATACAGATAGCGGTGTAGATATTTCCATGTTCATACAGATAGCGGTGTAGATATTTCCATGTTCATACAGATAGCGGTGTAGATAATTCCATGTTCATACAGATAGCGGTGCTGATATTTCCATGTTTATACAGGTAGTGGTGTAGATATTTCCATGTTTATACAGATAGCTGTGTAGATATTTCCATGTTTATACAGATAGCGGTGTAGATATTTCCATGTTTATGCAGATAGCAGTGTAGATATCTCCATCTTAATACAGATGGCGGTGTACATATTTATATGTTCATACAGATGGCGGTGCACATATTCCCATGTTCATTCAGATGGCGGTGTAGATATTTCCATGTTCATACAGATAGCGGTGTAGTTATTTCCATGTGTAAAGAGATAGCTGTGTAGATATTTAAATGTATATGCAGACAGCAGTGTAGATATTTCCATTTTCATGCAGATAGCGGTGTAGATATTTCCATGTTCAAACAGATAGTGGTGTAGATATTTCCAAGTTCATACAGATAGCAGTGTAGATATTTCCATGTTCATACAGATAGCGGTGTAGATTTTTCCATGTTTATACAGATAGCGGTGAAGATGTATGCATGTTTACACAGATAGCGGTGTAGATATTTCCATGTTCAAACAGATAGCGGTGTAGATATTTCCATGTTCATTTAGATAGCTTTGTAGATATTTCCATGTTCATACAGATAGCGGTGTAGATATTTCCATGTTCATACTGATAGCGGTGTAGATATTTCCATGTTCATACAGATAGCGGTGCTGATATTTCCATGTTTATACAGGTAGCTGTGTAGATATTTCCATGTTTATACAGATAGCGGTGTAGATATTTCCATGTTTATACAGATAGCAGTGTAGATATCTCCATCTTAATACAGATGGCGGTGTAGATATTTATATGTTCATACAGATGGTGGTGCACATATTTCCATGTTCATACAGATGGCGGTGTAGATATTTCCATGATCATACAGATGGCGGTGTAGATATTTCCATGTTCATACAGATAGCGGTGTAGATATTTCCATGTTCATACAGATAGCGGTGCTGCTATTTCCATGTTTATGCAGGTAGCGGGGTAGATATTTCCATGTTTATATAGATAGCGGTGTAGATATCTCCATGTTTATACAGATAGCGATGTAGATATTTCCATGTTTATACAGATAGCAGTGTAGATATCTCCATCTTAATACAGATGGCGGTGTAGATATTTATATGTTCATACAGATGGCGGTGCACATATTTCCATGTTCATACAGATGGCGGTGTAGATATTTCCATGTTCATACAGATAGCGGTGTAGTTATTTCCATGTGTAAAGAGATAGCTGTGTAGATATTTCCATGTATATGCAGATAGCAGTGTAGATATTTCCATTTCCATGCAGATAGCGGTGTAGATATTTCCATGTTCAAACAGATAGCGGTGTAGATATTTCCATGTTCATACAGATAGCGGTGTAGATATTTCCATGTTCATACAGATAGCGGTGTAGATATTTCCATGTGTATACAGATAGGGGTGAAGATCTATGCATGTTTACACAGATAGCAGAGTAGATATTTCCATGTTCATCCAGATGGCTGTGTAGATATTTCCATGTTCATACAGATAGCGGTGTAGATATTTCCATGTTCATACAGATAGCGGTGTAGATATTTCCATGTTCATACAGATAGCGGTGTAGATATTTCCATGTTCATACAGATAGCGGTGTAGATATTTCCATGTTCATACAGATAGCGGTGTAGATATTTCCATGTTCATACAGATAGCGGTGCTGATATTTCAATGTTTATACAGGCAGTGGTGTATATATTTCAATGTTCATACAGATAGCGGTGTAGATATTTCAATGTTCACACAGATAGCGGTTTAGATATTTCTTTCTTAATACATATGGTGGTGTAGATATTTATATGTTCATACAGATGGCGGTGCAGATATTTCCATGTTCATACAGATGGCGGTGTAGATATTTCCATGTTTATAGAGATAGCAGACTTCTTATTTCCATGTGTTAAGAGATAGCTGTGTAGTTATTTCCATGTGTATGCAGATAGCTTTGTAGATATTTCCATTTTCATGCAGATAGCGGTGTAGATATTTACATGTTCAAACAGATAGCGGTGTAGATATTTCCATGTTCATTCAGATAGCTTTGTAGATATTTCCATGTTCATGCAGATAGCGGTGTAGATATTTCCATGTTCATACAGATAGCGATGTAGATATTTCCATGTTCATACAGATAGCGGTGCTGATATTTCCATGTTTATACAGGTAGCAGTGTAGATATTTCCATGTTTATGCAGATAGCGGTGTAGATATTTCCATGTTTATACAGATAGCGGTGTAGATATTTCCATGTTTATTCAGATAGCGGTGTAGATATCTCCATCTTAATACAAATGGCGGTGTAGATATTTATATGTTCATTCAGATGGCGGTGCAGATATTTCCATGTTCATACAGATGGTGGTGTTGATATTTCCATGTTCATACAGATAGCGGTGTAGTTATTTCCATGAGTAAAGAGATAGCTGTGTAGATATTTCCATGTATATGCAGATAGCTGTGTAGATATTTCCATTTTCATGCAGATAGCGGTGTATATATTTCCATCTTCAAACAGATAGCGGTGTAGATATTTCCATGTTCATACAGATAGCGGTGTAGATATTTCCATGTTTATACAGATAGCGGTGAAGGTATATGCATGTTTATACAGATAGCGGTGTGGATATTTCCATGTTCATCCCGAGGGCTGTGTAGATATATCCATGTTCATACACATAGCGGTGTTGATATTTCCATGTTCATTCTGATAGCGGTGTAGACATTTCCATGTTCATACAGATAGCGGTGTAGATATTTCCATGTTCATACAGATAGCGGTGCTGATATTTCCATGTTTATACAGGTAGCAGTGTAGATATTTCCATGTTTATACACATAGCGGTGTAGATATTTCCATGTTTATACAGATAGCAGTGTAGATATCTCCATCTTAATACAGATGGCGGTGTAGATATTTATATGTTCATACAGATGGCGGTGCACATATTTCCATGTTCATACAGATGGCGGTGTAGATATTTCCATGTTCATACAGATAGCGGTGTAGATATTTCCATGTTCATAAAGATAGCGGTGCTGCTATTTCCATGTTTATGCAGGTAGCGGGTTAGATATTTCCATGTTTATATAGATAGCGGTGTAGATATTTCCATGTTCATTCAGATAGCTTTGTAGATATTTCCATGTTCATGCAGATAGCGGTGTAGATATTTCCATGTTCATACAGATGGCGGTGTAGATATTTATATGTTCATACAGATGGCGGTGCACATATTTCCATGTTCATACAGATTTCGGTGTAGATATTTCCATGTTCATACAGATAGCGGTGTAGTTATTTCCATGTTTATACAGATAGCGGTGTAGATATTTCCATGTTTATTCAGATAGCGGTGTAGATATCTCCATCTTAATACAAATGGCGGTGTAGATATTTATATGTTCATTCAGATGGCGGTGCAGATATTTCCATGTTCATACAGATGGCGGTGTTGATATTTCCATGTTCATACAGATAGCGGTGTAGTTATTTCCATGTGTAAAGAGATAGCTGTGTAGATATTTCCATGTATATGCAGATAGCTGTGTAGATATTTCCATTTTCATGCAGATAGCGGTGTATATATTTCCATCTTCAAACAGATAGTGGTGTAGATATTTCCATGTTCATACAGATAGCGGTGTAGATATTTCCATGTTTATACAGATAGCGGTGAAGGTATATGCATGTTTATACAGATAGCGGTGTGGATATTTCCATGTTCATCCCGAGGGCTGTGTAGATATATCCATGTTCATACACATAGCGGTGTAGATATTTCCATGTTCATACTGATAGCGGTGTAGACATTTCCATGTTCATACAGATAGCGGTGTAGATATTTCCATGTTCATACAGATAGCGGTGCTGATATTTCCATGTTTATACAGGTAGCAGTGTAGATATTTCCATGTTTATACAGATAGCGGTGTAGATATTTCCATGTTTATACAGATAGCAGTGTAGATATCTCCATCTTAATACAGATGGCGGTGTAGATATTTATATGTTCATACAGATGGCGGTGCACATATTTCCATGTTCATACAGATGGCGGTGTAGATATTTCCATGTTCATACAGATAGCGGTGTAGATATTTCCATGTTCATACAGATAGCGGTGCTGCTATTTCCATGTTTATGCAGGTAGCGGGGTAGATATTTCCATGTTTATATAGATAGCGGTGTAGATATTTCCATGTTTATACAGATAGCGGTGTAGATGTTTCCATGTTTATACAGATAGCAGTGTAGATATCTCCATCTTAATACAGATGGCGGTGTAGATATTTATATGTTCATACAGATGGCGGTGCACATATTTCCATGTTCATACAGATGGCGGTGTAGATATTTCCATGTGTAAAGAGATAGCTGTGTAGATATTTCCATGTATATGCAGATAGCAGTGTAGATATTTCCATTTTCATGCAGATAGCGGTGTAGATATTTCCATGTTCAAACAGATAGCGGTGTAGATATTTCCATGTTCATACAGATAGCGGTGTAGATATTTCCATGTTCATACAGATAGCGGTGTAGATATTTCCATGTTTATACAGATAGGGGTGAAGATCTATGCATGTTTACACAGATAGCAGAGTAGATATTTCCATGTTCATCCAGATGGCTGTGTAGATATTTCCATGTTCATACAGATAGCGGTGTAGATATTTCCATGTTCATACAGATAGCGGTGTAGATATTTCCATGTTCATACAGATAGCGGTGTAGATATTTCCATGTTCATACAGATAGCGGTGTAGATATTTCCATGTTCATACAGATAGCGGTGTAGATATTTCCATGTTCATACAGATAGCGGTGCTGATATTTCAATGTTTATACAGGCAGTGGTGTATATATTTCAAAGTTCAAACAGATAGCGGTGTAGATATTTCAATGTTCACACAGATAGCTGTTTAGATATTTCTTTCTTAATACATATGGTGGTGTAGATATTTATATGTTCATACAGATGGCGGTGCAGATATTTCCATGTTCATACAGATGGCGGTGTAGATATTTCCATGTTTATAGAGATAGCAGACTTCTTATTTCCATGTGTTAAGAGATAGCTGTGTAGATATTTCCATGTGTATGCAGATAGCTGTGTAGATATTTCCATTTTCATGCAGACAGCGGTGTAGATATTTCCATGTTCAAACAGATAGCGGTGTAGATAATTCCATGTTCATACAGATAGCGGTGTAGATATTTCCATGATCATACAGATAGCGGTGTAGATATTTCCATGTTCATACAGATAGCAGTGTAGATAATTCCATGTTCATACAGATAGCGGTGCTGATATTTCCATGTTTATACAGGTAGTGGTGTAGATATTTCCATGTTTATACAGATAGCGGTGTAGATATTTCCATGTTTATACAGATAGCGGTGTAGATATTTCTATCTTTATAGATATAGCGGTGTGGTTATTTCCATGTGTAAAGAGATAGCAGTGTAGATATTTCCATGTATATGCAGATAGCTTTGTAGATATTTCCATTTTCATGCAGATAGCGGTGTAGATATTTACATGTTCAAACAGATAGCGGTGTAGATATTTCCATGTTCATTCAGATAGCTTTGTAGATATTTCCATGTTCATGCAGATAGCGGTGTAGATATTTCCATGTTCATACAGATAGCGATGTAGATATTTCCATGTTCATACAGATAGCGGTGCTGATATTTCCATGGTTATACAGGTAGCAGTGTAGATATTTCCATGTTTATGCAGATAGCGGTGTAGATATTTCCATGTTTATACAGATAGCGGTGTAGATATTTCCATGTTTATTCAGATAGCGGTGTAGATATCTCCATCTTAATACAAATGGCGGTGTAGATATTTATATGTTCATTCAGATGGCGGTGCAGATATTTCCATGTTCATATAGATGGCGGTGTTGATATCTCCATGTTCATACAGATAGCGGTGTAGTTATTTCCATGTGTAAAGAGATAGCTGTGTAGATATTTCCATGTATATGCAGATAGCTGTGTAGATATTTCCATTTTCTTGCAGATAGTGGTGTATATATTTCCATCTTCAAACAGATAGCGGTGTAGATATTTCCATGTTCATACAGATAGCGGTGTAGATATTTCCATGTTTATACAGATAGCGGTGAAGGTATATGCATGTTTATACAGATAGCGGTGTGGATATTTCCATGTTCATCCCGAGGGCTGTGTAGATATATCCATGTTCATACACATAGCGGTGTAGACATTTCCATGTTCATACTGATAGCGGTGTAGACATTTCCATGTTCATACAGATAGCGGTGTAGATATTTCCATGTTCATACAGATAGCGGTGCTGACATTTCCATGATTATACAGGTAGCAGTGTAGATATTTCCATGTTTATACAGATAGCGGTGTAGATATTTCCATGTTTATACAGATAGCAGTGTAGATATCTCCATCTTAATACAGATGGCGGTGTAGATATTTATATGTTCATACAGATGGCGGTGCACATATTTCCATGTTCATACAGATGGCGGTGTAGATATTTCCATGTTCATACAGATAGCGGTGTAGATATTTCCATGTTCATACAGATAGCGGTGATGCTATTTCCATGTTTATGCAGGTAGCGGGGTAGATATTTCCATGTTTATATAGATAGCGGTGTAGATATTTCCATGTTTATACAGATAGCGGTGTAGATATTTCCATGTTTATACAGATAGCAGTGTAGATATCTCCATCTTAATACAGATGGCGGTGTAGATATTTATATGTTCATACAGATGGCGGTGCACATATTTCCATGTTCATACAGATGGCGGTGTAGATATTTCCATGTTCATACAGATAGCGGTGTAGTTATTTCCATGCGTAAAGAGATAGCTGTGTAGATATTTCCATGTATATGCAGATAGCAGTGTAGATATTTCCATTTTCATGCAGATAGCGGTGTAGATATTTCCATGTTCAAACAGATAGCGGTGTAGATATTTCCATGTTCATACAGATAGCGGTGTAGATATTTCCATGTTCGTACAGATAGCGGTGTAGATATTTCCATGTTTATACAGATAGGGGTGAAGATCTATGCATGTTTACACAGATAGCAGAGTAGATATTTCCATGTTCATCCAGATGGCTGTGTAGATATTTCCACGTTCATACAGATAGCGGTGTAGATATTTCCATGTTCATACAGATAGCGGTGTAGATATTTCCATGTTCATACAGAGAGCGGTGTAGATATTTCCATGTTCATACAGATAGCGGTGTAGATATTTCCATGTTCATACAGATAGTGGTGTAGATATTTCCATGTTCATACAGATAGCGGTGCTGATATTTCAATGTTTATACAGGCAGTGGTGTATATAATTCAATGTTCATACAGATAGCGGTGTAGATATTTCAATGTTCACACAGATAGCGGTTTAGATATTTCTTTCTTAATACATATGGTGGTGTAGATATTTATATGTTCATACAGATGGCGGTGCAGATATTTCCATGTTCATACGGATGGCGGTGTAGATATTTCCATGTTTATAGAGATAGCAGACTTCTTATTTCCATGTGTTAAGAGATAGCTGTGTAGATATTTCCATGTGTATGCAGATAGCTGTGTAGATATTTCCATTTTCATGCAGACAGCGGTGTAGATATTTCCATGTTCAAACAGATAGCGGTGTAGATAATTCCATGTTCATACAGATAGCGGTGTAGATATTTCCATGTTCATATAGATAGCAGTGTAGATAATTCCATGTTCATACAGATAGCGGTGCTGATATTTCCATGTTTATACAGGTAGTGGTGTAGATATTTCCATGTTTATACAGATAGCGGTATAGATATTTCCATGTTTATACAGATAGCGGTGTAGATATTTCTATCTTTATAGATATAGCGGTGTAGTTATTTCCATGTGTAAAGAGATAGCAGTGTAGATATTTCCATGTTCAAACAGATAGCGGTGTAGATAATTCCATGTTCATACAGATAGCGGTGTAGATATTTCCATGTTCATACAGATAGCAGTGTAGATAATTCCATGTTCATACAGATAGCGGTGCTGATATTTCCATGTTTATACAGGTAGTGGTGTAGATATTTCCATGTTTATACAGATAGCGGTGTAGATATTTCCATGTTTATACAGATAGCGGTGTAGATGTTTCCATGTTTATACAGATAGCAGTGTAGATATCTCCATCTTAATACAGATGGCGGTGTAGATATTTATATGTTCATACAGATGGCGGTGCACATATTTCCATGTTCATACAGATGGCGGTGTAGATATTTCCATGTGTAAAGAGATAGCTGTGTAGATATTTCCATGTATATGCAGATAGCAGTGTAGATATTTCCATTTTCATGCAGATAGCGGTGTAGATATTTCCATGTTCAAACAGATAGCGGTGTAGATATTTCCATGTTCATACAGATAGCGGTGTAGATATTTCCATGTTCATACAGATAGCGGTGTAGATATTTCCATGTTTATACAGATAGGGGTGAAGATCTATGCATGTTTACACAGATAGCAGAGTAGATATTTCCATGTTCATCCAGATGGCTGTGTAGATATTTCCATGTTCATACAGATAGCGGTGTAGATATTTCCATGTTCATACAGATAGCGGTGTAGATATTTCCATGTTCATACAGATAGCGGTGTAGATATTTCCATGTTCATACAGATAGCGGTGTAGATATTTCCATGTTCAAACAGATAGCGGTGTAGATATTTCCATGTTCATACAGATAGCGGTGTAGATATTTCCATGTTCATACACATAGCGGTGTAGATATTTCCATGTTTGTACAGATAGCGGTGTATATATTTCCATGTTCATACAGATAGCGGTGTAGATATTTCCATGTTCATACAGATAGCGGTGCTGATATTTCAATGTTTATACAGGCAGTGGTGTATATATTTCAATGTTCAAACAGATAGCGGTGTAGATATTTCAATGTTCACACAGATAGCGGTTTAGATATTTCTTTCTTAATACATATGGTGGTGTAGATATTTATATGTTCATACAGATGGCGGTGCAGATATTTCCATGTTCATACAGATGGCGTTGTAGATATTTCCATGTTTATAGAGATAGCAGACTTCTTATTTCCATGTGTTAAGAGATAGCTGTGTAGATATTTCCATGTGTATGCAGATAGCTGTGTAGATATTTCCATTTTCATGCAGACAGCGGTGTAGATATTTCCATGTTCAAACAGATAGCGGTGTAGATAATTCCATGTTCATACAGATAGCGGTGTAGATATTTCCATGATCATACAGATAGCGGTGTAGATATTTCCATGTTCATACAGATAGCAGTGTAGATAATTCCATGTTCATACAGATAGCGGTGCTGATATTTCCATGTTTATACAGGTAGTGGTGTAGATATTTCCATGTTTATACAGATAGCGGTGTAGATATTTCCATGTTTATACAGATAGCGGTGTAGATATTTCTATCTTTATAGATATAGCGGTGTAGTTATTTCCATGTGTAAAGAGATAGCAGTGTAGATATTTCCATGTATATGCAGATAGCTTTGTAGATATTTCCATTTTCATGCAGATAGCGGTGTAGATATTTACATGTTCAAACAGATAGCGGTGTAGATATTTCCATGTTCATTCAGATAGCTTTGTAGATATTTCCATGTTCATGCAGATAGCGGTGTAGATATTTCCATGTTCATACAGATAGCGATGTAGATATTTCCATGTTCATACAGATAGCGGTGCTGATATTTCCATGGTTATACAGGTAGCAGTGTAGATATTTCCATGTTTATGCAGATAGCGGTGTAGATATTTCCATGTTTATACAGATAGCGGTGTAGATATTTCCATGTTTATTCAGATAGCGGTGTAGATATCTCCATCTTAATACAAATGGCGGTGTAGATATTTATATGTTCATTCAGATGGCGGTGCAGATATTTCCATGTTCATATAGATGGCGGTGTTGATATCTCCATGTTCATACAGATAGCGGTGTAGTTATTTCCATGTGTAAAGAGATAGCTGTGTAGATATTTCCATGTATATGCAGATAGCTGTGTAGATATTTCCATTTTCTTGCAGATAGTGGTGTATATATTTCCATCTTCAAACAGATAGCGGTGTAGATATTTCCATGTTCATACAGATAGCGGTGTAGATATTTCCATGTTTATACAGATAGCGGTGAAGGTATATGCATGTTTATACAGATAGCGGTGTGGATATTTCCATGTTCATCCCGAGGGCTGTGTAGATATATCCATGTTCATACACATAGCGGTGTAGACATTTCCATGTTCATACTGATAGCGGTGTAGACATTTCCATGTTCATACAGATAGCGGTGTAGATATTTCCATGTTCATACAGATAGCGGTGCTGACATTTCCATGATTATACAGGTAGCAGTGTAGATATTTCCATGTTTATACAGATAGCGGTGTAGATATTTCCATGTTTATACAGATAGCAGTGTAGATATCTCCATCTTAATACAGATGGCGGTGTAGATATTTATATGTTCATACAGATGGCGGTGCACATATTTCCATGTTCATACAGATGGCGGTGTAGATATTTCCATGTTCATACAGATAGCGGTGTAGATATTTCCATGTTCATACAGATAGCGGTGATGCTATTTCCATGTTTATGCAGGTAGCGGGGTAGATATTTCCATGTTTATATAGATAGCGGTGTAGATATTTCCATGTTTATACAGATAGCGGTGTAGATATTTCCATGTTTATACAGATAGCAGTGTAGATATCTCCATCTTAATACAGATGGCGGTGTAGATATTTATATGTTCATACAGATGGCGGTGCACATATTTCCATGTTCATACAGATGGCGGTGTAGATATTTCCATGTTCATACAGATAGCGGTGTAGTTATTTCCATGCGTAAAGAGATAGCTGTGTAGATATTTCCATGTATATGCAGATAGCAGTGTAGATATTTCCATTTTCATGCAGATAGCGGTGTAGATATTTCCATGTTCAAACAGATAGCGGTGTAGATATTTCCATGTTCATACAGATAGCGGTGTAGATATTTCCATGTTCATACAGATAGCGGTGTAGATATTTCCATGTTTATACAGATAGGGGTGAAGATCTATGCATGTTTACACAGATAGCAGAGTAGATATTTCCATGTTCATCCAGATGGCTGTGTAGATATTTCCACGTTCATACAGATAGCGGTGTAGATATTTCCATTTTCATACAGATAGCGGTGTAGATATTTCCATGTTCATACAGAGAGCGGTGTAGATATTTCCATGTTCATACAGATAGCGGTGTAGATATTTCCATGTTCATACAGATAGTGGTGTAGATATTTCCATGTTCATACAGATAGCGGTGCTGATATTTCAATGTTTATACAGGCAGTGGTGTATATAATTCAATGTTCATACAGATAGCGGTGTAGATATTTCAATGTTCACACAGATAGCGGTTTAGATATTTCTTTCTTAATACATATGGTGGTGTAGATATTTATATGTTCATACAGATGGCGGTGCAGATATTTCCATGTTCATACGGATGGCGGTGTAGATATTTCCATGTTTATAGAGATAGCAGACTTCTTATTTCCATGTGTTAAGAGATAGCTGTGTAGATATTTCCATGTGTATGCAGATAGCTGTGTAGATATTTCCATTTTCATGCAGACAGCGGTGTAGATATTTCCATGTTCAAACAGATAGCGGTGTAGATAATTCCATGTTCATACAGATAGCGGTGTAGATATTTCCATGTTCATATAGATAGCAGTGTAGATAATTCCATGTTCATACAGATAGCGGTGCTGATATTTCCATGTTTATACAGGTAGTGGTGTAGATATTTCCATGTTTATACAGATAGCGGTATAGATATTTCCATGTTTATACAGATAACGGTGTAGATATTTCTATCTTTATAGATATAGCGGTGTAGTTATTTCCATGTGTAAAGAGATAGCAGTGTAGATATTTCCATGTTCAAACAGATAGCGGTGTAGATAATTCCATGTTCATACAGATAGCGGTGTAGATATTTCCATGTTCATACAGATAGCAGTGTAGATAATTCCATGTTCATACAGATAGCGGTGCTGATATTTCCATGTTTATACAGGTAGTGGTGTAGATATTTCCATGTTTATACAGATAGCGGTGTAGATATTTCCATGTTTATACAGATAGCGGTGTAGATATTTCCATGTTTATACAGATACCAGTGTAGATATCTCCATCTTAATACAGATGGCGGTGTAGATATTTATATGTTCATACAGATGGCGGTGCACATATTTCCATGTTCATACAGATGGCGGTGTAGATATTTCCATGTTCATACAGATAGCGGTGTAGTTATTTCCATGTGTAAAGAGATAGCTGTGTAGATATTTCCATGTATATGCAGATAGCAGTGTAGATATTTCCATTTTCATGCAGATAGCGGTGTAGATATTTCCATGTTCAAACAGATAGCGGTGTAGATATTTCCATGTTCATACAGATAGCGGTGTAGATATTTCCATGTTCATACAGATAGCGGTGTAGATATTTCCATGTTTATACAGATAGGGGTGAATATCTATGCATGTTTACACAGATAGCAGAGTAGATATTTCCATGTTCATCCAGATGGCTGTGTAGATATTTCCACGTTCTTACAGATAGCGGTGTAGATATTTCCATGTTCATACAGATAGCGGTGTAGATATTTCCATGTTCATACAGAGAGCGGTGTAGATATTTCCATGTTCATACAGATAGCGGTGTAGATATTTCCATGTTCATACAGATAGCGGTGTAGATATTTCCATGTTCATACAGATAGCGGTGCTGATATTTCAATGTTTATACAGGCAGTGGTGTATATATTTCAATGTTCATACAGATAGCGGTGTAGATATTTCAATGTTCACAGAGATAGCGGTTTAGATGTTTCTTTCTTAATACATATGGTGGTGTAGATATTTATATGTTCATACAGATGTCGGTGCAGATATTTCCATGTTCATACGGATGGCGGTGTAGATATTTCCATGTTTATAGAGATAGCAGACTTCTTATTTCCATTTGTTAAGAGATAGCTGTGTAGATATTTCCATGTGTATGCAGATAGCTGTGTAGATATTTCCATTTTCATGCAGACAGCGGTGTAGATATTTCCATGTTCAAACAGATAGCGGTGTAGATAATTCCATGTTCATACAGATAGTGGTGTAGATATTTCCATGTTCATACAGATAGCAGTGTAGATAATTCCATGTTCATACAGATAGCGGTGCTGATATTTCCATGTTTATACAGGTAGTGGTGTAGATATTTCCATGTTTATACAGATAGCGGTGTAGATATTTCCATGTTTATACAGATAGCGGTGTAGATATTTCTATCTTTATAGATATTGCGGTGTAGTTATTTCCATGTGTAAAGAGATAGCAGTGTAGATATTTCCATGTTCAAACAGATAGCGGTGTAGATAATTCCATGTTCATACAGATAGCGGTGTAGATATTTCCATGTTCATACAGATAGCAGTGTAGATAATTCCATGTTCATACAGATAGCGGTGCTGATATTTCCATGTTTATACAGGTAGTGGTGTAGATATTTCCATGTTTATACAGATAGCGGTGTAGATATTTCCATGTTTATACAGATAGCGGTGTAGATATTTCTATCTTTATAGATATAGCGGTGTAGTTATTTCCATGTGTAAAGAGATAGCAGTGTAGATATTTCCATGTATATGCAGATAGCTTTGTAGATATTTCCATTTTCATGTAGATAGTGGTGTAGATATTTACATGTTCAAACAGATAGCGGTGTAGATATTTCCATGTTCATTCAGATAGCTTTGTAGATATTTCCATGTTCATGCAGATAGCGGTGTAGATATTTCCATGTTCATACAGATAGCGATGTAGATATTTCCATGTTCATACAGATAGCGGTGCTGATATTTCCATGTTTATACAGGTAGCAGTGTAGATATTTCCATGTTTATGCAGATAGCGGTGTAGATATTTCCATGTTTATACAGATAGCGGTGTAGATATTTCCATGTTTATTCAGATAGCGGTGTAGATATCTCCATCTTAATACAAATGGCGGTGTAGATATTTATATGTTCATTCAGATGGCGGTGCAGATATTTCCATGTTCATACAGATGGCGGTGTTGATATTTCCATGTTCATACAGATAGCGGTGTAGTTATTTCCATGTGTAAAGAGATAGCTGTGTAGATATTTCCATGTATATGCAGATAGCTGTGTAGATATTTCCATTTTCATGCAGATAGCGGTGTATATATTTCCATCTTCAAACAGATAGCGGTGTAGATATTTCCATGTTCATACAGATAGCGGTGTAGATATTTCCATGTTTATACAGATAGCGGTGAAGGTATATGCATGTTTATACAGATAGCGGTGTGGATATTTCCATGTTCATCCCGAGGGCTGTGTAGATATATCCATGTTCATACACATAGCGGTGTAGATATTTCCATGTTCATACTGATAGCGGTGTAGACATTTCCATGTTCATACAGATAGCGGTGTAGATATTTCCATGTTCATACAGATAGCGGTGCTGATATTTCCATGTTTATACAGGTAGCAGTGTAGATATTTCCATGTTTATACAGATAGCGGTGTAGATATTTCCATGTTTATACAGATAGCAGTGTAGATATCTCCATCTTAATACAGATGGCGGTGTAGATATTTATATGTTCATACAGATGGCGGTGCACATATTTCCATGTTCATACAGATGGCGGTGTAGATATTTCCATGTTCATACAGATAGCGGTGTAGATATTTCCATGTTCATACGGATAGCGGTGCAGCTATTTCCATGTTTATGCAGGTAGCGGGGTAGATATTTCCATGTTTATATAGATAGCGGTGTAGGTATTTCCATGTTTATACAGATAGCGGTGTAGATATTTCCATGTTTATACAGATAGCAGTGTAGATATCTCCATCTTAATACAGATGGCGGTGTAGATATTTATATGTTCATACAGATGGCGGTGCACATATTTCCATGTTCATACAGATGGCGGTGTAGATATTTCCATGTTCATACAGATAGCGGTGTAGATATTTCCATGTTCATACAGATAGCGGTGCTGATATTTCAATGTTTATACAGGCAGTGGTGTATATATTTCAATGTTCATACAGATAGCGGTGTAGATATTTCAATGTTCACACAGATAGCGGTTTAGATATTTCTTTCTTAATACATATGGTGGTGTAGATATTTATATGTTCATACAGATGGCGGTGCAGATATTTCCATGTTCATACGGATGGCGGTGTAGCTATTTCCATGTTTATAGAGATAGCAGACTTCTTATTTCCATGTGTTAAGAGATAGCTGTGTAGATATTTCCATGTGTATGCAGATAGCTGTGTAGATATTTACATTTTCATGCAGACAGCGGTGTAGATATTTCCATGTTCAAACAGATAGTGGTGTAGATAATTCCATGTTCATACAGATAGCGGTGTAGATATTTCCATGATCATACAGATAGCGGTGTAGATATTTCCATGTTCATACAGATAGCAGTGTAGGTAATTCCATGTTCATACAGATAGCGGTGCTGATATTTCAATGTTTATACAGGTAGTGGTGTAGATATTTCCATGTTTATACAGACAGCGGTGTAGATATTTCCATGTTTATACAGATAGCGGTGTAGATATTTCTATCTTTATAGATATAGCGGTGTAGTTATTTCCATGTGTAAAGAGATAGCAGTGTAGATATTTCCATGTATATGCAGATAGCTTTGTAGATATTTCCATTTTCATGCAGATAGCGGTGTAGATATTTACATGTTCAAACAGATAGCGGTGTAGATATTTCCATGTTCATTCAGATAGCTTTGTAGATATTTCCATGTTCATGCAGATAGCGGTGTAGATATTTCCATGTTCATACAGATAGCGATGTAGATATTTCCATGTTCATACAGATAGCGGTGCTGATATTTCCATGTTTATACAGGTAGCAGTGTAGATATTTCCATGTTTATGCAGATAGCGGTGTAGATATTTCCATGTTTATACAGATAGCGGTGTAGATATTTCCATGTTTATTCAGATAGCGGTGTAGATATCTCCATCTTAATACAAATGGCGGTGTAGATATTTATATGTTCATTCAGATGGCGGTGCAGATATTTCCATGTTCATACAGATGGCGGTGTTGATATTTCCATGTTCATACAGATAGCGGTGTAGTTATTTCCATGTGTAAAGAGATAGCTGTGTAGATATTTCCATGTATATGCAGATAGCTGTGTAGATATTTCCATTTTCATGCAGATAGCGGTGTATATATTTCCATCTTCAAACAGATAGCGGTGTAGATATTTCCATGTTCATACAGATAGCGGTGTAGATATTTCCATGTTTATACAGATAGCGGTGAAGGTATATGCATGTTTATACAGATAGCGGTGTGGATATTTCCATGTTCATCCCGAGGGCTGTGTAGATATATCCATGTTCATACACATAGCGGTGTAGATATTTCCATGTTCATACTGATAGCGGTGTAGACATTTCCATGTTCATACAGATAGCGGTGTAGATATTTCCATGTTCATACAGATAGCGGTGCTGATATTTCCATGTTTATACAGGTAGCAGTGTAGATATTTCTATGTTTATACAGATAGCGGTGTAGATATTTCCATGTTTATACAGATAGCAGTGTAGATATCTCCATCTTAATACAGATGGCGGTGTAGATATTTATATGTTCATACAGATGGCGGTGCACATATTTCCATGTTCATACAGATGGCGGTGTAGATATTTCCATGTTCATACAGATAGCGGTGTAGATATTTCCATGTTCATACAGATAGCGATGCTGCTATTTCCATGTTTATGCAGGTAGCGGGGTAGATATTTCCATGTTTATATAGATAGCGGTGTAGATATTTCCATGTTTATACAGATAGCGGTGTAGATATTTCCATGTTTATACAGATAGCAGTGTAGATATCTCCATCTTAATACAGATGGCGGTGTAGATATTTATATGTTCATACAGATGGCGGTGCACATATTTCCATGTTCATACAGATGGCGGTGTAGATATTTCCATGTTCATACAGATAGCGGTGTAGTTATTTCCATGTGTAAAGAGATAGCTGTGTAGATATTTCCATGTATATGCAGATAGCAGTGTAGATATTTCCATTTTCATGCAGATAGCGGTGTAGATATTTCCATGTTCAAACAGATAGCGGTGTAGATATTTCCATGTTCATACAGATAGCGGTGTAGATATTTCCATGTTCATACAGATAGCGGTGTAGATATTTCCATGTTTATACAGTTAGGGGTGAAGATCTATGCATGTTTACACAGATAGCAGAGTAGATATTTCCATGTTCATCCAGATGGCTGTGTAGATATTTCCATGTTCATACAGATAGCGGTGTAGATATTTCCATGTTCATACAGATAGCGGTGTAGATATTTCCATGTTCATACAGATAGCGGTGTAGATATTTCCATGTTCATACAGATAGCGGTGTAGATATTTCCATGTTCATACAGATAGCGGTGTAGATATTTCCATGTTCATACAGATAGCGGTGCTGATATTTCAATGTTTATACAGGCAGTGGTGTATATATTTCAATGTTCATACAGATAGCGGTGTAGATATTTCAATGTTCACACAGATAGCGGTTTAGATATTTCTTTCTTAATACATATGGTGGTGTAGATATTTATATGTTCATACAGATGGCGGTGCAGATATTTCCATGTTCATACAGATGGCGGTGTAGATATTTCCATGTTTATAGAGATAGCAGACTTCTTATTTCCATGTGTTAAGAGATAGCTGTGTAGATATTTCCATGTGTATGCAGATAGCTTTGTAGATATTTCCATTTTCATGCAGACAGCGGTGTAGATATTTCCATGTTCAAACTGATAGCGGTGTAGATAATTCCATGTTCATACAGATAGCGGTGTAGATATTTCCATGATCATACAGATAGCGGTGTAGATATTTCCATGTTCATACAGATAGCAGTGTAGATAATTCCATGTTCATACAGATAGCGGTGCTGATATTTCCATGTTTATACAGGTAGTGGTGTAGATATTTCCATGTTTATACAGATAGCGGTGTAGATATTTCCATGTTTATACAGATAGCGGTGTAGATATTTCTATCTTTATAGATATAGCGGTGTAGTTATTTCCATGTGTAAAGAGATAGCAGTGTAGATATTTCCATGTATATGCAGATAGCTTTGTAGATATTTCCATTTTCATGCAGATAGCGGTGTAGATATTTACATGTTCAAACAGATAGCGGTGTAGATATTTCCATGTTCATTCAGATAGCTTTGTAGATATTTCCATGTTCATGCAGATAGCGGTGTAGATATTTCCATGTTCATACAGATAGCGATGTAGATATTTCCATGTTCATACAGATAGCGGTGCTGATATTTCCATGTTTATTCAGGTAGCAGTGTAGATATTTCCATGTTTATGCAGATAGCGGTGTAGATATTTCCATGTTTATACAGATAGCGGTGTAGATATTTCCATGTTTATTCAGATAGCGGTGTAGATATCTCCATCTTAATACAAATGGCGGTGTAGATATTTATATGTTCATTCAGATGGCGGTGCAGATATTTCCATGTTCATACAGATGGCGGTGTTGATATTTCCATGTTCATACAGATAGCGGTGTAGTTATTTCCATGTGTAAAGAGATAGCTGTGTAGATATTTCCATGTATATGCAGATAGCTGTGTAGATATTTCCATTTTCATGCAGATAGCGGTGTATATATTTCCATCTTCAAACAGATAGCGGTGTAGATATTTCCATGTTCATACAGATAGCGGTGTAGATATTTCCATGTTTATACAGATAGCGGTGAAGGTATATGCATGTTTATACAGATAGCGGTGTGGATATTTCCATGTTCATCCCGAGGGCTGTGTAGATATATCCATGTTCATACACATAGTTGTGTAGATATTTCCATGTTCATACAGATAGCGGTGCTGATATTTCCATGTTTATACAGGTAGCAGTGTAGATATTTCCATGTTTATACAGATAGCGGTGTAGATATTTCCATGTTTATACAGATAGCAGTGTAGATATCTCCATCTTAATACAGATGGCGGTGTAGATATTTATATGTTCATACAGATGGCGGTGCACATATTTCCATGTTCATACAGATGGCGGTGTAGATATTTCCATGTTCATACAGATAGCGGTGTAGATATTTCCATGTTCATACAGATAGCGGTGCTGCTATTTCCATGTTTATGCAGGTAGCGGGGTAGATATTTCCATGTTTATATAGATAACGGTGTAGATATTTCCATGTTTATACAGATAGCGGTGTAGATATTTCCATGTTTATACAGATAGCAGTGTAGATATCTCCATCTTAATACAGATGGCGGTGTAGATATTTATATGTTCATACAGATGGCGGTGCACATATTTCCATGTTCATACAGATGGCGGTGTAGATATTTCCATGTTCATACAGATAGCGGTGTAGTTATTTCCATGTGTAAAGAGATAGCTGTGTAGATATTTCCATGTATATGCAGATAGCAGTGTAGATATTTCCATTTTCATGCAGATAGCGGTGTAGATATTTCCATGTTCAAACAGATAGCGGTGTAGATATTTCCATGTTCATACAGATAGCGGTGCTGCTATTTCCATGTTTATGCAGGTAGCGGGGTAGATATTTCCATGTTTATATAGATAGCGGTGTAGATATTTCCATGTTTATACAGATAGCTGTGTAGATATTTCCATGTTTATACAGATAGCAGTGTAGATATCTCCATCTTAATACAGATGGCGGTGTAGATATTTATATGTTCATACAGATGGCGGTGCACATATTTCCATGTTCATACAGATGGCGGTGTAGATATTTCCATGTTCATACAGATAGCGGTGTAGATATTTCCATGTTCATACAGATAGCGGTGCTGCTATTTCCATGTTTATGCAGGTAGCGGGGTAGATATTTCCATGTTTATATAGATAGCGGTGTAGATATTTCCATGTTTATACAGATAGCGGTGTAGATATTTCCATGTTTATACAGATAGCAGTGTAGATATCTCCATCTTAATACAGATGGCGGTGTAGATATTTATATGTTCATACAGATGGCGGTGCACATATTTCCATGTTCATACAGATGGCGGTGTAGATATTTCCATGTTCATACAGATAGCGGTGTAGTTATTTCCATGTGTAAAGAGATAGCTGTGTAGATATTTCCATGTATATGCAGATAGCAGTGTAGATATTTCCATTTTCATGCAGATAGCGGTGTAGATATTTCCATGTTCAAACAGATAGCGGTGTAGATATTTCCATGTTCATACAGATAGCGGTGTAGATATTTCCATGTTCATACAGATAGCGGTGTAGATATTTCCATGTTTATACAGATAGGGGTGAAGATCTATGCATGTTTACACAGATAGCAGAGTAGATATTTCCATGTTCATCCAGATGGCTGTGTAGATATTTCCATGTTCATACAGATAGCGATGTAGATATTTCCATGTTCATACAGATAGCGGTGTAGATATTTCCATGTTCATACAGATAGCGGTGTAGATATTTCCATGTTCATACAGATGGTGTAGATATTTCCATGTTCATACAGATAGCGGTGTAGATATTTCCATGTTCATACAGATAGCGGTGCTGATATTTCAATGTTTATACAGGCAGTGGTGTATATATTTCAATGTTCATACAGATAGCGGTGTAGATATTTCAATGTTCACACAGATAGCGGTTTAGATATTTCTTTCTTAATACATATGGTGGTGTAGATATTTATATGTTCATACAGATGGCGGTGCAGATATTTCCATGTTCATACAGATGGCGGTGTAGATATTTCCATGTTTATAGAGATAGCAGACTTCTTATTTCCATGTGTTAAGAGATAGCTGTGTAGATATTTCCATGTGTATGCAGATAGCTGTGTAGATATTTCCATTTTCATGCAGACAGCGGTGTAGATATTTCCATGTTCAAACAGATAGCGGTGTAGATAATTCCATGTTCATACAGATAGCGGTGTAGATATTTCCATGATCATACAGATAGCGGTGTAGATATTTCCATGTTCATACAGATAGCAGTGTAGATAATTCCATGTTCATACAGATAGCGGTGCTGATATTTCCATGTTTATACAGGTAGTGGTGTAGATATTTCCATGTTTATACAGAGAGCGGTGTAGATATTTCCATGTTTATACAGATAGCGGTGTAGATATTTCTATCTTTATAGATATAGCGGTGTAGTTATTTCCATGTGTAAAGAGATAGCAGTGTAGATATTTCCATGTATATGCAGATAGCTTTGTAGATATTTCCATTTTCATGCAGATAGCGGTGTAGATATTTCCATGTTCATTCAGATAGCTTTGTAGATATTTCCATGTTCATGCAGATAGCGGTGTAGATATTTCCATGTTCATACAGATAGCGATGTAGATATTTCCATGTTCATACAGATAGCGGTGCTGATATTTCCATGTTTATACAGGTAGCAGTGTAGATATTTCCATGTTTATGCAGATAGCGGTGTAGATATTTCCATGTTTATACAGATAGCGGTGTAGATATTTCCATGTTTATTCAGATAGCGGTGTAGATATCTCCATCTTAATACAAATGGCGGTGTAGATATTTATATGTTCATTCAGATGGCGGTGCAGATATTTCCATGTTCATACAGATGGCGGTGTTGATATTTCCATGTTCATACAGATAGCGGTGTAGTTATTTCCATGTGTAAAGAGATAGCTGTGTAGATATTTCCATGTATATGCAGATAGCTGTGTAGATATTTCCATTTTCATGCAGATAGCGGTGTATATATATCCATCTTCAAACAGATAGCGGTGTAGATATTTCCATGTTCATACAGATAGCGGTGTAGATATTTCCATGTTTATACAGATGGCGGTGTTGATATTTCCATGTTCATACAGATAGCGGTGTAGTTATTTCCATGTGTAAAGAGATAGCTGTGTAGATATTTCCATGTATATGCAGATAGCTGTGTAGATATTTCCATTTTCATGCAGATAGCGGTGTATATATTTCCATCTTCAAACAGATAGCGGTGTAGATATTTCCATGTTCATACAGATAGCGGTGTAGATATTTCCATGTTTATACAGATAGCGGTGAAGGTATATGCATGTTTATACAGATAGCGGTGTGGATATTTCCATGTTCATCCCGAGGGCTGTGTAGATATATCCATGTTCATACACATAGCGGTGTAGATATTTCCATGTTCATACAGATAGCGGTGCTGATATTTCCATGTTTATACAGGTAGCAGTGTAGATATTTCCATGTTTATACAGATAGCGGTGTAGATATTTCCATGTTTATACAGATAGCAGTGTAGATATCTCCATCTTAATACAGATGGCGGTGTAGATATTTATATGTTCATACAGATGGCGGTGCACATATTTCCATGTTCATACAGATGGCGGTGTAGATATTTCCATGTTCATACAGATAGCGGTGTAGATATTTCCATGTTCATACAGATAGCGGTGCTGCTATTTCCATGTTTATGCAGGTAGCGGGGTAGATATTTCCATGTTTATATAGATACCGGTGTAGATATTTCCATGTTTATACAGATAGCGGTGTAGATATTTCCATGTTTATACAGATAGCAGTGTAGATATCTCCATCTTAATACAGATGGCGGTGTAGATATTTATATGTTCATACAGATGGCGGTGCACATATTTCCATGTTCATACAGATGGCGGTGTAGATATTTCCATGTTCATACAGATAGCGGTGTAGTTATTTCCATGTGTAAAGAGATAGCTGTGTAGATATTTCCATGTATATGCAGATAGCAGTGTAGATATTTCCATTTTCATGCAGATAGCGGTGTAGATATTTCCATGTTCAAACAGATAGCGGTGTAGATATTTCCATGTTCATACAGATAGCGGTGCTGCTATTTCCATGTTTATGCAGGTAGCGGGGTAGATATTTCCATGTTTATATAGATAGCGGTGTAGATATTTCCATGTTTATACAGATAGCTGTGTAGATATTTCCATGTTTATACAGATAGCAGTGTAGATATCTCCATCTTAATACAGATGGCGGTGTAGATATTTATATGTTCATACAGATGGCGGTGCACATATTTCCATGTTCATACAGATGGCGGTGTAGATATTTCCATGTTCATACAGATAGCGGTGTAGATATTTCCATGTTCATACAGATAGCTGTGCTGCTATTTCCATGTTTATGCAGGTAGCGGGGTAGATATTTCCATGTTTATATAAATAGCGGTGTAGATATTTCCATGTTTATACAGATAGCGGTGTAGATATTTCCATGTTTATACAGATAGCAGTGTAGATATCTCCATCTTAATACAGATGGCGGTGTAGATATTTATATGTTCATACAGATGGCGGTGCACATATTTCCATGTTCATACAGATGGCGGTGTAGATATTTCCATGTTCATACAGATAGTGGTGTAGTTATTTCCATGTGTAAAGAGATAGCTGTGTAGATATTTCCATGTATATGCAGATAGCAGTGTAGATATTTCCATTTTCAAGCAGATAGCGGTGTAGATATTTCCATGTTCAAACAGATAGCGGTGTAGATATTTCCATGTTCATACAGATAGCGGTGTAGATATTTCCATGTTCATACAGATAGCGGTGTAGATATTTCCATGTTTATACAGATAGGGGTGAAGATCTATGCATGTTTACACAGATAGCAGAGTAGATATTTCCATGTTCATCCAGATGGCTGTGTAGATATTTCCATGTTCATACAGATAGCGGTGTAGATATTTCCATGTTCATACAGATAGCGGTGTAGATATTTCCATGTTCATACAGATAGCGGTGTAGATATTTCCATGTTCATACAGATAGCGGTGTAGATATTTCCATGTTCATACAGATAGCGGTGTAGATATTTCCATGTTCATACAGATAGCGGTGCTGATATTTCAATGTTTATACAGGCAGTGGTGTATATATTTCAATGTTCATACAGATAGCGGTGTAGATATTTCAATGTTCACACAGATAGCGGTTTAGATATTTCTTTCTTAATACATATGGTGGTGTAGATATTTATATGTTCATACAGATGGCGGTGCAGATATTTCCATGTTCATACAGATGGCGGTGTAGATATTTCCATGTTTATAGAGATAGCAGACTTCTTATTTCCATGTGTTAAGAGATAGCTGTGTAGATATTTCCATGTGTATGCAGATAGCTGTGTAGATATTTCCATTTTCATGCAGACAGCGGTGTAGATATTTCCATGTTCAAACAGATAGCGGTGTAGATAATTCCATGTTCATACAGATAGCGGTGTAGATATTTCCATGATCATACAGATAGCGGTGTAGATATTTCCATGTTCATACAGATAGCAGTGTAGATAATTCCATGTTCATACAGATAGCGGTGCTGATATTTCCATGTTTATACAGGTAGTGGTGTAGATATTTCCATGTTTATACAGATAGCGGTGTAGATATTTCCATGTTTATACAGATAGCGGTGTAGATATTTCCATCTTTATAGATATAGCGGTGTAGTTATTTCCATGTGTAAAGAGATAGCAGTGTAGATATTTCCATGTATATGCAGATAGCAGTGTAGATATTTCCATTTTCATGCAGATAGCGGTGTAGATATTTCCATGTTCATTCAGATAGCTTTGTAGATATTTCCATGTTCATGCAGATAGCGGTGTAGATATTTCCATGTTCATACAGATAGCGATGTAGATATTTCCATGTTCATACAGATAGCGGTGCTATTTCCATGTTTATACAGGTAGCAGTGTAGATATTTCCATGTTTATGCAGATAGCGGTGTAGATATTTCCATGTTTATACAGATAGCGGTGTAGATATTTCCATGTTTATTCAGATAGCGGTGTAGATATCTCCATCTTAATACAAATGGCGGTGTAGATATTTATATGTTCATTCAGATGGCGGTGCAGATATTTCCATGTTCATACAGATGGCGTTGTTGATATTTCCATGTTCATACAGATAGCGGTGTAGTTATTTCCATGTGTAAAGAGATAGCTGTGTAGATATTTCCATGTATATGCAGATAGCTGTGTAGATATTTCCATTTTCATGCAGATAGCGGTGTATATATTTCCATCTTCAAGCAGATAGCGGTGTAGATATTTCCATGTTCATACAGATAGCGGTGTAGATATTTCCATGTTTATACAGATAGCGGTGAAGGTATATGCATGTTTATACAGATAGCGGTGTGGATATTTCCATGTTCATCCCGAGGGCTGTGTAGATATATCCATGTTCATACACATAGCGGTGTAGATATTTCCATGTTCATACTGATAGCGGTGTAGACATTTCCATGTTCATACAGATAGCGGTGTAGATATTTCCATGTTCATACAGATAGCGGTGCTGATATTTCCATGTTTATACAGGTAGCAGTGTAGATATTTCCATGTTTATACAGATAGCGGTGTAGATATTTCCATGTTTATACAGATAGCAGTGTAGATATCTCCATCTTAATACAGATGGCGGTGTAGATATTTATATGTTCATACAGATGGCGGTGCACATATTTCCATGTTCATACAGATGGCGGTGTAGATATTTCCATGTTCATACAGATAGCGGTGTAGTTATTTCCATGTTCATACAGATAGCGGTGCTGCTATTTCAATGTTTATGCAGGTAGCGGGGTAGATATTTCCATGTTTATATAGATAGCGGTGTAGATATTTCCATGTTTATACAGATAGCGGTGTAGATATTTCCATGTTTATACAGATAGCAGTGTAGATATCTCCATCTTAATACAGATGGCGGTGTAGATATTTATATGTTCATACAGATGGCGGTGCACATATTTCCATGTTCATACAGATGGCGGTGTAGATATTTCCATGTTCATACAGATAGCGGTGTAGTTATTTCCGTGTGTAAAGAGATAGCTGTGTAGATATTTCCATGTATATGCAGATAGCAGTGTAGATATTTCCATTTTCATGCAGATAGCGGTGTAGATATTTCCATGTTCAAACAGATAGCGGTGTAGATATTTCCATGTTCATACAGATAGCGGTGTAGATATTTCCATGTTCATACAGATAGCGGTGTAGATATTTCCATGTTTATACAGATAGGGGTGAAGATCTATGCATGTTTACACAGATAGCAGAGTAGATATTTCCATGTTCATCCAGATGGCTGTGTAGATATTTCCATGTTCATACAGATAGCGGTGTAGATATTTCCTTGTCATACAGATAGCGGTGTAGATATTTCCATGTTCATACAGATAGCGGTGTAGATATTTCCATGTTCATACAGATAGCGGTGTAGATATTTCCATGTTCATACAGATAGCGGTGTAGATATTTCCATGTTCATACAGATAGCGGTGCTGATATTTCAATGTTTATACAGGCAGTGGTGTATATATTTCAATGTTCATACAGATAGCGGTGTAGATATTTCAATGTTCACACAGATAGCGGTTTAGATATTTCTTTCTTAATACATATGGTGGTGTAGATATTTATATGTTCATACAGATGGCGGTGCAGATATTTCCATGTTCATACAGATGGCGGTGTAGATATTTCCATGTTTATAGAGATAGCAGACTTCTTATTTCCATGTGTTAAGAGATAGCTGTGTAGATATTTCCATGTGTATGCAGATAGCTGTGTAGATATTTCCATTTTCATGCAGACAGCGGTGTAGATATTTCCATGTTCAAACAGATAGCGGTGTAGATAATTCCATGTTCATACAGATAGCGGTGTAGATATTTCCATGATCATACAGATAGCGGTGTAGATATTTCCATGTTCATACAGATAGCAGTGTAGATAATTCCATGTTCATACAGATAGCGGTGCTGATATTTCCATGTTTATACAGGTAGTGGTGTAGATATTTCCATGTTTATACAGATAGCGGTGTAGATATTTCCATGTTTATACAGATAGCGGTGTAGATATTTCTATCTTTATAGATATAGCGGTGTAGTTATTTCCATGTGTAAAGAGATAGCAGTGTAGATATTTCCATGTATATGCAGATAGCTTTGTAGATATTTCCATTTTCATGCAGATAGCGGTGTAGATATTTACATGTTCAAACAGATAGCGGTGTAGATATTTCCATGTTCATTCAGATAGCTTTGTAGATATTTCCATGTTCATGCAGATAGCGGTGTAGACATTTCCATGTTCATACAGATAGCGATGTAGATATTTCCATGTTCATACAGATAGCGGTGCTGATATTTCCATGTTTATACAGGTAGCAGTGTAGATATTTCCATGTTTATGCAGATAGCGGTGTAGATATTTCCATGTTTATACAGATAGCGGTGTAGATATTTCCATGTTTATTCAGATAGCGGTGTAGATATCTCCATCTTAATACAAATGGCGGTGTAGATATTTATATGTTCATTCAGATGGCGGTGCAGATATTTCCATGTTCATACAGATGGCGGTGTTGATATTTCCATGTTCATACAGATAGCGGTGTAGTTATTTCCATGTGTAAAGAGATAGCTGTGTAGATATTTCCATGTATATGCAGATAGCTGTGTAGATATTTCCATTTTCATGCAGATAGCGGTGTATATATTTCCATCTTCAAACAGATAGCGGTGTAGATATTTCCATGTTCATACAGATAGCGGTGTAGATATTTCCATGTTTATACAGATAGCGGTGAAGGTATATGCATGTTTATACAGATAGCGGTGTGGATATTTCCATGTTAATCCCGAGGGCTGTGTAGATATATCCATGTTCATACACATAGCGGTGTAGGTATTTCCATGTTCATACTGATAGCGGTGTAGACATTTCCATGTTCATACAGATAGCGGTGTAGATATTTCCATGTTCATACAGATAGCGGTGCTGATATTTCCATGTTTATACAGGTAGCAGTGTAGATATTTCCATGTTTATACAGATAGCGGTGTAGATATTTCCATGTTTATACAGATAGCAGTGTAGATATCTCCATCTTAATACAGATGGCGGTGTAGATATTTATATGTTCATACAGATGGCGGTGCACATATTTCCATGTTCATACAGATGGCGGTGTAGATATTTCCATGTTCATACAGATAGCGGTGTAGTTATTTCCATGTTCATACAGATAGCGATGCTGCTATTTCCATGTTTATGCAGGTAGCGGGGTAGATATTTCCATGTTTATATAGATAGCGGTGTAGATATTTCCATGTTTATACAGATAGCGGTGTAGATATTTCCATGTTTATACAGATAGCAGTGTAGATATCTCCATCTTAATACAGATGGCGGTGTAGATATTTATATGTTCATACAGATGGCGGTGCACATATTTCCATGTTCATACAGATGGCGGTGTAGATATTTCCATGTTCATACAGATAGCGGTGTAGTTATTTCCATGTGTAAAGAGATAGCTGTGTAGATATTTCCATGTATATGCAGATAGCAGTGTAGATATTTCCATTTTCATGCAGATAGCGGTGTAGATATTTCCATGTTCAAACAGATAGCGGTGTAGATATTTCCATGTTCATACAGATAGCGGTGTAGATATTTCCATGTTCATACAGATAGCGGTGTAGATATTTCCATGTTTATACAGATAGGGGTGAAGATCTATGCATGTTTACACAGATAGCAGAGTAGATATTTCCATGTTCATCCAGATGGCTGTGTAGATATTTCCATGTTCATACAGATAGCGGTGTAGATATTTCCATGTTCATAAAGATAGCGGTGTAGATATTTCCATGTTTATACAGGCAGCGGTGTATATATTTCAATGTTCATACAGATAGCGGTGTAGATATTTCAATGTTCACACTGATAGCGGTTTAGATATTTCTTTCTTAATACATATGGCGGTGTAGATATTTATATGTTCATACAGATGGCGGTGCGGATATTTCCATGTTCATACAGATGGCGGTGTAGATATTTCCATGTTTATAGAGATAGCAGACTTCTTATTTCCATGTGTTAAGAGATAGCTGTGTAGATATTTCCATGTGTATGCAGATAGCTGTGTAGATATTTCCATTTCCATGCAGTCAGCGGTGTAGATATTTCCATGTTCAAACAGATAGCGGTGTAGATATTTCCATGTTCATACAGATAGCGGTGTAGATATTTCCATGATCATACAGATAGCGGTGTAGATATTTCCACGTTCATACAGATAGCAGTGAAGATAATTCCATTTTCATACAGATAGCGGTGCTGATATTTCCATGTTTATACAGGTAGGGGAGTAGATATTTCCATGTTTATACAGATAGCGGTGTAGATATTTCCATGTTTATACAGATAGCGGTGTAGATATTTCTATCTTTATAGATATAGCGGTGTAGTTATTTCCATGTGTAAAGAGATAACAGTGTAGATATTTCCATGTATATGCAGATAGCTTTGTAGATATTTCCATTTTCATGCAGATAGCGGTGTAGATATTTACATGTTCAAACAGATAGCGGTGTAGATATTTCCATGTTCATTCAGATATCTTTGTAGATATTTCCATGTTCATACAGATAGCGGTGTAGATATTTCCATGTTCATACAGATAGCGATGTAGATATTTCCATGTTCATACAGATAGCGGTGCTGATATTTCCATGTTTATACAGGTAGCAGTGTAGATATTTCCATGTTTATACAGATAGCGGTGTAGATATTTCCATGTTTATACAGATAGTGGTTTAGATATTTCCATGTTTATTCAGATAGCGGTGTAGATATCTCCATCTTAATACAGATGGCGGTGTAGATATTTATATGTTCATTCAGATGGCGGTGCAGATATTTCCATGTTCATACAGATGGCGGTGTTGATATTTCCATGTTCATACAGATAGCGGTGTAGTTATTTCCATGTGTAAAGAGATAGCTGTGTAGATATTTCCATGTATATGCAGATAGCAGTGTAGATATTTCCATTTTCATGCAGATAGCGGTGTAGATATTTCCATGTTCAAACAGATAGCGGTGTAGATATTTCCATGTTCATACAGATAGCGGTGCTGCTATTTCCATGTTTATGCAGGTAGCGGGGTAGATATTTCCATGTTTATATAGATAGCGGTGTAGATATTTCCATGTTTATACAGATAGCTGTGTAGATATTTCCATGTTTATACAGATAGCAGTGTAGATATCTCCATCTTAATACAGATGGCGGTGTAGATATTTATATGTTCATACAGATGGCGGTGCACATATTTCCATGTTCATACAGATGGCGGTGTAGATATTTCCATGTTCATACAGATAGCGGTGTAGATATTTCCATGTTCATACAGATAGCTGTGCTGCTATTTCCATGTTTATGCAGGTAGCGGGGTAGATATTTCCATGTTTATATAAATAGCGGTGTAGATATTTCCATGTTTATACAGATAGCGGTGTAGATATTTCCATGTTTATACAGATAGCAGTGTAGATATCTCCATCTTAATACAGATGGCGGTGTAGATATTTATATGTTCATACAGATGGCGGTGCACATATTTCCATGTTCATACAGATGGCGGTGTAGATATTTCCATGTTCATACAGATAGCGGTGAA
This sequence comes from Gorilla gorilla gorilla, assembly GCF_029281585.2. Taxonomy (NCBI): domain Eukaryota; kingdom Metazoa; phylum Chordata; class Mammalia; order Primates; family Hominidae; genus Gorilla; species Gorilla gorilla. Next base: position 142,441,726 of record NC_073236.2, read on the forward strand.
GTTATTTCCATGTGTAAAGAGATAGCTGTGTAGATATTTCCATGTATATGCAGATAGCAGTGTAGATATTTCCATTTCCATGCAGATAGCGGTGTAGATATTTCCATGTTCAAACAGATAGCGGTGTAGATATTTCCATGTTCATACAGATAGCGGTGTAGATATTTCCATGTTCATACAGATAGCGGTGTAGATATTTCCATGTTTATACAGATAGGGGTGAAGATCTATGCATGTTTACACAGATAGCAGAGTAGATATTTCCATGTTCATCCAGATGGCTGTGTAGATATTTCCATGTTCATACAGATAGCGGTGTAGATATTTCCATGTTCATACAGATAGCGGTGTAGATATTTCCATGTTCATACAGATAGCGGTGTAGATATTTCCATGTTCATACAGATAGCGGTGTAGATATTTCCATGTTCATACAGATAGCGGTGTAGATATTTCCATGTTCATACAGATAGCGGTGCTGATATTTCAATGTTTATACAGGCAGTGGTGTATATATTTCAATGTTCATACAGATAGCGGTGTAGATATTTCAATGTTCACACAGATAGCGGTTTAGATATTTCTTTCTTAATACATATGGTGGTGTAGATATTTATATGTTCATACAGATGGCGGTGCAGATATTTCCATGTTCATACAGATGGCGGTGTAGATATTTCCATGTTTATAGAGATAGCAGACTTCTTATTTCCATGTGTTAAGAGATAGCTGTGTAGATATTTCCATGTGTATGCAGATAGCTGTGTAGATATTTCCATTTTCATGCAGACAGCGGTGTAGATATTTCCATGTTCAAACAGATAGCGGTGTAGATAATTCCATGTTCATACAGATAGCGGTGTAGATATTTCCATGATCATACAGATAGCGGTGTAGATATTTCCATGTTCATACAGATAGCAGTGTAGATAATTCCATGTTCATACAGATAGCGGTGCTGATATTTCCATGTTTATACAGGTAGTGGTGTAGATATTTCCATGTTTATACAGATAGCGGTGTAGATATTTCCATGTTTATACAGATAGCGGTGTAGATATTTCCATCTTTATAGATATAGCGGTGTAGTTATTTCCATGTGTAAAGAGATAGCAGTGTAGATATTTCCATGTATATGCAGATAGCTTTGTAGATATTTCCATTTTCATGCAGATAGCGGTGTAGATATTTCCATGTTTATACAGATAGCGGTGTAGATATTTCCATGTTTATTCAGATAGCGGTGTAGATATCTCCATCTTAATACAAATGGCGGTGTAGATATTTATATGTTCATTCAGATGGCGGTGCAGATATTTCCATGTTCATACAGATGGCGTTGTTGATATTTCCATGTTCATACAGATAGCGGTGTAGTTATTTCCATGTGTAAAGAGATAGCTGTGTAGATATTTCCATGTATATGCAGATAGCTGTGTAGATATTTCCATTTTCATGCAGATAGCGGTGTATATATTTCCATCTTCAAGCAGATAGCGGTGTAGATATTTCCATGTTCATACAGATAGCGGTGTAGATATTTCCATGTTTATACAGATAGCGGTGAAGGTATATGCATGTTTATACAGATAGCGGTGTGGATATTTCCATGTTCATCCCGAGGGCTGTGTAGATATATCCATGTTCATACACATAGCGGTGTAGATATTTCCATGTTCATACTGATAGCGGTGTAGACATTTCCATGTTCATACAGATAGCGGTGTAGATATTTCCATGTTCATACAGATAGCGGTGCTGATATTTCCATGTTTATACAGGTAGCAGTGTAGATATTTCCATGTTTATACAGATAGCGGTGTAGATATTTCCATGTTTATACAGATAGCAGTGTAGATATCTCCATCTTAATACAGATGGCGGTGTAGATATTTATATGTTCATACAGATGGCGGTGCACATATTTCCATGTTCATACAGATGGCGGTGTAGATATTTCCATGTTCATACAGATAGCGGTGTAGTTATTTCCATGTTCATACAGATAGCGGTGCTGCTATTTCAATGTTTATGCAGGTAGCGGGGTAGATATTTCCATGTTTATATAGATAGCGGTGTAGATATTTCCATGTTTATACAGATAGCGGTGTAGATATTTCCATGTTTATACAGATAGCAGTGTAGATATCTCCATCTTAATACAGATGGCGGTGTAGATATTTATATGTTCATACAGATGGCGGTGCACATATTTCCATGTTCATACAGATGGCGGTGTAGATATTTCCATGTTCATACAGATAGCGGTGTAGTTATTTCCGTGTGTAAAGAGATAGCTGTGTAGATATTTCCATGTATATGCAGATAGCAGTGTAGATATTTCCATTTTCATGCAGATAGCGGTGTAGATATTTCCATGTTCAAACAGATAGCGGTGTAGATATTTCCATGTTCATACAGATAGCGGTGTAGATATTTCCATGTTCATACAGATAGCGGTGTAGATATTTCCATGTTTATACAGATAGGGGTGAAGATCTATGCATGTTTACACAGATAGCAGAGTAGATATTTCCATGTTCATCCAGATGGCTGTGTAGATATTTCCATGTTCATACAGATAGCGGTGTAGATATTTCCTTGTCATACAGATAGCGGTGTAGATATTTCCATGTTCATACAGATAGCGGTGTAGATATTTCCATGTTCATACAGATAGCGGTGTAGATATTTCCATGTTCATACAGATAGCGGTGTAGATATTTCCATGTTCATACAGATAGCGGTGCTGATATTTCAATGTTTATACAGGCAGTGGTGTATATATTTCAATGTTCATACAGATAGCGGTGTAGATATTTCAATGTTCACACAGATAGCGGTTTAGATATTTCTTTCTTAATACATATGGTGGTGTAGATATTTATATGTTCATACAGATGGCGGTGCAGATATTTCCATGTTCATACAGATGGCGGTGTAGATATTTCCATGTTTATAGAGATAGCAGACTTCTTATTTCCATGTGTTAAGAGATAGCTGTGTAGATATTTCCATGTGTATGCAGATAGCTGTGTAGATATTTCCATTTTCATGCAGACAGCGGTGTAGATATTTCCATGTTCAAACAGATAGCGGTGTAGATAATTCCATGTTCATACAGATAGCGGTGTAGATATTTCCATGATCATACAGATAGCGGTGTAGATATTTCCATGTTCATACAGATAGCAGTGTAGATAATTCCATGTTCATACAGATAGCGGTGCTGATATTTCCATGTTTATACAGGTAGTGGTGTAGATATTTCCATGTTTATACAGATAGCGGTGTAGATATTTCCATGTTTATACAGATAGCGGTGTAGATATTTCTATCTTTATAGATATAGCGGTGTAGTTATTTCCATGTGTAAAGAGATAGCAGTGTAGATATTTCCATGTATATGCAGATAGCTTTGTAGATATTTCCATTTTCATGCAGATAGCGGTGTAGATATTTACATGTTCAAACAGATAGCGGTGTAGATATTTCCATGTTCATTCAGATAGCTTTGTAGATATTTCCATGTTCATGCAGATAGCGGTGTAGACATTTCCATGTTCATACAGATAGCGATGTAGATATTTCCATGTTCATACAGATAGCGGTGCTGATATTTCCATGTTTATACAGGTAGCAGTGTAGATATTTCCATGTTTATGCAGATAGCGGTGTAGATATTTCCATGTTTATACAGATAGCGGTGTAGATATTTCCATGTTTATTCAGATAGCGGTGTAGATATCTCCATCTTAATACAAATGGCGGTGTAGATATTTATATGTTCATTCAGATGGCGGTGCAGATATTTCCATGTTCATACAGATGGCGGTGTTGATATTTCCATGTTCATACAGATAGCGGTGTAGTTATTTCCATGTGTAAAGAGATAGCTGTGTAGATATTTCCATGTATATGCAGATAGCTGTGTAGATATTTCCATTTTCATGCAGATAGCGGTGTATATATTTCCATCTTCAAACAGATAGCGGTGTAGATATTTCCATGTTCATACAGATAGCGGTGTAGATATTTCCATGTTTATACAGATAGCGGTGAAGGTATATGCATGTTTATACAGATAGCGGTGTGGATATTTCCATGTTAATCCCGAGGGCTGTGTAGATATATCCATGTTCATACACATAGCGGTGTAGGTATTTCCATGTTCATACTGATAGCGGTGTAGACATTTCCATGTTCATACAGATAGCGGTGTAGATATTTCCATGTTCATACAGATAGCGGTGCTGATATTTCCATGTTTATACAGGTAGCAGTGTAGATATTTCCATGTTTATACAGATAGCGGTGTAGATATTTCCATGTTTATACAGATAGCAGTGTAGATATCTCCATCTTAATACAGATGGCGGTGTAGATATTTATATGTTCATACAGATGGCGGTGCACATATTTCCATGTTCATACAGATGGCGGTGTAGATATTTCCATGTTCATACAGATAGCGGTGTAGTTATTTCCATGTTCATACAGATAGCGATGCTGCTATTTCCATGTTTATGCAGGTAGCGGGGTAGATATTTCCATGTTTATATAGATAGCGGTGTAGATATTTCCATGTTTATACAGATAGCGGTGTAGATATTTCCATGTTTATACAGATAGCAGTGTAGATATCTCCATCTTAATACAGATGGCGGTGTAGATATTTATATGTTCATACAGATGGCGGTGCACATATTTCCATGTTCATACAGATGGCGGTGTAGATATTTCCATGTTCATACAGATAGCGGTGTAGTTATTTCCATGTGTAAAGAGATAGCTGTGTAGATATTTCCATGTATATGCAGATAGCAGTGTAGATATTTCCATTTTCATGCAGATAGCGGTGTAGATATTTCCATGTTCAAACAGATAGCGGTGTAGATATTTCCATGTTCATACAGATAGCGGTGTAGATATTTCCATGTTCATACAGATAGCGGTGTAGATATTTCCATGTTTATACAGATAGGGGTGAAGATCTATGCATGTTTACACAGATAGCAGAGTAGATATTTCCATGTTCATCCAGATGGCTGTGTAGATATTTCCATGTTCATACAGATAGCGGTGTAGATATTTCCATGTTCATAAAGATAGCGGTGTAGATATTTCCATGTTTATACAGGCAGCGGTGTATATATTTCAATGTTCATACAGATAGCGGTGTAGATATTTCAATGTTCACACTGATAGCGGTTTAGATATTTCTTTCTTAATACATATGGCGGTGTAGATATTTATATGTTCATACAGATGGCGGTGCGGATATTTCCATGTTCATACAGATGGCGGTGTAGATATTTCCATGTTTATAGAGATAGCGGACTTCTTATTTCCATGTGTTAAGAGATAGCTGTGTAGATATTTCCATGTGTATGCAGATAGCTGTGTAGATATTTCCATTTCCATGCAGTCAGCGGTGTAGATATTTCCATGTTCAAACAGATAGCGGTGTAGATATTTCCATGTTCATACAGATAGCGGTGTAGATATTTCCATGATCATACAGATAGCGGTGTAGATATTTCCACGTTCATACAGATAGCAGTGAAGATAATTCCATGTTCATACAGATAGCGGTGCTGATATTTCCATGTTTATACAGGTAGGGGAGTAGATATTTCCATGTTTATACAGATAGCGGTGTAGATATTTCCATGTTTATACAGATAGCGGTGTAGATATTTCTATCTTTATAGATATAGCGGTGTAGTTATTTCCATGTGTAAAGAGATAACAGTGTAGATATTTCCATGTATATGCAGATAGCTTTGTAGATATTTCCATTTTCATGCAGATAGCGGTGTAGATATTTACATGTTCAAACAGATAGCGGTGTAGATATTTCCATGTTCATTCAGATATCTTTGTAGATATTTCCATGTTCATACAGATAGCGGTGTAGATATTTCCATGTTCATACAGATAGCGATGTAGATATTTCCATGTTCATACAGATAGCGGTGCTGATATTTCCATGTTTATACAGGTAGCAGTGTAGATATTTCCATGTTTATACAGATAGCGGTGTAGATATTTCCATGTTTATACAGATAGTGGTTTAGATATTTCCATGTTTATTCAGATAGCGGTGTAGATATCTCCATCTTAATACAGATGGCGGTGTAGATATTTATATGTTCATTCAGATGGCGGTGCAGATATTTCCATGTTCATACAGATGGCGGTGTTGATATTTCCATGTTCATACAGATAGCGGTGTAGTTATTTCCATGTGTAAAGAGATAGCTGTGTAGATATTTCCATGTATATGCAGATAGCAGTGTAGATATTTCCATTTTCATGCAGATAGCGGTGTAGATATTTCCATGTTCAAACAGATAGCGGTGTAGATATTTCCATGTTCATACAGATAGCGGTGCTGCTATTTCCATGTTTATGCAGGTAGCGGGGTAGATATTTCCATGTTTATATAGATAGCGGTGTAGATATTTCCATGTTTATACAGATAGCTGTGTAGATATTTCCATGTTTATACAGATAGCAGTGTAGATATCTCCATCTTAATACAGATGGCGGTGTAGATATTTATATGTTCATACAGATGGCGGTGCACATATTTCCATGTTCATACAGATGGCGGTGTAGATATTTCCATGTTCATACAGATAGCGGTGTAGATATTTCCATGTTCATACAGATAGCTGTGCTGCTATTTCCATGTTTATGCAGGTAGCGGGGTAGATATTTCCATGTTTATATAAATAGCGGTGTAGATATTTCCATGTTTATACAGATAGCGGTGTAGATATTTCCATGTTTATACAGATAGCAGTGTAGATATCTCCATCTTAATACAGATGGCGGTGTAGATATTTATATGTTCATACAGATGGCGGTGCACATATTTCCATGTTCATACAGATGGCGGTGTAGATATTTCCATGTTCATACAGATAGCGGTGAAGTTATTTCCATGTGTAAAGAGATAGCTGTGTAGATATTTCCATGTATATGCAGATAGCAGTGTAGATATTTCCATTTCCATGCAGATAGCGGTGTAGATATTTCCATGTTCAAACAGATAGCGGTGTAGATATTTCCATGTTCATACAGATAGCGGTGTAGATATTTCCATGTTCATACAGATAGCGGTGTAGATATTTCCATGTTTATACAGATAGGGGTGAAGATCTATGCATGTTTACACAGATAGCAGAGTAGATATTTCCATGTTCATCCAGATGGCTGTGTAGATATTTCCATGTTCATACAGATAGCGGTGTAGATATTTCCATGTTCATACAGATAGCGGTGTAGATATTTCCATGTTCATACAGATAGCGGTGTAGATATTTCCATGTTCATACAGATAGCGGTGTAGATATTTCCATGTTCATACAGATAGCGGTGTAGATATTTCCATGTTCATACAGATAGCGGTGCTGATATTTCAATGTTTATACAGGCAGTGGTGTATATATTTCAATGTTCATACAGATAGCGGTGTAGATATTTCAATGTTCACACAGATAGCGGTTTAGATATTTCTTTCTTAATACATATGGTGGTGTAGATATTTATATGTTCATACAGATGGCGGTGCAGATATTTCCATGTTCATACAGATGGCGGTGTAGATATTTCCATGTTTATAGAGATAGCAGACTTCTTATTTCCATGTGTTAAGAGATAGCTGTGTAGATATTTCCATGTGTATGCAGATAGCTGTGTAGATATTTCCATTTTCATGCAGACAGCGGTGTAGATATTTCCATGTTCAAACAGATAGCGGTGTAGATAATTCCATGTTCATACAGATAGCGGTGTAGATATTTCCATGATCATACAGATAGCGGTGTAGATATTTCCATGTTCATACAGATAGCAGTGTAGATAATTCCATGTTCATACAGATAGCGGTGCTGATATTTCCATGTTTATACAGGTAGTGGTGTAGATATTTCCATGTTTATACAGATAGCGGTGTAGATATTTCCATGTTTATACAGATAGCGGTGTAGATATTTCCATCTTTATAGATATAGCGGTGTAGTTATTTCCATGTGTAAAGAGATAGCAGTGTAGATATTTCCATGTATATGCAGATAGCTTTGTAGATATTTCCATTTTCATGCAGATAGCGGTGTAGATATTTCCATGTTCATTCAGATAGCTTTGTAGATATTTCCATGTTCATGCAGATAGCGGTGTAGATATTTCCATGTTCATACAGATAGCGATGTAGATATTTCCATGTTCATACAGATAGCGGTGCTGATATTTCCATGTTTATACAGGTAGCAGTGTAGATATTTCCATGTTTATGCAGATAGCGGTGTAGATATTTCCATGTTTATACAGATAGCGGTGTAGATATTTCCATGTTTATTCAGATAGCGGTGTAGATATCTCCATCTTAATACAAATGGCGGTGTAGATATTTATATGTTCATTCAGATGGCGGTGCAGATATTTCCATGTTCATACAGATGGCGTTGTTGATATTTCCATGTTCATACAGATAGCGGTGTAGTTATTTCCATGTGTAAAGAGATAGCTGTGTAGATATTTCCATGTATATGCAGATAGCTGTGTAGATATTTCCATTTTCATGCAGATAGCGGTGTATATATTTCCATCTTCAAGCAGATAGCGGTGTAGATATTTCCATGTTCATACAGATAGCGGTGTAGATATTTCCATGTTTATACAGATAGCGGTGAAGGTATATGCATGTTTACACAGATAGCGGTGTGGATATTTCCATGTTCATCCCGAGGGCTGTGTAGATATATCCATGTTCATACACATAGCGGTGTAGATATTTCCATGTTCATACTGATAGCGGTGTAGACATTTCCATGTTCATACAGATAGCGGTGTAGATATTTCCATGTTCATACAGATAGCGGTGCTGATATTTCCATGTTTATACAGGTAGCAGTGTAGATATTTCCATGTTTATACAGATAGCGGTGTAGATATTTCCATGTTTATACAGATAGCAGTGTAGATATCTCCATCTTAATACAGATGGCGGTGTAGATATTTATATGTTCATACAGATGGCGGTGCACATATTTCCATGTTCATACAGATGGCGGTGTAGATATTTCCATGTTCATACAGATAGCGGTGTAGTTATTTCCATGTTCATACAGATAGCGGTGCTGCTATTTCAATGTTTATGCAGGTAGCGGGGTAGATATTTCCATGTTTATATAGATAGCGGTGTAGATATTTCCATGTTTATACAGATAGCGGTGTAGATATTTCCATGTTTATACAGATAGCAGTGTAGATATCTCCATCTTAATACAGATGGCGGTGTAGATATTTATATGTTCATACAGATGGCGGTGCACATATTTCCATGTTCATACAGATGGCGGTGTAGATATTTCCATGTTCATACAGATAGCGGTGTAGTTATTTCCGTGTGTAAAGAGATAGCTGTGTAGATATTTCCATGTATATGCAGATAGCAGTGTAGATATTTCCATTTTCATGCAGATAGCGGTGTAGATATTTCCATGTTCAAACAGATAGCGGTGTAGATATTTCCATGTTCATACAGATAGCGGTGTAGATATTTCCATGTTCATACAGATAGCGGTGTAGATATTTCCATGTTTATACAGATAGGGGTGAAGATCTATGCATGTTTACACAGATAGCAGAGTAGATATTTCCATGTTCATCCAGATGGCTGTGTAGATATTTCCATGTTCATACAGATAGCGGTGTAGATATTTCCTTGTCATACAGATAGCGGTGTAGATATTTCCATGTTCATACAGATAGCGGTGTAGATATTTCCATGTTCATACAGATAGCGGTGTAGATATTTCCATGTTCATACAGATAGCGGTGTAGATATTTCCATGTTCATACAGATAGCGGTGCTGATATTTCAATGTTTATACAGGCAGTGGTGTATATATTTCAATGTTCATACAGATAGCGGTGTAGATATTTCAATGTTCACACAGATAGCGGTTTAGATATTTCTTTCTTAATACATATGGTGGTGTAGATATTTATATGTTCATACAGATGGCGGTGCAGATATTTCCATGTTCATACAGATGGCGGTGTAGATATTTCCATGTTTATAGAGATAGCAGACTTCTTATTTCCATGTGTTAAGAGATAGCTGTGTAGATATTTCCATGTGTATGCAGATAGCTGTGTAGATATTTCCATTTTCATGCAGACAGCGGTGTAGATATTTCCATGTTCAAACAGATAGCGGTGTAGATAATTCCATGTTCATACAGATAGCGGTGTAGATATTTCCATGATCATACAGATAGCGGTGTAGATATTTCCATGTTCATACAGATAGCAGTGTAGATAATTCCATGTTCATACAGATAGCGGTGCTGATATTTCCATGTTTATACAGGTAGTGGTGTAGATATTTCCATGTTTATACAGATAGCGGTGTAGATATTTCCATGTTTATACAGATAGCGGTGTAGATATTTCTATCTTTATAGATATAGCGGTGTAGTTATTTCCATGTGTAAAGAGATAGCAGTGTAGATATTTCCATGTATATGCAGATAGCTTTGTAGATATTTCCATTTTCATGCAGATAGCGGTGTAGATATTTACATGTTCAAACAGATAGCGGTGTAGATATTTCCATGTTCATTCAGATAGCTTTGTAGATATTTCCATGTTCATGCAGATAGCGGTGTAGACATTTCCATGTTCATACAGATAGCGATGTAGATATTTCCATGTTCATACAGATAGCGGTGCTGATATTTCCATGTTTATACAGGTAGCAGTGTAGATATTTCCATGTTTATGCAGATAGCGGTGTAGATATTTCCATGTTTATACAGATAGCGGTGTAGATATTTCCATGTTTATTCAGATAGCGGTGTAGATATCTCCATCTTAATACAAATGGCGGTGTAGATATTTATATGTTCATTCAGATGGCGGTGCAGATATTTCCATGTTCATACAGATGGCGGTGTTGATATTTCCATGTTCATACAGATAGCGGTGTAGTTATTTCCATGTGTAAAGAGATAGCTGTGTAGATATTTCCATGTATATGCAGATAGCTGTGTAGATATTTCCATTTTCATGCAGATAGCGGTGTATATATTTCCATCTTCAAACAGATAGCGGTGTAGATATTTCCATGTTCATACAGATAGCGGTGTAGATATTTCCATGTTTATACAGATAGCGGTGAAGGTATATGCATGTTTATACAGATAGCGGTGTGGATATTTCCATGTTAATCCCGAGGGCTGTGTAGATATATCCATGTTCATACACATAGCGGTGTAGGTATTTCCATGTTCATACTGATAGCGGTGTAGACATTTCCATGTTCATACAGATAGCGGTGTAGATATTTCCATGTTCATACAGATAGCGGTGCTGATATTTCCATGTTTATACAGGTAGCAGTGTAGATATTTCCATGTTTATACAGATAGCGGTGTAGATATTTCCATGTTTATACAGATAGCAGTGTAGATATCTCCATCTTAATACAGATGGCGGTGTAGATATTTATATGTTCATACAGATGGCGGTGCACATATTTCCATGTTCATACAGATGGCGGTGTAGATATTTCCATGTTCATACAGATAGCGGTGTAGTTATTTCCATGTTCATACAGATAGCGATGCTGCTATTTCCATGTTTATGCAGGTAGCGGGGTAGATATTTCCATGTTTATATAGATAGCGGTGTAGATATTTCCATGTTTATACAGATAGCGGTGTAGATATTTCCATGTTTATACAGATAGCAGTGTAGATATCTCCATCTTAATACAGATGGCGGTGTAGATATTTATATGTTCATACAGATGGCGGTGCACATATTTCCATGTTCATACAGATGGCGGTGTAGATATTTCCATGTTCATAGAGATAGCGGTGTAGTTATTTCCATGTGTAAAGAGATAGCTGTGTAGATATTTCCATGTATATGCAGATAGCAGTGTAGATATTTCCATTTTCATGCAGATAGCGGTGTAGATATTTCCATGTTCAAACAGATAGCGGTGTAGATATTTCCATGTTCATACAGATAGCGGTGTAGATATTTCCATGTTCATACAGATAGCGGTGTAGATATTTCCATGTTTATACAGATAGGGGTGAAGATCTATGCATGTTTACACAGATAGCAGAGTAGATATTTCCATGTTCATCCAGATGGCTGTGTAGATATTTCCATGTTCATACAGATAGCGGTGTAGATATTTCCATGTTCATACAGATAGCGGTGTAGATATTTCCATGTTTATACAGGCAGCGGTGTATATATTTCAATGTTCATACAGATAGCGGTGTAGATATTTCAATGTTCACACTGATAGCGGTTTAGATATTTCTTTCTTAATACATATGGCGGTGTAGATATTTATATGTTCATACAGATGGCGGTGCGGATATTTCCATGTTCATACAGATGGCGGTGTAGATATTTCCATGTTTATAGAGATAGCGGACTTCTTATTTCCATGTGTTAAGAGATAGCTGTGTAGATATTTCCATGTGTATGCAGATAGCTGTGTAGATATTTCCATTTCCATGCAGTCAGCGGTGTAGATATTTCCATGTTCAAACAGATAGCGGTGTAGATATTTCCATGTTCATACAGATAGCGGTGTAGATATTTCCATGATCATACAGATAGCGGTGTAGATATTTCCATGTTCATACAGATAGCAGTGAAGATAATTCCATGTTCATACAGATAGCGGTGCTGATATTTCCATGTTTATACAGGTAGGGGAGTAGATATTTCCATGTTTATACAGATAGCGGTGTAGATATTTCCATGTTTATACAGATAGCGGTGTAGATATTTCTATCTTTATAGATATAGCGGTGTAGTTATTTCCATGTGTAAAGAGATAACAGTGTAGATATTTCCATGTATATGCAGATAGCTTTGTAGATATTTCCATTTTCATGCAGATAGCGGTGTAGATATTTACATGTTCAAACAGATAGCGGTGTAGATATTTCCATGTTCATTCAGATATCTTTGTAGATATTTCCATGTTCATACAGATAGCGGTGTAGATATTTCCATGTTCATACAGATAGCGATGTAGATATTTCCATGTTCATACAGATAGCGGTGCTGATATTTCCATGTTTATACAGGTAGCAGTGTAGATATTTCCATGTTTATACAGATAGCGGTGTAGATATTTCCATGTTTATACAGATAGCGGTTTAGATATTTCCATGTTTATTCAGATAGCGGTGTAGATATCTCCATCTTAATACAGATGGCGGTGTAGATATTTATATGTTCATTCAGATGGCGGTGCAGATATTTCCATGTTCATACAGATGGCGGTGTTGATATTTCCATGTTCATACAGATAGCGGTGTAGTTATTTCCATGTGTAAAGAGATAGCTGTGTAGATATTTCCAAGTATATGCAGATAGCTGTGTAGATATTTCCATTTTCATGCAGATAGCGGTGTATATATTTCCATCTTCAAACAGATAGCGGAGTAGATATTTCCATGTTCATACAGATAGCGGTGTAGATATTTCCATGTTTATACAGATAGCGGTGAAGATATATGCATGTTTATACAGATAGCGGTGTGGATATTTCCATGTTCATCCCCAGGGCTGTGTAGATATATCCATGTTCATACACATAGCGGTGTAGATATTTCCATGTTCATACTGATAGCGGTGTAGACATTTCCATGTTCATACAGATAGCGGTGTAGATATTTCCATGTTCATACAGATAGCGATGTAGATATTTCCATGTTCATACAGATAGCGGTGCTGATATTTCCATGCATATACAGGTAGCGGTGTAGATATTTCCATGTTTATAAAGATAGCGGTGTATATATTTCCATGTTTATACAGATAGCGGTGTAGCTATTTCCATGTTTATACAGATAGCGGTGTAGATATCTCCATCTTAATACAGATGGCGGTGTAGATATTTATATGTTCATACAGATGCCGGTGCAGATATTTCCATGTTCATACAGATGGCCGTGTGGATATTTCCATGTTCATATAGATAGCGGTGTAGTTATTTCCGTGTGTAAAGAGATAGCTGTGTAGATATTTCCATGTATATGCAGATAGCAGTGTAGATATTTCCATTTTCATGCAGATAGCGGTGTAGATATTTCCATGTTTATACTGATAGCGGTGAAGATGTATGCATGTTTACACAGATAGCGGTGTAGATATTTCCATGTTCACACAGATAGCGGTGCTGATATTTCCATGTTTATACAGGTATTGGTGTGGATATTTCCATGTTCATACAGATAGCGGTGTAGATATTTCCATGTTCATACAGATAGCGGTGTAGATATTTCCATGTTCATACAGATAGCGGTGCTGATATTTCCATGTTTATACAGGTAGCGGTGTAGATATTTCCATGTTTATACAGATAGCGGTGTAGATATTTCCATGTTCATACAGATAGCGGTGTAGCTATTTCCATGTTCATACAGATAGCGGTGTAGATATTTCCATGTTTATACTGATAGCGGTGAAGATGTATGCATGTTTACACAGATAGCGGTGTAGATATTTCCATGTTCACACAGATAGCGGTGCTGATATTTCCATGTTTATACAGGTATTGGTGTAGATATTTCCATGTTCATACAGATAGCGGTGTAGATATTTCCATGTTCATACAGATAGCGGTGTAGATATTTCCATGTTCATACAGATAGCGGTGCTGATATTTCCATGTTTATACAGGTAGCGGTGTAGATATTTCCATGTTTATACAGATAGCGGTGTAGATATTTCCATGTTCATACAGATAGCTGTGTAGATATTTCCATGTTCATACAGATAGCTGTGCTGATATTTCCATGTTTATACAGGTAGTGGTGTAGATATTTCCGTGTTTTACAGATAGCGGTGTAGATATTTACATGTTTATACAGATAGCGGTGTAGATATTTCCATGTTTATACTGATAGCTGTGAAGATGTATGCATGTTTACACAGATAGCGGTGTAGATATTTCCATGTTCATCCAGATGGCTGTGTAGATATATCCATGTTCACACAGATAGCGGTGTAGATATTTCCATGTTCATACAGATAGGGGTGTAGATATTTCCATGTTCATACAGATAACGGTGTAGCTATTTCCATGTTCATACAGATAGCAGTGTAGATATTTCCATGTTCATACAGATAGCAGTGTAGATATTTCCATGTTCATACAGATAGCGGTGTAGATATTTCCATTCTCTTACAGAGAGCGGTGCTGATATTTCCATGTTTATACAGGCAGCGGTGTAGATATTTCCATGTTTATACAGATAGCGGTTTAGATATTTCCTTCTTAATACAGATGGCGGTGTAGATATTTATATGTTCATACAGATGGCGGTGCAGATATTTCCATGTTCATACAGATGGCGCTGGAGATATTTCCATGTTTATAGATATAGCGGTGTAGTTATTTCCATGTGTAAAGAGATAGCTGTTTAGATATTTCCATGTATATGCAGATAGCTTTGTAGATATTTCCATTTTCATGCAGATAGCGGTGTAGATATTTACATGTTCAAACAGATAGCGGTGTAGATATTTCCATGTTCATTCAGATAGCTTTGTAGATATTTCCATGTTCATACAGATAGCGGTGTAGATATTTCCATGTTCATACAGAGAACGGTGTAGATATTTCCATGTTCATACAGATAGCAGTGTAGATATTTCCATGTTAATTCAGATAGCGGTGTAGATATCTCCATATTAATACACATGGCGGTGTAGATATTTATATGTTCATACAGATGGCGGTGTTGATATTTCCATGTTTATACAGATAGCAGTGTAGATATCTCCATCTTAATACACATGGCGGTGTAGATATTTATATGTTCATACAGATGACGGTGCAGATATTTCCATGTTCATACAGATGGTGGTGTAGATATTTCCATGTTCATACAGATAGCGGTGTAGTTATTTCCATGTGTAAAGAGATAGCTGTGTAGATATTTAAATGTATATGCAGATATCAGTGTAGATATTTCCATTTTCATGCAGATAGCGGTGTAGATATTTCCATGTTCAAACAGATAGCGGTGTAGATATTTCCATGTTCATCCAGATGGCTGTGTAGATATATCCATGTTCATACAGATAGCGGTGTAGATCTTTCCATGTTCATACAGATAGCGGTGTAGCTATTTCCATGTTCATACAGATAGCGGTGTAGATATTTCCATGTTTACACTGATAGCGGTGAAGATGTATGCATGTTTACACAGATAGCGGTGTAGATATTTCCATGTTCATACAGATAGTGGTGTAGATATTTCCATGTTCATCCAGATGGCTGTGTAGATATATCCATGTTCATACAGATAGTGGTGTAGATATTTCCATGTTCATACAGATAGCGGTGCTGATATTTCCATGTTTATACAGGCATCGGTGTAGCTATTTCCATGTTCCTACAGATAGCGGTGTAGATATTTCCATGTTCATACAGATAGCGGTGCTGATATTTCCATGTTTATACAGGCCGTGGTGTAGATATTTCCATGTTTATACAGATAGCGGTTTAGATATTTCCTTCTTAGTACAGATGGCGGTGTAGATATTTATATGTTCCGATAGATGGCGGTGTAGTTATTTACATGTTTATACAGATATCAGTGTAGATATCTCCATCTTAATGCAGATGGCGGTGTAGATATTTATATGTTCATATAGATGGCGGTGCAGATATTTCCATGTTCATACAGATGGCGGTGTAGCTATTTGTATGTTCATACAGATAGTGGTGTAGTTATTTCCATGTGTAAAGAGATAGCTGTGTAGATATATAAATGTATATGCAGATAGCAGTGTAGATATTTCCATTTTCATGCAGATAGCGGTGTAGATATTTCCATGTCCAAACAGATAGCGGTGTAGGTATTTCCATGTTCATACAGATAGCGGTGTAGATATTTCCATGTTCATACCGATAGCGGTGCAGATATTTCCATGTTTATACAGACAGTGGTGAAGATGTACGCATGTTTACACAGATAGAGTTGTAGATATTTCCATGTTCATCCAGATGGCTGTGTAGATATATCCATGTTCATACAGATAGCGGTGTAGATATTTCCATGTTCATCCAGATGGCTGTGTAGATATATCCATGTTCATACAGATAGCCGCGTAGATATTTCCATGTTCATACAGATAGCGGTGTAGCTATTCCCATTTTCATACAGATAACGGTGTAGCTATTTCCATGTTCATACATATAGCAGTGTAGATATTTCCATGTTCATACAGATAGCGGTGTAGATATTACCATTTTCATACTGAGAGCGGTGCTGATATTTCCATGTTTATACAGGCAGCGGTGTAGATATTTCAATGTTTATACAGATAGCTGTTTAGATATTTCCTTCTTAATACAGATGGCGGTGTAGATATTTATATGTTCATACAGATGGCGGTGCAGATATTTCCATGTTCATACAGATGGTGGTGTAGATATTTCCATGTTTGTAGATATAGCGGTGTAGTTATTTCCATGTGTAAAGAGATAGCTGTGTAGATATTTCCAAGTATATGCAGATAGCTTTGTAGATATTTCCATTTTCATGCAGATAGCGGTGTAGATATTTACATGTTCAAACAGATAGCGGTGTAGATATTTCCATGTTCATTCAGATAGCTTTGTAGATATTTCCATGTTCATACAGATAGCGGTGTAGATAGTTCAAGGTTCATTCAGATAGCGGTGCTGATATTTCCATGTTTATACAGATAGCGGTGTAGATATTTCCATGTTTATACAGATAGCGGTGTAGATATTTCCATGTTCATACAGATAGCGGTGTAGCTATTTCCATGTTCATACAGATAGCGGTGTAGATATTTCCATGTTCATCCAGATGGCTGTGTAGATATATCCATGTTCATACAGATGGCGGTGTAGATATCTCCATGTTCATACAGATAGAGGGGCTGATATTTCCATGTTCATACAGATAGCGGTGCTGATATTTCCATGTTTATACAGATAGCGGTGTAGATAATTCCATGTTTATTCAGATAGCGGTGTAGATATCTCCATCTTAATACAGATGGCGGTGTTGATATTTATATGTTCATTCAGATGGCGGTGCAGATATTTCCATGTTCATACAGATGGCGGTGTAGATATTTCCATGTTTATAGAGATAGCAGACTTCTTATTTCCATGTGTTAAGAGATAGCTGTGTAGATATTTCCATGTGTATGCAGATAGCTTTGTAGATATTTCCATTTTCATGCAGACAGCGGTGTAGATATTTCCATGTTCAAACTGATAGCGGTGTAGATAATTCCATGTTCATACAGATAGCGGTGTAGATATTTCCATGATCATACAGATAGCGGTGTAGATATTTCCATGTTCATACAGATAGCAGTGTAGATAATTCCATGTTCATACAGATAGCGGTGCTGATATTTCCATGTTTATACAGGTAGTGGTGTAGATATTTCCATGTTTATACAGATAGCGGTGTAGATATTTCCATGTTTATACAGATAGCGGTGTAGATATTTCTATCTTTATAGATATAGCGGTGTAGTTATTTCCATGTGTAAAGAGATAGCAGTGTAGATATTTCCATGTATATGCAGATAGCTTTGTAGATATTTCCATTTTCATGCAGATAGCGGTGTAGATATTTACATGTTCAAACAGATAGCGGTGTAGATATTTCCATGTTCATTCAGATAGCTTTGTAGATATTTCCATGTTCATGCAGATAGCGGTGTAGATATTTCCATGTTCATACAGATAGCGATGTAGATATTTCCATGTTCATACAGATAGCGGTGCTGATATTTCCATGTTTATTCAGGTAGCAGTGTAGATATTTCCATGTTTATGCAGATAGCGGTGTAGATATTTCCATGTTTATACAGATAGCGGTGTAGATATTTCCATGTTTATTCAGATAGCGGTGTAGATATCTCCATCTTAATACAAATGGCGGTGTAGATATTTATATGTTCATTCAGATGGCGGTGCAGATATTTCCATGTTCATACAGATGGCGGTGTTGATATTTCCATGTTCATACAGATAGCGGTGTAGTTATTTCCATGTGTAAAGAGATAGCTGTGTAGATATTTCCATGTATATGCAGATAGCTGTGTAGATATTTCCATTTTCATGCAGATAGCGGTGTATATATTTCCATCTTCAAACAGATAGCGGTGTAGATATTTCCATGTTCATACAGATAGCGGTGTAGATATTTCCATGTTTATACAGATAGCGGTGAAGGTATATGCATGTTTATACAGATAGCGGTGTGGATATTTCCATGTTCATCCCGAGGGCTGTGTAGATATATCCATGTTCATACACATAGTGGTGTAGATATTTCCATGTTCATACAGATAGCGGTGCTGATATTTCCATGTTTATACAGGTAGCAGTGTAGATATTTCCATGTTTATACAGATAGCGGTGTAGATATTTCCATGTTTATACAGATAGCCGTGTAGATATCTCCATCTTAATACAGATGGCGGTGTAGATATTTATATGTTCATACAGATGGCGGTGCACATATTTCCATGTTCATACAGATGGCGGTGTAGATATTTCCATGTTCATACAGATAGCGGTGTAGATATTTCCATGTTCATACAGATAGCGGTGCTGCTATTTCCATGTTTATGCAGGTAGCGGGGTAGATATTTCCATGTTTATATAGATACCGGTGTAGATATTTCCATGTTTATACAGATAGCGGTGTAGATATTTCCATGTTTATACAGATAGCAGTGTAGATATCTCCATCTTAATACAGATGGCGGTGTAGATATTTATATGTTCATACAGATGGCGGTGCACATATTTCCATGTTCATACAGATGGCGGTGTAGATATTTCCATGTTCATACAGATAGCGGTGTAGTTATTTCCATGTGTAAAGAGATAGCTGTGTAGATATTTCCATGTATATGCAGATAGCAGTGTAGATATTTCCATTTTCATGCAGATAGCGGTGTAGATATTTCCATGTTCAAACAGATAGCGGTGTAGATATTTCCATGTTCATACAGATAGCGGTGCTGCTATTTCCATGTTTATGCAGGTAGCGGGGTAGATATTTCCATGTTTATATAGATAGCGGTGTAGATATTTCCATGTTTATACAGATAGCTGTGTAGATATTTCCATGTTTATACAGATAGCAGTGTAGATATCTCCATCTTAATACAGATGGCGGTGTAGATATTTATATGTTCATACAGATGGCGGTGCACATATTTCCATGTTCATACAGATGGCGGTGTAGATATTTCCATGTTCATACAGATAGCGGTGTAGATATTTCCATGTTCATACAGATAGCGGTGCTGCTATTTCCATGTTTATGCAGGTAGCGGGGTAGATATTTCCATGTTTATATAGATAGCGGTGTAGATATTTCCATGTTTATACAGATAGCGGTGTAGATATTTCCATGTTTATACAGATAGCAGTGTAGATATCTCCATCTTAATACAGATGGCGGTGTAGATATTTATATGTTCATACAGATGGCGGTGCACATATTTCCATGTTCATACAGATGGCGGTGTAGATATTTCCATGTTCATACAGATAGCGGTGTAGTTATTTCCATGTGTAAAGAGATAGCTGTGTAGATATTTCCATGTATATGCAGATAGCAGTGTAGATATTTCCATTTTCATGCAGATAGCGGTGTAGATATTTCCATGTTCAAACAGATAGCGGTGTAGATATTTCCATGTTCATACAGATAGCGGTGTAGATATTTCCATGTTCATACAGATAGCGGTGTAGATATTTCCATGTTTATACAGATAGGGGTGAAGATCTATGCATGTTTACACTGATAGCAGAGTAGATATTTCCATGTTCATCCAGATGGCTGTGTAGATATTTCCATGTTCATACAGATAGCGGTGTAGATATTTCCATGTTCATACAGATAGCGGTGTAGATATTTCCATGTTCATACAGATAGCGGTGTAGATATTTCCATGTTCATACAGATGGTGTAGATATTTCCATGTTGATACAGATAGCGGTGTAGATATTTCCATGTTCATACAGATAGCGGTGCTGATATTTCAATGTTTATACAGGCAGTGGTGTATATATTTCAATGTTCATACAGATAGCGGTGTAGATATTTCAATGTTCACACAGATAGCGGTTTAGATATTTCTTTCTTAATACATATGGTGGTGTAGATATTTATATGTTCATACAGATGGCGGTGCAGATATTTCCATGTTCATACAGATGGCGGTGTAGATATTTCCATGTTTATAGAGATAGCAGACTTCTTATTTCCATGTGTTAAGAGATAGCTGTGTAGATATTCCCATGTGTATGCAGATAGCTGTGTAGATATTTCCATTTTCATGCAGACAGCGGTGTAGATATTTCCATGTTCAAACAGATAGCGGTGTAGATAATTCCATGTTCATACAGATAGCGGTGTAGATATTTCCATGATCATACAGATAGCGGTGTAGATATTTCCATGTTCATACAGATAGCAGTGTAGATAATTCCATGTTCATACAGATAGCGGTGCTGATATTTCCATGTTTATACAGGTAGTGGTGTAGATATTTCCATGTTTATACAGATAGCGGTGTAGATATTTCCATGTTTATACAGATAGCGGTGTAGATATTTCTATCTTTATAGATATAGCGGTGTAGTTATTTCCATGTGTAAAGAGATAGCAGTGTAGATATTTCCATGTATATGCAGATAGCTTTGTAGATATTTCCATTTTCATGCAGATAGCGGTGTAGATATTTCCATGTTCATTCAGATAGCTTTGTAGATATTTCCATGTTCATGCAGATAGCGGTGTAGATATTTCCATGTTCATACAGATAGCGATGTAGATATTTCCATGTTCATACAGATAGCGGTGCTGATATTTCCATGTTTATACAGGTAGCAGTGTAGATATTTCCATGTTTATGCAGATAGCGGTGTAGATATTTCCATGTTTATACAGATAGCGGTGTAGATATTTCCATGTTTATTCAGATAGCGGTGTAGATATCTCCATCTTAATACAAATGGCGGTGTAGATATTTATATGTTCATTCAGATGGCGGTGCAGATATTTCCATGTTCATACAGATGGCGGTGTTGATATTTCCATGTTCATACAGATAGCGGTGTAGTTATTTCCATGTGTAAAGAGATAGCTGTGTAGATATTTCCATGTATATGCAGATAGCTGTGTAGATATTTCCATTTTCATGCAGATAGCGGTGTATATATATCCATCTTCAAACAGATAGCGGTGTAGATATTTCCATGTTCATACAGATAGCGGTGTAGATATTTCCATGTTTATACAGATGGCGGTGTTGATATTTCCATGTTCATACAGATAGCGGTGTAGTTATTTCCATGTGTAAAGAGATAGCTGTGTAGATATTTCCATGTATATGCAGATAGCTGTGTAGATATTTCCATTTTCATGCAGATAGCGGTGTATATATTTCCATCTTCAAACAGATAGCGGTGTAGATATTTCCATGTTCATACAGATAGCGGTGTAGATATTTCCATGTTTATACAGATAGCGGTGAAGGTATATGCATGTTTATACAGATAGCGGTGTGGATATTTCCATGTTCATCCCGAGGGCTGTGTAGATATATCCATGTTCATACACATAGCGGTGTAGATATTTCCATGTTCATACAGATAGCGGTGCTAATATTTCCATGTTTATACAGGTAGCAGTGTAGATATTTCCATGTTTATACAGATAGCGGTGTAGATATTTCCATGTTTATACAGATAGCAGTGTAGATATCTCCATCTTAATACAGATGGCGGTGTAGATATTTATATGTTCATACAGATGGCGGTGCACATATTTCCATGTTCATACAGATGGCGGTGTAGATATTTCCATGTTCATACAGATAGCGGTGTAGATATTTCCATGTTCATACAGATAGCGGTGCTGCTATTTCCATGTTTATGCAGGTAGCGGGGTAGATATTTCCATGTTTATATAGATACCGGTGTAGATATTTCCATGTTTATACAGATAGCGGTGTAGATATTTCCATGTTTATACAGATAGCAGTGTAGATATCTCCATCTTAATACAGATGGCGGTGTAGATATTTATATGTTCATACAGATGGCGGTGCACATATTTCCATGTTCATACAGATGGCGGTGTAGATATTTCCATGTTCATACAGATAGCGGTGTAGTTATTTCCATGTGTAAAGAGATAGCTGTGTAGATATTTCCATGTATATGCAGATAGCAGTGTAGATATTTCCATTTTCATGCAGATAGCGGTGTAGATATTTCCATGTTCAAACAGATAGCGGTGTAGATATTTCCATGTTCATACAGATAGCGGTGCTGCTATTTCCATGTTTATGCAGGTAGCGGGGTAGATATTTCCATGTTTATATAGATAGCGGTGTAGATATTTCCATGTTTATACAGATAGCTGTGTAGATATTTCCATGTTTATACAGATAGCAGTGTAGATATCTCCATCTTAATACAGATGGCGGTGTAGATATTTATATGTTCATACAGATGGCGGTGCACATATTTCCATGTTCATACAGATGGCGGTGTAGATATTTCCATGTTCATACAGATAGCGGTGTAGATATTTCCATGTTCATACAGATAGCGGTGCTGCTATTTCCATGTTTATGCAGGTAGCGGGGTAGATATTTCCATGTTTATATAAATAGCGGTGTAGATATTTCCATGTTTATACAGATAGCGGTGTAGATATTTCCATGTTTATACAGATAGCAGTGTAGATATCTCCATCTTAATACAGATGGCGGTGTAGATATTTATATGTTCATACAGATGGCGGTGCACATATTTCCATGTTCATACAGATGGCGGTGTAGATATTTCCATGTTCATACAGATAGCGGTGTAGTTATTTCCATGTGTAAAGAGATACCTGTGTAGATATTTCCATGTATATGCAGATAGCAGTGTAGATATTTCCATTTTCATGCAGATAGCGGTGTAGATATTTCCATGTTCAAACAGATAGCGGTGTAGATATTTCCATGTTCATACAGATAGCGGTGTAGATATTTCCATGTTCATACAGATAGCGGTGTAGATATTTCCATGTTTATACAGATAGGGGTGAAGATCTATGCATGTTTACACAGATAGCAGAGTAGATATTTCCATGTTCATCCAGATGGCTGTGTAGATATTTCCATGTTCATACAGATAGCGGTGTAGATATTTCCATGTTCATACAGATAGCGGTGTAGATATTTCCATGTTCATACAGATAGCGGTGTAGATATTTCCATGTTCATACAGATAGCGGTGTAGATATTTCCATGTTCATACAGATAGCGGTGTAGATATTTCCATGTTCATACAGATAGCGGTGCTGATATTTCAATGTTTATACAGGCAGTGGTGTATATATTTCAATGTTCATACAGATAGCGGTGTAGATATTTCAATGTTCACACAGATAGCGGTTTAGATATTTCTTTCTTAATACATATGGTGGTGTAGATATTTATATGTTCATACAGATGGCGGTGCAGATATTTCCATGTTCATACAGATGGCGGTGTAGATATTTCCATGTTTATAGAGATAGCAGACTTCTTATTTCCATGTGTTAAGAGATAGCTGTGTAGATATTTCCATGTGTATGCAGATAGCTGTGTAGATATTTCCATTTTCATGCAGACAGCGGTGTAGATATTTCCATGTTCAAACAGATAGCGGTGTAGATAATTCCATGTTCATACAGATAGCGGTGTAGATATTTCCATGATCATACAGATAGCGGTGTAGATATTTCCATGTTCATACAGATAGCAGTGTAGATAATTCCATGTTCATACAGATAGCGGTGCTGATATTTCCATGTTTATACAGGTAGTGGTGTAGATATTTCCATGTTTATACAGATAGCGGTGTAGATATTTCCATGTTTATACAGATAGCGGTGTAGATATTTCCATCTTTATAGATATAGCGGTGTAGTTATTTCCATGTGTAAAGAGATAGCAGTGTAGATATTTCCATGTATATGCAGATAGCTTTGTAGATATTTCCATTTTCATGCAGATAGCGGTGTAGATATTTCCATGTTCATTCAGATAGCTTTGTAGATATTTCCATGTTCATGCAGATAGCGGTGTAGATATTTCCATGTTCATACAGATAGCGATGTAGATATTTCCATGTTCATACAGATAGCAGTGCTGATATTTCCATGTTTATACAGGTAGCAGTGTAGATATTTCCATGTTTATGCAGATAGCGGTGTAGATATTTCCATGTTTATACAGATAGCGGTGTAGATATTTCCATGTTTATTCAGATAGCGGTGTAGATATCTCCATCTTAATACAAATGGCGGTGTAGATATTTATATGTTCATTCAGATGGCGGTGCAGATATTTCCATGTTCATACAGATGGCGTTGTTGATATTTCCATGTTCATACAGATAGCGGTGTAGTTATTTCCATGTGTAAAGAGATAGCTGTGTAGATATTTCCATGTATATGCAGATAGCTGTGTAGATATTTCCATTTTCATGCAGATAGCGGTGTATATATTTCCATCTTCAAGCAGATAGCGGTGTAGATATTTCCATGTTCATACAGATAGCGGTGTAGATATTTCCATGTTTATACAGATAGCGGTGAAGGTATATGCATGTTTATACAGATAGCGGTGTGGATATTTCCATGTTCATCCCGAGGGCTGTGTAGATATATCCATGTTCATACACATAGCGGTGTAGATATTTCCATGTTCATACTGATAGCGGTGTAGACATTTCCATGTTCATACAGATAGCGGTGTAGATATTTCCATGATCATACAGATAGCGGTGCTGATATTTCCATGTTTATACAGGTAGCAGTGTAGATATTTCCATGTTTATACAGATAGCGGTGTAGATATTTCCATGTTTATACAGATAGCAGTGTAGATATCTCCATCTTAATACAGATGGCGGTGTAGATATTTATATGTTCATACAGATGGCGGTGCACATATTTCCATGTTCATACAGATGGCGGTGTAGATATTTCCATGTTCATACAGATAGCGGTGTAGTTATTTCCATGTTTATACAGGTAGTGGTGTAGATATTTCCATGTTTATACAGATAGCGGTGTAGATATTTCCATGTTTATACAGATAGCGGTGTAGATATTTCTATCTTTATAGATATAGCGGTGTAGTTATTTCCATGTGTAAAGAGATAGCAGTGTAGATATTTCCATGTATATGCAGATAGCTTTGTAGATATTTCCATTTTCATGCAGATAGCGGTGTAGATATTTACATGTTCAAACAGATAGCGGTGTAGATATTTCCATGTTCATTCAGATAGCTTTGTAGATATTTCCATGTTCATGCAGATAGCGGTGTAGACATTTCCATGTTCATACAGATAGCGATGTAGATATTTCCATGTTCATACAGATAGCGGTGCTGATATTTCCATGTTTATACAGGTAGCAGTGTAGATATTTCCATGTTTATGCAGATAGCGGTGTAGATATTTCCATGTTTATACAGATAGCGGTGTAGATATTTCCATGTTTATTCAGATAGCGGTGTAGATATCTCCATCTTAATACAAATGGCGGTGTAGATATTTATATGTTCATTCAGATGGCGGTGCAGATATTTCCATGTTCATACAGATGGCGGTGTTGATATTTCCATGTTCATACAGATAGCGGTGTAGTTATTTCCATGTGTAAAGAGATAGCTGTGTAGATATTTCCATGTATATGCAGATAGCTGTGTAGATATTTCCATTTTCATGCAGATAGCGGTGTATATATTTCCATCTTCAAACAGATAGCGGTGTAGATATTTCCATGTTCATACAGATAGCGGTGTAGATATTTCCATGTTTATACAGATAGCGGTGAAGGTATATGCATGTTTATACAGATAGCGGTGTGGATATTTCCATGTTCATCCCGAGGGCTGTGTAGATATATCCATGTTCATACACATAGCGGTGTAGATATTTCCATGTTCATACTGATAGCGGTGTAGACATTTCCATGTTCATACAGATAGCGGTGTAGATATTTCCATGTTCATACAGATAGCGGTGCTGATATTTCCATGTTTATACAGGTAGCAGTGTAGATATTTCCATGTTTATACAGATAGCGGTGTAGATATTTCCATGTTTATACAGATAGCAGTGTAGATATCTCCATCTTAATACAGATGGCGGTGTAGATATTTATATGTTCATACAGATGGCGGTGCACATATTTCCATGTTCATACAGATGGCGGTGTAGATATTTCCATGTTCATACAGATAGCGGTGTAGTTATTTCCATGTTCATACAGATAGCGATGCTGCTATTTCCATGTTTATGCAGGTAGCGGGGTAGATATTTCCATGTTTATATAGATAGCGGTGTAGATATTTCCATGTTTATACAGATAGCGGTGTAGATATTTCCATGTTTATACAGATAGCAGTGTAGATATCTCCATCTTAATACAGATGGCGGTGTAGATATTTATATGTTCATACAGATGGCGGTGCACATATTTCCATGTTCATACAGATGGCGGTGTAGATATTTCCATGTTCATACAGATAGCGGTGTAGTTATTTCCATGTGTAAAGAGATAGCTGTGTAGATATTTCCATGTATATGCAGATAGCAGTGTAGATATTTCCATTTTCATGCAGATAGCGGTGTAGATATTTCCATGTTCAAACAGATAGCGGTGTAGATATTTCCATGTTCATACAGATAGCGGTGTAGATATTTCCATGTTCATACAGATAGCGGTGTAGATATTTCCATGTTTATACAGATAGGGGTGAAGATCTATGCATGTTTACACAGATAGCAGAGTAGATATTTCCATGTTCATCCAGATGGCTGTGTAGATATTTCCATGTTCATACAGATAGCGGTGTAGATATTTCCATGTTCATACAGATAGCGGTGTAGATATATCCATGTTTATACAGGCAGCGGTGTATATATTTCAATGTTCATACTGATAGCGGTGTAGATATTTCAATGTTCACACTGATAGCGGTTTAGATATTTCTTTCTTAATACATATGGCGGTGTAGATATTTATATGTTCATACAGATGGCGGTGCGGATATTTCCATGTTCATACAGATGGCGGTGTAGATATTTCCATGTTTATAGAGATAGCGGACTTCTTATTTCCATGTGTTAAGAGATAGCTGTGTAGATATTTCCATGTGTATGCAGATAGCTGTGTAGATATTTCCATTTCCATGCAGTCAGCGGTGTAGATATTTCCATGTTCAAACAGATAGCGGTGTAGATATTTCCATGTTCATACAGATAGCGGTGTAGATATTTCCATGATCATACAGATAGCGGTGTAGATATTTCCATGTTCATACAGATAGCAGTGAAGATAATTCCATGTTCATACAGATAGCGGTGCTGATATTTCCATGTTTATACAGGTAGGGGAGTAGATATTTCCATGTTTATACAGATAGCGGTGTAGATATTTCCATGTTTATACAGATAGCGGTGTAGATATTTCTATCTTTATAGATATAGCGGTGTAGTTATTTCCATGTGTAAAGAGATAACAGTGTAGATATTTCCATGTATATGCAGATAGCTTTGTAGATATTTCCATTTTCATGCAGATAGCGGTGTAGATATTTCCATGTTCGTACAGATAGCGATGTAGATATTTCCATGTTCATACAGATAGCGGTGCTGATATTTCCATGTTTATACAGGTAGCAGTGTAGATATTTCCATGTTTATACAGATAGCGGTGTAGATATTTCCATGTTTATACAGATAGCGGTTTAGATATTTCCATGTTTATTCAGATAGCGGTGTAGATATCTCCATCTTAATACAGATGGCGGTGTAGATATTTATATGTTCATTCAGATGGCGGTGCAGATATTTCCATGTTCATACAGATGGCGGTGTTGATATTTCCATGTTCATACAGATAGCGGTGTAGTTATTTCCATGTGTAAAGAGATAGCTGTGTAGATATTTCCAAGTATATGCAGATAGCTGTGTAGATATTTCCATTTTCATGCAGATAGCGGTGTATATATTTCCATCTTCAAACAGATAGCGGAGTAGATATTTCCATGTTCATACAGATAGCGGTGTAGATATTTCCATGTTTATACAGATAACGGTGAAGATATATGCATGTTTATACAGATAGCGGTGTGGATATTTCCATGTTCATCCCGAGGGCAGTGTAGATATATCCATGTTCATACACATAGCGGTGTAGATATTTCCATGTTCATACTGATAGCGGTGTAGACATTTCCATGTTCATACAGATAGCGGTGTAGATATTTCCATGTTCATACAGATAGCGATGTAGATATTTCCATGTTCATACAGATAGCGGTGCTGATATTTCCATGCATATACAGGTAGCGGTGTAGATATTTCCATGTTTATAAAGATAGCGGTGTATATATTTCCATGTTTATACAGATAGCGGTGTAGCTATTTCCATGTTTATACAGATAGCGGTGTAGATATCTCCATCTTAATACAGATGACCGTGTAGATATTTATATGTTCATACAGATGCCGGTGCAGATATTTCCATGTTCATACAGATGGCCGTGTGGATATTTCCATGTTCATATAGATAGCGGTGTAGTTATTTCCGTGTGTAAAGAGATAGCTGTGTAGATATTTCCATGTATATGCAGATAGCAGTGTAGATATTTCCATTTTCATGCAGATAGCGGTGTAGATATTTCCATGTTTATACTGATAGCGGTGAAGATGTATGCATGTTTACACAGATAGCGGTGTAGATAATTCCATGTTCACACAGATAGCGGTGCTGATATTTCCATGTTTATACAGGTATTGGTGTGGATATTTCCATGTTCATACAGATAGCGGTGTAGATATTTCCATGTTCATACAGATAGCGGTGTAGATATTTCCATGTTCATACAGATAGAGGTGCTGATATTTCCATGTTTATACAGGTAGCGGTGTAGATATTTCCATGTTTATACAGATAGCGGTGTAGATATTTCCATGTTCATACAGATAGCGGTGTAGCTATTTCCATGTTCATACAGATAGCGGTGTAGATATTTCCATGTTTATACTGA
The DNA here is from genome assembly GCF_029281585.2 of Gorilla gorilla gorilla. Classification (NCBI taxonomy): domain Eukaryota; kingdom Metazoa; phylum Chordata; class Mammalia; order Primates; family Hominidae; genus Gorilla; species Gorilla gorilla. Next base: position 142,471,918 of record NC_073236.2, read on the forward strand.
TAGCGGTGAAGATGTATGCATGTTTACACAGATAGCGGTGTAGATATTTCCATGTTCACACAGATAGCGGTGCTGATATTTCCATGTTTATACAGGTATTGGTGTAGATATTTCCATGTTCATACAGATAGCGGTGTAGATATTTCCATGTTCATACAGATAGCGGTGTAGATATTTCCATGTTCATACAGATAGCGGTGCTGATATTTCCATGTTTATACAGGTAGCGGTGTAGATATTTCCATGTTTATACAGATAGCGGTGTAGATATTTCCATGTTCATTACAGATAGCTGTGTAGATATTTCCATGTTCATACAGATAGCTGTGCTGATATTTCCATGTTTATACAGGTAGTGGTGTAGATATTTCCGTGTTTTACAGATAGCGGTGTAGATATTTCCATGTTTATACAGATAGCGGTGTAGATATTTCCATGTTTATACTGATAGCGGTGAAGATGTATGCATGTTTACACAGATAGCGGTGTAGATATTTCCATGTTCATCCAGATGGCTGTGTAGATATATCCATGTTCACACAGATAGCGGTGTAGATATTTCCATGTTCATACAGATAGCGGTGTAGATATTTCCATGTTCATACAGATAACGGTGTAGCTATTTCCATGTTCATACAGATAGCAGTGTAGATATTTCCATGTTCATACAGATAGCAGTGTAGATATTTCCATGTTCATACAGATAGCGGTGTAGATATTTCCATTCTCTTACAGAGAGCGGTGCTGATATTTCCATGTTTATACAGGCAGCGGTGTAGATATTTCCATGTTTATACAGATAGCGGTTTAGATATTTCCTTCTTAATACAGATGGCGGTGTAGATATTTATATGTTCATACAGATGGCGGTGCAGATATTTCCATGTTCATACAGATGGCGCTGGAGATATTTCCATGTTTATAGATATAGCGGTGTAGTTATTTCCATGTGTAAAGAGATAGCTGTTTAGATATTTCCATGTATATGCAGATAGCTTTGTAGATATTTCCATTTTCATGCAGATAGCGGTGTAGATATTTACATGTTCAAACAGATAACGGTGTAGATATTTCCATGTTCATTCAGATAGCTTTGTAGATATTTCCATGTTCATACAGATAGCGGTGTAGATATTTCCATGTTCATACAGAGAACGGTGTAGATATTTCCATGTTCATACAGATAGCAGTGTAGATATTTCCATGTTAATTCAGATAGCGGTGTAGATATCTCCATATTAATACACATGGCGGTGTAGATATTTATATGTTCATACAGATAGCGATGTAGATATTTCCATGTTCATACATATAGCGGTGCTGATATTTCCATGTTTATACAGGTAGCAGTGTAGATATTTCCATGTTCATACAGATAGCAGTGTAGATATTTCCATGTTCATACAGATAACGGTGTAGCTATTTCCATGTTCATACAGATAGCAGTGTAGATATTTCCATGTTCATACAGATAGCAGTGTAGATATTTCCATGTTCATACAGATAGCGGTGTAGATATTTCCATTCTCTTACAGAGAGCGGTGCTGATATTTCCATGTTTATACAGGCAGCGGTGTAGATATTTCCATGTTTATACAGATAGCGGTTTAGATATTTCCTTCTTAATACAGATGGCGGTGTAGATATTTATATGTTCATACAGATGGCGGTGCAGATATTTCCATGTTCATACAGATGGCGCTGGAGATATTTCCATGTTTATAGATATAGCGGTGTAGTTATTTCCATGTGTAAAGAGATAGCTGTTTAGATATTTCCATGTATATGCAGATAGCTTTGTAGATATTTCCATTTTCATGCAGATAGCGGTGTAGATATTTACATGTTCAAACAGATAACGGTGTAGATATTTCCATGTTCATTCAGATAGCTTTGTAGATATTTCCATGTTCATGCAGATAGCGGTGTAGATATTTCCATGTTCATACAGATAGCGATGTAGATATTTCCATGTTCATACATATAGCGGTGCTGATATTTCCATGTTTATACAGGTAGCAGTGTAGATATTTCCATGTTTATGCAGATAGCGGTGTAGATATTTCCATGTTTATACAGATAGCGGTGTAGATATTTCCATGTTTATTCAGATAGCGGTGTAGATATCTCCATCTTAATACAAATGGCGGTGTAGATATTTATATGTTCATTCAGATGGCGGTGCAGATATTTCCATGTTCATACAGATGGCGGTGTTGATATTTCCATGTTCATACAGATAGCGGTGTAGATATTTCCATGTTCATACAGATAGCAGTGTAGATATTTCCATGTTAATTCAGATAGCGGTGTAGATATCTCCATATTAATACACATGGCGGTGTAGATATTTATATGTTCATACAGATGGCGGTGTTGATATTTCCATGTTTATACAGATAGCAGTGTAGATATCTCCATCTTAATACACATGGCGGTGTAGATATTTATATGTTCATACAGATGGCGGTGCACATATTTCCATGTTCATACAGATGGCGGTGTAGATATTTCCATGTTCATACAGATAGCGGTGTAGTTATTTCCATGTGTAAAGAGATAGCTGTGTAGATATTTCCATGTATATGCAGATAGCAGTGTAGATATTTCCATTTTCATGCAGATAGCGGTGTAGATATTTCCATGTTCATAGAGATAGCGGTGTAGATATTTCCATGTTTATACAGATAGGGGTGAAGATCTATGCATGTTTACACAGATAGCAGAGTAGATATTTCCATGTTCATCCAGATGGCTGTGTAGATATTTCCATGTTCATACAGATAGCGGTGTAGATATTTCCATGTTCATACAGATAGCGGTGTAGATATTTCCATGTTCATACAGATAGCGGTGTAGATATTTCCATGTTCATACAGATAGCGGTGTAGATATTTCCATGTTCATACAGATAGCGGTGTAGATATTTCCATGTTCATACAGATAGCGGTGCTGATATTTCAATGTTTATACAGGCAGTGGTGTATATATTTCAATGTTCATACAGATAGCGGTGTAGATATTTCAATGTTCACACAGATAGCGGTTTAGATATTTCTTTCTTAATACATATGGTGGTGTAGATATTTATATGTTCATACAGATGGCGGTGCAGATATTTCCATGTTCATACAGATGGCGGTGTAGATATTTCCATGTTTATAGAGATAGCAGACTTCTTATTTCCATTTGTTAAGAGATAGCTGTGTAGATATTTCCATGTGTATGCAGATAGCTTTGTAGATATTTCCATTTTCATGCAGACAGCGGTGTAGATATTTCCATGTTCAAACAGATAGCGGTGTAGATAATTCCATGTTCATACAGATAGCGGTGTAGATATTTCCATGATCATACAGATAGCGGTGTAGATATTTCCATGTTCATACAGATAGCAGTGTAGATAATTCCATGTTCATACAGATAGCGGTGCTGATATTTCCATGTTTATACAGGTAGTGGTGTAGATATTTCCATGTTTATACAGATAGCGGTGTAGATATTTCCATGTTTATACAGATAGCGGTGTAGATATTTCTATCTTTATAGATATAGCGGTGTAGTTATTTCCATGTGTAAAGAGATAGCAGTGTAGATATTTCCATGTATATGCAGATAGCTTTGTAGATATTTCCATTTTCATGCAGATAGCGGTGTAGATATTTACATGTTCAAACAGATAGCGGTGTAGATATTTCCATGTTCATTCAGATAGCTTTGTAGATATTTCCATGTTCATGCAGATAGCGGTGTAGATATTTCCATGTTCATACAGATAGCGATGTAGATATTTCCATGTTCATACATATAGCGGTGCTGATATTTCCATGTTTATACAGGTAGCAGTGTAGATATTTCCATGTTTATGCAGATAGCGGTGTAGATATTTCCATGTTTATACAGATAGCGGTGTAGATATTTCCATGTTTATTCAGATAGCGGTGTAGATATCTCCATCTTAATACAAATGGCGGTGTAGATATTTATATGTTCATTCAGATGGCGGTGCAGATATTTCCATGTTCATACAGATGGCGGTGTTGATATTTCCATGTTCATACAGATAGCGGTGTAGTTATTTCCATGTGTAAAGAAATAGCTGTGTAGATATTTCCATGTATATGCAGATAGCTGTGTAGATATTTCCATTTTCATGCAGATAGCGGTGTATATATTTCCATCATCAAACAGATAGCGGTGTAGATATTTCCATGTTCATACAGATAGCGGTGTAGATATTTCCATGTTTATACAGATAGCGGTGAAGGTATATGCATGTTTATACAGATAGCGGTGTGGATATTTCCATGTTCATCCCGAGGGCTGTGTAGATATATCCATGTTCATACACATAGCGGTGTAGATATTTCCATGTTCATACTGATAGCGGTGTAGACATTTCCATGTTCATACAGATAGCGGTGTAGATATTTCCATCTTCATACAGATAGCGGTGCTGATATTTCCATGTTTATACAGGTAGCAGTGTAGATATTTCCATGTTTATACAGATAGCGGTGTAGATATTTCCATGTTTATACAGATAGCAGTGTAGATATCTCCATCTTAATACAGATGGCGGTGTAGGTATTTATATGTTCATACAGATGGCGGTGCACATATTTCCATGTTCATACAGATGGCGGTGTAGATATTTCCATGTTCATACAGATAGCGGTGTAGTTATTTCCATGTTCATACAGATAGCGGTGCTGCTATTTCCATGTTTATGCAGGTAGCGGGGTAGATATTTCCATGTTTATATAGATAGCGGTGTAGATATTTCCATGTTTATACAGATAGCGGTGTAGATATTTCCATGTTTATACAGATAGCAGTGTAGATATCTCCATCTTAATACAGATGGCGGTGTAGATATTTATATGTTCATACAGATGGCTGTGCACATATTTCCATGTTCATACAGATGGCGGTGTAGATATTTCCTTGTTCATACAGATAGCGGTGTAGTTATTTCCATGTGTAAAGAGATAGCTGTGTAGATATTTCCATGTATATGCAGATAGCAGTGTAGATATTTCCATTTTCATGCAGATAGCGGTGTAGATATTTCCATGTTCAAACAGATAGCGGTGTAGATATTTCCATGTTCATACAGATAGCGGTGTAGATATTTCCATGTTCGTACAGATAGCGGTGTAGATATTTCCATGTTTATACAGATAGGGGTGAAGATCTATGCATGTTTACACAGATAGCAGAGTAGATATTTCCATGTTCATCCAGATGGCTGTGTAGATATTTCCACGTTCATACAGAGAGCGGTGTAGATATTTCCATGTTCATACAGATAGCGGTGTAGATATTTCCATGTTCATACAGAGAGCGGTGTAGATATTTCCATGTTCATACAGATAGTGGTGTAGATATTTCCATGTTCATACAGATAGCGGTGTAGATATTTCCATGTTCATACAGATAGCGGTGCTGATATTTCAATGTTTATACAGGCAGTGGTGTATATATTTCAATGTTCATACAGATAGCGGTGTAGATATTTCAATGTTCACACAGATAGCGGTTTAGATATTTCTTTCTTAATACATATGGTGGTGAAGATATTTATATGTTCATACAGATGGCGGTGCAGATATTTCCATGTTCATACGGATGGCGGTGTAGCTATTTCCATGTTTATAGAGATAGCAGACTTCTTATTTCCATGTGTTAAGAGATAGCTGTGTAGATATTTCCATGTGTATGCAGATAGCTGTGTAGATATTTCCATTTTCATGCAGACAGCGGTGTAGATATTTCCATGTTCAAACAGATAGCGGTGTAGATAATTCCATGTTCATACAGATAGCGGTGTAGATATTTCCATGATCATACAGATAGCGGTGTAGATATTTCCATGTTCATACAGATAGCAGTGTAGATAATTCCATGTTCATACAGATAGCGGTGCTGATATTTCCATGTTTATACAGGTAGTGGTGTAGATATTTCCATGTTTATACAGATAGCGGTGTAGATATTTCCATGTTTATATAGATAGCGGTGTAGATATTTCTATCTTTATAGATATAGCGGTGTAGTTATTTCCATGTGTAAAGAGATAGCAGTGTAGATATTTCCATGTATATGCAGATAGCTTTGTAGATATTTCCATTTTCATGCAGATAGCGGTGTAGATATTTACATGTTCAAACAGATAGCGGTGTAGATATTTCCATGTTCATTCAGATAGCTTTGTAGATATTTCCATGTTCATGCAGATAGCGGTGTAGATATTTCCATGTTCATACAGATAGCGATGTAGATATTTCCATGTTCATACAGATAGCGGTGCTGATATTTCCATGTTTATACAGGTAGCAGTGTAGATATTTCCATGTTTATGCAGATAGCGGTGTAGATATTTCCATGTTTATACAGATAGCGGTGTAGATATCTCCATCTTAATACAAATGGCGGTGTAGATATTTATATGTTCATACAGATGGCGGTGCACATATTTCCATGTTCATACAGATGGCGGTGTAGATATTTCCATGTTCATACAGATAGCGGTGTAGTTATTTCCATGTGTAAAGAGATAGCTGTGTAGATATTTCCATGTATATGCAGATAGCAGTGTAGATATTTCCATTTTCATGCAGATAGCGGTGTAGATATTTCCATGTTCAAACAGATAGCGGTGTAGATATTTCCATGTTCATACAGATAGCGGTGTAGATATTTCCATGTTCATACAGATAGCGGTGTAGATATTTCCATGTTTATACAGATAGGGGTGAAGATCTATGCATGTTTACACAGATAGCAGAGTAGATATTTCCATGTTCATCCAGATGGCTGTGTAGATATTTCCATGTTCATACAGATAGCGGTGTAGATATTTCCATGTTCATACAGATAGCGGTGTAGATATTTCCATGTTCATACAGATAGCGGTGTAGATATTTCCATGTTCATACAGATAGCGGTGTAGATATTTCCATGTTCATACAGATAGCGGTGTAGATATTTCCATGTTCATACAGATAGCGGTGCTGATATTTCAATGTTTATACAGGCAGTGGTGTATATATTTCAATGTTCATACAGATAGCGGTGTAGATATTTCAATGTTCACACAGATAGCGGTTTAGATATTTCTTTCTTAATACATATGGTGGTGTAGATATTTATATGTTCATACAGATGGCGGTGCAGATATTTCCATGTTCATACAGATGGCGGTGTAGATATTTCCATGTTTATAGAGATAGCAGACTTCTTATTTCCATGTGTTAAGAGATAGCTGTGTAGATATTTCCATTTTCATGCAGACAGCGGTGTAGATATTTCCATTTTCATGCAGATAGCGGTGTAGATATTTACATGTTCAAACAGATAGCGGTGTAGATATTTCCATGTTCATTCAGATAGCTTTGTAGATATTTCCATGTTCATGCAGATAGCGGTGTAGATATTTCCATGTTCATACAGATAGCGATGTAGATATTTCCATGTTCATACATATAGCGGTGCTGATATTTCCATGTTTATACAGGTAGCAGTGTAGATATTTCCATGTTTATGCAGATAGCGGTGTAGATATTTCCATGTTTATACAGATAGCGGTGTAGATATTTCCATGTTTATTCAGATAGCGGTGTAGATATCTCCATCTTAATACAAATGGCGGTGTAGATATTTATATGTTCATTCAGATGGCGGTGCAGATATTTCCATGTTCATACAGATGGCGGTGTTGATATTTCCATGTTCATACAGATAGCGGTGTAGTTATTTCCATGTGTAAAGAAATAGCTGTGTAGATATTTCCATGTATATGCAGATAGCTGTGTAGATATTTCCATTTTCATGCAGATAGCGGTGTATATATTTCCATCTTCAAACAGATAGCGGTGTAGATATTTCCATGTTCATACAGATAGCGGTGTAGATATTTCCATGTTTATACAGATAGCGGTGAAGGTATATGCATGTTTATACAGATAGCGGTGTGGATATTTCCATGTTCATCCCGAGGGCTGTGTAGATATATCCATGTTCATACACATAGCGGTGTAGATATTTCCATGTTCATACTGATAGCGGTGTAGACATTTCCATGTTCATACAGATAGCGGTGTAGATATTTCCATGTTCATACAGATAGCGGTGCTGATATTTCCATGTTTATACAGGTAGCAGTGTAGATATTTCCATGTTTATACAGATAGCGGTGTAGATATTTCCATGTTTATACAGATAGCAGTGTAGATATCTCCATCTTAATACAGATGGCGGTGTAGATATTTATATGTTCATACAGATGGCGGTGCACATATTTCCATGTTCATACAGATGGCGGTGTAGATATTTCCATGTTCATACAGATAGCGGTGTAGTTATTTCCATGTTCATACAGATAGCGGTGCTGCTATTTCCATGTTTATGCAGGTAGCGGGGTAGATATTTCCATGTTTATATAGATAGCGGTGTAGATATTTCCATGTTTATACAGATAGCGGTGTAGATATTTCCATGTTTATACAGATAGCAGTGTAGATATCTCCATCTTAATACAGATGGCGGTGTAGATATTTATATGTTCATACAGATGGCGGTGCACATATTTCCATGTTCATACAGATGGCGGTGTAGATATTTCCATGTTCATACAGATAGCGGTGTAGTTATTTCCATGTGTAAAGAGATAGCTGTGTAGATATTTCCATGTATATGCAGATAGCAGTGTAGATATTTCCATTTTCATGCAGATAGCGGTGTAGATATTTCCATGTTCAAACAGATAGCGGTGTAGATATTTCCATGTTCATACAGATAGCGGTGTAGATATTTCCATGTTCGTACAGATAGCGGTGTAGATATTTCCATGTTTATACAGATAGGGGTGAAGATCTATGCATGTTTACACAGATAGCAGAGTAGATATTTCCATGTTCATCCAGATGGCTGTGTAGATATTTCCACGTTCATACAGAGAGCGGTGTAGATATTTCCATGTTCATACAGATAGCGGTGTAGATATTTCCATGATCATACAGATAGCGGTGTAGATATTTCCATGTTCATACAGATAGCAGTGTAGATAATTCCATGTTCATACAGATAGCGGTGCTGATATTTCCATGTTTATGCAGATAGCGGTGTAGATATCTCCATGTTTATAGAGATAGCAGACTTCTTATTTCCATGTGTTAAGAGATAGCTGTGTAGATATTTCCATGTGTATGCAGATAGCTGTGTAGATATTTCCATTTTCATGCAGACAGCGGTGTAGATATTTCCATGTTCAAACAGATAGCGGTGTAGATAATTCCATGTTCATACAGATAGCGGTGTAGATATTTCCATGATCATACAGATAGCGGTGTAGATATTTCCATGTTCATACAGATAGCAGTGTAGATAATTCCATGTTCATACAGATAGCGGTGCTGATATTTCCATGTTTATACAGGTAGTGGTGTAGATATTTCCATGTTTATACAGATAGCGGTGTAGATATTTCCATGTTTATACAGATAGCGGTGTAGTTATTTCTATCTTTATAGATATAGCGGTGTAGTTATTTCCATGTGTAAAGAGATAGCAGTGTAGATATTTCCATGTATATGCAGATAGCTTTGTAGATATTTCCATTTTCATGCAGATAGCGGTGTAGATATTTACATGTTCAAACAGATAGCGGTGTAGATATTTCCATGTTCATTCAGATAGCTTTGTAGATATTTCCATGTTCATGCAGATAGCGGTGTAGATATTTCCATGTTCAAACAGATAGCGGTGTAGATATTTCCATGTTCATTCAGATAGCTTTGTAGATATTTCCATGTTCATGCAGATAGCGGTGTAGATATTTCCATGTTCATACAGATAGCGATGTAGATATTTCCATGTTCATACAGATAGCGGTGCTGATATTTCCATGTTTATACAGGTAGCAGTGTAGATATTTCCATGTTTATGCAGATAGCGGTGTAGATATTTCCATGTTTATACAGATAGCGGTGTAGATATCTCCATCTTAATACAAATGGCGGTGTAGATATTTATATGTTCATACAGATGGCGGTGCACATATTTCCATGTTCATACAGATGGCGGTGTAGATATTTCCATGTTCATACAGATAGCGGTGTAGTTATTTCCATGTGTAAAGAGATAGCTGTGTAGATATTTCCATGTATATGCAGATAGCAGTGTAGATATTTCCATTTTCATGCAGATAGCGGTGTAGATATTTCCATGTTCAAACAGATAGCGGTGTAGATATTTCCATGTTCATACAGATAGCGGTGTAGATATTTCCATGTTCATACAGATAGCGGTGTAGATATTTCCATGTTTATACAGATAGGGGTGAAGATCTGTGCATGTTTACACAGATAGCAGAGTAGATATTTCCATGTTCATCCAGATGGCTGTGTAGATATTTCCACGTTCATACAGATAGCGGTGTAGATATTTCCATGTTCATACAGATAGCGGTGTAGATATTTCCATGTTCATACAGAGAGCGGTGTAGGTATTTCCATGTTCATACATATAGCGGTGTAGATATTTCCATGTTCATACAGATAGCGGTGTAGATATTTCCATGTTCATACAGATAGCGGTGCTGATATTTCAATGTTTATACAGGCAGTGGTGTATATATTTCAATGTTCATACAGATAGCGGTGTAGATATTTCAATGTTCACACAGATAGCGGTTTAGATATTTCTTTCTTAATACATATGGTGGTGTAGATATTTATATGTTCATACAGATGGCGGTGCAGATATTTCCATGTTCATACGGATGGCGGTGTAGCTATTTCCATGTTTATAGAGATAGCAGACTTCTTATTTCCATGTGTTAAGAGATAGCTGTGTAGATATTTCCATGTGTATGCAGATAGCTGTGTAGATATTTCCATTTTCATGCAGACAGCGGTGTAGATATTTCCATGTTCAAACAGATAGCGGTGTAGATAATTCCATGTTCATACAGATAGCGGTGTAGATATTTCCATGATCATACAGATAGCGGTGTAGATATTTCCATGTTCATACAGATAGCAGTGTAGATAATTCCATGTTCATACAGATAGCGGTGCTGATATTTCCATGTTTATACAGGTAGTGGTGTAGATATTTCCATGTTTATACAGATAGCGGTGTAGATATTTCCATGTTTATACAGATAGCGGTGTAGATATTTCTATCTTTATAGATATAGCGGTGTAGTTATTTCCATGTGTAAAGAGATAGCAGTGTAGATATTTCCATGTATATGCAGATAGCTTTGTAGATATTTCCATTTTCATGCAGATAGCGGTGTAGATATTTACATGTTCAAACAGATAGCGGTGTAGATATTTCCATGTTCATTCAGATAGCTTTGTAGATATTTCCATGTTCATGCAGATAGCGGTGTAGATATTTCCATGTTCATACAGATAGCGATGTAGATATTTCCATGTTCATACAGATAGCGGTGCTGATATTTCCATGTTTATACAGGTAGCAGTGTAGATATTTCCATGTTTATGCAGATAGCGGTGTAGATATTTCCATGTTTATACAGATAGCGGTGTAGATATTTCCATGTTTATTCAGATAGCGGTGTAGATATCTCCATCTTAATACAAATGGCGGTGTAGATATTTATATGTTCATTCAGATGGCGGTGCAGATATTTCCATGTTCATACAGATGGCGGTGTTGATATTTCCATGTTCATACAGATAGCGGTGTAGTTATTTCCATGTGTAAAGAGATAGCTGTGTAGATATTTCCATGTGTATGCAGATAGCTGTGTAGATATTTCCATTTTCATGCAGATAGCGGTGTATATATTTCCATCTTCAAACAGATAGCGGTGTAGATATTTCCATGTTCATACAGATAGCGGTGTAGATATTTCCATGTTTATACAGATAGCGGTGAAGGTATATGCATGTTTATACAGATAGCGGTGTGGATATTTCCATGTTCATCCCGAGGGCTGTGTAGATATATCCATGTTCATACACATAGCGGTGTAGATATTTCCATGTTCATACTGATAGCGGTGTAGACATTTCCATGTTCATACAGATAGCGGTGTAGATATTTCCATGTTCATACAGATAGCGGTGCTGTTATTTCCATGTTTATACAGGTAGCAGTGTAGATATTTCCATCTTAATACAGATGGCGGTGTAGATATTTATATGTTCATACAGATGGCGGTGCACATATTTCCATGTTCATACAGATGGCGGTGTAGATATTTCCGTGTTCATACAGATAGCGGTGTAGATATTTCCATGTTCATACCGATAGCGGTGCTGCTATTTCCATGTTTATGCAGGTAGAGGGGTAGATATTTCCATTTTTATATAGATAGCGGTGTAGATATTTCCATGTTTATACAGATAGCGGTGTAGATATTTCCATGTTTATACAGATAGCAGTGTAGATATCTCCATCTTAATTCAGATGGCGGTGTAGATATTTATATGTTCATACAGATGGCGGTGCACATATTTCCATGTTCATACAGATGGCGGTGTAGTTATTTCCATGTTCATACAGATAGCGGTGTAGTTATTTCCATGTGTAAAGAGATAGCTGTGTAGATATTTCCATGTATATGCAGATAGCAGTGTAGATATTTCCATTTTCATGCAGATAGCGGTGTAGAAATTTCCATGTTCAAACAGATAGCGGTGTAGATATTTCCATTTTCATACAGATAGCGGTGTAGATATTTCCATGTTCATACAGATAGCGGTGTAGATATTTCCATGTTTATACAGATAGGGGTGAAGATCTATGCATGTTTACACAGATAGCAGAGTAGATATTTCCATGTTCATCCAGATGGCTTTGTAGATATTTCCACGTTCATACAGATAGCGGTGTAGATATTTCCATGTTCATACTGATAGCGGTGTAGATATTTCCATGTTCATACAGAGAGCGGTGTAGATATTTCCATGTTCATACAGATAGCGGTGTAGATATTTCCATGTTCATACAGATAGCGGTGTAGATGTTTCCATGTTCATACAGATAGCGGTGCTGATATTTCAATGTTTATACAGGCAGTGGTGTATATATTTCAATGTTCATACAGATAGCGGTGTAGATATTTCAATGTTCACACAGATAGCGGTTTAGATATTTCTTTCTTAATACATATGGTGGTGTAGATATTTATATGTTCATACAGATGGCGGTGCAGATATTTCCATGTTCATACGGATGGCGGTGTAGATATTTCCATGTTTATGGAGATAGCAGACTTCTTATTTCCATGTGTTAAGAGATAGCTGTGTAGATATTTCCATGTGTATGCAGATAGCTGTGTAGATATTTCCATTTTCATGCAGACATCGGTGTATATATTTCCATGTTCAAACAGATAGCGGTGTAGATAATTCCATGTTCATACAGATAGCGGTGTATATATTTCCATGATCATACAGATAGCGGTGTAGATATTTCCATGTTCATACAGATAGCAGTGTAGATAATTCCATGTTCATACAGATAGCGGTGCTGATATTTCCATGTTTATACAGGTAGTGGTGTAGATATTTCCATGTTTATACAGATAGCGGTGTAGATATTTCCATGTTTATACAGATAGCTGTGTAGATATTTCTATCTTTATAGATATAGCGGTGTAGTTATTTCCATGTGTAAAGAGATAGCAGTGTAGATATTTCCATGTATATGCAGATAGCTTTGTAGATATTTCCATTTTCATGCAGATAGCGGTGTAGATATTTCCATGTTCAAACAGATAGCGGTGTAGATATTTCTATGTTCATTCAGATAGCTTTGTAGATATTTCCATGTTCATGCAGATAGCGGTGTAGATATTTCCATGTTCATACAGATAGCGATGTAGATTTTTCCATGTTCATACAGATAGCGGTGCTGATATTTCCATGTTTATACAGGTAGCAGTGTAGATATTTCCATGTTTATGCAGATAGCGGTGTAGATATTTCCATGTTTATACAGATAGCGGTGTAGATATTTCCATGTTTATTCAGATAGCGGTGTAGATATCTCCATCTTAATACAAATGGCGGTGTAGATATTTATATGTTCATTCAGATGGCGGTGCAGATATTTCCATGTTCATACAGATGGCGGTGTTGATATTTCCATGTTCATACAGATAGCGGTGTAGTTATTTCCATGTGTAAAGAGATAGCTGTGTAGATATTTCCATGTATATGCAGATAGCTGTGTAGATATTTCCATTTTCATGCAGATAGCGGTGTATATATTTCCATCTTCAAACAGATAGCGGTGTAGATATTTCCATGTTCATACAGATAGCGGTGTAGATATTTCCATGTTTATACAGATAGCGGTGAAGGTATATGCATGTTTATACAGATAGCGGTGTGGATATTTCCATGTTCATCCCGAGGGCTGTGTAGATATATCCATGTTCATACACATAGCGGTGTAGATATTTCCATGTTCATACTGATAGCGGTGTAGACATTTCCATGTTCATACAGATAGCGGTGTAGATATTTCCATGTTCATACAGATAGCGGTGCTGATATTTCCATGTTTATACAGGTAGCAGTGTAGATATTTCCATGTTTATACAGATAGCGGTGTAGATATTTCCATGTTTATACAGATAGCAGTGTAGATATCTCCATATTAACAGATGGCGGTGTAGATATTTATATGTTCATACAGATGGCGGTGCACATATTTCCATGTTCATACAGATGGCGGTGTAGATATTTCCGTGTTCATACAGATAGCGGTGTAGATATTTCCATGTTCATACAGATAGCGGTGCTGCTATTTCCATGTTTATGCAGGTAGAGGGGTAGATATTTCCATGTTTATATAGATAGCGGTGTAGATATTTCCATGTTCATACAGATAGCGGTGTAGATATTTCCATGTTTATACAGATAGGGGTGAAGATCTATGCATGTTTACACAGATAGCAGAGTAGATATTTCCATGTTCATCCAGATGGCTGTGTAGATATTTCCACGTTCATACAGATAGCGGTGTAGATATTTCCATGTTCATACAGATAGCGGTGTAGATATTTCCATGTTCATACAGATAGCGGTGTAGATATTTCCATGTTCATACAGATAGCGGTGTAGATATTTCCATGTTCATACAGATAGCGGTGTAGATATTTCCATGTTCATACAGATAGCGGTGCTGATATTTCAATGTTTATACAGGCAGTGGTGTATATATTTCAATGTTCATACAGATAGCGGTGTAGATATTTCAATGTTCACACAGATAGCGGTTTAGATATTTCTTTCTTAATACATATGGTGGTGTAGATATTTATATGTTCATACAGATGGCGGTGCAGATATTTCCATGTTCATACGGATGGCGGTGTAGATATTTCCATGTTTATAGAGATAGCAGACTTCTTATTTCCATGTGTTAAGAGATAGCTGTGTAGATATTTCCATGTGTATGCAGATAGCTGTGTAGATATTTCCGTTTTCATGCAGACAGCGGTGTAGATATTTCCATGTTCAAACAGATAGCGGTGTAGATAATTCCATGTTCATACAGATAGCGGTGTAGATATTTCCATGATCATACAGATAGCGGTGCTGATATTTCCATGTTTATACAGGTAGTGGTGTAGATATTTCCATGTTTATACAGATAGCGGTGTAGATATTTCCATGTTTATACAGATAGCTGTGTAGATATTTCTATCTTTATAGATATAGCGGTGTAGTTATTTCCATGTGTAAAGAGATAGCAGTGTAGATATTTCCATGTATATGCAGATAGCTTTGTAGATATTTCCATTTTCATGCAGATAGCGGTGTAGATATTTACATGTTCAAACAGATAGCGGTGTAGATATTTCCATGTTCATTCAGATAGCTTTGTAGATATTTCCATGTTCATGCAGATAGCGGTGTAGATATTTCCATGTTCAAACAGATAGCGGTGTAGATATTTCCATGTTCATTCAGATAGCTTTGTAGATATTTCCATGTTCATGCAGATAGCGGTGTAGATATTTCCATGTTCATACAGATAGCGATGTAGATATTTCCATGTTCATACAGATAGCGGTGCTGATATTTCCATGTTTATACAGGTAGCAGTGTAGATATTTCCATGTTTATGCAGATAGCGGTGTAGATATTTCCATGTTTATACAGATAGCGGTGTAGATATCTCCATCTTAATACAAATGGCGGTGTAGATATTTATATGTTCATACAGATGGCGGTGCACATATTTCCATGTTCATACAGATGGCGGTGTAGATATTTCCATGTTCATACAGATAGCGGTGTAGTTATTTCCATGTGTAAAGAGATAGCTGTGTAGATATTTCCATGTATATGCAGATAGCAGTGTAGATATTTCCATTTTCATGCAGATAGCGGTGTAGATATTTCCATGTTCAAACAGATAGCGGTGTAGATATTTCCATGTTCATACAGATAGCGGTGTAGATATTTCCATGTTCATACAGATAGCGGTGTAGATATTTCCATGTTTATACAGATAGGGGTGAAGATCTGTGCATGTTTACACAGATAGCAGAGTAGATATTTCCATGTTCATCCAGATGGCTGTGTAGATATTTCCACGTTCATACAGATAGCGGTGTAGATATTTCCATGTTCATACAGATAGCGGTGTAGATATTTCCATGTTCATACAGAGAGCGGTGTAGGTATTTCCATGTTCATACATATAGCGGTGTAGATATTTCCATGTTCATACAGATAGCGGTGTAGATATTTCCATGTTCATACAGATAGCGGTGCTGATATTTCAATGTTTATACAGGCAGTGGTGTATATATTTCAATGTTCATACAGATAGCGGTGTAGATATTTCAATGTTCACACAGATAGCGGTTTAGATATTTCTTTCTTAATACATATGGTGGTGTAGATATTTATATGTTCATACAGATGGCGGTGCAGATATTTCCATGTTCATACGGATGGCGGTGTAGCTATTTCCATGTTTATAGAGATAGCAGACTTCTTATTTCCATGTGTTAAGAGATAGCTGTGTAGATATTTCCATGTGTATGCAGATAGCTGTGTAGATATTTCCATTTTCATGCAGACAGCGGTGTAGATATTTCCATGTTCAAACAGATAGCGGTGTAGATAATTCCATGTTCATACAGATAGCGGTGTAGATATTTCCATGATCATACAGATAGCGGTGTAGATATTTCCATGTTCATACAGATAGCAGTGTAGATAATTCCATGTTCATACAGATAGCGGTGCTGATATTTCCATGTTTATACAGGTAGTGGTGTAGATATTTCCATGTTTATACAGATAGCGGTGTAGATATTTCCATGTTTATACAGATAGCGGTGTAGATATTTCTATCTTTATAGATATAGCGGTGTAGTTATTTCCATGTGTAAAGAGATAGCAGTGTAGATATTTCCATGTATATGCAGATAGCTTTGTAGATATTTCCATTTTCATGCAGATAGCGGTGTAGATATTTACATGTTCAAACAGATAGCGGTGTAGATATTTCCATGTTCATTCAGATAGCTTTGTAGATATTTCCATGTTCATGCAGATAGCGGTGTAGATATTTCCATGTTCATACAGATAGCGATGTAGATATTTCCATGTTCATACAGATAGCGGTGCTGATATTTCCATGTTTATACAGGTAGCAGTGTAGATATTTCCATGTTTATGCAGATAGCGGTGTAGATATTTCCATGTTTATACAGATAGCGGTGTAGATATTTCCATGTTTATTCAGATAGCGGTGTAGATATCTCCATCTTAATACAAATGGCGGTGTAGATATTTATATGTTCATTCAGATGGCGGTGCAGATATTTCCATGTTCATACAGATGGCGGTGTTGATATTTCCATGTTCATACAGATAGCGGTGTAGTTATTTCCATGTGTAAAGAGATAGCTGTGTAGATATTTCCATGTGTATGCAGATAGCTGTGTAGATATTTCCATTTTCATGCAGATAGCGGTGTATATATTTCCATCTTCAAACAGATAGCGGTGTAGATATTTCCATGTTCATACAGATAGCGGTGTAGATATTTCCATGTTTATACAGATAGCGGTGAAGGTATATGCATGTTTATACAGATAGCGGTGTGGATATTTCCATGTTCATCCCGAGGGCTGTGTAGATATATCCATGTTCATACACATAGCGGTGTAGATATTTCCATGTTCATACTGATAGCGGTGTAGACATTTCCATGTTCATACAGATAGCGGTGTAGATATTTCCATGTTCATACAGATAGCGGTGCTGTTATTTCCATGTTTATACAGGTAGCAGTGTAGATATTTCCATCTTAATACAGATGGCGGTGTAGATATTTATATGTTCATACAGATGGCGGTGCACATATTTCCATGTTCATACAGATGGCGGTGTAGATATTTCCGTGTTCATACAGATAGCGGTGTAGATATTTCCATGTTCATACCGATAGCGGTGCTGCTATTTCCATGTTTATGCAGGTAGAGGGGTAGATATTTCCATTTTTATATAGATAGCGGTGTAGATATTTCCATGTTTATACAGATAGCGGTGTAGATATTTCCATGTTTATACAGATAGCAGTGTAGATATCTCCATCTTAATTCAGATGGCGGTGTAGATATTTATATGTTCATACAGATGGCGGTGCACATATTTCCATGTTCATACAGATGGCGGTGTAGTTATTTCCATGTTCATACAGATAGCGGTGTAGTTATTTCCATGTGTAAAGAGATAGCTGTGTAGATATTTCCATGTATATGCAGATAGCAGTGTAGATATTTCCATTTTCATGCAGATAGCGGTGTAGATATTTCCATGTTCAAACAGATAGCGGTGTAGATATTTCCATTTTCATACAGATAGCGGTGTAGATATTTCCATGTTCATACAGATAGCGGTGTAGATATTTCCATGTTTATACAGATAGGGGTGAAGATCTATGCATGTTTACACAGATAGCAGAGTAGATATTTCCATGTTCATCCAGATGGCTTTGTAGATATTTCCACGTTCATACAGATAGCGGTGTAGATATTTCCATGTTCATACTGATAGCGGTGTAGATATTTCCATGTTCATACAGAGAGCGGTGTAGATATTTCCATGTTCATACAGATAGCGGTGTAGATATTTCCATGTTCATACAGATAGCGGTGTAGATGTTTCCATGTTCATACAGATAGCGGTGCTGATATTTCAATGTTTATACAGGCAGTGGTGTATATATTTCAATGTTCATACAGATAGCGGTGTAGATATTTCAATGTTCACACAGATAGCGGTTTAGATATTTCTTTCTTAATACATATGGTGGTGTAGATATTTATATGTTCATACAGATGGCGGTGCAGATATTTCCATGTTCATACGGATGGCGGTGTAGATATTTCCATGTTTATGGAGATAGCAGACTTCTTATTTCCATGTGTTAAGAGATAGCTGTGTAGATATTTCCATGTGTATGCAGATAGCTGTGTAGATATTTCCATTTTCATGCAGACATCGGTGTATATATTTCCATGTTCAAACAGATAGCGGTGTAGATAATTCCATGTTCATACAGATAGCGGTGTATATATTTCCATGATCATACAGATAGCGGTGTAGATATTTCCATGTTCATACAGATAGCAGTGTAGATAATTCCATGTTCATACAGATAGCGGTGCTGATATTTCCATGTTTATACAGGTAGTGGTGTAGATATTTCCATGTTTATACAGATAGCGGTGTAGATATTTCCATGTTTATACAGATAGCTGTGTAGATATTTCTATCTTTATAGATATAGCGGTGTAGTTATTTCCATGTGTAAAGAGATAGCAGTGTAGATATTTCCATGTATATGCAGATAGCTTTGTAGATATTTCCATTTTCATGCAGATAGCGGTGTAGATATTTACATGTTCAAACAGATAGCGGTGTAGATATTTCTATGTTCATTCAGATAGCTTTGTAGATATTTCCATGTTCATGCAGATAGCGGTGTAGATATTTCCATGTTCATACAGATAGCGATGTAGATTTTTCCATGTTCATACAGATAGCGGTGCTGATATTTCCATGTTTATACAGGTAGCAGTGTAGATATTTCCATGTTTATGCAGATAGCGGTGTAGATATTTCCATGTTTATACAGATAGCGGTGTAGATATTTCCATGTTTATTCAGATAGCGGTGTAGATATCTCCATCTTAATACAAATGGCGGTGTAGATATTTATATGTTCATTCAGATGGCGGTGCAGATATTTCCATGTTCATACAGATGGCGGTGTTGATATTTCCATGTTCATACAGATAGCGGTGTAGTTATTTCCATGTGTAAAGAGATAGCTGTGTAGATATTTCCATGTATATGCAGATAGCTGTGTAGATATTTCCATTTTCATGCAGATAGCGGTGTATATATTTCCATCTTCAAACAGATAGCGGTGTAGATATTTCCATGTTCATACAGATAGCGGTGTAGATATTTCCATGTTTATACAGATAGCGGTGAAGGTATATGCATGTTTATACAGATAGCGGTGTGGATATTTCCATGTTCATCCCGAGGGCTGTGTAGATATATCCATGTTCATACACATAGCGGTGTAGATATTTCCATGTTCATACTGATAGCGGTGTAGACATTTCCATGTTCATACAGATAGCGGTGTAGATATTTCCATGTTCATACAGATAGCGGTGCTGATATTTCCATGTTTATACAGGTAGCAGTGTAGATATTTCCATGTTTATACAGATAGCGGTGTAGATATTTCCATGTTTATACAGATAGCAGTGTAGATATCTCCATATTAACAGATGGCGGTGTAGATATTTATATGTTCATACAGATGGCGGTGCACATATTTCCATGTTCATACAGATGGCGGTGTAGATATTTCCATGTTCATACAGATAGCGGTGTAGATATTTCCATGTTCATACAGATAGCGGTGCTGCTATTTCCATGTTTATGCAGGTAGAGGGGTAGATATTTCCATGTTTATATAGATAGCGGTGTAGATATTTCCATGTTCATACAGATAGCGGTGTAGATATTTCCATGTTTATACAGATAGGGGTGAAGATCTATGCATGTTTACACAGATAGCAGAGTAGATATTTCCATGTTCATCCAGATGGCTGTGTAGATATTTCCACGTTCATACAGATAGCGGTGTAGATATTTCCATGTTCATACAGATAGCGGTGTAGATATTTCCATGTTCATACAGATAGCGGTGTAGATATTTCCATGTTCATACAGATAGCGGTGTAGATATTTCCATGTTCATACAGATAGCGGTGTAGATATTTCCATGTTCATACAGATAGCGGTGCTGATATTTCAATGTTTATACAGGCAGTGGTGTATATATTTCAATGTTCATACAGATAGCGGTGTAGATATTTCAATGTTCACACAGATAGCGGTTTAGATATTTCTTTCTTAATACATATGGTGGTGTAGATATTTATATGTTCATACAGATGGCGGTGCAGATATTTCCATGTTCATACGGATGGCGGTGTAGATATTTCCATGTTTATAGAGATAGCAGACTTCTTATTTCCATGTGTTAAGAGATAGCTGTGTAGATATTTCCATGTGTATGCAGATAGCTGTGTAGATATTTCCGTTTTCATGCAGACAGCGGTGTAGATATTTCCATGTTCAAACAGATAGCGGTGTAGATAATTCCATGTTCATACAGATAGCGGTGTAGATATTTCCATGATCATACAGATAGCGGTGCTGATATTTCCATGTTTATACAGGTAGTGGTGTAGATATTTCCATGTTTATACAGATAGCGGTGTAGATATTTCCATGTTTATACAGATAGCTGTGTAGATATTTCTATCTTTATAGATATAGCGGTGTAGTGATTTCCATGTGTAAAGAGATAGCAGTGTAGATATTTCCATGTATATGCAGATAGCTTTGTAGATATTTCCATTTTCATGCAGATAGCGGTGTAGATATTTACATGTTCAAACAGATAGCGGTGTAGATATTTCTATGTTCATTCAGATAGGTTTGTAGATATTTCCATGTTCATGCAGATAGCGGTGTAGATATTTCCATGTTCATACAGATAGCGATGTAGATTTTTCCATGTTCATACAGATAGCGGTGCTGATATTTCCATGTTTATACAGGTAGCAGTGTAGATATTTCCATGTTTTTGCAGATAGCGGTGTAGATATTTCCATGTTTATACAGATAGCGGTGTAGATATTTCCATGTTTATTCAGATAGCGGTGTAGATATCTCCATCTTAATACAAATGGCGGTGTAGATATTTATATGTTCATTCAGTTGGCGGTGCAGATATTTCCATTTTCATACAGATGGCGGTGTTGATATTTCCATGTTCATACAGATAGCGGTGTAGTTATTTCCATGTGTAAAGAGATAGCTGTGTAGATATTTCCAAGTATATGCAGATAGCTGTGTAGATATTTCCATTTTCATGCAGATAGCGGTGTATATATTTCCATCTTCAAACAGATAGCGGTGTAGATATTTCCATGTTCATACAGATAGCGGTGTAGATATTTCCATGTTTATACAGATAGCGGTGAAGGTATATGCATGTTTATACAGATAGCGGTGTGGATATTTCCATGTTCATCCCGAGGGCTGTGTAGATATATCCATGTTCATACACATAGCGGTGTAGATATTTCCATGTTCATACTGATAGCGGTGTAGACATTTCCATGTTCATACAGATAGCGGTGTAGATATTTCCATGTTCATACAGATAGCGGTGCTGATATTTCCATGTTTATACAGGTAGCAGTGTAGATATTTCCATGTTTATACAGATAGCGGTGTAGATATTTCCATGTTTATACAGATAGCAGTGTAGATATCTCCATCTTAATACAGATGGCGGTGTAGATATTTATATGTTCATACAGATGGCGGTGCACATATTTCCATGTTCATACAGATGGCGGTGTAGATATTTCCATGTTCATACAGATAGCGGTGTAGATATTTCCATGTTCATACAGATAGCGGTGCTGCTATTTCCATGTTTATGCAGGTAGCGGAGTAGATATTTCCATGTTTATATAGATAGCGGTGTAGATATTTCCATGTTTATACAGATAGCGGTGTAGATATTTCCATGTTTATACAGATAGCAGTGTAGATATCTCCATCTTAATACAGATGGCGGTGTAGATATTTATATGTTCATACAGATGGCGGTGCACATATTTCCATGTTCATACAGATG
The DNA here is from genome assembly GCF_029281585.2 of Gorilla gorilla gorilla. Taxonomy (NCBI): domain Eukaryota; kingdom Metazoa; phylum Chordata; class Mammalia; order Primates; family Hominidae; genus Gorilla; species Gorilla gorilla. The sequence continues at coordinate 142,495,180 of NC_073236.2, forward strand.
GCGGTGTAGATATTTCCATGTTCATACAGATAGCGGTGTAGTTATTTCCATGTGTAAAGAGATAGCTGTGTAGATATTTCCATGTATATGCAGATAGCAGTGTAGATATTTCCATTTTCATGCAGATAGCGGTGTAGATATTTCCATGTTCAAACAGATAGGGGTGTAGATATTTCCATGTTCATACAGATAGCGGTGTAGATATTTCCATGTTCATACAGATAGCGGTGTAGATATTTCCATGTTTATACAGATAGGGGTGAAGATCTATGCATGTTTACACAGATAGCAGAGTAGATATTTCCATGTTCATCCAGATGGCTGTGTAGATATTTCCATGTTCATACAGATAGCGGTGTAGATATTTCCATGTTCATACAGATAGCGGTGTAGATATTTCCATGTTCGTACAGATAGCGGTGTAGATATTTCCATGTTCATACAGATAGCGGTGTAGATATTTCCATGTTCATACAGATAGCGGTGTAGATATTTCCATGTTCATACAGATAGTGGTGCTGATATTTCAATGTTTATACAGGCAGTGGTGTATATATTTCAATGTTCATACAGATAGCGGTGTAGATATTTCAATGTTCACACAGATAGCGGTTTAGATATTTCTTTCTTAATTCATCTGGCGGTGTAGATATTTATATGTTCATACAGATGGCGGTGCACATATTTCCATGTTCATACAGATGGCGGTGTAGATATTTCCATGTTCATACAGATAGCGGTGTAGATATTTCCATGTTCATACAGATAGCGGTGCTGATATTTCAATGTTTATACAGGCAGTGGTGTATATATTTCAATGTTCATACAGATAGCGGTGTAGATATTTCAATGTTCACACAGATAGCGGTTTAGATATTTCTTTCTTTTACATATGGTGGTGTAGATATTTATATGTTCATACAGATGGCGGTGCAGATATTTCCATGTTCATACAGATGGCGGTGTAGATATTTCCATGTTTATAGAGATAGCAGACTTCTTATTTCCATGTGTTAAGAGATAGCTGTGTAGATATTTCCATGTGTATGCAGATAGCTGTGTAGATATTTCCATTTTCATGCAGACAGCGGTGTAGATATTTCCATGTTCAAACAGATAGCGGTGTAGATAATTCCAAGTTCATACAGATAGCGGTGTAATTATTTCCATGATCATACAGAGAGCGGTGTAGATATTTCCATGTTCATACAGATAGCAGTGTAGATAATTCCATGTTCATACAGATAGCGGTGCTGATATTTCCATGTTCATACAGGTAGTGGTGTAGATATTTCCATGTTTATACAGATAGCGGTGTAGATATTTCCATGTTTATACAGATAGCGGTGTAGATATTTCTATCTTTATAGATATAGCGGTGTAGTTATTTCCATGTGTAAAGAGATAGCAGTGTAGATATTTCCATGTATATGCAGATAGCTTTGTAGATATTTCCATTTTCATGCAGATAGCGGTGTAGATATTTACATGTTCAAACAGATAGCGGTGTAGATATTTCCATGTTCATTCAGATAGCTTTGTAGATATTTCCATGTTCATGCAGATAGCGGTGTAGATATTTCCATGTTCATACAGATAGCGGTGTAGTTATTTCCAAGTGTAAAGAGATAGCTGTGTAGATATTTCCATGTATATGCAGATAGCAGTGTAGATATTTCCATTTTCATGCAGATAGCGGTGTAGATATTTCCATGTTCAAACAGATAGCGGTGTAGATATTTCCATGTTCATACAGATAGCGGTGTAGATATTTCCATGTTCATACAGATAGCGGTGTAGATATTTCCATGTTTATACAGATAGGGGTGAAGATCTATGCATGTTTACACAGATAGCAGAGTAGATATTTCCATGTTCATCCAGATCGCTGTGTAGGTATTTCCATGTTCATACAGATAGCGGTGTAGATATTTCCATGTTCATACAGATAGCGGTGTAGATATTTCCATGTTCATACAGATAGCGGTGTAGACATTTCCATGTTCATACAGATAGCGGTGTAGATATTTCCATGTTCATACAGATAGCGGTGTAGATATTTCCATGTTCATACAGATAGCGGTGCTGATATTTCAATGTTTATACAGGCAGTGGTGTATATATTTCAATGTTCATACAGATAGCGGTGTAGATATTTCAATGTTCACACAGATAGCGGTTTAGATATTTCTTTCTTAATACATATGGTGGTGTAGATATTTATATGTTCATACAGATGGCGGTGCAGATATTTCCATGTTCATACAGATGGCGGTGTAGATATTTCCATGTTTATAGAGATAGCAGACTTCTTATTTCCATGTGTTAAGAGATAGCTGTGTAGATATTTCCATGTGTATGCAGATAGCTGTGTAGATATTTCCATTTTCATGCAGACAGCGGTGTAGATATTTCCATGTTCAAACAGATAGCGGTGTAGATAATTCCATGTTCATACAGATAGCGGTGTAGATATTTCCATGATCATACAGATAGCGGTGTAGATATTTCCATGTTCATACAGATAGCAGTGTAGATAATTCCATGTTCATACAGATAGCGGTGCTGATATTTCCATGTTTATACAGGTAGTGGTGTAGATATTTCCATGTTTATACAGATAGCGGTGTAGATATTTCCATGTTTATACAGATAGCGGTGTAGATATTTCTATCTTTATAGATATAGCGGTGTAGTTATTTCCATGTGTAAAGAGATAGCAGTGTAGATATTTCCATGTATATGCAGATAGCTTTGTAGATATTTCCATTTTCATGCAGATAGCGGTGTAGATATTTACATGTTCAAACAGATAGCGGTGTAGATATTTCCATGTTCATTCAGATAGCTTTGTAGATATTTCCATGTTCATGCAGATAGCGGTGTAGATATTTCCATGTTCATACAGATAGCGATGTAGATATTTCCATGTTCATACAGATAGCGGTGCTGATATTTCCATGTTTATACAGGTAGCAGTGTAGATATTTCCATGTTTATGCAGATAGCGGTGTAGATATTTCCATGTTTATACAGATAGCGGTGTAGATATTTCCATGTTTATTCAGATAGCGGTGTAGATATCTCCATCTTAATACAAATGGCGGTGTAGATATTTATATGTTCATTCAGATGGCGGTGCAGATATTTCCATGTTCATACAGATGGCGGTGTTGATATTTCCATGTTCATACAGATAGCGTTGCTGATATTTCCATGCTTATACAGGTAGCGGTGTAGATATTTCCATGTTTATACAGATAGCGGTGTAGATATTTCCATGTTTATACAGATAGCGGTGTAGATATTTCTATCTTTATAGATATAGCGGTGTAGTTATTTCCATGTGTAAAGAGATAGCTGTGTAGATATTTCCATGTATATGCAGATAGCTGTGTAGATATTTCCATTTTCATGCAGATAGCGGTGTATATATTTCCATCTTCAAACAGGTAGCGGTGTAGATATTTCCATGTTCATACAGATAGCGGTGTAGATATTTCCATGTTTATACAGATAGCGGTGAAGGTATATGCATGTTTATACAGATAGCGGTGTGGATATTTCCATGTTCATCCCGAGGGTTGTGTAGATATATCCATGTTCATACACATAGCGGTGTAGATATTTCCATGTTCATACTGATAGCGGTGTAGACCTTTTCGTGTTCATACAGATAGCGGTGTAGATATTTCCATGTTCATACAGATAGCGGTGTAGATATTTCCATGTTCATACAGATAGCGGTGCTGATATTTCCATGCTTATACAGGTAGCGGTGTAGATATTTCCATGTTTATACAGATAGCGGTGTATATATTTCCATGTTTATACAGATAGCGGTGTAGCTATTTCCATGTTTATACAGATAGCGGTGTAGATATCTCCATCTTAATACAGATGGCGGTGTAGATATTTATATATTCATACAGATGGCGGTGCAGATATTTCCATGTTCATACAGATGGCGGTGTGTATATTTCCATGTTCATATAGATAGCGGTGTAGTTATTTCCATGTGTAAAGAGATAGCTGTGTAGATATTTCCATGTATATGCAGATAGCAGTGTAGATATTTCCATTTTCATGCAGATAGCGGTGTAGATATTTCCATGTTCAAACAGATAGTGGTGTAGATATTTCCATGTTCATACAGATAGCGGTGTAGATATTTCCATGTTCATACAGATAGCGGCGTAGATATTTCCATGTTTATACAGATAGCTGTGAAGATCTATGCATGTTTACACAGATAGCGGTGTAGATATTTCCATGTTCATCCAGATGGCTGTGTAGATATATCCATGTTCATACAGATAGCGGTGTAGATATTTCCATGTTCGTACAGATAGCGGTGTAGATATTTCCATGTTCATACAGATAGCGGTGTAGTTATTTCCATGTGTAAAGAGATAGCTTTGTAGATATTTCCATGTATATGCAGATAGCTGTGTAGATATTTCCATTTTCATGCAGATAGCGGTGTAGATATTTCCATGTTCAAACAGATAGCGGTGTAGATATTTCCATGTTCATACAGATAGCGGTGCAGATATTTCCATGTTTATACAGATAGCGGTGAAGATGTATGCATGTTTACACAGATAGCGGTGTGGATATTTCCATGTTCATCCAGAGGGCTGTGTAGATATATCCATGTTCATCCAGATGGCTGTGTAGATATATCCATGTCCATACAGATGGCGGTGAAGGTATTTCCATGTTCATACAGATAGCGGTGTAGATATTTCCATGTTCATACAGATAGCGGTGTAGATATCTCCATGTTCATACAGATAGAGTGGCTGATATTTCCATGTTCATACAGATAGCGGTGCTGATATTTCCATGTTTATACAGGATGTGGTGTAGATATTTCCATGTTTATACAGATAGCGGTGTAGATATTTCCATGTTTATACAGATAGCGGTGTAGATATTTCCATGTTTATACAGATATCGGTGTAGATATTTCCATCTTAATACAGATGGCCGTGTAGATATGTATATGTTCATACTGATGTCGGTGCAGCTATTTCCATGTTCATACAGATGGCGGTGTAGATATTTCCATGTTCATACAGATAGCCTTGTAGACATTTCCATGTTTATACAGATAGCGGTGAAGATGTATGCATGTTTACACAGATAGCGGTGTAGATATTTCCATGTTCATACAGATAGCGGTGCTGATATTTCAATGTTTATACAGGCAGCGGTGTATATATTTCAATGTTCATACAGATAGCGGTGTAGATATTTCAATGTTCACACAGATAGCGGTTTAGATATTTCTTTCTTAATACATATGGCGGTGTAGATATTTATATGTTCATACAGATGGCGGTGCAGATATTTCCATGTTCATACAGATGGCGGTGTAGATATTTCCATGTTTATAGAGATAGCGGACTTCTTATTTCCATGTGTTAAGAGATAGCTGTGTAGATATTTCCATGTGTATGCAGATAGCTGTGTAGATATTTCCATTTTCATGCTGACAGCGGTGTAGATATTTCCATGTTCAAACAGATAGCGGTGTAGATATCTCCATGTTCATACAGATAGCGGTGTAGATATTTCCATGATCATACAGATAGCGGTGTAGATATTTCCATGTTCATACAGATAGCAGTGTAGATAATTCCATGTTCATACAGATAGCGGTGCAGATATTTCCATGTTTATACAGGTAGTGGTGTAGATATTTCCATGTTTATACAGATAGCGGTGTAGATATTTCCATGTTTATACAGATAGCGTGTAGATATTTCTATCTTAATAGATATAGCGGTGTAGTTATTTCCATGTGTAAAGAGATAGCAGTGTAGATATTTCCATGTATATGCAGATAGCTTTGTAGATATTTCCATTTTCATGCAGATAGCGGTGTAGATATTTACATGTTCAAACAGATAGCGGTGTAAATATTTCCATGTTCATTCAGATAGCTTTGTAGATATTTCCATGTTCATACAGATAGCGGTGTAGATATTTCCATGTTCATACAGATAGCGATGTAGATATTTCCATGTTCATACAGATAGCGGTGCTGATATTTCCATGTTTATACAGGTAGCAGTGTAGATATTTCCATGTTTATACAGATAGCGGTGTAGATATCTCCATGTTTATACAGATAGCGGTGTAGATATTTCCAGTTTTATTCAGATAGCGGTGTAGATATCTCCATCTTAATACAGATGGCGGTGTAGATATTTATATGTTCATTCAGATGGCGGTGCAGATATTTCCATGTTCATACAGATGGCGGTGTTGATATTTCCATGTTCATACAGATAGCGGTGTAGTTATTTCCATGTGTAAAGAGATAGCTGTGTAGATATTTCCATGTATATGCAGATAGCTGTGTAGATATTTCCATTTTCATGCAGATAGCGGTGTATATATTTCCATCTTCAAACAGATAGCGGTGTAGATATTTCCATGTTCATACAGATAGCGGTGTAGATATTTCCATGTTTATACAGATAGCGGTGAAGATATATGCATGTTTATACAGATAGCGGTGTGGATATTTCCATGTTCATCCCGAGGGCTGTGTAGATATATCCATGTTCATACACATAGCGGTGTAGATATTTCCATGTTCATACTGATAGCGGTGTAGACATTTCCATGTTCATACAGATAGCGGTGTAGATATTTCCATGTTCATACAGATAGGGGTGTAGATATTTCCATGTTCATACAGATGGCGGTGCTGATATTTCCATGCTTATACTGGTAGCGGTGTAGATATTTCCGTGTTTATACAGATAGCGGTGTATATATTTCCATGTTTATACAGATAGCGGTGTAGCTATTTCCATGTTTATACAGATAGCGGTGTAGATATCTCCATCTTAATACAGATGGCGGTGTAGATATTTATATGTTCATACAGATGGCGGTGCAGATATTTCCATATTCATACAGATGGCGGTGTGGATATTTCCATGTTCATATAGATAGCGGTGTAGTTATTTCCATGTGTAAAGAGATAGCGGTGTAGATATTTCCATGTATATGCAGATAGCAGTGTAGATATTTCCATTTTCATGCAGATAGCGGTGTAGATATTTCCATGTTCAAACAGATAGTGGTGTAGATATTTCCATGTTCATACAGATAGCGGTGTAGATATTTCCATGTTCATACAGATAGCGGCGTAGGTATTTCCATGTTTATACAGATAGCGGTGAAGATCTATGCATGTTTACACAGATAGCGGTGTAAATATTTCCATGTTAATCCAGATGGCTGTGTAGATATATCCATGTTCATACAGATAGCGGTGTAGATATTTCCATGTTCGTACAGATAGCGGTGTAGATATTTCCATGTTCATACAGATAGCGGTGTAGTTATTTCCATGTGTAAAGAGATAGCTTTGTAGATATTTCCATGTATATGCAGATAGCTGTGTAGATATTTCCATTTTCATGCAGATAGCGGTGTAGATATTTCCATGTTCAAACAGATAGCGGTGTAGATATTTCCATGTTCATACAGATAGCGGTGCAGATATTTCCATGTTCATACAGATAGCGGTGTATATATTTCCATGTTTATACAGATAGCGGTGAAGATGTATGCATGTTTACACAGATAGCGGTGTGGATATTTCCATGTTCATCCAGAGGGCTGTGTAGATATATCCATGTTCATCCAGATGGCTGTGTAGATATATTCATGTTCATACAGATGGCGGTGAAGGTATTTCCATGTTCATACAGATAGCGGTGTAGATATTTCCATGTTCATACAGATAGCGGTGTAGATATCTCCATGTTCATACAGATAGAGCGGCTGATATTTCCATGTTAATACAGATAGCGGTGCTGATATTTCCATGTTTATACAGGACGCGGTGTAGATATTTCCATGTTTATACAGATAGAGGTGTAAATATTTCCATGTTTATACAGATAGCGGTGTAGATATTTCCATGTTTATACAGATATCGGTGTAGATATCACCATCTTAATACAGTTGGCCGTGTAGATATGTATATGTTCATACTGATGTCGGTGCAGCTATTTCCATGTTCATACAGATGGCGGTGTAGATATTTCCATGTTCATACAGATAGCCTTGTAGACATTTCCATGTTTATACAGATAGAGGTGAAGATGTATGCATGTTTACACAGATAGCGGTGTAGATATTTCCATGTTCATACAGATAGCGGTGTAGATATTTCAATGTTCATACAGATAGCGGTTTAGATATTTCCTTCTTAATACAGATGGCGGTGTAGATATTTATATGTTCTTACAGATGGCGGTGCAGATATTTCCATGTTCCTACAGATGTTGCTGTAGATATCTCCATGTTTATAGAGATAACGGAGTACTTATTTCCATGTGTTAAGAGATAGCTGTGTAGATATTTCCATGTGTATGCAGATAGCTGTGTAGATATTTCCATATTCATGCAGACAGCGGTGTAGATATTTCCATGTTCAAACAGATAGCGGTGTAGATATTTCCATGTTCATTCAGATAGCTTTGTAGATATTTCCATGTTCATACAGATAGCGGTGTAGATATTTCCATGTTCATACAGATAGCGGTGCTGCTATTTCCATGTTTATGCAGGTAGCGGGGTAGTTATTTCCATGTTTATACAGATAGCAGTGTAGATATTTCAATGTTTATACAGATAGCGGTGTAGATATTTCCATGTTGATACAGATAGCAGTGTAGATATCTCCATCTTAATACAGATGGCGGTGTAGATATTTATATGTTCATACAGATAGCGGTGTAGTTATTTCCATGTGTAAAGAGATAGCTGTGTAGATATTTCCATGTATATGCAGATAGCAGTGTAGATATTTCCATTTTCATGCAGATAGCGGTGTAGATATTTCCATGTTCAAACAGATAGCTGTGTAGATATTTCCATGTTCATACAGATAGCGGTGTAGATATTTCCATGTTCATTCAGATAGCGGTGTAGATATTTCCATGTTTATACAGATAGGGGTGAAGATCTATGCATGTTTACACAGATAGCAGAGTACATATTTCCATGTTCATCCAGATGGCTGTGTAGATATTTCCATGTTCATACAGATAGCGCTGTAGATATTTCCATGTTCATACAGATAGCGGTGTAGATATTTCCATGTTCATACAGATAGCGGTGTAGATATTTCCATGTTTATACAGGCAGCGGTGTATATATTTCAATGTTCATACAGATAGCGGTGTAGATATTTCAATGTTCACACTGATAGCGGTTTAGATATTTCTTTCTTAATACATATGGCGGTGTAGATATTTATATGTTCATACAGATGGCGGTGCAGATATTTCCATGTTCATACAGATGGCGGTGTAGATATTTCCATGTTTATAGAGATAGCGGACTTCATATTTCCATGTGTTAAGAGATAGCTGTGTAGATATTTCCATGTGTATGCAGATAGCTGTGTAGATATTTCCATTTCCATGCAGTCAGCGGTGTAGATATTTCCATGTTCAAACAGATAGCGGTGTAGATATTTCCATGATGATACAGATAGCGGTGTAGATATTTCCATGTTCATACAGATAGCAGTGAAGATAATTCCATGTTCATACAGATAGCGGTGCTGAAATTTCCATGTTTATACAGGTAGGGGTGTAGATATTTCCATGTTTATACAGATAGCGGTGTAGATATTTCCATGTTTATACAGATAGCGGTGTAGATATTTCTATCTTTATAGATATAGCGGTGTAGTTATTTCCATGTGTAAAGAGATAACAGTGTAGATATTTCCATGTATATGCAGATAGCTTTGTAGATATTTCCATTTTCATGCAGATAGCGGTGTAGATATTTACATGTTCAAACAGATAGCGGTGTAGATATTTCCATGTTCATTCAGATAGCTTTGTAGATATTTCCATGTTCATACAGATAGCGGTGTAGATATTTCCATGTTCATACAGATAGCGATGTAGATATTTCCATGTTCATACAGATAGCGGTGCTGATATTTCCATGTTTATACAGGTAGCAGTGTAGATATTTCCATGTTTATACAGATAGCGGTGTAGATATTTCCATGTTTATACAGATAGCGGTGTAGATATTTCCATGTTTATTCAGATAGCGGTGTAGATATCTCCATCTTAATACAGATGGCGGTGTAGATATTTATATGCTCATTCAGATGGCGGTGCAGATATTTCCATGTTCATACAGATGGCGGTGTTGATATTTCCATGTTCATACAGATAGCGGTGTAGTTATTTCCATGTGTAAAGAGATAGCTGTGTAGATATTTCCAAGTATATGCAGATAGCTGTGTAGATATTTCCATTTTCATGCAGATAGCGTTGTATATATTTCCATCTTCAAACAGATAGCGGTGTAGATATTTCCATGTTCATACAGATAGCGGTGTAGATATTTCCATGTTTATACAGATAGCGGTGAAGATATATGCATGTTTATACAGATAGCGGTGTGGATATTTCCATGTTCATCCCGAGGGCTGTGTAGATATATCCATGTTCATACACATAGCGGTGTAGATATTTCCATGTTCATACTGATAGCGGTGTAGACATTTCCATGTTCATACAGATAGCGGTGTAGATATTTCCATGTTCATACAGATAGCGGTGTAGATATTTCCATGTTCATACAGATAGCGGTGCTGATATTTCCATGCTTATACAGGTAGTGGTGTAGATATTTCCATGTTTATACAGATAGCGGTGTATATATTTCCATGTTTATACAGATAGCGGTGTAGCTATTTCCATGTTTATACAGATAGCGGTGTAGATATCTCCATCTTAATACAGATGGCGGTGTAGATATTTATATGTTCATACATATGCCGGTGCAGATATTTCCATGTTCATACAGATGGCGGTGTGGATATTTCCATGTTCATATAGATAGCGGTGTAGTTATTTCCATGTGTAAAGAGATAGCTGTGTAGATATTTCCATGTATATGCAGATGGCAGTGTAGATATTTCCATTTTCATGCAGATAGCGGTGTAGATATTTCCATGTTTATACTGATAGCGGTGAAGATGTATGCATGTTTACACAGATAGCGGTGTAGATATTTCCATGTTCACACAGATAGCGGTGCTGATATTTCCATGTTTATACAGGTATTGGTGTGGATATTTCCATGTTCATACAGATAGCGGTGTAGATATTTCCATGTTCATACAGATAGCGGTGTAGATATTTCCATGTTCATACAGATAGCGGTGCTGATATTTCCATGTTTATACAGGTAGCGGTGTAGATATTTCCATGTTTATACAGATAGCGGTGTAGATATTTCCATGTTCATACAGATAGTGGTGTAGCTATTTCCATGTTCATACAGATAGCGGTGTAGATATTTCCATGTTTATACTGATAGCGGTGAAGATGTATGCATGTTTACACAGATAGCGGTGTAGATATTTCCATGTTCACACAGATAGCGGTGCTGATATTTCCATGTTTATACAGGTATTGGTGTAGATATTTCCATGTTCATACAGATAGCGGTGTAGATATTTCCATGTTCATACAGATAGCGGTGTAGATATTTCCATGTTCATACAGATAGCGGTGCTGATATTTCCATGTTTATACAGGTAGCGGTGTAGATATTTCCATGTTTATACAGATAGCGGTGTAGATATTTCCATGTTCATACAGATAGCGGTGTAGATATTTCCATGTTCATACAGATAGCTGTGCGGATATTTCCATGTTTATACAGGTAGTGGTGTAGATATCTCCGTGTTTTACAGATAGCGGTGTAGATATTTCCATGTTCATACAGATAGCGGTGTAGATATTTCAATGTTCATACAGATAGCGGTGTAGATATTTCCATGATTATACAGATAGCGGTGAAGATGTATGCATGATTACACAGACAGTGGTGTATATATTTCCATGTTCATCCAGATGGCTGTGTAGATATATCCATGTTCATACTGATAGCGGTGTAGATATTTCCATGTTCATACAGATAGCTGTGTAGCTATTTCCATGTTCATACAGATAGCGGTGTAGATATTTCCATGTTTATACTGATAGCGGTGAAGATGTATGCATGTTTACACAGATAGCGGTGTAGATATTTCCATGTTCATCCAGATGGCTGTGTAGATATATCCATGTTCATACAGATATTGGTGTAGATATTTCCATGTTCATACAGATAGTGGTGTAGATATTTGCATGTTCATACAGATAGCGGTGTAGCTATTTCCATGTTCATTCAGATAGCGGTGCTGATATTTCCATGTTTATACAGGTAGCGGTGTAGATATTTGCATGTTCCTACAGATAGTGGTGTAGATATTTCCATGTTTATATAGATAGCGGTGAAGATATATGCATGTTTACACAGATAGCGGTGTAGATATTTCCATGTTCATCCAGATGGCTGTGTAGATATATCCATGTTAATACAGATAGCGGTGTAGATATTTCCATGTTCATCCAGAAGGCTGTGTAGATATATCCATGTTCATACAGATGGTGGTGAAGGTATTTCCATGTTGATACAGATAGCGGTGTAGATATTTCCATGTTTATACAGATAGCGGTGAAGATAAATGCATGTTTACACAGATAGCGGTGTAGATATTTCCATTTTCATGCAGATAGCGGTGTATATATTTCCATCTTCAAACAGATAGCGGTGTAGATATTTTCATGTTCATACAGATAGCGGTGTAGATATTCCCATGTTTATACAGATAGCGGTGAAGATGTATGCATGCTTACACAGATAGAGGTGTGGATATTTCCATGTTCATCCAGAGGGCTGTGTAGATATATCCATGTTCATCCAGATGGCTGTGTAGATATATCCATGTTCATACAGATGGCAGTGAAGGTATTTCCATGTTCATACAGATAGCGGTGTAGATATTTCCATGTTCATACAGATAGCGGTGTAGATATCTCCATGTTCATACAGATAGAGGGGCTGATATTTGCATGTTCATACAGATAGCGGTGGTGATATTTCCATGTTTATACAGGTTGCGGTGTAGATATTTCCATGTTTATACAGATAGCGGTGTAGATATTTCCATGTTTACACAGATAGCGGTGTAGATATTTCCATGTTTATACAGATATCGGTGTGAGATATCTCCATTTTAATACAGATGGCCGTGTAGATATGTATATGTTCATACAGATGTCGGCGAAGCTATTTCCATGGTCATACAGATGGTGGTGTAGATATTTCCATGTTCATACAGATAGTGGTGTAGATATTTCCATGTTCATAGAGATAGCGGTGTAGCTATTTCCATGTTCATACAGATAGCGGTGTAGATATTTCCATGTTCATCCAGAAGGCTGTGTAGATATATCCATGTTCATACAGATGGCGGTGAAGGTATTTCCATGTTGATACAGATAGCGGTGTAGATATTTCCATGTTCATACAGATAGCGGTGTAGATACTTCCATGTTCATACAGATAGAGAGGCTGATATTTCCATGTTCATAAAGATAGCGGTGCTGATATTTCCATGTTTATAGAGATAGTGGTGTAGATATTTCCATGTTTATACAGATAGCGTTGTAGATATTTCCATGTTTATACAGATAGCGGTGTAGATATCTCCATCTTAATACAGATGGCGGGGTAGATATTTATATGTTCATACAGACGGCGGTGCAGATATTTCCATGTTCATACAGATGGCGGTGTAGATATTTCCATGTTCATACAGATAGCGGTGTAGTTATTTCCATGTGTAAAGAGATAGCTGTGTAGATATTTCCATGTATATGCAGATAGCTGTGTAGATATTTCCATTTTCATGCAGATAGCGGTGTAGATATTTCCATGTTCAAACAGATAGCGGTGTAGATATTTCCATGTTTATACAGATAGCGGTGTAGATATTTCCATGTTCATACAGATAGCGGTGTAGATATTTCCATGTTTTTACAGATAGCGGTGAAGATGTATGCATGTTTACACAGATAGCGGTGTAGATATTTCCATGTTCATCCAGATGGCTGTGTAGATATATCCATGTTCACACAGAAAGCGGTGTAGATATTTCCATGTTCATACAGATAGCGGTGTAGATATTTCCATGTTCATACAGATAACGGTGTAGCTATTTCCATGTTCATACAGATAGCAGTGTAGATATTTCCATGTTCATACAGATAGCGGTGTAGATATTTCCATTCTCTTACAGAGAGCGGTGCTGATATTTCCATGTTTATACAGGCAGCGGTGTAGATATTTCCATGTTCATACAGAGAACGGTGTAGATATTTCCATGTTCATACAGATAGCAGTGTAGATATTTCCATGTTAATTCAGATATCGGTGTAGATATCTCCATATTAATACACATGGCGGTGTAGATATTTATATGTTCATACAGATGGCGGTGTTGATATTTCCATGTTTATACAGATAGCAGTGTAGATATCTCCATCTTAATACACATGGCGGTGTAGATATTTATATGTTCATACAGATGACGGTGCAGATATTTCCATGTTCATACAGATGGTGGTGTAGATATTTCCATGTTCATACAGATAGCGGTGTAGTTATTTCCATGTGTAAAGAGATAGCTGTGTAGATATTTAAATGTATATGCAGATATCAGTGTAGATATTTCCATTTTCATGCAGATAGCGGTGTAGATATTTCCATGTTCAAACAGATAGCGGTGTAGATATTTCCATGTTTATCCAGATGGCTGTGTAGATATATCCATGTTCATACACATAGCGGTGTAGATCTTTCCATGTTCATACAGATAGCGGTGTAGCTATTTCCATGTTCATACAGATAGCGGTGTAGATATTTCCATGTTTATACTGATAGCGGTGAAGATGTATGCATGTTTACACAGATAGCGGTGTAGATATTTCCATGTTCATACAGATAGTGGTGTAGATATTTCCATGTTCATCCAGATGGCTGTGTAGATATATCCATGTTCATACAGATAGTGGTGTAGATATTTCCATGTTCATACAGATAGCGGTGCTGATATTTCCATGTTTATACAGGCAGCGGTGTAGATATTTCCATGTTCCTACAGATAGCGGTGTAGATATTTCCACGTTCATACAGATAGCCGTGCTGATATTTCCATGTTTATACAGGTAGCGGTGTAGATATTTCTATGTTTATACAGATAGCGGTGTAGATATTTCTATGTTTATACAGATAGTGGTGTAGATATTTCCAGGTTTATACAGATAGCGGTGTAGATATTTCCATGTTCCTACAGATAGCGGTGTAGATATTTCCACGTTCATACAGATAGCCGTGCTGATATTTCCATGTTTATACAGGTAGCGGTGTAGATATTTCTATGTTTATACAGATAGCGGTGTAGATATTTCTATGTTTATACAGATAGTGGTGTAGATATTTCCAGGTTTATACAGATAGCGGTGTAGATATCTCCATCTTAATACAGATGGCGGTGTAGTTATTTATATGTTCATACAGATGGCGATGCAGATATTTCCATGTTCATACAGATGGCGGTGTAGATATTTCCATGCTTATAGAGATAGCGGTGTAGTAATTTCCATGTGTAAAGAGATATCATGTAGATATTTCTATGAATATGCAGATAGCTCTGTAGATATTTCCATTTTCATGCAGAAAGCGGTGTAGATATTTCCATGTTCAAACAAATAGCGGTGTAGATATTTCCATGTTTATACAGATAGCGGTGAAGATATATGCATGTTTACACAGATAGCGGTGTATAAATTTCCATTTTCATACAGATAGCTGTGTAGATACTTCCATGTTCTTCAAGATGGCTCTGTAGATATGTCCATGTTCATACAGATGGCGGTGAAGATATTTCCATGTTCATACAGATAGCGGTGTAGATATTTCCATGTTCATACAGATAGCGGTGTAGCTATTTCCATGTTCATACAGATAGCGGTGTAGCTATTTCCATGTTCATACAGATAGCGGTGTAGATATTTCCATGTTCATCCAGATGGCTGTGTAGATATATCCATGTTCATACAGATAGCGGTGAAGATATTTCCATGTTCATACAGATAGCGGTGTAGTTATTTCCATGTTCATACAGATAGTGGTGTAGATATTTCCATGTTCATAGAGATAGCGGTGTAGCTATTTCCATGTTCATACAGATAGCGGTGTAGATATTTCCATGTTCATCCAGAAGGCTGTGTAGATATATCCATGTTCATACAGATGGCGGTGAAGGTATTTCCATGTTGAAAGAGATAGCGGTGTAGATATTTCCATGTTCATACAGATAGCGGTGTAGATACTTCCATGTTCATACAGATAGAGAAGCTGATATTTCCATGTTCATAAAGATAGCGGTGCTGATATTTCCATGTTTATAGAGATAGTGGTGTAGATATTTCCATGTTTATACAGATAGCGGTGTAGATATTTCCATGTTCATACAGATAGCGGTGCTGATATTTCCATGTTTATACAGGCCGTGGTGTAGATATTTCCATGTTTATACAGATAGCGGTTTAGATATTTCCTTCTTAGTACAGATGGCGGTGTAGATATTTATATGTTCCGATAGATGGCGGTGTAGTTATTTACATGTTTATACAGATATCAGTGTAGATATCTCCATCTTAATGCAGATGGCGGTGTAGATATTTATATGTTCATACAGATGGCGGTGCAGATATTTCCATCTTCATACAGATGGCGGTGTAGCTATTTCCATGTTCATACAGATAGTGGTGTAGTTATTTCCATGTGTAAAGAGATAGCTGTGTAGATATATAAATGTATATGCAGATAGCAGTGTAGATATTTCCATTTTCATGCAGATAGCGGTGTAGATATTTCCATGTCCAAACAGATAGCGGTGTAGGTATTTCCATGTTCATACAGATAGCGGTGTAGATATTTCCATGTTCATACCGATAGCGGTGCAGATATTTCCATTTTTATACAGATAGTGGTGAAGATGTACGCATGTTTACACAGATAGAGGTGTAGATATTTCCATGTTCATCCAGATGGCTGTGTAGATATATCCATGTTCATACAGATAGCGGTGTAGATATTTCCATGTTCATACAGATGGCTGTGTAGATATATCCATGTTCATACAGATAGCGGTGTAGATATTTCCATGTTTATACAGATAGCGGTTTAGATATTTCCTTCTTAATACAAATGGCGGTGTAGATATTTATATGTTCATACAGATGGCGGTGCAGATATTTCCATGTTCATACAGATGGTGGTGTAGAAATTTCCATGTTCATACAGATAGCGGTGTAGTTATTTCCATGTGTAAAGAGATAGCTGTGTAGATATTTCCATGTATATGCAGATAGCAGTGAAGATATTTCCATTTTCATGCAGATATCGGTGTATATATTTCCATGTTCAAACAGATAGCGGTGTAGATATTTCCATGTTCATTCAGATGGCTGTGTAGATATATCCATGTTCATACAGGTAGCGGTGTAGATATTTCCATGTTCATACAGATAGCTGTGTAGCTATTTCCATGTTCATACAGATAGCGGTGTAGATATTTCCATGTTTATACTGATAGCGGTGAAGATGTATGCATGTTTACACAGATAGCGGTGTAGATATTTCCATGTTCATCCAGATGGCTGTGTAGATATATCCATGTTCATACAGATAGCGGTGTAGATATTTCCATGTTCATACAGATAGTGGTGTAGATATTTGCGTGTTCATACAGATAGCGGTGTAGCTATTTCCATGTTCATTCAGATAGCGGTGCTGATATTTCCATGTTTATACAGGTAACGGTGTAGATATTTGCATGTTCATACAGATAGTGGTGTAGATATTTCCATGTTTATATAGATAGCGGTGAAGATATATGCATGTTTACACAGATAGCGGTGTAGATATTTCCATGTTCATCCAGATGGCTGTGTAGATATATCCATGTTCATACAGATAGCGGTGTAGATATTTCCATGTTCATACAGATAGCGGTGTAGCTATTTCCATGTTCATACAGATAGCGGTGTAGATATTTCCATGTTTATACAGATAGCGGTGAAGATATATGCATGTTTACACAGATAGCCGTGTAGATATTTCCATGTTCATACAGATAGCGGTGTAGATATTTCCATGTTCATACAGATAGTGGTGTAGATATTTCCATGTTCATACAGATAGCTGTGTAGCTATTTCATGTTCATACAGATAGCGGTGTAGATATTTCCATGTTCATCCAGAAGGCTGTGTAGATATATCCATGTTCATACAGATGGCGGTGAAGGTATTTCCATGTTGATACAGATAGCGGTGTAGATATTTCCATGTTCATACAGATAGCGGTGTAGATACTTCCATGTTCATACAGATAGAGAGGCTGATATTTCCATGTTCATAAAGATAGCGGTGCTGATATTTCCATGTTTATAGAGATAGTGGTGTAGATATTTCCATGTTTATACAGATAGCGTTGTAGATTTTCCATGTTTATACAGATAGCGGTGTAGATTTCTCCATCTTAATACAGATGGCGGTGTAGATATTTATATGTTCATACAGATGGCGGTACAGATATTTCCATGTTCATACAGACGGCGGTGTAGATATTTCCATGTTCATACAGATAGCGGTGTAGTTATTTCCATGTGTAAAGAGATAGCTGTGTAGATATTTCCATGTATATGCAGATAGCTGTGTAGATATTTCCTTTTTCATGCAGATAGCGGTGTAGATATTTCCATGTTGAAACAGATAGCGGTGTAGATATTTCCATGTTCATACAGATAGCGGTGTTGATATTTCCATGTTCATACAGATAGCAGTGTAGATATTTCCATTCTCTTACAGAGAGCGGTGCTGATATTTCCAAGTTTATACAGGCAGCGGTGTAGATATTTCCATGTTTATACAGATAGCGGTTTAGATATTTCCTTCTTAATACAGATGGCGGTGTAGATATTTATATGTTCATACAGATGGCGGTGCAGATATTTCCATGTTCATACTGATGGCGCTGGAGATATTTCCATGTTTATAGATATAGCGGTGTAGTTATTTCCATGTGTAAACAGATAGCTGTTTAGATATTTCCATGTATATGCAGATAGCTTTGTAGATATTTCCATTTTCATGCAGATAGCGGTGTAGTTATTTACATGTTCAAACAGATAGCGGTGTAGATATTTCCATGTTCATTCAGATAGCTTTGTAGATATTTCCATGTTCATACAGATAGCGGTGTAGATATTTCCATGTTCATACAGAGAACGGTGTAGATATTTCCATGTTCATACAGATAGCAGTGTAGATATTTCCATGTTAATTCAGATAGCGGTGTAGATATCTCCATATTAATACACATGGCGGTGTAGATATTTATATGTTCATACAGATGGCGGTGTTGATATTTCCATGTTTATACAGATAGCAGTGTAGATATCTCCATCTTAATACACATGGCGCTGTAGATATTTATATGTTCATACAGATGACGGTGCAGATATTTCCATGTTCATACAGATGGTGGTGTAGATATTTCCATGTTCATACAGATAGCGGTGTAGTTATTTCCATGTGTAAAGAGATAGCTGTGTAGATATTTAAATGTATATGCAGATATCAGTGTAGATATTTCCATTTTCATGCAGATAGCGGTGTAGATATTTCCATGTTCAAACAGATAGCGGTGTAGATATTTCCATGTTCATCCAGATGGCTGTGTAGATATATCCATGTTCATACAGATAGCGGTGTAGATCTTTCCATGTTCATACAGATAGCGGTGTAGCTATTTCCATGTTCATACAGATAGCGGTGTAGATATTTCCATGTTTATACTGATAGCGGTGAAGATGTATGCATGTTTACACAGATAGCGGTGTAGATATTTCCATGTTCATACAGATAGTGGTGTAGATATTTCCATGTTCATCCAGATGGCTGTGTAGATATATCCATGTTCATACAGATAGTGGTGTAGATATTTCCATGTTCATACAGATAGCGGTGCTGATATTTCCATGTTTATACAGGCATCGGTGTAGCTATTTCCATGTTCCTACAGATAGCGGTGTAGATATTTCCATGTTTATACAGATCGCGGTGCTGATATTTCCATGTTTATACAGGCCGTGGTGTAGATATTTCCATGTTTATACAGATAGCGGTTTAGATAATTCCTTCTTAGTACAGATGGCGGTGTAGATATTTATATGTTCCGATAGATGGTGGTGTAGTTATTTACATGTTTATACAGATATCAGTGTAGATATCTCCATCTTAATGCAGATGGCGGTGTAGATATCTATATGTTCATACAGATGGCGGTGCAGATATTTCCATGTTCATACAGATGGCGGTGTAGCTATTTCCATGTTCATACAGATAGTGGTGTAGTTATTTCCATGTGTAAAGAGATAGCTGTGTAGATATATAAATGTATATGCAGATAGCAGTGTAGATATTTCCATTTTCATGCAGATAGCGGTGTAGATATTTCCATGTCCAAACAGATAGCGGTGTAGTTATTTCCATGTTCATACAGATAGCGGTGTAGATATTTCCATGTTCATACAGATAGCGGTGTAGATAGTTCAAGGTTCATTCAGATAGCGGTGCTGATATTTCCATGTTTATACAGGTAGCGGTGTAGATATTTCCATGTTTATACAGATAGCGGTGTAGATATTTCCATGTTGATACAGATAGCGGTGTAGATATTTCCATGTTCATACTGATAGCGGTGTAGCTATTTCCATGTTCATACAGATAGCGGTGTAGATATTTCCATGTTCATCCAGATGGCTGTGTAGATATATCCATGTTCATACAGATGGCGGTGTAGATATCTCCATGTTCATACAGATAGAGGGGCTGATATTTCCATGTTCATACAGATAGCGGTGCTGATATTTCCATGTTTATACAGATAGCGGTGTAGATATTTCCATGTTTATTCAGATAGCGGTGTAGATATCTCCATCTTAATACAGATGGCGGTGTAGATATTTATATGTTCATTCAGATGGCGGTGCAGATATTTCCATGTTCATACAGATGGCGGTGTAGATATTTCCATGTTCATACAGATAGCGGTGTAGATATTTCTTTGTTCGTACAGATAGCGGTGCTGATATTTCCATGTTTATACAGGTAGTGGTGTAGATATTTCCATGTTTATACAGATAGCGGTGGAGATATTTCCATGTTTATACAGATAGCGGTGTAGATATTTCCATGTTTATACAGATAGCGGTGTAGATATCTCCATATTAATACAGATGGCGGTGTAGATATTTACATGTTCATACAGATGGCGGTGCAGATATTTCCATGTTCATACAGATGGTGGTGTAGATATTTCCATGTTCATACAGATAGCGGTGTAGTTATTTCCATGTGTAAAGAGATAGCTGTGTAGATATTTCCATGTATATGCAGATAGCAGTGAAGATATTTCCATTTTCATGCAGATATCGGTGTAGATATTTCCATGTTCAAACAGATAGCGGTGTAGATATTTCCATGTTCATTCAGATAGCGGTGCAGATATTTCCATGTTCACACAGATAGCGGTGTAGATATTTCCATGTTTATACATATAACGGTGAAGATGTATGCATGTTTACACAGATAGCGGTGTAGATATTTCCATGTTCATCCAGATGGCTGTGTAGATATATCCATGTTCATACAGGTAGCGGTGTAGATATTTCCATGTTCATACAGATAGCTGTGTAGCTATTTCCATGTTCATACAGATAGCGGTGTAGATATTTCCATGTTTATACTGATAGCGGTGAAGATGTATGCATGTTTACACAGATAGCGGTGTAGATATTTCCATGTTCATCCAGATGGCTGTGTAGATATATCCATGTTCATACAGATAGCGGTGTAGATATTTCCATGTTCATACAGATAGCGGTGTAGCTATTTCCATGTTCATACAGATAGCGGTGTAGATATTTCCATGTTTATACAGATAGCGGTGAAGATATATGCATGTTTACACAGATAGCCGTGTAGATATTTCCATGTTCATACAGATAGTGGTGTAGATATTTCCATGTTCGTACAGATAGCGGTGTAGATATTTCCATGTTCATACAGGTAGCGGTGTAGATATTTCTATGTTTATACAGATAGCGGTGTAGATATTTCTATGTTTATACAGATAGCGGTTTAGATATTTCCAGGTTTATACAGATAGCGGTGTAGATATCTCCATCTTAATACAGATGGCGGTGTAGATATTTATATGTTCATACAGATTGCGATGCAGATATTTCCATGTTCATACAGATGGCGGTGTAGATATTTCCATGTTTATAGAGATAGCGGTGTAGTAATTTCCATGTGTAAAGAGATACCATGTAGATATTTCCATGAATATGCAGATAGCTCTGTAGATATTTCCATTTTCATGCAGAAAGCGGTGTAGATATTTCCATGTTCAAACAAATAGCGGTGTAGATATTTCCATGTTTATACAGATAGCGGTGAAGATGTATGCATGTTTACACAGATAGCGGTGTATAAATTTCCATTTTCATACAGATAGCTGTGTAGATACTTCCATGTTCATCAAGATGGCTCTGTAGATATATCCATGTTCATACAGATGGCGGTGAAGATATTTCCATGTTCATACAGTTAGCGGTGTAGATATTTCCATGTTCATACAGATAGTGGTGTAGATATTTCCATGTTCATACAGATAGCGGTGTAGCTATTCCCATTTTCATACAGATAGCGGTGTAGATATTTCCATGTTCATCCAGATGGCTGTGTAGATATATCCATGTTCATACAGATGGCGGTGTAGATATCTCCATGTTCATACAGATAGAGGGGCTGATATTTCCATGTTCATACAGATAGCGGTGCTGATATTTCCATGTTTATACAGATAGCGGTGTAGATATTTCCATGTTTATTCAGATAGCGGTGTAGATATCTCCATCTTAATACAGATGGCGGTGTAGATATTTATATGTTCATTCAGATGGCGGTGCAGATATTTCCATGTTCATACAGATGGCGGTGTAGATATTTCCATGTTCATACAGATAGCGGTGTAGATATTTCTTTGTTCGTACAGATAGCGGTGCTGATATTTCCATGTTTATACAGGTAGTGGTGTAGATATTTCCATGTTTATTCAGATAGCGGTGGAGATATTTCCATGTTTATACAGATAGCGGTGTAGATATTTCCATGTTTATACAGATAGCGGTGTAGATATCTCCATATTAATACAGATGGCGGTGTAGATATTTATATGTTCATTCAGATGGCGGTGCAGATATTTCCATGTTCATACAGATGGTGGTGTAGATATTTCCATGTTCATACAGATAGCGGTGTAGTTATTTCCATGTGTAAAGAGATAGCTGTGAAGATATTTCCATGTATATGCAGATAGCAGTGAAGATATTTCCATTTTCATGCAGATATCCTTGTAGATATTTCCATGTTCAAACAGATAGCGGTGTAGATATTTCCATGTTCATTCAGATAGCGGTGCAGATATTTCCATGTTCACACAGATAGCGGTGTAGATATTTCCATGTTTATACAGATAACGGTGAAGATGTATGCATGTTTACACAGATAGGGGTGTAGATATTTCCATGTTCATCCAGATGGCTGTGTAGATATATCCATGTTCATACAGGTAGCGGTGTAGATATTTCCATGTTCATACAGATAGCGGTGTAGCTATTTCCATGTTCATACAGATAGCGGTGTAGCTATTTCCATGTTCATACAGATAGCGGTGTAGGTATTTCCATGTTCGTACAGATAGCGGTGTAGATATTTCCATGTTCCTACAGATAGCGGTGCTGATATTTCCATGTTTATACAGGTAGCGGTGTAGAAATTTCCTTGTTAATCCAGATAGCGGTGTAGATATTTCCATGTTTATACAGATAGCGGTGTAGATATTTCCAGGTTTATACAGATAGCGGTGTAGATATCTCCATCTTAATACAGATGGCGGTGCAGATATTTATATGTTCATACAGATGGCGGTGTAGATATTTCCATGTTCATCCAGATGGCTCTGTAGATATATCCATGTTCATACAGATAGCGGTGAGGATATTTCCTTGTTCATACAGATAGCGGTGTAGATATTTCCATGTTAATACAGATAGCGGTGTAGATATTCCCATGTTCATACAGATAGCTGTGTAGCTATTTCCATGTTCATACAGATAGCGGTGTAGATATTTCCATGTTCCTCCAGATGGCTGTGTAGATATATCCATGTTCATACAGATGGCGGTGTAGATATCTCCATGTTCATACAGATAGAGGGGCTGATATTTCCATGTTCATACAGATAGCGGTGCTGATATTTTCATGTTTATACAGATAGCGGTGTAGATATTTCCATGTTTATTCAGATTGCGGTGTAGACATCTCCATCTTAATACAGATGGCAGTGTAGATATTTATATGTTAATACAGATGGTGGTGCTGATATTTCCATGTTCATACAGATGGCGGTGTAGATATTTCCATGTTCATACTGATAGCAGTGTAGTTATTTCCTTGTGTAAAGAGATAGCTGTGTAGATATTTCCATGTATATGCAGATAGCTGTGTAGATATTTCCATTTTCATGCAGATAGCGGTGTAGATATTTCCATTTTCATGCAGATAGCGGTGTATATATTTCCATTTTCAAACAGATAGCGGTGTAGATATTTTCATGTTCATACAGATAGCGGTGTAGATATTTCCATGTTTATACAGATAGCAGTGAAGATGTATGCATGTTTACACAGATAGCGGTGTGGATATTTCCATGTTCATCCAGAGGGCTGTGTAGATATATCCATGTTCATCCAGATGGCTGTGTAGATATATCCATGTTCATACAGATGGCAGTGAAGGTATTTCCATGTTCATACAGATAGCGGTGTAGATATTTCCATGTTCATACAGATAGCGGTGTAGATATCTCCATGTTCATACAGATAGAGGGGCTGATATTTGCAGGTTCATACAGATAGCGGTGGTGATATTTCCATGTTTATACAGGTTGCGGTGTAGATATTTCCATGTTTATACAGATAGCGGTGTAGATATTTCCATGTTTACACAGATAGCGGTGTAGATATTTCCATGTTTATACAGATATCGGTGTGAGATATCTCCATTTTAATACAGATGGCCGTGTAGATATGTATATGTTCATACAGATGTCGGCGCAGCTATTTTCATGGTCATACAGATGGCGGTGTAGATATTTCCATGTTCATACAGATAGCGTTATAGTTATTTCCATGTGTAAAGAGATAGCAGTGTAGATATTTCCATGTATATGCAGATAGCTGTGTAGATATTTCCATTTTCATGCAGATAGCGGTGTAGATATTTCCATGTTCAAACAGATAGCGGTGTAGATATTTCCATGTTCATAGAGATAGCGGTTTAGATATTTCCAAGTTTATACAGATTGCGGTGAAGATGTATGCATATTTACACAGATAGCGGTGTAGTTATTTCCATGTTCATACAGAAAGCGGTGTAGATATTTCCATGTTCATCCAGATGGCTGTGTAGATATATCCATGTTGATAGAGATAGCTGTGTAGATATTTCCATGTTCATACAGGTAGTGGTGTAGATATTTCCATGTTCATACAGATAGCGGTGTAGATTTTTCCATGTTTATACAGATAGCGGAGAAGATGTATGCATGTTTACACAGATAGCGGTGTAGATATTTCCATGTTCATCCAGATGGCTGTGTAGATATATCCATGTTCACACAGATAGCGGTGTAGCTATTTCCATGTTCATACAGATAGCGGTGTAGATATTTCCATGTTCATACAGATAGCGGTGTAGATATTTCCATGTTCATACAGATCGCGGTGTAGATATTTCCATGTTTATACAGGCAGCGGTGTAGATATTTCCACGTTTATACAGATAGCGGTTTAGATATTTCCTTCTTAATACATATGGCGGTGTAGATATTTATATGTTC
This sequence comes from Gorilla gorilla gorilla, assembly GCF_029281585.2. NCBI lineage: Eukaryota > Metazoa > Chordata > Mammalia > Primates > Hominidae > Gorilla > Gorilla gorilla. Next base: position 142,521,182 of record NC_073236.2, read on the forward strand.
ATACAGATGGCGGTGTAGATATTTCCATGTTTATACAGATAGCGGTGTAGATATTTCCATGTTCATACAGATAGCGGTGCTTATATTTCCATGTTTATACAGGCAGCGGTGTAGATATTTCCATGTTTAAACAGATAGAGGTTTAGATATTTCCTTCTTAATACAGATGGCGGTGTAGATATTTATATGTTCATACAGATGGCGGTGCAGATATTTCCTTGTTTCTACAGATGGCGGTGTAGATATTTCCATGTTCGTACAGATAGCAGTGTAGATATTTCCATGTTCATACAGAGAGCGGTGCTGATATTTCCATGTTTATACAGGTAGCGGTGTAGATATTTCTATGTTTATACAGATAGCGGTGTAGATATTTCTATGTTTATACAGATAGCAGTGTAGATATTTCCAGGTTTATACAGATAGCGGTGTAGATATCTCCATCTTAATACAGATGGCGGTGTAGATATTTATATGTTCATACAGATGGCGATGCAGATATTTCCATGTTCATACAGATGGCGGTGTAGATATTTCCATGTTTATAGAGATAGCGGTGTAGTAATTTCCATGTGTAAAGAGATAGCATGTAGATATTTCCATGAATATGCAGATAGCTCTGTAGATATTTCCATTTTCGTGCAGAAAGCGGTTTAGATATTTCCATGTTCAAACAAATAGCGGTGTAGATATTTCCATGTTTATACAGATCGCGGTGAAGATGTATGCATGTTTACACAGATAGCGGTGTATAAATTTCCATTTTCATACAGATAGCTGTGTAGATACTTCCATGTTCATCAAGATGGCTCTGTAGATATATCCATGTTCATACAGATGGCAGTGAAGATATTTCCATGTTCATGCAGATAGCGGTGTAGATATTTCCATGTTCATACAGATAGCGGTGTAGCTATTTCCATGTTCATACAGATAGCGGTGTAGCTATTTCCATGTTCATACAGATAGCGGTGTAGATATTTCCATGTTCATCCAGATGGCTGTGTAGATATATCCATGTTCATACAGATAGCGGTGAAGATATTTCCATGTTCATACAGATAGCGGTGTAGATATTTCCATGTTCATACAGATAGTGGTGTAGATATTTCCATGTTCATAGAGATAGCGGTGTAGCTATTTCCATGTTCATACAGATAGCGGTGTAGATATTTCCATGTTCATCCAGAAGGCTGTGTAGATATATCCATGTTCATACAGATGGCGGTGAAGGTATTTCCATGTTGATACAGATAGCGGTGTAGATATTTCCATGTTCATACAGATAGCGGTGTAGATACTTCCATGTTCATACAGATAGAGAGGCTGATATTTCCATGTTCATAAAGATAGCGGTGCTGATATTTCCATGTTTATAGAGATAGTGGTGTAGATATTTCCATGTTTATACAGATAGCGTTGTAGATATTTCCATGTTTATACAGATAGCGGTGTAGATATCTCCATCTTAATACAGATGGCGGTGTAGATATTTATATGTTCATACAGATGGCGGTGCAGATATTTCCATGTTCATACAGATGGCGGTGAAGATATTTCCATGTTCATACAGATAGCGGTGTAGTTATTTCCATGTGTAAAGAGATAGCTGTGTAGATATTTCCATGTATATGCAGATAGCTGTGTAGATATTTCCATTTTCATGCAGATAGCGGTGTAGATATTTCCATGTTCAAACAGATAGCGGTGTAGATATTTCCATGTTCATACAGATCGCGGTGTAGATATTTCCATGTTTATACAGGCAGCGGTGTAGATATTTCCACGTTTATACAGATAGCGGTTTAGATATTTCCTTCTTAATACAGATGGCGGTGTAGATATTTATATGTTCATACAGATGGCGGTGTAGATATTTCCATGTTTATACAGATAGCGGTGTAGATATTTCCATGTTCATACAGATAGCGGTGCTTATATTTCCATGTTTATACAGGCAGCGGTGTAGATATTTCCATGTTTAAACAGAGAGAGGTTTAGATATTTCCTTCTTAATACAGATGGCGGTGTAGATATTTATATGTTCATACAGATGGCGGTGCAGATATTTCCTTGTTTCTACAGATGGCGGTGTAGATATTTCCATGTTCGTACAGATAGCAGTGTAGATATTTCCATGTTCATACAGAGAGCGGTGCTGATATTTCCATGTTTATACAGGTAGCGGTGTAGATATTTCTATGTTCATACAGATAGCGGTGTAGATACTTCCATGTTCATACAGATAGCGGTGTAGATACTTCCATGTTCATACAGATAGAGAGGCTGATATTTCCATGTTCATAAAGATAGCGGTGCTGATATTTCCATGTTTATAGAGATAGTGGTGTAGATATTTCCATGTTTATACAGATAGCGTTGTAGATATTTCCATGTTTATACAGATAGCGGTGTAGATATCTCCATCTTAATACAGATGGCGGTGTAGATATTTATATGTTCATACAGATGGCGGTGCAGATATTTCCATGTTCATACAGATGGCGGTGAAGATATTTCCATGTTCATACAGATAGCGGTGTAGTTATTTCCATGTGTAAAGAGATAGCTGTGTAGATATTTCCATGTATATGCAGATAGCTGTGTAGATATTTCCATTTTCATGCAGATAGCGGTGTAGATATTTCCATGTTCAAACAGATAGCGGTGTAGATATTTCCATGTTCATACAGATAGCGGTGTAGATATTTCCATGTTCATACAGATAGCGGTGTAGATATTTCCATGTTTTTACAGATAGCGGTGAAGATGTATGCATGTTTACACAGATAGCGGTGTAGATATTTCCATGTTCATCCAGATGGCTGTGTAGATATATCCATGTTCACACAGATAGCGGTGTAGATATTTCCATGTTCATACAGATAGCGGTGTAGATATTTCCATGTTCATACAGATAACGGTGTAGCTATTTCCATGTTCATACAGATAGCAGTGTAGATATTTCCATGTTCATACAGATAGCGGTGTAGATATTTCCATTCTCTTACAGAGAGCGGTGCTGATATTTCCATGTTTATACAGGCAGCGGTGTAGATATTTCCATGTTTATACAGATAGCGGTTTAGATATTTCCTTCTTAATACAGATGGCGGTGTAGATATTTATATGTTCATACAGATGGCGGTGCAGATATTTCCATGTTCATACAGATGGCGCTGGAGATATTTCCATGTTTATAGATATAGCGGTGTAGTTATTTCCATGTGTAAAGAGATAGCTGTTTAGATATTTCCATGTATATGCAGATAGCTTTGTAGATATTTCCATTTTCATGCAGATAGCGGTGTAGATATTTACATGTTCAAACAGATAGCGGTGTAGATATTTCCATGTTCATTCAGATAGCTTTGTAGATATTTCCATGTTCATACAGATAGCGGTGTAGATATTTCCATGTTCATACAGATAGCAGTGTAGATATTTCCATGTTCATACAGATAGCAGTGTAGATATTTCCATGTTAATTCAGATAGCGGTGTAGATATCTCCATATTAATACACATGGCGGTGTAGATATTTATATGTTCATACAGATGGCGGTGTTGATATTTCCATGTTTATACAGATAGCAGTGTAGATATCTCCATCTTAATACACATGGCGGTGTAGATATTTATATGTTCATACAGATGACGGTGCAGATATTTCCATGTTCATACAGATGGTGGTGTAGATATTTCCATGTTCATACAGATAGCGGTGTAGTTATTTCCATGTGTAAAGAGATAGCTGTGTAGATATTTAAATGTATATGCAGATATCAGTGTAGATATTTCCATTTTCATGCAGATAGCGGTGTAGATATTTCCATGTTCAAACAGATAGCGGTGTAGATATTTCCATGTTCATCCAGATGGCTGTGTAGATATATCCATGTTCATACAGATAGCGGTGTAGATCTTTCCATGTTCATACAGATAGCGGTGTAGCTATTTCCATGTTCATACAGATAGCGGTGTAGATATTTCCATGTTTATACTGATAGCGGTGAAGATGTATGCATGTTTACACAGATAGCGGTGTAGATATTTCCATGTTCATACAGATAGTGGTGTAGATATTTCCATGTTCATCCAGATGGCTGTGTAGATATATCCATGTTCATACAGATAGTGGTGTAGATATTTCCATGTTCATACAGATAGCGGTGCTGATATTTCCATGTTTATACAGGCAGCGGTGTAGCTATTTCCATGTTCCTACAGATAGCGGTGTAGATATTTCCATGTTCATACAGATAGCGGTGCTGATATTTCCATGTTTATACAGGTAGCGGTGTAGATATTTCTATGTTTATACAGATAGCGGTGTAGATATTTCTATGTTTATACAGATAGCGGTGTAGATATTTACGTGTTTATACAGATAGCGGTGTAGTTATCTCCATCTTAATACAGATGGCGGTGTAGATATTTATATGTTCATACAGATGGCGATGCAGATATTTCCATGTTCATACAGATGGCGGTGTAGATATTTCCATGTTTATAGAGATAGCGGTGTAGTAATTTCCATGTGTAAAGAGATAGCATGTAGATATTTCCATGAATATGCAGATAGCTCTGTAGATATTTCCATTTTCATGCAGAAAGCGGTGTAGATATTTCCATGTTCAAACAAATAGCGGTGTAGATATTTCCATGTTTATACAGATAGCGGTGAAGATGTATGCATGTTTACACAGATAGCGGTGTATAAATTTCCATTTTCATACAGATAGCTGTGTAGATACTTCCATGTTCATCAAGATGGCTCTGTAGATATATCCATGTTCATACAGATGGCGGTGAAGATATTTCCATGTTCATACCGATAGCGGTGTAGATATTTCCATGTTCATACTGATAGCGGTGTAGATATTTCCATGTTCATACAGATAGCGGTGTAGCTATTTCCATGTTCATACATATAGCGGTGTAGATATTTCCATGTTCATCCAGATGGCTGTGTAGATATATCCATGTTCATACAGATAGCGGTGAAGATATTTCCATGTTCATACAGATAGCGGTGTAGATATTTCCATGTTCATACAGATAGTGTTGTAGATATTTCCATGTTCATAGAGATAGAGGTGTAGCTATTTCCATGTTCATACAGATAGCGGTGTAGATATTTCCATGTTCATCCAGAAGGCTGTGTAGATATATCCATGTTCATACAGATGGCGGTGAAGGTATTTCCATGTTGATACAGATAGCGGTGTAGGTATTTCCATGTTCATACAGATAGCGGTGTAGATACTTCCATGTTCATACAGATAGAGAGGCTGATATTTCCATGTTCATAAAGATAGCGGTGCTGATATTTCCATGTTTATAGAGATAGTGGTGTAGATATTTCCATGTTTATACAGATAGCGTTGTAGATATTTCCATGTTTATACAGATAGCGGTGTAGATATCTCCATCTTAATACAGATGGCGGTGTAGATATTTATATGTTCATACAGATGGCGGTGCAGATATTTCCATGTTCATACAGACGGCGGTGTAGATATTTCCATGTTCATACAGATAGCGGTGTAGTTATTTCCATGTGTAAGGAGATAGCTGTGTAGATATTTCCATGTATATGCAGACAGCTGTGTAGATATTTCCATTTTCATGCAGATAGCGGTGTAGATATTTCCATGTTCAAACAGATAGCGGTGTAGATATTTCCATGTTCATACAGATAGCGGTGTTGATATTTCCATGTTCATACAGATAGCGGTGTAGATATTTCCATGTTTTTACAGATAGGGGTGAAGATGTATGCATGTTTACACAGATAGCGGTGTAGATATTTCCATGTTCATCCAGATGGCTGTGTAGATATATCCATGTTCACACAGATAGCGGTGTAGATATTTCCATGTTCATACAGATAGCGGTGTAGATATTTCCATGTTCATACAGATAACGGTGTAGCTATTTCCATGTTCATACAGATAGCAGTGTAGATATTTCCATGTTCATACAGATAGCGGTGTAGATATTTCCATTCTCTTACAGAGAGCGGTGCTGATATTTCCATGTTTATACAGGCAGCGGTGTAGATATTTCCATGTTTATACAGATAGCGGTTTAGATATTTCCTTCTTAATAAAGATGGCGGTGTAGATATTTATATGTTCATACAGATGGCGGTGCAGATATTTCCATGTTCATACAGATGGCGCTGGAGATATTTCCATGTTTATAGATATAGCGGTGTAGTTATTTCCATGTGTAAAGAGATAGCAGTGTAGATATTTCCATGTATATGCAGATAGCTTTGTAGATATTTCCATTTTCATGCAGATAGCGGTGTAGATATTTACATGTTCAAACAGATAGCGGTGTAGATATTTCCATGTTCATTCAGATAGCTTTGTAGATATTTCCATGTTCATACAGATAGCGGTGTAGATATTTCCATGTTCATACAGAGAACGGTGTAGATATTTCCATGTTCATACAGATAGCAGTGTAGATATTTCCATGTTAATTCAGATAGCGGTGTAGATATCTCCATATTAATACACATGGCGGTGTAGATATTTATATGTTCATACAGATGGCGGTGTTGATATTTCCATGCTTATACAGATAGCAGTGTAGATATCTCCATCTTAATACACATGGCGGTGTAGATATTTATATGTTCATACAGATGACGGTGCAGATATTTCCATGTTCATACAGATGGTGGTGTAGATATTTCCATGTTCATACAGATAGCGGTGTAGTTATTTCCATGTGTAAAGAGATAGCTGTGTAGATATTTAAATGTATATGCAGATATCAGTGTAGATATTTCCATTTTCATGCAGATAGCGGTGTAGATATTTACATGTTCAAACAGATAGCGGTGTAGATATTTCCATGTTCATCCAGATGGCTGTGTAGATATATCCATGTTCCTACAGATAGCGGTGTAGATCTTTCCATGTTCATACAGATAGCGGTGCTGATATTTCCATGTTTATACAGGCCGTGGTGTAGATATTTCCATGTTTATACAGATAGCGGTTTAGATATTTCCTTCTTAGTACAGATGGCGGTGTAGATATTTATATGTTCCGATAGATGGCGGTGTAGTTATTTACATGTTTATACAGATATCAGTGTAGATATCTCCATCTTAATGCAGATGGTGGTGTAGATATTTATATGTTCATACAGATGGCGGTGCAGATATTTCCATGTTCATACAGATGGTGGTGTAGATATTTCCATGTTCATACAGATAGCGGTGTAGTTATTTCCATGTGTAAAGAGATAGCTGTGTAGATATTTCCATGTATATGCAGATAGCAGTGAAGATATTTCCATTTTCATGCAGATATCGGTGTAGATATTTCCATGTTCAAACAGATAGCGGTGTAGATATTTCCATGTTTATACAGATAACGGTGAAGATGTATGCATGTTTACACAGATAGCGGTGTAGATATTTCCATGTTCATCCAGATGGCTGTGTAGATATATCCATGTTCATACAGGTAGCGGTGTAGATATTTCCATTTTCATACAGATAGCTGTGTAGCTATTTCCATGTTCATACAGATAGCGGTGTAGATATTTCCATGTTTATACTGATAGCGGTGAAGATGTATGCATGTTTACACAGATAGCGGTGTATATATTTCCACGTTCATCCAGATGGCTGTGTAGATATATTCATGTTCATACAGATAGTGGTGTAGATATTTCCATGTTCATACAGATAGTGGTGTAGATATTTGTGTGTTCATACAGATAGCGGTGTAGCTATTTCCATGTTCATTCAGATAGCGGTGCTGATATTTCCATGTTTATACAGGTAGCGGTGTAGATATTTGCATGTTCATACAGATAGTGGTGTAGATATTTCCATGTTTATATAGATAGCGGTGAAGATATATGCATGTTTACACAGATAGCGGTGTAGATATTTCCATGTTCATCCAGATGGCTGTGTAGATATATCCATGTTCATACAGATAGCGGTGTAGATATTTCCATGTTCATACAGATAGCGGTGTAGCTATTTCCATGTTCATACAGATAGCGGTGTAGATATTTCCATGTTTATACAGATAGCGGTGTAGATATCTCCATCTTAATACAGATGGCGGTGTAGATATTTCTATGTTTATACAGATAGCGGTTTAGATATTTCCAGGTTTATACAGATAGCGGTGTAGATATCTCCATCTTAATACAGATGGCGGTGTAGATATTTATATGTTTGTACAGATGGCGATGCAGATATTTCCATGTTCATACAGATGGCGGTGTAGATATTTCCATGTTTATAGAGATAGCGGTGTAGTAATTTCCATGTGTAAAGAGATAGCATGTAGATATTTCCATGAATATGCAGATAGCTCTGTAGATATTTCCATTTTCATGCAGAAAGCTGTGTAGATATTTCCATGTTCAAACAAATAGCGGTGTAGATATTTCCATGTTTATACAGATAGCGGTGTAGATATTTACATGTTCAAACAGATAGCGGTGTAGATATTTCCATGTTCATTCAGATAGCTTTGTAGATATTTCCATGTTCATACAGATAGCGGTGTAGATATTTCCATGTTCATACAGAGAACGGTGTAGATATTTCCATGTTCATACAGATAGCAGTGTAGATATTTCCATGTTAATTCAGATAGCGGTGTAGATATCTCCATATTAATACACATGGCGGTGTAGATATTTATATGTTCATACAGATGGCGGTGTTGATATTTCCATGTTTATACAGATAGCAGTGTAGATATCTCCATCTTAATACACATGGCGCTGTAGATATTTATATGTTCATACAGATGACGGTGCAGATATTTCCATGTTCATACAGATGGTGGTGTAGATATTTCCATGTTCATACAGATAGCGGTGTAGTTATTTCCATGTGTAAAGAGATAGCTGTGTAGATATTTAAATGTATATGCAGATATCAGTGTAGATATTTTCATTTTCATGCAGATAGCGGTATAGATATTTCCATGTTCAAACAGATAGCGGTGTAGATATTTCCATGTTCATCCAGATGGCTCTGTAGATATATCCATGTTCATACAGATAGCGGTGTAGATATTTCCATGCTCATACAGATAGCGGTGTAGCTATTTCCATGTTCATACAGATAGCGGTGTAGATATTTCCATGTTTATACAGATAGCGGTGAAGATATATGCATGTTTACACAGATAGCCGTGTAGATATTTCCATGTTCATACAGATAGCGGTGTAGATATTTCCATGTTCGTTCAGATAGCGGTGTAGATATTTCCATGTTCATACAGAGAGCGGTGCTGATATTTCCATATTTATACAGGTAGCGGTGTAGATATTTCTATGTTTATACAGATAGCGGTGTAGATATTTCTATGTTTATACAGATAGCGGTTTAGATATTTCCAGGTTTATACAGATAGCGGTGTAGATATCTCCATCTTAATACAGATGGCGGTGTAGATATTTATATGTTCATACAGATGGCGATGCAGATATTTCCATGTTCATACAGATGGCGGTGTAGATATTTCCATGTTTATAGAGATAGTGGTGTAGTAATTTCCATGTGTAAAGAGATAGCATGTAGATATTTCCATGAATATGCAGATAGCTCTGTAGATATTTCCATTTTCATGCAGAAAGCGGTGTAGATATTTCCATGTTCAAACAAATAGCGGTGTAGATATTTCCATGTTTATACAGATAGCGGTGAAGATGTATGCATGTTTACACAGTTAGCGGTGTATAAATTTCCATTTTCATACAGATAGCTGTGTAGATACTTCCATGTTCATCAAGATGGCTCTGTAGATATATCCATGTTCATACAGATGGCGGTGAAGATATTTCCATGTTCATACAGATAGCGGTGTAGATATTTCCATGTTCATACAGATAGCGGTGTAGATATTTCCATGTTCATACAGATAGCGGTGTAGCTATTTCCATGTTCATACAGATAGCGGTGTAGATATTTCCATGTTCATCCAGATGGCTGTGTAGATATATACATGTTCATACAGATAGCGGTGAAGATATTTCCCTGTTCATACAGATAGTGGTGTAGATATTTCCATGTTCATACAGATAGCTGTGTAGCTATTTCCATGTTCATACAGATAGCGGTGTAGATATTTCCATGTTCATCCAGAAGGCTGTGTAGATATATCCATGTTCATACAGATGGCGGTGAAGGTATTTCCATGTTGATACAGATAGCGGTGTAGATATTTCCATGTTCATACAGATAGCGGTGTAGATACTTCCATGTTCATACAGATAGAGAGGCTGATATTTCCATGTTCATAAAGATAGCGGCGCTGATATTTCCATGTTTATAGAGATAGTGGTGTAGATATTTCCATGTTTATACAGATAGCGTTGTAGATATTTCCATGTTTATACAGATAGCGGTGTAGATATCTCCATCTTAATACAGATGGCGGTGTAGAGATTTATATGTTCATACAGATGGCGGTGCAGATATTTCCATGTTCATACAGATAGCGGTGTATTTATTTCCATGTGTAAAGAGATAGCTGTGTAGATATTTCCATGTATATGCAGATAGCTGTGTAGATATTTCCATTTTCATGCAGATAGTGGTGTAGATGTTTCCATGTTCAAACAGATAGCGGTGTAGATATTTCCATGTTCATCCAGATGGCTGTGTAGATATATCCATGTTCATACAGATAGCGGTGTAGATATTTCCATGTTCATACAGATAGCGGTGTAGCTATTTCCATGTTCATACAGATAGCGGTGTAGATATTTCCATGTTTATACAGATAGCGGTGAAGATATATGCATGTTTACACAGATAGCCGTGTAGATATTTCCATGTTCATACAGATAGCGGTGTAGATATTTCCATGTTCGTACAGATAGCGGTGTAGATATTTCCATGTTCATACAGAGAGCGGTGCTGATATTTCCATATTTATACAGGTAGCGGTGTAGATATTTCTATGTTTATACAGATAGCGGTGTAGATATTTCTATGTTTATACAGATAGCGGTTTAGATATTTCCAGGTTTATACAGATAGCGGTGTAGATATCTCCATCTTAATACAGATGGCGGTGTAGATATTTATATGTTCATACAGATGGCGATGCAGATATTTCCATGTTCATACAGATGGCGGTGTAGATATTTCCATGTTTATAGAGATAGCGGTGTAGTAATTTCCATGTGTAAAGAGATAGCATGTAGATATTTCCATGAATATGCAGATAGCTCTGTAGATATTTCCATTTTCATGCAGAAAGCGGTGTAGATATTTCCATGTTCAAACAAATAGCGGTGTAGATATTTCCATGTTTATACAGATAGCGGTGAAGATGTATGCATGTTTACACAGTTAGCGGTGTATAAATTTCCATTTTCATACAGATAGCTGTGTAGATACTTCCATGTTCATCAAGATGGCTCTGTAGATATATCCATGTTCATACAGATGGCGGTGAAGATACTTCCATGTTCATACAGATAGCGGTGTATATATTTCCATGTTCATACAGATAGCGGTGTAGATATTTCCATGTTCATACAGATAGCGGTGTAGCTATTTCCATGTTCATACAGATAGCGGTGTAGATATTTCCATGTTCATCCAGATGGCTGTGTAGATATATACATGTTCATACAGATAGCGGTGAAGATATTTCCCTGTTCATACAGATAGTGGTGTAGATATTTCCATGTTCATACAGATAGCTGTGTAGCTATTTCCATGTTCATACAGATAGCGGTGTAGATATTTCCATGTTCATCCAGAAGGCTGTGTAGATATATCCATGTTCATACAGATGGCGGTGAAGGTATTTCCATGTTGATACAGATAGCGGTGTAGATATTTACATGTTCATACAGATAGCGGTGTAGATACTTCCATGTTCATACAGATAGAGAGGCTGATATTTCCATGTTCATAAAGATAGCGGTGCTGATATTTCCATGTTTATAGAGATAGTGGTGTAGATATTTCCATGTTTATACAGATAGCGTTGTAGATATTTCCATGTTTATACAGATAGCGGTGTAGATATCTCCATCTTAATACAGATGGCGGTGTAGATATTTATATGTTCATACAGATGGCGGTGCAGATATTTCCATGTTCATACAGATAGCGGTGTAGTTATTTCCATGTGTAAAGAGATAGCTGTGTAGATATTTCCATGTATATGCAGATAGCTGTGTAGATATTTCCATTTTCATGCAGATAGTGGTGTAGATATTTCCATGTTCAAACAGATAGCGGTGTAGATATTTCCATGTTCATACAGATAGCGGTGTAGATATTTCCATGTTCATACAGATAGCGGTGTAGATATTTCCATGTTTTTACAGATAGCGGTGAAGATGTATGCATGTTTACACAGATAGCGGTGTAGATATTTCCATGTTCATCCAGATGGCTGTGTAGATATATCCATGTTCACACAGATAGCGGTGTAGATATTTCCATGTTCATACAGATAGCGGTGTAGATATTTCCATGTTCATACAGATAACGGTGTAGCTATTTCCATGTTCATACAGATAGCAGTGTAGATATTTCCATGTTCATACAGATAGCGGTGTAGATATTTCCATTCTCTTACAGAGAGCGGTGCTGATATTTCCATGTTTATACAGGCAGCGGTGTAGATATTTCCATGTTTATACAGATAGCGGTTTAGATATTTCCTTCTTAATACAGATGGCAGTGTAGATATTTATATGTTCATACAGATGGCGGTGCAGATATTTCCATGTTCATACAGATGGCGCTGGAGATATTTCCATGTTTATAGATATAGCGGTGTAGTTATTTCCATGTGTAAAGAGATAGCTGTTTAGATATTTCCATGTATATGCAGATAGCTTTGTAGATATTTCCATTTTCATGCAGATAGCGGTGTAGATATTTACATGTTCAAACAGATAGCGGTGTAGATATTTCCATGTTCATTCAGATAGCTTTGTAGATATTTCCATGTTCATACAGATAGCGGTGTAGATATTTCCATGTTCATACAGAGAACGGTGTAGATATTTCCATGTTCATACAGATAGCAGTGTAGATATTTCCATGTTAATTCAGATAGCGGTGTAGATATCTCCATATTAATACACATGGCGGTGTAGATATTTATATGTTCATACAGATGGCGGTGTTGATGTTTCCATGTTTATACAGATAGCAGTGTAGATATCTCCATCTTAATACACATGGCGGTGTAGATATTTATATGTTCATACAGATGACGGTGCAGATATTTCCATGTTCATACAGATGGTGGTGTAGATATTTCCATGTTCATACAGATAGCGGTGTAGTTATTTCCATGTGTAAAGAGATAGCTGTGTAGATATTTAAATGTATATGCAGATATCAGTGCAGATATTTCCATTTTCATGCAGATAGCGGTGTAGATATTTCCATGTTCAAACAGATAGCGGTGTAGATATTTCCATGTTCATCCAGATGGTTGTGTAGATATATCCATGTTCATACAGATAGCGGTGTAGATCTTTCCATGTTCATACAGATAGCGGTGTAGCTATTTCCATGTTCATACAGATAGCAGTGTAGATATTTCCATGTTTATACTGATAGCGGTGAAGATGTATGCATGTTTACACAGATAGCGGTGTAGATATTTCCATGTTCATACAGATAGTGGTGTAGATATTTCCATGTTCATCCAGATGGCTGTGTAGATATATCCATGTTCATACAGATAGTGGTATAGATATTTCCATGTTCATACAGATAGCGGTGCTGATATTTCCATGTTTATACAGGCATCGGTGTAGCTATTTCCATGTTCCTACAGATAGCGGTGTAGATATTTCCATGTTCATACAGATAGCGGTGCTGATATTTCCATGTTTATACAGGCCGTGGTGTAGATATTTCCATGTTTATACAGATAGCGGTTTAGATATTTCCTTCTTAGTACAGATGGCGGTGTAGATATTTATATGTTCCGATAGATGGCGGTGTAGTTATTTACATGTTTATACAGATATCAGTGTAGATATCTCCATCTTAATGCAGATGGCGGTGTAGATATTTATATGTTCATACAGATGGCGGTGCCGATATTTCCATGTTCATACAGATGGCGGTGTAGCTATTTCCATGTTCATACAGATAGTGGTGTAGTTATTTCCATGTGTAAAGAGATAGCTGTGTAGATATATAAATGTATATGCAGATAGCAGTGTAGATATTTCCATTTTCATGCAGATAGCGGTGTAGATATTTCCATGTCCAAACAGATAGCGGTGTAGGTATTTCCATGTTCATACAGATAGCGGTGTAGATATTTCCATGTTCATACCAATAGCGGTGCAGATATTTCCATGTTTATACAGATAGTGGTGAAGATGTACGCATGTTTACACAGATAGAGGTGTAGATATTTCCATGTTCATCCAGATGGCTGTGTAGATATATCCATGTTCATACAGATAGCGGTGTAGATATTTCCATGTTCATACAGATAGCGGTGTAGATATTTCCATGTTCATCCAGATGGCTGTGTAGATATATCCATGTTCATACAGATAGCGGTGTAGATATTTCCATGTTCATACAGATAGCGGTGTAGCTATTCCCATTTTCATACAGATAGCGGTGTAGCTATTTCCATGTTCATACAGATAGCGGTGTAGATATTTCCATGTTCATCCAGATGGCTGTGTAGATATATCCATGTTCATACAGATGGCGGTGTAGATATCTCCATGTTCATACAGATAGAGGGGCTGATATTTCCATGTTCATACAGATAGCGGTGCTGATATTTCCATGTTTATACAGATAGCGGTGTAGATATTTCCATGTTTATTCAGATAGCGTTGTAGATATCTCCATCTTAATACAGATGGCGGTGTAGATATTTATATGTTCATTCAGATGGCGGTGCAGATATTTCCATGTTCATACAGATGGCGGTGTAGATATTTCCATGTACATACAGATAGCGGTGTAGATATTTCTTTGTTCGTACAGATAGCGGTGCTGATATTTCCATGTTTATACAGGTAGTGGTGTAGATATTTCCATGTTTATACAGATAGCGGTGGAGATATTTCCATGTTTATACAGATAGCGGTGTAGATATTTCCATGTTTATGCAGATAGCGGTGTAGATATCTCCATATTAATACAGATGGCGGTGTAGATATTTATATGTTCATTCAGATGGCGGTGCAGATATTTCCATGTTCATACAGATGGTGGTGTAGATATTTCCATGTTCATACAGATAGCGGTGTAGTTATTTCCATGTGTAAAGAGATAGCTGTGTAGATATTTCCATGTATATGCAGATAGCAGTGAAGGTATTTCCATTTTCATGCAGATATCGGTGTAGATATTTCCATGTTCAAACAGATAGCGGTGTAGATATTTCCATGTTCATTCAGATAGCGGTGTAGATATTTCCATGTTCACACAGATAGCGGTGTAGATATTTCCATGTTTATACAGATAACGGTGAAGAAGTATGCATGTTTACACAGAAAGCGGTGTAGATATTTCCATGTTCATCCAGATGGCTGTGTAGATATATCCATGTTCATACAGGTAGCGGTGTAGATATTTCCATGTTCATACAGATAGCGGTGTAGCTATTTCCATGTTCATACAGATAGCGGTGTAGCTATTTCCATGTTCATACAGATAGCGGTGTAGGTATTTCCATGTTCGTACAGATAGCGGTGTAGATATTTCCATGTTCCTACAGATAGCGGTGCTGATATTTCCATGTTTATACAGGTAGCGGTGTGGAAATTTCCATGTTAATCCAGATAGCGGTGTAGATATTTCCATGTTTATACAGATAGCGGTGTAGATATTTCCAGGTTTATACAGATAGCGGTGTAGATATCTCCATCTTAATACAGATGGCGGTGCAGATATTTATATGTTCATACAGTTGGCGGTGTAGATATTTCCATGTTCATCCAGATGGCTCTGTAGATATATCCATGTTCATACAGATAGCGGTGAGGATATTTCCTTGTTCATACAGATAGCGGTGTATATATTTCCATGTTCATACAGATAGCGGTGTAGATATTCCCATGTTCATACAGATAGCTGTGTAGCTATTTCCATGTTCATACAGATGGCGGTGTAGATATTTCCATGTTCCTCCAGATGGCTGTGTAGATATATCCATGTTCATACAGATGGCGGTGTAGCTATTTCCATGTTCATACAGATAGTGGTGTAGTTATTTCCATGTGTAAAGAGATAGCTGTGTAGATATATAAATGTATATGCAGATAGCAGTGTAGATATTTCCATTTTCATGCAGATAGCGGTGTAGATATTTCCATGTCCAAACAGATAGCGGTGTAGGTATTTCCATGTTCATACAGATAGCGGTGTAGATATTTCCATGTTCATACCGATAGCGGTGCAGATATTTCCATGTTTATACAGATAGTGGTGAAGATGTACGCATGTTTACACAGATAGAGGTGTAGATATTTCCATGTTCATCCAAATGGCTGTGTAGATATATCCATGTTCATACAGATAGCGGTGTAGATATTTCCATGTTCATCCAGATGGCTGTGTAGATATATCCATGTTCATACAGATAGCGGTGTAGATATTTCCATGTTTATACAGATAGCGGTTTAGATATTTCCTTCTTAATACAGATGGCGGTGTAGATATTTATATGTTCATACAGATGGCGGTGCAGATATTTCCATGTTCATACAGATGGTGGTGTAGATATTTCCATGTTTATAGATATAGCGGTGTAGATATTTCCATGTGTAAAGAGATAGCTGTGTAGATATTTCCAAGTATATGCTGATAGCTTTGTAGATATTTCCATTTTCATGCAGATAGAGGTGTAGATATTTACATGTTCAAACAGATAGCGGTGTAGATATTTCCATGTTCATTCAGATAGCTTTGTAGATATTTCCATGTTCATACAGATAGCGGTGTAGATATTTCCATGTTCATACAGATAGCGGTGTAGATAGTTCAAGGTTCATTCAGATAGCGGTGTATATGTTTCCATGTTTATACAGGTAGCGGTGTAGATATTTCCATGTTTATACAGATAGCGGTGTAGATATTTCCATGTTAATACAGATAGCGGTGTAGATATTTCCATGTTCATCCAGATGGCTGTGTAGATATATCCATGTTCATACAGATGGCGGTGTAGATATCTCCATGTTCATACAGATAGAGGGGCTGATATTTCCATGTTCATACAGATAGCAGGTGCTGATATTTCCATGTTTATACAGATAGCGGTGTAGATATTTCCATGTTTATTCAGATAGCGGTGTAGATATCTCCATCGTAATACAGATGGCGGTGTAGATATTTATATGTTCATTCAGATGGCGGTGCAGATATTTCCATTTTCATACAGATGGCGGTGTAGATATTTCCATGTTCATACAGATAGCGGTGTAGATATTTCTTTGTTCGTACAGATAGCGGTGCTGATATTTCCATGTTTATACAGGTAGTGGTGTAGATATTTCCATGTTTATACAGATAGCGGTGTAGATATTTCCATGTTTATACAGATAGCGGTGTAGATATCTCCATATTAATACAGATGGCGGTGTAGATATTTATATGTTCATACAGATGGCGGTGCAGATATTTCCATGTTCATACAGATGGTGGTGTAGATATTTCCATGTTCATACAGATAGCGGTGTAGTTATTTCCATGTGTAAAGAGATAGCTGTGTAGATATTTCCATGTATATGCAGATAGCAGTGTAGATATTTCCATTTTCATGCAGATATCGGTGTAGATATTTCCATGTTCAAACAGATAGCGGTGTAGATATTTCCATGTTCATTCAGATAGCGGTGCAGATATTTCCATGTTCACACAGATAGCGGTGTAGATATTTCCATGTTTATACAGATAACGGTGAAGATGTATGCATGTTTACACAGATAGCGGTGTAGATATTTCCATGTTCATCCAGATGGCTGTGTAGATATATCCATGTTCATACAGGTAGCGGTGTAGATATTTCCATGTTCATACAGATAGCTGTGTAGCTATTTCCATGTTCATACAGATAGCGGTGTAGATATTTCCATGTTTATACTGATAGCGGTGAAGATGTATGCATGTTTACACAGATAGTGGTGTAAATATTTCCATGTTCATCCAGATGGCTGTGTAGATATATCCATGTTCATACAGATAGTGGTGTAGATATTTCCATGTTCATACAGATAGCGGTGTAGCTATTTCCATGTTCATTCAGATAGCGGTGCTGATATTTCCATGTTTATACAGGTAGCGGTGTAGATATTTGCATGTTCATACAGATAGTGGTGTAGATATTTCCATGTTTATATAGATAGCGGTGAAGATATATGCATGTTTACACAGATAGCGGTGTAGATATTTCCATGTTCATCCAGATGGCTGTGTAGATATATCCATGTTCATACAGATAGCGGTGTAGATATTTCCATGTTCATACAGATAGCGGTGTAGCTATTTCCATGTTCTTACAGATAGCGGTGTAGATATTTCCATGTTTATACAGATAGCGGTGAAGATATATGCATGTTTACACAGATAGCCGTGTAGATATTTCCATGTTCATACAGATAGCGGTGTAGATATTTCCATGTTCGTACAGATAGCGGTGTAGATATTTCCATGTTCATACAGAGAGCGGTGCTGATATTTCCATGTTTATACAGGTAGCGGTGTAGATATTTCTATGTTTATACAGATAGCGGTGTAGATAGTTCTATGTTTATACAGATAGCGGTGTAGATATTTCCAGGTTTATACAGATAGCGGTGTAGATATCTCCATCTTAATACAGATGGCGGTGTAGATATTTATATGTTCATACAGATGGCGATGCAGATATTTCCATATTCATACAGATGGCGGTGTAGATATTTCCATGTTTATAGAGATAGCGGTGTAGTAATTTCCATGTGTAAAGAGATAGCATGTAGATATTTCCATGAATATGCAGATAGCTCTGTAGATATTTCCATTTTCATGCAGAAAGCGGTGTAGATATTTCCATGTTCAAACAAATAGCGGTGTAGATATTTCCATGTTTATACAGATAGCGGTGAAGATGTATGCATGTTTACACAGATAGCGGTGTATAAATTTCCATTTTCATACAGATAGCTGTGTAGATACTTCCATGTTCATCAAGATGGCTCTGTAGATATATCCATGTTCATACAGATGGCGGTGAAGATATTTCCATGTTCATACAGATAGCGGTGTAGATATTTCCATATTCATACAGATAGCGGTGTAGATATTTCCATGTTCATACAGATAGCGGTGTAGCTATTTCCATGTTCATACAGATAGCGGTGTAGATATTTCCATGTTCATCCAGATGGCTGTGTAGATATATCCATGTTCATACAGATAGCGGTGAAGATATTTCCATGTTCATACAGATAGCGGTGTAGATATTTCCATGTTCATACAGATAGTGGTGTAGATATTTCCATGTTCATAGAGATAGCGGTGTAGCTATTTCCATGTTCATACAGATAGCGGTGTAGATATTTCCATGTTCATCAAGAAGGCTGTGTAGATATATCCATGCTCGTACAGATGGCGGTGAAGGTATTTCCATGTTGATACAGATAGCGGTGTAGATATTTCCATGTTCATACAGATAGCGGTGAAGATACTTCCATGTTCATACAGATAGAGAGGCTGATATTTCCATGTTCATAAAGATAGCGGTGCTGATATTTCCATGCTTATAGGGATAGTGGTGTAGATATTTCCATGTTTATACAGATAGCGTAGTAGATGTTTCCATGTTTATACAGATAGCGGTGTAGATATCTCCATCTTAATACAGATGGCGGTGTAGATATTTATATGTTCATACAGATGGCGGTGCAGATATTTCCATGTTCATACAGATGGCGGTGTAGATATTTCCATGTTCATACAGATAGCGGTGTAGTTATTTCCATGTGTAAAGAGATAGCTGTGTAGATATTTCCATGTATATGCAGATAGCTGTGTAGATATTTCCATTTTCATGCAGATTGCGGTGTAGATATTTCCATGTTCAAACAGATAGCGGTGTAGATATTTCCATGTTCATACAGATAGCGGTGTAGATATTTCCATGTTCATACAGATAGCGGTGTAGATATTTCCATGTTTTTACAGATAGCGGTGAAGATGTATGCATGTTTACACAGATAGCGGTGTAGATATTTCCATGTTCATCCAGATGGCTGTGTAGATATATCCATGTTCACACAGATAGCGGTGTAGATATTTCCATGTTCATACAGATAGCGGTGTAGATATTTCCATGTTCATACAGATAACGGTGTAGCTATTTCCATGTTCATACAGATAGCAGGGTAGATATTTCCATGTTCATACAGATAGCGGTGTAGATATTTCCATTCTCTTACAGAGAGCGGTGCTGATATTTCCATGTTTATACAGGCAGCGGTGTAGATATTTCCATGTTTATACAGATAGCGGTTTAGATATTTCCTTCTTAATACAGATGGCGGTGTAGATATTTATATGTTCATACAGATGGCTGTGCAGATATTTCCATGTTCATACAGATGGCGCTGGAAATATTTCCATGTTTATAGATATAGCGGTGTAGTTATTTCCATGTGTAAAGAGATAGCTGTTTAGATATTTCCATGTATATGCAGATAGCTTTGTAGATATTTCCATTTTCATGCAGATAGCGGTGTAGATATTTACATGTTCAAGCAGATAGCGGTGTAGATATTTCCATGTTCATTCAGATAGCTTTGTAGATATTTCCATGTTCATACAGATAGCGGTGTAGATATTTCCATGTTCATACAGAGAACGGTGTAGATATTCCCATGTTCATACAGATAGCAGTGTAGATATTTCCATGCTAATTCAGATAGCGGTGTAGGTATCTCCATATTAATACACATGGTGGTGTAGATATTTATAAGTTCATACAGATGGCGGTGTTGATATTTCCATGTTTATACAGATAGCAGTGTAGATATCTCCATCTTAATACACATGGCGGTGTAGATATTTATATGTTCATACAGATGACGGTGCAGATATTTCCATGTTCATACAGATGGTGGTGTAGATATTTCCATGTTCATACGGATAGCGGTGTAGTTATTTCCATGTGTAAAGGGATAGCTGTGTAGATATTTAAATGTATATGCAGATATCAGTGTAGATATTTCCATTTTCATGCAGATAGCGGTGTAGATATTTCCATGTTCATCCAGATGGCTGTGTAGATATATCCATGTTCATACAGATAGTGGTGTAGATATTTCCATGTTCATACAGATAGTGGTGTAGATATTTGCATGTTCATACAGATAGCGGTGTAGCTATTTCCATGTTCATTCAGATAGCGGTGCTGATATTTCCATGTTTATACAGGTAGCGGTGTAGATATTTGCATGTTCATACAGATAGTGGTGTAGATATTTCCATGTTTATATAGATAGCGGTGAAGATATATGCATGTTTACACAGATAGCGGTGTAGATATTTCCATGTTCATCCAGATGGCTGTGTAGATATATCCATGTTCATACAGATAGCGGTGTAGATATTTCCATGTTCATACAGATAGCGGTGTAGCTATTTCCATGTTCATACAGATAGCGGTGTAGATATTTCCATGTTTATACAGATAGCGGTGAAGATATATGCATGTTTACACAGATAGCCGTGTAGATATTTCCATGTTCATACAGATAGCGGTGTAGATATTTATATGTTCGTACAGATAGCGGTGTAGATATTTCCATGTTCATACAGAGAGCGGTGCTGATATTTCCATGTTTATACAGGCAGCGGTGTAGATATTTCTATGTTTATACAGATAGCGGTGTAGATATTTCTATGTTTATACAGATAGCGGTGTAGATATTTCCAGGTTTATACAGATAGCGGTGTAGATATCTCCATCTTAATACAGATGGCGGTGTAGATATTTATATGTTCATACAGAGGGCGATGCAGATATTTCCATGTTCATACAGATGGCGGTGTAGATATTTCCATGTTTATAGAGATAGCTGTGTAGTAATTTCCATGTGTAAAGAGATAGCATGTAGATATTTCCATGAATATGCAGATAGCTCTGTAGATATTTCCATTTTCATGCAGAAAGCGGTGTAGATATTTCCATGTTCAAACTAATAGCGGTGTAGGTATTTCCATGTTTATACAGATAGCGGTGAAGATGTATGCATGTTTACACAGATAGCGGTGTGGATATTTCCATGTTCATCCAGAGGGCTGTGTAGATATATCCATGTTCATCCAGATGGCTGTGTAGATATATCCATGTTCATACAGATGGCAGTGAAGGTATTTCCATGTTCATACAGATAGCGGTGTAGATATTTCCATGTTCATACAGATAGCGGTGTAGATATCTCCATGTTCATACAGATAGAGGGGCTGATATTTGCATGTTCATACAGATAGCGGTGGTGATATTTCCATGTTTATACAGGTTGCGGTGTAGATATTTCCATGTTTATACAGATAGCGGTGTAGATATTTCCATGTTTACACAGATAGCGGTGTAGATATTTCCATGTTCATACAGATATCGGTGTGAGATATCTCCATTTTAATACAGATGGCCGTGTAGATATGTATATGTTCATACAGATGTCGGCGCAGCTATTTCCATGGTCATACAGATGGCGGTGTAGATATTTCCGTGTTCATACAGATAGCATTATAGTTATTTCCATGTGTAAAGAGATAGCTGTGTAGATATTTCCATGTATATGCAGATAGCTGTGTAGATATTTCCATTTTCATGCAGATAGCGGTGTAGATATTTCCATGTTCAAACAGATAGCGGTGTAGATATTTCCATGTTCATAGAGATAGCGGTTTAGATATTTCCAAGTTTATACAGATTGCGGTGAAGATGTATGCATATTTACACAGATAGCAGTGTAGTTATTTCCATGTTCATACAGAAAGCGGTGTAGATATTTCCATGTTCATCCAGATGGCTGTGTAGATATATCCATGTTGATAGAGATAGCTGTGTAGATATTTCCATGTTCATACAGGTAGTGGTGTAGATATTTCCATGTTCATACAGATAGCGGTGTAGATTTTTCCATGTTTATACAGATAGCAGTGAAGATGTATGCATGTTTACACAGATAGCTGTGTAGATATTTCCATGTTCATGCAGATGGCTGTGTAGATATATCCATGTTCATACAGATAGCGGTGTAGATATTTCCATGTTTATACAGATAGCAGTGTAGATATCTCCATCTCAATACAGATGGCGGTGTATATATTTATATGTTCATACAGATGGCGGTGCACATATTTCCATGTTCATACAGATGGCGGTGTAGATATTTCCATGTTCATACAGATAGCGGTGTAGTTATTTCCA
The DNA here is from genome assembly GCF_029281585.2 of Gorilla gorilla gorilla. Classification (NCBI taxonomy): domain Eukaryota; kingdom Metazoa; phylum Chordata; class Mammalia; order Primates; family Hominidae; genus Gorilla; species Gorilla gorilla. The sequence continues at coordinate 142,544,628 of NC_073236.2, forward strand.
TGTGTAAAGAGATAGCTGTGTAGATATTCCCATGTATATGCAGATAGCAGTGTAGATATTTCCATTTTCATGCAGATAGCGGTGTAGATATTTCCATGTTCAAACAGATAGCGGTGTAGATATTTCCATGTTCATACAGATGGCGGTGTAGATATTTCCATGTTTATAGAGATAGCTGACTTCTTATTTCCATGTGTTAAGAGATAGCTGTGTAGATATTTCCATGTGTATGCAGATAGCTGTGTAGATATTTCCATTTTCATGCAGACAGCGGTGTAGATATTTCCATGTTCAAAGAGATAGCGGTGTAGATATTTCCATGTTCATACAGATAGCTGTGTAGATATTTCCATGATCATACAGATAGCGGTGTAGATATTTCCATGTTCATACAGATAGCAGTGTAGATAATTCCATGTTCATACAGATGGCGGTGCTGATATTTCCATGTTTATACAGGTAGTGGTGTAGATATTTCCATGTTTATACAGATAGCGGTGTAGATATTTCCATGTTTATACAGATAGCGGTGTAGATATTTCTATCTTTATAGATATAGCGGTGTAGTTATTTCCATGTGTAAAGAGATAGCAGTGTAGATATTTCCATGTATATGCGGATAGCCTTGTAGATATTTCCATTTTCATGCAGATAGCGGTGTAGATATTTACATGTTCAAACAGATAGCGGTGTAGATATTTCCATGTTTATACAGATAGCGGTGTAGATATTTCCATGTTTATACAGATAGCGGTGTAGATATTTCCATGTTTATTCAGATAGCGGTGTAGATATCTCCATCTTAATACAGATGGCGGTGTAGATATTAATATGTTCATTCAGATGGCGGTGCAGATATTTCCATGTTCACACAGATAGCGGTGTAGATATTTCCATGTTCATACAGATAGTGGTGTAGATATTTGCTTGTTCATACAGATAGCGGTGTAGCTATTTCCAGGTTCATTCAGATAGCGGTGCTGATATTTCCATGTTTATACAGGTAGCGGTGTAGATATTTGCATGTTCATACAGATAGTGGTGTAGATATTTCCATGTTTATATAGATAGCGGTGAAGATATATGCATGTTTACACAGATAGCGGTGTAGATATTTCCATGTTCATCCAGATGGCTGTGTAGATATATCCATGTTCATACAGATAGCGGTGTAGATATTTCCATGTTCATACAGATAGCGGTGTAGCTATTTCCATGTTCATACAGATAGCGGTGTAGATATTTCCATGTTTATACAGATAGCGGTGAAGATATATGCATGTTTACACAGATAGCCGTGTAGATATTTCCATGTTCATACAGATAGCGGTGTAGATATTTCCATGTTCGTACAGATAGCGGTGTAGATATTTCCATGTTCATACAGAGAGCGGTGCTGATATTTCCATGTTTATACAGGTAGGGTGTAGATATTTCTATGTTTATACAGATAGCGGTGTAGATATTTCTATGTTTATACAGATAGCGGTGTAGATATTTCCAGGTTTATACAGATAGCGGTGTAGATATCTCCATCTTAATACAGATGGCGGTGTAGATATTTATATGTTCATACAGAGGGCGATGCAGATATTTCCATGTTCATACAGATGGCGGTGTAGATATTTCCATGTTTATAGAGATAGCGGTGTAGTAATTTCCATGTGTAAAGAGATAGCATGTAGATATTTCCATGAATATGCAGATAGCTCTGTAGATATTTCCATTTTCATGCAGAAAGTGGTGTATATATTTCCATGTTCAAACAAATAGCGGTGTAGGTATTTCCATGTTTATACAGATAGCGGTGAAGATGTATGCATGTTTACACAGATAGCGGTGTGGATATTTCCATGTTCATCCAGAGGGCTGTGTAGATATATCCATGTTCATCCAGATGGCTGTGTAGATATATCCATGTTCATACAGATGGCAGTGAAGGTATTTCCATGTTCATACAGATAGCGGTGTAGATATTTCCATGTTCATACAGATAGCGGTGTAGATATCTCCATGTTCATACAGATAGAGGGGCTGATATTTGCATGTTCATACAGATAGCGGTGGTGATATTTCCATGTTTATACAGGTTGCGGTGTAGATATTTCCATGTTAATACAGATAGCGGTGTAGATATTTCCATGTTTACACAGATAGCGGTGTAGATATTTCCATGTTCATACAGATATCGGTGTGAGATATCTCCATTTTAATACAGATGGCCGTGTAGATATGTATATGTTCATACAGATGTCGGCGCAGCTATTTCCATGGTCATACAGATGGCGGTGTAGATATTTCCGTGTTCATACAGATAGCATTATAGTTATTTCCATGTGTAAAGAGATAGCTGTGTAGATATTTCCATGTATATGCAGATAGCTGTGTAGATATTTCCATTTTCATGCAGATAGCGGTGTAGATATTTCCATGTTCAAACAGATAGCGGTGTAGATATTTCCATGTTCATCCAGATGGCTGTGTAGATATATCCATGTTGATAGAGATAGCTGTGTAGATATTTCCATGTTCATACAGGTAGTGGTGTAGATATTTCCATGTTCATACAGATAGCGGTGTAGATTTTTCCATGTTTATACAGATAGCGGTGAAGATGTATGCATGTTTACACAGATAGCGGTGTAGATATTTCCATGTTCATCCAGATGGCTGTGTAGATATATCCATGTTCATACAGATAGCGGTGTAGATATTTCCATGTTCATACAGATCGCGGTGTAGATATGTCCATGTTTATACAGGCAGCGGTGTAGATATTTCCACGTTTAAGCAGATAGCGGTTTAGATATTTCCTTCTTAATACAGATGGCGGTGTAGATATTTATATGTTCATACAGATGGCGGTGTAGATATTTCCATGTTGATACAGACAGCGGTGTAGATATTTCCATGTTCATACAGATAGCGGTGCTGATATTTCCATGTTTATACAGGCAGCGGTGTAGATATTTCCATGTTTATACAGATAGAGGTTTAGATATTTCCTTCTTAATACAGATGGCGGTGTAGATATTTATATGTTCATACAGATGGCGGTGCAGATATTTCCTTGTTTCTACAGATGGCGGTGTAGATATTTCCAAGTTTATAGATATAGCGGTGTAGTTATTTCCATGTGTAAAGAGATAGCTGTGTAGGTATTTCCATGTATATGCAGATAGCTTTGTAGATATTTCCATTTTCATGCAGATAGCGGTGTAGATATTTCCATGTTGAAACAGATAGCGGTGTAGATATTTCCATGTTCATTTAGATAGCTTTGTAGATATTTCCATGTTCATACAGAGAGCGGTGTAGATATTTCCATGTTCATACTGATAGCGGTGTAGATATTTCCATGTTCATACAGATAGCGGTGCTGATATTTCCGTGTTTATACAGGTAGCAGTGTAGATATTTCCATGTTTATACAGATAGCGGTGTAGATATTTCCATGTTTATACAGATAGCGGTGTAGATATTTCCATGTTTATTCAGATAGCGGTGTAGATATCTCCATCTTAATACAGATGGCGGTGTAGATATTTATATGTTCATACAGATGGCGGTGCAGATATTTCCATGTTCGTACAGATGGCGGTGTAGATATTTCCATGTTCATACAGATAGCGGTGTAGATATTTCCATGTGTAAAGAGATAGCTGTGTAGATATTTCCATGTATATGCAGATAGCAGTGTAGATATTTCCATTTTCATGCAGATAGCGGTGTAGATATTTCCATGTTCAAACATATAGCTGTTTAGATATTTCCATGTTCATGCAGACAGCGGTGTAGATATTTCCATGTTCAAACAGATAGCGGTGTAGATATTTCCATGTTCATTCAGATAGCTTTGTAGATATTTCCATGTTCATACAGATAGCGGTGTAGATATTTCCATGTTCATACAGATAGCGGTGCTGCTATTTCCATGTTTATGCAGGTAGCGGGGTAGCTATTTCCATGTTTATACAGATAGCGGTGTTGATATTTCCATGTTTATACAGATAGCGGTGTAGATATTTCCATGTTTATACAGATAGCAGTGTAGATATCTCCATCTTAATACAGATGGCGGTGTATATATTTATATGTTCATACAGATGGCGGTGCACATATTTCCATGTTCATACAGATGGCGGTGTAGATATTTCCATGTTCATACAGATAGCGGTGTAGTTATTTCCATGTGTAAAGAGATAGCTGTGTAGATATTTCCATGTATATGCAGATAGCAGTGTAGATATTTCCATTTTCATGCAGATAGCGGTGTAGATATTTCCATGTTCAAACAGATAGCGGTGTAGATATTTCCATGGTCATACAGATAGCGGTGTAGATATTTCCATGTTCATACAGATAGCGGTGGAGATATTTCCATGTTCATACAGATAGCGGTGCAGATATTTCCAAGTTCATACAGATAGCGGTGTAGATATTTCCATGTTCATACAGATAGCGGTGCTGATATTTCAATGTTTATACAGGCAGCGGTGTATATATTTCAATGTTCATACAGATAGCGGTGTAGATATTTCAATGTTCACACTGATAGCGGTTTAGATATTTCTTTCTTAATACATATGGCGGTGTAGATATTTCTATGTTCATACAGATGGCGGTGCAGATATTTCCATGTTCATACAGATGGCGGTGTAGATATTTCCATGTTTATAGAGATAGCGGACTTCTTATTTCCATGTGTTAAGAGATAGCTGTGTAGATATTTCCATGTGTATGCAGATAGCTGTGTAGATATTTCCATTTTCATGCAGACAGCGGTGTAGATATTTCCATGTTCAAACAGATAGCGGTGTAGATATTTCCATGTTCATACAGATAGCGGTGTAGATATTTCCATGATCATACAGATAGCGGTGTAGATATTTCCATGTTCATACAGATAGCAGTGTAGATAATTCCATGTTCATACAGATAGCGGTGCTGATATTTTCATGTTTATACAGGTAGTGGTGTAGATATTTCCATGTTTATACAGATAGCGGTGTAGATATTTCCATGTTTATACAGATAGCGGTGTAGATATTTCTATCTTTATAGATATAGCGGTGTAGTTATTTCCATGTGTAAAGAGATAGCAGTGTAGATATTTCCATGTATATGCAGATAGCTTTGTAGATATTTCCATTTTCATGCAGATAGCGGTGTAGATATTTACATGTTCAAACAGATAGCGGTGTAGATATTTCCATGTTTATACAGATAGCGGTGTAGATATTTCCATGTTTATACAGATAGCGGTGTAGATATTTCCATGTTTATTCAGATAGCGGTGTAGATATCTCCATCTTAATACAGATGGCGGTGTAGATATTTATATGTTCATTCAGATGGCGGTGCAGATATTTCCATGTTCATACAGATGGCGGTGTTGATATTTCCATGTTCATACAGATAGCGGTGTAGTTATTTCCATGTGTAAAGAGATAGCTGTGTAGATATTTCCATGTATATGCAGATAGCTGTGTAGATATTTCCATATTCATACAGATAGCGGTGTAGATATTTCCATGTTTATACAGATAGCGGTGAAGATATATGCATGTTTATACAGATAGCGGTGTGGATATTTCCATGTTCATCCCGAGGGCTGTGTAGATATATCCATGTTCATACACATAGCGGTGTAGATATTTCAATGTTCATACTGATAGCGATGTAGACATTTCCATGTTCATACAGATAGCGGCGTAGATATTTCCATGTTCATACAGATAGCAGTGTAGATATTTCCATGTTCATACAGATAGCGGTGTAGATATATCCATGTTCATACAGATAGCGGTGCTGATATTTCCATGCTTATACAGGTAGCGGTGTAGATATTTCCATGTTTATACAGATAGCGGTGTATATATTTCCATGTTTATACAGATAGCGGTGTAGCTATTTCCATGTTTATACAGATAGCGGTGTAGATATCTCCATCTTAATACAGATGGCGGTGTAGATATTTATATGTTCATACAGATGGCGGTGCAGATATTTCCATGTTCATACAGATGGCGGTGTGGATATTTCCATTTTCATATAGATAGCGGTGTAGTTATTTCCATGTGTAAAGCGATAGCTGTGTAGATATTTCCATGTATATGCAGATAGCAGTGTAGATATTTCCATTTTCATGCAGATAGCGGTGTAGATATTTCCATGTTCAAACAGATAGTGGTGTAGATATTTCCATGTTCATACAGATAGCGGTGTAGATATTTCCATGTTCATACAGATAGCGGTGTAGATATTTCCATGTTTATACAGATAGCGGTGAAGATCTATGCATGTTTACACAGATAGCGGTGTAGATATTTCCATGTTCATCCACATGGCTGTGTAGATATATCCATGTTCATACAGATAGCGGTGTAGATATTTCCATGTTCATACAGATAGCAGTGTAGATATTTCCATGTTCATCCAGATGGCTTTGTAGATATATCCATGTTAATACAGATAGCGGTGTAGATATTTCCATGTTTATACAGATAGCGGTGTAGATATTTCCATGTTCATACAGATAGCGGTGTAGATATTTCCATGTTCATACAGATAGCTGTGCTGATATTTCCATGTTTATACAGGTAGCCGTGTAGATATTTCCATGTTTATGCAGATAGTGGTGTGGATATTTCCATGATTATACAGATAGCGGTGTAGATATTTCCATGTTTATACAGATAGCGGTGTAGATATCTCCATCTTAATACAGATGGCAGTGTAGATATTTATATGTTCATACAGATGGCGGTGCAGATATTTCCATTTTCATACAGATGGCGGTGTGGATATTTCCATGTTCATACAGATAGCGGTGTTGTTATTTCCATGTGTAAAGAGATAGCTGTGTAGATATTTCCATGTATATGCAGATAGCAGTGTAGATATTTCCATTTTCATGCAGATAGCGGTGTAGATATTTCCATGTTCAAACAGATAGCGGTGTAGATATTTCCATGTTCATACAGATAGAGGTGTAGATATTTCAATGTTCATGCAGATAGCGGTGTAGATATTTCGATGTTTATACAGATAGCGGTGTAGATATTTCCATGTTTATACAGATAGCGGTGTAGATACTTCCATGTTTATTCAGATAGCGGTGTAGATATCTCCATCTTAATACAGATGGCGGTCTAGATATTTATATGTTCATACAGATGGCGGTGCAGATATTTCCATGTTCATACAGATGGCGGTGTAGATATTTCCATGTTCATACAGATAGCGGTGTAGATATTTCCATGTGTAAAGAGATAGCTGTGTAGATATTTCCATGTATATGCAGATAGCAGTGTAGATATTTCCATTTTCATGCAGATAGCGGTGTAGATATTTACATGTCCAAACAGATAGCGGTGTAGATATTTCCATGTTTATACAGATAGCGGTGTAGATATTTCCATGTTTATACAGACAGGGGTGAAGATCTATGCATGTTTACACAGATAGCAGAGTAGATATTTCCATGTTCATCCAGATGGCAGTGTAGATATTTCCATGTTCATACAGATAGCGGTGTAGATATTTCCATGTTCATACAGATAGCGGTGTAGATATTTCCATGTTCATACAGATAGCGGTGTAGATATTTCCATGTTCATACAGATAGCGGTGCCGATATTTCAATGTTTATACAGGCAGCGGTGTATATATTTCAATGTTCATACAGATAGCGGTGTAGATATTTCAATGTTCACACAGATAGCGGTTTAGATATTTCTTTCTTTATACATATGGCGGTGTAGATATTTATATGTTCATACAGATGGCGGTGCAGATATTTCCATGTTCATACAGATGGCGGTGTAGATATTTCCATGTTTATCGAGATAGCGGACTTCTTATTTCCATGTGTTTAGAGATAGCTGTGTAGATATTTCCATGTGTATGCAGATAGCTGTGTAGATATTTCCATTTTCATGCAGACAGCGGTGTAGATATTTCCATGTTCAAACAGATAGCAGTGTAGATATTTCCATGTTCATACAGATAGCGTTGTAGATATTTCCATGATCATACAGATAGCGGTGTATATATTTCCATGTTCATACAGATAGCAGTGTAGATAATTCCATGTTCATGCAGATAGCGGTGCTGATATTTCCATGTTTATACAGGTAGTGGTGTAGATATTTCCATGTTTATAGAGATAGCGGACTTCTTATTTCCATGTGTTTAGAGATAGCTGTGTAGATATTTCCATGTATATGCAGATAGCTTTGTAGATATTTCCATTTTCATGCAGATAGCGGTGTAGATATTTACATGTCCAAACAGATAGCGGTGTAGATATTTCCATGTTTATACAGATAGCGGTGTAGATATTTCCATGTTTATACAGATAGCGGTGTAGATATTTCCATGTTTATTCAGATAGCGGTGTAGATATCTCCATCTTAATACAGATGGCGGTGTAGATATTTATATGTTCATTCAGATGGCGGTGCAGATATTTCCATGTTCATACAGATGGCGGTGTTGATATTTCCATGTTCATACAGATAGCGGTGTAGTTATTTCCATGTGTAAAGAGATAGCTGTGTAGATATTTCCAAGTATTTGCAGATAGCTGTGTAGATATTTCCATTTTCATGCAGATAGCGGTGTATATATTTCCATCTTCAAACAGATAGCGGTGTAGATATTTCCATGTTCATACAGATAGCGGTGTAGATATTTCCATGTTTATACAGATAGCGGTGAAGATATATGCATGTTTATACAGATAGCGGTGTGGATATTTCCATGTTCATCCCGAGGGCTGTGTAGATATATCCATGTTCATACACATAGCGGTGTAGATATTTCCATGTTCATACTGATAGCGGTGTAGACATTTCCATGTTCATACAGATAGCGGTGTAGATATTTCCATGTTCATACAGATAGCGGTGTAGATGTTTCCATGTTCATACAGATAGCGGTGTAGATATTTCCATGTTCATACAGATAGCGGTGCTGATATTTCCATGCTTATACAGGTAGCGGTGTAGATATTTCCATGTTTATACAGATAGCGGTGTATATATTTCCATGTTTATACAGATAGCGGTGTAGCTATTTCCATGTTTATACAGATAGCGGTGTAGATATCTCCATATTAATACAGATGGCGGTGTAGATATTTATATGTTTATACAGATGGCGGTGCAGATATTTCCATGTTCATACAGATGGCGGTGTGGATATTTCCATGTTCATATAGATAGCGGTGTAGTTATTTCCATGTGTAAAGAGATAGCTGTGTAGATATTTCCATGTATATGCAGATAGCAGTGTAGATATTTCCATTTTCATGCAGATAGCGGTGTAGATATTTCCATGTTCAAACAGATAGTGGTGTAGATATTTCCATGTTCATACAGATAGCGGTGTAGATATTTCCGTGTTTATACAGATAGCGGTGTAGATATTTCCATGTTTATACAGATAGCGATGTAGATATCTCCATCTTAATACAGATGGCGGTGTAGATATTTATATGTTCATACAGATGGCGGTGCAGATATTTCCATGTTCATAAAGATGGCAGTGTAGATATTTCCATGTTCATACAGATAGTGGTGTAGTTATTTCCATGTGTAAAGAGATAGCTGTGTAGATATTTCAATGTATATGCAGATAGTAGTGCAGAAATTTCCATTTTCATGCAGATAGCGGTGTAGATATTTCCATGTTCAAACAGATAGCGGTGTAGATATTTCCATGTTCATACAGATAGCGGTGTAGGTATTTCCATGATCATACAGATAGCGGTGTAGATATTTCCATGTTCATACAGATAGCAGTGTAGATAATTCCATGTTCATGCAGATAGCGGTGCTGATATTTCCATGTTTATACAGGTAGTGGTGTAGATATTTCCATGTTTACAGAGATAGCGGACTTCTTATTTCCATGTGTTTAGAGATAGCTGTGTAGATATTTCCATGTATATGCAGATAGCTTTGTAGATATTTCCATTTTCATGCAGATAGCGGTGTAGATATTTACATGTCCAAACAGATAGCGGTGTAGATATTTCCATGTTTATACAGATAGCGGTGTAGATATTTCCATGTTTATACAGACAGGGGTGAAGATCTATGCATGTTTACACAGATAGCAGAGTAGATATTTCCATGTTCATCCAGATGGCAGTGTAGATATTTCCATGTTCATACAGATAGCGGTGTAGATATTTCCATGTTCATACAGATAGCGGTGTAGATATTTCCATGTTCATACAGATAGCGGTGTAGATATTTCCATGTTCATACAGATAGCGGTGCTGATATTTCAATGTTTATACAGGCAGCGGTGTATATATTTCAATGTTCATACAGATAGCGGTGTAGATATTTCAATGTTCACACAGATAGCGGTTTAGATATTTCTTTCTTTATACATATGGCGGTGTAGATATTTATATGTTCATACAGATGGCGGTGCAGATATTTCCATGTTCATACAGATGGCGGTGTAGATATTTACATGTTTATCGAGATAGCGGACTTCTTATTTCCATGTGTTTAGAGATAGCTGTGTAGATATTTCCATGTGTATGCAGATAGCTGTGTAGATATTTCCATTTTCATGCAGACAGCGGTGTAGATATTTCCATGTTCAAACAGATAGCGGTGTAGATATTTCCATGTTCATACAGATAGCGGTGTAGATATTTCCATGATCATACAGATAGCGGTGTATATATTTCCATGTTCATACAGATAGCAGTGTAGATAATTCCATGTTCATGCAGATAGCGGTGCTGATATTTCCATGTTTATACAGGTAGTGGTGTAGATATTTCCATGTTTATAGAGATAGCGGACTTCTTATTTCCATGTGTTTAGAGATAGCTGTGTAGATATTTCCATGTATATGCAGATAGCTTTGTAGATATTTCCATTTTCATGCAGATAGCGGTGTAGATATTTACATGTCCAAACAGATAGCGGTGTAGATATTTCCATGTTTATACAGATAGCGGTGTAGATATTTCCATGTTTATACAGATAGCGGTGTAGATATTTCCATGTTTATTCAGATAGCGGTGTAGATATCTCCATCTTAATACAGATGGCGGTGTAGATATTTATATGTTCATTCAGATGGCGGTGCAGATATTTCCATGTTCATACAGATGGCGGTGTTGATATTTCCATGTTCATACAGATAGCGGTGTAGTTATTTCCATGTGTAAAGAGATAGCTGTGTAGATATTTCCAAGTATTTGCAGATAGCTGTGTAGATATTTCCATTTTCATGCAGATAGCGGTGTATATATTTCCATCTTCAAACAGATAGCGGTGTAGATATTTCCATGTTCATACAGATAGCGGTGTAGATATTTCCATGTTTATACAGATAGCGGTGAAGATATATGCATGTTTATACAGATAGCGGTGTGGATATTTCCATGTTCATCCCTAGGGCTGTGTAGATATATCCATGTTCATACACATAGCGGTGTAGATATTTCCATGTTCATACTGATAGCGGTGTAGACATTTCCATGTTCATACAGATAGCGGTGTAGATATTTCCATGTTCATACAGATAGCGGTGTAGATATTTCCATGTTCATACAGATAGCGGTGTAGATATTTCCATGTTCATACAGATAGCGGTGCTGATATTTCCATGCTTATACAGGTAGCGGTGTAGATATTTCCATGTTTATACAGATAGCGGTGTATATATTTCCATGTTTATACAGATAGCGGTGTAGCTATTTCCATGTTTATACAGATAGCGGTGTAGATATCTCCATATTAATACAGATGGCGGTGTAGATATTTATATGTTTATACAGATGGCGGTGCAGATATTTCCATGTTCATACAGATGGCGGTGTGGATATTTCCATGTTCATATAGATAGCGGTGTAGTTATTTCCATGTGTAAAGAGATAGCTGTGTAGATATTTCCATGTATATGCAGATAGCAGTGTAGATATTTCCATTTTCATGCAGATAGCGGTGTAGATATTTCCATGTTCAAACAGATAGTGGTGTAGATATTTCCATGTTCATACAGATAGCGGTGTAGATATTTCCGTGTTTATACAGATAGCGGTGTAGATATTTCCATGTTTATACAGATAGCGATGTAGATATCTCCATCTTAATACAGATGGCGGTGTAGATATTTATATGTTCATACAGATGGCGGTGCAGATATTTCCATGTTCATAAAGATGGCAGTGTAGATATTTCCATGTTCATACAGATAGTGGTGTAGTTATTTCCATGTGTAAAGAGATAGCTGTGTAGATATTTCAATGTATATGCAGATAGTAGTGCAGAAATTTCCATTTTCATGCAGATAGCGGTGTAGATATTTCCATGTTCAAACAGATAGCGGTGTAGATATTTCCATGTTCATACAGATAGCGGTGAAGATATTTCCATGTTCATACAGATAGCGGTGAAGATGTATGCATGTTTACACAGATAGCGGTGTGGATATTTCCATGTTCATCCAGAGTGCTGTGTAGATATATCCATGTTCATACAGATAGCGGTGTAGATATTTTCATGTTCATACAGATAGCGGTGTAGATATTTCCATGTTCATACAGATAGCGGTGCTTATATTTCCATGTTTATAAAGGTAGCGGTGTAGATATTTCCATGTTTATACAGATAGCAGTGTAGATATTTCCATGTTTATACAGATAGCGGTGTAGGTATTTCCATGTTTATACAGAGAGCGGTGTAGATATCTCCATCTTAATACAGATGGTGGTGTAGATATTTATATGTTCATACTGATGGCGGTGCAGATATTTCCATGTTCATACAGATGGCGGTGTAGTTATTTCCATGTGTAAAGAGATAGCTGTGTAGATATTTCCATGTATATGCAGATAGCAGTGTAGATATTTCCATTTTCATGCAGATAGCGGTGTAGATATTTCCATGTTCAGATAGCGGTGTAGATATTTCCATGTTCATACAGATAGCGGTGCAGATATTTCCATGTTCATACCGATAGCGGTGTAGATATTTCCATGTTTATACAGATAGCGGTGAAGATGTATGCATGTTTACACAGTTAGCGGTGTAGATATTTCCATGTTCATCCAGATGGCTGTGTAGACATATCCATGTTCATACAGATAGCGGTGTAGATATTTCCATGTTCATACAGATAGCGGTGTAGTTATTTCCATTTTCATACAGATAGCGGTGTAGATATTTCCATGTTTATACTGATAGCGGTGAAGATGTATACATGTTTACACAGATAGCGGTGTAGATATTTCCATGTTCATACAGATAGCGGTGTAGATATTTCCATGTTCATCCAGATGGCTGTGTAGATATATCCATGTTCATACAGATTGCGGTGTAGATATTTCCGTGTTCATACAGATAGTGGTGCTGATATTTCCATGTTTATACAGGCAGCGGTGTAGATATTTCCATGTTTATACAGATAGCGGTTTAGATATTTCCTTCTTAATACAGATGGCGGTGTAGATACTTATATGTTCATACAGATGGTGGTGCAGATATTTCCATGTTTATACAGATAGCAGTGTAGATATCTCCATCTTAATACAGATGGCGGTTTAGATATTTATATGTTCATTCAGATGGCGGTGCAGATATTTCCATGTTCATACAGATGGCGGTGAAGATATTTCCATGTTCATACAGATGGCGGTGTAGATATTTCCATGTTCATACAGATAGCGGTGTAGTTATTTCCATGTGTAAAGAGATAGCTGTGTAGATATTTCCATGTATATGCAGATAGCAGTGTAGATATTTCCATTTTCATGCAGATAGCGGTGTACATATTTCCATGTTCAAACAGATAGCGGTGTAGATATTTCCATGTTCATACAGATAGCGGTGCAGATATTTCCACGTTCGTACAGATAGCGGTGTAGATATTTCCATGTTTATACAGTTAGCGGAGAAGATGTATGCATGTTTACACAGATAGCAGTGTAGATATTTCCATGTTCATCCAGATGGCTGTGTAGATATATCCATGTTCATACAGATAGCGGTGTAGATATTTCCATGTTCATAAAGATAGCGGTGTAGTTATTTCCACGTTCATGCAGATAGCGGTGTAGATATTTCCATGTTTATACTGATAGTGGTGAAGGTGTATGCATGTTTACACAGATAGCGGTGTAGATATTTCCATGTTCATACAGATAGCGGTGTAGATATTTCCATGTTCATCCAGATGGCTGTGTAGATATATCCATGTTCATACAGATTGCGGTGTAGATATTTCCATGTTCATACAGATAGTGGTGCTGATATTTCCATGTTCGTAGATATAGCGGTGTAGTTATTTCCATGTGTAAAGAGATAGCTGTGTAGATATTTCCGTGTATATGCAGATAGCTTTGTAGATATTTCCATTTTCATGCAGATAGCGGTGTAGATATTTACATGTTCAAACAGATAGCGGTGTAGATATTTCCATGTTCATTCAGATAGCTTTGTAGATATTTCCATGTTCATACAGATAGCGGTGTAGATATTTCCATGTTCATACCGATAGCGGTGTAGATATTTCCAGGTTCATACAGATAGCGGTGCTCATATTTCCATGTTTATACTGGTAGCGGTGTAGATATTTCCGTGTTTATACAGATAGTGGTGTAGATATTTCCATGTTTATACAGATAGCGGTGTAGATATTTCCATGTTTATTCAGATAGCGGTGTAGATATCTCCATCTTAATACAGATGGCGGTGTAGATATTTATATGTTCATACAGATGGCGGTGCAGATATTTCCATGTTCATACAGATGGCGGTGTAGATATTTCCATGTTCATACAGATAGCGGTGTAGTTATTTCCATGTGTAAAGAGATAGCTGTGTAGATATTTCCATCTATATGCAGATAGCTGTGTAGATATTTCCATTTTCATGCAGATAGCGGTGTATATATTTCCATCTTCAAACAGATAGCGGTGTAGATATTTCCATGTTCATACAGATAGCGGTGTAGATATTTCCATGTTTATACAGATAGCGGTGAAGATGTATGCATGTTTACACAGATAGCGGTGTGGATATTTCCATGTTCATCCAGAGGGCTGTGTAGATATATAAATGTTCATACAGATAGCGGTGTAGATATTTCCATCTTCATACAGATAGCGGTGTAGATATTTCCATGTTCATACAGATAGCGGTGCTTATATTTCCATGTTTATACAGGTAGCGGTGTAGATATTTCCATGTTTATACAGATAGCGGTGTAGATATTTCCATGTTTATACAGATAGCGGTGTAGATATTTCCATGTTTATACAGATAGCTGTGTAGATATCTCCATCTTAATACAGATGGTGGTGTAGATATTTATATGTTCATACTGATGGCGGTGCAGGTATTTCCATGTTCATACAGATGGCGGTGTAGATATTTCCATGTGTAAAGAGATAGCTCTGTAGATATTTCCATGTATATGCAGATAGCAGTGTAGATATTTCCATTTTCATGCAGATAGCGGTGTAGATATTTCCATGTTCAGATAGCGGTGTAGATATTTCCATGTTCATACAGATAGCGGTGCAGATATTTCCATGTTCATACCGATAGCGGTGTAGATATTTCCATGTTTATACAGATAGCGGTGAAGTTGTATGCATGTTTACACAGATAGCGGTGTAGCTATTTCCATGTTCATACAGATAGCGGTGTAGATATTTCCATGTTTATACAGATAGGGGTGAAGTTGTATGCAAGTTTACACAGATAGCGGTGTAGATATTTCCATGTTCATGGAGATAGCGGTGTAGATATTTAAATGTTCATCCAGAAGGCTGTGTAGATATATCCATGTTCATACAGATAGCGGTGTAGATATTTCCATGTCCATACAGATAGTGGTGTAGATATTTCCATGTTCATACAGATAGCGGTGTAGCTACTTCCAAGTTCATACAGACAGCGGTGTAGATATTTCCATGTTCGTACAGATAGCGGTGTAGATATTTCCATGTTCATACAGATAGCGGTGCGGATATTTCCATGTTTATACAGATAGCGGTGAAGTTATTTCCAGGTTTATACAGATAGCGGTGTAGATATCTCCATCTTAATACAGATGGCGGTGTAGATATGTATATGTTCATACAGATGGCGGTGCAGATATTTCCATTTTCATACAGATGGCGGTGTGGCTATTTCCATGTTCATACAGATAGCGGTGTAGCTATTTCCATGTTCATGCGTATAGCGGTGTAGATATTTCCATGTTCATCCATATGGCTCTGTATATATATCCATGTTCATACAGATGGCGGTGAAGATATTTCCATGTTTATACAGATAGCGGTGTAGATATTTCCATGTTCATACAGATAGTGGTGTAGATATTTCCATGTTAATACAGATAGCGGTGAAGATGTATGCATGTTTACACTGATAGTGGTGTAGATATTTCCATGTTCGTACAGATAGTGGTGTAGATATTTCCATTTTCATACAGATAGCGGTGTAGCTATTTCCATGTTCATACACATAGCGGTGTAGATATTTCCATGTTCATCCAGATGGCTGTGTTGATATTTCCATGTTCATACAGATATCGGTGCTGATATTTCCATGTTTATACAGGTAGCGGTGTAGATATTTCCATGTTTATACAGATAGCGGTGTAGATATTTCCATGTTTATACAGATAGCGGTGTAGATATTTCCTAGTTTATACAGATAGCGGTGTAGATATCTCCATCTTAATACAGATGGCGGTGTAGATATTTGTATGTTAATACAGATGGCGGTGCAGATATTTCCATGTTCATACAGATGGCGTTATAGATATTTCCATGTTTATAGAGATAGCGGTGTAGTTATTTCCATGTGTAAAGAGATAGCTTTGTAGATATTTCCATGCATATGCAGAAAGCTCTGTAGATATTTCCATTTTCATGCTGATAGCGGTGTAGATATTTCCATGTTCAAACAGATAGCGGTGTAGATATTTCCATGTTCATACAGATAGCGGTGTAGATATTTCCATGTTTATACAGATAGCGGTGAAGGTGTATGCATGTTTACCCAGATAGCGGTGTATATATTTCCATGTTCATCCAGATGGCTGTGTAGATATATCCATGTTCATGCAGATGGCGGTGAAGATATTTCCATGTTGATACAGATAGCGGTGTAGATATTTCCATGTTCATCCAGATGGCTGTGTAGATATTTCCATGTTCCTACAGATAGCGGTGTAGCTATTTCCATGTTCATACAGATAGCGGTGTAGATATTTCCATGTTTATACAGGCAGCTGTGTAGATATTTCAATGTTCATACAGATAGCAGTTTAGATATTTCAATGTTCATACCGATAGCGGTTTAGATATTTCCTTCTTAATACAGATGGCGGTGTAGATATTTATATGTTCATACAGATGGCGGTGCAGATATTTCCATGTTCCTACAGATGTTGCTGTAGATATTTCCATGTTTATAGAGATAGCGGAGTACTTATTTCCATGTGTTAAGAGATAGCTGTGTAGATATTTCCATGTGTATGCAGATAGCTGTGTAGATATTTCCATATTCATGCAGACAGCGGTGTAGATATTTCCATGTTCAAACAGATAGCGGTGTAGATATTTCCATGTTCATTCAGATAGCTTTGTAGATATTTCCATGTTCATACAGATAGCGGTGTAGATATTTCCATGTTCATACAGATAGCGGTGCTGCTATTTCCATGTTTATGCAGGTAGCGGGGTAGATATTTCCATGTTTATACAGATAGCGGTGTAGATATTTCCATGTTTATACAGATAGCGGTGTAGATATTTCCATGTTTATACAGAGAGCAGTGTAGATATCTCCATCTTAATACAGATGGCGGTGTAGATATTTATATGTTCATACAGATGGCGGTGCACATATTTCCATGTTCATACAGATGGCGGTGTAGATATTTCCATGTTCATACAGACAGCGGTGTAGTTATTTCCATGTGTAAAGAGATAGCTGTGTAGATATTTCCATGTATATGCAGATAGCAGTGTAGATATTTCCATTTTCATGCAGATAGCGGTGTAGATATTTCCATGTTCAAACAGATAGCGGTGTAGATATTTCCATGTTCATACAGATAGCGGTGTAGATATTTCCATGTTCATACAGATAGCGGTGTAGATATTTCCATGTTTATACAGACAGGGGTGAAGATCTATGCATGTTTACACAGATAGCAGAGTAGATATTTCCATGTTCATCCAGATGGCTGTGTAGATATTTCCATGTTCATACAGATAGCGGTGTAGATATTTCCATGTTCATACAGATAGCGGTGTAGATATTTCCATGTTCATACAGATAGCGGTGTAGATATTTCCATGTTCATACAGATAGCGGTGCTGATATTTCAATGTTTATACAGGCAGCGGTGTATATATTTCAATGTTCATACAGATAGCGGTGTAGATATTTCAATGTTCACACAGATAGCGGTTTAGATATTTCTTTCTTTATACATATGGCGGTGTAGATATTTATATGTTCATACAGATGGCGGTGCAGATATTTCCATGTTCATACAGATGGCGGTGTAGATATTTCCATGTTTATCGAGATAGCGGACTTCTTATTTCCATGTGTTTAGAGATAGCTGTGTAGATATTTCCATGTGTATGCAGATAGCTGTGTAGATATTTCCATTTTCATGCAGACAGCGGTGTAGATATTTCCATGTTCAAACAGATAGCGGTGTAGATATTTCCATGTTCATACAGATAGCGGTGTAGGTATTTCCATGATCATACAGATAGCGGTGTAGATATTTCCATGTTCATACAGATAGCAGTGTAGATAATTCCATGTTCATGCAGATTGCGGTGCTGATATTTCCATGTTTATACAGGTAGTGGTGTAGATATTTCCATGTTTATAGAGATAGCGGACTTCTTATTTCCATGTGTTTAGAGATAGCTGTGTAGATATTTCCATGTATATGCAGAAAGCTTTGTAGATATTTCCATTTTCATGCAGATAGCAGTGTAGATATTTACATGTCCAAACAGATAGCGGTGTAGATATTTCCATGTTTATACAGATAGCAGTGTAGATATTTCCATGTTTATACAGACAGGGGTGAAGATCTATGCATGTTTACACAGATAGCAGAGTAGATATTTCCATGTTCATCCAGATGGCTGTGTAGATATTTCCATGTTCATACAGATAGCAGTGTAGATATTTTCATGTTCATACAGATAGCGGTGTAGATATTTCCATGTTCATACAGATAGCGGTGTAGATATTTCCATGTTCATACAGATAGCGGTGCTGATATTTCAATGTTTATACAGGCAGCGGTGTATATATTTCAATGTTCTTACAGATAGCGGTGTAGATATTTCAATGTTCACACAGATAGCGGTTTAGATATTTCTTTCTTTATACATATGGCGGTGTAGATATTTATATGTTCATACAGATGGCGGTGCAGATATTTCCATGTTCATACAGATGGTGGTGTAGATATTTCCATGTTTATCGAGATAGCGGACTTCTTATTTCCATGTGTTTAGAGATAGCTGTGTAGATATTTCCATGTGTATGCAGATAGCTGTGTAGATATTTCCATTTTCATGCAGACAGCGGTGTAGATATTTCCATGTTCAAACAGATAGCGGTGTAGATATTTCCATGTTCATACAGATAGCGGTGTAGATATTTCCATGATCATACAGATAGCAGTGTAGATATTTCCATGTTCATACAGATAGCAGTGTAGATAATTCCATGTTCATGCAGATAGCGGTGCTGATATTTCCATGTTTATACAGGTAGTGGTGTAGATATTTCCATGTTTATAGAGATAGCGGACTTCTTATTTCCATGTGTTTAGAGATAGCTGTGTAGATATTTCCATGTATATGCAGATAGCTTTGTAGATATTTCCATTTTCATGCAGATAGCGGTGTAGATATTTACATGTCCAAACAGATAGCGGTGTAGATATTTCCATGTTTATACAGATAGCGGTGTAGATATTTCCATGTTTATACAGATAGCGGTGTAGATATTTCCATGTTTTTTCAGATAGCGGTGTAGATATCTCCATCTTAATACAGATGGCGGTGTAGATATTTATATGTTCATTCAGATGGCGGTGCAGATATTTCCATGTTCATACAGATGGCGGTGTTGATATTTCCATGTTCATACAGATAGCGGTGTAGATATTTCCATGTTCATACAGATAGCGGTGTAGATATTTCCATGTTCATACAGATAGCGGTGCTGATATTTCCATGCTTATACAGGTAGCGGTGTAGATATTTCCATGTTTATACAGATAGCGGTGTATATATTTCCATGTTTATACAGATAGCGGTTTAGCTATTTCCATGTTTATACAGATAGCGGTGTAGATATCTCCATATTAATACAGAGGGCGGTGTAGATATTTATAAGTTTATACAGATGGCGGTGCAGATATTTCCATGTTCATACAGATGGCGGTGTGGATATTTCCATGTTCATATAGATAGCGGTGTAGTTATTTCCATGTGTAAAGAGATAGCTGTGTAGATATTTCCATGTATATGCAGATAGCAGTGTAGATATTTCCATTATCATGCAGATAGCGGTGTAGATATTTCCATGTTCAAAAAGATAGTGGTTTAGATATTTTCATGTTCACACAGATAGCGGTGTAGATATTTCCATGTTCATACAGATAACGGTGTAGCTATTTCCATGTTCATACAGATAGCAGTGTAGATATTTCCATGTTGATACAGATAGCGGTGTAGATATTTCCATGTTCATACAGATAGCGGTGCTGATATTTCCATGGTTATGCAGGTAGCGGTGTAGATATTTCCATGTTTATGCAGATAGCGGTGTAGATATTTCCATGTTTATGCAGATAGCGGTGTAGATATTTCCATGTTTATACAGATAGCGGTGTAGATATTTCCATGTTCATACAGATAGCTGTGCTGATATTTCCATGTTTATACAGGTAGCCGTGTAGATATTTCCATGTTTATACAGATAGCGGTGTAGATATTTCCATTTTTATACAGATAGCGGTGTAGATATTTCCATGTTTATACAGATAGCGGTGTAGATATCTCCATCTTAATACAGATGGCAGTGTAGATATTTATATGTTAATACAGATGGCGGTGCAGATATTTCCATTTTCATACAGATGGCGGTGTGGATATTTCCATGTTCATACAGATAGCGGTGTTGTTATTTCCATGTGTAAAGAGATAGCTGTGTAGATATTTCCATGTATATGCAGATAGCAGTGTAGATATTTCCATTTTCATGCAGATAGCGGTGTAGATATTTCCATGTTCAAACAGATAGCGGTGTAGATATATCCATGTTCATACTGGTAGCGGTGTAGATATTTCCATGTTCATACAGATAGCGGTGTAGTTATTTCCATGTTCATACAGATAGCGGTGTAGATATTTCCATGCTTATACTGATAGCAGTGAAGATGTATGCATGTTTACACAGATAGCGGTGTAGATATTTCCATGTTCACACAGATAGCGGTGCTGATATTTCCATGTTTATACAGGTATTGGTGTAGACATTTCCATGTTCATACAGATAGCGGTGTAGATATTTCCATGTTCATACAGATAGCGGTGTAGATATTTCCGTGTTCATACAGATAGCGGTGTATATATTTCCATGTTTATACAGATAGTGGTTTAGCTATTTCCATGTTTATACAGATAGCGGTGTAGATATCTCCATATTAATACAGAGGGCGGTGTAGATATTTATATGTTTATACAGATGGCGGTGCAGATATTTCCATGTTCATACAGATGGCGGTGTGGATATTTCCATGTTCATATAGATAGCGGTGTAGTTATTTCCATGTGTAAAGAGATAGCTGTGTAGATATTTCCATGTATATGCAGATAGCAGTGTAGATATTTCCATTTTCATGCAGATAGCGGTGTAGATATTTCCATGTTCAAAAAGATAGTGGTGTAGATATTTTCATGTTCACACAGATAGCGGTGTAGATATTTCCATGTTCATACAGATAACGGTGTAGCTATTTCCATGTTCATACAGATAGCAGTGTAGATATTTCCATGTTGATACAGATAGCGGTGTAGATATTTCCATGTTCATACAGATAGCGGTGCTGATATTTCCATGGTTATGCAGGTAGCGGTGTAGATATTTCCATGTTTATGCAGATAGCGGTGTAGATATTTCCATGTTTATGCAGATAGCGGTGTAGATATTTCCATGTTCATACAGATAGCGGTGTAGATATTTCCATGTTCATACAGATAGGTGTGCTGATATTTCCATGTTTATACAGGTAGCCGTGTAGATATTTCCATGTTTATACAGATAGCGGTGTATATATTTCCATTTTTATACAGATAGCGGTGTAGATATTTCCATGTTTATACAGATAGCGGTGTAGATATCTCCATCTTAATACAGATGGCAGTGTAGATATTTATATGTTAATACAGATGGCGGTGCAGATATTTCCATTTTCATACAGATGGCGGTGTGGATATTTCCATGTTCATACAGATAGCGGTGTTGTTATTTCCATGTGTAAAGAGATAGCTGTGTAGATATTTCCATGTATATGCAGATAGCAGTGTAGATATTTCCATTTTCATGCAGATAGCGGTGTAGATATTTCCATGTTCAAACAGATAGCGGTGTAGATATATCCATGTTCATACTGGTAGCGGTGTAGATATTTCCATGTTCATACAGATAGCGGTGTAGTTATTTCCATGTTCATACAGATAGCGGTGTAGATATTTCCATGTTTATACTGATAGCAGTGAAGATGTATGCATGTTTACACAGATAGCGGTGTAGATATTTCCATGTTCACACAGATAGCGGTGCTGATATTTCCATGTTTATACAGGTATTGGTGTAGACATTTCCATGTTCATACAGATAGCGGTGTAGATATTTCCATGTTCATACAGATAGCGGTGTAGATATTTCCGTGTTCATACAGATAGCGGTGCTGATATTTCCATGTTTATACAGGTAGCGGTGTAGATATTTCCATGTTTATACAGATAGCGGTGTAGATATTTCCATGTTCATACAGATAGCGGTGTAGATATTTCCATGTTCATACAGATAGCTGTGCTGATATTTCCATGTTTATACAGGTAGTGGTGTAGATATTTCCATGTTTTACAGATATCGGTGTAGATATTTCCATGTTTATACAGATAGCGGTGTAGATATTCCCATGTTTATAGAGATAGCGGTGTAGATATCTCCATCTTAATACAGATGGCAGTGTAGATATTTATATGTTCATACAGATGGCGGTGCAGATATTTCCATGTTCATACAGATGGCGCTGTGGATATTTCCATGTTCATACAGATAGCGGTGTAGTTATTTCCATGTGTAAAGAGATAGCTGTGTAGATATTTCCATGTATATGCAGATAGCAGTGTAGATATTTCCATTTTCATGCAGATAGCGGTGTATATATTTCCATCTTCAAACAGATAGCGGTGTAGATATTTCCATGTTCATACAGATAGCGGTGTAGATATTTCCATGTTTATACAGATAGCGGTGAAGATGTATGCATGTTTACACAGATAGCGCTGTGGATATTTCCATGTTCATCCAGAGGGCAGTGTAGATATATCCATGTTCGTACAGATAGCGGTGTAGATATTTCCATCTTCATACAGATAGCGGTGTAGATATTTCCATGTTCATACAGATAGCGGTGCTGATATTTCCATGTTTATACAGGTAGCGGTGTAGTTATTTCCATGTTTATACAGATAGCGGTGTAGATATTTCCGTGTTTATACAGATAGCGGTGTAGATATTTCCATGTTTATACAGATTGCGATGTAGATATCTCCATCTTAATAAAGATGGCGGTGTAGATATTTATATGTTCATACAGATGGCGGTGCAGATATTTCCATGTTCATACACATGGCAGTGTAGATATTTCCATGTTCATACAGATAGTGGTGTAGTTATTTCCATGTGTAAAGAGATAGCTGTGTAGATATTTCAATGTATATGCAGATAGTAGTGCAGAAATTTCCATTTTCATGCAGATAGCGGTGTAGATATTTCCATGTTCAAACAGATAGCGGTGTAGATATTTCCATGTTCATACAGATAGCGGTGAAGATATTTCCATGTTCATACAGATAGCGGTGTAGATATTTCCATGTTTATACAGATAGCGGTGGAGATGTATGCATGTTTACACAGATAGAGGTGTAGATATTTCCATGTTCATCTAGATGGCTGTGTAGACATATCCATGTTCATACGGATAGCAGTGTAGATATTTCTATGTTCATACAGATAGCGGTGTAGCTATTTCCATGTTCATACAGATAGCGGTGTAGATATTTCCATGTTTATACTGATAGCGGTGAAGATGTATGCATGTTTACACAGATAGCGGTTTAGATATCTCCATGTTCATACAGATAGTGGTGTAGATATTTCCATGTTCATCCAGATGGCTGTGTAGATATATCCATGTTCCTACAGATAGCGGTGCAGAAATTTCCCTGTTCATACAGATAGCGGTGCTGATATTTCCATGTTTATACAGGCAGCGGTGTAGCTATTTCCATGTTCCTACAGATAGTGGTGTAGATATTTCCATGTTCATACAGATAGCGGTGCTGATATTTCCATGTTTATACAGGCAGCGGTGTAGATATTTCCACGTTTATACAGATAGAGGTTTAGATATTTCCTTCTTAGTACAGATGGCGGTGTAGACATTTATATGTTCAGACAGATGGCGGTGTAGATATTTCCATGTTTATACAGATAGCAGTGTAGATATCTCCATCTTAATACAGATGGCGGTGTAGATATTTATATGTTCATACAGATGGCGGTGCAGATATTTCCATGTTCATACAGATGGCGGTGTAGATATTTCCATGTTCATACAGATAGTGGTGTAGTTATTTCCATGTGTAAAGAGATAGCTGTGTAGATACTTAAATGTATATGCAGATAGCAGTGTAGATATTTCCATTTTCATGCAGATAGCGGTGTAGATATTTCCATGTCCTAACAGATAGCGGTGTAGGTATTTCCATGTTCATACAGATAGCGGTGTAGATATTTCCATGTTCATACCGATAGCGGTGCAGATATTTAAATGTTTATACAGATAGTGGTGAAGATGTATGCATGTTTACACAGATAGAGGTGTAGATATTTCCATGTTCATCCAGATGGATGTGTAGATATATCCATGTTCATACAGATAGCGGTGTAGATATTTCCATGTTCATACAGATAGCGGTGTAGATATTTCCATGTTCATCCAGATGGCTGTGTAGATATATCCACGATCATACAGATAGCGGTGTAGATATTTCCATGTTCATACAGATAGCGGTGCAGCTATTTCCATTTTCATACAGATAACGGTGTAGCTATTTCCATGTTCATACATATAGCAGTGTAGATATTTCCATGTTCATTCAGATAGCGGTGTAGATATTTCCATTTTCATACAGAGAGCGGTGCTGATATTTCCATGTTTACACAGGCAGCGGTGTAGATATTTCCATGTTTATACAGATAGCGGTTTAGATATTTCCTTCTTAATACAGATGGCGGTGTAGATATTTATATGTTCATACAGATGGCTGTGCAGATATTTCCATGTTCATACAGATAGCTTTGTAGATATTTCCATGTTCATACAGATAGCGGTGTAGATATTTCCATGTTCATACAGATAGCGGTGTAGATATTTCCAGTTTCATACAGAAAGCTGTGCTGATATTTCCATGTTTATACTGGTAGCGGTGTAGATATTTCCGTGTTTATACAGATAGCAGTGTAGATATTTCCACGTTTATACAGATAGCGGTGTAGATATTTCCAAGTTTATTCAGATAGCAGTGTAGATATCTCCATCTTAATACAGATGGCGGTGTAGATATTTATATGTTCATACAGATGTCGGTGCAGATATTTCCATGTTCATACAGATGGCGGTGTAGATATTTCCATGTTCATACAGATAGCGGTGTAGTTATTTCCATGTGTAAAGAGATAGCTGTGTAGATATTTCCATCTATATGTAGATAGCTGTGTAGATATTTCCATTTTCATGCAGATAGCGTTGTATTTATTTCCATCTTCAAACAGATAGCGGTGTAGATATTTCCATGTTCATACAGATAGCGGTGTAGATATTTCCATGTTTATACAGATAGCGGTGAAGATGTATGCATGTTTACACAGATAGCGGTGTGGATATTTCCATGTTCATCCAGAGGGCTGTGTAGATATATCCATGTTCATACAGATAGCGGTGTAGATATTTTCATGTTCATACAGATAGCGGTGTAGATATTTCCATGTTCATACAGATAGCGGTGCTTATATTTCCATGTTTATACAGGTAGCGGTGTAGATATTTCCATGTTTATACAGATAGCAGTGTAGATATTTCCATGTTTATACAGATAGCGGTGTAGATATTTCCATGTTTATACAGACAGCGGTGTAGATATCTCCATCTTAATACAGATGGTGGTGTAGATATTTATATGTTCATACTGATGGCTGTGCAGATATTTCCATGTTCATACAGATGGCGGTGTAGTTATTTCCATGTGTAAAGAGATAGCTGTGTAGATATTTCCATGTATATGCAGATAGCAGTGTAGATATTTCCATTTTCATGCAGATAGCGGTGTAGATATTTCCATGTTCAGATAGCGGTGTAGATATTTCCATGTTCATACAGATAGCGGTGCAGATATTTCCATGTTCATACCGATAGCGTTGTAGATATTTCCATGTTTATACAGATAGCGGTGAAGATGTATGCATGTTTACACAGTTAGCGGTGTAGATATTTCCATGTTCATCCAGATGGCTGTGTAGACATATCCATGTTCATACAGATAGCGGTGTAGATATTTCCATGTTCATACAGATAGCGGTGTAGTTATTTCCATTTTCATACAGATAGCGGTTTAGATATTTCCTTCTTAATACAGATGGCGGTGTAGATACTTATATGTTCATACAGATGGCGGTGTAGATATTTCCATGTTTATACAGATAGCAGTGTAGATATCTCCATCTTAATACAGATGGCGGCTTAGATATTTATATGTTCATACAGATGGCGGTGCAGATATTTCCATGTTCATACAGATGGCGGTGCAGATATTTCCATGTTCATACAGATGGCGGTGTAGATATTTCCATGTTCATACAGATAGCGGTGTAGTTATTTCCATGTGTAAAGAGATAGCTGTGTAGATATTTCCATGTATATGCAGATAGCAGTGTAGATATTTCCATTTTCATGCAGATAGCGGTGTACATATTTCCATGTTCAAACAGATAGCGGTGTAGATATTTCCATGTTCATACAGATAGCGGTGCAGATATTTCCATGTTCGTACAGATAGCGGTGTAGATATTTCCATGTTTATACAGTTAGCGGAGAAGATGTATGCATGTTTACACAGATAGCAGTGTAGATATTTCCATGTTCATCCAGATGGCTGTGTAGATATATCCATGTTCATACAGATAGCGGTGTAGATATTTCCATGTTCATAAAGATAGCGGTGTAGTTATTTCCACGTTCATGCAGATAGCGGTGTAGATATTTCCATGTTTATACTGATAGTGGTGAAGGTGTATGCATGTTTACACAGATAGCGGTGTAGATATTTCCATGTCCATACAGATAGCGGTGTAGATATTTCCATGTTCATCCAGATGGCTGTGTAGATATATCCATGTTCATACAGATTGCGGTGTAGATATTTCCATGTTCATACAGATAGTGGTGCTGATATTTCTATGTTCATAGATATAGCGGTGTAGTTATTTCCATGTGTAAAGAGATAGCTGTGTAGATATTTCCATGTATATGCAGATAGCTTTGTAGATATTTCCATTTTCATGCAGATAGCGGTGTAGATATTTACATGTTCAATCAGATAGCGGTGTAGATATTTCCATGTTCATTCAGATAGCTTTGTAGATATTTCCATGTTCATACAGATAGCGGTGTAGATATTTCCATGTTCATACAGATAGCGGTGTAGATATTTCCAGGTTCATACAGATAGCGGTGCTCATATTTCCATGTTTATACTGGTAGCGGTGTAGATATTTCCGTGTTTATACAGATAGCGGTGTAGATATTTCCATGTTTATACAGATAGCGGTGTAGATATTTCCATGTTTATTCAGATAGCGGTGTAGATATCTCCATCTTAATACAGATGGCGGTGTAGATATTTATATGTTCATACAGATGGCGGTGTAGATATTTCCATGTTCATACAGATAGCGGTGTAGTTATTTCCATGTGTAAAGAGATAGCTGTGTAGATATTTCCATCTATATGAAGATAGCTGTGTAGATATTTCCATTTTCATGCAGATAGCGGTGTATATATTTCCATCTTCAAACAGATAGCGGTGTAGATATTTCCATGCTCATACAGATAGCGGTGTAGATATTTCCATGTTTATACAGATAGCGGTGAAGATGTATGCATGTTTACACAGATAGCGGTGTGGATATTTCCATGTTCATCCAGAGGGCTGTGTAGATATATAAATGTTCATACAGATAGCGGTGTAGATATTTCCATCTTCATACAGATAGCGGTGTAGATATTTCCATGTTCATACAGATAGCGGTGCTTATATTTCCATGTTTATACAGGTAGCGGTGTAGATATTTCCATGTTTATACAGATAGCGGTGTAGATATTTCCATGTTTATACAGATAGCGGTGTAGATATTTCCATGTTTATACAGATAGCTGTGTAGATATCTCCATCTTAATACAGATGGTGGTGTAGATATTTATATGTTCATACTGATGGCGGTGCAGGTATTTCCATGTTCATACAGATGGCGGTGTAGATATTTCCATGTGTAAAGAGATAGCTGTGTAGATATTTCCATGTATATGCAGATAGCAGTGTAGATATTTCCATTTTCATGCAGATAGCGGTGTAGATATTTCCATGTTCAGATAGCGGTGTAGATATTTCCATGTTCATACAGATAGCGGTGCAGATATTTCCATGTTCATACCGATAGCGGTGTAGATATTTCCATGATTATACAGATAGCGGTGAAGATGTATGCATGTTCACACAGATAGCGGTGTAGATATTTCCATGTTCATCCAGATGGCTGTGTAGATATATCCATGTTCATACAGATAGCGGTGTGGATCTTTCCATGTTCATACAGATAGCGGTGTAGATATTTCCATGTTCATACAGATAGCGGTGTAGCTATTTCCATGTTCATACAGATAGCGGTGTAGATATTTCCATGTTTATACAGATAGGGGTGAAGTTGTATGCAAGTTTACACAGATAGCGGTGTAGATATTTCCATGTTCATGGAGATAGCGGTGTAGATATTTAAATGTTCATCCAGAAGGCTGTGTAGATATATCCATGTTCATACAGATAGCGTTGTAGATATTTCCATGTCCATACAGATAGTGGTGTAGATATTTCCATGTTCATACAGATAGCGGTGTAGCTACTTCCAAGTTCATAGAGATAGCGGTGTAGATATTTCCATGTTCGTACAGATAGCGGTGTAGATATTTCCATGTTCATACAGATAGCGGTGCGGATATTTCCATGTTTATACAGATAGCGGTGAAGTTATTTCCAGGTTTATACAGATAGCGGTGTAGATATCTCCATCTTAATACAGATGGCGGTGTAGATATGTATATGTTCATACAGATGGCGGTGCAGATATTTCCATGTTCATACAGATGGCGGTGTGGCTATTTCCATGTTCATACAGATAGCGGTGTAGCTATTTCCATGTTCATGCATATAGCGGTGTAGATATTTCCATGTTCATCCATATGGCTCTGTAGATATATCCATGTTCATACAGATGGCGGTGAAGATATTTCCATGTTTATACAGATAGCGGTGTAGATATTTCCATGTTCATACAGATAGTGGTGTAGATATTTCCATGTTCATACAGATAGCGGTGAAGATGTATGCATGTTTACACTGATAGAGGTGTAGATATTTCCATGTTCGTACAGATAGTGGTGTAGATATTTCCATTTTCATACAGATAGCGGTGTAGCTATTTCCATGTTCATACACATAGCGGTGTAGATATTTCCATGTTCATCCAGATGGCTGTTTAGATATTTCCATGTTCATACAGATATCGGTGCTGATACTTCCATGTTTATACAGGTAGCGGTGTAGATATTTCCATGTTTATACAGATAGCGGTGTAGATATTTCCATGTTTATACAGATAGCGGTGTAGATATTTCCTAGTTTATACAGATAGCGGTGTAGATATTTCCATGTTCATCCAGATGGCTGTGTAGATATATCCATGTTCATACAGATGGCGGTGAAGATATTTCCATGTTCATAAAGATAGCGGTGTAGTTATTTCCACGTGTAAAGAGATAGCTGTGTAGATATTTCCATGTATATGCAGATAGCTGTGTAGATATTTCCATTTTCATGCAGATAGCGCTTTAGATATTTCCAAGTTCAAACAGATAGCGGTGTAGATATTTCCATGTTCATAGAGATCGCGGTGTAGATATTTCCATGTTCATCCAGATGGCTGTGTAGCCATATCCATTTTCATACAGATGTCGGTGAAGATATTTCCATGTTCTTACAGATAGCGGTGTAGATATTTCCATGTTCATACAGATGGCTGTGTAGATATATCCATGTTCATACAGATGGCGTTGAAGATATTTCCATGTTCAGACAGATAGCGGTGTAGCTATTTCCATGTTCATACAGATAGCGGTGTAGATATTTCCATGTTCAGATAGCGGTGTAGATATTTCCATGTTCATACAGATAGCGGTGCTGATATTTCCATCTTTATACAGGTAGCGGTGTAGATATTTCCATGTTTATACAGATAGCGGTGTAGATATTTCCAAGTTTATTCAGATAGCGGTGTAGATATCTCCATCTTAATATAGATGGCGGTGTAGATATTTATATGTTCATACAGATGGCGGTGCAGATATTTCCATGTTCATACAGATAGCGGTGTAGATATTTCCATGTTCATACAGATGGCTGTGTAGATATATCCATGTTCATACAGATAGCGGTGTAGTTATTTCCATGTTCATACCGATAGCGGTGCTGATATTTCCATGTTTATACAGGTAGCGGTGTAGATATTTCCATGTTTATACAGATAGCTGTGTAGATATTTCCATGTTTATACAGATAGCGGTGAAGATATTTCCATCTTTATACAGATAGCGGTGTAGATATTTCCATGTTTATACAGATTGCGGTGAAGGTGTATGCATATTTATACAGATAGCGGTGTAGATATTTCCATCTTCATACAGATAGAGGTGTAGATATTTCTGTGTTCATCCAGATGCCGGTGTAGATATATCCATGTTCATACAGATAGCAGTGTAGATATTTCCATGTTCATACAGGTAGTGGTGTAGATATTTCCATGTTCATACAGATAGCGGTGTAGATATTTCCATTTTCATACAGATAGCGGTGTAGAAATTTCCATGTTCATAGATATAGCGGTGTGGATATTTCCATGTTCATACAGATAGCGGTACTGATATTTCCATGTTTATACTGGTAGCGGTGTAGATATTTCCATGTTCATTCAGATGGCTGTGTAGATATTTCCATGTTTATACAGATAGCGGTGTAGATATTTCCAAGTTTATACAGATAGCGGTGTAGATATCTCCATCTTAATATAGATGACGGTGTAGATATTTATATGTTCATACAGATGGCGGTGCAGATATTTCCATGTTCATACAGATGGCGGTGTAGATATTTCCATGTTTATAGAGACAGCGCTGTAGTTATTTCCATGTGTAAAGAGATAGCTTTGTAGATATTTCCATGTATATGCAGATCGCTATGTAGATATTTCCATTTTCATGCAGATAGCGGTGTAGATATTTCCATGTTCAAACAGATAGCGGTGTAGATATTTCCATGTTCATACAGATAGCGGTGTAGATATTTCATGTTCATACAGATAGCGGTTTAGATATTTCCTTCTTAATACAGATGATGGCGTAGATATTTATATGTTCATACAGATGGCGGTGTAGATATTTCCATGTTTATACAGATAGCAGTGTAGATATCTCCATTTTAATACAGATGGCGGTGTAGATATTTATATGTTCATACAGATGGCGGTGCAGATATTTCCATGTTCATACAGATGGCGGTGTAGATATTTCCATGTTCATACAGATAGCGGAGTAGTTATTTCCAGGTTTATACAGATAGCGGTGAAGATGTATGCATGTTTACACAGATAGCGGTGTAGATATTTCCATCTTCATACAGATAGCGGTGTAGATATTTCCATGTTCATCCAGATGGCTGTGTAGCTATATCCATGTTCATACAGATGGCGGTGAAGATATTTCCATGTTCATACAGATAGCGGTGTAGTTATTTCCAAGTGTAAAGAGATAGCTGTGTAGATATTTCCATGTATATGCAGATAGCTGTGTAGATATTTCCATTTTCATGCAGATAGCGGTTTAGATATTTCCATGTTCAAACAGATAGCGGTGTAGATATTTCCATGTTCATACAGATAGCGGTGTAGATATTTCCATGTTTATACAGATAGCGGTGGAGGTGTATGCATGTTTACACAGATAGCGGTGTAGATATTCCCATGTTCATACAGATCGCGGTGTAGGTTTTTCCATGTTCATCCAGATGGATGTGTAGACATATCCATGTTCATACAGATGGCAGTGAAGATATTTCCATGTTCATACAGATAGCGGTGTAGATATTTCCATGTTCATACAGATAGCGGTGTAGATATTTCCATGTCCATACAGATGGCTGTGTAGATATATCCATGTTCATACAGATGGCGTTGAAGATATTTCCATGTTCGGACAGATAGCGGTGTAGCTATTTCCATGTTCATACAGATAGCGGTGTAGATATTTCCATGTTCATACAGATAGCGGTGTAGATATTTCCATGTTCGTACAGATGGCTGTGTAGATATATCCATGTTCATACAGATGGCGTTGAAGATATTTCCATCTTCATACAGATAGCGGTGCTGATATTTCCATGTTTATACAGGTAGCGGTGTAGATATTTCCATGTTTATACAGATTGAGGTGTAGATATTTCCATGTTTATACAGATAGCGGTGTAGATATTTCCAAGTTAATTCACATAGCGGTGTAGATATCTCCATCTTAATATAGATGGCGGTGTATATATTTATATGTTCATACAGATGGCGGTGCAGATATTTCCATGTTCATACAGATAGCGGTGTAGATATTTCCATGTTCGTACAGATGGCTGTGTAGATATATCCATGTTCATACAGATGGCGGTAAAGATATTTCCATGTTCATACAGATAGCGGTGTAGATATATCCATGTTCATACAGATAGCGGTGTAGTTATTTCCATATTCATACCGATAGCGGTGCTGATATTTCCATGTTTATACAGGTAGCGGTGTAGATATTTCCATGTTTATACAGATACCGGTGTAGATATTTCCATCTTTATACAGATAGCAGTGTAGATATCTCCTTCTTAATACAGATGGTGGTGTATATATTTATATGTTCATACAGATGGCGGTGCAGATATTTCCATGTTCATACAGATGGCGGTGTAGATATTTCCATGTTTATAGAGATAGCGGTGTAGTTATTTCCATGTGTAAAGAGATAGCTGTGAAGATACTTCCATGTTCAAACAGATAGCGGTGTAGATATTTCCATGTTTATACAGATTGCGGTGAAGGTGTATGCATATTTATACAGATAGCGGTGTAGGTATTTCCATCTTCATACAGATAGCGGTGTAGATATTTCCGTGTTCATCCAGATGGCGGTGTAGATATATCCATGTTCATACAGATAGCAGTGTAGATATTTCCATGTTCATACAGGTAGTGGTGTAGATATTTCCATGTTCATACAGATAGCGGTGTAGATATTTCCATTTTCATACAGATAGCGGTGTAGAAATTTCCATGTTCATAGATATAGCGGTGTGGATATTTCCATGTTCATACAGATAGCGGTACTGATATTTCCATGTTTATACTGGTAGCGGTGTAGATATTTCCATGTTCATTCAGATGGCTGTGTAGATATTTCCATGTTTATACAGATAGAGGTGTAGATATTTCCAAGTTTATACAGATAGCGGTGTAGATATCTCCATCTTAATATAGATGACGGTGTAGATATTTATATGTTCATACAGATGGCGGTGCAGATATTTCCATGTTCATACAGATGGCGGTGTAGATATTTCCATGTTTATAGAGACAGCGCTGTAGTTATTTCCATGTGTAAAGAGATAGCTTTGTAGATATTTCCATGTATATGCAGATCGCTATGTAGATATTTCCATTTTCATGCAGATAGCGGTGTAGATCTTTCCATGTTCAAACAGATAGCGGTGTAGATATTTCCATGTTCATACAGATAGCGGTGTAGATATTTCATGTTCATACAGATAGCGGTTTAGATATTTCCTTCTTAATACAGATGATGGCGTAGATATTTATATGTTCATACAGATGGCGGTGTAGATATTTCCATGTTTATACAGATAGCAGTGTAGATATCTCCATTTTAATACAGATGGCGGTGTAGATATTTATATGTTCATACAGATGGCGGTGCAGATATTTCCATGTTCATACAGATGGCGGTGTAGATATTTCCATGTTCATACAGATAGCGGAGTAGTTATTTCCAGGTTTATACAGATAGCGGTGAAGATGTATGCATGTTTACACAGATAGCGGTGTAGATATTTCCATCTTCATACAGATAGCGGTGTAGATATTTCCATGTTCATCCAGATGGCTGTGTAGCTATATCCATGTTCATACAGATGGCGGTGAAGATATTTCCATGTTCATACAGATAGCGGTGTAGTTATTTCCAAGTGTAAAGAGATAGCTGTGTAGATATTTCCATGTATATGCAGATAGCTGTGTAGATATTTCCATTTTCATGCAGATAGCGGTTTAGATATTTCCATGTTCAAACAGATAGCGGTGTAGATATTTCCATCTTCATACAGATAGCGGTGTAGATATTTCCATGTTCATCCAGATGGCTGTGTAGATATATCCATGTTCATACAGATGGCGGTGAAGATATTTCCATGTTCATACAGATAGCGGTGTAGTTATTTCCAAGTGAAAAGAGATAGCTGTGTAGATATTTCCATGTATATGCAGATAGCTGTGTAGATATTTCCATTTTCATGCAGATAGCGGTTTAGATATTTCCATGTTCAAACAGATAGCGGTGTAGATATTTCCATGTTCATACAGATAGCGGTGTAGATATTTCCATGTTTATACAGATAGCGGTGGAGGTGTATGCATGTTTACACAGATAGCGGTGTAGATATTCCCATGTTCATACAGATCGCGGTGTAGGTTTTTCCATGTTCATCCAGATGGATGTGTAGACATATCCATGTTCATACAGATGGCAGTGAAGATATTTCCATGTTCATACAGATAGCGGTGTAGATATTTCCATGTTCATACAGATAGCGGTGTAGATATTTCCATGTCCATACAGATGGCTGTGTAGATATATCCATGTTCATACAGATGGCGTTGAAGATATTTCCATGTTCGGACAGATAGCGGTGTAGCTATTTCCATGTTCATACAGATAGCGGTGTAGATATTTCCATGTTCATACAGATAGCGGTGTAGATATTTCCATGTTCGTACAGATGGCTGTGTAGATATATCCATGTTCATACAGATGGCGTTGAAGATATTTCCATCTTCATACAGATAGCGGTGCTGATATTTCCATGTTTATACAGGTAGCGGTGTAGATATTTCCATGTTTATACAGATTGAGGTGTAGATATTTCCATGTTTATACAGATAGCGGTGTAGATATTTCCAAGTTAATTCACATAGCGGTGTAGATATCTCCATCTTAATATAGATGGCGGTGTATATATTTATATGTTCATACAGATGGCGGTGCAGATATTTCCATGTTCATACAGATAGCGGTGTAGATATTTCCATGTTCGTACAGATGGCTGTGTAGATATATCCATGTTCATACAGATGGCGGTAAAGATATTTCCATGTTCATACAGATAGCGGTGTAGATATATCCATGTTCATACAGATAGCGGTGTAGTTATTTCCATATTCATACCGATAGCGGTGCTGATATTTCGATGTTTATACAGGTAGCGGTGTAGATATTTCCATGTTTATACAGATACCGGTGTAGATATTTCCATCTTTATACAGATAGCAGTGTAGATATCTCCTTCTTAATACAGATGGTGGTGTATATATTTATATGTTCATACAGATGGCGGTGCAGATATTTCCATGTTCATACAGATGGCGGTGTAGATATTTCCATGTTTATAGAGATAGCGGTGTAGTTATTTCCATGTGTAAAGAGATAGCTGTGAAGATACTTCCATGTTCAAACAGATAGCGGTGTATATATTTCCATGTTTATACAGATTGCGGTGAAGGTGTATGCATATTTATACAGATAGCGGTGTAGGTATTTCCATCTTCATACAGATAGCGGTGTAGATATTTCCGTGTTCATCCAGATGGCGGTGTAGATATATGCATGTTCATACAGATAGCAGTGTAGATATTTCCATGTTCATACAGGTAGTGGTGTAGATATTTCCATGTTCATACAGATAGCGGTGTAGATATTTCCATTTTCATACAGATAGCGGTGTAGAAATTTCCATGTTCATAGATATAGCGGTGTGGATATTTCCATGTTCATACAGATAGCGGTACTGATATTTCCATGTTTATACTGGTAGCGGTGTAGATATTTCCATGTTCATTCAGATGGCTGTGTAGATATTTCCATGTTTATACAGATAGAGGTGTAGATATTTCCAAGTTTATACAGATAGCGGTGTAGATATCTCCATCTTAATATAGATGACGGTGTAGATATTTATATGTTCATACAGATGGCGGTGCAGATATTTCCATGTTCATACAGATGGCGGTGTAGATATTTCCATGTTTATAGAGACAGCGCTGTAGTTATTTCCATGTGTAAAGAGATAGCTTTGTAGATATTTCCATGTATATGCAGATCGCTATGTAGATATTTCCATTTTCATGCAGATAGCGGTGTAGATCTTTCCATGTTCAAACAGATAGCGGTGTAGATATTTCCATGTTCATACAGATAGCGGTGTAGATATTTCATGTTCATACAGATAGCGGTTTAGATATTTCCTTCTTAATACAGATGATGGCGTAGATATTTATATGTTCATACAGATGGCGGTGTAGATATTTCCATGTTTATACAGATAGCAGTGTAGATATCTCCATTTTAATACAGATGGCGGTGTAGATATTTATATGTTCATACAGATGGCGGTGCAGATATTTCCATGTTCATACAGATGGCGGTGTAGATATTTCCATGTTCATACAGATAGCGGTGTAGTTATTTCCAGGTTTATACAGATAGCGGTGAAGATGTATGCATGTTTACACAGATAGCGGTGTAGATATTTCCATCTTCATACAGATAGCGGTGTAGATATTTCCATGTTCATCCAGATGGCTGTGTAGATATATCCATGTTCATACAGATGGCGGTGAAGATATTTCCATGTTCATACAGATAGCGGTGTAGTTATTTCCAAGTGAAAAGAGATAGCTGTGTAGATATTTCCATGTATATGCAGATAGCTGTGTAGATATTTCCATTTTCATGCAGATAGCGGTTTAGATATTTCCATGTTCAAACAGATAGCGGTGTAGATATTTCCATGTTCATACAGATAGCGGTGTAGATATTTCCATGTTTATACAGATAGCGGTGGAGGTGTATGCATGTTTACACAGATAGCGGTGTAGATATTCCCATGTTCATACAGATCGCGGTGTAGGTTTTTCCATGTTCATCCAGATGGATGTGTAGACATATCCATGTTCATACAGATGGCAGTGAAGATATTTCCATGTTCATACAGATAGCGGTGTAGATATTTCCATGTTCATACAGATAGCGGTGTAGATATTTCCATGTCCATACAGATGGCTGTGTAGATATATCCATGTTCATACAGATGGCGTTGAAGATATTTCCATGTTCAGACAGATAGCGGTGTAGCTATTTCCATGTTCATACAGATAGCGGTGTAGATATTTCCATGTTCATACAGATAGCGGTGTAGATATTTCCATGTTCGTACAGATGGCTGTGTAGGTATATCCATGTTCATACAGATGGCGTTGAAGATATTTCCATCTTCATACAGATAGCGGTGCTGATATTTCCATGTTTATACAGGTAGCGGTGTAGATATTTCCATGTTTATACAGATTGAGGTGTAGATATTTCCATGTTTATACAGATAGCGGTGTAGATATTTCCAAGTTAATTCACATAGCGGTGTAGATATCTCCATCTTAATATAGATGGCGGTGTATATATTTATATGTTCATACAGATGGCGGTGCAGATATTTCCATGTTCATACAGATAGCGGTGTAGATATTTCCATGTTCGTACAGATGGCTGTGTAGATATATCCATGTTCATACAGATGGCGGTAAAGATATTTCCATGTTCATACAGATAGCGGTGTAGATATATCCATGTTCATACAGATAGCGGTGTAGTTATTTCCATATTCATACCGATAGCGGTGCTGATATTTCCATGTTTATACAGGTAGCGGTGTAGATATTTCCATGTTTATACAGATACCGGTGTAGATATTTCCATCTTTATACAGATAGCAGTGTAGATATCTCCTTCTTAATACAGATGGTGGTGTATATATTTATATGTTCATACAGATGGCGGTGCAGATATTTCCATGTTCATACAGATGGCGGTGTAGATATTTCCATGTTTATAGAGATAGCGGTGTAGTTATTTCCATGTGTAAAGAGATAGCTGTGAAGATACTTCCATGTTCAAACAGATAGCGGTGTAGATATTTCCATTTTCATACAGATAGCGGTGTAGATATTTCCATGTTCATACAGATAGCGGAGTAGATATTTCCATGTTCATACAGATAGCGGTGAAGATATTTCCATGTTGATACAGATAGCTGTGCTGGTATTTCCATGTTTATACAGGTAGTGGTGTAGATATTTCCATGTTTATACAGATAGCTGTGTAGATATTCCCATGTTTATACAGATAGCGGTGTAGATATTTCCATGTTTATACAGATAGCAGTGGAGATATCTCTATCTTAATACAGATGGCTGTGTAGATATTTATATTTTCATACAGATGGCGGTGCAGATATTTCCATGTTCATACAGATGGCGGTGTAGATATTTCCATGTTCATACAGGTAACGGTGTAGTTATTTCCATGTGTAAAGAGATAGCAGTGTACATATTTAAATGTATATGCAGATAGCAGTGAAGATATTTCCATTTTCATGCAGATAGTGGTGTAGATGTTTCCATGTTCAAACAGATAGCGGTTTAGATATTTCCATGTTCATACAGATAGCAGTGTAGATATTTCCATGTTCATAAAGATATCGGTGTAGATATTTCCATGTTTATACAGATAGCGGTGAAGATGTATGCATGTTTACACAGATAGCGGTGTAGATATTTCCATCTTAATATAGATGGCGGAGTAGATATTTATATGTTCATACAGATGGAGGTGCAGATATTTCCATGTTCATACAGATGGCGGTGTAGATATTTGTTTGTTTATAGAGATAGCGCTGTAGTTATTTCCATGTGTAAAGAGATAGCTTTGTAGATATTTCCATGTATATGCAGATCGCTGTGTAGATATTTCCATTTTCATGCAGATAGCGGTGTAGATATT
This sequence comes from Gorilla gorilla gorilla, assembly GCF_029281585.2. Classification (NCBI taxonomy): domain Eukaryota; kingdom Metazoa; phylum Chordata; class Mammalia; order Primates; family Hominidae; genus Gorilla; species Gorilla gorilla. The sequence continues at coordinate 142,584,567 of NC_073236.2, forward strand.
TCCATGTTCAAACAGATAGCGGTGTAGATATTTCCACGTTCATACAGATAGCAGTGTATATATTTCCATGTTTATATAGATAGCGGTGAAGATGTATGCATGTTTACACAGATAGCGTTGTAGATATTTCCATCTTCATACAGATAGCGGTGTAGATATTTCCATGTTCAAACAGATAGCGGTGTAGATATTTCCATGTTCATACAGATAGCGGTGTAGATATTTCCATCTTCATACAGATAGCGGTGTAGATATTTCCATGTTTATACAGATAGCTGTGAAGATGTATGCATGTTTACACAGATAGCGGTGTAGATATTTCCATGTTCATCCAGATGGCTGTGTAGATATATCCATGTTCATACAGATAGCCGTGTAGATATTTCCATGTTCATACAGATAGCGGTGTAGCTGTTTCCATGTTCATACAGATAGCGGTGTAGATATTTCCATGTTCGTACAGATAACGGTGTAGATATTTCCATGTTCCTACCGATAGCGGTGCTGATATTTCCATGTTTATACAGGTAGCGGTGTAGAAATTTCCATGTTTATACAGATAGCGGTGTAGATATTTCCATGTTCATACAGATAGCGGTGTAGATATTTCCATGTTTATACAGATAGCAGTGAAGATGTATGCATGTTTACACAGATAGCGGTGTATATATTTCCATGTTCATACAGATAGCGGTGTAGTTATTTCCATATTCATACCGATATCGGTGCTGATATTTCCATGTTTATACAGGTAGCGGTGTAGATATTTCCATGTTTATACAGATACCGGTGTAGATATTTCCATCTTTATACAGATAGCGGTGTAGATATCTCCTTCTTAATACAGATGTCGGTGTATATATTTATATGTTCATACAGATGGCGGTGCAGATATTTCCATGTTCATACAGATGGCGGTGTAGATATTTCCATGTTTATAGAGATAGCTGTGTAGTTATTTCCATGTGTAAAGAGATAGCTGTGAATATATTTCCATGTTCAAACAGATATCGGTGTAGATATTTCCATGTTCATACAGATAGCGGTGTAGATATTTCCATGTTCATACAGATAGCGGTGAAGATATTTCCATGTTGATACAGACAGCGGTGCTGGTGTTTCCATGTTTATACAGGTAGTGGTGTAGATATTTCCATGTTTATACAGATAGCTGTGTAGATATTTCCATGTTTAAACAGATAGCGGTTTAGATATTTCCATGTTTATACAGATAGCAGTGGAGATATCTCTATCTTAATACAGATGGCGGTGTAGATATTTATATTTTCATACAGAAGGCGGTGCAGATATTTCCATGTTCATACAGATGGCGGTGTAGATATTTCCATGTTCATACAGGTAACGGTGTAGTTATTTCCATGTGTAAAGAGATAGCAGTGTACATATTTAAATGTATATGCAGATAGCAGTGTAGATATTTCCATTTTCATGCAGATAGTGGTGTAGATATTTCCATGTTCAAACAGATAGCGGTTTAGATATTTCCATGTTCATACAGATAGCGGTGTAGATATTTCCATGTTCATAAAGATAGCGGTGTAGATATTTCCATGTTTATACAGATAGCGGTGAAGATGTATGCATGTTTACACAGATAGCGGTGTAGATATTTCCATCTTAATATAGATGGCGGAGTAGATATTTATATGTTCATACAGATGGAGGTGCAGATATTTCCATGTTCATACAGATGGCGGTGTAGATATTTGTTTGTTTATAGAGATAGCGCTGTAGTTATTTCCATGTGTAAAGAGATAGCTTTGTAGATATTTCCATGTATATGCAGATCGCTGTGTAGATATTTCCATTTTCATGCAGATAGCGGTGTAGATATTTCCATGTTCAAACAGATAGCGGTGTAGATATTTCCACGTTCATACAGATAGCAGTGTATATATTTCCATGTTTATATAGATAGCGGTGAAGATGTATGCATGTTTACACAGATAACGTTGTAGATATTTCCATCTTCATACAGATAGCGGTGTAGATATTTCCATGTTCAAACAGATAGCGGTGTAGATATTTCCATGTTCATACAGATAGCGGTGTAGATATTTCCATCTTCATACAGATAGCGGTGTAGATATTTCCATGTTTATACAGATAGCTGTGAAGATGTATGCATGTTTACACAGATAGCGGTGTAGATATTTCCATGTTCATCCAGATGGCTGTGTAGATATATCCATGTTCATACAGATAGCCGTGTAGATATTTCCATGTTCATACAGATAGCGGTGTAGCTGTTTCCATGTTCATACAGATAGCGGTGTAGATATTTCCATGTTCGTACAGATAACGGTGTAGATATTTCCATGTTCCTACCGATAGCGGTGCTGATATTTCCATGTTTATACAGGTAGCGGTGTAGAAATTTCCATGTTTATACAGATAGCGGTGTAGATATTTCCATGTTCATACAGATAGCGGTGTAGATATTTCCACGTTTATACAGATAGCAGTGAAGATGTATGCATGTTTACACAGATAGCGGTGTATATATTTCAATGTTCATACAGATAGCTGTGTAGATATTTCCATGTTCATCCAGATGGCTCTGTAGATATATCCATGTTCATACAGATAGCGTTGTAGCTATTTCCATGTTCATACAGATAGCGGTGTAGCTATTTCCATGTTCATACAGATAGCGGTGTAGATATTTCCATGTTCATACAGATAGCGGTGCTGATATTTCCATGTTTATACAGGCAGCGGTGTAGATATTTCTGTGTTTATACAGATAGCGTTTTAGATATTTCCTTCTTAATACAGATGGCGGTGTAGATATTTATATGTTCGTACAGATGGCGGTGTAGATATTTCCATGTTTATTGAGATAGCAGTGTAGATATCTCCATCTTAATACAGATGGCGGTGCAGATATTTCCATGTTCATACAGATGGCGGTGTAGATATTTCCATGTTCATACAGATAGCGGTGTAGTTATTTCCATGTGTAAAGAGATAGCTGTGTAGATATTTAAATGTATATGCAGATAGCACTGTAGATATTTCCATTTTCATGCAGATAGCGGTGTAGATATTTCCATGTTCAAACAGAAAGCGGTGTAGATATTTCCATGTTCATACAGATAGTGGTGTAGATATTTCCATGTTCATACAGATAGCGGTGTAGATATTTCCATGTTTATTCAGATAGCGGTGAAGATCTATGCATGTTTACACAGATAGCGGTGTAGATATTTCCATGTTCATCCAGATGGCTGTGTAGATATATCCATGTTCATACAGATAGCGGTGTAGGTATTTCCATGTTCATACAGATAGCGGTGTAGATGTTTCCATGTTCATCCAGATGGCTGTGTAGATATATCCATGTTCATACAGATAGCGGTGTAGATATTTCTATGTTCATACAGATAGCGGTGTAGCTATTTCCATGTTCATACAGATAACGGTGTAGCTATTTCCATGTTCATACAGATAGCGGTGTAGATATTTCCATGTTGATACAGATAGCGGTGTAGATATTTCCATGTTCATACAGATAGCGGTGTAGATATTTCCATGTTTATACTGATAGCGGTTTAGATATTTCCTTCTTAATACAGATGGCGGTGCAGATATTTATATGTTCATACAGATGGCGGTGCGGATATTTCCATGTTCATACAGATGGCGGTGTAGATATTTCCATGTTTATAGATATAGCGGTGTAGTTATTTCCATGTGTAAAGAGATAGCTGTGTAGATATTTCATTGTATATGCAGATAGCTTTGTAGATATTTCCATTTTCATGCAGATAGTGGTGTAGATATGTACATGTTCAAACAGATAGCGGTGTAGATATTTCCATGTTCATTCAGATAGCTTTGTAGATATTTCCATGTTCATACAGATAGCGGTGTAGATATTTCCATGTTCATACAGATAGCGGTGTAGATATTTCCATGTTCAGATAGCGGTGCTGATATTTCCATGTTTATACAGGTAGCGGTGTAGATATTTCCATGTTTATACAGATAGCGGAGTAGATATTTCCATGTTCATACAGATAGCGGTGCTGATATTTCCATGTTTATACAGGTAGCGGTGTAGAAATTTCCATGTTCATACAGATGGCGGTGCAGATATTTCCATGTTCATACAGATGGCGGTGTAGCTATTTCCATGTTTATAGAGATAGTGCTGTACTTATTTCCATGTGTAAAGAGATAGCTTTGTAGATATTTCCATGTATATGCAGATCGCTGTGTAGATATTTCCATTTTCATGCAGATAGCGGTGTAGATATTTCCATATTCAAACAGATAGCGGTGTAGATATTTCCATGTTCATACAGATAGCAGTGTCGATATTTCCACGTTTATACAGATAGCGGTGAAGATGTATGCATGTTTACACAGATAGGGGTGTAGATATTTCCATGTTAATACAGATAGCGGTGTAGATATTTCCATGTTCATCCAGATGGCTGTGTAGATATATCCATGTTCATACAGATGGAGGTGAAGATATTTCCATGTTCATACAGATAGCGGTGTAGTTATTTCCATGTGTAAAGAGATAGCTGTGTAGATATTTCCATGCATATGCAGATAGCTGTGTATATATTTCCATTTTCATGCAGATAGCGGTTTAGATATTTCCATGTTCAAACAGATAGCGGTGTAGATATTTCCGTGTTCATACAGATAGCGTTGTAGATATTTCCATGTTCAAACAGATAGCGGTGTAGATATTTCCGTGTTCATTCAGATAGCGGTGTAGAAATTTCCATGTTCATACAGATAGCGGTGTAGATAATTCCATGTTCATACAGATAGAGGGGCTGATATTTCCATGTTCATACAGATAGCGGTGCTGATATTTCCATGTTTATACAGATAGCGGTGTAGATATTTCCATGTTTATACAGATAGCGGTGTAGATATTTCCATGTTTATACAGATAGCGGTGTAGGTATCTCCATCTTAATACAGATGGCGGTGTAGTTATTTATGTGTTCATACAGATGGCGGTGCAGATATTTCCATGTTCATACAGATAGCGGTGTAGTTATTTCCATGTGTAAAGAGATAGCTGTGTAGATATTTCCATGTATATGCAGATAGCTGTGTAGATATTTCTATTTTCATGCTGATAGCGGTTTAGACATTTCCATGATCGTACAGATAGCGGTGTAGATATTTCCATGTTCAAACAGATAGCGGTGTAGATATTTCCATGTTCATACAGATAGCGGTGTAGATATTTCCATGTTCATACAGATGGCTGTGTAGATATATCCATGTTCATACAGATGGCGGTAAAGATATTTCCATGTTCATACAGATAGCGGTGTAGATATATCCATGTTCATACAGATAGCGGTGTAGTTATTTCCATGTTCATACCGATAGCGGTGCTGATATTTCCATGTTTATACAGGTAGCGGTGTAGATATTTCCATGTTTATACAGATAGCTGTGTAGATATTTCCATGTTTATACAGATAGCGGTGTAGATATTTCCATCTTTATACAGATAGCGGTGTAGATATTTCCATGTTTATACAGATTGCGGTGAAGGTGTATGCATATTTATACAGATAGCGGTGTAGATATTTCCATCTTCATACAGATAGCGGTGTAGATATTTCCGTGTTCATCCAGATGGCGGTGTAGATATATCCATGTTCATACAGATAGCAGTGTAGATATTTCCATGTACATACAGGTAGTGGTGTAGATATTTCCATGTTCATACAGATAGCGGTGTAGATATTTCCATGTTCATACAGATAGCGGTGTAGAAATTTCCATGTTCATAGATATAGCGGTGTGGATATTTCCATGTTCATACAGATAGCGGTGCTGATATTTCCATGTTTATACTGGTAGCGGTGTAGATATTTCCATGTTCGTTCAGATGGCTGTGTAGATATTTCCATGTTTATACAGATAGCGGTGTAGATATTTCCAAGTTTATACAGATAGCGGTGTAGATATCTCCATCTTAATATAGATGGCGGTGTAGATATTTATATGTTCATACAGATGGCGGTGCAGATATTTCCACGTTCATACAGATGGCGGTGTAGATATTTCCATGTTTATAGAGACAGCGCTGTAGTTATTTCCATGTGTAAAGAGATAGCTTTGTAGATATTTCCATGTATATGCAGATCGCTGTGTAGATATTTCCATTTTCATGCAGATAGCGGTGTAGATATTTCCATGTTCAAACAGATAGCGGTGTAGATATTTCCATGTTCATACAGATAGCAGTGTAGATATTTCCATGTTCATACAGATAGTGGTGTAAATATTTCCATGTTCATACAGATAGCGGTGTAGCTATTTCCATGTTCAAACAGATATCCGTGTAGATATTTCCATGTTCATCCAGATGGCTGTGTAGATATATCCATGTTCATACAGATGGCGGTGAAGATATTTCCATGTTCGTACAGATAGCGGTGTAGATATTTCCATGTTCATACAGATAGCGGTGTAGGTATTTCCATGTTCATACAGATAGAGGGTCTGAAATTTCCGTGTTCATACAGATAGCGGTGCTGATATTTCCATGTTTATACAGGTAGCGGTGTAGATATTTCCATGTTTATACAGATAGCGGTGTAGATATTTCCATGTTTATACAGATAGCGGTGTAAATATTTCCATGTTTATACTGATTGCGGTGTAGATATCTCCATCTTAATACAGACAGTGGTGTAGATATTTATATGTTCATACACATGGCGGTGCAGATGTTTCCATGTTCATACAGATGGCGGTGTAGATATTTCCATGTTCATACAGATAGCGGTGTAGCTATTTCCATGTTCATACAGATAGCGTTGTAGATATTTCCATGTTCATAGAGATAGCGGTGTAGATATTTCCATGTTCATACAGATAGTGGTGCTGATATTTCCATGTTTATACAGGTAGCGGTGTAGATATTTGCATGTTTATACAGATAGCGGTGTAGATATTTCCATGTTTATACAGATAGCGGTGTCGGTATTTCCAGGTTTATACAGATAGCGGTGAAGATAACTCCATCTTAATACAGATCACGGTGTGGATATTTATAAGTTCATACAGATGGCGGTGCAGATATTTCCATGTTCATACAGATGGCGGTGTAGATATTTCCATGTTCATACAGATAGCGGTGTAGCTATTTCCATGTTCATACAGATAGCGGTGTAGATATTTCCATGTTCATACAGATAGCGGTGCTGATATTTCCATGTTTATACAGGCAGCGGTGTAGATATTTCTGTGTTTATACAGATAGCGTTTTAGATATTTCCTTCTTAATACAGATGGCGGTGTAGATATTTATATGTTCGTACAGATGGCGGTGTAGATATTTCCATGTTTATTGAGATAGCAGTGTAGATATCTCCATCTTAATACAGATGGCGGTGCAGATATTTCCATGTTCATACAGATGGCGGTGTAGATATTTCCATGTTCATACAGATAGCGGAGTAGTTATTTCCATGTGTAAAGAGATAGCTGTGTAGATATTTAAATGTATATGCAGATAGCAGTGTAGATATTTCCATTTTCATGCAGATAGCGGTGTAGATATTTCCATGTTCAAACAGAAAGCGGTGTAGATATTTCCATGTTCATACAGATAGTGGTGTAGATATTTCCATGTTCATACAGATAGCGGTGTAGATATTTCCATGTTTATTCAGATAGCGGTGAAGATCTATGCATGTTTACACAGATAGCGGTGTAGATATTTCCATGTTCATCCAGATGGCTGTGTAGATATATCCATGTTCATACAGATAGCGGTGTAGGTATTTCCATGTTCATACAGATAGCGGTGTAGATGTTTCCATGTTCATCCAGATGGCTGTGTAGATATATCCATGTTCATACAGATAGCGGTGTAGATATTTCCATGTTCATACAGATAGCGGTGTAGCTATTTCCATGTTCATACAGATAACGGTGTAGCTATTTCCATGTTCATACAGATAGCGGTGTAGATATTTCCATGTTGATACAGATAGCGGTGTAGATATTTCCATGTTCATACAGATAGCGGTGTAGATATTTCCATGTTTATACTGATAGCGGTTTAGATATTTCCTTCTTAATACAGATGGCGGTGCAGATATTTATATGTTCATACAGATGGCGGTGCGGATATTTCCATGTTCATACAGATGGCGGTGTAGATATTTCCATGTTTATAGATATAGCGGTGTAGTTATTTCCATGTGTAAAGAGATAGCTGTGTAGATATTTCATTGTATATGCAGATAGCTTTGTAGATATTTCCATTTTCATGCAGATAGTGGTGTAGATATGTACATGTTCAAACAGATAGCGGTGTAGATATTTCCATGTTCATTCAGATAGCTTTGTAGATATTTCCATGTTCATACAGATAGCGGTGTAGATATTTCCATGTTCATACAGATAGCGGTGTAGATATTTCCATGTTCAGATAGCGGTGCTGATATTTCCATGTTTATACAGGTAGCGGTGTAGATATTTCCATGTTTATACAGATAGCGGAGTAGATATTTCCATGTTCATACAGATAGCGGTGCTGATATTTCCATGTTTATACAGGTAGCGGTGTAGAAATTTCCATGTTCATACAGATGGCGGTGCAGATATTTCCATGTTCATACAGATGGCGGTGTAGCTATTTCCATGTTTATAGAGATAGCGCTGTACTTATTTCCATGTGTAAAGAGATAGCTTTGTAGATATTTCCATGTATATGCAGATCGCTGTGTAGATATTTTCATTTTCATGCAGATAGCGGTGTAGATATTTCCATATTCAAACAGATAGCGGTGTAGATATTTCCATGTTAATACAGATAGCGGTGTAGATATTTCCATGTTCATCCAGATGGCTGTGTAGATATATCCATGTTCATACAGATGGCGGTGAAGATATTTCCATGTTCATACAGATAGCGGTGTAGTTATTTCCATGTGTAAAGAGATAGCTGTGTAGATATTTCCATGCATATGCAGATAGCTGTGTATATATTTCCATTTTCATGCAGATAGCGGTTTAGATATTTCCATGTTCAAACAGATAGCGGTGTAGATATTTCCGTGTTCATACAGATAGCGTTGTAGATATTTCCATGTTCAAACAGATAGCGGTGTAGATATTTCCGTGTTCATTCAGATAGCGGTGTAGATATTTCCATGTTCATACAGATAGCGGTGTAGATAATTCCATGTTCATACAGACAGAGGGGCTGATATTTCCATGTTCATACAGATAGCGGTGCTGATATTTCCATGTTTATACAGATAGCGGTGTAGATATTTCCATGTTTATACAGATAGCGGTGTAGATATTTCCATGTTTATACAGATAGCGGTGTAGGTATCTCCATCTTAATACAGATGGCGGTGTAGTTATTTATGTGTTCATACAGATGGCGGTGCAGATATTTCCATGTTCATACAGATAGCGGTGTAGTTATTTCCATGTGTAAAGAGATAGCTGTGTAGATATTTCCATGTATATGCAGATAGCTGTGTAGATATTTCTATTTTCATGCTGATAGCGGTTTAGACATTTCCATGATCGTACAGATAGCGGTGTAGATATTTCCATGTTCAAACAGATAGCGGTGTAGATATTTCCATGTTCATACAGATAGCGGTGTAGTTATTTCCATGTTCATACAGATGGCTGTGTAGATATATCCATGTTCATACAGATGGCGGTAAAGATATTTCCATGTTCATACAGATAGCGGTGTAGATATATCCATGTTCATACAGATAGCGGTGTAGTTATTTCCATGTTCATACCGATAGCGGTGCTGATATTTCCATGTTTATACAGGTAGCGGTGTAGATATTTCCATGTTTATACAGATAGCTGTGTAGATATTTCCATGTTTATACAGATAGCGGTGTAGATATTTCCATGTTTATACAGATAGCGGTGTAGATATTTCCATGTTTATACAGATTGCGGTGAAGGTGTATGCATATTTATACAGATAGCGGTGTAGATATTTCCATCTTCATACAGATAGCGGTGTAGATATTTCCGTGTTCATCCAGATGGCGGTGTAGATATATCCATGTTCATACAGATAGCAGTGTAGATATTTCCATGTACATACAGGTAGTGGTGTAGATATTTCCATGTTCATACAGATAGCGGTGTAGATATTTCCATGTTCATACAGATAGCGGTGTAGAAATTTCCATGTTCATAGATATAGCGGTGTGGATATTTCCATGTTCATACAGATAGCGGTGCTGATATTTCCATGTTTATACTGGTAGCGGTGTAGATATTTCCATGTTCGTTCAGATGGCTGTGTAGATATTTCCATGTTTATACAGATAGCGGTGTAGATATTTCCAAGTTTATACAGATAGCGGTGTAGATATCTCCATCTTAATATAGATGGCGGTGTAGATATTTATATGTTCATACAGATGGCGGTGCAGATATTTCCACGTTCATACAGATGGCGGTGTAGATATTTCCATGTTTATAGAGACAGCGCTGTAGTTATTTCCATGTGTAAAGAGATAGCTTTGTAGATATTTCCATGTATATGCAGATCGCTGTGTAGATATTTCCATTTTCATGCAGATAGCGGTGTAGATATTTCCATGTTCAAACAGATAGCGGTGTAGATATTTCCATGTTCATACAGATAGCTGTGTAGATATTTCCATGTTCATACAGATAGTGGTGTAAATATTTCCATGTTCATACAGATAGCGGTGTAGCTATTTCCATGTTCAAACAGATATCCGTGTAGATATTTCCATGTTCATCCAGATGGCTGTGTAGATATATCCATGTTCATACAGATGGCGGTGAAGATATTTCCATGTTCGTACAGATAGCGGTGTAGATATTTCCATGTTCATACAGATAGCGGTGTAGGTATTTCCATGTTCATACAGATAGAGGGTCTGAAATTTCCGTGTTCATACAGATAGCGGTGCTGATATTTCCATGTTTATACAGGTAGCGGTGTAGATATTTCCATGTTTATACAGATAGCGGTGTAGATATTTCCATGTTTATACAGATAGCGGTGTAAATATTTCCATGTTTATAGTGATTGCGGTGTAGATATCTCCATCTTAATACAGATAGTGGTGTAGATATTTATATGTTCATACACATGGCGGTGCAGATGTTTCCATGTTCATACAGATGGCGGTGTAGATATTTCCATGTTCATACAGATAGCGGTGTAGCTATTTCCATGTTCATACAGATAGCGTTGTAGATATTTCCATGTTCATAGAGATAGCGGTGTAGATATTTCCATGTTCATACAGATAGTGGTGCTGATATTTCCATGTTTATACAGGTAGCGGTGTAGATATTTGCATGTTTATACAGATAGCGGTGTAGATATTTCCATGTTTATACAGATAGCGGTGTCGGTATTTCCAGGTTTATACAGATAGCGGTGAAGATAACTCTATCTTAATACAGATCGCGGTGTGGATATTTATAAGTTCATACAGATGGCGGTGCAGATATTTCCATGTTCATACAGATGGCGGTGTAGATATTTCCATGTTCATAGAGATAGCGGTGTAGATATTTCCATGTGTAAAGAGATAGCTTTGTAGTTATTTCCATGTATATGCAGATAGCTGTGTAGATATTTCTATTTTCATGCAGATAGCGGTTTAGATATTTCCATGTTCAAACAGATAGCGGTGTAGATATTTCCATGTTCATACAGATAGCGGTGTAGATATTTCCATGTTTAAACAGATAGCAGTGAAGATGTATGCATGTTTACACAGATAGCAGTGTAGAAATTTCCATGTTCATACAGATCGCGGGGTAGATCTTTCCATGTTCATCCAGATGGCCGTGTAGACATATCCATGTTCATACAGATGGCAGTGAAGTTATTTCCATGCTCATACAGATAGCGGTGTAGATATTTCCATGTTCATACAGATAGCGGTGTAGATATTTCCATGTTCATACAGATGGCTGTGTAGATATATCCATGTTCATACAGATGGCGGTGAAGATATTTCCATGTTCATACAGATAGCGGTGTAGATATTTCCATGTTCATAGAGATAGCGGTGTAGATATTTCCATGTTCATACCGATAGCGGTGCTGATATTTCCATGTTTATACAGGTAGCGGTGTAGATATTTCCATGTTTATACAGATAGCGGTGTAGATATTTCCATGTTTATACAGGTAGCGGTGTAGATATCTCCTTCTTAATGCAGATGGCGGTGTGGATATTTATATGTTCATACAGATGGCGGTGCAGATATTTCCATGTTCATACAGATGGCGGTGTAGCTATTTCCATGTTCATACAGATAGCTGTGTAGATATTTCCATGTTTATACAGATAGCGGTGAAGATGTATGCATGTTTACACAGATAGAGGTGTAGATATTTCAACGTTCATACAGATAGCGGTGTAGATATTTCCATGTTCATCCAGATGGCTGTGTAGATATATCCATGTTCATACAGATAGCGGTGTAGATATTTCCATGTTGATACAGATAGTGGTGTAGATATTTCCATGTTCATACAGAGAGCAGTGTAGCTATTTCCATGTTCATACAGTTAGCGGTGTAGATATTTCCATGTTCGTACAGACAGCGGTGTAGATATTACCATGTTCATACAGATAGCGGTGCTGATATTTCCATGTTTATACGGGTAGCGGTGTGGATATTTCCATGTTTATACAGATAGCGGTGTAGATATTTCCAGGTTTATACAGATAGCGGTGTAGATATCTCCATCTTAATACAGATGGCGGTGTAGATATTTATATGTTCATACAGATGGCGGTGCAGATATTTCCATGTTCATACAGATGGCGGTGTAGATATTTCCATGTTTATAGAGATAGCGGTGTAGTTATTTCCTTGTGTAAGGAGATATCTTTGTGGATATTTCCAGGCATATGCAGATAGCTGTGTAGATATTTCCATTTTCATGCAGATAGCGGTGTAGATATTTCCATGTTCAAACCGATAGCGGTGTAGATATTTCCATGTTCATACAGATAGCGGTGTAGATATTTCCATGTTTATACAGATAGCGGTGAAGATGTATGCGTGTTTACACAGATAGCGGTGTATATATTTCCATGTTCACAGGTAGCTGTGTAGATATTTCAATGTTCATCCAGATGGCTGTGTAGATATATCCATGTTCATACAGATGGCGGTGAAGATTTTTCCATGTTCATACAGATAGCGGTTTAGATATTTCCAAGTTCATACAGATAGCGGTGTAGATATTTCCATGTTCATACAGATAGCGGTGTAGCTATTTCCATATTCATACAGATAGCGGTGTAGATATTTCCATGTTCACACAGATAGCGGTGTAGATATTTCCATGTTCATACAGATAGAGGGGCTGATATTTCCATGTTCATACAGATAGCGGTGCTTATATTTCCATGTTTATACAGGTAACGGTGTAGATATTTCCATATTTATACAGATAGCGGTGTAGATATTTCCATGTTTATTCAGAGAGCGGTGTAGATATTTCCATGTTTATACAGATGGCGGTGTAGATATCTCCATCTTAATACAGATCGCCGTGTAGATATTTATATGTTCATACAGATGGCGGTGCAGATATTTCCGTGTTCATACAGATGGCGGTGTAGATATTTCCATGTTCATACAGATAGCGGTGTAGTTATTTCCACGTGTAAAGAGATAGCTCTGTAGATATTTCCATGTATATGCAGATAGCTGTGTAGATATTTCCATTTTCAAGCAGATAGCGGTGTAGATATTTCCATGTTCATACAGATATTGGGGCTGATATTTCCATGTTCATACAGATAGCGGTGCTGATATTTCCATGTTTATACAGATGGCTGTGTAGATATTTCCATGTTTATACAGATAGCGGTGAAGATATATGCATGTTGACACAGATAGCGGTGTACATATTTCCATGTTCATACAGATAGCGGTGTAGATATTTCCATGCTTATACAGATAGCGGTGAAGGTGTATGCATGTTTACACAGATGGCGGTGAAGATATTTCCATGTTCATACAGATAGCGGAGTAGATATTTCCATGTTCATACAGATAGCGGTGTAGATATTTCCATGTTCATACAAATGGCTGTGTAGATATATCCATGTTCATACAGATGGCGGTGAAGATATTTCCACGTTCATACACATAGTGGTGTAGATATATCCATGTTCATACAGATAGCGGTGTAGATATTTCCATGTTCATACCGATAGCGGTGCTGATATTTCCATGTTTATACAGGTAGCGGTGCAGATATTTCCATCTTTATACAGATAGCGGTGTAGATATTTTCATGTTTATACAGATAGCGGTGTAGATATTTCCATCTTTATACAGATAGCGGTGTAGATATCTCCTTCTTAATACAGATGGCGGTGTAGATGTTTATATGTTCATTCAGATGGCGGTCCAGATATTTCCATGTCCATACAGATGGCGGTGTAGATATTTCCATGTTTATAGAGATAGCGGTGTAGTTATTTCCATGTGTAAAGAGGTAGCTGTGTAGATATTTCCATGTATATGCAGATAGCTGTGTAGATATTTCCATTTTCCTGCAGACAGCGGTGTAGATATTTCCATGTTCAAACAGATTGCGGTGTAGATATTTCCATGTTCATACAGATAGCGGTGTAGATATTTCCATGTTCATACAGATAGCGGTGTAGCTATTTCCGTGTTCATACAGATAGCGTTGTAGATATTTCCATGTTCATAGAGAGAGCGGTGTAGATATTTCCATGTTCATACAGATAGTGGTGCAGATATTTCCATGTTTATACAGGTAGCGGTGTAGATATTTCCATGTTTATACAGATAGCGGTGTAGATATTTCCATGTTTATACAGATAGCGGTGTCAATATTTCCAGGTTTATACAGATAGCGGTGAAGATATCTCCATCTTAATACAGATGGTGGTGTGGATATTTATAAGTTCATACAGATGGCGGTGCAGATATTTCCATGTTCATACAGATGGCGGTGTAGATATTTCCATGTTTATAGAGATAGCGGTGTAGTTATTTCCATGTGTAAAGAGATAGCTTTGTAGTTATTTCCATGTATATGCAGATAGCTGGGTTGATATTTCTATTTTCATGCAGATAGCGGTTTAGATATTTCCATGTTCAAACAGATAGCGGTGTAGATATTTCCATGTTCATACAGATAGCGGTGTAGATATTTCCATGTTTAAACAGACAGCGGTGAAGATGTATGCATGTTTACACAGATAGCAGTGTAGATATTTCCATGTTCATACAGATCGCGGTGTAGATCTTTCCATGTTCATCCAGATGGCCGTGTAGACATATCCATGTTCATACAGATGGCGGTGAAGTTATTTCCATGCTCATACAGATAGCGGTGTAGATATTTCCATGTTCATACAGATAGCGGTGTAGATATTTCCATGTTCATACAGATGGCTGTGTAGATATAGCCATGTTCATACAGATGGCGGTGAAGATATCTCCATGTTCATACAGATAGCGGTGTAGATATTTCCATGTTCATAGAGATAGCGGAGTAGATATTTCCATGTTCATACCGATAGCGGTGCTGATATTTCCATGTTTATACAGGTAGCGGTGTAGATATTTCCATGTTTATACAGATAGTGGTGTAGATATTTCCATGTTTATACAGACAGCGGTGTAGATATTTCCATGTTTATACAGATAGCGGTGTAGATATCTCCTTCTTAATGCAGATGGCGGTGTGGATATTTATACGTTCATACAGATGGCGGTGCAGGTATTTCCATGTTCATACAGATGGCGGTGTAGATATCTGCATGTTCATACAGATAACGGTGTTGTTATTTCCATGTGTAAAGAGATAGCTGTGTAGATATTTAAATGTATATGCAGATAGCAGTGTAGATATTTCCATTTTCATGTAGATAGGGGTGTAGATTTCTCCATCTTAATATAGATGGCGGTGTCGATATTTATATGTTCATACAGATGGCATTGCAGATATTTCCATGTTCATACAGATGGCGGTGTAGATATTTCCATGTTCATACAAATATCGGTGTAGTTATTTCCACGTGCAAAGAGATAGCTGTGTAGATATTTAAATGTATATGCAGATAGCAGTGTAGATATTTCCATTTTCATGCAGATAGCGGTGTAGATATTTCCATGTTCCTCCAGATGGCTGTGTAGATATTTCCATGTTCATACAGATGTCGGTGAAGATATTTCCATGTTCATACAGATAGCGGTGTAGATATATCCATGTTCATACAGATAGCGGTGTAGTTATTTCCATGTGTAAAGAGATAGCTGTGTAGATATTTCCATGTATATGCAGATAGCTGTGTAGATATTTCCATTTTCATGCAGACAGCGGTGTAGATACTACCATGTTCAAACAGATAGCGGTGTAGATATTTCCATGTTCTTACAGATAGCGGTGTAGATATTTCCATGTTCATACAGATAGCGGTGAAGATATTTCCATGTTCATATAGATAGCGGTGCTGATATTTCCATGTTTATACAGGTAGTGGTGTAGATATTTCCATGTTTATACAGATAGCGGTGTAGATATTTCCATGTTTATACAGATAGCGTTGTAGATATTTCCATGTTTATACAGATAGCGGTGGAGATATCTCTATCTTAATACAGATGGCGGTGTAGATATTTGTATTTTCATACAGACGGCGGTGCAGATATTTCCATGTTCATACAGATGGCGGTGTAGATATTTCCATGTTCATACAGGTAAAGGTGTAGTAATTTCCATGTGTAAAGAGATAGCAGTGTATATATTTAAACGTATATGTAGATAGCCGTGTAGATATTTCCATTTTCATGCAGATAGTGGTGAAGATATTTCCATGTTCAAACAGATAGCGGTGTAGATATTTCCATGTTCATACAGATAGCGGTGTAGATATTTCCATGTTCATAAAGATAGCGGTGTAGATATTTCCATGATTATACAGATAGCGGTGAAGATGTATGCATGTTTACACAGATAGCGGTGTAGATATTTCCATGTTCATCCAGATGGCTGTGTAGATATATCCATGTTCATACAGATAGCAGTGTAGCTATTTCCATGTTCATACAGATAGCGGTGTTGATATTTCCATGTTCATTCAGATAGCGGTTCTGATATTTCCATGTTTATACAGGCAGTGTTGTAGATATTTCCATGTTTATACAGATAGCGGTTTAGATATGTCCTTCTTAATACAGATGGTGGTGTAGATATTTATATGTTCATACAGATGGCGGTGTAGATATTTCCATGTTTATATAGATAGCAGTGTAGATATCTCCATTTTAATACAGATGGCGGTGTAGATATTTATATGTTCATGCAGATGGCGGTGCAGATATTTCCATGTTCATACAGATGGCGGTGTAGATATTTCCATGTTCATACAGATAGCGGTGTAGTTATTTCCAGGTTTATACAGATAGCGGTGAAGATGTATGCATGTTTACACAGATAGCGGTTTAGATATTTCCATCTTCATACAGATAGCTGTGTAGATATTTCCATGTTCATCCAGATGGCTGTGTAGATATATCCATGTTCATACAGATGGCGGTGAAGATATTTCCATGTTCATACAGATAGCGGTGTAGTTATTTCCATGTGTAAAGAGATAGCTGTGTAGATATTTCCATGTATATGCAGATAGCTGTGTAGATATTTCCATTTTCATGCAGATAGCGGTTTAGATATTTCCATGTTCAAACAGATAGCGGTGTAGATATTTCCATGTTCATACAGATAGCGGTGTAGATATTTCCATGTTTATACAGATAGCGGTGGAGGTGTATGCATGTTTACACAGATAGCGGTGTAGATATTCCCATGTTCATACAGATCGCGGTGTAGATTTTTCCATGTTCATCCAGATGGATGTGTAGACATATCCATGTTCATACAGATGGCAGTGAAGATATTTCCATGTTCATACAGATAGCGGTGTAGATATTTCCATGTTCATACAGATAGCGGTGTAGGTATTTCCATGTTCATACAGATGGCTGTGTAGATATATCCATGTTCATACAGATGGCGTTGAAGATATTTCCATGTTCAGACAGATAGCGGTGTAGCTATTTCCATGTTCATACAGATAGCGGTGTAGATATTTCCATGTTCAGATAGCGGTGAAGATATTTCCATCTTCATACAGATAGCGGTGCTGATATTTCCATGTTTATACAGGTAGCGGTGTAGATATTTCCATGTTTATACAGATTGAGGTGTGGATATTTCCATGTTTATACGGATAGAGGTGTAGATATTTCCAAGTTAATTCAGATAGCGGTGTAGATATCTCCATCTTAATATAGATGGCGGTGTATATATTTATATGTTCATACAGATGGCGGTGCAGATATTTCCATGTTCATACAGATAGCGGTGTAGATATTTCCATGTTCGTACAGATGGCTGTGTAGATATATCCATGTTCATACAGATGGCGGTAAAGATATTTCCATGTTCATACAGATAGCGGTGTAGATATATCCATGTTCATACAGATAGCGGTGTAGTTATTTCCATATTCATACCGATAGCGGTGCTGATATTTCCATGTTTATACAGGTAGCGGTGTAGATATTTCCATGTTTATACAGATACCGGTGTAGATATTTCCATCTTTATACAGATAGCGGTGTAGATATCTCCTTCTTAATACAGATGGCGGTGTATATATTTATATGTTCATACAGATGGCGGTGCAGATATTTCCATGTTCATACAGATGGCGGTGTAGATATTTCCATGTTTATAGAGATAGCGGTGTAGTTATTTCCATGTGTAAAGAGATAGCTGTGAATATATTTCCATGTTGAAACAGATATCGGTGTAGATATTTCCATGTTCATACAGATAGCGGTGAAGATATTTCCATGTTGATACAGATAGCGGTGCTGGTGTTTCCATGTTTATACAGGTAGTGGTGTAGATATTTCCATGTTTATACAGATAGCTGTGTAGATATTTCCATGTTTATACAGATAGCGGTGTAGATATTTCCAAGTTTATACAGATAGCAGTGGAGATATCTCTATCTTAATACAGATGGCGGTGTAGATATTTATATTTTCATACAGATGGCGGTGCAGATATTTCCATGTTCATACAGATGGCGGTGTAGATATTTCCATGTTCATACAGGTAACGGTGTAGTTATTTCCATGTGTAAAGAGATAGCAGTGTACATATTTAAATGTATATGCAGATAGCAGTGTAGATATTTCCATTTTCCTGCAGATAGTGGTGTAGATATTTCCATGTTCAAACAGATAGCGGTTTAGATATTTCCATGTTCATACAGATAGCGGTGTAGATATTTCCATGTTCATAAAGATAGCGGTGTAGATATTTCCATGTTTATACAGATAGCGGTGAAGATGTATGCATGTTTACACAGATAGCGGTGTAGATATTTCCATCTTAATATAGATGGCGGAGTAGATATTTATATGTTCATACAGATGGAGGTGCAGATATTTCCATGTTCATACAGATGGTGGTGTAGATATTTGTTTGTTTATAGAGATAGCGCTGTAGTTATTTCCATGTGTAAAGAGATAGCTTTGTAGATATTTCCATGTATATGCAGATCGCTGTGTAGATATTTCCATTTTCATGCAGATAGCGGTGTAGATATTTCCATGTTCAAACAGATAGCGGTGTAGATATTTCCACGTTCATACAGATAGCAGTGTATATATTTCCATGTTTATATAGATAGCGGTGAAGATGTATGCATGTTTACACAGATAGCGTTGTAGATATTTCCATCTTCATACAGATAGCGGTGTAGATATTTCCATGTTCAAACAGATAGCGGTGTAGATATTTCCATGTTCATACAGATAGCGGTGTAGATATTTCCATCTTCATACAGATAGCGGTGTAGATATTTCCATGTTTATACAGATAGCTGTGAAGATGTATGCATGTTTACACAGATAGCGGTGTAGATATTTCCATGTTCATCCAGATGGCTGTGTAGATATATCCATGTTCATACAGATAGCCGTGTAGATATTTCCATGTTCATACAGATAGCGGTGTAGCTGTTTCCATGTTCATACAGATAGCGGTGTAGATATTTCCATGTTCGTACAGATAACGGTGTAGATATTTCCATGTTCCTACCGATACAGGTGCTGATATTTCCATGTTTATACAGGTAGCGGTGTAGAAATTTCCATGTTTATACAGATAGCGGTGTAGATATTTCCATGTTCATACAGATAGCGGTGTAGATATTTCCATGTTTATACAGATAGCAGTGAAGATGTATGCATGTTTACACAGATAGCGGTGTATATATTTCCATGTTCATACAGATAGCTGTGTAGATATTTCCATGTTCATCCAGATGGCTCTGTAGATATATCCATGTTCATACAGATAGCGGTGTAGCTATTTCCATGTTCATACAGATAGCGGTGTAGCTATTTCCATGTTCATACAGATAGCGGTGTAGATATTTCCATGTTCATACAGATAGCGGTGCTGATATTTCCATGTTTATACAGGCAGCGGTGTAGATATTTCTGTGTTTATACAGATAGCGTTTTAGATATTTCCTTCTTAATACAGATGGCGGTGTAGATATTTATATGTTCGTACAGATGGCGGTGTAGATATTTCCATGTTTATTGAGATAGCAGTGTAGATATCTCCATCTTAATACAGATGGCGGTGCAGATATTTCCATGTTCATACAGATGGCGGTGTAGATATTTCCATGTTCATACAGATAGCGGTGTAGTTATTTCCATGTGTAAAGAGATAGCTGTGTAGATATTTAAATGTATATGCAGATAGCAGTGTAGATATTTCAATTTTCATGCAGATAGCGGTGTAGATATTTCCATGTTCAAACAGAAAGTGGTGTAGATATTTCCATGTTCATACAGATAGTGGTGTAGATATTTCCATGTTCATACAGATAGCGGTGTAGATATTTCCATGTTTATTCAGATAGCGGTGAAGATCTATGCATGTTTACACAGATAGCGGTGTAGATATTTCCATGTTCATCCAGATGGCTGTGTAGATATATCCATGTTCATACAGATGGCTGTGTAGATATATCCATGTTCATACAGATAGCGGTGTAGATATTTCCATGTTCATACAGATAGCGGTGTAGATGTTTCCATGTTCATCCAGATGGCTGTGTAGATATATCCATGTTCATACAGATAGCGGTGTAGATATTTCCATGTTCATACAGATAGCGGTGTAGCTATTTCCATGTTCATACAGATAGCGGTGTAGATATTTCCATGTTGATACAGATAGCGGTGTAGATATTTCCATGTTCATACAGATAGCGGTGTAGATATTTCCATGTTTATACTGATAGCGGTTTAGATATTTCCTTCTTAATACAGATGGCGGTGCAGATATTTATATGTTCATACAGATGGCGGTGCGGATATTTCCATGTTCATACAGATGGCGGTGTAGATATTTCCATGTTTATAGATATAGCGGTATAGTTATTTCCATGTGTAAAGAGATAGCTGTGTAGACATTTCATTGTATATGCAGATAGCTTTGTAGATATTTCCATTTTCATGCAGATAGTGGTGTAGATATGTACATGTTCAAACAGATAGCGGAGTAGATATTTCCATGTTCATTCAGATAGCTTTGTAGATATTTCCATGTTCATACAGATAGCGGTGTAGATATTTCCATGTTCATACAGATAGCGGTGTAGATATTTCCATGTTCATACAGATAGCGGTGCTGATATTTCCATGTTTATACAGGTAGCGGTGTAGATATTTCCATGTTTATACAGATAGCGGAGTAGATATTTCCATGTTCATACAGATAGCGGTGCTATTTCCATGTTTATACAGGTAGCGGTGTAGAAATTTCCATGTTCATACAGATGGCGGTGCAGATATTTCCATGTTCATACAGATGGCGGTGTAGCTATTTCCATGTTTATAGAGATAGCGCTGTAGTTATTTCCATGTGTAAAGAGATAGCTTTGTAGATATTTCCATGTATATGCAGATCGCTGTGTAGATATTTCCATTTTCATGCAGATAGCGGTGTAGATATTTCCATATTCAAACAGATAGCGGTGTAGATATTTCCATGTTCATACATATAGCAGTGTCGATATTTCCATGTTTATACAGATAGCGGTGAAGATGTATGCATGTTTACACAGATAGGGGTGTAGATATTTCCATGTTAATACAGATAGCGGTGTAGATATTTCCATGTTCATCCAGATGGCTGTGTAGATATATCCATGTTCATACAGATGGCGGTGAAGATATTTCCATGTTCATACAGATAGCGGTGTAGTTATTTCCATGTGTAAAGAGATAGCTGTGTAGATATTTCCATGCATATGCAGATAGCTGTGTATATATTTCCATTTTCATGCAGATAGCGGTTTAGATATTTCCATGTTCAAACAGATAGCGGTGTAGATATTTCCGTGTTCATACAGATAGCGTTGTAGATATTTCCATGTTCAAACAGATAGCGGTGTAGATATTTCCGTGTTCATACAGATAGCGGTGTAGATATTTCCATGTTCATACAGATAGCGGTGTAGATAATTCCATGTTCATACAGATAGAGGGGCTGATATTTTCATGTTCATACAGATAGCGGTGCAGATATTTCCATGTTTATACAGATAGCGGTGTAGATATTTCCATGTTTATACAGATAGCGGTGTAGATATTTCCATGTTTATACAGATAGCGGTGTAGGTATCTCCATCTTAATACAGATGGCGGTGTAGTTATTTATGTGTTCATACAGATGGCGGTGAAGATATTTCCATGTTCATACAGATAGCGGTGTAGTTATTTCCATGTGTAAAGAGATAGCTGTGTAGATATTTCCATGTATATGCAGATAGCTGTGTAGATATTTCTATTTTCACGCAGCTAGCGGTTTAGACATTTCCATGATCGTACAGATAGCGGTGTAGATATTTCCATGTTCATAAAGATAGCCTTGTAGACATTTCCATGTTTATACAGATAGCGGTGAAGATGTATGCAAGTTTACACAGATAGCGGTGTAGATATTTCCATGTTCATACAGATAGCGGTGTAGATATTTCCATGTTCATACCGATAGCGGTTTAGATATTTCCTTCTTAATACAGATGGCGGTGTAGATATTTATATGTTCATACAGATGGCGGTGCAGATATTTCCATATTCATACAGATGGCGGTGTAGATATTTCCAAGTATATGCAGATTGCTGTGCAGATATTTCCATATTCATGCAGACGACGGTGTAGATATTTCCATGTTCATACAGATAGCGGTGTAGATATTTCCATGTTTATACAGATAGCGGTGAAGATGTATGCATGTTTACACAGATAGCGGTGTATATATTTCCATTTTCATACAGATAGCTGTGTAGATATTTCCATGTTCATCCAGATGGCTCTGTAGATATATCCATGTTCATACAGATAGCGTTGTAGCTATTTCCATGTTCATACAGATAGCGGTGTAGCTATTTCCATGTTCATACAGATAGCGGTGTAGATATTTCCATGTTCATACAGATAGCGGTGCTGATATTTCCATGTTTATACAGGCAGCGGTGTAGATATTTCCATGTTTATACAGATAGCGGTTTAGATATTTCCTTCTTAATACAGATGGTGGGGTAGATATTTATATGTTCGTACAGATGACGGTGTAGATATTTCCATGTTTATACAGATAGCAGTGTAGATATCTCCATCTTAATACAGATGGCGGTGCAGATATTTCCATGTTCATACAGATGGCGGTGTAGATATATCCATGTTCATACAGATATCGGTGTAGATATTTCCATGTTCATACAGATAGCGGTGTAGCTATTTCCATGTTCATACAGATAGCGGTGTAGATATTTCCATGTTGATACAGATAGCGGTGTAGATATTTCCATGTTCATACAGATAGCGGTGTAGATATTTCCATGTTTATACTGATAGCGGTTTAGATATTTCCTTCTTAATACAGATGGCGGTGCAGATATTTATATGTTCATACAGATGGCGGTGCGGATATTTCCATGTTCATACAGATGGCGGTGTAGATATTTCCATGTTTATAGATATAGCGGTGTAGTTATTTCCATGTGTAAAGAGATAGCTGTGTAGATATTTCATTGTATATGCAGATAGCTTTGTAGATATTTCCATTTTCATGCAGATAGTGGTGTAGATATGTACATGTTCAAACAGATAGCGGAGTAGATATTTCCATGTTCATTCAGATAGCTTTGTAGATATTTCCATGTTCATACAGATAGCGGTGTAGATATTTCCATGTTCATACAGATAGCGGTGTAGATATTTCCATGTTCATACAGATAGCGGTGCTGATATTTCCATGTTTATACAGGTAGCGGTGTAGATATTTCCATGTTTATACAGATAGCGGAGTAGATATTTCCATGTTCATACAGATAGCGGTGCTGATATTTCCATGTTTATACAGGTAGCGGTGTAGAAATTTCCATGTTCATACAGATGGCGGTGCAGATATTTCCATGTTCATACAGATGGCGGTGTAGCTATTTCCATGTTTATAGAGATAGCGCTGTAGTTATTTCCATGTGTAAAGAGATAGCTTTGTAGATATTTCCATGTATATGCAAATCGCTGTGTAGATATTTCCATTTTCATGCAGATAGCGGTGTAGATATTTCCATATTCAAACAGATAGCGGTGTAGATATTTCCATGTTCATACAGATAGCAGTGTCGATATTTCCATGTTTATACAGATAGCGGTGAAGATGTATGCATGTTTACACAGATAGGGGTGTAGATATTTCCATGTTAATACAGATAGCGGTGTAGATATTTCCATGTTCATCCAGATGGCTGTGTAGATATATCCATGTTCATACAGATGGCGGTGAAGATATTTCCATGTTCATACAGATAGCGGTGTAGTTATTTCCATGTGTAAAGAGATAGCTGTGTAGATATTTCCATGCATATGCAGATAGCTGTGTATATATTTCCATTTTCATGCAGATAGCGGTTTAGATATTTCCATGTTCAAACAGATAGCGGTGTAGATATTTCCGTGTTCATACAGATAGCGTTGTAGATATTTCCATGTTCAAACAGATAGCGGTGTAGATATTTCCGTGTTCATACAGATAGCGGAGTAGATATTTCCATGTTCATACAGATAGCGGTGTAGATAATTCCATGTTCATACAGATAGAGGGGCTGATATTTCCATGTTCATACAGATAGCGGTGCTGATATTTCCATGTTTATGCAGATAGCGGTGTAGATATTTCCATGTTTATACAGATAGCGGTGTAGATATTTCCATGTTTATACAGATAGCGGTGTAGGTATCTCCATCTTAATACAGATGGCGGTGTAGTTATTTATGTGTTCATACAGATGGCGGTGCAGATATTTCCATGTTCATACAGATAGCGGTGTAGTTATTTCCATGTGTAAAGAGATAGCTGTGTAGATATTTCCATGTATATGCAGATAGCTGTGTAGATATTTCTATTTTCACGCAGATAGCGGTTTAGACATTTCCATGATCGTACAGATAGCGGTGTAGATATTTCCATGTTCATAAAGATAGCCTTGTTGACATTTCCATGTTTATACAGATAGCGGTGAAGATGTATGCAAGTTTACACAGATAGCGGTGTAGATATTTCCATGTTCATACAGATAGCGGTGTAGATATTTCCATGTTCATACCGATAGCGGTTTAGATATTTCCTTCTTAATACAGATGGCGGTGTAGATATTTATATGTTCATACAGATGGCGGTGCAGATATTTCCATGTTCATACAGATGGCGGTGTAGATATTGCCATGTATATGCAGATTGCTGTGCAGATATTTCCATATTCATGCAGACGACGGTGTAGATATTTCCATGTTCATACAGATAGCGGTGTAGATATTTCCATGTTTATACAGATAGCGGTGAAGATGTATGCATGTTTACACAGATATCGGTGTATATATTTCCATTTTCATACAGATAGCTGTGTAGATATTTCCATGTTCATCCAGATGGCTCTGTAGATATATCCATGTTCATACAGATAGCGGTGTAGCTATTTCCATGTTCATACAGATAGCGGTGTAGCTATTTCCATGTTCATACAGATAGCGGTGTAGATACTTCCATGTTCATACAGATAGCGGTGCTGATATTTCCATGTTTATACAGGCAGCGGTGTAGATATTTCCATGTTTATACAGATAGCGGTTTAGATATTTCCTTCTTAATACAGATGGTGGGGTAGATATTTATATGTTCGTACAGATGACGGTGTAGATATTTCCATGTTTATACAGATAGCAGTGTAGATATCTCCATCTTAATACAGATGGCGGTGCAGATATTTCCATGTTCATACAGATGGCGGTGTAGATATTTCCATGTTCATACAGATAGCGGTGTAGTTATTTCCATGTGTAAAGAGATAGCTGTGTAGATATTTAAATGTATATGCAGATAGCAGTGTAGATATTTCCATTTTCATGCAGATAGCGGTGTAGATATTTCCATCTTCAAACAGATAGCGGTGTAGATATTTCCATGTTCATACAGATAGCGGTGTAGATATTTCCATGCTCATACAGATAGCGGTGTAGATATTTCCATGTTTATAGGGATAGCAGTGAAGATCTATGCATGTTTACACAGATAGCGGTGTAGATATTTCCATGTTCATCCAGATGGCTGTGTAGATATATCCATGTTCATACAGATAGCGTTGTAGATATTTCCATGTTGATACAGATAGCGGTGTAGATATTTCCATGTTCATCCAGATGGCTGTGTAGATATATCCATGTTCATACAGATAGCGGTGTAGATATTTCCATGTTCATACAGATATTGGTGTAGCTGTTTCCATGTTCATACAGATAACGGTGTAGCTATTTCCATGTTCATACAGATAGCATTGTAGATATTTCCATGTTCATACAGATAGCGGTGTAGATATTTCCATGTTCATACAGATAGCGGTGCTGATATTTCCATGTTTATACAGGCAGCGGTGTAGATATTTCCAGGTTTATACAGATAGCGGTTTAGATATTTCCTTCTTAATACAGATGGCGGTGTAGATATTTATATGTTCATACAGATGGCGGTGCAGATATTTCCATGTTCATACAGATGGCGGTGTAGATATTTCCATGTTTATAGATATAGCGGTGTAGTTATTTCCATGTGTAAAGAGATAGCTGTGTTGATATTTCATTGTATATGCAGATAGCTTTGTAGATATTTACATTTTCATGCAGATAGTGGTGTAGATATGTACATGTTCAAACAGATAGCGGTGTAGATACTTCCATGTTCATTCAGATAGCTTTGTAGATGTTTCCATGTTCATACAGATAGCGGTGTAGATATTTCCATGTTCATATAGATAGCGGTGTAGATATTTCCATGTTCATACAGATAGCGGTGCTGATATTTCCATTTTTATACAGGTAGCGGTTTTGATATTTCCATGTTTACAGAGATAGCGGTGTAGATATTTCCATGTTCATACAGATAGCGGTGCTGAAATTTCCATGTTTATACAGGTAGCGGTGTAGATATTTCCATGTTCATACAGATGGCGGTGCAGATATTTCCATGTTCATACAGATGGCTGTGTAGCTGTTTCCATGTTTATAGAGATAGCGCTGTACTTATTTCCATGTGTAAAGAAATAGCTTTGTAGATATTTCCATGTATATGCAGATCGCTGTGTAGATATTTCCATTTTCATGCAGATAGCGGTGTAGATATTTCCATATTCAAACAGATAGCAGTGTAGATATTTCCATGTTCATACAGATAGCGGTGTAGATATTTCCATGTTCATACAGATAGCGGTGTAGATATTTCCATGTTTATACTGATAGCGGTTTAGATATTTCCTTCTTAATACAGATGGCGGTGCAGATATTTATATGTTCATACAGATGGCGGTGCGGATATTTCCATGTTCATACAGATGGCGGTGTAGATATTTCCATGTTTATAGATATAGCGGTGTAGTTATTTCCATGTGTAAAGAGATAGCTGTGTAGATATTTCATTGTATATGCAGATAGCTTTGTAGATATTTCCATTTTCATGCAGATAGTGGTGTAGATATGTACATGTTCAAACAGATAGCGGAGTAGATATTTCCATGTTCATTCAGATAGCTTTGTAGATATTTCCATGTTCATACAGATAGCGGTGTAGATATTTCCATGTTCATACAGATAGCGGTGTAGATATTTCCATGTTCATACAGATAGCGGTGCTGATATTTCCATGTTTATACAGGTAGCGGTGTAGATATTTCCATGTTTATACAGATAGCGGAGTAGATATTTCCATGTTCATACAGATAGCGGTGCTGATATTTCCATGTTTATACAGGTAGCGGTGTAGAAATTTCCATGTTCATACAGATGGCGGTGCAGATATTTCCATGTTCATACAGATGGCGGTGTAGCTATTTCCATTTTTATAGAGATAGCGCTGTAGTTATTTCCATGTGTAAAGAGATAGCTTTGTAGATATTTCCATGTATATGCAAATCGCTGTGTAGATATTTCCATTTTCATGCAGATAGCGGTGTAGATATTTCCATATTCAAACAGATAGCGGTGTAGATATTTCCATGTTCATACAGATAGCAGTGTCGATATTTCCATGTTTATACAGATCGCGGTGAAGATGTATGCATGTTTACACAGATAGGGGTGTAGATATTTCCATGTTAATACAGATAGCGGTGTAGATATTTCCATGTTCATCCAGATGGCTGTGTAGATATATCCATGTTCATACAGATGGCGGTGAAGATATTTCCATGTTCATACAGATAGCGGTGTAGTTATTTCCATGTGTAAAGAGATAGCTGTGTAGATATTTCCATGCATGTGCAGATAGCTGTGTATATATTTCCATTTTCATGCAGATAGCGGTTTAGATATTTCCATGTTCAAACAGATAGCGGTGTAGATATTTCCGTGTTCATACAGATAGCGTTGTAGATATTTCCATGTTCAAACAGATAGCGGTGTAGATATTTCCGTGTTCATACAGATAGCGGTGTAGATATTTCCATGTTCATACAGATAGCGGTGTAGATAATTCCATGTTCATACAGATAGAGGGGCTGATATTTCCATGTTCATACAGATAGCGGTGCTGATATTTCCATGTTTATACAGATAGCGGTGTAGATATTTCCATGTTTATACAGATAGCGGTGTAGATATTTCCATGTTTATACAGATAGCGGTGTAGGTATCTCCATCTTAATACAGATGGCGGTGTAGTTATTTATGTGTTCATACAGATGGCGGTGCAGATATTTCCATGTTCATACAGATAGCGGTGTAGTTATTTCCATGTGTAAAGAGATAGCTGTGTAGATATTTCCATGTATATGCAGATAGCTGTGTAGATATTTCTATTTTCACGCAGATAGCGGTTTAGACATTTCCATGATCGTACAGATAGCGGTGTAGATATTTCCATGTTCATAAAGATAGCCTTGTTGACATTTCCATGTTTATACAGATAGCGGTGAAGATGTATGCAAGTTTACACAGATAGCGGTGTAGATATTTCCATGTTCATACAGATAGCGGTGTAGATATTTCCATGTTCATACCGATAGCGGTTTAGATATTTCCTTCTTAATACAGATGGCGGTGTAGATATTTATATGTTCATACAGATGGCGGTGCAGATATTTCCATGTTCATACAGATGGCGGTGTAGATATTTCCATGTATATGCATATTGCTGTGCAGATATTTCCATATTCATGCAGACGACGGTGTAGATATTTCCATGTTCATACAGATAGCGGTGTAGATATTTCCATGTTTATACAGATAGCGGTGAAGATGTATGCATGTTTACACAGATAGCGGTGTATATATTTCCATTTTCATACAGATAGCTGTGTAGATATTTCCATGTTCATCCAGATGGCTCTGTAGATATATCCATGTTCATACAGATAGCGGTGTAGCTATTTCCATGTTCATACAGATAGCGGTGTAGCTATTTCCATGTTCATACAGATAGCGGTGTAGATATTTCCATGTTCATACAGATAGCGGTGCTGATATTTCCATGTTTATACAGGCAGCGGTGTAGATATTTCCATGTTTATACAGATAGCGGTTTAGATATTTCCTTCTTAATACAGATGGTGGGGTAGATATTTATATGTTCGTACAGATGACGGTGTAGATATTTCCATGTTTATACAGATAGCAGTGTAGATATCTCCATCTTGATACAGATGGCGGTGCAGATATTTCCATGTTCATACAGATGGCGGTGTAGATATTTCCATGTTCATACAGATAGCGGTGTAGTTATTTCCATGTTCATACAGATAGCGGTGCTGAAATTTCCATGTTTATACAGGTAGCGGTGTAGATATTTCCATGTTCATACAGATGGCGGTGCAGATATTTCCATGTTCATACAGATGGCTGTGTAGCTGTTTCCATGTTTATAGAGATAGCGCTGTACTTATTTCCATGTGTAAAGAGATAGCTTTGTAGATATTTCCATGTATATGCAGATCGCTGTGTAGATATTTCCATTTTCATGCAGATAGCGGTGTAGATATTTCCATATTCAAACAGATAGCAGTGTAGATATTTCCATGTTTATACAGATAGCGGTGAAATGTATGCATGTTTACACAGATAGCGGTGTAGATATTTCCATGTTCATACAGATAGCGGTGTAGATATTTCCATGTTCATCCAGATGGCTGTGTAGATATATCCATGTTCATAAAGATGGCGGTGAAGATATTTCCATGTTCATACAGATAGCAGTGTAGTTATTTCCATGTTTAATGAGATAGCTGTGTAGATATTTCCATGTATATGCAGATAGCTGTGTATATATTTCCATTTTCATGCAGATAGCGGTTTAGATATTTGAATGTTCAAACAGATAGCGGTGTAGATATTTCCGTGTTCATACAGATAGCGGTGTAGATATTTCCATGTTTATTCAGATAGCGGTGAAGATCTATGCATGTTTACACAGATAGCGGTGTAGATATTTCCATGTTCATCCAGATGGCTGTGTAGATATATCCATGTTCATACAGATAGCGGTGTAGATATTTCCATGTTCATACAGATAGCGGTGTAGATGTTTCCATGTTCATCCAGATGGCTGTGTAGATATATCCATGTTCATACAGATAGCGGTGTAGATATTTCCATGTTCATACAGATAGCGGTGTAGCTATTTCCATGTTCATACAGATAACGGTGTAGCTATTTCCATGTTCATACAGATAGCGGTGTAGATATTTCCATGTTGATACAGATAGCGGTGTAGATATTTCCATGTTCATACAGATAGCGGTGTAGATATTTCCATGTTTATACTGATAGCGGTTTAGATATTTCCTTCTTAATATAGATGGCGGTGCAGATATTTATATGTTCATACAGATGGCGGTGCGGATATTTCCATGTTCATACAGATGGCGGTGTAGATATTTCCATGTTTATACATATAGCGGTGTAGTTATTTCCATGTGTAAAGAGATAGCTGTGTTGATATTTCATTGTATATGCAGATAGCTTTGTAGATATTTACATTTTCATGCAGATAGTGGTGTAGATATGTACATGTTCAAACAGAGAGCGGTGTAGATACATCCATGTTCATTCAGATAGCTTTGTAGATGTTTCCATGTTCATACAGATAGCGGTGTAGATATTTCCATGTTCATATAGATAGCGGTGTAGATATTTCCATGTTCATACAGATAGCGGTGCTGATATTTCCATTTTTATACAGGTAGCGGTTTTGATATTTCCATGTTTACAGAGATAGCGGTGTAGATATTTCCATGTTCATACAGATAGCGGTGCTGAAATTTCCATGTTTATACAGGTAGCGGTGTAGATATTTCCATGTTCATACAGATGGCGGTGCAGATATTTCCATGTTCATACAGATGGCTGTGTAGCTGTTTCCATGTTTATAGAGATAGCGCTGTACTTATTTCCATGTGTAAAGAGATAGCTTTGTAGATATTTCCATGTATATGCAGATCGCTGTGTAGATATTTCCATTTTCATGCAGATAGCGGTGTAGATATTTCCATATTCAAACAGATAGCAGTGTAGATATTTCCATGTTTATACAGATAGCGGTGAAATGTATGCATGTTTACACAGATAGCGGTGTAGATATTTCCATGTTCATACAGATAGCGGTGTAGATATTTCCATGTTCATCCAGATGGCTGTTTAGATATATCCATGTTCATACAGATGGCGGTGAAGATATTTCCATGTTCATACAGATAGCGGTGTAGTTATTTCCATGTTTAATGAGATAGCTGTGTAGATATTTCCATGTATATGCAGATAGCTGTGTATATATTTCCATTTTCATGCAGATAGCGGTTTAGATATTTGAATGTTCAAACAGATAGCGGTGTAGATATTTCCGTGTTCATACAGATAGCGGTGTAGATATTTCCATGTTTATTCAGATAGCGGTGAAGATCTATGCATGTTTACACAGATAGCGGTGTAGATATTTCCATGTTCATCCAGATGGCTGTGTAGATATATCCATGTTCATACAGATAGCGGTGTAGATATTTCCATGTTCATACAGATCGCAGTGCAGATGTTTCCATGTTCATCCAGATGGCTGTGTAGATATATCCATGTTCATACAGATAGCGGTGTAGATATTTCCATGTTCATACAGATAGCGGTGTAGCTATTTCCATGTTCATACAGATAACGGTGTAGCTATTTCCATGTTCATACAGATAGCGGTGTAGCTATTTCCATGTTCATACAGATAGCGGTGTAGCTATTTCCATGTTCATACAGATAACGGTGTAGCTATTTCCATGTTCATACAGATAGCGGTGTAGATATTTCCATGTTGATACAGATAGCGGTGTAGATATTTCCATGTTCATACAGATAGCGGTGTGGATATTTCCATGTTTATACTGATAGCGGTTTAGATATTTCCTTCTTAATATAGATGGCGGTGCAGATATTTATATGTTCATACAGATGGCGGTGCGGATATTTCCATGTTCATACAGATGGCGGTGTAGATATTTCCATGTTTATAGATATAGCGGTGTAGTTATTTCCATGTGTAAAGAGATAGCTGTGTAGATATTTCATTGTATATGCAGATAGCTTTGTAGATATTTCCATTTTCATGCAGATAGTGGTGTAGATATGTACATGTTCAAACAGATAGCGGAGTAGATATTTCCATGTTCATTCAGATAGCTTTGTAGATATTTCCATGTTCATACAGATAGCGGTGTAGATATTTCCATGTTCATACAGATAGCGGTGTAGATATTTCCATGTTCATACAGATAGCGGTGCTGATATTTCCATGTTTATACAGGTAGCGGTGTAGATATTTCCATGTTTATACAGATAGCGGAGTAGATATTTCCATGTTCATACAGATAGCGGTGCTGATATTTCCATGTTTATACAGGTAGCGGGGTAGAAATTTCCATGTTCATACAGATGGCGGTGCAGATATTTCCATGTTCATACAGATGGCGGTGTAGCTATTTCCATGTTTATAGAGATAGCGCTGTACTTATTTCCATGTGTAAAGAGATAGCTTTGTAGATATTTCCATGTATATGCAGATCGCTGTGTAGATATTTCCATTTTCATGCAGATAGCGGTGTAGATATTTCCATATTCAAACAGATAGCGGTGTAGATATTTCCATGTTCATACAGATAGCAGTGTCGATATTTCCATGTTTATACAGATAGCGGTGAAGATGTATGCATGTTTACACAGATAGGGGTGTAGATATTTCCATGTTAATACAGATAGCGGTGTAGATATTTCCATGTTCATCCAGATGGCTGTGTAGATATATCCATGTTCATACAGATGGCGGTGAAGATATTTCCATGTTCATACACATAGCGGTGTAGTTATTTCCATGTGTAAAGAGATAGCTGTGTAGATATTTCCATGCATATGCAGATAGCTGTGTATATATTTCCATTTTCATGCAGATAGCGGTTTAGATATTTCCATGTTCAAACAGATAGCGGTGTAGATATTTCCGTGTTCATACAGATAGCGTTGTAGATATTTCCATTTTCAAACAGATAGCGGTGTAGATATTTCCGTGTTCATACAGATAGCGGTGTAGATATTTCCATGTTCATACAGATAGCGGTGTAGATAATTCCATGTTCATACAGATAGAGGGGCTGATATTTCCATGTTCATACAGATAGCGGTGCTGATATTTCCATGTTTATACAGATAGCGGTGTAGATATTTCCATGTTTATACAGATAGCGGTGTAGATATTTCCATGTTTATACAGATAGCGGTGTAGGTATCTCCATCTTAATACAGATGGCGGTGTAGTTATTTATGTGTTCATACAGATGGCGGTGCAGATATTTCCATGTTCATACAGATAGCGGTGTAGTTATTTCCATGTGTAAAGAGATAGCTGTGTAGATATTTCCATGTATATGCAGATAGCTGTGTAGATATTTCTATTTTCACGCAGATAGCGGTTTAGACATTTCCATGATCGTACAGATAGCGGTGTAGATATTTCCATGTTCATAAAGATAGCCTTGTAGACATTTCCATGTTTATACAGATAGCGGTGAAGATGTATGCAAGTTTACACAGATAGCGGTGTAGATATTTCCATGTTCATACAGATAGCGGTGTAGATATTTCCATGTTCATACCGATAGCGGTTTAGATATTTCCTTAATACAGATGGCGGTGTAGATATTTATATGTTCATACAGATGGCGGTGCAGATATTTCCATGTTCATACAGATGGCGGTGTTGATATTTCCATGTATATGCAGATTGCTGTGCAGATATTTCCATTTTCATGCAGACGACGGTGTAGATATTTCCATGTTCATACAGATAGAGGTGTAGATATTTCCATGTTTATACAGATAGCGGTGAAGATGTATGCATGTTTACACAGATAGCGGTGTATATATTTCCATTTTCATACAGATAGCTGTGTAGATATTTCCATGTTCATCCAGATGGCTCTGTAGATATATCCATGTTCATACAGATAGCGGTGTAGCTATTTCCATGTTCATAGAGATAGCGGTGTAGCTATTTCCATGTTCATACAGATAGCGGTGTAGATATTTCCATGTTCATACAGATAGCGGTGCTGATATTTCCATGTTTATACAGGCAGCGGTGTAGATATTTCCATGTTTATACAGATAGCGGTTTAGATATTTCCTTCTTAATACAGATGGTTTGGTAGATATTTATATGTTCGTACAGATGACGGTGTAGATATTTCCATGTTTATACAGATAGCAGTGTAGATATCTCCATCTTAATACAGATGGCGGTGCAGATATTTCCATGTTCATACAGATGGCGGTGTAGTTATTTCCATGTGTAAAGAGATAGCTGTGTAGATATTTAAATGTATATGCAGATAGCAGTGTAGATATTTCCATTTTCATGCAGATAGCGGTGTAGATATTTCCATCTTCAAACAGATAGCGGTGTAGATATTTCCATCTTCAAACAGATAGCGGTGTAGATATTTCCATGTTCATACAGATAGCGGTGTAGATATTTCCATGCTCATACAGATAGCGGTGTAGATATTTCCATGTTTATAGGGATAGCAGTGAAGATCTATGCATGTTTACACAGATAGCGGTGTAGATATTTCCATGTTCATCCAGATGGCTGTGTAGATATATCCATGTTCATACAGATAGCGTTGTAGATATTTCCATGTTGATACAGATAGCGGTGTAGATATTTCCATGTTCATCCAGATGGCTGTGTAGATATATCCATGTTCATACAGATAGCGGTGTAGATATTTCCATGTTCATACAGATATTGGTGTAGCTATTTCCATGTTCATACAGATAACGGTGTAGCTATTTCCATGTTCATACAGATAGCATTGTAGATATTTCCATGTTCATACAGATAGCGGTGTAGATATTTCCATGTTCATACAGATAGCGGTGCTGAAATTTCCATGTTTATACAGGCAGCGGTGTAGATATTTCCAGGTTTATACAGATAGCGGTTTAGATATTTCCTTCTTAATACAGATGGCGGTGTAGATATTTATATGTTCATACAGATGGCGGTGCAGATATTTCCATGTTCATACAGATGGCGGTGTAGATATTTCCATGTTTATAGATATAGCGGTGTAGTTATTTCCATGTGTAAAGAGATATCTGTGTTGATATTTCATTGTATATGCAGATAGCTTTGTAGATATTTACATTTTCATGCAGATAGTGGTGTAGATATGTACATGTTCAAACAGATAGCGGTGTAGATACTTCCATGTTCATTCAGATAGCTTTGTAGATGTTTCCATGTTCATACAGATAGCGGTGTAGATATTTCCATGTTCATATAGATAGCGGTGTAGATATTTCCATGTTCATACAGATAGCGGTGCTGATATTTCCATTTTTATACAGGTAGCGGTTTTGATATTTCCATGTTTACAGAGATAGCGGTGTAGATATTTCCATGTTCATACAGATAGCGGTGCTGAAATTTCCATGTTTATACAGGTAGCGGTGTAGATATTTCCATGTTCATACAGATGGCGGTGCAGATATTTCCATGTTCATACAGATGGCTGTGTAGCTGTTTCCATGTTTATAGAGATAGCGCTGTACTTATTTCCATGTGTAAAGAGATAGCTTTGTAGATATTTCCATGTATATGCAGATCGCTGTGTAGATATTTCCATTTTCATGCAGATAGCGGTGTAGATATTTCCATATTCAAACAGATAGCAGTGTAGATATTTCCATGTTTATACAGATAGCGGTGAAATGTATGCATGTTTACACAGATAGCGGTGTAGATATTTCCATGTTCATACAGATAGCGGTGTAGATATTTCCATGTTCATCCAGATGGCTGTGTAGATATATCCATGTTCATACAGATGGCGGTGAAGATATTTCCATGTTCATACAGATAGCGGTGTAGTTATTTCCATGTTTAATGAGATAGCTGTGTAGATATTTCCATGTATATGCAGATAGCTGTGTATATATTTCCATTTTCATGCAGATAGCGGTTTAGATATTTGAATGTTCAAACAGATAGCGGTGTAGATACTTCCGTGTTCATACAGATAGCGGTGTAGATATTTCCATGTTTATTCAGATAGCGGTGAAGATCTGTGCATGTTTACACAGATAGCGGTGTAGATATTTCCATGTTCATCCAGATGGCTGTGTAGATATATCCATGTTCATACAGATAGCGGTGTAGATATTTCCATGTTCATACAGATAGCGGTGTAGATGTTTCCATGTTCATCCAGATGGCTGTGTAGATATATCCATGTTCATACAGATAGCGGTGTAGATATTTCCATGTTCATACAGATAGCGGTGTAGCTATTTCCATGTTCATACAGATAACGGTGTAGCTATTTCCATGTTCATACAGATAGCGGTGTAGATATTTCCATGTTGATACAGATAGCGGTGTAGATATTTCCATGTTCATACAGATAGCGGTGTAGATATTTCCATGTTTATACTGATAGCGGTTTAGATATTTCCTTCTTAATACATATGGCGGTGCAGATATTTATATGTTCATACAGATGGCGGTGCGGATATTTCCATGTTCATACAGATGGCGGTGTAGATATTTCCATGTTTATAGATATAGCGGTGTAGTTATTTCCATGTGTAAAGAGATAGCTGTGTAGATATTTCATTGTATACGCAGATAGCTTTGTAGATATTTCCATTTTCATGCAGATAGTGGTGTAGATATGTACATGTTCAAACAGATAGCGGAGTAGATATTTCCATGTTCATTCAGATAGCTTTGTAGATATTTCCATGTTCATACAGATAGCGGTGTAGATATTTCCATGTTCATACAGATAGCGGTGTAGATATTTCCATGTTCATACAGATAGCGGTGCTGATATTTCCATGTTTATACAGGTAGCGGTGTAGATATTTCCAT
The DNA here is from genome assembly GCF_029281585.2 of Gorilla gorilla gorilla. Lineage (NCBI taxonomy): Eukaryota > Metazoa > Chordata > Mammalia > Primates > Hominidae > Gorilla > Gorilla gorilla. The sequence continues at coordinate 142,622,693 of NC_073236.2, forward strand.
GTTTATACAGATAGCGGAGTAGACATTTCCATGTTCATACAGATAGCGGTGCTGATATTTCCATGTTTATACAGGTAGCGGGGTAGAAATTTCCATCTTCATACAGATGGCGGTGCAGATATTTCCATGTTCATACAGATGGCGGTGTAGCTATTTCCATGTTTATAGAGATAGCGCTGTAGTTATTTCCATGTGTAAAGAGATAGCTTTGTAGATATTTCCATGTATATGCAGATCGCTGTGTAGATATTTCCATTTTCATGCAGATAGCGGTGTAGATATTTCCATATTCAAACAGATAGCGGTGTAGATATTTCCATGTTCATACAGATAGCAGTGTCGATATTTCCATGTTTATACAGATAGCGGTGAAGATGTATGCATGTTTACACAGATAGGGGTGTAGATATTTCCATGTTAATACAGATAGCGGTGTAGATATTTCCATGTTCATCCAGATGGCTGTGTAGATATATGCATGTTCATACAGATGGCGGTGAAGATATTTCCATGTTCGTACAGATAGCGGTGTAGTTATTTCCATGTGTAAAGAGATAGCTGTGTAGATATTTCCATGCATATGCAGATAGCTGTGTATATATTTCCATTTTCATGCAGATAGCGGTTTAGATATTTCCATGTTCAAACAGATAGCGGTGTAGATATTTCCGTGTTCATACAGATAGCGTTGTAGATATTTCCATTTTCAAACAGATAGCGGTGTAGATATTTCCGTGTTCATACAGATAGCGGTGTAGATATTTCCATGTTCATACAGATAGCGGTGTAGATAATTCCATGTTCATACAGATAGAGGGGCTGATATTTCCATGTTCATACAGATAGCGGTGCTGATATTTCCATGTTTATACAGATAGCGGTGTAGATATTTCCATGTTTATACAGATAGCGGTGAAGATGTATGCATGTTTACACAGATAGGGGTGTAGATATTTCCATGTTCATACAGATAGCGGTGTAGTTATTTCCATGTGTAAAGAGATAGCTGTGTAGATATTTAAATGTATATGCAGATAGCAGTGTAGATATTTCCATTTTCATGCAGATAGCGGTGTAGATATTTCCATCTTCAAACAGATAGCGGTGTAGATATTTCCATGTTCATACAGATAGCGGTGTAGATATTTCCATGCTCATACAGATAGCGGTGTAGTTATTTCCATGTTTATAGGGATAGCAGTGAAGATCTATGCATGTTTACACAGATAGCGGTGTAGATATTTCCATGTTCATCCAGATGGCTGTGTAGATATATCCATGTTCATACAGATAGCGTTGTAGATATTTCCATGTTGATACAGATAGCGGTGTAGATATTTCCATGTTCATCCAGATGGCTGTGTAGATATATCCATGTTCATACAGATAGCGGTGTAGATATTTCCATGTTCATACAGATATTGGTGTAGCTGTTTCCATGTTCATACAGATAACGGTGTAGCTATTTCCATGTTCATACAGATAGCATTGTAGATATTTCCATGTTCATACAGATAGCGGTGTAGATATTTCCATGTTCATACAGATAGCGGTGCTGATATTTCCATGTTTATACAGGCAGCGGTGTAGATATTTCCAGGTTTATACAGATAGCGGTTTAGATATTTCCTTCTTAATACAGATGGCGGTGTAGATATTTATATGTTCATACAGATGGCGGTGCAGATATTTCCATGTTCATACAGATGGCGGTGTAGATATTTCCATGTTTATAGATATAGCGGTGTAGTTATTTCCATGTGTAAAGAGATAGCTGTGTTGATATTTCATTGTATATGCAGATAGCTTTGTAGATATTTACATTTTCATGCAGATAGTGGTGTAGATATGTACATGTTCAAACAGATAGCGGTGTAGATACTTCCATGTTCATTCAGATAGCTTTGTAGATGTTTCCATGTTCATACAGATAGCGGTGTAGATATTCCCATGTTCATATAGATAGCGGTGTAGATATTTCCATGTTCATACAGATGGCGGTGCAGATATTTCCATGTTCATACAGATAGCGGTGCTGAAATTTCCATGTTTATACAGGTAGCGGTGTAGATATTTCCATGTTCATACAGATGGCGGTGCAGATATTTCCATGTTCATACAGATGGCTGTGTAGCTGTTTCCATGTTTATAGAGATAGCGCTGTACTTATTTCCATGTGTAAAGAGATAGCTTTGTAGATATTTCCATGTATATGCAGATCGCTGTGTAGATATTTCCATTTTCATGCAGATAGCGGTGTAGATATTTCCATATTCAAACAGATAGCAGTGTAGATATTTCCATGTTTATACAGATAGCGGTGAAATGTATGCATGTTTACACAGATAGCGGTGTAGATATTTCCATGTTCATACAGATAGCGGTGTAGATATTTCCATGTTCATCCAGATGGCTGTGTAGATATATCCATGTTCATACAGATGGCGGTGAAGATATTTCCATGTTCATACAGATAGCGGTGTAGTTATTTCCATGTTTAATGAGATAGCTGTGTATATATTTCCATTTTCATGCAGATAGCGGTTTAGATATTTGAATGTTCAAACAGATAGCGGTGTAGATATTTCCGTGTTCATACAGATATCGGTGTAGATATTTCCATGTTTATTCAGATAGCGGTGAAGATCTATGCATGTTTACACAGATAGCGGTGTAGATATTTCCATGTTCATCCAGATGGCTGTGTAGATATATCCATGTTCATACAGATAGCGGTGTAGATATTTCCATGTTCATACAGATAGCGGTGTAGATGTTTCCATGTTCATCCAGATGGCTGTGTAGATATATCCATGTTCATACAGATAGCGGTGTAGATATTTCCATGTTCATACAGATAGCGGTGTAGCTATTTCCATGTTCATACAGATAACGGTGTAGCTATTTCCATGTTCATACAGATAGCGGTGTAGATATTTCCATGTTGATACAGATAGCGGTGTAGATATTTCCATGTTCATACAGATAGCGGTGCTGATATTTCCATGTTTATACAGGTAGCGGTGTAGAAATTTCCATGTTCATACAGATGGCGGTGCAGATATTTCCATGTTCATACAGATGGCGGTGTAGCTATTTCCATGTTTATAGAGATAGTGCTGTACTTATTTCCATGTGTAAAGAGATAGCTTTGTAGATATTTCCATGTATATGCAGATCGCTGTGTAGATATTTCCATTTTCATGCAGATAGCGGTGTAGATATTTCCATATTCAAACAGATAGCGGTGTAGATATTTCCATGTTCATACAGATAGCAGTGTCGATATTTCCACGTTTATACAGATAGCGGTGAAGATGTATGCATGTTTACACAGATAGGGGTGTAGATATTTCCATGTTAATACAGATAGCGGTGTAGATATTTCCATGTTCATCCAGATGGCTGTGTAGATATATCCATGTTCATACAGATGGAGGTGAAGATATTTCCATGTTCATACAGATAGCGGTGTAGTTATTTCCATGTGTAAAGAGATAGCTGTGTAGATATTTCCATGCATATGCAGATAGCTGTGTATATATTTCCATTTTCATGCAGATAGCGGTTTAGATATTTCCATGTTCAAACAGATAGCGGTGTAGATATTTCCGTGTTCATACAGATAGCGTTGTAGATATTTCCATGTTCAAACAGATAGCGGTGTAGATATTTCCGTGTTCATTCAGATAGCGGTGTAGAAATTTCGATGTTCATACAGATAGCGGTGTAGATAATTCCATGTTCATACAGATAGAGGGGCTGATATTTCCATGTTCATACAGATAGCGGTGCTGATATTTCCATGTTTATACAGATAGCGGTGTAGATATTTCCATGTTTATACAGATAGCGGTGTAGATATTTCCATGTTTATACAGATAGCGGTGTAGGTATCTCCATCTTAATACAGATGGCGGTGTAGTTATTTATGTGTTCATACAGATGGCGGTGCAGATATTTCCATGTTCATACAGATAGCGGTGTAGTTATTTCCATGTGTAAAGAGATAGCTGTGTAGATATTTCCATGTATATGCAGATAGCTGTGTAGATATTTCTATTTTCATGCTGATAGCGGTTTAGACATTTCCATGATCGTACAGATAGCGGTGTAGATATTTCCATGTTCAAACAGATAGCGGTGTAGATATTTCCATGTTCATACAGATAGCGGTGTAGATATTTCCATGTTCATACAGATGGCTGTGTAGATATATCCATGTTCATACAGATGGCGGTAAAGATATTTCCATGTTCATACAGATAGCGGTGTAGATATATCCATGTTCATACAGATAGCGGTGTAGTTATTTCCATGTTCATACCGATAGCGGTGCTGATATTTCCATGTTTATACAGGTAGCGGTGTAGATATTTCCATGTTTATACAGATAGCTGTGTAGATATTTCCATGTTTATACAGATAGCGGTGTAGATATTTCCATCTTTATACAGATAGCGGTGTAGATATTTCCATGTTTATACAGATTGCGGTGAAGGTGTATGCATATTTATACAGATAGCGGTGTAGATATTTCCATCTTCATACAGATAGCGGTGTAGATATTTCCGTGTTCATCCAGATGGCGGTGTAGATATATCCATGTTCATACAGATAGCAGTGTAGATATTTCCATGTACATACAGGTAGTGGTGTAGATATTTCCATGTTCATACAGATAGCGGTGTAGATATTTCCATGTTCATACAGATAGCGGTGTAGAAATTTCCATGTTCATAGATATAGCGGTGTGGATATTTCCATGTTCATACAGATAGCGGTGCTGATATTTCCATGTTTATACTGGTAGCGGTGTAGATATTTCCATGTTCGTTCAGATGGCTGTGTAGATATTTCCATGTTTATACAGATAGCGGTGTAGATATTTCCAAGTTTATACAGATAGCGGTGTAGATATCTCCATCTTAATATAGATGGCGGTGTAGATATTTATATGTTCATACAGATGGCGGTGCAGATATTTCCACGTTCATACAGATGGCGGTGTAGATATTTCCATGTTTATAGAGACAGCGCTGTAGTTATTTCCATGTGTAAAGAGATAGCTTTGTAGATATTTCCATGTATATGCAGATCGCTGTGTAGATATTTCCATTTTCATGCAGATAGCGGTGTAGATATTTCCATGTTCAAACAGATAGCGGTGTAGATATTTCCATGTTCATACAGATAGCAGTGTAGATATTTCCATGTTCATACAGATAGTGGTGTAAATATTTCCATGTTCATACAGATAGCGGTGTAGCTATTTCCATGTTCAAACAGATATCCGTGTAGATATTTCCATGTTCATCCAGATGGCTGTGTAGATATATCCATGTTCATACAGATGGCGGTGAAGATATTTCCATGTTCGTACAGATAGCGGTGTAGATATTTCCATGTTCATACAGATAGCGGTGTAGGTATTTCCATGTTCATACAGATAGAGGGTCTGAAATTTCCGTGTTCATACAGATAGCGGTGCTGATATTTCCATGTTTATACAGGTAGCGGTGTAGATATTTCCATGTTTATACAGATAGCGGTGTAGATATTTCCATGTTTATACAGATAGCGGTGTAAATATTTCCATGTTTATACTGATTGCGGTGTAGATATCTCCATCTTAATACAGACAGTGGTGTAGATATTTATATGTTCATACACATGGCGGTGCAGATGTTTCCATGTTCATACAGATGGCGGTGTAGATATTTCCATGTTCATACAGATAGCGGTGTAGCTATTTCCATGTTCATACAGATAGCGTTGTAGATATTTCCATGTTCATAGAGATAGCGGTGTAGATATTTCCATGTTCATACAGATAGTGGTGCTGATATTTCCATGTTTATACAGGTAGCGGTGTAGATATTTGCATGTTTATACAGATAGCGGTGTAGATATTTCCATGTTTATACAGATAGCGGTGTCGGTATTTCCAGGTTTATACAGATAGCGGTGAAGATAACTCCATCTTAATACAGATCACGGTGTGGATATTTATAAGTTCATACAGATGGCGGTGCAGATATTTCCATGTTCATACAGATGGCGGTGTAGATATTTCCATGTTCATACAGATAGCGGTGTAGCTATTTCCATGTTCATACAGATAGCGGTGTAGATATTTCCATGTTCATACAGATAGCGGTGCTGATATTTCCATGTTTATACAGGCAGCGGTGTAGATATTTCTGTGTTTATACAGATAGCGTTTTAGATATTTCCTTCTTAATACAGATGGCGGTGTAGATATTTATATGTTCGTACAGATGGCGGTGTAGATATTTCCATGTTTATTGAGATAGCAGTGTAGATATCTCCATCTTAATACAGATGGCGGTGCAGATATTTCCATGTTCATACAGATGGCGGTGTAGATATTTCCATGTTCATACAGATAGCGGAGTAGTTATTTCCATGTGTAAAGAGATAGCTGTGTAGATATTTAAATGTATATGCAGATAGCAGTGTAGATATTTCCATTTTCATGCAGATAGCGGTGTAGATATTTCCATGTTCAAACAGAAAGCGGTGTAGATATTTCCATGTTCATACAGATAGTGGTGTAGATATTTCCATGTTCATACAGATAGCGGTGTAGATATTTCCATGTTTATTCAGATAGCGGTGAAGATCTATGCATGTTTACACAGATAGCGGTGTAGATATTTCCATGTTCATCCAGATGGCTGTGTAGATATATCCATGTTCATACAGATAGCGGTGTAGGTATTTCCATGTTCATACAGATAGCGGTGTAGATGTTTCCATGTTCATCCAGATGGCTGTGTAGATATATCCATGTTCATACAGATAGCGGTGTAGATATTTCCATGTTCATACAGATAGCGGTGTAGCTATTTCCATGTTCATACAGATAACGGTGTAGCTATTTCCATGTTCATACAGATAGCGGTGTAGATATTTCCATGTTGATACAGATAGCGGTGTAGATATTTCCATGTTCATACAGATAGCGGTGTAGATATTTCCATGTTTATACTGATAGCGGTTTAGATATTTCCTTCTTAATACAGATGGCGGTGCAGATATTTATATGTTCATACAGATGGCGGTGCGGATATTTCCATGTTCATACAGATGGCGGTGTAGATATTTCCATGTTTATAGATATAGCGGTGTAGTTATTTCCATGTGTAAAGAGATAGCTGTGTAGATATTTCATTGTATATGCAGATAGCTTTGTAGATATTTCCATTTTCATGCAGATAGTGGTGTAGATATGTACATGTTCAAACAGATAGCGGTGTAGATATTTCCATGTTCATTCAGATAGCTTTGTAGATATTTCCATGTTCATACAGATAGCGGTGTAGATATTTCCATGTTCATACAGATAGCGGTGTAGATATTTCCATGTTCAGATAGCGGTGCTGATATTTCCATGTTTATACAGGTAGCGGTGTAGATATTTCCATGTTTATACAGATAGCGGAGTAGATATTTCCATGTTCATACAGATAGCGGTGCTGATATTTCCATGTTTATACAGGTAGCGGTGTAGAAATTTCCATGTTCATACAGATGGCGGTGCAGATATTTCCATGTTCATACAGATGGCGGTGTAGCTATTTCCATGTTTATAGAGATAGCGCTGTACTTATTTCCATGTGTAAAGAGATAGCTTTGTAGATATTTCCATGTATATGCAGATCGCTGTGTAGATATTTTCATTTTCATGCAGATAGCGGTGTAGATATTTCCATATTCAAACAGATAGCGGTGTAGATATTTCCATGTTAATACAGATAGCGGTGTAGATATTTCCATGTTCATCCAGATGGCTGTGTAGATATATCCATGTTCATACAGATGGCGGTGAAGATATTTCCATGTTCATACAGATAGCGGTGTAGTTATTTCCATGTGTAAAGAGATAGCTGTGTAGATATTTCCATGCATATGCAGATAGCTGTGTATATATTTCCATTTTCATGCAGATAGCGGTTTAGATATTTCCATGTTCAAACAGATAGCGGTGTAGATATTTCCGTGTTCATACAGATAGCGTTGTAGATATTTCCATGTTCAAACAGATAGCGGTGTAGATATTTCCGTGTTCATTCAGATAGCGGTGTAGATATTTCCATGTTCATACAGATAGCGGTGTAGATAATTCCATGTTCATACAGACAGAGGGGCTGATATTTCCATGTTCATACAGATAGCGGTGCTGATATTTCCATGTTTATACAGATAGCGGTGTAGATATTTCCATGTTTATACAGATAGCGGTGTAGATATTTCCATGTTTATACAGATAGCGGTGTAGGTATCTCCATCTTAATACAGATGGCGGTGTAGTTATTTATGTGTTCATACAGATGGCGGTGCAGATATTTCCATGTTCATACAGATAGCGGTGTAGTTATTTCCATGTGTAAAGAGATAGCTGTGTAGATATTTCCATGTATATGCAGATAGCTGTGTAGATATTTCTATTTTCATGCTGATAGCGGTTTAGACATTTCCATGATCGTACAGATAGCGGTGTAGATATTTCCATGTTCAAACAGATAGCGGTGTAGATATTTCCATGTTCATACAGATAGCGGTGTAGTTATTTCCATGTTCATACAGATGGCTGTGTAGATATATCCATGTTCATACAGATGGCGGTAAAGATATTTCCATGTTCATACAGATAGCGGTGTAGATATATCCATGTTCATACAGATAGCGGTGTAGTTATTTCCATGTTCATACCGATAGCGGTGCTGATATTTCCATGTTTATACAGGTAGTGGTGTAGATATTTCCATGTTTATACAGATAGCTGTGTAGATATTTCCATGTTTATACAGATAGCGGTGTAGATATTTCCATGTTTATACAGATAGCGGTGTAGATATTTCCATGTTTATACAGATTGCGGTGAAGGTGTATGCATATTTATACAGATAGCGGTGTAGATATTTCCATCTTCATACAGATAGCGGTGTAGATATTTCCGTGTTCATCCAGATGGCGGTGTAGATATATCCATGTTCATACAGATAGCAGTGTAGATATTTCCATGTACATACAGGTAGTGGTGTAGATATTTCCATGTTCATACAGATAGCGGTGTAGATATTTCCATGTTCATACAGATAGCGGTGTAGAAATTTCCATGTTCATAGATATAGCGGTGTGGATATTTCCATGTTCATACAGATAGCGGTGCTGATATTTCCATGTTTATACTGGTAGCGGTGTAGATATTTCCATGTTCGTTCAGATGGCTGTGTAGATATTTCCATGTTTATACAGATAGCGGTGTAGATATTTCCAAGTTTATACAGATAGCGGTGTAGATATCTCCATCTTAATATAGATGGCGGTGTAGATATTTATATGTTCATACAGATGGCGGTGCAGATATTTCCACGTTCATACAGATGGCGGTGTAGATATTTCCATGTTTATAGAGACAGCGCTGTAGTTATTTCCATGTGTAAAGAGATAGCTTTGTAGATATTTCCATGTATATGCAGATCGCTGTGTAGATATTTCCATTTTCATGCAGATAGCGGTGTAGATATTTCCATGTTCAAACAGATAGCGGTGTAGATATTTCCATGTTCATACAGATAGCTGTGTAGATATTTCCATGTTCATACAGATAGTGGTGTAAATATTTCCATGTTCATACAGATAGCGGTGTAGCTATTTCCATGTTCAAACAGATATCCGTGTAGATATTTCCATGTTCATCCAGATGGCTGTGTAGATATATCCATGTTCATACAGATGGCGGTGAAGATATTTCCATGTTCGTACAGATAGCGGTGTAGATATTTCCATGTTCATACAGATAGCGGTGTAGGTATTTCCATGTTCATACAGATAGAGGGTCTGAAATTTCCGTGTTCATACAGATAGCGGTGCTGATATTTCCATGTTTATACAGGTAGCGGTGTAGATATTTCCATGTTTATACAGATAGCGGTGTAGATATTTCCATGTTTATACAGATAGCGGTGTAAATATTTCCATGTTTATAGTGATTGCGGTGTAGATATCTCCATCTTAATACAGATAGTGGTGTAGATATTTATATGTTCATACACATGGCGGTGCAGATGTTTCCATGTTCATACAGATGGCGGTGTAGATATTTCCATGTTCATACAGATAGCGGTGTAGCTATTTCCATGTTCATACAGATAGCGTTGTAGATATTTCCATGTTCATAGAGATAGCGGTGTAGATATTTCCATGTTCATACAGATAGTGGTGCTGATATTTCCATGTTTATACAGGTAGCGGTGTAGATATTTGCATGTTTATACAGATAGCGGTGTAGATATTTCCATGTTTATACAGATAGCGGTGTCGGTATTTCCAGGTTTATACAGATAGCGGTGAAGATAACTCCATCTTAATACAGATCGCGGTGTGGATATTTATAAGTTCATACAGATGGCGGTGCAGATATTTCCATGTTCATACAGATGGCGGTGTAGATATTTCCATGTTCATAGAGATAGCGGTGTAGATATTTCCATGTGTAAAGAGATAGCTTTGTAGTTATTTCCATGTATATGCAGATAGCTGTGTAGATATTTCTATTTTCATGCAGATAGCGGTTTAGATATTTCCATGTTCAAACAGATAGCGGTGTAGATATTTCCATGTTCATACAGATAGCGGTGTAGATATTTCCATGTTTAAACAGATAGCAGTGAAGATGTATGCATGTTTACACAGATAGCAGTGTAGAAATTTCCATGTTCATACAGATCGCGGGGTAGATCTTTCCATGTTCATCCAGATGGCCGTGTAGACATATCCATGTTCATACAGATGGCAGTGAAGTTATTTCCATGCTCATACAGATAGCGGTGTAGATATTTCCATGTTCATACAGATAGCGGTGTAGATATTTCCATGTTCATACAGATGGCTGTGTAGATATATCCATGTTCATACAGATGGCGGTGAAGATATTTCCATGTTCATACAGATAGCGGTGTAGATATTTCCATGTTCATAGAGATAGCGGTGTAGATATTTCCATGTTCATACCGATAGCGGTGCTGATATTTCCATGTTTATACAGGTAGCGGTGTAGATATTTCCATGTTTATACAGATAGCGGTGTAGATATTTCCATGTTTATACAGGTAGCGGTGTAGATATCTCCTTCTTAATGCAGATGGCGGTGTGGATATTTATATGTTCATACAGATGGCGGTGCAGATATTTCCATGTTCATACAGATGGCGGTGTAGCTATTTCCATGTTCATACAGATAGCTGTGTAGATATTTCCATGTTTATACAGATAGCGGTGAAGATGTATGCATGTTTACACAGATAGAGGTGTAGATATTTCAACGTTCATACAGATAGCGGTGTAGATATTTCCATGTTCATCCAGATGGCTGTGTAGATATATCCATGTTCATACAGATAGCGGTGTAGATATTTCCATGTTGATACAGATAGTGGTGTAGATATTTCCATGTTCATACAGAGAGCAGTGTAGCTATTTCCATGTTCATACAGTTAGCGGTGTAGATATTTCCATGTTCGTACAGACAGCGGTGTAGATATTACCATGTTCATACAGATAGCGGTGCTGATATTTCCATGTTTATACGGGTAGCGGTGTGGATATTTCCATGTTTATACAGATAGCGGTGTAGATATTTCCAGGTTTATACAGATAGCGGTGTAGATATCTCCATCTTAATACAGATGGCGGTGTAGATATTTATATGTTCATACAGATGGCGGTGCAGATATTTCCATGTTCATACAGATGGCGGTGTAGATATTTCCATGTTTATAGAGATAGCGGTGTAGTTATTTCCTTGTGTAAGGAGATATCTTTGTGGATATTTCCAGGCATATGCAGATAGCTGTGTAGATATTTCCATTTTCATGCAGATAGCGGTGTAGATATTTCCATGTTCAAACCGATAGCGGTGTAGATATTTCCATGTTCATACAGATAGCGGTGTAGATATTTCCATGTTTATACAGATAGCGGTGAAGATGTATGCGTGTTTACACAGATAGCGGTGTATATATTTCCATGTTCACAGGTAGCTGTGTAGATATTTCAATGTTCATCCAGATGGCTGTGTAGATATATCCATGTTCATACAGATGGCGGTGAAGATTTTTCCATGTTCATACAGATAGCGGTTTAGATATTTCCAAGTTCATACAGATAGCGGTGTAGATATTTCCATGTTCATACAGATAGCGGTGTAGCTATTTCCATATTCATACAGATAGCGGTGTAGATATTTCCATGTTCACACAGATAGCGGTGTAGATATTTCCATGTTCATACAGATAGAGGGGCTGATATTTCCATGTTCATACAGATAGCGGTGCTTATATTTCCATGTTTATACAGGTAACGGTGTAGATATTTCCATATTTATACAGATAGCGGTGTAGATATTTCCATGTTTATTCAGAGAGCGGTGTAGATATTTCCATGTTTATACAGATGGCGGTGTAGATATCTCCATCTTAATACAGATCGCCGTGTAGATATTTATATGTTCATACAGATGGCGGTGCAGATATTTCCGTGTTCATACAGATGGCGGTGTAGATATTTCCATGTTCATACAGATAGCGGTGTAGTTATTTCCACGTGTAAAGAGATAGCTCTGTAGATATTTCCATGTATATGCAGATAGCTGTGTAGATATTTCCATTTTCAAGCAGATAGCGGTGTAGATATTTCCATGTTCATACAGATATTGGGGCTGATATTTCCATGTTCATACAGATAGCGGTGCTGATATTTCCATGTTTATACAGATGGCTGTGTAGATATTTCCATGTTTATACAGATAGCGGTGAAGATATATGCATGTTGACACAGATAGCGGTGTACATATTTCCATGTTCATACAGATAGCGGTGTAGATATTTCCATGCTTATACAGATAGCGGTGAAGGTGTATGCATGTTTACACAGATGGCGGTGAAGATATTTCCATGTTCATACAGATAGCGGAGTAGATATTTCCATGTTCATACAGATAGCGGTGTAGATATTTCCATGTTCATACAGATGGCTGTGTAGATATATCCATGTTCATACAGATGGCGGTGAAGATATTTCCACGTTCATACACATAGTGGTGTAGATATATCCATGTTCATACAGATAGCGGTGTAGATATTTCCATGTTCATACCGATAGCGGTGCTGATATTTCCATGTTTATACAGGTAGCGGTGCAGATATTTCCATCTTTATACAGATAGCGGTGTAGATATTTTCATGTTTATACAGATAGCGGTGTAGATATTTCCATCTTTATACAGATAGCGGTGTAGATATCTCCTTCTTAATACAGATGGCGGTGTAGATGTTTATATGTTCATTCAGATGGCGGTCCAGATATTTCCATGTCCATACAGATGGCGGTGTAGATATTTCCATGTTTATAGAGATAGCGGTGTAGTTATTTCCATGTGTAAAGAGGTAGCTGTGTAGATATTTCCATGTATATGCAGATAGCTGTGTAGATATTTCCATTTTCCTGCAGACAGCGGTGTAGATATTTCCATGTTCAAACAGATTGCGGTGTAGATATTTCCATGTTCATACAGATAGCGGTGTAGATATTTCCATGTTCATACAGATAGCGGTGTAGCTATTTCCGTGTTCATACAGATAGCGTTGTAGATATTTCCATGTTCATAGAGAGAGCGGTGTAGATATTTCCATGTTCATACAGATAGTGGTGCAGATATTTCCATGTTTATACAGGTAGCGGTGTAGATATTTCCATGTTTATACAGATAGCGGTGTAGATATTTCCATGTTTATACAGATAGCGGTGTCAATATTTCCAGGTTTATACAGATAGCGGTGAAGATATCTCCATCTTAATACAGATGGTGGTGTGGATATTTATAAGTTCATACAGATGGCGGTGCAGATATTTCCATGTTCATACAGATGGCGGTGTAGATATTTCCATGTTTATAGAGATAGCGGTGTAGTTATTTCCATGTGTAAAGAGATAGCTTTGTAGTTATTTCCATGTATATGCAGATAGCTGGGTTGATATTTCTATTTTCATGCAGATAGCGGTTTAGATATTTCCATGTTCAAACAGATAGCGGTGTAGATATTTCCATGTTCATACAGATAGCGGTGTAGATATTTCCATGTTTAAACAGACAGCGGTGAAGATGTATGCATGTTTACACAGATAGCAGTGTAGATATTTCCATGTTCATACAGATCGCGGTGTAGATCTTTCCATGTTCATCCAGATGGCCGTGTAGACATATCCATGTTCATACAGATGGCGGTGAAGTTATTTCCATGCTCATACAGATAGCGGTGTAGATATTTCCATGTTCATACAGATAGCGGTGTAGATATTTCCATGTTCATACAGATGGCTGTGTAGATATAGCCATGTTCATACAGATGGCGGTGAAGATATCTCCATGTTCATACAGATAGCGGTGTAGATATTTCCATGTTCATAGAGATAGCGGAGTAGATATTTCCATGTTCATACCGATAGCGGTGCTGATATTTCCATGTTTATACAGGTAGCGGTGTAGATATTTCCATGTTTATACAGATAGTGGTGTAGATATTTCCATGTTTATACAGACAGCGGTGTAGATATTTCCATGTTTATACAGATAGCGGTGTAGATATCTCCTTCTTAATGCAGATGGCGGTGTGGATATTTATACGTTCATACAGATGGCGGTGCAGGTATTTCCATGTTCATACAGATGGCGGTGTAGATATCTGCATGTTCATACAGATAACGGTGTTGTTATTTCCATGTGTAAAGAGATAGCTGTGTAGATATTTAAATGTATATGCAGATAGCAGTGTAGATATTTCCATTTTCATGTAGATAGGGGTGTAGATTTCTCCATCTTAATATAGATGGCGGTGTCGATATTTATATGTTCATACAGATGGCATTGCAGATATTTCCATGTTCATACAGATGGCGGTGTAGATATTTCCATGTTCATACAAATATCGGTGTAGTTATTTCCACGTGCAAAGAGATAGCTGTGTAGATATTTAAATGTATATGCAGATAGCAGTGTAGATATTTCCATTTTCATGCAGATAGCGGTGTAGATATTTCCATGTTCCTCCAGATGGCTGTGTAGATATTTCCATGTTCATACAGATGTCGGTGAAGATATTTCCATGTTCATACAGATAGCGGTGTAGATATATCCATGTTCATACAGATAGCGGTGTAGTTATTTCCATGTGTAAAGAGATAGCTGTGTAGATATTTCCATGTATATGCAGATAGCTGTGTAGATATTTCCATTTTCATGCAGACAGCGGTGTAGATACTACCATGTTCAAACAGATAGCGGTGTAGATATTTCCATGTTCTTACAGATAGCGGTGTAGATATTTCCATGTTCATACAGATAGCGGTGAAGATATTTCCATGTTCATATAGATAGCGGTGCTGATATTTCCATGTTTATACAGGTAGTGGTGTAGATATTTCCATGTTTATACAGATAGCGGTGTAGATATTTCCATGTTTATACAGATAGCGTTGTAGATATTTCCATGTTTATACAGATAGCGGTGGAGATATCTCTATCTTAATACAGATGGCGGTGTAGATATTTGTATTTTCATACAGACGGCGGTGCAGATATTTCCATGTTCATACAGATGGCGGTGTAGATATTTCCATGTTCATACAGGTAAAGGTGTAGTAATTTCCATGTGTAAAGAGATAGCAGTGTATATATTTAAACGTATATGTAGATAGCCGTGTAGATATTTCCATTTTCATGCAGATAGTGGTGAAGATATTTCCATGTTCAAACAGATAGCGGTGTAGATATTTCCATGTTCATACAGATAGCGGTGTAGATATTTCCATGTTCATAAAGATAGCGGTGTAGATATTTCCATGATTATACAGATAGCGGTGAAGATGTATGCATGTTTACACAGATAGCGGTGTAGATATTTCCATGTTCATCCAGATGGCTGTGTAGATATATCCATGTTCATACAGATAGCAGTGTAGCTATTTCCATGTTCATACAGATAGCGGTGTTGATATTTCCATGTTCATTCAGATAGCGGTTCTGATATTTCCATGTTTATACAGGCAGTGTTGTAGATATTTCCATGTTTATACAGATAGCGGTTTAGATATGTCCTTCTTAATACAGATGGTGGTGTAGATATTTATATGTTCATACAGATGGCGGTGTAGATATTTCCATGTTTATATAGATAGCAGTGTAGATATCTCCATTTTAATACAGATGGCGGTGTAGATATTTATATGTTCATGCAGATGGCGGTGCAGATATTTCCATGTTCATACAGATGGCGGTGTAGATATTTCCATGTTCATACAGATAGCGGTGTAGTTATTTCCAGGTTTATACAGATAGCGGTGAAGATGTATGCATGTTTACACAGATAGCGGTTTAGATATTTCCATCTTCATACAGATAGCTGTGTAGATATTTCCATGTTCATCCAGATGGCTGTGTAGATATATCCATGTTCATACAGATGGCGGTGAAGATATTTCCATGTTCATACAGATAGCGGTGTAGTTATTTCCATGTGTAAAGAGATAGCTGTGTAGATATTTCCATGTATATGCAGATAGCTGTGTAGATATTTCCATTTTCATGCAGATAGCGGTTTAGATATTTCCATGTTCAAACAGATAGCGGTGTAGATATTTCCATGTTCATACAGATAGCGGTGTAGATATTTCCATGTTTATACAGATAGCGGTGGAGGTGTATGCATGTTTACACAGATAGCGGTGTAGATATTCCCATGTTCATACAGATCGCGGTGTAGATTTTTCCATGTTCATCCAGATGGATGTGTAGACATATCCATGTTCATACAGATGGCAGTGAAGATATTTCCATGTTCATACAGATAGCGGTGTAGATATTTCCATGTTCATACAGATAGCGGTGTAGGTATTTCCATGTTCATACAGATGGCTGTGTAGATATATCCATGTTCATACAGATGGCGTTGAAGATATTTCCATGTTCAGACAGATAGCGGTGTAGCTATTTCCATGTTCATACAGATAGCGGTGTAGATATTTCCATGTTCAGATAGCGGTGAAGATATTTCCATCTTCATACAGATAGCGGTGCTGATATTTCCATGTTTATACAGGTAGCGGTGTAGATATTTCCATGTTTATACAGATTGAGGTGTGGATATTTCCATGTTTATACGGATAGAGGTGTAGATATTTCCAAGTTAATTCAGATAGCGGTGTAGATATCTCCATCTTAATATAGATGGCGGTGTATATATTTATATGTTCATACAGATGGCGGTGCAGATATTTCCATGTTCATACAGATAGCGGTGTAGATATTTCCATGTTCGTACAGATGGCTGTGTAGATATATCCATGTTCATACAGATGGCGGTAAAGATATTTCCATGTTCATACAGATAGCGGTGTAGATATATCCATGTTCATACAGATAGCGGTGTAGTTATTTCCATATTCATACCGATAGCGGTGCTGATATTTCCATGTTTATACAGGTAGCGGTGTAGATATTTCCATGTTTATACAGATACCGGTGTAGATATTTCCATCTTTATACAGATAGCGGTGTAGATATCTCCTTCTTAATACAGATGGCGGTGTATATATTTATATGTTCATACAGATGGCGGTGCAGATATTTCCATGTTCATACAGATGGCGGTGTAGATATTTCCATGTTTATAGAGATAGCGGTGTAGTTATTTCCATGTGTAAAGAGATAGCTGTGAATATATTTCCATGTTGAAACAGATATCGGTGTAGATATTTCCATGTTCATACAGATAGCGGTGAAGATATTTCCATGTTGATACAGATAGCGGTGCTGGTGTTTCCATGTTTATACAGGTAGTGGTGTAGATATTTCCATGTTTATACAGATAGCTGTGTAGATATTTCCATGTTTATACAGATAGCGGTGTAGATATTTCCAAGTTTATACAGATAGCAGTGGAGATATCTCTATCTTAATACAGATGGCGGTGTAGATATTTATATTTTCATACAGATGGCGGTGCAGATATTTCCATGTTCATACAGATGGCGGTGTAGATATTTCCATGTTCATACAGGTAACGGTGTAGTTATTTCCATGTGTAAAGAGATAGCAGTGTACATATTTAAATGTATATGCAGATAGCAGTGTAGATATTTCCATTTTCCTGCAGATAGTGGTGTAGATATTTCCATGTTCAAACAGATAGCGGTTTAGATATTTCCATGTTCATACAGATAGCGGTGTAGATATTTCCATGTTCATAAAGATAGCGGTGTAGATATTTCCATGTTTATACAGATAGCGGTGAAGATGTATGCATGTTTACACAGATAGCGGTGTAGATATTTCCATCTTAATATAGATGGCGGAGTAGATATTTATATGTTCATACAGATGGAGGTGCAGATATTTCCATGTTCATACAGATGGTGGTGTAGATATTTGTTTGTTTATAGAGATAGCGCTGTAGTTATTTCCATGTGTAAAGAGATAGCTTTGTAGATATTTCCATGTATATGCAGATCGCTGTGTAGATATTTCCATTTTCATGCAGATAGCGGTGTAGATATTTCCATGTTCAAACAGATAGCGGTGTAGATATTTCCACGTTCATACAGATAGCAGTGTATATATTTCCATGTTTATATAGATAGCGGTGAAGATGTATGCATGTTTACACAGATAGCGTTGTAGATATTTCCATCTTCATACAGATAGCGGTGTAGATATTTCCATGTTCAAACAGATAGCGGTGTAGATATTTCCATGTTCATACAGATAGCGGTGTAGATATTTCCATCTTCATACAGATAGCGGTGTAGATATTTCCATGTTTATACAGATAGCTGTGAAGATGTATGCATGTTTACACAGATAGCGGTGTAGATATTTCCATGTTCATCCAGATGGCTGTGTAGATATATCCATGTTCATACAGATAGCCGTGTAGATATTTCCATGTTCATACAGATAGCGGTGTAGCTGTTTCCATGTTCATACAGATAGCGGTGTAGATATTTCCATGTTCGTACAGATAACGGTGTAGATATTTCCATGTTCCTACCGATACAGGTGCTGATATTTCCATGTTTATACAGGTAGCGGTGTAGAAATTTCCATGTTTATACAGATAGCGGTGTAGATATTTCCATGTTCATACAGATAGCGGTGTAGATATTTCCATGTTTATACAGATAGCAGTGAAGATGTATGCATGTTTACACAGATAGCGGTGTATATATTTCCATGTTCATACAGATAGCTGTGTAGATATTTCCATGTTCATCCAGATGGCTCTGTAGATATATCCATGTTCATACAGATAGCGGTGTAGCTATTTCCATGTTCATACAGATAGCGGTGTAGCTATTTCCATGTTCATACAGATAGCGGTGTAGATATTTCCATGTTCATACAGATAGCGGTGCTGATATTTCCATGTTTATACAGGCAGCGGTGTAGATATTTCTGTGTTTATACAGATAGCGTTTTAGATATTTCCTTCTTAATACAGATGGCGGTGTAGATATTTATATGTTCGTACAGATGGCGGTGTAGATATTTCCATGTTTATTGAGATAGCAGTGTAGATATCTCCATCTTAATACAGATGGCGGTGCAGATATTTCCATGTTCATACAGATGGCGGTGTAGATATTTCCATGTTCATACAGATAGCGGTGTAGTTATTTCCATGTGTAAAGAGATAGCTGTGTAGATATTTAAATGTATATGCAGATAGCAGTGTAGATATTTCAATTTTCATGCAGATAGCGGTGTAGATATTTCCATGTTCAAACAGAAAGTGGTGTAGATATTTCCATGTTCATACAGATAGTGGTGTAGATATTTCCATGTTCATACAGATAGCGGTGTAGATATTTCCATGTTTATTCAGATAGCGGTGAAGATCTATGCATGTTTACACAGATAGCGGTGTAGATATTTCCATGTTCATCCAGATGGCTGTGTAGATATATCCATGTTCATACAGATGGCTGTGTAGATATATCCATGTTCATACAGATAGCGGTGTAGATATTTCCATGTTCATACAGATAGCGGTGTAGATGTTTCCATGTTCATCCAGATGGCTGTGTAGATATATCCATGTTCATACAGATAGCGGTGTAGATATTTCCATGTTCATACAGATAGCGGTGTAGCTATTTCCATGTTCATACAGATAGCGGTGTAGATATTTCCATGTTGATACAGATAGCGGTGTAGATATTTCCATGTTCATACAGATAGCGGTGTAGATATTTCCATGTTTATACTGATAGCGGTTTAGATATTTCCTTCTTAATACAGATGGCGGTGCAGATATTTATATGTTCATACAGATGGCGGTGCGGATATTTCCATGTTCATACAGATGGCGGTGTAGATATTTCCATGTTTATAGATATAGCGGTATAGTTATTTCCATGTGTAAAGAGATAGCTGTGTAGACATTTCATTGTATATGCAGATAGCTTTGTAGATATTTCCATTTTCATGCAGATAGTGGTGTAGATATGTACATGTTCAAACAGATAGCGGAGTAGATATTTCCATGTTCATTCAGATAGCTTTGTAGATATTTCCATGTTCATACAGATAGCGGTGTAGATATTTCCATGTTCATACAGATAGCGGTGTAGATATTTCCATGTTCATACAGATAGCGGTGCTGATATTTCCATGTTTATACAGGTAGCGGTGTAGATATTTCCATGTTTATACAGATAGCGGAGTAGATATTTCCATGTTCATACAGATAGCGGTGCTATTTCCATGTTTATACAGGTAGCGGTGTAGAAATTTCCATGTTCATACAGATGGCGGTGCAGATATTTCCATGTTCATACAGATGGCGGTGTAGCTATTTCCATGTTTATAGAGATAGCGCTGTAGTTATTTCCATGTGTAAAGAGATAGCTTTGTAGATATTTCCATGTATATGCAGATCGCTGTGTAGATATTTCCATTTTCATGCAGATAGCGGTGTAGATATTTCCATATTCAAACAGATAGCGGTGTAGATATTTCCATGTTCATACATATAGCAGTGTCGATATTTCCATGTTTATACAGATAGCGGTGAAGATGTATGCATGTTTACACAGATAGGGGTGTAGATATTTCCATGTTAATACAGATAGCGGTGTAGATATTTCCATGTTCATCCAGATGGCTGTGTAGATATATCCATGTTCATACAGATGGCGGTGAAGATATTTCCATGTTCATACAGATAGCGGTGTAGTTATTTCCATGTGTAAAGAGATAGCTGTGTAGATATTTCCATGCATATGCAGATAGCTGTGTATATATTTCCATTTTCATGCAGATAGCGGTTTAGATATTTCCATGTTCAAACAGATAGCGGTGTAGATATTTCCGTGTTCATACAGATAGCGTTGTAGATATTTCCATGTTCAAACAGATAGCGGTGTAGATATTTCCGTGTTCATACAGATAGCGGTGTAGATATTTCCATGTTCATACAGATAGCGGTGTAGATAATTCCATGTTCATACAGATAGAGGGGCTGATATTTTCATGTTCATACAGATAGCGGTGCAGATATTTCCATGTTTATACAGATAGCGGTGTAGATATTTCCATGTTTATACAGATAGCGGTGTAGATATTTCCATGTTTATACAGATAGCGGTGTAGGTATCTCCATCTTAATACAGATGGCGGTGTAGTTATTTATGTGTTCATACAGATGGCGGTGAAGATATTTCCATGTTCATACAGATAGCGGTGTAGTTATTTCCATGTGTAAAGAGATAGCTGTGTAGATATTTCCATGTATATGCAGATAGCTGTGTAGATATTTCTATTTTCACGCAGCTAGCGGTTTAGACATTTCCATGATCGTACAGATAGCGGTGTAGATATTTCCATGTTCATAAAGATAGCCTTGTAGACATTTCCATGTTTATACAGATAGCGGTGAAGATGTATGCAAGTTTACACAGATAGCGGTGTAGATATTTCCATGTTCATACAGATAGCGGTGTAGATATTTCCATGTTCATACCGATAGCGGTTTAGATATTTCCTTCTTAATACAGATGGCGGTGTAGATATTTATATGTTCATACAGATGGCGGTGCAGATATTTCCATATTCATACAGATGGCGGTGTAGATATTTCCAAGTATATGCAGATTGCTGTGCAGATATTTCCATATTCATGCAGACGACGGTGTAGATATTTCCATGTTCATACAGATAGCGGTGTAGATATTTCCATGTTTATACAGATAGCGGTGAAGATGTATGCATGTTTACACAGATAGCGGTGTATATATTTCCATTTTCATACAGATAGCTGTGTAGATATTTCCATGTTCATCCAGATGGCTCTGTAGATATATCCATGTTCATACAGATAGCGTTGTAGCTATTTCCATGTTCATACAGATAGCGGTGTAGCTATTTCCATGTTCATACAGATAGCGGTGTAGATATTTCCATGTTCATACAGATAGCGGTGCTGATATTTCCATGTTTATACAGGCAGCGGTGTAGATATTTCCATGTTTATACAGATAGCGGTTTAGATATTTCCTTCTTAATACAGATGGTGGGGTAGATATTTATATGTTCGTACAGATGACGGTGTAGATATTTCCATGTTTATACAGATAGCAGTGTAGATATCTCCATCTTAATACAGATGGCGGTGCAGATATTTCCATGTTCATACAGATGGCGGTGTAGATATATCCATGTTCATACAGATATCGGTGTAGATATTTCCATGTTCATACAGATAGCGGTGTAGCTATTTCCATGTTCATACAGATAGCGGTGTAGATATTTCCATGTTGATACAGATAGCGGTGTAGATATTTCCATGTTCATACAGATAGCGGTGTAGATATTTCCATGTTTATACTGATAGCGGTTTAGATATTTCCTTCTTAATACAGATGGCGGTGCAGATATTTATATGTTCATACAGATGGCGGTGCGGATATTTCCATGTTCATACAGATGGCGGTGTAGATATTTCCATGTTTATAGATATAGCGGTGTAGTTATTTCCATGTGTAAAGAGATAGCTGTGTAGATATTTCATTGTATATGCAGATAGCTTTGTAGATATTTCCATTTTCATGCAGATAGTGGTGTAGATATGTACATGTTCAAACAGATAGCGGAGTAGATATTTCCATGTTCATTCAGATAGCTTTGTAGATATTTCCATGTTCATACAGATAGCGGTGTAGATATTTCCATGTTCATACAGATAGCGGTGTAGATATTTCCATGTTCATACAGATAGCGGTGCTGATATTTCCATGTTTATACAGGTAGCGGTGTAGATATTTCCATGTTTATACAGATAGCGGAGTAGATATTTCCATGTTCATACAGATAGCGGTGCTGATATTTCCATGTTTATACAGGTAGCGGTGTAGAAATTTCCATGTTCATACAGATGGCGGTGCAGATATTTCCATGTTCATACAGATGGCGGTGTAGCTATTTCCATGTTTATAGAGATAGCGCTGTAGTTATTTCCATGTGTAAAGAGATAGCTTTGTAGATATTTCCATGTATATGCAAATCGCTGTGTAGATATTTCCATTTTCATGCAGATAGCGGTGTAGATATTTCCATATTCAAACAGATAGCGGTGTAGATATTTCCATGTTCATACAGATAGCAGTGTCGATATTTCCATGTTTATACAGATAGCGGTGAAGATGTATGCATGTTTACACAGATAGGGGTGTAGATATTTCCATGTTAATACAGATAGCGGTGTAGATATTTCCATGTTCATCCAGATGGCTGTGTAGATATATCCATGTTCATACAGATGGCGGTGAAGATATTTCCATGTTCATACAGATAGCGGTGTAGTTATTTCCATGTGTAAAGAGATAGCTGTGTAGATATTTCCATGCATATGCAGATAGCTGTGTATATATTTCCATTTTCATGCAGATAGCGGTTTAGATATTTCCATGTTCAAACAGATAGCGGTGTAGATATTTCCGTGTTCATACAGATAGCGTTGTAGATATTTCCATGTTCAAACAGATAGCGGTGTAGATATTTCCGTGTTCATACAGATAGCGGAGTAGATATTTCCATGTTCATACAGATAGCGGTGTAGATAATTCCATGTTCATACAGATAGAGGGGCTGATATTTCCATGTTCATACAGATAGCGGTGCTGATATTTCCATGTTTATGCAGATAGCGGTGTAGATATTTCCATGTTTATACAGATAGCGGTGTAGATATTTCCATGTTTATACAGATAGCGGTGTAGGTATCTCCATCTTAATACAGATGGCGGTGTAGTTATTTATGTGTTCATACAGATGGCGGTGCAGATATTTCCATGTTCATACAGATAGCGGTGTAGTTATTTCCATGTGTAAAGAGATAGCTGTGTAGATATTTCCATGTATATGCAGATAGCTGTGTAGATATTTCTATTTTCACGCAGATAGCGGTTTAGACATTTCCATGATCGTACAGATAGCGGTGTAGATATTTCCATGTTCATAAAGATAGCCTTGTTGACATTTCCATGTTTATACAGATAGCGGTGAAGATGTATGCAAGTTTACACAGATAGCGGTGTAGATATTTCCATGTTCATACAGATAGCGGTGTAGATATTTCCATGTTCATACCGATAGCGGTTTAGATATTTCCTTCTTAATACAGATGGCGGTGTAGATATTTATATGTTCATACAGATGGCGGTGCAGATATTTCCATGTTCATACAGATGGCGGTGTAGATATTGCCATGTATATGCAGATTGCTGTGCAGATATTTCCATATTCATGCAGACGACGGTGTAGATATTTCCATGTTCATACAGATAGCGGTGTAGATATTTCCATGTTTATACAGATAGCGGTGAAGATGTATGCATGTTTACACAGATATCGGTGTATATATTTCCATTTTCATACAGATAGCTGTGTAGATATTTCCATGTTCATCCAGATGGCTCTGTAGATATATCCATGTTCATACAGATAGCGGTGTAGCTATTTCCATGTTCATACAGATAGCGGTGTAGCTATTTCCATGTTCATACAGATAGCGGTGTAGATACTTCCATGTTCATACAGATAGCGGTGCTGATATTTCCATGTTTATACAGGCAGCGGTGTAGATATTTCCATGTTTATACAGATAGCGGTTTAGATATTTCCTTCTTAATACAGATGGTGGGGTAGATATTTATATGTTCGTACAGATGACGGTGTAGATATTTCCATGTTTATACAGATAGCAGTGTAGATATCTCCATCTTAATACAGATGGCGGTGCAGATATTTCCATGTTCATACAGATGGCGGTGTAGATATTTCCATGTTCATACAGATAGCGGTGTAGTTATTTCCATGTGTAAAGAGATAGCTGTGTAGATATTTAAATGTATATGCAGATAGCAGTGTAGATATTTCCATTTTCATGCAGATAGCGGTGTAGATATTTCCATCTTCAAACAGATAGCGGTGTAGATATTTCCATGTTCATACAGATAGCGGTGTAGATATTTCCATGCTCATACAGATAGCGGTGTAGATATTTCCATGTTTATAGGGATAGCAGTGAAGATCTATGCATGTTTACACAGATAGCGGTGTAGATATTTCCATGTTCATCCAGATGGCTGTGTAGATATATCCATGTTCATACAGATAGCGTTGTAGATATTTCCATGTTGATACAGATAGCGGTGTAGATATTTCCATGTTCATCCAGATGGCTGTGTAGATATATCCATGTTCATACAGATAGCGGTGTAGATATTTCCATGTTCATACAGATATTGGTGTAGCTGTTTCCATGTTCATACAGATAACGGTGTAGCTATTTCCATGTTCATACAGATAGCATTGTAGATATTTCCATGTTCATACAGATAGCGGTGTAGATATTTCCATGTTCATACAGATAGCGGTGCTGATATTTCCATGTTTATACAGGCAGCGGTGTAGATATTTCCAGGTTTATACAGATAGCGGTTTAGATATTTCCTTCTTAATACAGATGGCGGTGTAGATATTTATATGTTCATACAGATGGCGGTGCAGATATTTCCATGTTCATACAGATGGCGGTGTAGATATTTCCATGTTTATAGATATAGCGGTGTAGTTATTTCCATGTGTAAAGAGATAGCTGTGTTGATATTTCATTGTATATGCAGATAGCTTTGTAGATATTTACATTTTCATGCAGATAGTGGTGTAGATATGTACATGTTCAAACAGATAGCGGTGTAGATACTTCCATGTTCATTCAGATAGCTTTGTAGATGTTTCCATGTTCATACAGATAGCGGTGTAGATATTTCCATGTTCATATAGATAGCGGTGTAGATATTTCCATGTTCATACAGATAGCGGTGCTGATATTTCCATTTTTATACAGGTAGCGGTTTTGATATTTCCATGTTTACAGAGATAGCGGTGTAGATATTTCCATGTTCATACAGATAGCGGTGCTGAAATTTCCATGTTTATACAGGTAGCGGTGTAGATATTTCCATGTTCATACAGATGGCGGTGCAGATATTTCCATGTTCATACAGATGGCTGTGTAGCTGTTTCCATGTTTATAGAGATAGCGCTGTACTTATTTCCATGTGTAAAGAAATAGCTTTGTAGATATTTCCATGTATATGCAGATCGCTGTGTAGATATTTCCATTTTCATGCAGATAGCGGTGTAGATATTTCCATATTCAAACAGATAGCAGTGTAGATATTTCCATGTTCATACAGATAGCGGTGTAGATATTTCCATGTTCATACAGATAGCGGTGTAGATATTTCCATGTTTATACTGATAGCGGTTTAGATATTTCCTTCTTAATACAGATGGCGGTGCAGATATTTATATGTTCATACAGATGGCGGTGCGGATATTTCCATGTTCATACAGATGGCGGTGTAGATATTTCCATGTTTATAGATATAGCGGTGTAGTTATTTCCATGTGTAAAGAGATAGCTGTGTAGATATTTCATTGTATATGCAGATAGCTTTGTAGATATTTCCATTTTCATGCAGATAGTGGTGTAGATATGTACATGTTCAAACAGATAGCGGAGTAGATATTTCCATGTTCATTCAGATAGCTTTGTAGATATTTCCATGTTCATACAGATAGCGGTGTAGATATTTCCATGTTCATACAGATAGCGGTGTAGATATTTCCATGTTCATACAGATAGCGGTGCTGATATTTCCATGTTTATACAGGTAGCGGTGTAGATATTTCCATGTTTATACAGATAGCGGAGTAGATATTTCCATGTTCATACAGATAGCGGTGCTGATATTTCCATGTTTATACAGGTAGCGGTGTAGAAATTTCCATGTTCATACAGATGGCGGTGCAGATATTTCCATGTTCATACAGATGGCGGTGTAGCTATTTCCATTTTTATAGAGATAGCGCTGTAGTTATTTCCATGTGTAAAGAGATAGCTTTGTAGATATTTCCATGTATATGCAAATCGCTGTGTAGATATTTCCATTTTCATGCAGATAGCGGTGTAGATATTTCCATATTCAAACAGATAGCGGTGTAGATATTTCCATGTTCATACAGATAGCAGTGTCGATATTTCCATGTTTATACAGATCGCGGTGAAGATGTATGCATGTTTACACAGATAGGGGTGTAGATATTTCCATGTTAATACAGATAGCGGTGTAGATATTTCCATGTTCATCCAGATGGCTGTGTAGATATATCCATGTTCATACAGATGGCGGTGAAGATATTTCCATGTTCATACAGATAGCGGTGTAGTTATTTCCATGTGTAAAGAGATAGCTGTGTAGATATTTCCATGCATGTGCAGATAGCTGTGTATATATTTCCATTTTCATGCAGATAGCGGTTTAGATATTTCCATGTTCAAACAGATAGCGGTGTAGATATTTCCGTGTTCATACAGATAGCGTTGTAGATATTTCCATGTTCAAACAGATAGCGGTGTAGATATTTCCGTGTTCATACAGATAGCGGTGTAGATATTTCCATGTTCATACAGATAGCGGTGTAGATAATTCCATGTTCATACAGATAGAGGGGCTGATATTTCCATGTTCATACAGATAGCGGTGCTGATATTTCCATGTTTATACAGATAGCGGTGTAGATATTTCCATGTTTATACAGATAGCGGTGTAGATATTTCCATGTTTATACAGATAGCGGTGTAGGTATCTCCATCTTAATACAGATGGCGGTGTAGTTATTTATGTGTTCATACAGATGGCGGTGCAGATATTTCCATGTTCATACAGATAGCGGTGTAGTTATTTCCATGTGTAAAGAGATAGCTGTGTAGATATTTCCATGTATATGCAGATAGCTGTGTAGATATTTCTATTTTCACGCAGATAGCGGTTTAGACATTTCCATGATCGTACAGATAGCGGTGTAGATATTTCCATGTTCATAAAGATAGCCTTGTTGACATTTCCATGTTTATACAGATAGCGGTGAAGATGTATGCAAGTTTACACAGATAGCGGTGTAGATATTTCCATGTTCATACAGATAGCGGTGTAGATATTTCCATGTTCATACCGATAGCGGTTTAGATATTTCCTTCTTAATACAGATGGCGGTGTAGATATTTATATGTTCATACAGATGGCGGTGCAGATATTTCCATGTTCATACAGATGGCGGTGTAGATATTTCCATGTATATGCATATTGCTGTGCAGATATTTCCATATTCATGCAGACGACGGTGTAGATATTTCCATGTTCATACAGATAGCGGTGTAGATATTTCCATGTTTATACAGATAGCGGTGAAGATGTATGCATGTTTACACAGATAGCGGTGTATATATTTCCATTTTCATACAGATAGCTGTGTAGATATTTCCATGTTCATCCAGATGGCTCTGTAGATATATCCATGTTCATACAGATAGCGGTGTAGCTATTTCCATGTTCATACAGATAGCGGTGTAGCTATTTCCATGTTCATACAGATAGCGGTGTAGATATTTCCATGTTCATACAGATAGCGGTGCTGATATTTCCATGTTTATACAGGCAGCGGTGTAGATATTTCCATGTTTATACAGATAGCGGTTTAGATATTTCCTTCTTAATACAGATGGTGGGGTAGATATTTATATGTTCGTACAGATGACGGTGTAGATATTTCCATGTTTATACAGATAGCAGTGTAGATATCTCCATCTTGATACAGATGGCGGTGCAGATATTTCCATGTTCATACAGATGGCGGTGTAGATATTTCCATGTTCATACAGATAGCGGTGTAGTTATTTCCATGTTCATACAGATAGCGGTGCTGAAATTTCCATGTTTATACAGGTAGCGGTGTAGATATTTCCATGTTCATACAGATGGCGGTGCAGATATTTCCATGTTCATACAGATGGCTGTGTAGCTGTTTCCATGTTTATAGAGATAGCGCTGTACTTATTTCCATGTGTAAAGAGATAGCTTTGTAGATATTTCCATGTATATGCAGATCGCTGTGTAGATATTTCCATTTTCATGCAGATAGCGGTGTAGATATTTCCATATTCAAACAGATAGCAGTGTAGATATTTCCATGTTTATACAGATAGCGGTGAAATGTATGCATGTTTACACAGATAGCGGTGTAGATATTTCCATGTTCATACAGATAGCGGTGTAGATATTTCCATGTTCATCCAGATGGCTGTGTAGATATATCCATGTTCATAAAGATGGCGGTGAAGATATTTCCATGTTCATACAGATAGCAGTGTAGTTATTTCCATGTTTAATGAGATAGCTGTGTAGATATTTCCATGTATATGCAGATAGCTGTGTATATATTTCCATTTTCATGCAGATAGCGGTTTAGATATTTGAATGTTCAAACAGATAGCGGTGTAGATATTTCCGTGTTCATACAGATAGCGGTGTAGATATTTCCATGTTTATTCAGATAGCGGTGAAGATCTATGCATGTTTACACAGATAGCGGTGTAGATATTTCCATGTTCATCCAGATGGCTGTGTAGATATATCCATGTTCATACAGATAGCGGTGTAGATATTTCCATGTTCATACAGATAGCGGTGTAGATGTTTCCATGTTCATCCAGATGGCTGTGTAGATATATCCATGTTCATACAGATAGCGGTGTAGATATTTCCATGTTCATACAGATAGCGGTGTAGCTATTTCCATGTTCATACAGATAACGGTGTAGCTATTTCCATGTTCATACAGATAGCGGTGTAGATATTTCCATGTTGATACAGATAGCGGTGTAGATATTTCCATGTTCATACAGATAGCGGTGTAGATATTTCCATGTTTATACTGATAGCGGTTTAGATATTTCCTTCTTAATATAGATGGCGGTGCAGATATTTATATGTTCATACAGATGGCGGTGCGGATATTTCCATGTTCATACAGATGGCGGTGTAGATATTTCCATGTTTATACATATAGCGGTGTAGTTATTTCCATGTGTAAAGAGATAGCTGTGTTGATATTTCATTGTATATGCAGATAGCTTTGTAGATATTTACATTTTCATGCAGATAGTGGTGTAGATATGTACATGTTCAAACAGAGAGCGGTGTAGATACATCCATGTTCATTCAGATAGCTTTGTAGATGTTTCCATGTTCATACAGATAGCGGTGTAGATATTTCCATGTTCATATAGATAGCGGTGTAGATATTTCCATGTTCATACAGATAGCGGTGCTGATATTTCCATTTTTATACAGGTAGCGGTTTTGATATTTCCATGTTTACAGAGATAGCGGTGTAGATATTTCCATGTTCATACAGATAGCGGTGCTGAAATTTCCATGTTTATACAGGTAGCGGTGTAGATATTTCCATGTTCATACAGATGGCGGTGCAGATATTTCCATGTTCATACAGATGGCTGTGTAGCTGTTTCCATGTTTATAGAGATAGCGCTGTACTTATTTCCATGTGTAAAGAGATAGCTTTGTAGATATTTCCATGTATATGCAGATCGCTGTGTAGATATTTCCATTTTCATGCAGATAGCGGTGTAGATATTTCCATATTCAAACAGATAGCAGTGTAGATATTTCCATGTTTATACAGATAGCGGTGAAATGTATGCATGTTTACACAGATAGCGGTGTAGATATTTCCATGTTCATACAGATAGCGGTGTAGATATTTCCATGTTCATCCAGATGGCTGTTTAGATATATCCATGTTCATACAGATGGCGGTGAAGATATTTCCATGTTCATACAGATAGCGGTGTAGTTATTTCCATGTTTAATGAGATAGCTGTGTAGATATTTCCATGTATATGCAGATAGCTGTGTATATATTTCCATTTTCATGCAGATAGCGGTTTAGATATTTGAATGTTCATACAGATAGCGGTGTAGATATTTCCGTGTTCATACAGATAGCGGTGTAGATATTTCCATGTTTATTCAGATAGCGGTGAAGATCTATGCATGTTTACACAGATAGCGGTGTAGATATTTCCATGTTCATCCAGATGGCTGTGTAGATATATCCATGTTCATACAGATAGCGGTGTAGATATTTCCATGTTCATACAGATCGCAGTGCAGATGTTTCCATGTTCATCCAGATGGCTGTGTAGATATATCCATGTTCATACAGATAGCGGTGTAGATATTTCCATGTTCATACAGATAGCGGTGTAGCTATTTCCATGTTCATACAGATAACGGTGTAGCTATTTCCATGTTCATACAGATAGCGGTGTAGCTATTTCCATGTTCATACAGATAGCGGTGTAGCTATTTCCATGTTCATACAGATAACGGTGTAGCTATTTCCATGTTCATACAGATAGCGGTGTAGATATTTCCATGTTGATACAGATAGCGGTGTAGATATTTCCATGTTCATACAGATAGCGGTGTGGATATTTCCATGTTTATACTGATAGCGGTTTAGATATTTCCTTCTTAATATAGATGGCGGTGCAGATATTTATATGTTCATACAGATGGCGGTGCGGATATTTCCATGTTCATACAGATGGCGGTGTAGATATTTCCATGTTTATAGATATAGCGGTGTAGTTATTTCCATGTGTAAAGAGATAGCTGTGTAGATATTTCATTGTATATGCAGATAGCTTTGTAGATATTTCCATTTTCATGCAGATAGTGGTGTAGATATGTACATGTTCAAACAGATAGCGGAGTAGATATTTCCATGTTCATTCAGATAGCTTTGTAGATATTTCCATGTTCATACAGATAGCGGTGTAGATATTTCCATGTTCATACAGATAGCGGTGTAGATATTTCCATGTTCATACAGATAGCGGTGCTGATATTTCCATGTTTATACAGGTAGCGGTGTAGATATTTCCATGTTTATACAGATAGCGGAGTAGATATTTCCATGTTCATACAGATAGCGGTGCTGATATTTCCATGTTTATACAGGTAGCGGGGTAGAAATTTCCATGTTCATACAGATGGCGGTGCAGATATTTCCATGTTCATACAGATGGCGGTGTAGCTATTTCCATGTTTATAGAGATAGCGCTGTACTTATTTCCATGTGTAAAGAGATAGCTTTGTAGATATTTCCATGTATATGCAGATCGCTGTGTAGATATTTCCATTTTCATGCAGATAGCGGTGTAGATATTTCCATATTCAAACAGATAGCGGTGTAGATATTTCCATGTTCATACAGATAGCAGTGTCGATATTTCCATGTTTATACAGATAGCGGTGAAGATGTATGCATGTTTACACAGATAGGGGTGTAGATATTTCCATGTTAATACAGATAGCGGTGTAGATATTTCCATGTTCATCCAGATGGCTGTGTAGATATATCCATGTTCATACAGATGGCGGTGAAGATATTTCCATGTTCATACACATAGCGGTGTAGTTATTTCCATGTGTAAAGAGATAGCTGTGTAGATATTTCCATGCATATGCAGATAGCTGTGTATATATTTCCATTTTCATGCAGATAGCGGTTTAGATATTTCCATGTTCAAACAGATAGCGGTGTAGATATTTCCGTGTTCATACAGATAGCGTTGTAGATATTTCCATTTTCAAACAGATAGCGGTGTAGATATTTCCGTGTTCATACAGATAGCGGTGTAGATATTTCCATGTTCATACAGATAGCGGTGTAGATAATTCCATGTTCATACAGATAGAGGGGCTGATATTTCCATGTTCATACAGATAGCGGTGCTGATATTTCCATGTTTATACAGATAGCGGTGTAGATATTTCCATGTTTATACAGATAGCGGTGTAGATATTTCCATGTTTATACAGATAGCGGTGTAGGTATCTCCATCTTAATACAGATGGCGGTGTAGTTATTTATGTGTTCATACAGATGGCGGTGCAGATATTTCCATGTTCATACAGATAGCGGTGTAGTTATTTCCATGTGTAAAGAGATAGCTGTGTAGATATTTCCATGTATATGCAGATAGCTGTGTAGATATTTCTATTTTCACGCAGATAGCGGTTTAGACATTTCCATGATCGTACAGATAGCGGTGTAGATATTTCCATGTTCATAAAGATAGCCTTGTAGACATTTCCATGTTTATACAGATAGCGGTGAAGATGTATGCAAGTTTACACAGATAGCGGTGTAGATATTTCCATGTTCATACAGATAGCGGTGTAGATATTTCCATGTTCATACCGATAGCGGTTTAGATATTTCCTTAATACAGATGGCGGTGTAGATATTTATATGTTCATACAGATGGCGGTGCAGATATTTCCATGTTCATACAGATGGCGGTGTTGATATTTCCATGTATATGCAGATTGCTGTGCAGATATTTCCATTTTCATGCAGACGACGGTGTAGATATTTCCATGTTCATACAGATAGAGGTGTAGATATTTCCATGTTTATACAGATAGCGGTGAAGATGTATGCATGTTTACACAGATAGCGGTGTATATATTTCCATTTTCATACAGATAGCTGTGTAGATATTTCCATGTTCATCCAGATGGCTCTGTAGATATATCCATGTTCATACAGATAGCGGTGTAGCTATTTCCATGTTCATAGAGATAGCGGTGTAGCTATTTCCATGTTCATACAGATAGCGGTGTAGATATTTCCATGTTCATACAGATAGCGGTGCTGATATTTCCATGTTTATACAGGCAGCGGTGTAGATATTTCCATGTTTATACAGATAGCGGTTTAGATATTTCCTTCTTAATACAGATGGTTTGGTAGATATTTATATGTTCGTACAGATGACGGTGTAGATATTTCCATGTTTATACAGATAGCAGTGTAGATATCTCCATCTTAATACAGATGGCGGTGCAGATATTTCCATGTTCATACAGATGGCGGTGTAGTTATTTCCATGTGTAAAGAGATAGCTGTGTAGATATTTAAATGTATATGCAGATAGCAGTGTAGATATTTCCATTTTCATGCAGATAGCGGTGTAGATATTTCCATCTTCAAACAGATAGCGGTGTAGATATTTCCATCTTCAAACAGATAGCGGTGTAGATATTTCCATGTTCATACAGATAGCGGTGTAGATATTTCCATGCTCATACAGATAGCGGTGTAGATATTTCCATGTTTATAGGGATAGCAGTGAAGATCTATGCATGTTTACACAGATAGCGGTGTAGATATTTCCATGTTCATCCAGATGGCTGTGTAGATATATCCATGTTCATACAGATAGCGTTGTAGATATTTCCATGTTGATACAGATAGCGGTGTAGATATTTCCATGTTCATCCAGATGGCTGTGTAGATATATCCATGTTCATACAGATAGCGGTGTAGATATTTCCATGTTCATACAGATATTGGTGTAGCTATTTCCATGTTCATACAGATAACGGTGTAGCTATTTCCATGTTCATACAGATAGCATTGTAGATATTTCCATGTTCATACAGATAGCGGTGTAGATATTTCCATGTTCATACAGATAGCGGTGCTGAAATTTCCATGTTTATACAGGCAGCGGTGTAGATATTTCCAGGTTTATACAGATAGCGGTTTAGATATTTCCTTCTTAATACAGATGGCGGTGTAGATATTTATATGTTCATACAGATGGCGGTGCAGATATTTCCATGTTCATACAGATGGCGGTGTAGATATTTCCATGTTTATAGATATAGCGGTGTAGTTATTTCCATGTGTAAAGAGATATCTGTGTTGATATTTCATTGTATATGCAGATAGCTTTGTAGATATTTACATTTTCATGCAGATAGTGGTGTAGATATGTACATGTTCAAACAGATAGCGGTGTAGATACTTCCATGTTCATTCAGATAGCTTTGTAGATGTTTCCATGTTCATACAGATAGCGGTGTAGATATTTCCATGTTCATATAGATAGCGGTGTAGATATTTCCATGTTCATACAGATAGCGGTGCTGATATTTCCATTTTTATACAGGTAGCGGTTTTGATATTTCCATGTTTACAGAGATAGCGGTGTAGATATTTCCATGTTCATACAGATAGCGGTGCTGAAATTTCCATGTTTATACAGGTAGCGGTGTAGATATTTCCATGTTCATACAGATGGCGGTGCAGATATTTCCATGTTCATACAGATGGCTGTGTAGCTGTTTCCATGTTTATAGAGATAGCGCTGTACTTATTTCCATGTGTAAAGAGATAGCTTTGTAGATATTTCCATGTATATGCAGATCGCTGTGTAGATATTTCCATTTTCATGCAGATAGCGGTGTAGATATTTCCATATTCAAACAGATAGCAGTGTAGATATTTCCATGTTTATACAGATAGCGGTGAAATGTATGCATGTTTACACAGATAGCGGTGTAGATATTTCCATGTTCATACAGATAGCGGTGTAGATATTTCCATGTTCATCCAGATGGCTGTGTAGATATATCCATGTTCATACAGATGGCGGTGAAGATATTTCCATGTTCATACAGATAGCGGTGTAGTTATTTCCATGTTTAATGAGATAGCTGTGTAGATATTTCCATGTATATGCAGATAGCTGTGTATATATTTCCATTTTCATGCAGATAGCGGTTTAGATATTTGAATGTTCAAACAGATAGCGGTGTAGATACTTCCGTGTTCATACAGATAGCGGTGTAGATATTTCCATGTTTATTCAGATAGCGGTGAAGATCTGTGCATGTTTACACAGATAGCGGTGTAGATATTTCCATGTTCATCCAGATGGCTGTGTAGATATATCCATGTTCATACAGATAGCGGTGTAGATATTTCCATGTTCATACAGATAGCGGTGTAGATGTTTCCATGTTCATCCAGATGGCTGTGTAGATATATCCATGTTCATACAGATAGCGGTGTAGATATTTCCATGTTCATACAGATAGCGGTGTAGCTATTTCCATGTTCATACAGATAACGGTGTAGCTATTTCCATGTTCATACAGATAGCGGTGTAGATATTTCCATGTTGATACAGATAGCGGTGTAGATATTTCCATGTTCATACAGATAGCGGTGTAGATATTTCCATGTTTATACTGATAGCGGTTTAGATATTTCCTTCTTAATACATATGGCGGTGCAGATATTTATATGTTCATACAGATGGCGGTGCGGATATTTCCATGTTCATACAGATGGCGGTGTAGATATTTCCATGTTTATAGATATAGCGGTGTAGTTATTTCCATGTGTAAAGAGATAGCTGTGTAGATATTTCATTGTATACGCAGATAGCTTTGTAGATATTTCCATTTTCATGCAGATAGTGGTGTAGATATGTACATGTTCAAACAGATAGCGGAGTAGATATTTCCATGTTCATTCAGATAGCTTTGTAGATATTTCCATGTTCATACAGATAGCGGTGTAGATATTTCCATGTTCATACAGATAGCGGTGTAGATATTTCCATGTTCATACAGATAGCGGTGCTGATATTTCCATGTTTATACAGGTAGCGGTGTAGATATTTCCATGTTTATACAGATAGCGGAGTAGACATTTCCATGTTCATACAGATAGCGGTGCTGATATTTCCATGTTTATACAGGTAGCGGGGTAGAAATTTCCATCTTCATACAGATGGCGGTGCAGATATTTCCATGTTCATACAGATGGCGGTGTAGCTATTTCCATGTTTATAGAGATAGCGCTGTAGTTATTTCCATGTGTAAAGAGATAGCTTTGTAGATATTTCCATGTATATGCAGATCGCTGTGTAGATATTTCCATTTTCATGCAGATAGCGGTGTAGATATTTCCATATTCAAACAGATAGCGGTGTAGATATTTCCATGTTCATACAGATAGCAGTGTCGATATTTCCATGTTTATACAGATAGCGGTGAAGATGTATGCATGTTTACACAGATAGGGGTGTAGATATTTCCATGTTAATACAGATAGCGGTGTAGATATTTCCATGTTCATCCAGATGGCTGTGTAGATATATGCATGTTCATACAGATGGCGGTGAAGATATTTCCATGTTCGTACAGATAGCGGTGTAGTTATTTCCATGTGTAAAGAGATAGCTGTGTAGATATTTCCATGCATATGCAGATAGCTGTGTATATATTTCCATTTTCATGCAGATAGCGGTTTAGATATTTCCATGTTCAAACAGATAGCGGTGTAGATATTTCCGTGTTCATACAGATAGCGTTGTAGATATTTCCATTTTCAAACAGATAGCGGTGTAGATATTTCCGTGTTCATACAGATAGCGGTGTAGATATTTCCATGTTCATACAGATAGCGGTGTAGATAATTCCATGTTCATACAGATAGAGGGGCTGATATTTCCATGTTCATACAGATAGCGGTGCTGATATTTCCATGTTTATACAGATAGCGGTGTAGATATTTCCATGTTTATACAGATAGCGGTGAAGATGTATGCATGTTTACACAGATAGGGGTGTAGATATTTCCATGTTCATACAGATAGCGGTGTAGTTATTTCCATGTGTAAAGAGATAGCTGTGTAGATATTTAAATGTATATGCAGATAGCAGTGTAGATATTTCCATTTTCATGCAGATAGCGGTGTAGATATTTCCATCTTCAAACAGATAGCGGTGTAGATATTTCCATGTTCATACAGATAGCGGTGTAGATATTTCCATGCTCATACAGATAGCGGTGTAGTTATTTCCATGTTTATAGGGATAGCAGTGAAGATCTATGCATGTTTACACAGATAGCGGTGTAGATATTTCCATGTTCATCCAGATGGCTGTGTAGATATATCCATGTTCATACAGATAGCGTTGTAGATATTTCCATGTTGATACAGATAGCGGTGTAGATATTTCCATGTTCATCCAGATGGCTGTGTAGATATATCCATGTTCATACAGATAGCGGTGTAGATATTTCCATGTTCATACAGATATTGGTGTAGCTGTTTCCATGTTCATACAGATAACGGTGTAGCTATTTCCATGTTCATACAGATAGCATTGTAGATATTTCCATGTTCATACAGATAGCGGTGTAGATATTTCCATGTTCATACAGATAGCGGTGCTGATATTTCCATGTTTATACAGGCAGCGGTGTAGATATTTCCAGGTTTATACAGATAGCGGTTTAGATATTTCCTTCTTAATACAGATGGCGGTGTAGATATTTATATGTTCATACAGATGGCGGTGCAGATATTTCCATGTTCATACAGATGGCGGTGTAGATATTTCCATGTTTATAGATATAGCGGTGTAGTTATTTCCATGTGTAAAGAGATAGCTGTGTTGATATTTCATTGTATATGCAGATAGCTTTGTAGATATTTACATTTTCATGCAGATAGTGGTGTAGATATGTACATGTTCAAACAGATAGCGGTGTAGATACTTCCATGTTCATTCAGATAGCTTTGTAGATGTTTCCATGTTCATACAGATAGCGGTGTAGATATTCCCATGTTCATATAGATAGCGGTGTAGATATTTCCATGTTCATACAGATAGCGGTGCTGATATTTCCATTTTTATACAGGTAGCGGTTTTGATATTTCCATGTTTACAGAGATAGCGGAGTAGATATTTCCATGTTCATACAGATATCGGTGCTGAAATTTCCATGTTTATACAGGTAGCGGTGTAGATATTTCCATGTTCATACAGATGGCGGTGCAGATATTTCCATGTTCATACAGATGGCTGTGTAGCTGTTTCCATGTTTATAGAGATAGCGCTGTACTTATTTCCATGTGTAAAGAGATAGCTTTGTAGATATTTCCATGTATATGCAGATCGCTGTGTAGATATTTCCATTTTCATGCAGATAGCGGTGTAGATATTTCCATATTCAAACAGATAGCAGTGTAGATATTTCCATGTTTATACAGATAGCGGTGAAATGTATGCATGTTTACACAGATAGCGGTGTAGATATTTCCATGTTCATACAGATAGCGGTGTAGATATTTCCATGTTCATCCAGATGGCTGTGTAGATATATCCATGTTCATACAGATGGCGGTGAAGATATTTCCATGTTCATACAGATAGCGGTGTAGTTATTTCCATGTTTAATGAGATAGCTGTGTATATATTTCCATTTTCATGCAGATAGCGGTTTAGATATTTGAATGTTCAAACAGATAGCGGTGTAGATATTTCCGTGTTCATACAGATATCGGTGTAGATATTTCCATGTTTATTCAGATAGCGGTGAAGATCTATGCATGTTTACACAGATAGCGGTGTAGATATTTCCATGTTCATCCAGATGGCTGTGTAGATATATCCATGTTCATACAGATAGCGGTGTAGATATTTCCATGTTCATACAGATAGCGGTGTAGATGTTTCCATGTTCATCCAGATGGCTGTGTAGATATATCCATGTTCATACAGATAGCGGTGTAGATATTTCCATGTTCATACAGATAGCGGTGTAGCTATTTCCATGTTCATACAGATAACGGTGTAGCTATTTCCATGTTCATACAGATAGCGGTGTAGATATTTCCATGTTGATACAGATAGCGGTGTAGATATTTCCATGTTCATACAGATAGCGGTGTAGATAATTCCATGTTCATACAGATAGAGGGGCTGATATTTCCATGTTCATACAGATAGCGGTGCTGATATTTCCATGTTTATACAGATAGCGGTGTAGATATTTCCATGTTTATACAGATAGCGGTGAAGATGTATGCATGTTTACACAGATAGGGGTGTAGATATTTCCATGTTCATACAGATAGCGGTGTAGTTATTTCCATGTGTAAAGAGATAGCTGTGTAGATATTTAAATGTATATGCAGATAGCAGTGTAGATATTTCCATTTTCATGCAGATAGCGGTGTAGATATTTCCATCTTCAAACAGATAGCGGTGTAGATATTTCCATGTTCATACAGATAGCGGTGTAGATATTTCCATGCTCATACAGATAGCGGTGTAGATATTTCCATGTTTATAGGGATAGCAGTGAAGATCTAAGCATGTTTACACAGATAGCGGTGTAGATATTTCCATGTTCATCCAGATGGCTGTGTAGATATATCCATGTTCATACAGATAGCGGTGTAGATATTTCCATGTTCATACAGATATTGGTGTAGCTGTTTCCATGTTCATACAGATAACGGTGTAGCTATTTCCATGTTCATACAGATAGCATTGTAGATATTTCCATGTTCATACAGATAGCGGTGTAGATATTTCCATGTTCATACAGATAGCGGTGCTGATATTTCCATGTTTATACAGGCAGCGGTGTAGATATTTCCAGGTTTATACAGATAGCGGTTTAGATATTTCCTTCTTAATACAGATGGCGGTGTAGATATTTATATGTTCATACAGATGGCGGTGCAGATATTTCCATGTTCATACAGATGGCGGTGTAGATATTTCCATGTTTATAGATATAGCGGTGTAGTTATTTCCATGTGTAAAGAGATAGCTGTGTTGATATTTCATTGTATATGCAGATAGCTTTGTAGATATTTACATTTTCATGCAGATAGTGGTGTAGATATGTACATGTTCAAACAGATAGCGGTGTAGATACTTCCATGTTCATTCAGATAGCTTTGTAGATGTTTCCATGTTCATACAGATAGCGGTGTAGATATTCCCATGTTCATATAGATAGCGGTGTAGATATTTCCATGTTCATACAGATAGCGGTGCTGATATTTCCATTTTTATACAGGTAGCGGTTTTGATATTTCCATGTTTACAGAGATAGCGGAGTAGATATTTCCATGTTCATACAGATAGCGGTGCTGAAATTTCCATGTTTATACAGGTAGCGGTGTAGATATTTCCATGTTCATACAGATGGCGGTGCAGATATTTCCATGTTCATACAGATGGCTGTGTAGCTGTTTCCATGTTTATAGAGATAGCGCTGTACTTATTTCCATGTGTAAAGAGATAGCTTTGTAGATATTTCCATGTATATGCAGATCGCTGTGTAGATATTTCCATTTTCATGCAGATAGCGGTGTAGATATTTCCATATTCAAACAGATAGCAGTGTAGATATTTCCATGTTTATACAGATAGCGGTGAAATGTATGCATGTTTACACAGATAGCGGTGTAGATATTTCCATGTTCATACAGATAGCGGTGTAGATATTTCCATGTTCATCCAGATGGCTGTGTAGATATATCCATGTTCATACAGATGGCGGTGAAGATATTTCCATGTTCATACAGATAGCGGTGTAGTTATTTCCATGTTTAATGAGATAGCTGTGTATATATTTCCATTTTCATGCAGATAGCGGTTTAGATATTTGAATGTTCAAACAGATAGCGGTGTAGATATTTCCGTGTTCATACAGATAGCGGTGTAGATATTTCCATGTTTATTCAGATAGCGGTGAA
This sequence comes from Gorilla gorilla gorilla, assembly GCF_029281585.2. NCBI lineage: Eukaryota > Metazoa > Chordata > Mammalia > Primates > Hominidae > Gorilla > Gorilla gorilla. The sequence continues at coordinate 142,664,644 of NC_073236.2, forward strand.
GATCTATGCATGTTTACACAGATAGCGGTGTAGATATTTCCATGTTCATCCAGATGGCTGTGTAGATATATCCATGTTCATACAGATAGCGGTGTAGATATTTCCATGTTCATACAGATAGCGGTGTAGATGTTTCCATGTTCATCCAGATGGCTGTGTAGATATATCCATGTTCATACAGATAGCGGTGTAGATATTTCCATGTTCATACAGATAGCGGTGTAGCTATTTCCATGTTCATACAGATAACGGTGTAGCTATTTCCATGTTCATACAGATAGCGGTGTAGATATTTCCATGTTGATACAGATAGCGGTGTAGATATTTCCATGTTCATACAGATAGCGGTGTAGATATTTCCATGTTTATACTGATAGCGGTTTAGATATTTCCTTCTTAATACAGATGGCGGTGCAGATATTTATATGTTCATACAGATTGCGGTGCGGATATTTCCATGTTCATACAGATGGCGGTGTAGATATTTCCATGTTTATAGATATAGCGGTGTAGTTATTTCCATGTGTAAAGAGATAGCTGTGTAGATATTTCATTGTATATGCAGATAGCTTTGTAGATATTTCCATTTTCATGCAGATAGTGGTGTAGATATGTACATGTTCAAACAGATAGCGGAGTAGATATTTCCATGTTCATTCAGATAGCTTTGTAGATATTTCCATGTTCATACAGATAGCGGTGTAGATATTTCCATGTTCATACAGATAGCGGTGTAGATATTTCCATGTTCATGCAGATAGCGGTGCTGATATTTCCATGTTTATACAGGTAGCGGTGTAGATATTTCCATGTTTATACAGATAGCGGAGTAGATATTTCCATGTTCATACAGATAGCGGTGCTGATATTTCCATGTTTATACAGGTAGCGGGGTAGAAATTTCCATGTTCATACAGATGGCGGTGCAGATATTTCCATATTCATACAGATGGCGGTGTAGCTATTTCCATGTTTATAGAGATAGCGCTGTAGTTATTTCCATGTGTAAAGAGATAGCTTTGTAGATATTTCCATGTATATGCAGATCGCTGTGTAGATAATTCCATTTTCATGCAGATAGCGGTGTAGATATTTCCATATTCAAACAGATAGCGGTGTAGATATTTCCATGTTCATACAGATAGCAGTGTCGATATTTCCATGTTTATACAGATAGCGGTGAAGATGTATGCATGTTTACACAGATAGGGGTGTAGATATTTCCATGTTCATACAGATAGCGGTGTAGATATTTCCATGTTCATCCAGATGGCTGTGTAGATATATCCATGTTCATACAGATGGCGGTGAAGATATTTCCATGTTCATACAGATAGCGGTGTAGTTATTTCCATGTGTAAAGAGATAGCTGTGTAGATATTTCCATGCATATGCAGATAGCTGTGTATATATTTCCATTTTCATGCAGATAGCGGTTTAGATATTTCCATGTTCAAACAGATAGCGGTGTAGATATTTCCGTGTTCATACAGATAGCGTTGTAGATATTTCCATTTTCAAACAGATAGCGGTGTAGATATTTCCGTGTTCATACAGATAGCGGTGTAGATATTTCCATGTTCATACAGATAGCGGTGTAGATAATTCCATGTTCATACAGATAGAGGGGCTGATATTTCCATGTTCATACAGATAGCGGTGCTGATATTTCCATGTTTATACAGATAGCGGTGTAGATATTTCCATGTTTATACAGATAGCGGTGTAGATATTTCCATGTTTATACAGATAGCGGTGTAGGTATCTCCATCTTAATACAGATGGCGGTGTAGTTATTTATGTGTTCATACAGATGGCGGTGCAGATATTTCCATGTTCATACAGATAGCGGTGTAGTTATTTCCATGTGTAAAGAGATAGCTGTGTAGATATTTCCATGTATATGCAGTTAGCTGTGTAGATATTTCTATTTTCACGCAGATAGCGGTTTAGACATTTCCATGATCGTACAGATAGCGGTGTAGATATTTCCATGTTCATAAAGATAGCCTTGTAGACATTTCCATGTTTATACAGATAGCGGTGAAGATGTATGCAAGTTTACACAGATAGCGGTGTAGATATTTCCATGTTCATACAGATAGCGGTGTAGATATTTCCATGTTCATACCGATAGCGGTTTAGATATTTCCTTCTTAATACAGATGGCGGTGTAGATATTTATATGTTCATACAGATGGCGGTGCAGATATTTCCATGTTCATACAGATGGCGGTGTAGATATTTCCATGTATATGCAGATTGCTGTGCAGATATTTCCATTTTCATGCAGACGACGGTGTAGATATTTCCATGTTCATACAGATAGCGGTGTAGATATTTCCATGTTTATACAGATAGCGGTGAAGATGTATGCATGTTTACACAGATAGCGGTGTATATATTTCCATTTTCATACAGATAGCTGTGTAGATATTTCCATGTTCATCCAGATGGCTCTGTAGATATATCCATGTTCATACAGATAGCGGTGTAGCTATTTCCATGTTCATACAGATAGCGGTGTAGCTATTTCCATGTTCATACAGATAGCGGTGTAGATATTTCCATGTTCATACAGATAGCGGTGCTGATATTTCCATGTTTATACAGGCAGCGGTGTAGATATTTCCATGTTTAAACAGATAGCGGTTTAGATATTTCCTTCTTAATACAGATGGTGGGGTAGATATTTATATGTTCGTACAGATGACGGTGTAGATATTTCCATGTTTATTCAGATAGCAGTGTAGATATCTCCATCTTAATACAGATGGCGGTGCAGATATTGCCATGTTCATACAGATGGCGGTGTAGATATTTCCATGTTCATACAGATAGCGGTGTAGTTATTTCCATGTGTAAAGAGATAGCTGTGTAGATATTTAAATGTATATGCAGATAGCAGTGTAGATATTTCCATTTTCATGCAGATAGCGGTGTAGATATTTCCATCTTCAAACAGATAGCGGTGTAGATATTTCCATGTTCATACAGATAGCGGTGTAGATATTTCCATGCTCATACAGATAGCGGTGTAGATATTTCCATGTTTATAGGGATAGCAGTGAAGATCTATGCATGTTTACACAGATAGCGGTGTAGATATTTCCATGTTCATCCAGATGGCTGTGTAGATATATCAATGTTCATACAGATAGCGTTGTAGATATTTCCATGTTGATACAGATAGCGGTGTAGATATTTCCATGTTCATCCAGATGGCTGTGTAGATATATCCATGTTCATACAGATAGCGGTGTAGATATTTCCATGTTCATACAGATATTGGTGTAGCTGTTTCCATGTTCATACAGATAACGGTGTAGCTATTTCCATGTTCATACAGATAGCATTGTAGATATTTCCAAGTTCAAACAGATAGCGGTGTAGATATTTCCATGTTCATACAGATAGCGGTGCTGATATTTCCATGTTTATACAGGCAGCGGTGTAGATATTTCCAGGTTTATACAGATAGCGGTTTAGATATTTCCTTCTTAATACAGATGGCGGTGTAGATATTTATATGTTCATACAGATGGCGGTGCAGATATTTCCATGTTCATACAGATGGCGGTGTAGATATTTCCATGTTTATAGATATAGCGGTGTAGTTATTTCCATGTGTAAAGAGATAGCTGTGTTGATATTTCATTGTATATGCAGATAGCTTTGTAGATATTTACATTTTCATGCAGATAGTGGTGTAGATATGTACATGTTCAAACAGATAGCGGTGTAGATACTTCCATGTTCATTCAGATAGCTTTGTAGATGTTTCCATGTTCATACAGATAGCGGTGTAGATATTTCCACGTTCATATAGATAGCGGTGTAGATATTTCCATGTTCATACAGATAGCGGTGCTGATATTTCCATTTTTATACAGGTAGCGGTTTTGATATTTCCATGTTTACAGAGATAGCGGAGTAGATATTTCCATGTTCATACAGATAGCGGTGCTGAAATTTCCATGTTTATACAGGTAGCGGTGTAGATATTTCCATGTTCATACAGATGGCGGTGCAGATATTTCCATGTTCATACAGATGGCTGTGTAGCTGTTTCCATGTTTATAGAGATAGCGCTGTACTTATTTCCATGTGTAAAGAGATAGCTTTGTAGATATTTCCATGTATATGCAGATCGCTGTGTAGATATTTCCATTTTCATGCAGATAGCGGTGTAGATATTTCCATATTCAAACAGATAGCAGTGTAGATATTTCCATGTTTATACAGATAGCGGTGAAATGTATGCATGTTTACACAGATAGCGGTGTAGATATTTCCATGTTCATACAGATAGCGGTGTAGATATTTCCATGTTCATCCAGATGGATGTGTAGATATATCCATGTTCATACAGATGGCGGTGAAGATATTTCCATGTTCATACAGATAGCGGTGTAGTTATTTCCATGTTTAATGAGATAGCTGTGTAGATATTTCCATGTATATGGAGATAGCTGTGTATATATTTCCATTTTCATGCAGATAGCGGTTTAGATATTTGAATGTTCAAACAGATAGCGGTGTAGATATTTCCGTGTTCATACAGATAGCGGTGTAGATATTTCCATGTTCAAACAGATAGCGGTGTAGATATTTCCGTGTTCATACAGATAGCGGTGTAGATATTTCCATGTTCATACTGATAGCGGTGTAGATATTTCCATGTTCATACAGATAGCGGTGCTGATATTTCCATGTTTATACAGGCAGTGGTGTAGATATTTCCATGTTTATACAGATAGCGGTTTAGATATTTCCTTCTTAATACAGATGGTGGGGTAGATATTTATATGTTCGTACAGATGGCGGTGTAGATATTTCCATGTTTATACAGATAGCAGTGTAGATATCTCCATCTTAATACAGATGGCGGTGCAGATATTTCCATGCTCATACAGATGGCGGTGTAGATATTTCCATGTTCATACAGATAGCGGTGTAGTTATTTCCATGTGTAAAGAGATAGCTGTGTAGATATTTAAATGTATATGCAGATAGCAGTGTAGATATTTCCATTTTCATGCAGATAGCTGGGTAGATATTTCCATGTTCAAACAGATAGCGGTGTAGATATTTCCATGTTCATACAGATAGCGGTGTAGATATTTCCATGTTCATACAGATAGCGGTGTAGATATTTCCATGTTTATACAGATAGCGGTGAAGATGTATGCATGTTTACACAGATAGCGGTTTAGATATTTCCATGTTCATCCAGATGGCTGTGTAGATATATCCATGTTCATACAGATAGCGGTGTAGATATTTCCATGTTCATACAGATAGCGGTGTAGATATTTCCATGTTCATCCAGATGGCTGTGTAGATATATCCATGTTCATACAGATAGCGGTGTAGATATTTCCATGTTCATACAGATAGCGGTGTAGCTATTTCCATGTTCATAAAGATAACGGTTTAGCTATTTCCATGTTCATACAGATAGCCGTGTAGATATTTCCATGTTGATACAGATAGCGGTGTGGATATTTCCATGTTCATACAGATATCGGTGTAGATATTTCCATGTTTATACAGACAGCGGTTTAGATATTTCCTTCTTAATATAGATGGCGGTGTAGATATTTCCATGTTCATAAAGATAGCGGTGTTGATATTTCCATGCTTATACAGATTGCGGTGAAGATGTATGCATGTTTACACTGATAGCGGTGTTGATATTTCCATGTTCATGCAGATAGCAGTGTTGATATTTCCATGTTCGTACAGATGGCGGTGAAGATATTTCCATGTTCATACAGATAGCGGTGTAGATATTTCCATGTTCATACAGATAGCAGTGTAGATATTTCCATGTTCATACAGATAGCGGTGTAGCTATTTCCATGTTCATACAGATAGCGGTGTAGATATTTCCATGTTCATCCAGATGGCTGTGTAGATATATCCATGTTCATACAGATGGCGGTGTAGATATCTCCATGTTCATACAGATAGAGGGGCTGATATTTCCATGTTCATACAGATAGCGGTGCTGATATTTCCATGTTTATACAGATAGCGGTGTAGATATTTCCATGTTTATTCAGATTGCGGTGTAGATATCTCCATCTTAATACAGATGGCGGTGTAGATATTTATATGTTCATTCAGATGGCGGTGCAGATATTTCCATGTTCATACAGATGGCGGTGTAGATATTTCCATGTTCATACAAATAGTGGTGTAGATATTTCTTTGTTCGTACAGATAGCGGTGCTGATATTTCCATGTTTATACAGGTAGTGGTGTAGATATTTCCATGTTTATACAGATAGCAGTGTAGATATTTCCATGTTTATACAGATAGCGGTGTAGATATTTCCATATTTATACAGATAGCGGTGTAGATATCTCCATATTAATACAGATGGCGGTTTAGATACTTATATGTTCATACAGATGGCGGTGCAGATATTTCCATGTTCATACAGATGGCGGTGTAGATATTTCCATGTTCATACAGATAGCGGTGTAGTTATTTCCATGTGTAAAGAGATAGCTGTGTAGATATTTCCATGTATATGCAGATAGCAGTGAAGATATTTCCATTTTCATGCAGATACCGGTGTAGATATTTCCATGTTCAAACAGATAGCGGTGTAGATATTTCCATGTTCATTCAGATAGCGGTGCAGATATTTCCATGTTCATACAGATAGCGGTGTAGATATTTCCATGTTTATACAGATAACGGTGAAGATGTATGCATCTTTACACAGATAGCGGTGTAGATATTTCCATGTTCATCCAGATGGCTGTGTAGATATATCCATGTTCATACATGTAGCGGTGTAGATATTTCCATGTTCATACAGATAGCGGTGTAGCTATTTCCATGTTCATACAGATAGCGGTGTAGGTATTTCCATGTTCGTACAGATAGCGCTGTAGATATTTCCATGTTCCTACAGATAGCGGTGCTGATATTTCTATGTTTATACAGGTAGCGGTGTAGAAATTTCCATGTTAATCCAGATAGCTGTGCAGATATTTCCATGTTTATACAGAGAGCGGTGTAGATATTTCCAGGTTTATACAGATAGCGGTGTAGATATCTCCATCTTAATACAGATGGCGGTGCAGATATTTATATGTTCATACAGATGGCGGTGTAGATATTTCCATGTTCATCCAGATGGCTCTGTAGATATATCCATGTTCATACAGATAGCGGTGAGGATATTTCCTTGTTCATACAGATAGCGGTGTAGATATTTCCATGTTCATACAGATAGCGGTGTAGATATTCCCATGTTCATACAGATAGCTGTTTAGCTATTTCCATGTTCATACAGATAGCGGTGTAGATATTTCCATGTTCCTCCAGATGGCTGTGTAGATATATCCATGTTCATACAGATGGCGGTGTAGATATCTCCATGTTCATACAGATAGGGGGGCTGATATTTCCATGTTCATACAGATAGCGGTGCTGATATTTCCATGTTTATACAGATAGCGGTGTAGATATTTCCATGTTTATTCAGATAGCGGTGTAGATATCTCCATCTTAATACAGATGGCAGTGTAGATATTTATATGTTCATACAGATGGCGTTGCAGATATTTCCATGTTCATACAGATGGCGGTGTAGATATTTCCATGTTCATACTGATAGCAGTGTAGTTATTTCCTTGTGTAAAGAGATAGCTGTGTAGATATTTCCATGTATATGCAGATAGCTGTGTAGATATTTCCATTTTCATGCAGATAGCGGTGTAGATATTTCCATTTTCATGCAGATAGCGGTGTATATATTTCCATCTTCAAACAGATAGCGGTGTAGATATTTTCATGTTCATACAGATAGCGGTGTAGATATTTCCATGTTTATACAGATAGCGGTGAAGATGTATGCATGTTTACACAGATAGCGGTGTGGATATTTCCATTTTCATCCAGAGGGCTGTGTAGATATATCCATGTTCATCCAGATGGCTGTGTAGATATATCCATGTTCATACAGATGGCGGTGAAGGTATTTCCATGTTCATACAGATAGCGGTGTAGATATTTCCATGTTCATACAGATAGCGTTGTAGATATCTCCATGTTCATACAGATAGAGGGGCTGATATTTGCATGTTCATACAGATAGCGGTGGTGATATTTCCATGTTTATACAGGTTGCGGTGTAGATATTTCCATGTTTATACAGATAGCGGTGTAGATATTTTCATGTTTACACAGATAGCGGTGTAGATATTTCCATGTTTATACAGATATCGGTGTGAGATATCTCCATTTTAATACAGATGGCCGTGTAGATATGTATATGTTCATACAGATGTCGGCGCAGCTATTTCCATGGTCATACAGATGGCGGTGTAGATATTTCCATGTTCATACAGATAGCGTTATAGTTATTTCCATGTGTAAAGAGATAGCTGTGTAGATATTTCCATGTATATGCAGATAGCTGTGTAGATATTTCCATTTTCATGCAGATAGCGGTGTAGATATTTCCATCTTCAAACAGATAGCGGTGTAGATATTTCCATGTTCATAGAGATAGCGGTGTAGATATTTCCAAGTTTATACAGATTGCGGTGAAGATGTATGCATATTTACACAGATAGCGGTATAGTTATTTCCATGTTCATACAGATAGTGGTGTAGATATTTCCATGTTCATCCAGATGGCTGTGTAGATATATCCATGTTCATAGAGATAGCTGTGTAGATAATTCCATGTTCATACAGGTAGTGGTGTAGATATTTCCATGTTCATACAGATAGCGGTGTAGCTATTTCCTTGTTCATACAGATAGCGGTGTAGAAATTTCCATGTTCATAGAGATAGCAGTGTAGATATTTCCAAGTTTATACAGATAGCGGTGTAGATATCTCCATATTTATATAGATGGCGGTGTAGATATTTATATGTTCATACAGATGGCGATGCAGATATTTCCATGTTCATATAGATGGCGGTGTAGCTATTTCCATGTTTATAGAGATAGCGCTGTACTTATTTCCACGTGGAAAGAGATAGCTTTGTAGATATTTCCATGTATATTCAGATCGCTGTGTAGATATTTCCATTTTCATGCAGATAGCGGTGTAGATATTTCCATGTTCAAACAGATAGCGGTGTAGATATTTCCATGTTCATACTGATAGCAGTGTAGATATTTCCATGTTTATACAGATAGCGGTGAAGATGTATGCATGTTTACACAGATAGCGGCATAGATATTTCCATGTTCATACAGATAGCGGTGTAGATATTTCCATGTTCATCCAGATGGCTGTGTAGATATATCCATGTTCCTACAGATGGCAGAGAAGATATTTCCACGTTCATACAGATAGCGGTGTAGTTATTGCCATGTGTAAAGAGATAGCTGTGTAGATATTTCCATGAATATGCAGATAGCTGTGTATATATTTCCATTTTCATGCAGATAGCGGTTTAGATATTTCCATGATCAAACAGATAGCGGTGTAGATATTTCCATGTTCATAGAGATAGCGGTGTAGATACTTCCATGTTCATACAGATAGAGGGGCTGATATTTCCATGTTCATACAGATAGCGGTGCTGATATTTCCATGTTTATACAGAGAGCGGTGTAGATATTTCCATGTTTATACAGATAGCGGTGTAGATATTTCCATGTTTATACAGATAGCGGTGTAGATATTTCCAAGTTTATACAGATAGCGGAGTAGATATCTCCATCTTAATACAGATGGCGGTGTAGATATTTTTATGTTTATACAGATGGCGGAGCAGATATTTCCATGTTCATTCAGATAGCGGTGTAGATATTTCCGTGTTTATAGAGATAGCGGTGTAGTTATTTCCATGTGTAAAGAGATAGCTTTGTAGATATTTCCATGTATATGCAGATAGCTGTGTAGATATTTCTATTTTCATGCAGATAGCTGTTTATATATTTCCATGTTCATACAGGTAGCGGTGTAGATATTTCCATATTCATACAGATAGCGGTGTAGATATTTCCATGTTCATACAGATAGCTGTGTAGATATTTCCATGTTCATACAGATAGCAGTGCTGATATTTCCATGTTTATACAGGGAGCGGTGTAGATATTCCATGTTTATACAGATAGCGGTGTAGATATTTCCATGTTTATACAGATAGCATTGTAGATATTTCCATGTTTATACAGATAGCGGTGTAGATATCTCCTTCTTAATACAGATGGCGGTATAGATATTTATATGTTCATACAGATGGCGGTGCGGATATTTCCATGTTCATACAGATGGTGGTGTAGATATTTCCATGTTTATAGAGATAGCGGTGTAGTAATTTCCTTGTGTAAAGAGATAACTGCGTAGATATTTCCATGTATATGCAGATAGCTGTGTAGATATTTCCATATTCACGCAGACAGCGGTGTAGATATTTCCATGTTCATTTAGATAGCTTTGTAGATATTTCCATGTTCATACTGATAGCGGTGTAGATATTTCCATGTTCATACTGATAGCGGTGTAGATATTTCCATGTTCATACAGATAGCGGTGCTGATATTTCCATGTTTATACAGGTGGCAGTGTAGATATTTCCATGTTTATACAGATAGCGGTGTAGATATTTCCATGTTTATACAGATAGCGGTGTAGATATTTCCATGTTTATTCAGATAGCGGTGTAGATATCTCCATCTTAATACAGATGGCGGTGTAGATATTTATATGTTCATACAGATGGCGGTGCAGATATTTCCATGTTCATAAAGATGGCGGTGTAGATATTTCCGTGTTCATACAGATAGCGGTGTAGTTATTTCCATGTGTAAAGAGATAGCTGTGTAGATATTTCCATGTATATGTAGATAGCAGTGTAGATATTTCCATTTTCATGCAGATAGCGGTGTAGATATTTCCATGTTCAAACATATAGCTGTTTAGATATTTCCATGTTCATACAGATAGCGGTGTAGATATTTCCATGTTCAAACAGATAGCGGTGTAGATATTTCCATGTTTATACAGATAGCGGTGAAGATCTATGCATGTTTACACAGATAGCGGAGTAGATATTTCCATGTTCATCCAGATGGCTGTGTAGATATTTCCATGTTCCTACAGATAGCGGTGTAGCTATTTCCATCTTCATACAGATAGCGGTGTAGATATTTCCATGTTTATACAGGCAGCGGTGTAGATATTTCAATGTTCATACAGATAGCAGTGTAGATATTTCAATGTTCATACCGATAGCGGTTTAGATATTTCCTTCTTAATACAGATGGCGGTGTAGATATTTGTATGTTCATACAGATGGCGTTGCAGATAATTCCATGTTCCTACAGATGTTGCTGTAGATATTTCCATGTTTATAGAGATAGCGGAGTACTTATTTCCATGTGTTAAGAGATAGCTGTGTAGATATTTCTATGTGTATGCAGATAGCTGTGTAGATATTTCCATATTCATGCTGACAGCGGTGTAGATATTTCCATGTTCAAACAGATAGCGGTGTAGATATTTCCATGTTCATTCAGAGAGCTTTGTAGATATTTCCATGTTCATACAGATAGCGGTGTAGATATTTCCATGTTCATACAGATAGCGGTGCTGCTATTTCCATGTTTATGCAGGTAGCGGGGTAGATATTTCCATGTTTATACAGATAGCGGTGTAGATATTTCCATGTTTATAGAGATAGCCGTGTAGATATTTCCATGTTTATACAGATAGCAGTGTAGATATCTCGATCTTAATACAGATGGCGGTGTAGATATTTATATGTTCATACAGATGGCGGTGCACATATTTCCATGTTCATACAGATGGCGGTGTAGATATTTCCATGTTCATAGAGATAGCGGTGTAGTTATTTCCATGTGTAAAGAGATAGCTGTGTAGATATTTCCATGTATATGCAGATAGCAGTGTAGATATTTCCATTTTCATGCAGATAGCGGTGTAGATATTTCCATGTTCAAACAGATAGCGGGGTAGATATTTCCATGTTCATACAGATAGCGGTGTAGATATTTCCATGTTCATACAGATAGAGGTGTAGATATTTCCATGTTCATACAGATAGCGGTGTAGATATTTCCATGTTCATGCAGATAGCGGTGCTGATATTTCAATGTTTATACAGGCAGCGGTGTATATATTTCAAAGTTCATACAGATAGCGGTGTAGATATTTCAATGTTCACACAGATAGCGGTTTAGATATTTCTTTCTTATTACATATGGCGGTGTAGATATTTATATGTTCATACAGATGGCGGTGCAGATATTTCCATGTTCATACAGATGGCGGTGTAGATATTTCCATGTTTATACAGATAGCGGTGTAGATATTTCTATCTTTATAGATATAGCGGTGTAGTTATTTCCATGTGTAAAGAGATAGCAGTGTAGATATTTCCATGTATATGCAGATAGCTTTGTAGATATTTCCATTTTCATGCCGATAGCGGTGTAGATATTTACATGTTCAAACAGATAGTGGTGTAGATATTTCCATGTTCATTCAGATAGCTTTGTAGATATTTCCATGTTCATACAGATAGCGATGTAGATATTTCCATGTTCATACAGATAGCAGTGCTGATATTTCCATGTTTATACAGGTAGCAGTGTAGATATTTCCATGTTTATACAGATAGCGGTGTAGATATTTCCATGTTTATACAGATAGCGGTGTAGATATTTCCATGTTTATTCAGATAGCGGTGTAGATATCTCCATCTTAATACAGATGGCGGTGTAGATATTTATATGTTCATTCAGATGGCGGTGCAGATATTTCCATGTTCATACAGATGGCAGTGTTGATATTTCCATGTTCATACAGATAGCGGTGTAGTTATTTCCATGTGTAAAGAGATAGCTGTGTAGATATTTCCATGTATATGCAGATAGCTGTGTAGATATTTCCATTTTCATGCAGATAGCGGTGTATATATTTCCATCTTCAAACAGATAGCGGTGTAGATATTTCCATGTTCATACATATAGCGGTGTAGATATTTCCATGTTTATACAGATAGCGGTGAAGGTATATGCATGTTTATACAGATAGCGGTGTGGATATTTCCATGTTCATCCCGAGGGCTGTGTAGATATATCCATGTTCATACACATAGCGGTGTAGATATTTCCATGTTCATACTGATAGCGGTGTAGACATTTCCATGTTCATACAGATAGCGGTGTAGATATTTCCATGTTCATACAGATAGCGGCGTAGATATTTCCATGTTTATACAGATAGCGGTGATGATCTATGCATGTTTACACAGATAGCGGTGTAGATATTTCCATGTTCATCCAGATGGCTGTGTAGATATATCCATGTTCATACAGATAGCGGTGTAGATATTTCCATGTTCATACAGATAGCAGTGTAGATATTTCCATGTTCATCCAGATGGCTTTGTAGATATATCCATGTTCATACAGATAGCGGTGTAGATATTTCCATGTTCATACAGATAGTGGTGTAGCTATTTCCATGTTCATACAGATAACGGTGTAGCTATTTCCATGTTCATACAGATAGCAGTGTAGATATTTCCATGTTGATACAGATAGTGGTGTAGATATTTCCATGTTCATACAGATAGCGGTGCTGATATTTCCATGTTCATACAGGTAGCGGTGTAGATATTTCCATGTTCATACAGATAGCGGTGTAGATATTTCCATGTTCATACAGATAGCGGTGTAGATATTTCCATGTTCATACAGATAGCGGTGCTGATATTTCCATGGTTATACAGGTAGCGGTGTAGATATTTCCATGTTTATGCAGATAGCGGTGTAGATATTTCCATGTTTTTACAGATAGCGGTGTAGATATTTCCATGTTCATACATATAGCTCTGCTGATATTTCCATGTTTATACAGGAAGCCGTGTAGATATTTCCATGTTTATACAGATAGCGGTGTGGATATTTCCATGTTTATACAGATAGCGGTGTAGATATTTCCATGTTTATACAGATAGCGGTGTAGATATCTCCATCTTAATACAGATGGCTGTGTAGATATTTATATGTTCATACAGATGGCGGTGCAGATATTTCCATTTTCATAGAGATGGCGGTGTGGATATTTCCATGTTCATACAGATAGCGGTGTTGTTATTTCCATGTGTAAAGAGATAGCTGTGTAGATATTTCCATGTATATGCAGATAGCAGTGTAGATATTTCCATTTTCATGCAGATAGCGGTGTAGATATTTCCATGTTCAAACAGATAGCGGTGTAGATATTTCCATGTTCATACAGATAGAGGTGTAGATATTTCAATGTTCATACAGAAATCGATGTAGATATTTCCATGTTTATACAGATAGCGGTGAAGATGTATGTATGTTTACACAGATAGCGGTGTAGATATTTCCATGTTCATCCAGATGGCTGTGTAGATATATCCATGTTCATACTGGTAGCGGTGTAGATATTTCCATGTTCATACAGATAGCGGTGTAGCTATTTCCATGTTCATACAGATAGCGGTGTAGATATTTCCATGTTTATACTGATAGCGGTGAAGATGTATGCATTTTTACACAGATAGCGGTGTAGATATTTCCATGTTCACACAGATAGCGGTGCTGATATTTCCATGTTTATACAGGTATTGGTGTAGATATTTCCATGTTCATACAGATAGCGGTGTAGATATTTCCATGTTCATACAGATAGCGGTGTAGATATTTCCATGTTCATACAGATAGCGGTGCTGATATTTCCATGTTTATACAGGTAGCGGTGTAGATATTTCCATGTTTATACAGATAGCGGTGTAGATATTTCCATGTTCATACAGATAGCGGTGTAGATATTTCCATGTTCATACAGATAGCTGTGCTGATATTTCCATGTTTATACAGGTAGTGGTGTAGATATTTCCATGTTTTACAGATAGCGGTGTAGATATTTCCATGTTTATACAGATAGTGGTGTAGATATTTCCATGTTTATACAGATAGCGGTGTAGATATCTCCATCTTAATACAGATGGCAGTGTAGATATTTATATGTTCATACAGATGGCGGTGCAGATATTTCCATGTTCATACAGATGGCGCTGTGGATATTTCCATGTTCATACAGATAGAGGTGTAGTTATTTCCATGTGTAAAGAGATAGCTGTGTAGATATTTCCATGTATATGCAGATAGCAGTGTAGATATTTCCATGTTCATACAGATAGCGGTGTAGATATTTCCATGTTTATACAGATAGCGGTGAAGATTTATGCATGTTTACACAGATAGCCGTGTAGATATTTCCATGTTCATACAGATAGCGGTGTAGATATTTCCATGTTCGTACAGATAGCGGTGTAGATATTTCCATGTTCATACAGAGAGCGGTGCTGATATTTCCATGTTTATACAGGTAGCGGTGTAGATATTTCTATGTTTATACAGATAGCGGTGTAGATATTTCTATGTTTATACAGATAGCGGTGTAGATATTTCCAGGTTTATACAGATAGCGGTGTAGATATCTCCATCTTAACACAGATGGCAGTGTAGATATTTATATGTTCATACAGATGGCGATGCAGATATTTCCATGTTCATACAGTTGGCGGTGTAGATATTTCCATGTTTATAGAGATAGCGGTGTAGTTATTTCCATGTGTAAAGAGATAGCTTTGTAGATATTTCCATGAATATGCAGATAGCTCTGTAGATATTTCCATTTTCATGCAGAAAGCGGTGTAGATATTTCCATGTTCAAACAAATAGCGGTGTAGATATTTCCATGTTTATACAGATAGCGGTGAAGATGTATGCATGTTTACACAGATAGCGGTGTATAAATTTCCATTTTCATACAGATAGCTGTGTAGATACTTCCATGTTCATCAAGATGGCTCTGTAGATATATCCATGTTAATACAGATGGCGGTGAGGATATTTCCAGGTTCATACAGATAGCGGTGTAGATATTTCCATGTTCATACAGATAGCGGTGTAGATATTTCCATGTTCATACAGATAGCGGTGTAGCTATTTCCATGTTCATACAGATAGCGGTGTAGATATTTCCATGTTCATACAGATGGCTGTGTAGATATATCCATGTTCATACAGATAGCGGTGAAGATATTTCCATGTTCATACAGATAGCGGTGTAGATATTTCCATGTTCATACAGATAGTGGTGTAGATATATCCATGTTCATACAGATAGCGGTGTAGCTATTTCCATGTTCATACAGATAGCGGTGTAGATATTTCCACGTTCATCCAGAAGGCTGTGTAGATATATCCATGTTCATACAGATGGCGGTGAAGGTATTTCCATGTTCATACAGATAGCGGTGTAGATATTTCCATGTTCATACAGATAGCGGTGTAGATACTTCCATGTTCATACAGATAGAGACGCTGATATTTCCATGTTCATAAAGATAGCGGTGCTGATATTTCCATGTTTATACAGATAGTGGTGTAGATATTTCCATGTTTATACAGATAGCGGTGTAGATATTTCCATGTTTATACAGATAGCGGTGTAGATATCTCCATCTTAATACAGATGGCGGTGTAGATATTTATATGTTCATACAGATGGCGGTGCAGATATTTCCATGTTCATACAGATGGCGGTGTAGATATTTCCATGTTCATACAGATAGCGGTGTAGTTATTTCCATGTGTAAAGAGATAGCTGTGTAGATATTTCCATGTATATGCAGATAGCTGTGTAGATATTTCCATTTTCAT
The DNA here is from genome assembly GCF_029281585.2 of Gorilla gorilla gorilla. NCBI lineage: Eukaryota > Metazoa > Chordata > Mammalia > Primates > Hominidae > Gorilla > Gorilla gorilla. The sequence continues at coordinate 142,681,363 of NC_073236.2, forward strand.
GCAGATAGCGGTGTAGATATTTCCATGTTCAAACAGATAGCGGTGTAGATATTTCCATGTTCATACAGATAGCGGTGTAGATATTTCCATGTTCATACAGATAGCGGTGTAGATATTTCCATGTTTTTACAGATAGCCGTGAAGATGTATGCATGTTTACACAGATAGCGGTGTATATATTTCCATGTTCATCCAGATGGCTGTGTAGATATATCCATGTTCACACAGATAGCGGTGTAGATATTTCCATGTTCATACAGATAGCGGTGTAGATATTTCCATGTTCATACAGATAACGGTGTAGCTATTTCCATGTTCATACAGATAGCAGTGTAGATATTTCCATGTTCATACAGATAGCGGTGTAGATATTTCCATTCTCTTACAGAGAGCGGTGCTGATATTTCCATGTTTATACAGGCAGCGGTGTAGATATTTCCATGTTTATACAGATAGCGGTTTAGACATTTCCTTCTTAATACAGATGGCGGTGTAGATATTTATATGTTCATACAGATGGCGGTGCAGATATTTCCATGTTCATACAGATGGCGCTGGAGATATTTCCATGTTTATAGATATAGCGGTGTAGTTATTTCCTTGTGTAAAGGGATAGCTGTGTAGATATTTCCATGAATATACAGATAGCTTTGTAGATATTTCCATTTTCATGCAGATAGCGGTGTAGATATTTACATGTTCAAACAGATAGCGGTGTAGATATTTCCATGTTCATTCAGATAGCTTTGTAGATATTTCCATGTTCATACAGATAGCGGTGTAGATATTTCCATGTTCATACAGAGAACGGTGTAGATATTTCCATGTTCATACAGATAGCAGTGTAGATATTTCCATGTTAATTCAGATAGCGGTGTAGATATCTCCATATTAATACAGATGGCGGTGTAGATATTTATATGTTCATACAGATGGCGGTGCAGATATTTCCATGTTCATACAGATGGTGGTGTAGATATTTCCATGTTCATACAGATAGCGGTGTAGTAATTTCCATGTGTAAAGAGATAGCTGTGTAGATATTTCCATGTATATGCAGATAGCAGTGTAGATATATCCATTTTCATGCAGATAGCGGTGTAGATATTTCCACGTTCAAACAGATAGCGGTGAAGATATTTCCATGTTCATACAGATAGTGGTGCTGATATTTCCTTGTTTATACAGATAGCGGTGTAGATATTTCCATGTTTATACAGATAGCGGTGTAGATATTTCCATGTTTATACAGACAGCGGTGTAGATATCTCCATCTTAATACAGATGGTGGTGTGGATATTTATATGTTCATACTGATGGCGGTGCAGATATTTCCATGTTCATACAGATGGCGGTGTAGTTATTTCCATGTGTAAAGAGATAGCTGTGTAGATATTTCCATGTATATGCAGATAGCAGTGTAGATATTTCCATTTTCATACAGATAGCGGTGTAGATATTTCCATGTTCAGATAGCGGTGTAGATATTTCCATGTTCATACAGATAGCGGTGCAGATATTTCCATGTTCATACCGATAGCGGTGTAGATATTTCCATGTTTATACAGATAGCGGTGAAGATGTATGCATGTTTACACAGTTAGCGGTGTAGATATTTCCATGTTCATCCAGATGGCTGTGTAGATATATAAATGTTCATACAGATAGCGGTGTAGATATTTCCATGTTCATACAGATAGCGGTGTAGTTATTTCCATGTTCATACAGATAGTGGTGCTTATATTTCCATGTTTATACAGATAGCGTTGTAGATATTTCCATGTTTATACAGATAGCGCTGTAGATATCTCCATCTTAATACAGATGGTGGTGTAGATATTTATATGTTCATACTGATGGCGGTGCAGATATTTCCATGTTCATACAGATGACGGTGTAGATATTTCCATGTGTAAAGAGATAGCTGTGTAGATATTTCCATGTATATGCAGATAGCAGTGTAGATATTTCCATTTTCATGCAGATAGCGGTGTAGATATTTCCATGTTCAGATAGCGGTGTAGATATTTCCATGTTCATACAGATAGCGGTGCAGATATTTCCATGTTCATACAGATAGCGGTGTAGATATTTCCATGTTTATACAGGTAGCGGTGAAGATGTATGCATGTTTACACAGATAGCGGTGTAGATATTTCCATGTTCATCCAGATGGCTGTGTAGATATATCCATGTTCATACAGATTGCGGTGTAGATATTTCCATGTTCATACAGATAGTGGTGCTGATATTTCCTTGTTTATACAGGCAGCGGTGTAGATATTTCCATGTTTATACAGATAGCGGTTTAGATATTTCCTTCTTAATACAGATGGCGGTGTAGATACTTATATGTTCATACAGATGGCGGTGTAGATATTTCCATGTTTATACAGATAGCAGTGTAGATATCTCCATCTTAATACAGATGGCGGTGTAGATATTTATATGTTCATACAGATGGCAGTGCAGATATTTCCATGTTCATACAGATGGCGGTGTAGATATTTCCATGTTCATACAGATATCGGTGTAGTTATTTCCATGTGTAAAGAGATAGCTGTGTAGATATTTCCATGTATATGCAGATAGCAGTGTAGATATTTCAATTTTCATGCAGATAGCGGTGTACATATTTCCATGTTCAAACAGATAGCGGTGTAGATATTTCCATGTTCATACAGATAGCGGTGCAGATATTTCCATGTTCATACAGATAGCGGTGTAGATATTTCCATGTTTATACAGTTAGCGGTGAAGATGTATGCATGTTTACACAGATAGCGGTGTAGATATTTCCATGTTCATCCAGATGGCTGTGTAGATATATCCATGTTCATACAGATAGCGGTGTAGATATTTCCATGTTCATACAGATAGCGGTGTAGTTATTTCCACGTTCATACAGATAGCAGTGTAGATATTTCCATGTTTATACTGATAGTGGTGAAGTTGTATGCATGTTTACACAGATAGCGGTGTAGATATTTCCATTTTCATACAGATAGCGGTGTAGATATTTCCATGTTCATCCAGATGGCTGTGTAGATATATCCGTGTTCATACAGATTGCGGTGTAGATATTTCCATGTTCATACAGATAGTGGTGCTGATATTTCCATGTTTATACAGGCAGCGGTGTAGATATTTCAATGTTTATACAGATAGCGGTTTAGATATTTCCTTCTTAATACAGATGGCGGTGTAGATATTTATATGTTCATACAGATGACGGTGTAGATATTTCCATGTGTAAAGAGATAGCTGTGTAGATATTTCCATGTATATGCAGATAGCAGTGTAGATATTTCCATTTTCATGCAGATAGCGGTGTAGATATTTCCATGTTCAGATAGCGGTGTAGATATTTCCATGTTCATACAGATAGCGGTGCAGATATTTCCATGTTCATACAGATAGCGGTGTAGATATTTCCATGTTTATACAGGTAGCGGTGAAGATGTATGCATGTTTACACAGATAGCGGTGTAGATATTTCCATGTTCATCCAGATGGCTGTGTAGATATATCCATGTTCATACAGATAGCGGTGTAGATATTTCCATGTTCATAAAGATAGCGGTGTAGTTATTTCCATGTTCATACAGATAGCGGTGTAGATATTTCCATGTTTATACTGATAGCGGTGAAGATGTATGCATGTTTACACAGATAGCGGTGTAGATATTTCCATGTTCATACAGATAGCGGTGTAGATATTTCCATGTTCATCCAGATGGCTGTGTAGATATATCCATGTTCATACAGATTGCGGTGTAGATATTTCCATGTTCATACAGATAGTGGTGCTGATATTTCCTTGTTTATACTGGCAGCGGTGTAGATATTTCCATGTTTATACAGATAGCGGTTTAGATATTTCCTTCTTAATACAGATGGCGGTGTAGATACTTATATGTTCATACAGATGGCGGTGTAGATATTTCCATGTTTATACAGATAGCAGTGTAGATATCTCCATCTTAATACAGATGGCGGTGTAGATATTTATATGTTCATACAGATGGCAGTGCAGATATTTCCATGTTCATACAGATGGCGGTGTAGATATTTCCATGTTCATACAGATATCGGTGTAGTTATTTCCATGTGTAAAGAGATAGCTGTGTAGATATTTCCGTGTATATGCAGATAGCAGTGTAGATATTTCAATTTTCATGCAGATAGCGGTGTACATATTTCCATGTTCAAACAGATAGCGGTGTAGATATTTCCATGTTCATACAGATAGCGGTGCAGATATTTCCATGTTCATACAGATAGCGGTGTAGATATTTCCATGTTTATACAGTTAGCGGTGAAGATGTATGCATGTTTACACAGATAGCGGTGTAGATATTTCCATGTTCATCCAGATGGCTGTGTAGGTATATCCATGTTCATACAGATAGCGGTGTAGATATTTCCATGTTCATACAGATAGCGGTGTAGTTATTTCCACGTTCATACAGATAGCAGTGTAGATATTTCCATGTTTATACTGATAGTGGTGAAGTTGTATGCATGTTTACACAGATAGCGGTGTAGATATTTCCATGTTCATACAGATAGCGGTGTAGATATTTCCATGTTCATCCAGATGGCTGTGTAGATATATCCATGTTCATACAGATTGCGGTGTAGATATTTCCATGTTCATACAGATAGTGGTGCTGATATTTCCATGTTTATACAGGCAGCGGTGTAGATATTTCAATGTTTATACAGATAGCGGTTTAGATATTTCCTTCTTAATACAGATGGCGGTGTAGATATTTATATGTTCATACAGATGGCGGTGTAGATATTTCCATGTTTATACAGATAGCAGTGTAGATATCTCCATCTTCATACAGATGGCGGTGTAGATATTTATATGTTCAAACAGATGGCGGTGCAGGTATTTCTATGTTCATACAGATGGCGGTGTAGATATTTCCATGTTCATAAAGATAGCGGTGTAGTTATTTCCATGTGTAAAGAGATAGTTGTGTAGTTATTTCCATCTATAAGCAGATAGCTGTCTAGGTATTTCCATTTTCATGCAGATAGCGGTGTATATATTTCCATCTTCAAACAGATAGCGGTGTAGATATTTCCATGTTCATACAGATAGCGGTGTAGATATTTCCATGTTTATACAGATAGCGGTGAAGATGTATGCATATTTACACAGATAGCGGTGTGGATATTTCCATGTTCATCCAGAGGGCTCTGTAGATATATCCATGTTCATACAGATACCGGTGTAGATATTTCCTTGTTCATACAGATAGCGGTTTAGATATTTCCATGTTCATACAGATAGCGGTGCTGATATTTCCATGTTTATACAGGTAGCGGTGTAGATTTTTCCATGTTTATACAGATAGTGGTGTAGATATTTCCATGTTTATACAGATAGCGGTGAAGATATTACCATCTTAATACAGATGGCGGTGTAGATATTTATATGTTCATACAGATGGCGGTGCAGATATTTCCATGTTCATACAGATGGCGGTGTAGATATTTCCATGTTCATACAGATAGCGGTGTAGTTATTTCCATGTGTAAAGAGATAGCTGTGTAGATATTTCCATGTATATGCAGATAGCAGTGTAGATATTTCCATTTTCATGCAGATAGCGGTGTAGATATTTTCATGTTCAAACAGACAGCAGTGTAGACATTTCCATGTTCATACAGATAGCGGTGCAGATATTTCCATGTTCATACAGATAGCGGTGTAGATATTTCCATGTTTATACAGATAGCGGTGAAGATGTATGCATGTTTACACAGATAGCGGAGTAGATATTTCCATGTTCATCCAGATGGCTGTGTAGATATATCCATGTTCATACAGATATCGGGGTAGATATTTCCATGTTCATATAGATAGCGGTGTAGATATTTCCATGTTTATACTGATAGCGTTGAAGATGTATGCATGTTTACACAGATAGCGGTGTAGATATTTCCATGTTCATACAGATAGTGGTGTAGATATTTCCATGTTCATCCAGATGGCTGTGTAGATATATCCATGTTCATACAGATAGTGGTGTAGATATTTCCATGTTCATACAGATAGCGGTGCTAATATTTCCATGTTTATACAGGCAGCGCTGTAGCTATTTCCATTTTCCTACAGATAGCGGTGTAGATATTTCCATGTTCATACAGATAGCGGTGCTGATATTTCCATGTTTATACAGGCCGCGGTGTAGATATTTCCATGTTTATGCAGATAGCGGTTTAGATATTTCCTTCTTAGTACAGATGGCGGTGTAGATATTTATATGTTCAGATAGATGGCGGTGTAGTTATTTACATGTTTATACAGATATCAGTGTAGATATCTCCATCTTAATGCAGATGGCGGTGTAGATATTTATATGTTCATACAGATGGCGGTGCAGATATTTCCATGTTCATACAGATGGCGGTGTAGATATTTCCATGTTTATACAGATAGCGGTGGAGATATATGCATGTTTACACAGATAGCGGTGTAGATATTTCCATGTTCATCCAGATGGCTGAGTAGATATATCCATGTTCATACAGATAGCAGTGTAGATATTTCTATGTTCATACAGATAGCGGTGTAGCTATTTCCATGTTCATACAGATAGCGGTGTAGATATTTCCATGTTTATACTGATAGCGGTGAAGATGTATGCATGTTTACACAGATAGCGGTTTAGATATTTCCATGTTCATACAGATAGTGGTGTAGATATTTCCATGTTCATCCAGATGGCTGTGTAGATATATCCATGTTCATACAGATAGTGGTGTAGATATTTCCCTGTTCATACAGATAGCGGTGCTGGTATTTCCATGTTTATACAGGCAGCGGTGTATCTATTTCCATGTTCCTACAGATAGCGGTGTAGATATTTCCATGTTCATACAGATAGCGGTGCTGATATTTCCATGTTTATACAGGCAGCGGTGTAGATATTTCCACGTTTATACAGATATCGGTTTAGATATTTCCTTCTTAGTACAGATGGCGGTGTAGATATTTATATGTTCAGGCAGATGGCGGTGTAGATATTTCCATGTTTATACAGATAGCAGTGTAGATATCTCCATCTTTATACAGATCGTGGTGTAGATATTTATATGTTCATACAGATGGCGGTGCAGATATTTCCATGTTCATACAGATGGCGGTGTAGATATGTCCATGTTCATACAGATAGTGGTGTAGTTATTTCCATGTGTAAAGAGATAGCTGTGTAGATATTTAAATGTATATGCAGATAGCAGTGAAGATATTTCCATTTTCATGAAGATAGCGGTGTAGATATTTCCATGTCCAAACAGATAGCGGTGTAGGTATTTCCATGTTCATACAGATAGCGGTGAAGATATTTCCATGTTCATACCGATAGCGGGGAAGATATTTCCATGTTTATACAGATAGTGGTGAAGATGTATGCATGTTTACACAGATAGAGGTGTAGATATTTCCATGTTCATCCAGATGGCTGTGTAGATATATCCATGTTCATACAGATAGCGGTGTAGATATTTCCATGTTCATACAGATAGCGGTGTAGATATTTCCATGTTCATCCAGATGGCTGTGTAGATATATCCATGTTCATACAGATAGCGGTGTAGATATTTCCATGTTCATACAGATAGCGGTGTAGATATTTCCATTTTCATACAGAGAGCGGTGCTGATATTTCCGTGTTTATACAGATAGCGGTGTAGATATTTCCATGTTTATACAGATAGCGGTGTAGATATTTCCATGTTTATTCAGATAGCAGTGTAGATATCTCCATCTTAATACAGATGGCGGTGTAGATATTTATATGTTCATACAGATGGCTGTGCAGATATTTCCACGTTCATACAGATGGCGGTGTAGATATTTCCATGTTCATACAGATAGCGGTGTAGTTATTTCCATGTGTAAAGAGATAGCTGTGTAGATATTTCCATCTATCTGCAGATAGCTGTGTAGATATTTCCATTTTCATGCAGATAGCGGTGTATATATTTCCATCTTCAAACAGATAGCGGTGTAGATATTTCCAGGTTCATACAGATAGCGGTGTAGATATTTCCATGTTTATACAGATAGCGGTGAAGATGTATGCATGTTTACACAGATAGCGGTGTGGATATTTCCATGTTCATCCAGAGGGCTGTGTAGATATATCCATGTTCATACAAATAGCGGTGTAGATATTTCCATGTTCATACAGATAGCAGTGTAGATATTTCCATGTTCATACAGATAGCGGTGCTTATATTTCCATGTTTATACAGGTAGCGGTGTAGATATTTCCATGTTTATGCAGATAGCGGTGTAGATATTTCCATGTTTATACAGATAGCGGTGTAGATATTTCCATGTTTATACAGACAGCGGTGTAGATATCTCCATCTTAATACAGATGGTGGTGTAGATATTTATATGTTCATACTGATGGCGGTGCAGATATTTCCATGTTCATACAGATGGCGGTGTAGTTATTTCCATGTGTAAAGAGATAGCTGTGTAGATATTTCCATGTATATGCAGATAGCAGTGTAGATATTTCCATTTTCATACAGATAGCGGTGTAGATATTTCCATGTTCAGATAGCGGTGTAGATATTTCCATGTTCATTCAGATAGCGGTGCAGATATTTCCATGTTCATACCGATAGCGGTGTAGATATTTCCATGTTTATACAGATAGCGGTGAAGATGTATGCATGTTTACACAGATAGCGTTGTAGATATTTCCATGTTCATCCAGATGGCTGTGTAGATATATCCATGTTCATACAGATAGCGGTGTAGATATTTCCATGTTCATACAGAAAGCGGTGTAGTTATTTCAATGTTCATACAGATAGCGGTGTAGATATTTCCATGTTTGTACTGATAGCGGTGAAGATGTATACATGTTTACACAGATAGCGGTGTAGATATTTCCATGTTCATACAGATAGCGGTGTAGATATTTCCATGTTCATCCAGATGGCTGTGTAGATATATCCATGTTCATACAGATTGCGGTGTCGATATTTCCATGTTCATACAGATAGTGGTGCTGATATTTCCATGTTTATACAGGCAGCGGTGTAGATATTTCCATGTTTATACAGATAGCGGTTTAGATATTTCCTTCTTAATACAGATGGCGGTGTAAATACTTATATGTTCATACAGATGGCGGTGTAGATATTTCCATGTTTATACAGATAGCAGTGTAGATATCTCCATCTTAATACAGATGGCGGTGTAGATATTTATATGTTCATACAGATGGCGGTGCAGATATTTCCATGTTCATACAGATGGCGGTGTAGATATTTCCATGTTCATACAAATATCGGTGTAGTTATTTCCACGTGCAAAGAGATAGCTGTGTAGATATTTCCATGTATATGCAGATAGCAGTGTAGATATTTCCATTTTCATGCAGATAGCGGTGTACATATTTCCATGTTCAAACAGACAGCGGTGTAGATATTTCCATGTTCATACAGATAGCGGTGCAGATATTTCCATGTTCATACAGATGGCGGTGTAGATATTTCCATGTTCATACAGATAGTGGTGTAGCTATTTCCATGTTCATACAGACAACGGTGTAGCTATTTCCATGTTCATACAGATAGCAGTGTAGATATTTCCATGTTCATACAGATAGCGGTGTAGATATCTCCATTTTCATACAGAGAGCGGTGCTGATATTTCCATGTTTATACAGGCAGCGGTGTAGATATTTCCATGTTTATACAGATAGCGGTTTAGATATTTACTTCTTAATACAGATGGCGGTGTAGATATTTATATGTTCATACAGATGGCGTTGCAGATATTTCCATGTTCATACAGATGGTGGTGTAGATATTTCCATGTTTATAGATATTGCGGTGTAGTTATTTCCATGTGTAAAGAGATAGCTGTGTAGATATTTACATGTATATGCAGATAGCTTTGAAGATATTTCCATTTTCATGCAGATAGCGGTGTAGATATTTTCATGTTCAAACAGACAGCAGTGTAGAAATTTCCATGTTCATACAGATAGCGGTGCAGATATTTCCATGTTCATACAGATAGCGGTGTAGATATTTCCATGTTTATACAGATAGCGGTGAAGATGTATGCATGTTTACACAGATAGCGGTGTAGATATTTCCATGTTCATCCAGATGGCTGTGTAGATATATCCATGTTCATACAGATATCGGGGTAGATATTTCCATGTTCATATAGATAGCGGTGTAGATATTTCCATGTTTATACTGATAGCGTTGAAGATGTATGCATGTTTACACAGATAGCGGTGTAGATATTTCCATGTTCATACAGATAGTGGTGTAGATATTTCCATGTTCATACAGATAGCGGTTTAGATCTTTCCATGTTCATACAGATAGCGGTGCTGATATTTCCATGTTTATACAGGTAGCGGTGTAGATATTTCCATGTTTATACAGATAGTGGTGTAGATATTTCCATGTTTATACAGATAGCGGTGAAGATATTACCATCTTAATACAGATGGCGGTGTAGATATTTATATGTTCATACAGATGGCGGTGCAGATATTTCCATGTTCATACAGATGGCGGTGTAGATATTTCCATGTTCATACAGATAGCGGTGTAGTTATTTCCATGTGTAAAGAGATAGCTGTGTAGATATTTCCATGTATATGCAGATAGCAGTGTAGATATTTCCATTTTCATGCAGATAGCGGTGTAGATATTTTCATGTTCAAACAGACAGCAGTGTAGAAATTTCCATGTTCATACAGATAGCGGTGCAGATATTTCCATGTTCATACAGATAGCGGTGTAGATATTTCCATGTTTATACAGATAGCGGTGAAGATGTATGCATGTTTACACAGATAGCGGTGTAGATATTTCCATGTTCATCCAGATGGCTGTGTAGATATATCCATGTTCATACAGATATCGGGGTAGATATTTCCATGTTCATATAGATAGCGGTGTAGATATTTCCATGTTTATACTGATAGCGTTGAAGATGTATGCATGTTTACACAGATAGCGGTGTAGATATTTCCATGTTCATACAGATAGTGGTGTAGATATTTCCATGTTCATCCAGATGGCTGTGTAGATATATCCATGTTCATACAGATAGTGGTGTAGATATTTCCATGTTCATACAGATAGCGGTGCTAATATTTCCATGTTTATACAGGTAGCGGTGTAGATATTTCCATGTTTATGCAGATAGCGGTGTAGATATTTCCATGTTTATACAGATAGCGGTGTAGATATGTCCATGTTTATTCAGATAGCAGTGTAGATATCTCCATCTTAATACAGATGGCGGTGTAGATATTTATATGTTCATACAGATGGCGGTGCAGATATTTCCATGTTCATACAGATGGCGGTGTAGATATTTCCATGTTCATACAGATAGCGGTGTAGTTATTTCCATGTGTAAAGAGATAGCTGTGTAGATATTTCCATCTATATGCAGATAGCTGTGTAGATATTTCCATTTTCATGCAGATAGCGGTGTATATATTTCCATCTTCAAACAGATAGCGGTGTAGATATTTCCATGTTCATACAGATAGCGGTGTAGATATTTCCATGTTTATACAGATAGCGGTGAAGATGTATGCATGTTTACACAGATAGCGGTGTGGATATTTCCATGTTCATCCAGAGGGCTGTGTAGATATATCCATGTTCATACAAATAGCGGTGTAGATATTTCCAAGTTCATACAGATAGCGGTGTAGATATTTCCATGTTCATACAGATAGCGGTGCTTATATTTCCATGTTTATACAGGTAGCGGTGTAGATATTTCCATGTTTATGCAGATAGCGGTGTAGATATTTCCATGTTTATACAGATAGCGGTGTAGATATTTCCATGTTTATACAGACAGCGGTGTAGCTATCTCCATCTTAATGCAGATGGTGGTGTAGATATTTATATGTTCATACTGATGGCGGTGCAGATATTTCCATGTTCATACAGATGGCGGTGTAGTTATTTCCATGTGTAAAGAGATAGCTGTGTAGATATTTCCATGTATATGCAGATAGCAGTGTAGATATTTCCATTTTCTTGCAGATAGCGGTGTAGATATTTCCATGTTCAGATAGCGGTGTAGATATTTCCATGTTCATTCAGATAGCGGTGCAGATATTTCCATGTTCATACCGATAGCGGTGTAGATATTTCCATGTTTATACAGATAGCGGTGAAGATGTATGCATGTTTACACAGATAGCGTTGTAGATATTTCCATGTTCATCCAGATGGCTGTGTAGATATATCCATGTTCATACAGATAGCGGTGTAGATATTTCCATGTTCATACAGAAAGCGGTGTAGTTATTTCAATGTTCATACAGATAGCGGTGTAGATATTTCCATGTTTATACTGATAGCGGTGAAGATGTTTGCATGTTTACACAGATAGCGGTGTAGATATTTCCATGTTCATACAGATAGCGGTGTAGATATTTCCATGTTCATCCAGATGGCTGTGTAGATATATCCATGTTCATACAGATTGCGGTGTCGATATTTCCATGTTCATACAGATAGTGGTGCTGATATTTCCATGTTTATACAGGCAGCGGTGTAGATATTTCCATGTTTATACAGATAGCGGTTTAGATATTTCCTTCTTAATACAGATGGCGGTGTAAATACTTATATGTTCATACAGATGGCGGTGTAGATATTTCCATGTTTATACAGATAGCAGTGTAGATATCTCCATCTTAATACAGATGGCGGTGTAGATATTTATATGTTCATACAGATGGCGGTGCAGATATTTCCATGTTCATACAGATGGCGGTGTAGATATTTCCATGTTCATACAGATATCGGTGTAGTTATTTCCACGTGCAAAGAGATAGCTGTGTAGATATTTCCAAATATATGCAGATAGCAGTGTAGATATTTCCATTTTCATGCAGATAGTGGTGTACATATTTCCATGTTCAAACAGACAGCGGTGTAGATATTTCCATGTTCATACAGATAGCGGTGCAGATATTTCCATGTTCATACAGATAGCGGTGTAGATATTTCCATGTTTATACAGTTAGCGGAGAAGATGTATGCATGTTTACACAGATAGCAGTGTAGATATTTCCATGTTCATCCAGATTGCGGTGTAGATATTTCCATGTTCATACAGATAGTGGTGCTGATATTTCCATGTTTATAGATATAGCTGTGTAGTTATTTCCATGTCTAAAGAGATAGCTGTGTAGATATTTCCATGTATATGCAGATAGCTTTTAGATATTTCCATTTTCATGCAGATAGCGGTGTAGATATTTACATGTTCAAACAGATAGCGGTGTAGATATTTCCATGTTCATTCAGATAGCATTGTAGATATTTCCATGTTCGTACAGATAGCGGTGTAGATATTTCCATGTTCATACAGATAGCGGTGTAGATATTTCCAGGTTCATACAGATAGCGGTGCTCATATTTCCATGTTTATACTGGTAGCGGTGTAGATATTTCCGAGTTTATACAGATAGCGGTGTAGATATTTCCATGTGTAAAGAGATAGCTGTGTAGATATATCCATCTATATGCAGAGAGCTGTGTAGATATTTCCATTTTCATGCAGATAGCGATGTATATATTTCCATCTTCAAACAGATAGCGGTGTAGATATTTCCATGTTCATACAGAGAGCGGTGTAGATATTTCCATGTTTATACAGATAGCGGTGAAGATGTATGCATGTTTACACAGATAGCGGTGTGGATATTTCCATGTTCATCCAGAGGGCTGTGTAGATATATCCATGTTCATACAGATAGCGGTGTAGATATTTCCATGTTCATACAGATAGCAGTGTAGATATTTCCATGTTCATACAGATAGCGGTGCTTATATTTCCATGTTTATACAGGCAGCGGTGTAGATATTTCCATGTTTATACAGATAGCGGTGTAGATATTTCCATGTTTATACAGATAGCGGTGTAGATATTTCCATGTTTATACAGATAGCGGTGTAGATATCTCCTTCTTAATACAGATGGTGGTGTAGATATTTATATGTTCATACTGATGGCGGTGCAGATATTTCCATGTTCATACAGATGGCGGTGTAGTTATTTCCATGTGTAAAGAGATAGCTGTGTAGATATTTAAATGTATATGCAGATAGCAGTGTAGATATTTCCATTTTCATGCAGATAGCGGTGTAGATATTTCCATGTTCAGATTGCGGTGTAGATATTTCCTTGTACATACAGATAGCGGTGCAGATATTTCCATGTTCACACTGATAGCGGTGTAGATATTTCCATGTTTATACAGATAGCGGTGAAGATGTATGCATGTTTACACAGATAGCGGTGTAGATATTTCCATGTTCAACCAGATGGCTGTGTAGATATATCCATGTTCATACAGATAGCGGTGTAGATATTTCCATGTTCATACAGATAGCGGTGTAGTTATTTCCATGTTCATACAGATAGCGGTGTAGATATTTCCATGTTTATACTGATAGCAGTGAAGGTGTAAGCATGTTTACACAGATAGCGGTGTAGATATTTCCATGTTCATACAGATAGCGGTGTAGATATTTCCATGTTTATACAGATAGCGGTGAAGATGTATGCATATTTACACAGATAGCGGTGTGGATATTTCCATGTTCATCCAGAGGGCTCTGTAGATATATCCATGTTCATACAGATACCGGTGTAGATATTTCCTTGTTCATACAGATAGCGGTTTAGATATTTCCATGTTCATACAGATAGCGGTGCTGATATTTCCATGTTTATACAGGTAGCGGTGTAGATTTTTCCATGTTTATACAGATAGTGGTGTAGATATTTCCATGTTTATACAGATAGCGGTGAAGATATTACCATCTTAATACAGATGGCGGTGTAGATATTTATATGTTCATACAGATGGCGGTGCAGATATTTCCATGTTCATACAGATGGCGGTGTAGATATTTCCATGTTCATACAGATAGCGGTGTAGTTATTTCCATGTGTAAAGAGATAGCTGTGTAGATATTTCCATGTATATGCAGATAGCAGTGTAGATATTTCCATTTTCATGCAGATAGCGGTGTAGATATTTTCATGTTCAAACAGACAGCAGTGTAGACATTTCCATGTTCATACAGATAGCGGTGCAGATATTTCCATGTTCATACAGATAGCGGTGTAGATATTTCCATGTTTATACAGATAGCGGTGAAGATGTATGCATGTTTACACAGATAGCGGTGTAGATATTTCCATGTTCATCCAGATGGCTGTGTAGATATATCCATGTTCATACAGATATCGGGGTAGATATTTCCATGTTCATATAGATAGCGGTGTAGATATTTCCATGTTTATACTGATAGCGTTGAAGATGTATGCATGTTTACACAGATAGCGGTGTAGATATTTCCATGTTCATACAGATAGTGGTGTAGATATTTCCATGTTCATCCAGATGGCTGTGTAGATATATCCATGTTCATACAGATAGTTGTGTAGATATGTCCATGTTCATAAAGATAGCGGTGCTAATATTTCCATGTTTATACAGGCAGCGCTGTAGCTATTTCCATTTTCCTACAGATAGCGGTGTAGATATTTCCATGTTCATACAGATAGCGGTGCTGATATTTCCATGTTTATACAGGCCGCGGTGTAGATATTTCCATGTTTATGCAGATAGCGGTTTAGATATTTCCTTCTTAGTACAGATGGCGGTGTAGATATTTATATGTTCAGATAGATGGCGGTGTAGTTATTTACATGTTTATACAGATATCAGTGTAGATATCTCCATCTTAATGCAGATGGCGGTGTAGATATTTATATGTTCATACAGATGGCGGTGCAGATATTTCCATGTTCATACAGATGGCGGTGTAGATATTTCCATGTTTATACAGATAGCGGTGGAGATATATGCATGTTTACACAGATAGCGGTGTAGATATTTCCATGTTCATCCAGATGGCTGTGTAGATATATCCATGTTCATACAGATAGCAGTGTAGATATTTCTATGTTCATACAGATAGCGGTGTAGCTATTTCCATGTTCATACAGATAGCGGTGTAGATATTTCCATGTTTATACTGATAGCGGTGAAGATGTATGCATGTTTACACAGATAGCGGTTTAGATATTTCCATGTTCATACAGATAGTGGTGTAGATATTTCCATGTTCATCCAGATGGCTGTGTAGATATATCCATGTTCATACAGATAGTGGTGTAGATATTTCCCTGTTCATACAGATAGCGGTGCTGGTATTTCCATGTTTATACAGGCAGCGGTGTATCTATTTCCATGTTCCTACAGATAGCGGTGTAGATATTTCCATGTTCATACAGATAGCGGTGCTGATATTTCCATGTTTATACAGGCAGCGGTGTAGATATTTCCACGTTTATACAGATATCGGTTTAGATATTTCCTTCTTAGTACAGATGGCGGTGTAGATATTTATATGTTCAGGCAGATGGCGGTGTAGATATTTCCATGTTTATACAGATAGCAGTGTAGATATCTCCATCTTTATACAGATCGTGGTGTAGATATTTATATGTTCATACAGATGGCGGTGCAGATATTTCCATGTTCATACAGATGGCGGTGTAGATATGTCCATGTTCATACAGATAGTGGTGTAGTTATTTCCATGTGTAAAGAGATAACTGTGTAGATATTTAAATGTATATGCAGATAGCAGTGAAGATATTTCCATTTTCATGAAGATAGCGGTGTAGATATTTCCATGTCCAAACAGATAGCGGTGTAGGTATTTCCATGTTCATACAGATAGCGGTGAAGATATTTCCATGTTCATACCGATAGCGGGGAAGATATTTCCATGTTTATACAGATAGTGGTGAAGATGTATGCATGTTTACACAGATAGAGGTGTAGATATTTCCATGTTCATCCAGATGGCTGTGTAGATATATCCATGTTCATACAGATAGCGGTGTAGATATTTCCATGTTCATACAGATAGCGGTGTAGATATTTCCATGTTCATCCAGATGGCTGTGTAGATATTTCCATGTTTATACAGGTAGCGGTGTAGATATTTCCATGTTCATCCAGATGGCTGTGTAGATATATCCATGTTCATACAGATAGCGGTGTAGATATTTCCATGTTCATACAGATAGCGGTGTAGATATTTCCATGTTCATACAGATAGCGGTGTAGATATTTCCATTTTCATACAGAGAGCGGTGCTGATATTTCCGTGTTTATACAGATAGCGGTGTAGATATTTCCATGTTTATACAGATAGCGGTGTAGATATTTCCATGTTTATTCAGATAGCAGTGTAGATATCTCCATCTTAATACAGATGGCGGTGTAGATATTTATATGTTCATACAGATGGCTGTGCAGATATTTCCACGTTCATACAGATGGCGGTGTAGATATTTCCATGTTCATACAGATAGCGGTGTAGTTATTTCCATGTGTAAAGAGATAGCTGTGTAGATATTTCCATCTATCTGCAGATAGCTGTGTAGATATTTCCATTTTCATGCAGATAGCGGTGTATATATTTCCATCTTCAAACAGATAGCGGTGTAGATATTTCCAGGTTCATACAGATAGCGGTGTAGATATTTCCATGTTTATACAGATAGCGGTGAAGATGTATGCATGTTTACACAGATAGCGGTGTGGATATTTCCATGTTCATCCAGAGGGCTGTGTAGATATATCCATGTTCATACAAATAGCGGTGTAGATATTTCCATGTTCATACAGATAGCAGTGTAGATATTTCCATGTTCATACAGATAGCGGTGCTTATATTTCCATGTTTATACAGGTAGCGGTGTAGATATTTCCATGTTTATGCAGATAGCGGTGTAGATATTTCCATGTTTATACAGATAGCGGTGTAGATATTTCCATGTTTATACAGACAGCGGTGTAGATATCTCCATCTTAATACAGATGGTGGTGTAGATATTTATATGTTCATACTGATGGCGGTGCAGATATTTCCATGTTCATACAGATGGCGGTGTAGTTATTTCCATGTGTAAAGAGATAGCTGTGTAGATATTTCCATGTATATGCAGATAGCAGTGTAGATATTTCCATTTTCATACAGATAGCGGTGTAGATATTTCCATGTTCAGATAGCGGTGTAGATATTTCCATGTTCATTCAGATAGCGGTGCAGATATTTCCATGTTCATACCGATAGCGGTGTAGATATTTCCATGTTTATACAGATAGCGGTGAAGATGTATGCATGTTTACACAGATAGCGTTGTAGATATTTCCATGTTCATCCAGATGGCTGTGTAGATATATCCATGTTCATACAGATAGCGGTGTAGATATTTCCATGTTCATACAGAAAGCGGTGTAGTTATTTCAATGTTCATACAGATAGCGGTGTAGATATTTCCATGTTTGTACTGATAGCGGTGAAGATGTTTGCATGTTTACACAGATAGCGGTGTAGATATTTCCATGTTCATACAGATAGCGGTGTAGATATTTCCATGTTCATCCAGATGGCTGTGTAGATATATCCATGTTCATACAGATTGCGGTGTCGATATTTCCATGTTCATACAGATAGTGGTGCTGATATTTCCATGTTTATACAGGCAGCGGTGTAGATATTTCCATGTTTATACAGATAGCGGTTTAGATATTTCCTTCTTAATACAGATGGCGGTGTAAATACTTATATGTTCATACAGATGGCGGTGTAGATATTTCCATGTTTATACAGATAGCAGTGTAGATATCTCCATCTTAATACAGATGGCGGTGTAGATATTTATATGTTCATACAGATGGCGGTGCAGATATTTCCATGTTCATACAGATGGCGGTGTAGATATTTCCATGTTCATACAAATATCGGTGTAGTTATTTCCACGTGCAAAGAGATAGCTGTGTAGATATTTCCATGTATATGCAGATAGCAGTGTAGATATTTCCATTTTCATGCAGATAGCGGTGTACATATTTCCATGTTCAAACAGACAGCGGTGTAGATATTTCCATGTTCATACAGATAGCGGTGCAGATATTTCCATGTTCATACAGATGGCGGTGTAGATATTTCCATGTTCATACAGATAGTGGTGTAGCTATTTCCATGTTCATACAGACAACGGTGTAGCTATTTCCATGTTCATACAGATAGCAGTGTAGATATTTCCATGTTCATACAGATAGCGGTGTAGATATCTCCATTTTCATACAGAGAGCGGTGCTGATATTTCCATGTTTATACAGGCAGCGGTGTAGATATTTCCATGTTTATACAGATAGCGGTTTAGATATTTACTTCTTAATACAGATGGCGGTGTAGATATTTATATGTTCATACAGATGGCGTTGCAGATATTTCCATGTTCATACAGATGGTGGTGTAGATATTTCCATGTTTATAGATATTGCGGTGTAGTTATTTCCATGTGTAAAGAGATAGCTGTGTAGATATTTACATGTATATGCAGATAGCTTTGAAGATATTTCCATTTTCATGCAGATAGCGGTGTAGATATTTTCATGTTCAAACAGACAGCAGTGTAGAAATTTCCATGTTCATACAGATAGCGGTGCAGATATTTCCATGTTCATACAGATAGCGGTGTAGATATTTCCATGTTTATACAGATAGCGGTGAAGATGTATGCATGTTTACACAGATAGCGGTGTAGATATTTCCATGTTCATCCAGATGGCTGTGTAGATATATCCATGTTCATACAGATATCGGGGTAGATATTTCCATGTTCATATAGATAGCGGTGTAGATATTTCCATGTTTATACTGATAGCGTTGAAGATGTATGCATGTTTACACAGATAGCGGTGTAGATATTTCCATGTTCATACAGATAGTGGTGTAGATATTTCCATGTTCATACAGATAGCGGTTTAGATCTTTCCATGTTCATACAGATAGCGGTGCTGATATTTCCATGTTTATACAGGTAGCGGTGTAGATATTTCCATGTTTATACAGATAGTGGTGTAGATATTTCCATGTTTATACAGATAGCGGTGAAGATATTACCATCTTAATACAGATGGCGGTGTAGATATTTATATGTTCATACAGATGGCGGTGCAGATATTTCCATGTTCATACAGATGGCGGTGTAGATATTTCCATGTTCATACAGATAGCGGTGTAGTTATTTCCATGTGTAAAGAGATAGCTGTGTAGATATTTCCATGTATATGCAGATAGCAGTGTAGATATTTCCATTTTCATGCAGATAGCGGTGTAGATATTTTCATGTTCAAACAGACAGCAGTGTAGAAATTTCCATGTTCATACAGATAGCGGTGCAGATATTTCCATGTTCATACAGATAGCGGTGTAGATATTTCCATGTTTATACAGATAGCGGTGAAGATGTATGCATGTTTACACAGATAGCGGTGTAGATATTTCCATGTTCATCCAGATGGCTGTGTAGATATATCCATGTTCATACAGATATCGGGGTAGATATTTCCATGTTCATATAGATAGCGGTGTAGATATTTCCATGTTTATACTGATAGCGTTGAAGATGTATGCATGTTTACACAGATAGCGGTGTAGATATTTCCATGTTCATACAGATAGTGGTGTAGATATTTCCATGCTCATCCAGATGGCTGTGTAGATATATCCATGTTCATACAGATAGTGGTGTAGATATTTCCATGTTCATACAGATAGCGGTGCTAATATTTCCATGTTTATACAGGTAGCGGTGTAGATATTTCCATGTTTATGCAGATAGCGGTGTAGATATTTCCATGTTTATACAGATAGCGGTGTAGATATTTCCATGTTTATTCAGATAGCAGTGTAGATATCTCCATCTTAATACAGATGGCGGTGTAGATATTTATATGTTCATACAGATGGCGGTGCAGATATTTCCATGTTCATACAGATGGCGGTGTAGATATTTCCATGTTCATACAGATAGCGGTGTAGTTATTTCCATGTGTAAAGAGATAGCTGTGTAGATATTTCCATCTATATGCAGATAGCTGTGTAGATATTTCCATTTTCATGCAGATAGCGGTGTATATATTTCCATCTTCAAACAGATAGCGGTGTAGATATTTCCATGTTCATACAGATAGCGGTGTAGATATTTCCATGTTTATACAGATAGCGGTGAAGATGTATGCATGTTTACACAGATAGCGGTGTGGATATTTCCATGTTCATCCAGAGGGCTGTGAAGATATATCCATGTTCATACAAATAGCGGTGTAGATATTTCCAAGTTCATACAGATAGCGGTGTAGATATTTCCATGTTCATACAGATAGCGGTGCTTATATTTCCATGTTTATACAGGTAGCGGTGTAGATATTTCCATGTTTATGCAGATAGCGGTGTAGATATTTCCATGTTTATACAGATAGCGGTGTAGATATTTCCATGTTTATACAGACAGCGGTGTAGCTATCTCCATCTTAATGCAGATGGTGGTGTAGATATTTATATGTTCATACTGATGGCGGTGCAGATATTTCCATGTTCATACAGATGGCGGTGTAGTTATTTCCATGTGTAAAGAGATAGCTGTGTAGATATTTCCATGTATATGCAGATAGCAGTGTAGATATTTCCATTTTCATGCAGATAGCGGTGTAGATATTTCCATGTTCAGATAGCGGTGTAGATATTTCCATGTTCATTCAGATAGCGGTGCAGATATTTCCATGTTCATACCGATAGCGGTGTAGATATTTCCATGTTTATACAGATAGCGGTGAAGATGTATGCATGTTTACACAGATAGCGTTGTAGATATTTCCATGTTCATCCAGATGGCTGTGTAGATATATCCATGTTCATACAGATAGCGGTGTAGATATTTCCATGTTCATACAGAAAGCGGTGTAGTTATTTCAATGTTCATACAGATAGCGGTGTAGATATTTCCATGTTTATACTGATAGCGGTGAAGATGTTTGCATGTTTACACAGATAGCGGTGTAGATATTTCCATGTTCATACAGATAGCGGTGTAGATATTTCCATGTTCATCCAGATGGCTGTGTAGATATATCCATGTTCATACAGATTGCGGTGTCGATATTTCCATGTTCATACAGATAGTGGTGCTGATATTTCCATGTTTATACAGGCAGCGGTGTAGATATTTCCATGTTTATACAGATAGCGGTTTAGATATTTCCTTCTTAATACAGATGTCGGTGTAAATACTTATATGTTCATACAGATGGCGGTGTAGATATTTCCATGTTTATACAGATAGCAGTGTAGATATCTCCATCTTAATACAGATGGCGGTGTAGATATTTATATGTTCATACAGATGGCGGTGCAGATATTTCCATGTTCATACAGATGGCGGTGTAGATATTTCCATGTTCATACAGATATCGGTGTAGTTATTTCCACGTGCAAAGAGATAGCTGTGTAGATATTTCCATGTATATGCAGATAGCAGTGTAGATATTTCCATTTTCATGCAGATAGCGGTGTACATATTTCCATGTTCAAACAGACAGCGGTGTAGATATTTCCATGTTCATACAGATAGCGGTGCAGATATTTCCATGTTCATACAGATAGCGGTGTAGATATTTCCATGTTTATACAGTTAGCGGAGAAGATGTATGCATGTTTACACAGATAGCAGTGTAGATATTTCCATGTTCATCCAGATTGCGGTGTAGATATTTCCATGTTCATACAGATAGTGGTGCTGATATTTCCATGTTTATAGATATAGCTGTGTAGTTATTTCCATGTCTAAAGAGATAGCTGTGTAGATATTTCCATGTATATGCAGATAGCTTTTAGATATTTCCATTTTCATGCAGATAGCGGTGTAGATATTTACATGTTCAAACAGATAGCGGTGTAGATATTTCCATGTTCATTCAGATAGCATTGTAGATATTTCCATGTTCGTACAGATAGCGGTGTAGATATTTCCATGTTCATACAGATAGCGGTGTAGATATTTCCAGGTTCATACAGATAGCGGTGCTCATATTTCCATGTTTATACTGGTAGCGGTGTAGATATTTCCGAGTTTATACAGATAGCGGTGTAGATATTTCCATGTTTATACAGATAGAGGTGTAGATATTTCCATGTATATTCAGATAGCAGTGTAGATATCTCCATCTTAATACAGATGGCGGTGTAGATATTTATATGTTCATACAGATGGCGGTGCAGATATTTCCATGTTCATACAGATGGCGGTGTAGATATTTCCATGTTCATACAGATAGCGGTGTAGTTATTTCCATGTGTAAAGAGATAGCTGTGTAGATATATCCATCTATATGCAGAGAGCTGTGTAGATATTTCCATTTTCATGCAGATAGCGATGTATATATTTCCATCTTCAAACAGATAGCGGTGTAGATATTTCCATGTTCATACAGAGAGCGGTGTAGATATTTCCATGTTTATACAGATAGCGGTGAAGATGTATGCATGTTTACACAGATAGCGGTGTGGATATTTCCATGTTCATCCAGAGGGCTGTGTAGATATATCCATGTTCATACAGATAGCGGTGTAGATATTTCCATGTTCATACAGATAGCGGTGTAGATATTTCCATGTTCATACAGATAGCGGTGCTTATATTTCCATGTTTATACAGGCAGCGGTGTAGATATTTCCATGTTTATACAGATAGCGGTGTAGATATTTCCATGTTTATACAGATAGCGGTGTAGATATTTCCATGTTTATACAGATAGCGGTGTAGATATCTCCTTCTTAATACAGATGGTGGTGTAGATATTTATATGTTCATACTGATGGCGGTGCAGATATTTCCATGTTCATACAGATGGCGGTGTAGTTATTTCCATGTGTAAAGAGATAGCTGTGTAGATATTTCCATGTATATGCAGATAGCAGTGTAGATATTTCCATTTTCATGCAGATAGCGGTGTAGATATTTCCATGTTCAGATTGCGGTGTAGATATTTCCATGTACATACAGATAGCGGTGCAGATATTTCCATGTTCACACTGATAGCGGTGTAGATATTTCCATGTTTATACAGATAGCGGTGAAGATGTATGCATGTTTACACAGATAGCGGTGTAGATATTTCCATGTTCACCCAGATGGCTGTGTAGATATATCCATGTTCATACAGATAGCGGTGTAGATATTTCCATGTTCATACAGATAGCGGTGTAGTTATTTCCATGTTCATACAGATAGCGGTGTAGATATTTCCATGTTTATACTGATAGCAGTGAAGGTGTAAGCATGTTTACACAGATAGCGGTGTAGATATTTCCATGTTCATACAGATAGCGGTGTAGATATTTCCATGTTCATCCAGATGGCTGTGTAGATATATCCATGTTCATACAGATTGCGTTGTAGATATTTCCATGTTCATACAGATATTGGTGCTGATGTTTCCATGTTTATACAGGCAGCGGTGTAGATATTTCTATGTTTATACAGATAGCGGTTTAGATATTTCCTTCTTAATACAGAAGGCGGTGTAGATACTTATATGTTCATACAGATGGCGGTGTAGATATTTCCATGTTTATACAGATAGCAGTGTAGATATCTCCATCTTAATACAGATGGCGGTGTAGATATTTATATGTTCATACAGAAGGCGGTGCAGATATTTCCATGTTCATACAGATGGCGGTGTAGATATTTCCATGTTCATACAGATATCGGTGTAGTTATTTCCATGTGTAAAGAGATAGCTGTGTAGATATTTCCATGTATATGCAGATAGCAGTGTAGATATTTCCATTTTCATGCAGATAGCGGTGTACATATTTCCATGTTCAAACAGATAGCAGTGTAGATATTTCCATGTTCATACAGATAGCGGTGCAGATATTTCCAAGTTCATAAAGATAGCGGTGTAGATATTTCCATGTTTATACAGTTAGCGGTGAATATCTATGCATGTTTACACAGATAGCGGTGTAGATATTTCCATGTTCATCCAGATGGCTGTGTAGATATATCCATGTTCATACAGATAGCGGTGTAGATATTTCCATGTTCATGCAGATAGCGGTGTAGTTATTTCCACGTTCATACAGATAGCAGTGTAGATATTTCCATGTTTATACTGATAGTGGTGAAGATGTATGCATGTTTACACAGATAGCGGTGTAGATATTTCCATTTTCATACAGATAGCGGTGTAGATATTTCCATTTTCATCCAGATGGCTGTGTAGATATATCCATGTTCATACAGATTGCGGTGTAGATATTTCCATGTTCATACAGATAGTGGTGCTGATATTTCCATGTTTATACAGACAGCGGTGTAGATATTTCCATGTTTATACAGATAGCGGTTTAGATATTTCCTTCTTAATACAGATGGCGGTGTAGATATTTATATGTTCATACAGATGGCGGTGTAGATATTTCCATGTTTATACAGGTAGCAGTGTAGTTATCTCCATGTTAATACAGATGGCGGTGTAGATATTTATATGTTCATACAGATGGTGGTGCAGATATTTCCGTGTTCATACAGATGGCGGTGTAGATATTTCCATATTCATACAGATAGTGGTGTAGCTTTTTCCATGTTCATACAGACAACGGTGTAGCTATTTCCATGTTCAAACAGATAGCAGTGTAGATATTTCCATGTTCATACAGATAGCGTTGTAGGTATCTCCATTTTCATACATAGAGCGGTGCTGATATTTTCATGTTTATACAGGCAGCGGTGTAGATATTTCCATGTTTATACAAATAGCGGTTTAGATATTTACTTCTTAATACAGATGGCGGTGTAGATATTTATATGTTCATACAGATGGCGGTGCAGATATTTCCATGTTCATACAGATGGTGGTGTAGATATTTCCATGTTTATAGATATAGCGGTGTAGTTATTTCCATGTGTAAAGAGATAGCTGTGTAGATATTTACATGTATATGCAGATAGCTTTGAAGATATTTCCATTTTCATGCAGATAGCGGTGTAGATATTTACATGTTCAAACAGATAGCGGTGTAGATATTTCCATGTTCATTCAGATAGCTTTGTAGATATTTCCTTGTTCATACAGATAGCGGTGTAGATATTTCCATGTTCATACAGATAGCGGTGTAGATATTTCCAGGTTCATACAGATAGCGGTGCTGATATTTCCATGTTTATACAGGTAGCGGTGTAGATATTTCCATGTTTATACAGATAGCGGTGTAGATAATTCCATGTTTATACAGATAGCGGTGTAGACATTTCCATGTGTAAAGAGATAGCTGTGTAGATATTTCCATCTATATGCAGATAGCTGTGTAGATATTTCCATTTTCATGCAGATAGCGGTGTATGTATTTCCATCTTCAAACAGATAGCGGTGTAGATATTTCCATGTTCATACAGATAGCGGTGTAGATATTTCCATGTTTATACAGATAGCGGTGAAGATGTATGCATGTTTACACAGATAGCGGTGTGGATATTTCCATGTTCATCCAGAGGGCTGTGTAGATATATCCATGTTCATACAAATAGCGGTGTAGATATTTCCATGTTCATACAGATAGCGGTGTAGATATTTCCATGTTCATACAGATAGCGGTGCTTATATTTCCATGTTTATACAGGTAGCGGTGTAGATATTTCCATGTTTATGCAGATAGCGGTGTGGATATTTCCATGTTCATCCAGAGGGCTGTGTAGATATATCCATGTTCATACAAATAGCGGTGTAGATATTTCCATGTTCATACAGATAGCGGTGTAGATATTTCCATGTTCATACAGATAGCGGTGCTTATATTTCCATGTTTATACAGGTAGCGGTGTAGATATTTCCATGTTTATGCAGATAGCGGTGTAGATATTTCCATGTTTATACAGATAGCGGTGTAGATATTTCCATGTTTATACAGACAGCGGTGTAGATATCTCCATCTTAATGCAGATGGTGGTGTAGATATTTATATGTTCATACTGATGGCGGTGCAGATATTTCCATGTTCATACAGATGTCGGTGTAGTTATTTCCATGTGTAAAGAGATAGCTGTGTAGATATTTCCATGTATATGCAGATAGCAGTGTAGATATTTCCATTTTCATGCAGATAGCGGTGTAGATATTTCCATGTTCAGATAGCGGTGTAGATATTTCCATGTTCATTCAGATAGCGGTGCAGATATTTCCATGTTCATACCGATAGCGGTGTAGATATTTCCATGTTTATACAGATAGCGGTGAAGATGTATGCATGTTTACACAGATAGCGTTGTAGATATTTCCATGTTCATCCAGATGGCTGTGTAGATATATCCATGTTCATACAGATAGCGGTGTAGATATTTCCATGTTCATACAGAAAGCGGTGTAGTTATTTCAATGTTCATACAGATAGCGGTGTAGATATTTCCATGTTTATACTGATAGCGGTGAAGATGTTTGCATGTTTACACAGATAGCGGTGTAGATATTTCCATGTTCATACTGATACCGGTGTAGATATTTCCATGTTCATCCAGATGGCTGTGTAGATATATCCATGTTCATACAGATTGCGGTGTCGATATTTCCATGTTCATACAGATAGTGGTGCTGATATTTCCATGTTTATACAGGCAGCGGTGTAGATATTTCCATGTTTATACAGATAGCGGTTTAGATATTTCCTTCTTAATACAGATGGCGGTGTAAATACTTATATGTTCATACAGATGGCGGTGTAGATATTTCCATGTTTATACAGATAGCAGTGTAGATATCTCCATCTTAATACAGATGGCGGTGTAGATATTTATATGTTCATACAGATGGCGGTGCAGATATTTCCATGTTCATACAGATGGCGGTGTAGATATTTCCATGTTCATACAGATATCGGTGTAGTTATTTCCACGTGCAAAGAGATAGCTGTGTAGATATTTCCATGTATATGCAGATAGCAGTGTAGATATTTCCATTTTCATGCAGATAGCGGTGTACATATTTCCATGTTCAAACAGACAGCGGTGTAGATATTTCCATGTTCATACAGATAGCGGTGCAGATATTTCCATGTTCATACAGATAGCGGTGTAGATATTTCCATGTTTATACAGTTAGCGGAGAAGATGTATGCATGTTTACACAGATAGCAGTGTAGATATTTCCATGTTCATCCAGATGGCTGTGTAGATATATCCATCTTCATACAGATTGCGGTGTAGATATTTCCATGTTCATACAGATAGTGGTGCTGATATTTCCATGTTTATAGATATAGCTGTGTAGTTATTTCCATGTCTAAAGAGATAGCTGTGTAGATATTTCCATGTATATGCAGATAGCTTTTAGATATTTCCATTTTCATGCAGATAGCGGTGTAGATATTTACATGTTCAAACAGATAGCGGTGTAGATATTTCCATGTTCATTCAGATAGCATTGTAGATATTTCCATGTTCGTACAGATAGCGGTGTAGATATTTCCATGTTCATACAGATAGCGGTGTAGATATTTCCAGGTTCATACAGATAGCGGTGCTCATATTTCCATGTTTATACTGGTAGCGGTGTAGATATTTCCGAGTTTATACAGATAGCGGTGTAGATATTTCCATGTTTATACAGATAGAGGTGTAGATATTTCCATGTATATTCAGAGAGCAGTGTAGATATCTCCATCTTAATACAGATGGCGGTGTAGATATTTATATGTTCATACAGATGGCGGTGCAGATATTTCCATGTTCATACAGATGGCGGTGTAGATATTTCCATGTTCATACAGATAGCGGTGTAGTTATTTCCATGTGTAAAGAGATAGCTGTGTAGATATATCCATCTATATGCAGAGAGCTGTGTAGATATTTCCATTTTCATGCAGATAGCGATGTATATATTTCCATCTTCAAACAGATAGCGGTGTAGATATTTCCATGTTCATACAGAGAGCGGTGTAGATATTTCCATGTTTATACAGATAGCGGTGAAGATGTATGCATGTTTACACAGATAGCTGTGTGGATATTTCCATGTTCATCCAGAGGGCTGTGTAGATATATCCATGTTCATACAGATAGCGGTGTAGATATTTCCATGTTCATACAGATAGCGGTGTAGATATTTCCATGTTCATACAGATAGCGGTGCTTATGTTTCCATGTTTATACAGGCAGCGGTGTAGATATTTCCATGTTTATACAGATAGCGGTGTAGATATTTCCATGTTTATACAGACAGCGGTGTAGATATTTCCATGTTTATTCAGATAGCGGTGTAGATATCTCCATCTTAATACAGATGGTGGTGTAGATATTTATATGTTCATACTGATGGCGGTGCAGATATTTCCATGTTCATACAGATGGCGGTGTAGATATTTCCATGTGTAAAGAGATAGCTGTGTAGATATTTCCATGTATATGCAGATAGCAGTGTAGATATTTCCATTTTCATGCAGATAGCGGTGTAGATATTTCCATGTTCAGATAGCGGTGTAGATATTTCCATGTACATACAGATAGCGGTGCAGATATTTCCATGTTCACACTGATAGCGGTGTAGATATTTCCATGTTTATACAGATAGCGGTGAAGATGTATGCATGTTTACACAGATAGCGGTGTAGATATTTCCATGTTCAACCAGATGGCTGTGTAGATATATCCATGTTCATACAGATAGCGGTGTAGATATTTCCATGTTCATACAGATAGCGGTGTAGTTATTTCCATGTTCATACAGATAGCGGTGTAGATATTTCCATGTTTATACTGATAGCAGTGAAGGTGTAAGCATGTTTACACAGATAGCGGTGTAGATATTTCCATGTTCATACAGATAGCGGTGTAGATATTTCCATGTTCATCCAGATGGCTGTGTAGATATATCCATGTTCATACAGATTGCGTTGTAGATATTTCCATGTTCATACAGATATTGGTGCTGATATTTCCATGTTTATACAGGCAGCGGTGTAGATATTTCCATGTTTATACAGATAGCGGTTTAGATATTTCCTTCTTAATACAGAAGGCGGTGTAGATACTTATATGTTCATACAGATGGCGGTGTAGATATTTCCATGTTTATACAGATAGCAGTGTAGATATCTCCATCTTAATACAGATGGCGGTGTAGATATTTATATGTTCATACAGATGGCGGTGCAGATATTTCCATGTTCATACAGATGGCGGTGTAGATATTTCCATGTTCATACAGATATCGGTGTAGTTATTTCCATGTGTAAAGAGATAGCTGTGTAGATATTTCCATGTATTTGCAGATAGCAGTGTAGATATTTCCATTTTCATGCAGATAGCGGTGTACATATTTCCATGTTCAAACAGATAGCAG
This sequence comes from Gorilla gorilla gorilla, assembly GCF_029281585.2. Classification (NCBI taxonomy): domain Eukaryota; kingdom Metazoa; phylum Chordata; class Mammalia; order Primates; family Hominidae; genus Gorilla; species Gorilla gorilla. The sequence continues at coordinate 142,711,695 of NC_073236.2, forward strand.
TGTAGATATTTCCATGTTCATACAGATAGCGGTGCAGATATTTCCATGTTCAGATAGCGGTGTAGATATTTCCATGTTCATTCAGATAGCGGTGCAGATATTTCCATGTTCATACCGATAGCGGTGTAGATATTTCCATGTTTATACAGATAGCGGTGAAGATGTATGCATGTTTACACAGATAGCGTTGTAGATATTTCCATGTTCATCCAGATGGCTGTGTAGATATATCCATGTTCATACAGATAGCGGTGTAGATATTTCCATGTTCATACAGAAAGCGGTGTAGTTATTTCAATGTTCATACAGATAGCGGTGTAGATAGTTCCATGTTTATACTGATAGCGGTGAAGATGTTTGCATGTTTACACAGATAGCGGTGTAGATATTTCCATGTTCATACAGATACCGGTGTAGATATTTCCATGTTCATCCAGATGGCTGTGTAGATATATCCATGTTCATACAGATTGCGGTGTCGATATTTCCATGTTCATACAGATAGTGGTGCTGATATTTCCATGTTTATACAGGCAGCGGTGTAGATATTTCCATGTTTATACAGATAGCGGTTTAGATATTTCCTTCTTAATACAGATGGCGGTGTAAATACTTATATGTTCATACAGATGGCGGTGTAGATATTTCCATGTTTATACAGATAGCAGTGTAGATATCTCCATCTTAATACAGATGGCGGTGTAGATATTTATATGTTCATACAGATGGCGGTGCAGATATTTCCATGTTCATACAGATGGCGGTGTAGATATTTCCATGTTCATACAGATATCGGTGTAGTTATTTCCACGTGCAAAGAGATAGCTGTGTAGATATTTCCATGTATATGCAGATAGCAGTGTAGATATTTCCATTTTCATGCAGATAGCGGTGTACATATTTCCATGTTCAAACAGACAGCGGTGTAGATATTTCCATGTTCATACAGATAGCGGTGCAGATATTTCCATGTTCATACAGATAGCGGTGTAGATATTTCCATGTTTATACAGTTAGCGGAGAAGATGTATGCATGTTTACACAGATAGCAGTGTAGATATTTCCATGTTCATCCAGATGGCTGTGTAGATATATCCATGTTCATACAGATAGCGGTGTAGATATTTCCATGTTCATACAGATAGCGGTGTAGTTATTTCCATGTTCATACAGATAGTGGTGTAGATATTTCCATGTTTATACTGATAGTGGTGAAGATGTATGCATGTTTACACAGATAGCGGTGTAGATATTTCCGTGTTCATACCGATAGCGGTGTAGATATTTCCATGTTCATCCAGATGGCTGTGTAGATATATCCATCTTCATACAGATTGCGGTGTAGATATTTCCATGTTCATACAGATAGTGGTGCTGATATTTCCATGTTTATAGATATAGCTGTGTAGTTATTTCCATGTCTAAAGAGATAGGTGTGTAGATATTTCCATGTATATGCAGATAGCTTTTAGATATTTCCATTTTCATGCAGATAGCGGTGTAGATATTTACATGTTCAAACAGATAGCGGTGTAGATATTTCCATGTTCATTCAGATAGCATTGTAGATATTTCCATGTTCGTACAGATAGCGGTGTAGATATTTCCATGTTCATACAGATAGCGGTGTAGATATTTCCAGGTTCATACAGATAGCGGTGCTCATATTTCCATGTTTATACTGGTAGCGGTGTAGATATTTCCGAGTTTATACAGATAGCGGTGTAGATATTTCCATGTTTATACAGATAGAGGTGTAGATATTTCCATGTATATTCAGATAGCAGTGTAGATATCTCCATCTTAATACAGATGGCGGTGTAGATATTTATATGTTCATACAGATGGCGGTGCAGATATTTCCATGTTCATACAGATGGCGGTGTAGATATTTCCATGTTCATACAGATAGCGGTGTAGTTATTTCCATGTGTAAAGAGATAGCTGTGTAGATATATCCATCTATATGCAGAGAGCTGTGTAGCTATTTCCATTTTCATGCAGATAGCGATGTATATATTTCCATCTTCAAACAGATAGCGGTGTAGATATTTCCATGTTCATACAGAGAGCGGTGTAGATATTTCCATGTTTATACAGATAGCGGTGAAGATGTATGCATGTTTACACAGATAGCTGTGTGGATATTTCCATGTTCATCCAGAGGGCTGCGTAGATATATCCATGTTCATACAGATAGCGGTGCTTATATTTCCATGTTTATACAGGCAGCGGTGTAGATATTTCCATGTTTATACAGATAGCGGTGTAGATATTTCCATGTTTATACAGACAGCGGTGTAGATATTTCCATGTTTATACAGATAGCGGTGTAGATATCTCCATCTTAATACAGATGGTGGTGTAGATATTTATATGTTCATACTGATGGCGGTGCAGATATTTCCATGTTCATACAGATGGCGGTGTAGTTATTTCCATGTGTAAAGAGATAGCTGTGTAGATATTTCCATGTATATGCAGATAGCAGTGTAGATATTTCCATTTTCATGCAGATAGCGGTGTAGATATTTCCATGTTCAGATAGCGGTGTAGATATTTCCATGTACATACAGATAGCGGTGCAGATATTTCCATGTTCACACTGATAGCGGTGTAGATATTTCCATGTTTATACAGATAGCGGTGAAGATGTATGCATGTTTACACAGATAGCGGTGTAGATATTTCCATGTTCAACCAGATGGCTGTGTAGATATATCCATGTTCATACAGATAGCGGTGTAGATATTTCCATGTTCATACAGATAGCGGTGTAGTTATTTCCATGTTCATACAGATAGCGGTGTAGATATTTCCATGTTTATACTGATAGCAGTGAAGGTGTAAGCATGTTTACACAGATAGCGGTGTAGATATTTCCATGTTCATACAGATAGCGGTGTAGATATTTCCATGTTCATCCAGATGGCTGTGTAGATATATCCATGTTCATACAGATTGCGTTGTAGATATTTCCATGTTCATACAGATATTGGTGCTGATATTTCCATGTTTATACAGGCAGCGGTGTAGATATTTCCATGTTTATACAGATAGCGGTTTAGATATTTCCTTCTTAATACAGAAGGCGGTGTAGATACTTATATGTTCATACAGATGGCGGTGTAGATATTTCCATGTTTATACAGATAGCAGTGTAGATATCTCCATCTTAATACAGATGGCGGTGTAGATATTTATATGTTCATACAGATGGCGGTGCAGATATTTCCATGTTCATACAGATGGCGGTGTAGATATTTCCATGTTCATACAGATATCGGTGTAGTTATTTCCATGTGTAAAGAGATTGCTGTGTAGATATTTCCATGTATATGCAGATAGCAGTGTAGATATTTCCATTTTCATGCAGATAGCGGTGTACATATTTCCATGTTCAAACAGATAGCAGTGTAGATATTTCCATGTTCATACAGATAGCGGTGCAGATATTTCCATGTTCATAAAGATAGCGGTGTAGATATTTCCATGTTTATACAGTTAGCGGTGAAGATCTATGCATGTTTACACAGATAGCGGTGTAGATATTTCCATGTTCATCCAGATGGCTGTGTAGATATATCCATGTTCATACAGATAGCGGTGTAGATATTTCCATGTTCATGCAGATAGCGGTGTAGTTATTTCCACGTTCATACAGATAGCAGTGTAGATATTTCCATGTTTATACTGATAGTGGTGAAGATGTATGCATGTTTACACAGATAGCGGTGTAGATATTTCCATGTTCATACAGATAGCGGTGTAGATATTTCCATTTTCATCCAGATGGCTGTGTAGATATATCCATGTTCATACAGATTGCGGTGTAGATATTTCCATGTTCATACAGATAGTGGTGCTGATATTTCCATGTTCATACAGATAGCGGTGCTGATATTTCCATGTTTATACAGGTAGCGGTGTAGATATTTCCATGTTTATACAGATAGCGGTGTAGATATTTCCATGTTTATACAGATAGCGGTGTAGACATTTCCATGTGTAAAGAGATAGCTGTGTAGATATTTCCATCTATATGCAGATAGCTGTGTAGATATTTCCATTTTCATGCAGATAGCGGTGTATATATTTCCATCTTCAAACAGATAGCGGTGTAGATATTTCCATGTTCATACAGATAGCGGTGTAGATATTTCCATGTTTATACAGATAGCGGTGAAGATGTATGCATGTTTACACAGATAGCGGTGTGGATATTTCCATGTTCATCCAGAGGGCTGTGTAGATATATCCATGTTCATACAAATAGCGGTGTAGATATTTCCATGTTCATAGAGATAGCGGTGTAGATATTTCCATGTTCATACAGATAGCGGTGCTTATATTTCCATGTTTATACAGGTAGCGGTGTAGATATTTCCATGTTTATGCAGATAGCGGTGTGGATATTTCCATGTTCATCCAGAGGGCTGTGTAGATATATCCATGTTCATACAAATAGCGGTGTAGATATTTCCATGTTCATACAGATAGCGGTGTAGATATTTCCATGTTCATACAGATAGCGGTGCTTATATTTCCATGTTTATACAGGTAGCGGTGTAGATATTTCCATGTTTATGCAGATAGCGGTGTAGATATTTCCATGTTTATACAGATAGCGGTGTAGATATTTCCATGTTTATACAGACAGCGGTGTAGATATCTCCATCTTAATGCAGATGGTGGTGTAGATATTTATATGTTCATACTGATGGCGGTGCAGATATTTCCATGTTCATACAGATGGCGGTGTAGTTATTTCCATGTGTAAAGAGATAGCTGTGTAGATATTTCCATGTATATGCAGATAGCAGTGTAGATATTTCCATTTTCATGCAGATAGCGGTGTAGATATTTCCATGTTCAGATAGCGGTGTAGATATTTCCATGTTCATTCAGATAGCGGTGCAGATATTTCCATGTTCATACCGATAGCGGTGTAGATATTTCCATGTTTATACAGATAGCGGTGAAGATGTATGCATGTTTACACAGATAGCGTTGTAGATATTTCCATGTTCATCCAGATGGCTGTGTAGATATATCCATGTTCATACAGATAGCGGTGTAGATATTTCCATGTTCATACAGAAAGCGGTGTAGTTATTTCAATGTTCATACAGATAGCGGTGTAGATATTTCCATGTTTATACTGATAGCGGTGAAGATGTTTGCATGTTTACACAGATAGCGGTGTAGATATTTCCATGTTCATACAGATACCGGTGTAGATATTTCCATGTTCATCCAGATGGCTGTGTAGATATATCCATGTTCATACAGATTGCGGTGTCGATATTTCCATGTTCATACAGATAGTGGTGCTGATATTTCCATGTTTATACAGGCAGCGGTGTAGATATTTCCATGTTTATACAGATAGCGGTTTAGATATTTCCTTCTTAATACAGATGGCGGTGTAAATACTTATATGTTCATACAGATGGCGGTGTAGATATTTCCATGTTTATACAGATAGCAGTGTAGATATCTCCATCTTAATACAGATGGCGGTGTAGATATTTATATGTTCATACAGATGGCGGTGCAGATATTTCCATGTTCATACAGATGGCGGTGTAGATATTTCCATGTTCATACAGATATCGGTGTAGTTATTTCCACGTGCAAAGAGATAGCTGTGTAGATATTTCCATGTATATGCAGATAGCAGTGTAGATATTTCCATTTTCATGCAGATAGCGGTGTACATATTTCCATGTTCAAATAGACAGCGGTGTAGATATTTCCATGTTCATACAGATAGCGGTGCAGATATTTCCATGTTCATACAGATAGCGGTGTAGATATTTCCATGTTTATACAGTTAGCGGAGAAGATGTATGCATGTTTACACAGATAGCAGTGTAGATATTTCCATGTTCATCCAGATGGCTGTGTAGATATATCCATGTTCATACAGATAGCGGTGTAGATATTTCCATGTTCATACAGATAGCGGTGTAGTTATTTCCATGTTCATACAGATAGCGGTGTAGATATTTCCATGTTTATACTGATAGTGGTGAAGATGTATGCATGTTTACACAGATAGCGGTGTAGATATTTCCATGTTCATACCGATAGCGGTGTAGATATTTCCATGTTCATCCAGATGGCTGTGTAGATATATCCATCTTCATACAGATTGCGGTGTAGATATTTCCATGTTCATACAGATAGTGGTGCTGATATTTCCATGTTTATAGATATAGCTGTGTAGTTATTTCCATGTCTAAAGAGATAGCTGTGTAGATATTTCCATGTATATGCAGATAGCTTTTAGATATTTCCATTTTCATGCAGATAGCGTTGTAGATATTTACATGTTCAAACAGATAGCGGTGTAGATATTTCCATGTTCATTCAGATAGCATTGTAGATATTTCCATGTTCGTACAGATAGCGGTGTAGATATTTCCATGTTCATACAGATAGCGGTGTAGATATTTCCAGGTTCATACAGATAGCGGTGCTCATATTTCCATGTTTATACTGGTAGCGGTGTAGATATTTCCGAGTTTATACAGATAGCGGTGTAGATATTTCCATGTTTATACAGATAGAGGTGTAGATATTTCCATGTATATTCAGATAGCAGTGTAGATATCTCCATCTTAATACAGATGGCGGTGTAGATATTTATATGTTCATACAGATGGCGGTGCAGATATTTCCATGTTCATACAGATGGCGGTGTAGATATTTCCATGTTCATACAGATAGCGGTGTAGTTATTTCCATGTGTAAAGAGATAGCTGTGTAGATATATCCATCTATATGCAGAGAGCTGTGTAGATATTTCCATTTTCATGCAGATAGCGATTTATATATTTCCATCTTCAAACAGATAGCGGTGTAGATATTTCCATGTTCATACAGAGAGCGGTGTAGATATTTCCATGTTTATACAGATAACGGTGAAGATGTATGCATGTTTACACAGATAGCTGTGTGGATATTTCCATGTTCATCCAGAGGGCTGTGTAGATATATCCATGTTCATACAGATAGCGGTGTAGATATTTCCATGTTCATACAGATAGCGGTGTAGATATTTCCATGTTCATACAGATAGCGGTGTTATATTTCCATGTTTATACAGGCAGCGGTGTAGATATTTCCATGTTTATACAGATAGCGGTGTAGATATTTCCATGTTTATACAGATAGCGGTGTAGATATTTCCATGTTTATACAGATTGCGGTGTAGATATCTCCATCTTAATACAGATGGTGGTGTAGATATTTATATGTTCATACTGATGGCGGTGCAGATATTTCCATGTTCATACAGATGGCGGTGTAGTTATTTCCATGTGTAAAGAGATAGCTGTGTAGATATTTCCATGTATATGCAGATAGCAGTGTAGATATTTCCATTTTCATGCAGATAGCGGTGTAGATATTTCCATGTTCAGATAGCGGTGTAGATATTTCCATGTACATACAGATAGCGGTGCAGATATTTCCATGTTCACACTGATAGCGGTGTAGATATTTCCATGTTTATACAGATAGCGGTGAAGATGTATGCATGTTTACACAGATAGTGGTGTAGATATTTCCATGTTCAACCAGATGGCTGTGTAGATATATCCATGTTCATACAGATAGCGGTGTAGATATTTCCATGTTCATACAGATAGCGGTGTAGTTATTTCCATGTTCATACAGATGGCGGTGTAGATATTTCCATGTTTATACAGATAGCAGTGTAGATATCTCCATCTTAATACAGATGGCGTTGTAGATATTTATATGTTCATACAGATGGCGGTGCAGATATTTCCATGTTCATACAGATGGCGGTGTAGATATTTCCATGTTCATACAGATATCGGTGTAGTTATTTCCATGTGTAAAGAGATAGCTGTGTAGATATTTCCATGTATATGCAGATAGCAGTGTAGATATTTCCATTTTCATGCAGATAGCGGTGTACATATTTCCATGTTCAAACAGATAGCAGTGTAGATATTTCCATGTTCATACAGATAGCGGTGCAGATATTTCCATGTTCATAAACATAGCGGTGTAGATATTTCCATGTTTATACAGTTAGCGGTGAAGATCTATGCATGTTTACACAGATAGCGGTGTAGATATTTCCATGTTCATCCAGATGGCTGTGTAGATATATCCATGTTCATACAGATAGCGGTGTAGATATTTCCATGTTCATGCAGATAGCGGTGTAGTTATTTCCACGTTCATACAGATAGCAGTGTAGATATTTCCATGTTTATACTGATAGTGGTGAAGATGTATGCATGTTTACACAGATAGCGGTGTAGATATTTCCATGTTCATACAGATAGCGGTGTAGATATTTCCATTTTCATCCAGATGGCTGTGTAGATATATGAATGTTCATACAGTTTGCGGTGTAGATATTTCCATGTTCATACAGATAGTGGTGCTGATATTTCCATGTTTATACAGACAGCGGTGTAGATATTTCCATGTTTATACAGATAGCGGTTTAGATATTTCCTTCTTAATACAGATGGCGGTGTAGATATTTATATGTTCATACAGATGGCGGTGTAGATATTTCCATGTTTATACAGATAGCAGTGTAGTTATCTCCATGTTAATACAGATGGCGGTGTAGATATTTATATGTTCATACAGATGGTGGTGCAGATATTTCCGTGTTCATACAGATGGCGGTGTAGATATTTCCATATTCATACAGATAGTGGTGTAGCTTTTTCCATGTTCATACAGACAACGGTGTAGCTATTTCCATGTTCAAACAGATAGCAGTGTAGATATTTCCATGTTCATACAGATAGCGTTGTAGGTATCTCCATTTTCATACAGAGAGCGGTGCTGATATTTTCATGTTTATACAGGCAGCGGTGTAGATATTTCCATGTTTATACAAATAGCGGTTTAGATATTTACTTCTTAATACAGATGGCGGTGTAGATATTTATATGTTCATACAGATGGCGGTGCAGATATTTCCATGTTCATACAGATGGTGGTGTAGATATTTCCATGTTTATAGATATAGCGGTGTAGTTATTTCCATGTGTAAAGAGATAGCTGTGTAGATATTTACATGTATATGCAGATAGCATTGAATATATTTCCATTTTCATGCAGATAGCGGTGTAGATATTTCCATTTTCATGCAGATAGCGGTGTAGATATTTCCATGTTCATACAGATAGCGGTGTAGATATTTCCATTTTCATCCAGATGGCTGTGTAGATATATCCATGTTCATACAGTTTGCGGTGTAGATATTTCCATGTTAATACAGATAGTGGTGCTGATATTTCCATGTTTATACAGACAGCGGTGTAGATATTTCCATGTTTATACAGATAGCGGTTTAGATATTTCCTTCTTAATACAGATGGCGGTGTAGATATTTATATGTTCATACAGATGGCGGTGTAGATATTTCCATGTTTATACAGATAGCAGTGTAGTTATCTCCATGTTAATACAGATGGCGGTGTAGATATTTATATGTTCATACAGATGGTGGTGCAGATATTTCCGTGTTCATACAGATGGCGGTGTAGATATTTCCATATTCATACAGATAGGGGTGTAGCTTTTTCCATGTTCATACAGACAACGGTGTAGCTATTTCCATGTTCAAACAGATAGCAGTGTAGATATTTCCATGTTCATACAGATAGCGTTGTAGGTATCTCCATTTTCATACAGAGAGCGGTGCTGATATTTTCATGTTTATACAGGCAGCGGTGTAGATATTTCCATGTTTATACAAATAGCGGTTTAGATATTTACTTCTTAATACAGATGGCGGTGTAGATATTTATATGTTCATACAGATGGCGGTGCAGATATTTCCATGTTCATACAGATGGTGGTGTAGATATTTCCATGTTTATAGATATAGCGGTTTAGTTATTTCCATGTGTAAAGAGATAGCTGTGTAGATATTTACATGTATATGCAGATAGCATTGAATATATTTCCATTTTCATGCAGATAGCGGTGTAGATATTTACATGTTCAAACAGATAGCGGTGTAGATATTTCCATGTTCATTCAGATATCTTTGTAGATATTTCCTTGTTCATACAGATAGCGGTGTAGATATTTCCATGTTCATACAGATAGCGGTGTAGATATTTCCAGGTTCATACAGATAGCGGTGCTGATATTTCCATGTTTATACAGGTAGCGGTGTAGATATTTCCATGTTTATACAGATAGCGGTGTAGACATTTCCATGTTTATTCAGATAGCGGTGTAGATATCTCCATCTTCATACAGATGGCGGTGTAGATATTTCCATGTTCATACAGATAGCGGTGTAGTTATTTCCATGTGTAAAGAGATAGCTGTGTAGATATTTCCGTCTATATGCAGAGAGCTGTGTAGATATTTCCATTTTCATGCAGATAGCGATGTATATATTTCCATCTTCAAACAGATAGCGGTGTAGATATTTCCATGTTCATACATATAGCGGTGTAGATATTTCCATGTTTATACAGATAGCGGTGAAGTTGTATGCATGTTTACACAGATAGCGGTGTGGATATTTCCATGTTCATCCAGAGGGCTGTGTAGATATATTCATGTTCATACAGATAGCGGTGTAGATATTTCCATGTTCATACAGATAGCGGTGTAGATATTTCCATGTTCATACAGATAGTGGTGCTGATATTTCCATGTTTATACAGGCAGCGGTGTAGATATTTCCATGTTTGTACAGATAGCGGTTTAGATATTTCCTTCTTAGTACAGATGGCGGTGTAGATACTTATATGTTCATACAGATGGCGGTGTAGATATTTCCATGTTTATACAGATAGCAGTGTAGATATCTCCATCTTAATACAGATGGCGGTGTAGATATTTATATGTTCATACAGATGGCGGTGCAGATATTTCCATGTTCATACAGATGGCGGCGCAGATATTTCCATGTTCATACAGATATCGGTGTAGTTATTTCCATGTGTAAAGAGATAGCTGTGTAGATATTTCCATGTATATGCAGATAGCAGTGTAGATATTTCCATTTTCATGCAGATAGCGGTGTACATATTTCCATGTTCAAACAGATAGCGGTGTAGATATTTCCATGTTCATACAGATAGCGGTGCAGATATTTCCATGTTCATACAGATAGCGGTGTAGATATTTCCATGTTTATACAGTTAGCGGTGAAGATCTATGCATGTTTACACAGATAGCGGTGTAGATATTTCCATGTTCATCCAGATGGCTGTGTAGATATATCCATGTTCATACAGATAGCGGTGTAGATATTTCCATGTTCATACAGATAGCGGTGTAGTTATTTCCACGTTCATACAGATAGCAGTGTAGATATTTCCATGTTTATACTGATAGTGGTGAAGATGTATGCATGTTTACACAGATAGCGGTGTAGATATTTCCATGTTCATACAGATAGCGGTGTAGATATTTCCATGTTCATCCAGATGGCTGTGTAGATATATCCATGTTCATACAGATTGCGGTGTAGATATTTCCATGTTCATACAGATAGTGGTGCTGATATTTCCATGTTTATACAGGCAGCGGTGTAGATATTTCCATGTTTATACAGATAGCGTTTTAGATATTTTCTTCTTAATACAGATGGAGGTGTAGATATTTATATGTTCATACAGATGGTGGTGCAGATATTTCCGTGTTCATACAGATGGCAGTGTAGATATTTCCATGTTCATACAGATAGCGGTGTAGATATCTCCATTTTCATACAGAGAGCGGTGCTGATATTTCCATGTTTATACAGGCAGCGGTGTAGATATTTCCATGTTTATACAGATAGCAGTTTAGATATTTAATTCTTAATACAGATGGCGTTGTAGATATTTATATGTTCATACAGATGGCGGTGCAGATATTTCCATGTTCATACAGATGGTGGTGTAGATATTTCCATGTTTATAGATATGGCGGTGTAGTTATTTCCATGTGTAAAGAGATAGCTGTGTAGATATTTACATGTATATGCAGATAGCTTTGAAGATATTTCCATTTTCATGCAGGTAGCAGTGTAGATATTTACATGTTCAAACAGATAGCGGTGTAGATATTTCCATGTTCATTCAGATAGCTTTGTAGATATTTCCTTGTTCATACAGATAGCGGTGTAGATATTTCCATGTTCATACAGATAGCGGTGTAGATATTTCCAGGTTCATACAGATAGCGGTGGTGATATTTCCATGTTTATACAGGTAGCGGTGTAGATATTTCCATGTTTGTACAGATAGCAGTGTAGATATTTCCATGTTTATACAGATAGCGGTGTAGACATTTCCATGTTTATTCAGATAGCGGTGTAGATATCTCCATCTTCATACAGATGGCGGTGTAGATATTTCCATGTTCATACAGATATCGGTGTAGATATTTCCATGTTTATACAGATAGCTGTGAAGATGTATGCATGTTTACACAGATAGCGGTGTGGATATTTCCATGTTCATCCAGAGGGCTGTGTAGATATATCCATGTTCATACAGATAGCGGTGTAGATATTTCCAATGTCATACAGATAGCGGTGTAGATATTTCCATGTTCATACAGATAGCGGTGCTTATATTTCCATGTTTATACAGGTAGCGGTGTAGATATTTCCATGTTTATACAGATAGCGGTGTAGATATTTCTATGTTCATACATATAGCGGTGTAGTTATTTCCATGTGTAAAGAGATAGCTGTGTAGATATTTCCATCTATATGCAGATAGCTGTGTAGATATTTCCATTTTCATGCAGATAGCGATGTATATATTTCCATCTTCAAACAGATAGCGGTGTAGATATTTCCATGTTCATACAGATAGCGGTGTAGATATTTCCATGTTTATACAGATAGCGGTGAAGATGTATGCATGTTTACACAGATAGCGGTGTGGATATTTCCATGTTCATCCAGAGGGCTGTGTAGATATATCCATGTTCATACAGATAGCGGTGTAGATATTTCCATGTTCATACAGATAGCGGTGTAGATATTTCCATGTTCATACAGATAGCGGTGCTTATATTTCCCTGTTTATACAGGTAGCGGTGTAGATATTTCCATGTTTATACAGATAGCGTTGTAGATATTTCCATGTTTATATAGATACCGGTGTAGATATTTCCATGTTTATACAGGCAGCGGTGTAGATATCTATATCTTAATACAGATGGTGGTGTAGATATTTATATGTTCATACTGAAGGCGGTGCAGATATTTCCATGTTCATACAGATGGCGGTGTAGTTATTTCCATGTGTAAAGGGTTAGCTGTGTAGATATTTCCATGTTTATACAGATAGCAGTGTAGATATTTCCATGTTCATACAGATAGCGGTGTAGATATTTCCATGTTCATACAGATAGCTTTGCAGATATTTCCATATTCATACCGATAGCGGTGTAGATATTTCCATGTTTATACAGATAGCGGTGAAGATGTATGCATGTTTACACAGATAGCGGTGTAGATATTTCCATGTTCATCCAGATGGCTGTGTAGATATATCCATGTTCATACAGATAGCGGTGTATATATTTCCATGTTCATACAGAAAGCGGTGTAGTTATTTCCATGTTCCTACAGATAGCGGTGTAGATAATTCCATGTTTATACTGATAGCGGTGAAGATGTTTGCATGTTTACACAGATAGCGGTGTAGATATTTCCATGTTCATACAGATAGCGGTGTAGATATTTCCATGTTCATCCAGATGGCTGTGTAGATATATCCATGTTCATACAGATTGCAGTGTCGATATTTCCATGTTCATACAGATAGTGGTGCTGATATTTCCATGTTTATACAGGCAGCGGTGTAGATATTTCCATGTTTATACAGATAGCGGTTTAGATATTTCCTTCTTAATACAGATGGCGGTGTAAATACTTATATGTTCATACAGATGGCGGTGTAGATATTTCCATGTTTATACAGATAGCAGTGTAGATATCTCCATCTTAATACAGATGGCGGTGTAGATATTTATATGTTCATACAGATGGCGGTGCAGATATTTCCATGTTCATACAGATGGCGGTGTAGATATTTCCATGTTCATACAGATATCGGTGTAGTTATTTCCACGTGTAAAGAGATAGCTGTGTAGATATTTCCATGTATATGCAGATAGCAGTGTAGATATTTCCATTTTCATGCAGATAGCGGTGTACATATTTCCATGTTCAAACAGATAGCGGTGTAGATATTTCCATGTTCATACAGATAGCGGTGCAGATATTTCCATGTTCATACAGATAGCGGTGTAGATATTTCCATGTTTATACAGTTAGCGGAGAAGATGTATGCATGTTTACACAGATAGCAGTGTAGATATTTCCATGTTCATCCAGATGGCTGTGTAGATATATCCATGTTCATACAGATAGCGGTGAAGATATTTCCATGTTCATACAGATAGCGGTGTAGTTATTTCCACGTTCATACAGATAGCGGTGTAGATAATTCCATGTTTATACTGATAGTGGTGAAGAAGTATGCATGTATACACAGATAGCGGTGTAGATATTTCCATGTTCATACAGATAGCGGTGTAGATATTTCCATGTTCATCCAGATGGCTGTGTAGATATATCCATGTTCATACAGATTGCGGTGCAGATATTTCCATGTTCATACAGATAGCGGTGTAGATATTTCCATGTTTATACAGTTAGCGGAGAAGATGTATGCATGTTTACACAGATAGCAGTGTAGATATTTCCATGTTCATCCAGATGGCTGTGTAGATATATCCATGTTCATACAGATAGCGGTGAAGATATTTCCATGTTCATACAGATAGCGGTGTAGTTATTTCCACGTTCATACAGATAGCGGTGTAGATAATTCCATGTTTATACTGATAGTGGTGAAGAAGTATGCATGTATACACAGATAGCGGTGTAGATATTTCCATGTTCATACAGATAGCGGTGTAGATATTTCCATGTTCATCCAGATGGCTGTGTAGATATATCCATGTTCATACAGATTGCGGTGTAGATATTTCCATGTTCATACAGATAGTGGTGCTGATATTTACATGTTTATAGATATAGCGGTGTAGTTATTTCCATGTGTAAAGAGATAGCTGTGTAGATATTTCCATGTATATGCAGATAGCTTTGTAGATATTTCCATGTTCATACAAATAGCGGTGTAGATATTTCCATGTTCATACAGATAGCAGTGTAGATATTTCCAGGTTCATACAGATAGCGGTGCTCATATTTCCATGTTTATACTGGTAGCGGTGTAGATATTTCTGAGTTTATACAGATAGCAGTGTAGATATCTCCATCTTAATACAGATGTCGGTGTAGATATTTATATGTTCATACAGATGGCGGTGCAGATATTTCCATGTTCATACAGATGGCGGTGTAGATATTTCCATGTTCATACAGATATCGGTGTAGTTATTTCCACGTGTAAAGAGATAGCTTTGTAGATATTTCCATGTATATGCAGATAGCAGTGTAGATATTTCCATTTTCATGCAGATAGCGGTGTACATATTTCCATGTTCAAACAGATAGCGGTGTAGATATTTCCATGTTCATACAGATAGCGGTGCAGATATTTCCATGTTCATACAGATAGCGGTGTAGATATTTCCATGTTTATACAGTTAGCGGAGAAGATGTATGCATGTTTACACAGATAGCAGTGTAGATATTTCCATGTTCATCCAGATGGCTGTGTAGATATATCCATGTTCATACAGATAGCGGTGAAGATATTTCCATGAGTAAAGAGATAGCTGTGTAGATATTTCCATCTATATGCAGATAGCTGTGTAGATATTTCCATTTTCATGCAGATAGCGGTGTAGATATTTCCATGTTCAAACAGATAGCGGTGTAGATATTTCTATGTTCATACAGAGAGCGGTGCAGATATTTCCAAGTTCATACAGATAGCGGTGTAGCTATTTCCATGTTCATACAGATAGTGGTGTAGATATTTCCATGTTTATACAGATAGCGGTGAAGATGTATGCATGTTTACACAGATAGCGGTGTATATATTTCCATGTTCATACAGATATCGGTGTAGATATTTCCATGTTCATCCAGATGGCTGTGTAGATATATCCATGTTCATACAGATAGCGGTGTAGATATTTCCAAGTTCATACAGACAGTGGTGTAGATATTTCCATGTTCATACAGATAGCGGTGTATATATTTCCATGTTCATACAGATAGCTGTGTAGATATTTCCATGTTCATACAGATAGCGGTGTAGATATTTCCATGTTCATACAGATAGCTTTGCAGATATTTCCATATTCATACCGATAGCGGTGTAGATATTTCCATGTTTATACAGATAGCGGTGAAGATGTATGCATGTTTACACAGATAGCGGTGTAGATATTTCCATGTTCATCCAGATGGCTGTGTAGATATATCCATGTTCATACAGATAGCGGTGTATATATTTCCATGTTCATACAGAAAGCGGTGTAGTTATTTCCATGTTCCTACAGATAGCGGTGTAGATAATTCCATGTTTATACTGATAGCGGTGAAGATGTTTGCATGTTTACACAGATAGCGGTGTAGATATTTCCATGTTCATACAGATAGCGGTGTAGATATTTCCATGTTCATCCAGATGGCTGTGTAGATATATCCATGTTCATACAGATTGCAGTGTCGATATTTCCATGTTCATACAGATAGTGGTGCTGATATTTCCATGTTTATACAGGCAGCGGTGTAGATATTTCCATGTTTATACAGATAGCGGTTTAGATATTTCCTTCTTAATACAGATGGCGGTGTAAATACTTATATGTTCATACAGATGGCGGTGTAGATATTTCCATGTTTATACAGATAGCAGTGTAGATATCTCCATCTTAATACAGATGGCGGTGTAGATATTTATATGTTCATACAGATGGCGGTGCAGATATTTCCATGTTCATACAGATGGCGGTGTAGATATTTCCATGTTCATACAGATATCGGTGTAGTTATTTCCACGTGTAAAGAGATAGCTGTGTAGATATTTCCATGTATATGCAGATAGCAGTGTAGATATTTCCATTTTCATGCAGATAGCGGTGTACATATTTCCATGTTCAAACAGATAGCGGTGTAGATATTTCCATGTTCATACAGATAGCGGTGCAGATATTTCCATGTTCATACAGATAGCGGTGTAGATATTTCCATGTTTATACAGTTAGCGGAGAAGATGTATGCATGTTTACACAGATAGCAGTGTAGATATTTCCATGTTCATCCAGATGGCTGTGTAGATATATCCATGTTCATACAGATAGCGGTGAAGATATTTCCATGTTCATACAGATAGCGGTGTAGTTATTTCCACGTTCATACAGATAGCGGTGTAGATAATTCCATGTTTATACTGATAGTGGTGAAGAAGTATGCATGTATACACAGATAGCGGTGTAGATATTTCCATGTTCATACAGATAGCGGTGTAGATATTTCCATGTTCATCCAGATGGCTGTGTAGATATATCCATGTTCATACAGATTGCGGTGCAGATATTTCCATGTTCATACAGATAGCGGTGTAGATATTTCCATGTTTATACAGTTAGCGGAGAAGATGTATGCATGTTTACACAGATAGCAGTGTAGATATTTCCATGTTCATCCAGATGGCTGTGTAGATATATCCATGTTCATACAGATAGCGGTGAAGATATTTCCATGTTCATACAGATAGCGGTGTAGTTATTTCCACGTTCATACAGATAGCGGTGTAGATAATTCCATGTTTATACTGATAGTGGTGAAGAAGTATGCATGTATACACAGATAGCGGTGTAGATATTTCCATGTTCATACAGATAGCGGTGTAGATATTTCCATGTTCATCCAGATGGCTGTGTAGATATATCCATGTTCATACAGATTGCGGTGTAGATATTTCCATGTTCATACAGATAGTGGTGCTGATATTTACATGTTTATAGATATAGCGGTGTAGTTATTTCCATGTGTAAAGAGATAGCTGTGTAGATATTTCCATGTATATGCAGATAGCTTTGTAGATATTTCCATGTTCATACAAATAGCGGTGTAGATATTTCCATGTTCATACAGATAGCAGTGTAGATATTTCCAGGTTCATACAGATAGCGGTGCTCATATTTCCATGTTTATACTGGTAGCGGTGTAGATATTTCTGAGTTTATACAGATAGCAGTGTAGATATCTCCATCTTAATACAGATGTCGGTGTAGATATTTATATGTTCATACAGATGGCGGTGCAGATATTTCCATGTTCATACAGATGGCGGTGTAGATATTTCCATGTTCATACAGATATCGGTGTAGTTATTTCCACGTGTAAAGAGATAGCTTTGTAGATATTTCCATGTATATGCAGATAGCAGTGTAGATATTTCCATTTTCATGCAGATAGCGGTGTACATATTTCCATGTTCAAACAGATAGCGGTGTAGATATTTCCATGTTCATACAGATAGCGGTGCAGATATTTCCATGTTCATACAGATAGCGGTGTAGATATTTCCATGTTTATACAGTTAGCGGAGAAGATGTATGCATGTTTACACAGATAGCAGTGTAGATATTTCCATGTTCATCCAGATGGCTGTGTAGATATATCCATGTTCATACAGATAGCGGTGAAGATATTTCCATGAGTAAAGAGATAGCTGTGTAGATATTTCCATCTATATGCAGATAGCTGTGTAGATATTTCCATTTTCATGCAGATAGCGGTGTAGATATTTCCATGTTCAAACAGATAGCGGTGTAGATATTTCTATGTTCATACAGAGAGCGGTGCAGATATTTCCAAGTTCATACAGATAGCGGTGTAGCTATTTCCATGTTCATACAGATAGTGGTGTAGATATTTCCATGTTTATACAGATAGCGGTGAAGATGTATGCATGTTTACACAGATAGCGGTGTATATATTTCCATGTTCATACAGATATCGGTGTAGATATTTCCATGTTCATCCAGATGGCTGTGTAGATATATCCATGTTCATACAGATAGCGGTGTAGATATTTCCAAGTTCATACAGACAGTGGTGTAGATATTTCCATGTTCATACAGATAGCGGTGTATATATTTCCATGTTCATACAGATAGCTGTGTAGATATTTCCATGTTTATACAGATAGTGGTGAAGATCTATGCATGTTTACACAGATAGCGGTGTAGATATTTTCATGTTCATCCAGATGGCTGTGTAGATATATCCATGTTCACACAGATAGCGGTGTAGATATTTCCATGTTCATACAGATAGTGGTGTAGATACTTCCATGTTCATACAGATAGCGGTGTAGCTATTTCCATGTTGATACAGATAATGGTGTAGCTATTTCCATGTTCATACAGATAGCGGTGTAGATATTTCCATGTTTATACAGTTAGCGGTGAAGATGTATGCATGTTTACACAGATAGCGGTGTGGATATTTCCATGTTCATCCAGAGGGCTGTGTAGATATATCCACGTTCATACAGATGGCGGTGTAGATATTTCCATGTTTATACAGATAGCGGTGTAGATATCTCCATCTTAATACAGATGGCGGTGTAGATATTTATATGTTCATACAGATGGCGGTGCACATATTTCCATGTTCATACAGATGGCGGTGTAGATATTTCCATGTTCATACAGATAGCGGTGTAGTTATTTCCATGTTCATACAGATAGCGGTGCTGCTATTTCAATGTTTATGCAGGTAGCGGGGTAGATATTTCCATGTTTATATAGATAGCGGTGTAGATATTTCCATGTTCAAACAGATAGCGGTGTAGATATTTCTATGTTCATACAGATAGCGGTGTAGTTATTTTCATGTGTAAAGATATAGCTGTGTAGATATTTCCATGTATATGCAGATAGCTCTGTAGATATTTCCATTTTCATGCAGATAGCGGTGTATATATTTCCATCTTCAAACAGATAGCGGTGTAGATATTTCCATGTTCATACAGGTAGCGGTGTAGATATTTCCATGTTCATCCAGATGGCTGTGTAGATATATCCATGTTCATACAGATAGCGGTGTAGTTATTTCCATGTTCATACAGATAGTGGTGTAGATATTTCCATGTTCATACAGATAGCGGTGTAGCTATTTCAATGTTCATAGAGATAGCGGTGTAGATATTTCCATGTTCGTACAGATAGCGGTGTAGATATTTCCATGTTCCTACAGATAGTGGTGCTGATATTTCCATGTTTATACAGGTAGCGGTGTAGAAATTTCCATGTTTATCCAGATAGCGGTGTAGATATTTCCATGTTTATACAGATAGCGGTGTAGATATTTCCAGGTTTATGCAGATAGTGGTGTAGATATCTCCATCTTAATACAGATGGCGGTGTAGATATTTATATGTTCATACAGATGGCGGTGTAGATATTTCCATGTTCATCCAGATGGCTCTGTAGATATATCCATGTTCGTACAGATGGCGGTGAAGATATTTCCTTGTTCATACAGATAGCGGTGTAGATATTTCCATGTTCATACAGATAGCGGTTAAGATATTTCCATGTTCATACAGATAGCGGTGTAGCTATTTCCATGTTCATACAGATAGCGGTGTAGATATTTCCATGTTCCTGCAGATGGCTGTGTAGATATATCCATGTTCATACAGATGGCGGTGTAGATATCTCCATGTTCATACAGATAGAGGGACTGATATTTCCATGTTCATACAGATAGCGGTGCTGATATTCCCATGTTTATACAGATAGCGGTGTAGATATTTCCATGTTTATTCAGATAGCGGTGTAGATATCTCCATCTTAATACACATGGCAGTGTATATATTTATATGTTCATACAGATGGCGGTGCAGATATTTCCATGTTCATACAGATGGCGGTGTAGATATTTCCATGTTTATAGAGATAGCGGTGTAGTTATTTCCATGTGTTAAGAGATAGCTGTGTAGATATTTCCATGTATATGCAGATAGGTGTGTAGATATTTCCATTTTCATGTAGACAGCGGTGTAGATATTTCCATGTTCAAACAGATAGCGGTGTAGATATTTCAATGTTCATACAGATAGCGGTGTAGATATTTCCATGTTTATACAGATTGCGGTGAAGATGTATGCATATTTACACAGATAGCCGTGTAGATATTTCCATGTTCATACAGATAGCGGTGTAGATATTTCCGTGTTCATCCAGATGGCTGTGTATATATATCCATGTTCATACAGATTGTGGTGTAGATATTTCCATGTTCATACAGGTAGCGGTGTAGATATTTCCATGTTCATACAGATAGCGTTGTAGCTATTTCCATGATCATACAGATAGCGGTGTAGATATTTCCATGTTTATACAGACAGCGGAGAAGATGTATGCATGTTTTCACAGATAGCGGTGTAGATATTTCCATGTTCATACAGATAACGGTGTAGATATTTCCATGTTCATCCAGATGGCTGTGTAGATATATCCATGTTCCTACAGATGGCGGTGAAGATATTTCCATGTTCATACAGATAGCGGTGCAGTTATTTCCATGTGTAAAGAGATAGCTGTGTAGATATTTCCATGTATATGCAGATAGCTGTGTATATATTCCCATTTTCATGCTGAAAGCGGTTTAGATATTTCCATGTTCAAACAGATAGCGGTGTAGATATTTCCATGTTCATAGAGATAGCGGTGTAGATACTTCCATGTTCATACAGATAGAGGGGCTATTTCCATGTTCATACAGATAGCAGTGCTGATATTTCCATGTTTATTCAGAGAGCTGTGTAGATATTTCCATGTTTATACAGATAGCGGTTTAGATGTTTCCATGTTTATACAGATAGCAGTGTAGATATCTCCATCTTAATACAGATGGCGGTGTAGATATTTATATGTTCATACAGATTGCGGTGCAGACATTTCCATGTTCATACAGATAGTGGTGTAGTTATTTCCATGTGTAAAGAGATAGATGTGTAGATATTTCCATGTATATGCAGATAGCTGTGTAGATATTTCCATTTTCATGCTGATAGCGGTTTAGATATTTCCATGTTCAAACAGATAGCGGTGTAGATATTTCCAAGTTCATACAGATAGCGGTGTTGATATTTCCATGCTTATACAGATTGCGGTGAAGATGTATGCATGTTTACACTGATAGCGGTGTAGATATTTCCATGTTCATGCAGATAGCGGTGTAGATATTTCCATGTTCATCCAGATGGCAGTGTAGATATATCCATGTTCATACAGATAGCGGTGTAGATATTTCCATGTTCCTACAGATAGTGGTGTAGATATTTCCATGTTCATACAGATAGCAGTGTAGCTATTTCCATGTTCATACAGATAGCGGTGTAGATATTTCCATGTTCATAGAGATAGCGGTGTAGATATTTCCATGTTCATACAGATAGCGGTGCTGATATTTCCATGTTTATACAGGTAGCGGTGTAGGTATTTCCATGTTTATACAGATAGCGGTGTAGGTATTTCCATGTTTATACAGATAGCGTTGTAGATATTTCCAAGTTTATACAGATAGCGGTGTAGATATCTCCATCTTAACACAGATGGCGTTGTAGATATTTATATGTTTATACAGATGGCGGTGCAGATATTTCCATGTTCGTACAGATGGCGGTGTAGATATTTCCGTGTTTATAGAGATAACGGTGTAGTTATTTCCATGTGTAAAGAGATAGCTTTGTAGATATTTCCATGTATATGCAGATAGCTGTGTAGTTATTTCTATTTTCATGCTGATAGCAGTTTAGATATTTCCATGTTCGTACAGATTGCGGTGTAGATATTTCCATGTTCATACAGATAGCGTTGTAGATATTTCCATGTTTATACAGATAGCGGTTAAGATGTATGCATGTGTACACAGATAGCGGTGTAGATATTTCCATGTTCATACAGATAGCGGTGTAGATATTTCAATGTTCATACAGATAGCGGTTTAGATATTTCCTTCTTAATACAGATGGCGGTGTAGATATTTATATGTTCATAGAGATGGTGGTGCAGATATTTCCATGTTCATACAGATGGCGGTGTATATATTTCCATGTTTATAGATATAGCGGTGTAGTTATTTCCATGTGTAAAGAGATAGCTGTGCAGATATTTCCATGTATATGCAGATAGCTTTGTAGATATTTCCATTTTCATGCAGATAGCGGTGTAGATATTTCCATGTTCAAACAGATAGCGGTGTAGATATTTCCATGTTCATACAGATAGCAGTGTAGATATTTCCATGTTTATACAGATAGCGGTGAAGATGTATGCATGTTTACACAGATAGCGGTGTAGATATTTCCATGTTCATAAAGATAGCGGTGTAGTTATTTCCATGTTCATCCAGATGGCTGTGTAGATATATCCATGTTCATACAGATGGCGGTGAAGGTATTTCCATGTTCATACAGATAGCGGTGTAGTTATTTCCATGTGTAAAGAGATAGCTGTGTAGATATTTCCATGTATATGCAGGTAGCTGTGTATATATTTCCATTTTCATGCAGATAGCGGTTTAGATATTTCCATGTTCAAACAGATAGCGGTGTAGATATTTCCATGTTCATAGAGATAGTGGTGTAGATACTTCCATGTTCATACAGATAGAGGGGCTGATATTTAAATGTTCATACAGAGAGCGGTGCTGAAATTTCCATGTTTATACAGATAGCGGTGTAGATATTTCCATGTTTATACAGATAGCGGTGTAGATATTTCCATGTTTATACAGATAGCGGTGTAGATATCTCCATCTTAATACAGATGGCGGTGTAGATATTTATATGTTCATACAGATGGCGGTGCAGATATTTCCATGTTCATACAGATAACGGTGTAGTTATTTCCATGTGTAAAGAGATAGCTGTGTAGATATTTCCATGTATATGCAGATAGCTGTGTAGATATTTCCATTTTCATGCTGATAGCGGTTTAGATATTTCCAAGTTCGAAAAGATAGCGGTGTAGATATTTCCACGTTCTTACAGATAGCGGTGTTGATATTTCCATGCTTATACAGATTGCGGTGGAGATGTATGCATGTTTACACTGATAGCGGTGTAGATATTTCCATGTTCATGCAGATAGCGGTGTAGATATTTGCATGTACATCCAGATGGCTGTGTAGATATATCCATGTTCATACAGATAGCGGTGTAGATATTTCCATGTTCATACAGATAGTGGTGTGGATATTTCCATGTTCATACAGATAGCGGTGTAGCTATTTCCATGTTCATACAGATAGCAGTGTTGATATTTCCATGTTCATAGAGATAGCGGTGTAGATAGTTCCATGTTCATACAGATAGCGGTGCTGATATTTCCATGTTTATACAGGTAGCGGTGAAGATATTTCCATGTTTATACAGATAGCGGTGTAGTTATTTCCATGTTTATACAGACAGCGGTGTAGATATTTCCAAATTTATACAGATAGCGGTGTACATATCTCCAACTTAATACAGATGGCGGTGTAGATATCTATATGTTAATACAGATGGCGGTGCAGATATTTCCATGTTCATACAGATGGCGGTGTAGATATTTCCGTGTTTATAGAGATAGCGGTGTAGTTATTTCCATGTGTAAAGAGATAGCTTTGTAGATATTTCCATGTATATGCAGATAGCTGTGTAGATATTTCTATTTTCATGCAGATAGCGGTGTAGATATTTCCATGTTCATACAGATAGCTTTGTAGATGTTTAAATGTTTATACAGATAGCGGTGAAGATGTATGCATGTTTAAACAGATAGCGGTGTAGATATTTACATGTTCATACAGATAGCGGTGTAGGTATTTACATGTTCATACAGATAGCTGTGTAGATATTTCCATGTTCATACAGATATCAGTGCTGATATTTCCATGTTTATACAGGGAGCGGTGTAGATATTTCCATGTTTATACAGATAATGGTGTAGATATTTCCATGTTTATACAGATAGCGGTGTAGATATTTCCATGTTTATACAGATAGCGGTGTAGATATCTGCTTCTTAATACAGATGGCGGTGTAGATATTTATATGTTCATACAGATGGCGGTGCGGATATTTCCATGTTCATACAGATGGCGGTGTAGATATTTCCATGTTTATAGAGATAGCGGTGTAGTTATTTCCATGTGTAAAGAGATAGCTGTGTAGATATTTCCATGTATATGCAGATAGCTGTGTAGATATTTCCATTTTCATGCAGACAACGGTGTAGATATTTCCATCTTCAAACAGATAGCGGTGTAGACATTTCCATGTTCATACAGATAGCGGTGTAGATATTTCCATGTTCATACAGATAGCGGTGTAGATATTTCCATGTTCATACAGATAGCGGTGTAGATATTTCCATGTTCATACAGATAGCGGTGCTGAAATTTCCATGTTTATACAGGTAGCGGTGTAGATATTTCCATGTTTATACAGATAGCGGTGTAGATATTTCCATGTTTATACAGATAGCGGTGTAGATATTTCCATGTTTATACAGATAGCAGTGTAGATATTTCCATCTTAATACAGATGGCGGTGTAGATATTTATATTATAATACAGATGGCGGTGAAGATATTTCCATGTTCATTCAGATGGCGGTGTAGATATTTCCATGTTCATACAGATAGCGGTGTAGTTATTTCCATGTGTAAGGAGATAGCTGTGTAGATATTTCCATGTTTATCCAGATAGCAGTGTAGATATTTCCATTTTCATGCAGATAGCGGTGTAGATATTTCCATGTTCAAACAGATAGCGGTGTAGATATTTCCATGTTCATACAGATAGCGGTGTAGATATTTCCATGTTTATGCAGATAGCGGTGTAGATATTTCCATGTTTATACAGATAGCGGTGAAGATCTATGCATTTTTACACAGATAGCGGAGTAGATATTTCCATGTTCATCCAGATGGCTGTGTAGATATTTCCATGTTCATACTGGTAGCGGTGTAGATATTCCCATGTTCATACAGATAGCTTTGTAGCTATTTCCATGTTTATACAGATAGCGGAGTAGATAATTCCATGTTCATCCAGATGGCTGTGTAGATATTTCCATGTTCATACAGATAGCGGTGTAGCTATTTCCGTGTTCATACAGATAGCGGTGTAGATATTTCCAGGTTCATACAGATTGCGGTGTAGATATTCCCATGTTTATATAGATAGCGGTGAAGATGTATGCATGTTTACACAGATAGCGGTGTGGATAGTTCCATGTTCATCCAGAGGGCTGTGTAGATATTTCCATGTTTATACAGATTGCGGTGAAGATGTGTGCATGTTTACACAGATAGCGGTGTAGATATTTCCAAGTTCGTCCAGATGGCTGTGTAGATATTTCCATGTTTATACAGATAGCGGTGTAGATGTATGCATGTTTACACAGATAGCGGTGTAGATATTTCCATGTTCATTCAGATAGCGGTGTAGATATTTCCATGTTCATCCAGATGGCTGTGTTGATATATCCATGTTCATCCAGATGGCTGTGTAGATATATCCATGTTCATACAGAAAGCGGTGTAGATATTTCCATGTTCATACAGATAGCGGTGCAGATATTTCCATGTTCATACAGATAGCCTTGTAGATATTTCCATGTTTATACAGATAGCGGTGAAGATGTATGCATGTTTACACAGATAGCGGTGTAGATATTTCCATGTTCAACCAGATGGCTGTGTAGATATATCCATGTTCATACAGATAGCGGTGTAGATATTTCCATGTTCATACAGATAGCGGTGTAGCTATTTCCATGTTCATACAGATAGCGGTGTAGGTATTTCCATCTTCGTACAGATAGCGGTGTAGATATTTCCATGTTCCTACAGATAGCGGTGCTGATATTTCCATGTTTATACAGGTAGCGGTGTAGAAATTTCCATGTTAATCCAGATAGAGGTGTAGATATCTCCATCTTAATACAGATGGCGGTGCAGATATTTATATGTTCATACAGATGGTGGTGTAGATATTTCCATGTTCATCCAGATGGCTCTGTAGATATATCCATGTTCATACAGATAGCGGTGAAGATATTTCCTTGTTCATACAGATAGCGGTGTAGATATTTCCATGTTCATACAGATAGCGTTGTAGTTATTCCCATGTTCATACAGATAGCGGTGTAGCTATTTCCATGTTCATACAGATAGCGGTGTAGATATTTCCATGTTCCTCCAGATGGCAGTGAAGATATATCCATGTTCATACAGATGGCGGTGTAGATATCTCCATGTACATACAGATAGCGGTGCTGATATTTCCATGTTTATACAGATAGCGGTGTAGATATTTCCATGTTTATTCAGATAGCTTTGTAGATATTTCCATGTTCATACAGATAGCGGTGTAGATATTTCCATGTTTATACAGATAGCGGTGAAGATGTATGCATGTTTACACAGATAGCTGTGTGGATATTTCCATGTTCATCCAGAGGGCTGTGTAGATATATCCATGTTCATCCAGATGGCTGTGTAGATATATTCATGTTCATACAGATGGCGGTGAAGGTATTTCCATGTTCATACAGATAGCGGTGTAGATATTTCCATGTTCATACAGATAGCGGTGTAGATATCTCCATGTTCATACAGATAGAGGGGCTGATATTTCCATGTTCATACAGATAGCGGTGGTGATATTTCCATGTTTATACAGGTTGCGGTGTAGATATTTCCATGTTTATACAGATAGCGGTGTAGATATTTTCTTGTTTACACAGATAGCAGTGTAGATATTTCCATCTTTATACAGATATCGGTGTAGATATCTCCATTTTAATACAGATGGCCGTGTAGATATGTATATGTTCATTCAGATGTCAGCGCAGCTATTTCCATGTTCATACAGATGGCGGTGTAGATATTTCCATGTTCATACAGATAGCGTTGTAGTTATTTCCATGTGTAAAGAGATAGCTGTGTAGATATTTCCATGTATATGCAGATAGCTGTGTAGATATTTCCATTTTCATGCAGATAGCGGTGTAGATATTTCCATGTTCAAACAGATAGCGGTGTAGATATTTCCATGTTCATAGAGATAGCGGTGTAGATATTTCCATGTTTATACAGATTGCGGTGAAGATGTATGCATATTTACGCAGATAGCGGTGTAATTATTTCCATGTTCATACAGATAGCTGTGTAGATATTTCCGTGTTCATCCAGATGGCAGTGTACATATATCCATGTTCATACAGATAGCTGTGTAGATATTTCCATGTTCATACAGGTAGTGGTGTAGATATTTCCGTGTTCATACAGATAGCGGTGTAGCTATTTCCATGTTCATACAGATAGCGGTGTAGAAATTTCCATGTTCATAGAGATAGCAGTGTAGATATTTCCAAGTTTATACAGATAGCGGTGTAGATATCTCCATCTTAATATAGATGGCGGTGTAGATATTTATATGTTCATACAGATGGCGGTGCAGATATTT
Organism: Gorilla gorilla gorilla; assembly: GCF_029281585.2. NCBI lineage: Eukaryota > Metazoa > Chordata > Mammalia > Primates > Hominidae > Gorilla > Gorilla gorilla. The sequence continues at coordinate 142,740,196 of NC_073236.2, forward strand.
CCATGTTCATACAGATGGCGGTGAAGCTATTTCCATGTTTATAGAGATAGCGCTGTACTTATTTCCACGTGTAAAGAGATAGCTTTGTAGGTATTTCCATGAATAATCAGATCGCTGTGTAGATATTTCCATTTTCATGCAGATAGCGGTGTAGATATTTCCATGATCAAACAGATAGCGGTGTAGATATTTCCATGTTCATACAGATAGCAGTGTAGATATTTCCATGTTTATACAGATAGCGGTGAAGATGTATGCATGTTTACACAGATAGCGATATAGATATTTCCATGTTCATACAGATAGCGGTGTAGATATTTCCATGTTTATACAGATAGCGGTGTAGATATTTCCAAGTTTATACTGATAGCGGTGTAGATATCTCCATCTTAAAACAGATGGCGGTGTAGATAGTTATATATTTATACAGATGGTGGAGCAGATATTTCCATGTTCATACAGATGGCGGTGTAGATATTTCCGTGTTTATAGAGATAGCGGTGTAGTTATTTCCATGTGTAAAGAGATAGCTTTGTAGATATTTCCATGTATATGCAGATAGCTGTGTAGATATTTCTATTTTCATGCAGATAGCTGTTTATATATTTCCATGTTGGTACAGATAGCGGTGCAGATATTTCCATGTTCATACAGATAGCGGTGTAGATATTTCCATGTTTATACAGATAGCGGTGAAGATCTTTGCATGTTTACACAGATAGCGGAGTAGATATTTCCATGTTCATCTAGATGGCTGTGTAGATATTTCCATGTTCTTACAGATAGCGGTGTAGCTATTTCCATGTTCATACAGATAGCGGTGTAGATATTTCCATGTTTATACAGGTAGCGGTGTAGATATTTCAATGTTCATACAGATAGCGGTGTAGATATTTCAATGTTCATACCGATAGCGGTTTAGATATTTCCTTCTTAATACAGATGGCGGTGTAGATATTTATATGTTCATACAGGTGGCGGTGCAGATATTTCCATGTTCCTACAGATGTTGCTGTAGATATTTCCATGTTTATAGAGATAGCGGAGTACTTATTTCCATGTGTTAAGAGATAGCTGTGTAGATATTTCCATGTGTATGCAGATAGCTGTGTAGATATTTCCATATTCATGCAGACAGCGGTGTAGATATTTCCATGTTCAGATAGCGGTGTAGATATTTCCATGTTCATACAGATAGCGGTGTAGATATTTCCATGTTCATTCAGATAGCTTTGTAGATATTTCCATGTTCATACAGATAGCGGTGCAGATATTTCCATGTTCATACAGATAGCGGTGTAGATATTTCCATGTTCATACAGATAGCGGTGCTGATATTTCCATGTTTATACAGGTAGCAGTGTAGATATTTCCATGTTTATACAGATAGCGGTGTAGATATTTCCATGTTTATTCAGATAGCGGTGTATATATTTCCATGTTTATACAGATAGCAGTGTAGAAATCTCCATCTTAATACAGAAGGCGGTGTAGATATTTATATGTTCATACAGATGGCGGTGCAGATATTTCCATGTTCATACAGATGGCGGTGTAGATATTTCCATGTTCATACAGATAGCGGTGTAGTTATTTCCATGTGTAAAGAGATAGCTGTGTGGATATTTCCATGTATATGCAGATAGTAGTGTAGATATTTCCATTTTCATGCAGATAGCGGTGTAGATATTTCCATGTTCAAACAGATAGCGGTTTAGATATTTCCATGTTCATACAGATAGCGATGTAGATATTTCCACGGTCATACAGATAGCGGTGTAGATATTTCCATGTTTATACAGATAGTGGTGAAGATCTATGCATGTTTACACAGATAGCGGAGTAGATATTTCCATGTTCATCCAGATGGCTGTGTAGATATTTCCATGTTCATACAGATAGCGGTGTGGCTATTTCCATGTTCATACAGATAGCGGTGTAGATATTTCCATGTTAATACAGATAGCGGTGTAGATAATTCCATGTTCATACAGATAGCGGTGCTGATATTTCCATGTTTATATAGTTAGTGGTGTAGATATTTCCATGTTTATACAGATAGCTGTGTAGATATTTCCATGTTTATACAGATAGCGGTGTAGATATTTCCATGTTTATGCAGATAGCAGTGTAGATATCTCCATCTTAATACAGATGGCGGTGTATATATTTATATGTTCATACTGATGGCGGTGCACATATTTCCATGTTCATACAGGTGGCGGTGTAGATATTTCCATGTTCATACAGATAGCGGTGTAGTTATTTCCATGAGTAAAGAGATAGCTGTGTAGATATTTAAATGTATATGCAGACAGCAGTGTAGATATTTCCATGTTCATACAGATAGAGGTGTAGATATTTCCATGTTCATCGAGATGGCTGTGTAGATATATCCATGTTCATACAGATGGCGGTGAAGATATTTCCATGTTCATACAGATAGCGGTGTAGATATTTCCATGTTCATCCAGATGGCTGTGTAGATATTTCCATGTTCCTACAGATAGCGGTGTAGCTATTTCCATGTTCATACAGATAGCGGTGTAGATATTTCCATGTTTATACAGGCAGCGGTGTAGATATTTCAATGTTCATACAGATAGCAGTGTAGATATTTCAATGTTCATACCGATAGCGGTTTAGATATTTCCTTCTTAATACAGATGGCGGTGTAGATATTTATATGTTCATACAGATGGCGGTGCAGATATTTCCATGTTCCTACAGATGTTGCTGTAGATATTTCCATGTTTATAGAGATAGCGGAGTACTTATTTCCTTGTGTTAAGAGATAGCTGTGTAGATATTTCCATGTGTATGCAGATAGCTGTGTAGATATTTCCATATTCATGCAGACAGCGGTGTAGATATTTCAATGTTCATACAGATAGCGGTGTAGATATTTCCATGTTCATACAGATAGCGGTGTAGATATTTCCATGTTTATACAGACAGGGGTGAAGATCTATGCATGTTTACACAGATAGCAGAGTAGATATTTCCATGTTCATCCAGATGGCTGTGTAGATATTTCCATGTTCATACAGATAGCGGTGTAGATATTTCCATGTTCATACAGATAGCGGTGTAGATATTTCCATGTTCATACAGATAGCGGTGTAGATATTTCCATGTTCATACAGATAGCGGTGCTGATATTTCAATGTTTATACAGGCAGCGGTGTATATATTTCAATGTTCATACAGATAGCTGTGTAGATATTTCAATGTTCACACAGATAGCGGTTTAGATATTTCTTTCTTTATACATATGGCGGTGTAGATATTTATATGTTCATACAGATGGCGGTGCAGATATTTCCATGTTCATACAGATGGCGGTGTAGATATTGCCATGTTTATCGAGATAGCGGACTTCTTATTACCATGTGTTTAGAGATAGCTGTGTAGATATTTCCATGTGTATGCAGATAGCTGTGTAGATATTTCCATTTTCATGCAGACAGCGGTGTAGATATTTCCATGTTCAAACAGATAGCGGTGTAGATATTTCCATGTTCATACAGATAGCCGTGTAGGTATTTCCATGATCATACAGATAGTGGTGTAGATATTTCCATGTTCATACAGATAGCAGTGTAGATAATTCCATGTTCATGCAGATAGCGGTGCTGATATTTCCATGTTTATACAGGTAGTGGTGTTGATATTTCCATGTTTATAGAGATAGCGGACTTCTTATTTCCATGTGTTTAGAGATAGCTGTGTAGATATTTCCATGTATATGCAGATAGCTTTGTAGATATTTCCATTTTCATGCAGATAGCAGTGTAGATATTTACATGTCCAAACAGATAGCGGTGTAGATATTTCCATGTTTATACAGATAGCGGTGTAGATATTTCCATGTTTATACAGACAGGGTTGAAGATCTATGCATGTTTACATAGATAGCAGAGTAGATATTTCCATGTTCATCCAGATGGCTGTGTAGATATTTCCATGTTCATACAGATAGCGGTGTAGATATTTCCATGTTCATACAGATAGCGGTGTAGATATTTCCATGTTCATACAGATAGCGGTGTAGATATTTCCATGTTCATACAGATAGCGGTGCTGATATTTCAATGTTTATACAGGCAGCGGTGTATATATTTCAATGTTCATACAGATAGCGGTGTAGATATTTCAATGTTCACACAGATAGCGGCTTAGATATTTCTTTCTTTATACATATGGCGGTGTAGATATTTATATGTTCATACAGATGGCGGTGCAGATATTTCCATGTTCATACAGATGGCGGTGTAGATATTTCCATGTTTATCGAGATAGAGGACTTCTTATTTCCATGTGTTTAGAGATAGCTGTGTAGATATTTCCATGTGTATGCAGATAGCTGTGTAGATATTTCCATTTTCATGCAGACAGCGGTGTAGATATTTCCATGTTCAAACAGATAGCGGTGTAGATATTTCCATGTTCATACAGATAGCGGTGTAGATATTTCCATGATCATACAGATAGCGGTGTAGATATTTCCATGTTCATACAGATAGCAGTGTAGATAATTCCATGTTCATGCAGATAGCGGTGCTGATATTTCCATGTTTATACAGGTAGTGGTGTAGATATTTCCATGTTTATAGAGATAGCGGACTTCTTATTTCCATGTGTTTAGAGATAGCTGTGTAGATATTTCCATGTATATGCAGATAGCTTTGTAGATATTTCCATTTTCATGCAGATAGCGGTGTAGATATTTACATGTCCAAACAGATAGCGGTGTAGATATTTCCATGTTTATACAGATAGCGGTGTAGATATTTCCATGTTTATACAGATAGCGGTGTAGATATTTCCATGTTTATTCAGATAGCGGTGTAGATATCTCCATCTTAATACAGATGGCGGTGTAGATATTTATATGTTCATTCAGATGGCGGTGCAGATATTTCCATGTTCATACAGATGGCGGTGTTGATATTTCCATGTTCATACAGATAGCGGTGTAGTTATTTCCATGTGTAAAGAGATAGCTGTGTAGATATTTCCAAGTATTTGCAGATAGCTGTGTAGATATTTCCATTTTCATGCAGATAGCGGTGTATATATTTCCATCTTCAGATAGCGGTGTAGATATTTCCATGTTCATACAGATAGCGGTGTAGATATTTCCATGTTTATACAGATAGCGGTGAAGATATATGCATGTTTATACAGATAGCGGTGTGGATATTTCCATGTTCATCCCGAGGGCTGTGTAGATATATCCATGTTCATACACATAGCGGTGTAGATATTTCCATGTTCATACTGATAGCGGTGTAGACATTTCCATGTTCATACAGATAGCGGTGTAGATATTTCCATGTTCATACAGATAGCGGTGTAGATATTTCCATGTTCATACAGATAGCGGTGTAGATATTTCCATGTTCATACAGATAGCGGTGCTGATATTTCCATGCTTATACAGGTAGCGGTGTAGATATTTCCGTGTTTATACAGATAGCGGTGTATATATTTCCATGTTTATACAGATAGCGGTGTAGCTATTTCCATGTTTATACAGATAGCGGTGTAGATATCTCCATATTAATACAGATGGCGGTGTAGATATTTATATGTTTATACAGATGGCGGTGCAGATATTTCCATGTTCATACAGATGGCGGTGTGGATATTTCCATGTTCATATAGATAGCGGTGTAGTTATTTCCATGTGTAAAGAGATAGCTGTGTAGATATTTCCATGTATATGCAGATAGCAGTGTAGATATTTCCATTTTCATGCAGATAGTGGTGTAGATATTTCCATGTTCAAACAGATAGTGGTGTAGATATTTCCATGTTCATACAGATAGCGGTGTAGATATTTCCATGTTCATACAGATAGCGGTGCTGATATTTCCATGTTTATACAGGTAGCGGTGTAGTTATTTCCATGTTTATACAGATAGCGGTGTAGATATTTCCGTGTTTATACAGATAGTGGTGTAGATATTTCCATGTTTATACAGATAGCGATGTAGATATCTCCATCTTAATACAGATGGCGGTGTAGATATTTATATGTTCATACAGATGGCGGTGCAGATATTTCCATGATCATACAGATGGCAGTGTAGATATTTCCATGTTCATACAGATAGTGGTGTAGTTATTTCCATGTGTAAAGAGATAGCTGTGTAGATATTTCAATGTATATGCAGATAGTAGTGCAGATATTTCCATTTTCATGCAGATAGCGGTGTAGATATTTCCATGTTCAAACAGATAGCGGTGTAGATATTTCCATGTTCATACAGATAGCGGTGTAGATATTTCCATGTTCATACAGATAGCGGTGTAGATATTTCCATGTTTATACAGAAAGTGGTGGAGATGTATGCATGTTTACACAGATAGCGGTGTAGATATTTCCATGTTCATCCAGATGGCTGTGTAGACATATCCATGTTCATACGGATAGCAGTGTAGATATTTCTATGTTCATACAGATAGCGGTGTAGATATTTCCATGTTCATACAGATAGCGGTGTAGGTATTTCCATGTTTATACTGATAGCGGTGAAGATGTATGCATGTTTACACAGATAGCGGTTTAGATATTTCCATGTTCATACAGATAGTGGTGTAGATATTTCCATGTTCATCCAGATGGCTGTGTAGATATATCCATGTTCCTACAGATAGCGGTGTAGAAATTTCCCTGTTCATACAGATAGCGGTGCTGATATTTCCATCTTTATACAGGCAGCGGTGTAGCTATTTCCATGTTCCTAAAGATAGTGGTGTAGATATTTCCATGTTCATACAGATAGCGGTGCTGATATTTCCATGTTTATACAGGCAGCGGTGTAGATATTTCCACGTTTATACAGATAGAGGTTTAGATATTTCCTTCTTAGTACAGATGGCGGTGTAGACATTTATATGTTCAGACAGATGGCGGTGTAGATATTTCCATGTTTATACAGATAGCAGTGTAGATATCTCCATCTTAATACAGATGGCGGTGTAGATATTTATATGTTCATACAGATGGCGGTGCAGATATTTCCATGTTCATACAGATGGCGGTGTAGATATTTCCATGTTCATACAGATAGTGGTGTAGTTATTTCCATGTGTAAAGAGATAGCTGTGTAGATATTTAAATGTATATGCAGATAGCAGTGTAGATATTTCCATTTTCATGCAGATAGCGGTGTAGATATTTCCATGTCCTAACAGATAGCGGTGTAGGTATTTCCATGTTCATACAGATAGCGGTGTAGATATTTCCATGTTCATACCGATAGCGGTGCAGATATTTAAATGTTTATACAGATAGTGGAGAAGATGTATGCATGTTTACACAGATAGAGGTGTAGATATTTCCATGTTCATCCAGATGGCTGTGTAGATATATCCATGTTCATACAGATAGCGGTGTAGATATTTCCATGTTCATACAGATAGCGGTGTAGATATTTCCATGTTCATCCAGATGGCTGTGTAGATATATCCACGTTCATACAGATAGCGGTGTAGATATTTCCATGTTCATACAGATAGCGGTGCAGCTATTTCCATTTTCATACAGATAACGGTGTAGCTATTTCCATGTTCATACATATAGCAGTGTAGATATTTCCATGTTCATTCAGATAGCGGTGTAGATATTTCCATTTTCATACAGAGAGCGGTGCTGATATTTCCATGTTTACACAGGCAGCGGTGTAGATATTTCCATGTTTATACAGATAGCGGTGAAGATGTATGCATGTTTACACAGATAGCGGTGTGGATATTTCCATGTTCATCCAGAGGGCTGTGTAGATATATCCATGTTCATACAGATAGCGGTGTAGATATTTTCATGTTCATACAGATAGCGGTGTAGATATTTCCATGTTCATACAGATAGCGGTGCTTATATTTCCATGTTTATACAGGTAGCGCTGTAGATATTTCCATGTTTATACAGATAGCAGTGTAGATATTTCCATGTTTATACAGATAGCGGTGTAGGTATTTCCAAGTTTATACAGAGAGCGGTGTAGATATCTCCATCTTAATACAGATGGTGGTGTAGATATTTATATGTTCATACTGATGGCGGTGCAGATATTTCCATGTTCATACAGTTGGCGGTGTAGTTATTTCCATGTGTAAAGAGATAGCTGTGTAGATATTTCCATGTATATGCAGATAGCAGTGTAGATATTTCCATTTTCATGCAGATAGCGGTGTAGATATTTCCATGTTCAGATAGCGGTGTAGATATTTCCATGTTCATACAGATAGCGGTGCAGATATTTCCATGTTCATACCGATAGCGGTGTAGATATTTCCATGTTTATACAGATAGCGGTGAAGATGTATGCATGTTTACACAGTTAGCGGTGTAGATATTTCCATGTTCATCCAGATGGCTGTGTAGACATATCCATGTTCATACAGATAGCGATGTAGATATTTCCATGTTCATACAGATAGCGGTGTAGTTATTTCCATTTTCATACAGATAGCGGTGTAGATATTTCCATGTTTATACTGATAGCGGTGAAGATGTATACATGTTTACACAGATAGCGGTGTAGATATTTCCATGTTCATACAGATAGCGGTGTAGATATTTCCATGTTCATCCAGATGGCTGTGTAGATATATCCATGTTCATACAGATTGTGGTGTAGATATTTCCGTGTTCATACAGATAGTGGTGCTGATATTTCCATGTTTATACAGGCAGCGGTGTAGATATTTCCATGTTTATACAGATAGCGGTTTAGATATTTCCTTCTTAATACAGATGGCGGTGTAGATACTTATATGTTCATACAGATGGCGGTGTAGATATTTCCATGTTTATACAGATAGCAGTGTAGATATCTCCATCTTAATACAGATGGCGGTTTAGATATTTATATGTTCATACAGATGGCGGTGCAGATATTTCCATGTTCATACAGATGGCGGTGCAGATATTTCCATGTTCATACAGATGGCGGTGTAGATATTTCCATGTTCATACAGATAGCGGTGTAGTTATTTCCATGTGTAAAGAGATAGCTGTGTAGATATTTCCATGTATATGCAGATAGCAGTGTAGATATTTCCATTTTCATGCAGATAGCGGTGTACATATTTCCATGTTCAAACAGATAGCGGTGTAGATATTTCCATGTTCATACAGATAGCGGTGCAGATATTTCCATGTTCGTACAGATAGCGGTGTAGATATTTCCATGTGTATACAGTTAGCGGAGAAGATGTATGCATGTTTACACAGATAGCAGTGTAGATATTTCCATGTTCATCCAGATGGCTGTGTAGATATATCCATGTTCATACAGATAGCGGTGTAGATATTTCCATGTTCATAAAGATAGCGGTGTAGTTATTTCCACGTTCATGCAGATAGCGGTGTAGATATTTCCATGTTTATACTGATAGTGGTGAAGGTGTATGCATGTTTACACAGATAGCGGTGTAGATATTTCCATGTTCATACAGATAGCGGTGTAGATATTTCCATGTTCATCCAGATGGCTGTGTAGATATATCCATGTTCATACAGATTGCGGTGTAGATATTTCCATGTTCATACAGATAGTGGTGCTGATATTTCCATGTTCGTAGATATAGCGGTGTAGTTATTTCCATGTGTAAAGAGATAGCTGTGTAGATATTTCCATGTATATGCAGATAGCTTTGTAGATATTTCCATTTTCATGCAGATAGCGGTGTAGATATTTACATGTTGAAACAGATAGCGGTGTAGATATTTCCATGTTCATTCAGATAGCTTTGTAGATATTTCCATGTTCATACAGATAGCGGTGTAGATATTTCCATGTTCATACAGATAGCGGTGTAGATATTTCCAGGTTCATACAGATAGCGGTGCTCATATTTCCATGTTTATACTGGTAGCGGTGTAGATATTTCCGTGTTTATACAGATAGCAGTGTAGATATTTCCATGTTTATACAGATAGCGGTGTAGATATTTCCATGTTTATTCAGATAGCGGTGTAGATATCTCCATCTTAATACAAATGGCGGTGTAGATATTTATATGTTCATACAGATGGCGGTGCAGATATTTCCATGTTCATACAGATGGCGGTGTAGATATTTCCATGTTCATACAGATAGCGGTGTAGTTATTTCCATGTGTAAAGAGATAGCTGTGTAGATATTTCCACCTATATGCAGATAGCTGTGTAGATATTTCCATTTTCATGCAGATAGCGGTGTATATATTTCCATCTTCAAACAGATAGCGGTGTAGATATTTCCATGTTCATACAGATAGCGGTGTAGATATTTCCATGTTTATACAGATAGCGGTGAAGATGTATGCATGTTTACACAGATAGCGGTGTGGATATTTCCATGTTCATCCAGAGGGCTGTGTAGATATATAAATGTTCATACAGATAGCGGTGTAGATATTTCCATCTTCATACAGATAGCCGTGTAGATATTTCCATGTTCATACAGATAGCGGTGCTTATATTTCCATGTTTATACAGGTAGCGGTGTAGATATTTCCATGTTTATACAGATAGCGGTGTAGATATTTCCATGTTTATACAGATAGCGGTGTAGATATTTCCATGTTTATACAGATAGCTGTGTAGATATCTCCATCTTAATACAGATGGTGGTGTAGATATTTATATGTTCATACTGATGGCGGTGCAGGTATTTCCATGTTCATACAGATGGCGGTGTAGATATTTCCATGTGTAAAGAGATAGCTCTGTAGATATTTCCATGTATATGCAGATAGCAGTGTAGATATTTCCATTTTCATGCAGATAGCGGTGTAGATATTTCCATGTTCAGATAGCGGTGTAGATATTTCCATGTTCATACAGATAGCGGTGCAGATATTTCCATGTTCATACCGATAGCGGTGTAGATATTTCCATGTTTATACAGATAGCGGTGAAGTTGTATGCATGTTTACACAGATAGCGGTGTAGATATTTCCATGTTCATCCAGATGGCTGTGTAGATATATCCATGTTCATACAGATAGCGGTGTAGATCTTTCCATGTTCATACAGATAGCGGTGTAGATATTTCCATGTTCATACAGATAGCGGTGTAGCTATTTCCATGTTCCTACAGATAGCGGTGTAGATATTTCCATGTTTATACAGATAGGGGTGAAGTTGTATGCAAGTTTATACAGATAGCGGTGTAGATATTTCCATGTTCATGGAGATAGCGGTGTAGATATTTAAATGTTCATCCAGAAGGCTGTGTAGATATATCCATGTTCATACAGATAGCGGTGTAGATATTTCCATGTCCATACAGATAGTGGTGTAGATATTTCCATGTTCATACAGATAGCGGTGTAGCTACTTCCAAGTTCATACAGATAGCGGTGTAGATATTTCCATGTTCGTACAGATAGCGGTGTAGATATTTCCATGTTCATACAGATAGCGGTGCGGATATTTCCATGTTTATACAGATAGCGGTGAAGTTATTTCCAGGTTTATACAGATAGCGGTGTAGATATCTCCATCTTAATACAGATGGCGGTGTAGATATGTATATGTTCATACGGATGGCGGTGCAGATATTTCCATTTTCATACAGATGGCGGTGTGGCTATTTCCATGTTCATACAGATAGCGGTGTAGCTATTTCCATGTTCATGCATATAGCGGTGTAGATATTTCCATGTTCATCCATATGGCTCTGTAGATATATCCATGTTCATACAGATGGCGGTGAAGATATTTCCATGTTTATACAGATAGCGGTGTAGATATTTCCATGTTCATACAGATAGTGGTGTAGATATTTCCATGTTCATACAGATAGCGGTGAAGATGTATGCATGTTTACACTGATAGAGGTGTAGATATTTCCATGTTCGTACAGATAGTGGTGTAGATATTTCCATTTTAATACAGATAGCGGTGTAGCTATTTCCATGTTCATACACATAGCGGTGTAGATATTTCCATGTTCATCCAGATGGCTGTGTAGATATTTCCATGTTCATACAGATATCGGTGCTGATATTTCCATGTTTATACAGGTAGCGGTGTAGATATTTCCATGTTTATACAGATAGCGGTGTAGATATTTCCATGTTTATACAGATAGCGGTGTAGATATTTCCTAGTTTATACAGATAGCGGTGTAGATATCTCCATCTTAATACAGATGGCGGTGTAGATATTTGTATGTTAATACAGATGGCGGTGCAGATATTTCCATGTTCATACAGATGGCGTTATAGATATTTCCATGTTTATAGAGATAGCGGTGTAGTTATTTCCATGTGTAAAGAGATAGCTTTGTAGATATTTCCATGCATATGCAGAAATCTCTGTAGATATTTCCATTTTCATGCTGATAGCGGTGTAGATATTTCCATGTTCAAACAGATAGCGGTGTAGATATTTCCATGTTCATACAGATAGCGGTGTAGATATTTCCATGTTTATACAGATAGCGGTGAAGATGTATGCATGTTTACCCAGATAGCGGTGTAGATATTTCCATGCTTATTCAGATAGCGGTGAAGGTGTATGCATGTTTACACAGATGGCGGTGAAGATATTTCCATGTTCATCCAGATGGCTGTGTAGATATTTCCTTGTTCCTACAGATAGCGGTGTAGCTATTTCCATGTTCATACAGATAGCGGTGTAGATATTTCCATGTTTATACAGGCAGCGGTGTAGATATTTCAATGTTCATACAGATAGCAGTGTAGATATTTCAATGTTCATACCGATAGCGGTTTAGATATTTCCTTCTTAATACAGATGGCGGTGTAGATATTTATATGTTCATACAGATGGCGGTGCAGATATTTCCATGTTCAAACAGATAGCGGTGTAGATATTTCCATGTTCATTCAGATAGCTTTGTAGATATTTCCATGCATATGCAGAAAGCTCTGTAGATATTTCCATTTTCATGCTGATAGCGGTGTAGATATTTCCATGTTCAAACAGATAGCGGTGTAGATATTTCCATGTTTATACAGATAGCGGTGAAGATGTATGCATGTTTACCCAGATAGCGGTGTAGATATTTCCATGCTTATTCAGATAGCGGTGAAGGTGTATGCATGTTTACACAGATGGCGGTGTAGATATTTCCATGTTCATCCAGATGGCTGTGTAGATATTTCCTTGTTCCTACAGATAGCGGTGTAGCTATTTCCATGTTCATACAGATAGCGGTGTAGATATTTCCATGTTTATACAGGCAGCGGTGTAGATATTTCAATGCTCATACAGATAGCAGTGTAGATATTTCAATGTTCATACCGATAGCGGTTTAGATATTTCCTTCTTAATACAGATGGCGGTGTAGATATTTATATGTTCATACAGATGGCGGTGCAGATATTTCCATGTTCCTACAGATGTTGCTGTAGATATTTCCATGTTTATAGAGATAGCGGAGTACTTATTTCCATGTGTTAAGAGATAGCTGTGTAGATATTTCCATGTGTATGCAGATAGCTGTGTAGATATTTCCATATTCATGCAGACAGCGGTGTAGATATTTCCATGTTCAAACAGATAGCGGTGTAGATATTTCCATGTTCATTCAGATAGCTTTGTAGATATTTCCATGTTCATACAGATAGCGGTGTAGATATTTCCATGTTCATACAGATAGCGGTGCTGCTATTTCCATGTTTATGCAGGTAGCGGGGTAGATATTTCCATGTTTATACAGATAGCGGTGTAGATATTTCCATGTTTATACAGATAGCGGTGTAGATATTTCCATGTTTATACAGATAGCAGTGTAGATATCTCCATCTTAATAGAGATGGCGGTGTAGATATTTATATGTTCATACAGATGGCGGTGCACATATTTCCATGTTCATACAGATGGCGGTGTAGATATTTCCATGTTCATACAGACAGCGGTGTAGTTATTTCCATGTGTAAAGAGATAGCTGTGTAGATATTTCCATGTATATGCAGATAGCAGTGTAGATATTTCCATTTTCATGCAGATAGCGGTGTAGATATTTCCATGTTCAAACAGATAGCGGTGTAGATATTTCCATGTTCATACAGATAGCGGTGTAGATATTTCCATGTTCATACAGATAGCGGTGTAGATATTTCCATGTTTATACAGACAGGGGTGAAGATCTATGCATGTTTACACAGATAGCAGAGTAGATACTTCCATGTTCATCCAGATGGCTGTGTAGATATTTCCATGTTCATACAGATAGCGGTGTAGATATTTCCATGTTCATACAGATAGCGGTGTAGATATTTCCATGTTCATACACATAGCGGTGTAGATATTTCCATGTTCATACAGATAGCGGTGCTGATATTTCAATGTTTATACAGGCAGCGGTGTATATATTTCAATGTTCATACAGATAGCGGTGTAGATATTTCAATGTTCACACAGATAGCGGTTTAGATATTTCTTTCTTTATACATATGGCGGTGTAGATATTTATATGTTCATACAGATGGCGGTGCAGATATTTCCATGTTCATACAGATGGCGGTGTAGATATTTCCATGTTTATCGAGATAGCGGACTTCTTATTTCCATGTGTTTAGAGATAGCTGTGTAGATATTTCCATGTGTATGCAGATAGCTGTGTAGATATTTCCATTTTCATGCAGACAGCGGTGTAGATATTTCCATGTTCAAACAGATAGCGGTGTAGATATTTCCATGTTCATACAGATAACGGTGTAGGTATTTCCATGATCATACAGATAGCGGTGTAGATATTTCCATGTTCATACAGATAGCAGTGTAGATAATTCCATGTTCATGCAGATAGCGGTGCTGATATTTCCATGTTTATACAGGTAGTGGTGTAGATATTTCCATGTTTATAGAGATAGCGGACTTCTTATTTCCATGTGTTTAGAGATAGCTGTGTAGATATTTCCATGTATATGCAGAAAGCTTTGTAGATATTTCCATTTTCATGCAGATAGCGGTGTAGATATTTACATGTCCAAACAGATAGCGGTGTAGATATTTCCATGTTTATACAGATAGCGGTGTAGATATTTCCATGTTTATACAGACAGGGGTGAAGATCTATGCATGTTTACACAAATAGCAGAGTAGATATTTCCATGTTCATCCAGATGGCTGTGTAGATATTTCCATGTTCATACAGATAGCGGTGTAGATATTTCCATGTTCATACAGATAGCGGTGTAGATATTTCCATGTTCATACAGATAGCGGTGTAGATATTTCCATGTTCATACAGATAGCGGTGCTGATATTTCAATGTTTATACAGGCAGCGGTGTATATATTTCAATGTTCATACAGATAGCGGTGTAGATATTTCAAAGTTCACACAGATAGCGGTGTAGATATTTCAATGTTCACACAGATAGCGGTTTAGATATTTCTTTCTTTATACATATGGCGGTGTAGATATTTATATGTTCATACAGATGGCGGTGCAGATATTTCCATGTTCATACAGATGGCGGTGTAGATATTTCCATGTTTATCGAGATAGCGGACTTCTTATTTCCATGTGTTTAGAGATAGCTGTGTAGATATTTCCATGTGTATGCAGATAGCTGTGTAGATATTTCCATTTTCATGCAGACAGCGGTGTAGATATTTCCATGTTCAAACAGATAGCGGTGTAGATATTTCCATGTTCATACAGATAGCGGTGTAGATATTTCCATGATCATACAGATAGCAGTGTAGATATTTCCATGTTCATACAGATAGCAGTGTAGATAATTCCATGTTCATGCAGATAGCGGTGCTGATATTTCCATGTTTATACAGGTAGTGGTGTAGATATTTCCATGTTTATAGAGATAGCGGACTTCTTATTTCCATGTGTTTAGAGATAGCTGTGTAGATATTTCCATGTATATGCAGATAGCTTTGTAGATATTTCCATTTTCATGCAGATAGCGGTGTAGATATTTACATGTCCAAACAGATAGCGGTGTAGATATTTCCATGTTTATACAGATAGCGGTGTAGATATTTCCATGTTTATACAGATAGCGGTGTAGATGTTTCCATGTTTATTCAGATAGCGGTGTAGATATCTCCATCTTAATACAGATGGAGGTGTAGATATTTATATGTTCATTCAGATGGCGGTGCAGATATTTCCATGTTCATACAGATGGCGGTGTTGATATTTCCATGTTCATACAGATAGCGGTGTAGTTATTTCCATGTGTAAAGAGATAGCTGTGTAGATATTTCCAAGTATATGCAGATAGCTGTGTAGATATTTCCATTTTCATGCATATAGCGGTGTATATATTTCCATCTTCAAACAGATAGCGGTGTAGATATTTCCATGTTCATACAGATAGCGGTGTAGATATTTCCATGTTTATACAGATAGCGGTGAAGATATATGCATGTTTATACAGATAGCGGTGTGGATATTTCCATGTTCATCCCGAGGGCTGTGTAGATATATCCATGTTCATACACATAGCGGTGTAGATATTTCCATGTTCATACTGATAGCGGTGTAGACATTTCCATGTTCATACAGATAGCGGTGTAGATATTTCCATGTTCATACAGATAGCGGTGTAGATATTTCCATGTTCATACAGATAGCGGTGTAGATATTTCCATGTTCATACAGATAGCGGTGCTGATATTTCCATGCTTATACAGGTAGCGGTGTAGATATTTCCATGTTTATACAGATAGCGGTGTATATATTTCCATGTTTATACAGATAGCGGTTTAGCTATTTCCATGTTTATACAGATAGCGGTGTAGATATCTCCATATTAATACAGAGGGCGGTGTAGATATTTATATGTTTATACAGATGGCGGTGCAGATATTTCCATGTTCATACAGATGGCGGTGTGGATATTTCCATGTTCATATAGATAGCGGTGTAGTTATTTCCATGTGTAAAGAGATAGCTGAGTAGATATTTACATGTATATGCAGATAGCAGTGTAGATATTTCCATTTTCATGCAGATAGCGGTGTAGATATTTCCATGTTCAAACAGATAGTGGTGTAGATATTTCCATGTTCACACAGATAGCGGTGTAGATATTTCCATGTTCATACAGATAACGGTGTAGCTATTTCCATGTTCATACAGATAGCAGTGTAGATATTTCCATGTTGATACAGATAGCGGTGTAGATATTTCCATGTTCATACAGATAGCGGTGCTGATATTTCCATGGTTATGCAGGTAGCGGTGTAGATATTTCCATGTTTATGCAGATAGCGGTGTAGATATTTCCATGTTTATGCAGATAGCGGTGTAGATATTTCCATGTTCATACAGATAGCGGTGTAGTTATTTCCATGTTCATACAGATAGCGGTGTAGATATTTCCATGTTTATACTGATAGCAGTGAAGATGTATGCATGTTTACACAGATAGCGGTGTAGATATTTCCATGTTCACACAGATAGCGGTGCTGATATTTCCATGTTTATACAGGTATTGGTGTAGACATTTCCATGTTCATACAGATAGCGGTGTAGATATTTCCATGTTCATACAGATAGCGGTGTAGATATTTCCGTGTTCATACAGATAGCGGTGCTGATATTTCCATGTTTATACAGGTAGCGGTGTAGATATTTCCATGTTTATACAGATAGCGGTGTAGATATTTCCATGTTCATACAGATAGCGGTGTAGATATTTCCATGTTCATACAGATAGCTGTGCTGATATTTCAATGTTTATACAGGTAGTGGTGTAGATATTTCCATGTTTTACAGATAGCGGTGTAGATATTTCCATGTTTATACAGATAGCGGTGTAGATATTTCCATGTTTATAGAGATAGCGGTGTAGATATCTCCATCTTAATACAGATGGCAGTGTAGATATTTATATGTTCATACAGATGGCGGTGCAGATATTTCCATGTTCATACAGATGGCGCTGTGGATATTTCCATGTTCATACAGATAGCGGTGTAGTTATTTCCATGTGTAAAGAGATAGCTGTGTAGATATTTCCATGTATATGCAGATAGCAGTGTAGATATTTCCATTTTCATGCTGATAGTGGTGTAGATATTTCCATGTTCAAACAGATAGCGGTGTAGATATTTCCATGTTCATACAGATAGCGGTGTAGATATTTCCATGTTCATGCAGATAGCGGTGCTGATATTTCCATGTTTATACAGGTAGCGGTGTAGATATTTGCATGTTCATACAGATAGTGGTGTAGATATATCCATGTTTATATAGATAGCGGTGAAGATATATGCATGTTTACACAGATAGCGGTGTAGATATTTCCATGTTCATCCAGATGGCTGTGTAGATATATCCATGTTCCTACAGATAGCGTTGTAGATATTTCCATGTTCATACAGATAGCGGTGCTGATATTTCCATGTTTATACAGGCAGCGGTGTAGCTATTTCCATGTTCCTACAGATAGCGGTGTAGATTTTTCCATGTTCATACAGATAGCGGTGCTGATATTTCCATGTTTATACAGGCCGTGGTGTAGATATTTCCATGTTTATACAGATAGCGGTTTAGATATTTCCTTCTTAGTACAGATGGCGGTGTAGATATTTATATGTTCCGATAGATGGCGGTGTAGTTATTTACATGTTTATACAGATATCAGTGTAAATATCTCCATCTTAATGCAGATGGCGGTGTAGATATTTATATGTTCATACAGATGGCGGTGCAGATATTTCCATGTTCCTACAGATGGCGGTGTAGATATTTCCATGTTCATACAGGTAACGGTGTAGTTATTTCCATGTGTAAAGAGATAGCTGTGTAGATATTTCCATGTTCATACAGATAGCGGTGTAGATATTTCCATGTTCATACAGATAGTGGTGTAGTTATTTCCATGTGTAAAGAGATAGCTGTGTAGATATATAAATGTATATGCAGATAGCAGTGTAGATATTTCCATTTTCATGCAGATAGCGGGGTATATATTTCCATGTCCAAACAGATAGCGGTGTAGGTATTTCCATGTTCATACAGATAGCGGTGTAGATATTTCCATGTTCATACCGATAGCGGTGCAGATATTTCCATGTTTATACAGATAGTGGTGAAGATGTACGCATGTTTACACAGATAGAGGTGTAGATATTTCCATGTTCATCCAGATGGCTGTGTAGATATATCCATGTTCATACAGATAGCGGTGTAGATAGTTCAAGGTTCATTCAGATAGCGGTGCTGATATTTCCATGTTTATACAGGTAGCGGTGTAGATATTTCCATGTTTATACAGATAGCGTTGTAGATATTTCCATGTTTATACAGATAGCGGTGTAGATATTTCCATGTTTATTCAGGTAGCGGTGTAGATATCTCCATCTTCATACAGATGGAGGTGTAGATATTTATATGTTCATAAAGATGGCGGTGCAGTTATTTCCATGTTCATACAGATGGCGGTGTAGATATTTCCATGTTCATGCAGATAGCGGTGTAGTTATTTCCATGTGTAAAGAGATAGCTGTGTAGATATTTCCATCTATATGCAGATAGCTGTTTAGATATTTCCATTTTCATGCAGATAGCGGTGTATATATTTCCATCTTCAAACAGATAGCGGTGTAGATATTTCCATGTTCATACAGATAGCGGTGTAGATATTTCCATGTTTATACAGATAGCGGTGAAGATGTATGCATGTTTACACAGATAGCGGTGTGGATATTTCCATGTTCATCCAGAGGGCAGTGTAGATATATCCATGTTCATACAGATAGCGGTGTAGATATTTCCATGTTCATACAGATAGCGGTGTAGATATTTCCATGTTCATACAGATAGCGGTGCTGATATTTTCATGTTTATACTGGTAGCGGTGTAGTTATTTCCATGTTTATACAGATAGCGGTGTAGATATTTCCGTGTTTATACAGATAGCGGTGTAGATATTTCCATGTTTATACAGATAGCGATGTAGATATCTCCATCTTAATAAAGATGGCGGTGTAGATATTTATATGTTCATACAGATGGCGGTGCAGATATTTCCATGTTCATACAGATGGCAGTGTAGATATTTCCATGTTCATACAGATAGTGGTGTAGTTATTTCCATGTGTAAAGAGATAGCTGTGTAGATATTTCAATGTATATGCAGATAGTAGTGCAGATATTTCCATTTTCATGCAGATAGCGGTGTAGATATTTCCATGTTCAAACAGATAGCGGTGTAGATATTTCCATGTTCATACAGATAGCGGTGAAGATATTTCCATGTTCATACAGATAGCGGTGTAGATATTTCCATGTTTATACAGATAGCGGTGGAGATGTATGCATGTTTACACAGATAGCGGTGTAGATATTTCCATGTTCATCCAGATGGCTGTGTAGACATATCCATGTTCATACGGATAGCAGTGTAGATATTTCTATGTTCATACAGATAGCGGTGTAGCTATTTCCATGTTCATACAGATAGCGGTGTAGATATTTCCATGTTTATACTGATAGCGGTGAAGATGTATTCATGTTTACACAGATAGCGGTTTAGATATCTCCATGTTCATACAGATAGAGGTGTAGATATTTCCATGTTCATCCAGATGGCTGTGTAGATATGTCCATGTTCCTACAGATAGCGGTGTAGAAATTTCCCTGTTCATACAGATAGCGGTGCTGATATTTCCATGTTTATACAGGCAGCGGTGTAGCTATTTCCATGTTCCTACAGATAGTGGTGTAGATATTTCCATGTTCATACAGATAGCGGTGCTGATATTTCCATGTTTATACAGGCAGCGGTGTAGATATTTCCACGTTTATACAGATAGAGGTTTAGATATTTCCTTCTTAGTACAGATGGCGGTGTAGACATTTATATGTTCAGACAGATGGCGGTGTAGATATTTCCATGTTTATACAGATAGCAGTGTAGATATCTCCATCTTAATACAGATGGCGGTGTAGATATTTATATGTTCATACAGATGGCGGTGCAGATATTTCCATGTTCATACAGATGGCGGTGTAGATATTTCCATGTTCATACAGATAGTGGTGTAGTTATTTCCATGTGTAAAGAGATAGCTGTGTAGATATTTAAATGTATATGCAGATAGCAGTGTAGATATTTCCATTTTCATGCAGATAGCGGTGTAGATATTTCCATGTCCTAACAGATAGCGGTGTAGGTATTTCCATGTTCATACAGATAGCAGTGTAGATATTTCCATGTTCATACAGATAGCGGTGTAGATATTTCCATGTTTATACAGATAGCGGTGAAGATATATGCATGTTTATACAGATAGCGGTGTGGATATTTCCATGTTCATCCCGAGGGCTGTGTAGATATATCCATGTTCATACACATAGCGGTGTAGATATTTCCATGTTCATACTGATAGCGGTGTAGACATTTCCATGTTCATACAGATAGCGGTGTAGATATTTCCATGTTCATACAGATAGCGGTGTAGATATTTCCATGTTCATACAGATAGCGGTGTAGATATTTCCATGTTCATACAGATAGCGGTGCTGATATTTCCATGCTTATACAGGTAGCGGTGTAGATATTTCCATGTTTATACAGATAGCGGTGTATATATTTCCATGTTTATACAGATAGCGGTTTAGCTATTTCCATGTTTATACAGATAGCGGTGTAGATATCTCCATATTAATACAGAGGGCGGTGTAGATATTTATATGTTTATACAGATGGCGGTGCAGATATTTCCATGTTCATACAGATGGCGGTGTGGATATTTCCATGTTCATATAGATAGCGGTGTAGTTATTTCCATGTGTAAAGAGATAGCTGAGTAGATATTTACATGTATATGCAGATAGCAGTGTAGATATTTCCATTTTCATGCAGATAGCGGTGTAGATATTTCCATGTTCAAACAGATAGTGGTGTAGATATTTCCATGTTCACACAGATAGCGGTGTAGATATTTCCATGTTCATACAGATAACGGTGTAGCTATTTCCATGTTCATACAGATAGCAGTGTAGATATTTCCATGTTGATACAGATAGCGGTGTAGATATTTCCATGTTCATACAGATAGCGGTGCTGATATTTCCATGGTTATGCAGGTAGCGGTGTAGATATTTCCATGTTTATGCAGATAGCGGTGTAGATATTTCCATGTTTATGCAGATAGCGGTGTAGATATTTCCATGTTCATACAGATAGCGGTGTAGTTATTTCCATGTTCATACAGATAGCGGTGTAGATATTTCCATGTTTATACTGATAGCAGTGAAGATGTATGCATGTTTACACAGATAGCGGTGTAGATATTTCCATGTTCACACAGATAGCGGTGCTGATATTTCCATGTTTATACAGGTATTGGTGTAGACATTTCCATGTTCATACAGATAGCGGTGTAGATATTTCCATGTTCATACAGATAGCGGTGTAGATATTTCCGTGTTCATACAGATAGCGGTGCTGATATTTCCATGTTTATACAGGTAGCGGTGTAGATATTTCCATGTTTATACAGATAGCGGTGTAGATATTTCCATGTTCATACAGATAGCGGTGTAGATATTTCCATGTTCATACAGATAGCTGTGCTGATATTTCAATGTTTATACAGGTAGTGGTGTAGATATTTCCATGTTTTACAGATAGCGGTGTAGATATTTCCATGTTTATACAGATAGCGGTGTAGATATTTCCATGTTTATAGAGATAGCGGTGTAGATATCTCCATCTTAATACAGATGGCAGTGTAGATATTTATATGTTCATACAGATGGCGGTGCAGATATTTCCATGTTCATACAGATGGCGCTGTGGATATTTCCATGTTCATACAGATAGCGGTGTAGTTATTTCCATGTGTAAAGAGATAGCTGTGTAGATATTTCCATGTATATGCAGATAGCAGTGTAGATATTTCCATTTTCATGCTGATAGTGGTGTAGATATTTCCATGTTCAAACAGATAGCGGTGTAGATATTTCCATGTTCATACAGATAGCGGTGTAGATATTTCCATGTTCATGCAGATAGCGGTGCTGATATTTCCATGTTTATACAGGTAGCGGTGTAGATATTTGCATGTTCATACAGATAGTGGTGTAGATATATCCATGTTTATATAGATAGCGGTGAAGATATATGCATGTTTACACAGATAGCGGTGTAGATATTTCCATGTTCATCCAGATGGCTGTGTAGATATATCCATGTTCCTACAGATAGCGTTGTAGATATTTCCATGTTCATACAGATAGCGGTGCTGATATTTCCATGTTTATACAGGCAGCGGTGTAGCTATTTCCATGTTCCTACAGATAGCGGTGTAGATTTTTCCATGTTCATACAGATAGCGGTGCTGATATTTCCATGTTTATACAGGCCGTGGTGTAGATATTTCCATGTTTATACAGATAGCGGTTTAGATATTTCCTTCTTAGTACAGATGGCGGTGTAGATATTTATATGTTCCGATAGATGGCGGTGTAGTTATTTACATGTTTATACAGATATCAGTGTAAATATCTCCATCTTAATGCAGATGGCGGTGTAGATATTTATATGTTCATACAGATGGCGGTGCAGATATTTCCATGTTCATACAGATGGCGGTGTAGATATTTCCATGTTCATACAGGTGACGGTGTAGTTATTTCCATGTGTAAAGAGATAGCTGTGTAGATATTTCCATGTTCATACAGATAGCGGTGTAGATATTTCCATGTTCATACAGATAGTGGTGTAGTTATTTCCATGTGTAAAGAGATAGCTGTGTAGATATATAAATGTATATGCAGATAGCAGTGTAGATATTTCCATTTTCATGCAGATAGCGGGGTATATATTTCCATGTCCAAACAGATAGCGGTGTAGGTATTTCCATGTTCATACAGATAGCGGTGTAGATATTTCCATGTTCATACCGATAGCGGTGCAGATATTTCCATGTTTATACAGATAGTGGTGAAGATGTACGCATGTTTACACAGATAGAGGTGTAGATATTTCCATGTTCATCCAGATGGCTGTGTAGATATATCCATGTTCATACAGATAGCGGTGTAGATAGTTCAAGGTTCATTCAGATAGCGGTGCTGATATTTCCATGTTTATACAGATAGCGTTGTAGATATTTCCATGTTTATACAGATAGCGGTGTAGATATTTCCATGTTTATTCAGGTAGCGGTGTAGATATCTCCATCTTCATACAGATGGAGGTGTAGATATTTATATGTTCATAAAGATGGCGGTGCAGTTATTTCCATGTTCATACAGATGGCGGTGTAGATATTTCCATGTTCATGCAGATAGCGGTGTAGTTATTTCCATGTGTAAAGAGATAGCTGTGTAGATATTTCCATCTATATGCAGATAGCTGTTTAGATATTTCCATTTTCATGCAGATAGCGGTGTATATATTTCCATCTTCAAACAGATAGCGGTGTAGATATTTCCATGTTCATACAGATAGCGGTGTAGATATTTCCATGTTTATACAGATAGCGGTGAAGATGTATGCATGTTTACACAGATAGCGGTGTGGATATTTCCATGTTCATCCAGAGGGCAGTGTAGATATATCCATGTTCATACAGATAGCGGTGTAGATATTTCCATGTTCATACAGATAGCGGTGTAGATATTTCCATGTTCATACAGATAGCGGTGCTGATATTTTCATGTTTATACTGGTAGCGGTGTAGTTATTTCCATGTTTATACAGATAGCGGTGTAGATATTTCCGTGTTTATACAGATAGCGGTGTAGATATTTCCATGTTTATACAGATAGCGATGTAGATATCTCCATCTTAATAAAGATGGCGGTGTAGATATTTATATGTTCATACAGATGGCGGTGCAGATATTTCCATGTTCATACAGATGGCAGTGTAGATATTTCCATGTTCATACAGATAGTGGTGTAGTTATTTCCATGTGTAAAGAGATAGCTGTGTAGATATTTCAATGTATATGCAGATAGTAGTGCAGATATTTCCATTTTCATGCAGATAGCGGTGTAGATATTTCCATGTTCAAACAGATAGCGGTGTAGATATTTCCATGTTCATACAGATAGCGGTGAAGATATTTCCATGTTCATACAGATAGCGGTGTAGATATTTCCATGTTTATACAGATAGCGGTGGAGATGTATGCATGTTTACACAGATAGCGGTGTAGATATTTCCATGTTCATCCAGATGGCTGTGTAGACATATCCATGTTCATACGGATAGCAGTGTAGATATTTCTATGTTCATACAGATAGCGGTGTAGCTATTTCCATGTTCATACAGATAGCGGTGTAGATATTTCCATGTTTATACTGATAGCGGTGAAGATGTATTCATGTTTACACAGATAGCGGTTTAGATATCTCCATGTTCATACAGATAGAGGTGTAGATATTTCCATGTTCATCCAGATGGCTGTGTAGATATGTCCATGTTCCTACAGATAGCGGTGTAGAAATTTCCCTGTTCATACAGATAGCGGTGCTGATATTTCCATGTTTATACAGGCAGCGGTGTAGCTATTTCCATGTTCCTACAGATAGTGGTGTAGATATTTCCATGTTCATACAGATAGCGGTGCTGATATTTCCATGTTTATACAGGCAGCGGTGTAGATATTTCCACGTTTATACAGATAGAGGTTTAGATATTTCCTTCTTAGTACAGATGGCGGTGTAGACATTTATATGTTCAGACAGATGGCGGTGTAGATATTTCCATGTTTATACAGATAGCAGTGTAGATATCTCCATCTTAATACAGATGGCGGTGTAGATATTTATATGTTCATACAGATGGCGGTGCAGATATTTCCATGTTCATACAGATGGCGGTGTAGATATTTCCATGTTCATACAGATAGTGGTGTAGTTATTTCCATGTGTAAAGAGATAGCTGTGTAGATATTTAAATGTATATGCAGATAGCAGTGTAGATATTTCCATTTTCATGCAGATAGCGGTGTAGATATTTCCATGTCCTAACAGATAGCGGTGTAGGTATTTCCATGTTCATACAGATAGCGGTGTAGATATTTCCATGTTCATACCGATAGCGGTGCAGATATTTAAATGTTTATACAGATAGTGGTGAAGATGTATGCATGTTTACACAGATAGAGGTGTAGATATTTCCATGTTCATCCAGATGGCTGTGTAGATATATCCATGTTCATACAGATAGCGGTGTAGATATTTCCATGTTCATACAGATAGCGGTGTAGATATTTCCATGTTCATCCAGATGGCTGTGTAGATATATCCACGATCATACAGATAGCGGTGTAGATATTTCCATGTTCATACAGATAGCGGTGCAGCTATTTCCATTTTCATACAGATAACGGTGTAGCTATTTCCATGTTCATACATATAGCAGTGTAGATATTTCCATGTTCATTCAGATAGCGGTGTAGATATTTCCATTTTCATACAGAGAGCGGTGCTGATATTTCCATGTTTACACAGGCAGCGGTGTAGATATTTCCATGTTTATACAGATAGCGGTTTAGATATTTCCTTCTTAATACAGATGGCGGTGTAGATATTTATATGTTCATACAGATGGCTGTGCAGATATTTCCATGTTCATACAGATAGCTTTGTAGATATTTCCATGTTCATACAGATAGCGGTGTAGATATTTCCATGTTCATACAGATAGCGGTGTTGATATTTCCAGGTTCATACAGATAGCGGTGCTGATATTTCCATGTTTATACTGGTAGCGGTGTAGATATTTCCGTGTTTATACAGATAGCGGTGTAGATATTTCCACGTTTATACAGATAGCGGTGTAGATATTTCCAAGTTTATTCAGATAGCAGTGTAGATATCTCCATCTTAATACAGATGGCGGTGTAGATATTTATATGTTCATACAGATGTCGGTGCAGATATTTCCATGTTCATACAGATGGCGGTGTAGATATTTCCATGTTCATACAGATAGCGGTGTAGTTATTTACATGTGTAAAGAGATAGCTGTGTAGATATTTCCATGTATATGCAGATAGCAGTGTAGATATTTCCATTTTCATGCAGATAGCGGTGTAGATATTTCCATGTTCAGATAGCGGTGTAGATATTTCCATGTTCATACAGATAGCGGTGCAGATATTTCCATGTTCATACCGATAGCGGTGTAGATATTTCCATGTTTATACAGATAGCGGTGAAGATGTATGCATGTTTACACAGTTAGCGGTGTAGATATTTCCATGTTCATCCAGATGGCTGTGTAGACATATCCATGTTCATACAGATAGCGGTGTAGATATTTCCATGTTCATACAGATAGCGGTGTAGTTATTTCCAATTTCATACAGATAGCGGTTTAGATATTTCCTTCTTAATACAGATGGCGGTGTAGATACTTATATGTTCATACAGATGGCGGTGTAGATATTTCCATGTTTATACAGATAGCAGTGTAGATATCTCCATCTTAATACAGATGGCGGTTTAGATATTTATATGTTCATACAGATGGCGGTGCAGATATTTCCATGTTCATACAAATGGCGGTGCAGATATTTCCATGTTCATACAGATGGAGGTGTAGATATTTCCATGTTCATACAGATAGCGGTGTAGTTATTTCCATGTGTAAAGAGATAGCTGTGTAGATATTTCCATGTATATGCAGATAGCGGTGTAGATATTTCCATGTTCATAAAGATAGCGGTGTAGTTATTTCCACGTTCATGCAGATAGCGGTGTAGATATTTCCATGTTTATACTGATAGTGGTGAAGGTGTATGCATGTTTACACAGATAGCGGTGTAGATATTTCCATGTTCATACAGATAGCGGTGTAGATATTTCCATGTTCATCCAGATGGCTGTGTAGATATATCCATGTTCATACAGATTGCGGTGTAGATATTTCCATGTTCATACAGATAGTGGTGCTGATATTTCCATGTTCATAGATATAGCGGTGTAGTTATTTCCATGTGTAAAGAGATAGCTGTGTAGATATTTCCATGTATATGCAGATAGCTTTGTAGATATTTCCATTTTCATGCAGATAGCGGTGTAGATATTTACATGTTCAAACAGATAGCGGTGTAGATATTTCCATGTTCATTCAGATAACTTTGTAGATATTTCCATGTTCATACAGATAGCGGTGTAGATATTTCCATGTTCATACAGATAGCGGTGTAGATATTTCCAGGTTCATACAGATAGCGGTGCTCATATTTCCATGTTTATACTGGTAGCGGTGTAGATATTTCCGTGTTTATACAGATAGCGGTGTAGATATTTCCATGTTTATACAGATAGCGGTGTAGATATTTCCATGTTTATTCAGATAGCGGTGTAGATATCTCCATCTTAATACAGATGGCGGTGTAGATATTTATATGTTCATACAGATGGCGGTGCAGATATTTCCATGTTCATACAGATGGCGGTGGAGATATTTCCATGTTCATACAGATAGCGGTGTAGTTATTTCCATGTGTAAAGAGATAGCTGTGTAGATATTTCCATCTATATGCAGATAGCTGTGTAGATATTTCCATTTTCATGCAGATAGCGGTGTATATATTTCCATCTTCAAACAGATAGCGGTGTAGATATTTCCATGCTCATACAGATAGCGGTGTAGATATTTCCATGTTTATACAGATAGCGGTGAAGATGTATGCATGTTTACACAGATAGCGGTGTGGATATTTCCATGTTCATCCAGAGGGCTGTGTAGATATATAAATGTTCATACAGATAGCGGTGTAGATATTTCCATGTTCATACAGATAGCGGTGTAGATATTTCCATGTTCATACAGATAGCGGTGCTTATATTTCCATGTTTATACAGGTAGCGGTGTAGATATTTCCATGTTTATACAGATAGCGGTGTAGATATTTCCATGTTTATACAGATAGCGGTGTAGATATTTCCATGTTTATACAGATAGCTGTGTAGATATCTCCATCTTAATACAGATGGTGGTGTAGATATTTATATGTTCATACTGATGGCGGTGCAGGTATTTCCATGTTCATACAGATGGCGGTGTAGATATTTCCATGTGTAAAGAGATAGCTGTGTAGATATTTCCATGTATATGCAGATAGCAGTGTAGATATTTCCATTTTCATGCAGATAGCGGTGTAGATATTTCCATGTTCAGATAGCGGTGTAGATATTTCCATGTTCATACAGATAGCGGTGCAGATATTTCCATGTTCATACCGATAGCGGTGTAGATATTTCCATGATTATACAGATAGCGGTGAAGATGTATGCATGTTTACACAGATAGCGGTGTAGATATTTCCATGTTCATCCAGATGGCTGTGTAGATATATCCATGTTCATACAGATAGCGGTGTAGATCTTTCCATGTTCATACAGATAGCGGTGTAGATATTTCCATGTTCATACAGATAGCGGTGTAGCTATTTCCATGTTCATACAGATAGCGGTGTAGATATTTCCATGTTTATACAGATAGGGGTGAAGTTGTATGCAAGTTTACACAGATAGCGGTGTAGATATTTCCATGTTCATGGAGATAGCGGTGTAGATATTTAAATGTTCATCCAGAAGGCTGTGTAGATATATCCATGTTCATACAGATAGCGGTGTAGATATTTCCATGTCCATACAGATAGTGGTGTAGATATTTCCATGTTCATACAGATAGCGGTGTAGCTACTTCCAAGTTCATGCAGATAGCGGTGTAGATATTTCCATGTTCGTACAGATAGCGGTGTAGATATTTCCATGTTCATACAGATAGCGGTGCGGATATTTCCATGTTTATACAGATAGCGGTGAAGTTATTTCCAGGTTTATACAGATAGCGGTGAAGATGTATGCATGTTTACACAGATAGCGGTATAGATATTTCCATGTTCATCCAGATGGCTGTGTAGATATATCCATGTTCATACAGATAGCGGTGTAGATCTTTCCATGTTCATACAGATAGCGGTGTAGATATTTCCATGTTCATACAGATAGCGGTGTAGCTATTTCCATGTTCATACAGATAGCGGTGTAGATATTTCCATGTTTATACAGATAGGGGTGAAGTTGTATGCAAGTTTACACAGATAGCGGTGTAGATATTTCCATGTTCATGGAGATAGCGGTGTAGATATTTAATTGTTCATCCAGAAGGCTGTGTAGATATATCCATGTTCATACAGATAGCGGTGTAGATATTTCCATGTCCATACAGATAGTGGTGTAGATATTTCCATGTTCATACAGATAGCGGTGTAGCTACTTCCAAGTTCATGCAGATAGCGGTGTAGATATTTCCATGTTCGTACAGATAGCGGTGTAGATATTTCCATGTTCATACAGATAGCGGTGCGGATATTTCCATGTTTATACAGATAGCGGTGAAGTTATTTCCAGGTTTATTCAGATAGCGGTGTAGATATCTCCATCTTAATACAGATGGCGGTGTAGATATGTATATGTTCATACAGATGGCGGTGCAGATATTTCCATGTTCATACAGATGGCGGTGTGGCTATTTCCATGTTCATAGAGATAGCGGTGTAGCTATTTCCATGTTCATGCATATAGCGGTGTAGATATTTCCATGTTCATCCATATGGCTCTGTAGATATATCCATGTTCATACAGATGGCGGTGAAGGTATTTCCATGTTTATACAGATAGCGGTGTAGATATTTCCATGTTCATATAGATAATGGTGTAGATATTTCCATGTTCATACAGATAGCGGTGAAGATGTATGCATGTTTACACTGATAGAGGTGTAGATATTTCCATGTTCGTACAGATAGTGGTGTAGATATTTCCATTTTCATACAGATAGCGGTGTAGCTATTTCCATGTTCATACACATAGCGGTGTAGATATTTCCATGTTCATCCAGATGGCTGTGTAGATATTTCCATGTTCATACAGATATCGGTGCTGATATTTCCTTGTTTATACAGGTAGCGGTGTAGATATTTCCATGTTTATACAGATAGCGGTGTAGATATTTCCATGTTTATACAGATAGCGGTGTAGATATTTCCATGTTTATACAGATAGCGGTGTAGATATTTCCATGTTTATACAGATAGCGGTGTAGATATCTCCATCTTAATACAGATGGCGGTGTAGATATTTGTATGTTAATACAGATGGCGGTGCAGATATTTCCATGTTCATACAGATGGCGTTATAGATATTTCCATGTTTATAGAGATAGCGGTGTAGTTATTTCCATGTGTAAAGAGATAGCTTTGTAGATATTTCCATGCATATGCAGAAAGCTCTGTAGATATTTCCATTTTCATGCTGATTGCGGTGTAGATATTTCCATGTTCAAACAGATAGCGGTGTAGATATTTCCATGTTCATACAGATAGCGGTGTAGATATTTCCATGTTTATACAGATAGCGGTGAAGATGTATGCATGTTTACCCAGATAGCGGTGTAGATATTTCCATGTTCATCCAGATAGCGGTGTAGATATTTCCATGTTCATCCAGATGGCTGTGTAGATATATCCATGTTCATACAGATGGCGGTGAAGATATTTCCATGTTCATACAGATAGTGGTGTAGATATTTCCATGTTCATACAGGTAGTGGTGTAGATATTTCCATGTTCATACAGATAGCGGTGTAGCTATTTCCTGTTCAAACAGATAGCGGTGTAGATATTTCCATGTTCATCCAGATGGCTGTGTAGATATATCCATGTTCATACAGATGGCGGTGAAGATATTTCCATGTTCATACAGATAGTGGTGTAGATATTTCCATGTTCATACAGATAGTGGTTTAGATATTTCCATGTTCATACAGATAGCAGTGTTGCTATTTCCATGTTCAAACAGATAGCGGTGTAGATATTTCCATGTTCTTCCAGATGGCTGTGTAGATACTTCCATGTTCAAACAGATAGCGGTGCTGATATTTCCATGATTATACAGGTAGAGGTGTAGATATTTCCATGTTTTTACAGATAGCGGTGTAGATATTTCCATGTTTATACAGATAGCGGTGTAGATATTTCCAAGTTTATACAGATAGCGGTGTAGACATCTCCATCTTAATACAGATGGCGGTGTAGATATTTGTATGTTCATACAGATGGTGGTGCAGATATTTCCATGTTCATACAGATGGCGGTGTAGATATTTCCATGTTTATAGAGATAGCAGTGTATTTATTTTCATGTGTAAAGAGATAGCTTTGTAGATATTTCCACGTATATGCAGATAGCTGTGTAGATATTTCCATTTTCATGCAGATAGCGGTGAAGATGTATGCATGTTTACACAGATAGCGCTGTAGATATTTGCATGTTCATACAGATAGCGGTGTAGATATTTCCATGTTCATAGAGATAGCGGTGTAGATACTTCCATGTTCATTCAGATAGCGGTGTAGATATTTCCATGTTCATACAGATAGCGGTGTAGATATTTCCATGTTCATACAGATAGCGGTGTAGATATTTCCATGTTCATCCAGATGGCTGTGTAGGTATATCCATGTTCATACAGATGGCGGTGAAGATATTTCCATGTTCATACCGATAGCGGTGTAGATGTTTCCATGTTCATACAGATAGCGATGCAGATATTTCCATGTTCCTACTGATAGCGGTGCTGATATCTCCATGTTCATCCAGATGGCTGTGTAGATATTTCCATGTTCATACAGATGGCGGTGAAGATATTTCCATGTTCATACAGATAGCGGTGTAGATATTTCCATGTTCATACAGATAGCAGTGTAGCTATTTCCATGTTCATACAGATAGCGGTGTAGATATTTCCACGTACATAGAGATAGCGGTGTAGATATTTCCATTTTCATACAGATAGCGGTGCTGATATTTCCATGTTTATACAGGTAGCGGTGTAGATATTTCCATGTTTATACAGATAGCGGTGTATATATTTCCATGTTTATACAGATAGCGGTGTAGATATTTCCAAGTTTATACAGATAGCTGTGTAGATATCTCCATCTTAATACAGATGGCGGTGAAGATATTTATATGTTCATACAGATGGCGGTGCAGATATTTCCATGTTCATACAGATGGCGGTGTAGATATTTCCATGTTTATAGAGATAGCGGTTTAGTTATTTCCATGGGTAAAGAGATAGCTTGGTAGATATTTCCATGTATATGCAGATAGCTGTGTAGATCTTTCCATGTTCAAACAGATAGCGCTGTAGATATATCCATGTTCATACAGATACCGGTGTAGATATTTCCATGTTTACACAGACAGTGATGTAGATATTTCCATGTTTATACAGATAGCAGTGTAGATATTTCCATGTATACACAGATAGCGGTGTAGATATTTCCATGTTTATACAGATAGCGGTGTAGATATTTCCATGTTTATACAGATAGCGGTGTATGTATTTCCTTGTTTATACAGATAGCGGTGTAGATATTTCCACATTTATAGATATAGTGGTGTAGATAATTCCATGTTTATACAGATAGCGGTGTAGGTATTTCCAAGTTTATAGAGATAGCGGTTTAGACATTTCCATGTTCCTACAGATGGCGGTGTAGATATTTCCATGTTAATACAGATGGTGCTGTAGATATTTCCATGTACATACAAATGGCGGTGTAGATATATCCATGTTTATAGATATAGCGGTGTAGATATTTCCAAGTTTATCCAGATAGCAGTGTACGTATTTCCATGTTTATACAGATGGCGTTGTAGATATTTCCATGTTTATAGAGATCGCGTTGTAGATATTTCCATGTTCCTTCAGATGGCAATGTAGATATTTCAATGTTTACAGAGTTGGCGGTGTAGATATTTCCATGTTCCTACAGATAGCGGTGTAGATATTTCCGTGTTCACCCAGATGGCTGTGTAGATATATCCATGTTCATACAGATAGCGGTGTAGATATTTCCATGTTCATACAGGTAGTGGTGTAGATATTTCCATGTTCATACAGATAGCGGTGCAGCTATTTCCATGTTCATAAAGATAGTGGTGTAGCTATTTTCATGTTCATGGAGATAGCGGTGTAGATATTTCCAAGTTCATACAGATAGCGGTGCTGATATTTCCATGTTCATACAGATAGCGGTGTAGATATTTCCATGTTCATACAGGTAGTGGTGTAGATATTTCCATGTTCATACAGATAGCGGTGCAGCTATTTCCATGTTCATAAAGATAGTGGTGTAGCTATTTTCATGTTCATGGAGATAGCGGTGTAGATATTTCCAAGTTCATACAGATAGCGGTGCTGATATTTCCATGTTTATACAGGTAACGGTGTAGATATTTCCATGTTTATACAGATTGCGGTGTAGATATTTCCATGTTTATACAGATAGCGGTGTAGATATTTCCAAGTTTATACAGATAGTGGTGTAGATATCTCCATCTTAATATAGATGGCGGTGTAGATATTTGTATGTTCATACAGATGGCGGTGCAGATATTTCCATGTTCATACAGATGTCGGTGTAGATATTTGTATGTTTATAGAGATAGCGATGTAGTTATTTCCATGTGTAAAGAGATAGCTTTGTAGATATTTCCATGTATATGCAGATCGCAGTGTAGATATTTCCATTTTCATGCAGATAGTGGTGTAGATATTTCCATGTTCAAATAGATAGCGGTGTAGATATTTCCATGTTCATACAGATAGCAGTGTAGATATTTCCATGTTTATATAGATAGCGGTGAAGATGTATGCATGTTTACACAGATAGCGTTGTAGATATTTCCATCTTCATACAGATAGCGGTGTAGATATTTCCATGTTAATCCAGATGGCTGTGTAGATATATCCATATTCATACAGATGGCGGTGAAGATATTTCCATGTTCATACAGATAGCGGTGTAGTTATTTCCACGTGTAAAGAGATAGCTGTGTAGTTATTTCCATGTACATGCAGATAGCGGTGTAGATATTTCCATGTTCATACAGATAGTGGTGTAGATATTTCCATGTTCATACAGATAGCGGTGAAGATGTATGCATGTTTACACTGATAGAGGTGTAGATATTTCCATGTTCGTACAGATAGTGGTGTAGATATTTCCATTTTAATACAGATAGCGGTGTAGCTATTTCCATGTTCATACACATAGCGGTGTAGATATTTCCATGTTCATCCAGATGGCTGTGTAGATATTTCCATGTTCATACAGATATCGGTGCTGATATTTCCATGTTTATACAGGTAGCGGTGTAGATATTTCCATGTTTATACAGATAGCGGTGTAGATATTTCCATGTTTATACAGATAGCGGTGTAGATATTTCCTAGTTTATACAGATAGCGGTGTAGATATCTCCATCTTAATACAGATGGCGGTGTAGATATTTGTATGTTAATACAGATGGCGGTGCAGATATTTCCATGTTCATACAGATGGCGTTATAGATATTTCCATGTTTATAGAGATAGCGGTGTAGTTATTTCCATGTGTAAAGAGATAGCTTTGTAGATATTTCCATGCATATGCAGAAAGCTCTGTAGATATTTCCATTTTCATGCTGATAGCGGTGTAGATATTTCCATGTTCAAACAGATAGCGGTGTAGATATTTCCATGTTCATACAGATAGCGGTGTAGATATTTCCATGTTTATACAGATAGCGGTGAAGATGTATGCATGTTTACCCAGATAGCGGTGTAGATATTTCCATGCTTATTCAGATAGCGGTGAAGGTGTATGCATGTTTACACAGATGGCGGTGAAGATATTTCCATGTTCATCCAGATGGCTGTGTAGATATTTCCTTGTTCCTACAGATAGCGGTGTAGCTATTTCCATGTTCATACAGATAGCGGTGTAGATATTTCCATGTTTATACAGGCAGCGGTGTAGATATTTCAATGTTCATACAGATAGCAGTGTAGATATTTCAATGTTCATACCGATAGCGGTTTAGATATTTCCTTCTTAATACAGATGGCGGTGTAGATATTTATATGTTCATACAGATGGCGGTGCAGATATTTCCATGTTCAAACAGATAGCGGTGTAGATATTTCCATGTTCATTCAGATAGCTTTGTAGATATTTCCATGCATATGCAGAAAGCTCTGTAGATATTTCCATTTTCATGCTGATAGCGGTGTAGATATTTCCATGTTCAAACAGATAGCGGTGTAGATATTTCCATGTTTATACAGATAGCGGTGAAGATGTATGCATGTTTACCCAGATAGCGGTGTAGATATTTCCATGCTTATTCAGATAGCGGTGAAGGTGTATGCATGTTTACACAGATGGCGGTGTAGATATTTCCATGTTCATCCAGATGGCTGTGTAGATATTTCCTTGTTCCTACAGATAGCGGTGTAGCTATTTCCATGTTCATACAGATAGCGGTGTAGATATTTCCATGTTTATACAGGCAGCGGTGTAGATATTTCAATGTTCATACAGATAGCAGTGTAGATATTTCAATGTTCATACCGATAGCGGTTTAGATATTTCCTTCTTAATACAGATGGCGGTGTAGATATTTATATGTTCATACAGATGGCGGTGCAGATATTTCCATGTTCCTACAGATGTTGCTGTAGATATTTCCATGTTTATAGAGATAGCGGAGTACTTATTTCCATGTGTTAAGAGATAGCTGTGTAGATATTTCCATGTGTATGCAGATAGCTGTGTAGATATTTCCATATTCATGCAGACAGCGGTGTAGATATTTCCATGTTCAAACAGATAGCGGTGTAGATATTTCCATGTTCATTCAGATAGCTTTGTAGATATTTCCATGTTCATACAGATAGCGGTGTAGATATTTCCATGTTCATACAGATAGCGGTGCTGCTATTTCCATGTTTATGCAGGTAGCGGGGTAGATATTTCCATGTTTATACAGATAGCGGTGTAGATATTTCCATGTTTATACAGATAGCGGTGTAGATATTTCCATGTTTATACAGATAGCAGTGTAGATATCTCCATCTTAATACAGATGGCGGTGTAGATATTTATATGTTCATACAGATGGCGGTGCACATATTTCCATGTTCATACAGATGGCGGTGTAGATATTTCCATGTTCATACAGACAGCGGTGTAGTTATTTCCATGTGTAAAGAGATAGCTGTGTAGATATTTCCATGTATATGCAGATAGCAGTGTAGATATTTCCATTTTCATGCAGATAGCGGTGTAGATATTTCCATGTTCAAACAGATAGCGGTGTAGATATTTCCATGTTCATACAGATAGCGGTGTAGATATTTCCATGTTCATACAGATAGCGGTGTAGATATTTCCATGTTTATACAGACAGGGGTGAAGATCTATGCATGTTTACACAGATAGCAGAGTAGATACTTCCATGTTCATCCAGATGGCTGTGTAGATATTTCCATGTTCATACAGATAGCGGTGTAGATATTTCCATGTTCATACAGATAGCGGTGTAGATATTTCCATGTTCATACACATAGCGGTGTAGATATTTCCATGTTCATACAGATAGCGGTGCTGATATTTCAATGTTTATACAGGCAGCGGTGTATATATTTCAATGTTCATACAGATAGCGGTGTAGATATTTCAATGTTCACACAGATAGCGGTTTAGATATTTCTTTCTTTATACATATGGCGGTGTAGATATTTATATGTTCATACAGATGGCGGTGCAGATATTTCCATGTTCATACAGATGGCGGTGTAGATATTTCCATGTTTATCGAGATAGCGGACTTCTTATTTCCATGTGTTTAGAGATAGCTGTGTAGATATTTCCATGTGTATGAAGATAGCTGTGTAGATATTTCCATTTTCATGCAGACAGCGGTGTAGATATTTCCATGTTCAAACAGATAGCGGTGTAGATATTTCCATGTTCATACAGATAACGGTGTAGGTATTTCCATGATCATACAGATAGCGGTGTAGATATTTCCATGTTCATACAGATAGCAGTGTAGATAATTCCATGTTCATGCAGATAGCGGTGCTGATATTTCCATGTTTATACAGGTAGTGGTGTAGATATTTCCATGTTTATAGAGATAGCGGACTTCTTATTTCCATGTGTTTAGAGATAGCTGTGTAGATATTTCCATGTATATGCAGAAAGATTTGTAGATATTTCCATTTTCATGCAGATAGCGGTGTAGATATTTACATGTCCAAACAGATAGCGGTGTAGATATTTCCATGTTTATACAGATAGCGGTGTAGATATTTCCATGTTTATACAGACAGGGGTGAAGATCTATGCATGTTTACACAAATAGCAGAGTAGATATTTCCATGTTCATCCAGATGGCTGTGTAGATATTTCCATGTTCATACAGATAGCGGTGTAGATATTTCCATGTTCATACAGATAGCGGTGTAGATATTTCCATGTTCATACAGATAGCGGTGTAGATATTTCCATGTTCATACAGATAGCGGTGCTGATATTTCAATGTTTATACAGGCAGCGGTGTATATATTTCAATGTTCATACAGATAGCGGTGTAGATATTTCAAAGTTCACACAGATAGCGGTGTAGATATTTCAATGTTCACACAGATAGCGGTTTAGATATTTCTTTCTTTATACATATGGCGGTGTAGATATTTATATGTTCATACAGATGGCGGTGCAGATATTTCCATGTTCATACAGATGGCGGTGTAGATATTTCCATGTTTATCGAGATAGCGGACTTCTTATTTCCATGTGTTTAGAGATAGCTGTGTAGATATTTCCATGTGTATGCAGATAGCTGTGTAGATATTTCCATTTTCATGCAGACAGCGGTGTAGATATTTCCATGTTCAAACAGATAGCGGTGTAGATATTTCCATGTTCATACAGATAGCGGTGTAGATATTTCCATGATCATACAGATAGCAGTGTAGATATTTCCATGATCATACAGATAGCAGTGTAGATAATTCCATGTTCATGCAGATAGCGGTGCTGATAT
The DNA here is from genome assembly GCF_029281585.2 of Gorilla gorilla gorilla. Taxonomy (NCBI): domain Eukaryota; kingdom Metazoa; phylum Chordata; class Mammalia; order Primates; family Hominidae; genus Gorilla; species Gorilla gorilla. The sequence continues at coordinate 142,779,079 of NC_073236.2, forward strand.
TTCCATGTTTATACAGGTAGTGGTGTAGATATTTCCATGTTTATAGAGATAGCGGACTTCTTATTTCCATGTGTTTAGAGATAGCTGTGTAGATATTTCCATGTATATGCAGATAGCTTTGTAGATATTTCCATTTTCATGCAGATAGCGGTGTAGATATTTACATGTCCAAACAGATAGCGGTGTAGATATTTCCATGTTTATACAGATAGCGGTGTAGATATTTCCATGTTTATACAGATAGCGGTGTAGATATTTCCATGTTTATTCAGATAGCGGTGTAGATATCTCCATCTTAATACAGATGGCGGTGTAGATATTTATATGTTCATTCAGATGGCGGTGCAGATATTTCCATGTTCATACAGATGGCGGTGTTGATATTTCCATGTTCATACAGATAGCGGTGTAGTTATTTCCATGTGTAAAGAGATAGCTGTGTAGATATTTCCAATTATATGCAGATAGCTGTGTAGATATTTCCATTTTCATGCATATAGCGGTGTATATATTTCCATCTTCAAACAGATAGCGGTGTAGATATTTCCATGTTCATACAGATAGCGGTGTAGATATTTCCATGTTTATACAGATAGCGGTGAAGATATATGCATGTTTATACAGATAGCGGTGTGGATATTTCCATGTTCATCCCGAGGGCTGTGTAGATATATCCATGTTCATACACATAGCGGTGTAGATATTTCCATGTTCATACTGATAGCGGTGTAGACATTTCCATGTTCATACAGATAGCGGTGTAGATATTTCCATGTTCATACAGATAGCGGTGTAGATATTTCCATGTTCATACAGATAGCGGTGTAGATATTTCCATGTTCATACAGATAGCGGTGCTGATATTTCCATGCTTATACAGGTAGCGGTGTAGATATTTCCATGTTTATACAGATAGCGGTGTATATATTTCCATGTTTATACAGATAGCGGTTTAGCTATTTCCATGTTTATACAGATAGCGGTGTAGATATCTCCATATTAATACAGAGGGCGGTGTAGATATTTATATGTTTATACAGATGGCGGTGCAGATATTTCCATGTTCATACAGATGGCGGTGTGGATATTTCCATGTTCATATAGATAGCGGTGTAGTTATTTCCATGTGTAAAGAGATAGCTGAGTAGATATTTACATGTATATGCAGATAGCAGTGTAGATATTTCCATTTTCATGCAGATAGCGGTGTAGATATTTCCATGTTCAAACAGATAGTGGTGTAGATATTTCCATGTTCACACAGATAGCGGTGTAGATATTTCCATGTTCATACAGATAACGGTGTAGCTATTTCCATGTTCATACAGATAGCAGTGTAGATATTTCCATGTTGATACAGATAGCGGTGTAGATATTTCCATGTTCATACAGATAGCGGTGCTGATATTTCCATGGTTATGCAGGTAGCGGTGTAGATATTTCCATGTTTATGCAGATAGCGGTGTAGATATTTCCATGTTTATGCAGATAGCGGTGTAGATATTTCCATGTTTATACAGATAGCGGTGTAGATATTTCCATGTTCATACAGATAGCGGTGTAGATATTTCCATGTTCATACAGATAGCTGTGCTGATATTTCCATGTTTATACAGGTAGCCGTGTAGATATTTCCATGTTTATACAGATAGCGGTGTAGATATTTCCATTTTTATACAGATAGCGGTGTAGATATTTCCATGTTTATACAGATAGCGGTGTAGATATCTCCATCTTAATACAGATGGCAGTGTAGATATTTATATGTTAATACAGATGGCGGTGCAGATATTTCCATTTTCATACAGATGGCGGTGTGGATATTTCCATGTTCATACAGATAGCGGTGTTGTTATTTCCATGTGTAAAGAGATAGCTGTGTAGATATTTCCATGTATATGCAGATAGCAGTGTAGATATTTCCATTTTCATGCAGATAGCGGTGTAGATATTTCCATGTTCAAACAGATAGCGGTGTAGATATATCCATGTTCATACTGGTAGCGGTGTAGATATTTCCATGTTCATACAGATAGCGGTGTAGTTATTTCCATGTTCATACAGATAGCGGTGTAGATATTTCCATGTTTATACTGATAGCAGTGAAGATGTATGCATGTTTACACAGATAGCGGTGTAGATATTTCCATGTTCACACAGATAGCGGTGCTGATATTTCCATGTTTATACAGGTATTGGTGTAGACATTTCCATGTTCATACAGATAGCGGTGTAGATATTTCCATGTTCATACAGATAGCGGTGTAGATATTTCCGTGTTCATACAGATAGCGGTGCTGATATTTCCATGTTTATACAGGTAGCGGTGTAGATATTTCCATGTTTATACAGATAGCGGTGTAGATATTTCCATGTTCATACAGATAGCGGTGTAGATATTTCCATGTTCATACAGATAGCTGTGCTGATATTTCCATGTTTATACAGGTAGTGGTGTAGATATTTCCATGTTTTACAGATAGCGGTGTAGATATTTCCATGTTTATACAGATAGCGGTGTAGATATTTCCATGTTTATAGAGATAGCGGTGTAGATATCTCCATCTTAATACAGATGGCAGTGTAGATATTTATATGTTCATACAGATGGCGGTGCAGATATTTCCATGTTCATACAGATGGCGCTGTGGATATTTCCATGTTCATACAGATAGCGGTGTAGTTATTTCCATGTGTAAAGAGATAGCTGTGTAGATATTTCCATGTATATGCAGATAGCAGTGTAGATATTTCCATTTTCATGCTGATAGTGGTGTAGATATTTCCATGTTCAAACAGATAGCGGTGTAGATATTTCCATGTTCATACAGATAGCGGTGTAGATATTTCAATGTTCATACAGATAGCGGTGTAGATATTTCCATGATTATACAGATAGCGGTGAAGATGTATGCATGTTTACACAGATAGCGGTGTATATATTTCCATGTTCATCCAGATGGCTGTGTAGATATATCCATGTTCATACTGATAGCGGTGTAGATATTTCCATGTTCATACAGATAGCTGTGTAGCTATTTCCATGTTCATACAGATAGCGGTGTAGATATTTCCATGTTTATACTGATAGCGGTGAAGATGTATGCATGTTTTCACAGATAGCGGTGTAGATATTTCCATGTTCATCCAGATGGCTGTGTAGATATATCCATGTTCATACAGATAGTGGTGTAGATATTTCCATGTTCTTACAGATAGTGGTGTAGATATTTGCATGTTCATACAGATAGCGGTGTAGCTATTTCCATGTTCATTCAGATAGCGGTGCTGATATTTCCATGTTTATACAGGTAGCGGTGTAGATATTTGCATGTTCATACAGATAGTGGTGTAGATATATCCATGTTTATATAGATAGCGGTGAAGATATATGCATGTTTACACAGATAGCGGTGTAGATATTTCCATGTTCATCCAGATGGCTGTGTAGATATATCCATGTTCCTACAGATAGCGTTGTAGATATTTCCATGTTCATACAGATAGCGGTGCTGATATTTCCATGTTTATACAGGCAGCGGTGTAGCTATTTCCATGTTCCTACAGATAGCGGTGTAGATTTTTCCATGTTCATACAGATAGCGGTGCTGATATTTCCATGTTTATACAGGCCGTGGTGTAGATATTTCCATGTTTATACAGATAGCGGTTTAGATATTTCCTTCTTAGTACAGATGGCGGTGTAGATATTTATATGTTCCGATAGATGGCGGTGTAGTTATTTACATGTTTATACAGATATCAGTGTAAATATCTCCATCTTAATGCAGATGGCGGTGTAGATATTTATATGTTCATACAGATGGCGGTGCAGATATTTCCATGTTCATACAGATGGCGGTGTAGCTATTTCCATGTTCATACAGATAGTGGTGTAGTTATTTCCATGTGTAAAGAGATAGCTGTGTAGATATATAAATGTATATGCAGATAGCAGTGTAGATATTTCCATTTTCATGCAGATAGCGGTGTATATATTTCCATGTCCAAACAGATAGCGGTGTAGGTATTTCCATGTTCATACAGATAGCGGTGTAGATATTTCCATGTTCATACCGATAGCGGTGCCGATATTTCCATGTTTATACAGATAGTGGTGAAGATGTACGCATGTTTACACAGATAGAGGTGTAGATATTTCCATGTTCATCCAGATGGCTGTGTAGATATATCCATGTTCATACAGATAGCGGTGTAGATAGTTCAAGGTTCATTCAGATAGCGGTGCTGATATTTCCATGTTTATACAGGTAGCGGTGTAGATATTTCCATGTTTATACAGATAGCGTTGTAGATATTTCCATGTTTATACAGATAGCGGTGTAGATATTTCCATGTTTATTCAGGTAGCGGTGTAGATATCTCCATCTTCATACAGATGGAGGTGTAGATATTTATATGTTCATAAAGATGGCGGTGCAGTTATTTCCATGTTCATACAGATGGCGGTGTAGATATTTCCATGTTCATGCAGATAGCGGTGTAGTTATTTCCATGTGTAAAGAGATAGCTGTGTAGATATTTCCATCTATATGCAGATAGCTGTTTAGATATTTCCATTTTCATGCAGATAGCGGTGTATATATTTCCATCTTCAAACAGATAGCGGTGTAGATATTTCCATGTTCATACAGATAGCGGTGTAGATATTTCCATGTTTATACAGATAGCGGTGAAGATGTATGCATGTTTACACAGATAGCGGTGTGGATATTTCCATGTTCATCCAGAGGGCAGTGTAGATAAATCCATGTTCATACAGATAGCGGTGTAGATATTTCCATGTTCATACAGATAGCGGTGTAGATATTTCCATGTTCATACAGATAGCGGTGCTGATATTTTCATGTTTATACTGGTAGCGGTGTAGTTATTTCCATGTTTATACAGATAGCGGTGTAGATATTTCCGTGTTTATACAGATAGCGGTGTAGATATTTCCATGTTTATACAGATAGCGATGTAGATATCTCCATCTTAATAAAGATGGCGGTGTAGATATTTATATGTTCATACAGATGGCGGTGCAGATATTTCCATGTTCATACAGATGGCAGTGTAGATATTTAAATGTTCATACAGATAGTGGTGTAGTTATTTCCATGTGTAAAGAGATAGCTGTGTAGATATTTCAATGTATATGCAGATAGTAGTGCAGATATTTCCATTTTCATGCAGATAGCGGTGTAGATATTTCCATGTTCAAACAGATAGCGGTGTAGATATTTCCATGTTCATACAGATAGCGGTGAAGATATTTCCATGTTCATACAGATAGCGGTGTAGATATTTCCATGTTTATACAGATAGCGGTGGAGATGTATGCATGTTTACACAGATAGCGGTGTAGATATTTCCATGTTCATCCAGATGGCTGTGTAGACATATCCATGTTCATACGGATAGCAGTGTAGATATTTCTATGTTCATACAGATAGCGGTGTAGCTATTTCCATGTTCATACAGATAGCGGTGTAGATATTTCCATGTTTATACTGATAGCGGTGAAGATGTATTCATGTTTACACAGATAGCGGTTTAGATATCTCCATGTTCATACAGATAGAGGTGTAGATATTTCCATGTTCATCCAGATGGCTGTGTAGATATGTCCATGTTCCTACAGATAGCGGTGTAGAAATTTCCCTGTTCATACAGATAGCGGTGCTGATATTTCCATGTTTATACAGGCAGCGGTGTAGCTATTTCCATGTTCCTACAGATAGTGGTGTAGATATTTCCATGTTCATACAGATAGCGGTGCTGATATTTCCATGTTTATACAGGCAGCGGTGTAGATATTTCCACGTTTATACAGATAGAGGTTTAGATATTTCCTTCTTAGTACAGATGGCGGTGTAGACATTTATATGTTCAGACAGATGGCGGTGTAGATATTTCCATGTTTATACAGATAGCAGTGTAGATATCTCCATCTTAATACAGATGGCGGTGTAGATATTTATATGTTCATACAGATGGCGGTGCAGATATTTCCATGTTCATACAGATGGCGGTGTAGATATTTCCATGTTCATACAGATAGTGGTGTAGTTATTTCCATGTGTAAAGAGATAGCTGTGTAGATATTTAAATGTATATGCAGATAGCAGTGTAGATATTTCCATTTTCATGCAGATAGCGGTGTAGATATTTCCATGTCCTAACAGATAGCGGTGTAGGTATTTCCATGTTCATACAGATAGCGGTGTAGATATTTCCATGTTCATACCGATAGCGGTGCAGATATTTAAATGTTTATACAGATAGTGGTGAAGATGTATGCATGTTTACACAGATAGAGGTGTAGATATTTCCATGTTCATCCAGATGGCTGTGTAGATATATCCATGTTCATACAGATAGCGGTGTAGATATTTCCATGTTCATACAGATAGCGGTGTAGATATTTCCATGTTCATCCAGATGGCTGTGTAGATATATCCACGATCATACAGATAGCGGTGTAGATATTTCCATGTTCATACAGATAGCGGTGCAGCTATTTCCATTTTCATACAGATAACGGTGTAGCTATTTCCATGTTCATACATATAGCAGTGTAGATATTTCCATGTTCATTCAGATAGCGGTGTAGATATTTCCATTTTCATACAGAGAGCGGTGCTGATATTTCCATGTTTACACAGGCAGCGGTGTAGATATTTCCATGTTTATACAGATAGCGGTTTAGATATTTCCTTCTTAATACAGATGGCGGTGTAGATATTTATATGTTCATACAGATGGCTGTGCAGATATTTCCATGTTCATACAGATAGCTTTGTAGATATTTCCATGTTCATACAGATAGCGGTGTAGATATTTCCATGTTCATACAGATAGCGGTGTTGATATTTCCAGGTTCATACAGATAGCGGTGCTGATATTTCCATGTTTATACTGGTAGCGGTGTAGATATTTCCGTGTTTATACAGATAGCGGAGTAGATATTTCCACGTTTATACAGATAGCGGTGTAGATATTTCCAAGTTTATTCAGATAGCAGTGTAGATATCTCCATCTTAATACAGATGGCGGTGTAGATATTTATATGTTCATACAGATGTCGGTGCAGATATTTCCATGTTCATACAGATGGCGGTGTAGATATTTCCATGTTCATACAGATAGCGGTGTAGTTATTTCCATGTGTAAAGAGATAGCTGTGTAGATATTTCCATGTATATGCAGATAGCAGTGTAGATATTTCCATTTTCATGCAGATAGCGGTGTAGATATTTCCATGTTCAGATAGCGGTGTAGATATTTCCATGTTCATACAGATAGCGGTGCAGATATTTCCATGTTCATACCGATAGCGGTGTAGATATTTCCATGTTTATACAGATAGCGGTGAAGATGTATGCATGTTTACACAGTTAGCGGTGTAGATATTTCCATGTTCATCCAGATGGCTGTGTAGACATATCCATGTTCATACAGATAGCGGTGTAGATATTTCCATGTTCATACAGATAGCGGTGTAGTTATTTCCATTTTCATACAGATAGCGGTTTAGATATTTCCTTCTTAATACAGATGGCGGTGTAGATACTTATATGTTCATACAGATGGCGGTGTAGATATTTCCATGTTTATACAGATAGCAGTGTAGATATCTCCATCTTAATACAGATGGCGGTTTAGATATTTATATGTTCATACAGATGGCGGTGCAGATATTTCCATGTTCATACAGATGGCGGTGCAGATATTTCCATGTTCATACAGATGGCGGTGTAGATATTTCCATGTTCATACAGATAGCGGTGTAGTTATTTCCATGTGTAAAGAGATAGCTGTGTAGATATTTCCATGTATATGCAGATAGCGGTGTAGATATTTCCATGTTCATAAAGATAGCGGTGTAGTTATTTCCACGTTCATGCAGATAGCGGTGTAGATATTTCCATGTTTATACTGATAGTGGTGAAGGTGTATGCATGTTTACACAGATAGCGGTGTAGATATTTCCATGTTCATACAGATAGCGGTGTAGATATTTCCATGTTCATCCAGATGGCTGTGTAGATATATCCATGTTCATACAGATTGCGGTGTAGATATTTCCATGTTCATACAGATAGTGGTGCTGATATTTCCATGTTCATAGATATAGCGGTGTAGTTATTTCCATGTGTAAAGAGATAGCTGTGTAGATATTTCCATGTATATGCAGATAGCTTTGTAGATATTTCCATTTTCATGCAGATAGCGGTGTAGATATTTACATGTTCAAACAGATAGCGGTGTAGATATTTCCATGTTCATTCAGATAACTTTGTAGATATTTCCATGTTCATACAGATAGCGGTGTAGATATTTCCATGTTCATACAGATAGCGGTGTAGATATTTCCAGGTTCATACAGATAGCGGTGCTCATATTTCCATGTTTATACTGGTAGCGGTGTAGATATTTCCGTGTTTATACAGATAGCGGTGTAGATATTTCCATGTTTATACAGATAGCGGTGTAGATATTTCCATGTTTATTCAGATAGCGGTGTAGATATCTCCATCTTAATACAGATGGCGGTGTAGATATTTATATGTTCATACAGATGGCGGTGCAGATATTTCCATGTTCATACAGATGGCGGTGGAGATATTTCCATGTTCATACAGATAGCGGTGTAGTTATTTCCATGTGTAAAGAGATAGCTGTGTAGATATTTCCATCTATATGCAGATAGCTGTGTAGATATTTCCATTTTCATGCAGATAGCGGTGTATATATTTCCATCTTCAAACAGATAGCGGTGTAGATATTTCCATGCTCATACAGATAGCGGTGTAGATATTTCCATGTTTATACAGATAGCGGTGAAGATGTATGCATGTTTACACAGATAGCGGTGTGGATATTTCCATGTTCATCCAGAGGGCTGTGTAGATATATAAATGTTCATACAGATAGCGGTGTAGATATTTCCATGTTCATACAGATAGCGGTGTAGATATTTCCATGTTCATACAGATAGCGGTGCTTATATTTCCATGTTTATACAGGTAGCGGTGTAGATATTTCCATGTTTATACAGATAGCGGTGTAGATATTTCCATGTTTATACAGATAGCGGTGTAGATATTTCCATGTTTATACAGATAGCTGTGTAGATATCTCCATCTTAATACAGATGGTGGTGTAGATATTTATATGTTCATACTGATGGCGGTGCAGGTATTTCCATGTTCATACAGATGGCGGTGTAGATATTTCCATGTGTAAAGAGATAGCTGTGTAGATATTTCCATGTATATGCAGATAGCAGTGTAGATATTTCCATTTTCATGCAGATAGCGGTGTAGATATTTCCATGTTCAGATAGCGGTGTAGATAATTCCATGTTCATACAGATAGCGGTGCAGATATTTCCATGTTCATACCGATAGCGGTGTAGATATTTCCATGATTATACAGATAGCGGTGAAGATGTATGCATGTTTACACAGATAGCGGTGTAGATATTTCCATGTTCATCCAGATGGCTGTGTAGATATATCCATGTTCATACAGATAGCGGTGTAGATCTTTCCATGTTCATACAGATAGCGGTGTAGATATTTCCATGTTCATACAGATAGCGGTGTAGCTATTTCCATGTTCATACAGATAGCAGTGTAGATATTTCCATGTTTATACAGATAGGGGTGAAGTTGTATGCAAGTTTACACAGATAGCGGTGTAGATATTTCCATGTTCATGGAGATAGCGGTGTAGATATTTAAATGTTCATCCAGAAGGCTGTGTAGATATATCCATGTTCATACAGATAGCGGTGTAGATATTTCCATGTCCATACAGATAGTGGTGTAGATATTTCCATGTTCATACAGATAGCGGTGTAGCTACTTCCAAGTTCATGCAGATAGCGGTGTAGATATTTCCATGTTCGTACAGATAGCGGTGTAGATATTTCCATGTTCATACAGATAGCGGTGCGGATATTTCCATGTTTATACAGATAGCGGTGAAGTTATTTCCAGGTTTATACAGATAGCGGTGAAGATGTATGCATGTTTACACAGATAGCGGTATAGATATTTCCATGTTCATCCAGATGGCTGTGTAGATATATCCATGTTCATACAGATAGCGGTGTAGATCTTTCCATGTTCATACAGATAGCGGTGTAGATATTTCCATGTTCATACAGATAGCGGTGTAGCTATTTCCATGTTCATACAGATAGCGGTGTAGATATTTCCATGTTTATACAGATAGGGGTGAAGTTGTATGCAAGTTTACACAGATAGCGGTGTAGATATTTCCATGTTCATGGAGATAGCGGTGTAGATATTTAAATGTTCATCCAGAAGGCTGTGTAGATATATCCATGTTCATACAGATAGCGGTGTAGATATTTCCATGTCCATACAGATAGTGGTGTAGATATTTCCATGTTCATACAGATAGCGGTGTAGCTACTTCCAAGTTCATGCAGATAGCGGTGTAGATATTTCCATGTTCGTACAGATAGCGGTGTAGATATTTCCATGTTCATACAGATAGCGGTGCGGATATTTCCATGTTTATACAGATAGCGGTGAAGTTATTTCCAGGTTTATTCAGATAGCGGTGTAGATATCTCCATCTTAATACAGATGGCGGTGTAGATATGTATATGTTCATACAGATGGCGGTGCAGATATTTCCATGTTCATACAGATGGCGGTGTGGCTATTTCCATGTTCATACAGATAGCGGTGTAGCTATTTCCATGTTCATGCATATAGCGGTGTAGATATTTCCATGTTCATCCATATGGCTCTGTAGATATATCCATGTTCATACAGATGGCGGTGAAGGTATTTCCATGTTTATACAGATAGCGGTGTAGATATTTCCATGTTCATATAGATAATGGTGTAGATATTTCCATGTTCATACAGATAGCGGTGAAGATGTATGCATGTTTACACTGATAGAGGTGTAGATATTTCCATGTTCGTACAGATAGTGGTGTAGATATTTCCATTTTCATACAGATAGCGGTGTAGCTATTTCCATGTTCATACACATAGCGGTGTAGATATTTCCATGTTCATCCAGATGGCTGTGTAGATATTTCCATGTTCATACAGATATCGGTGCTGATATTTCCTTGTTTATACAGGTAGCGGTGTAGATATTTCCATGTTTATACAGATAGCGGTGTAGATATTTCCATGTTTATACAGATAGCGGTGTAGATATTTCCTAGTTTATACAGATAGCGGTGTAGATATCTCCATCTTAATACAGATGGCGGTGTAGATATTTGTATGTTAATACAGATGGCGGTGCAGATATTTCCATGTTCATACAGATGGCGTTATAGATATTTCCATGTTTATAGAGATAGCGGTGTAGTTATTTCCATGTGTAAAGAGATAGCTTTGTAGATATTTCCATGCATATGCAGAAAGCTCTGTAGATATTTCCATTTTCATGCTGATAGCGGTGTAGATATTTCCATGTTCAAACAGATAGCGGTGTAGATATTTCCATGTTCATACAGATAGCGGTGTAGATATTTCCATGTTTATACAGATAGCGGTGAAGATGTATGCATGTTTACCCAGATAGCGGTGTAGATATTTCCATGTTCATCCAGATAGCGGTGTAGATATTTCCATGTTCATCCAGATGGCTGTGTAGATATATCCATGTTCATACAGATGGCGGTGAAGATATTTCCATGTTCATACAGATAGCGGTGTAGATATTTCCATGTTCATACAGATAGTGGTGTAGATATTTCCATGTTCATACAGATAGCGGTGTAGCTATTTCCTGTTCAAACAGATAGCGGTGTAGATATTTCCATGTTTATACAGATAGCGGTGAAGATGTATGCATGTTTACACAGATAGCGGTGTGGATATTTCCATGTTCATCCAGAGGGCTGTGTAGATATATAAATGTTCATACAGATAGCGGTGTAGATATTTCCATGTTCATACAGATAGCGGTGTAGATATTTCCATGTTCATACAGATAGCGGTGCTTATATTTCCATGTTTATACAGGTAGCGGTGTAGATATTTCCATGTTTATACAGATAGCGGTGTAGATATTTCCATGTTTATACAGATAGCGGTGTAGATATTTCCATGTTTATACAGATAGCTGTGTAGATATCTCCATCTTAATACAGATGGTGGTGTAGATATTTATATGTTCATACTGATGGCGGTGCAGGTATTTCCATGTTCATACAGATGGCGGTGTAGATATTTCCATGTGTAAAGAGATAGCTGTGTAGATATTTCCATGTATATGCAGATAGCAGTGTAGATATTTCCATTTTCATGCAGATAGCGGTGTAGATATTTCCATGTTCAGATAGCGGTGTAGATAATTCCATGTTCATACAGATAGCGGTGCAGATATTTCCATGTTCATACCGATAGCGGTGTAGATATTTCCATGATTATACAGATAGCGGTGAAGATGTATGCATGTTTACACAGATAGCGGTGTAGATATTTCCATGTTCATCCAGATGGCTGTGTAGATATATCCATGTTCATACAGATAGCGGTGTAGATCTTTCCATGTTCATACAGATAGCGGTGTAGATATTTCCATGTTCATACAGATAGCGGTGTAGCTATTTCCATGTTCATACAGATAGCGGTGTAGATATTTCCATGTTTATACAGATAGGGGTGAAGTTGTATGCAAGTTTACACAGATAGCGGTGTAGATATTTCCATGTTCATGGAGATAGCGGTGTAGATATTTAAATGTTCATCCAGAAGGCTGTGTAGATATATCCATGTTCATACAGATAGCGGTGTAGATATTTCCATGTCCATACAGATAGTGGTGTAGATATTTCCATGTTCATACAGATAGCGGTGTAGCTACTTCCAAGTTCATGCAGATAGCGGTGTAGATATTTCCATGTTCGTACAGATAGCGGTGTAGATATTTCCATGTTCATACAGATAGCGGTGCGGATATTTCCATGTTTATACAGATAGCGGTGAAGTTATTTCCAGGTTTATTCAGATAGCGGTGTAGATATCTCCATCTTAATACAGATGGCGGTGTAGATATGTATATGTTCATACAGATGGCGGTGCAGATATTTCCATGTTCATACAGATGGCGGTGTAGATATTCACATGTTCATACAGATGGCGGTGTAGATATTTCCATGTTCGTACGGATGGCAGTGTAGATATTTCCATGTTAATACAGGTGGCGGTGTAGATATTTCCATGTTCATACAGATAGCAGTGTAGTTATTTCCATGTTTATAGAGATAGCAGTGTAGATATTTCCATTGATATACAGATAGCTGTGTAGATATTTACATGTACATACAGATGGCGGTGTAGATATTTCCATGTTCGTACGGATTGCAGTGTAGATATTTCCATGTTCGTACAGGTTGCGGTGTAGATATTTCCATGTTTATACAAATAGCAGTGTAGTTATTTCAATGTTTATAGAGATAGCAATGTAGATATTTCCATTGATATACATATAGCTGTGTAGATATTTGCATGTTCATACAGATAGAGGTGTAGATATTGCCATGTTCATACAGATAGAGGTGTAGATATTTCCATGTTCATACAGATAGCGGTGTAGATATTTCCATGTTCATACAGATAACGGTGTAGATGTTTCCATGTTCATACAGATGGCGGTGTAGATATTTCCATGTTTTTAGAGATGGCGGTGTAGATATTTTCATGTTTACACAGATGGCGGTGGAGATACTTCCATGTTTACACAGATAGCGTTGTAGACATTTCCATGTTTACACAGATAGCGGTGTGTATATTTCCACGTTTATGTAGATAGCGGTGTAGATATTTCCATGTTTATACAGATAGCGGTGCGGATATTTCCATGTTTATACAGATAGTTGGGCAGATATTTCCATGTTTATACAGATAGCGGTTTAGATATTTCCATCTTAATACAGATGGCGGTGTAGATATGTCTATGTTCGTACAGATGTCGGTGTAGATATTTGCATGTTCGTAGGGATGGCGGTGTAGATATTTTGAAGTTTGTAGAGATAGCGCTGTAGTTATTTCCAAATTTATAGAGAAATCTGTGTAGATATTTCCATGTATATGCAGATAGTTGTGTAGATATTTCCATGTTCATGCAGATAGCGGTGAAGATATTTCCATGTTCATCCAGATGCCGTTGTAGATATATCCATGTTCATACAGATGGCGGTGAAGATATTTCCATGTTCATACAGATGGCGGTGTAGATATTTCCATGTTCATACACATGGCGGTGTAGATATATCCATGTTCATAGAGATGGCGCTGTAGATATTTCCATGTTCATACAAATGGCGGTGTAGATATTTCCATATTCATAGAGATGGCGGTGTAGATATTTCCATGTTTATACAGATAGCAGTGTAGATATTTCCATGTTTATAGAGATAGCAGTGTAGATATTTCCATTGATATACAGATAGCTGTGTAGATATTCGCATGTTCATACAGATAGCGGTGTAGATATTTCCATGTTCATACTGATAGCGGTGTAGATATTTCCATGTTCATACAGTTAGCGGTGTAGATATTTCCATGTTCATACAGATGGCGGTGTAGATATTTCCATGTTCATACAGATGGCGGTGTAGATATTTACATGTTCATACAGATGGCAGTGTAGATATTTCCAAGTTCGTACGGATGGCAGTGTAGATATTTCCATGTTCATACAGGTGGCGGTGTAGATATTCCCCTGTTTTTACAGATAGCTGTGTAGTTATTTCCGTGTTTATAGAGATAGCAGGGTAGATATTTCCATTGATATACAGATAGCTGTGTAGGTATTTGCATGTTCATACAGATAGCGGTGTAGATATTTCCCTGTTCATACAGATAGCGGTGTAGATATTTCCATGTTCATACACATAGCAGTGTAGATATTTCCATGTTCATACAGATACGGGGTAGATATTTGCATGTTCATACAGATAGCGGTGTAGGTATTTCCATGTTCTCACAGATAGCGGTGTAGATATTTCCATGTTCATACAGTTAGCGGTGTAGATATTTCCATGTTCATGCAGATAGCGGTGTAGATATTTCCATGTTCATCCAGATGCTGGTGTAGATATATCCATGTTCATACTGATGGCGGTGAAGATATTTCCATGTTCATACAGATGGCGGTGTAGATATTTCCATGTTCATACAAATGGCGGTGTAGATATTTCCATGTTCATAGAGATGGCGGTGTAGATATTTCCATGTTCATACAAATGGCGGTGTAGATATTTCCGTGTTCATAGAGATGGCGGTGTAGATATTTCCATGTTTGTACAGATAGCAGTGTAGTTATTTCCATGTTTATAGTGATAGCAGTGTAGATATTTCCCTTGATATACAGATAGCTGTGTATTTATTTCCATGTTCATACAGATAGCGGTGCAGATATTTCCATGTTCATAGAGAGAGCTGTGTAGATATTTCCATGTTCATACAGATAGCTGTGTAGTTATTTCCATGTTCATACAGTTAGCGGTGTAGATATTTCCATGTTCATACAGATGGCGGTGTAGATATTTCCATGTTCATACAGATGGCGGTGTAGATATTTACATGTTCATACAGATGGTGGTGTAGATATTTCCATGTTCGTACGGATGGCGGTGTAGATATTTCCATGTTCATACAGGTGGCGGTGTAGATATTTCCATGTTCATACAGATAGCAGTGTAGTTATTTCCATGTTTATAGAGATAGCAGTGTAGATATTTCCATTGATATACTGATAGCTGTGTAGATATTTCCATGTTCATACAGATAGCGGTGCAGATATTTCCATGTTCATACAGATAGCTGTGTAGATATTTCCATGTTCATACAGATAGCGGTGTAGTTATTTCCATGTTCATACAGTTAGCGGTGTAGATATTTCCATGTTCATACAGATGGCGGTGTAGATATTCACATGTTCATACAGATGGCCGTGTAGATATTTCCATGTTCGTACGGATGGCAGTGTAGATATTTCCATGTTCATACAGGTGGCGGTGTAGATATTTCCATGTTCATACAGATAGCAGTGTAGTTATTTCCATGTTTATAGAGATAGCAGTGTAGATATTTCCATTGATATACAGATAGCTGTGTAGATATTTCCATGTTCATACAGATAGCTGTGTAGATATTTCCATGTTCATACAGATAGCGGTGTAGTTATTTCCATGTTCATACAGTTAGCGGTGTAGATATTTCCATGTTCATACAGATGGCGGTGTAGATATTTCCATGTTCATACAGATGGCGGTGTAGATATTCACATGTTCATACAGATGGCGGTGTAGATATTTCCATGTTGGTGCGGATGGCAGTGTAGATATTTCCATGTTAATACAGGTGGCGGTGTAGATATTTCCATGTTCATACAGATAGCAGTGTAGTTATTTCCATGTTTATAGAGATAGCAGTGTAGATATTTCCATTGATATACAGATAGCTGTGTAGATATTTACATGTTCATACAGATGGCAGTGTAGATATTTCCATGTTCGTACGGATGGCAGTGTAGATATTTCCATGTTCGTACAGGTTGCGGTGTAGATATTTCCATGTTTATACAAATAGCAGTGTAGTTATTTCAATGTTTATAGAGATAGCAATGTAGATATTTCCATTGATATACATATAGCTGTGTAGATATTTGCATGTTCATACAGATAGAGGTGTAGATATTGCCATGTTCATACAGATAGAGGTGTAGATATTTCCATGTTCATACAGATAGCGGTGTAGATATTTCCATGTTCATACAGATAAGGGTGTAGATGTTTCCATGTTCATACAGATGGCGGTGTAGATATTTCCATGTTTTTAGAGATGGCGGTGTAGATATTTTCATGTTTACACAGATGGCGGTGGAGATACTTCCATGTTTACACAGATAGCGTTGTAGACATTTCCATGTTTACACAGATAGCGGTGTGTATATTTCCACGTATATGTAGATAGCGGTGTAGATATGTCCATGTTTATACAGATAGCGGTGCGGATATTTCCATGTTTATACAGATAGTTGGGCAGATATTTCCATGTTTATACAGATAGCGGTTTAGATATTTCCATCTTAATACAGATGGCGGTGTAGATATGTCTATGTTCATACAGATAGCGGTGTAGATATTTCCATGTTCATACTGATAACGGTGTAGATATTTCCATGTTCATAAAGATAGCGGTGTAGATATTTCCATGTTCATACAGTTAGCGGTGTAGATATTTCCATGTTCATACAGATAGCGGTGTAGATATTTACATGTTCATACAGATGGCGTTGTAGATATTTCCATGTTCGTACAGATGGCGGGGAAGATATTTCCATGTTCATAGAGATGGCGTTGTAGATATTTCCATGTTTATGCAGATAGCGGTATAGATATTTCCATGTTTATACAGATGGTGGTGTAGATATTTCCATGTTTATAGAGATGGCAGTCTAGATATTTCCATGTTTATAGAGATAGTGGTGTAGTTATTTCCAAGTTTATAGAGACAGCGTTGTAGTTATTTCCATGTTTATACAGATAGCGGTGAAGATATTTCCATGTTTATACAGATAGCGGTATAGATATTTCCATCTTTATACAGATAGCAGTGTAGATATTTCCATGTTTATAGAGATAGTGGTGTAGATAATTTCAATTTTATACAGATAGCAGTGTAGATAATTCCAAGTTCATACAGGTAGCGGTGTAGATATTTCCACGTTTATAGAGATGGCGGTGTAGATATTTCCATGTTCATACAGATGGCGGTGTAGATATTTCCATGTTTTTAGAGATGGCGGTGTAGATATTTTCATGTTTACACAGATGGCGGTGGAGATATTTCCATGTTTACACAGATAGCGGTGTAGACATTTCCATGTTTACACAGATAGCTGTGTGGATATTTCCACGTTTATGCAGATAGCGGTGTAGATATTTCCATGTTTATACAGATAGCGGTGCGGATATTTCCATGTTTATACAGATAGTTGGGCAGATATTTCCATGTTTATACAGATAGCGGTTTAGATATTTCCATCTTAATACAGATGGCGGTGTAGATATGTCTATGTTCATACAGATAGCGGTGTAGATATTTCCATGTTCATACTGATAACGGTGTAGATATTTCCATGTTCATAAAGATAGCGGTGTAGATATTTCCATGTTCATACAGTTAGCGGTGTAGATATTTCCATGTTCATACAGATAGCGGTGTAGATATTTCCATGTTCATACAGATGGCGTTGTAGATATTTCCATGTTCGTACAGATGGCGGGGAAGATATTTCCATGTTCATAGAGATGGCGTTGTAGATATTTCCATGTTTATGCAGATAGCGGTATAGATATTTCCATGTTTATACAGATGGTGGTGTAGATATTTCCATGTTTATAGAGATGGCAGTCTAGATATTTCCATGTTTATAGAGATAGTGGTGTAGTTATTTCCAAGTTTATAGAGACAGCGTTGTAGTTATTTCCATGTTTATACAGATAGCGGTGAAGATATTTCCATGTTTATACAGATAGCGGTATAGATATTTCCATGTTTATACAGATAGCAGTGTAGATATTTCCATGTTTATAGAGATAGTGGTGTAGATAATTTCAATTTTATACAGATAGCAGTGTAGATAATTCCAAGTTCATACAGGTAGCGGTGTAGATATTTCCACGTTTATAGAGATGGCGGTGTAGATATTTCCATGTTCATACAGATGGCGGTGTAGATATTTCCATGTTTTTAGAGATGGCGGTGTAGATATTTTCATGTTTACACAGATGGCGGTGGAGATATTTCCATGTTTACACAGATAGCGGTGTAGACATTTCCATGTTTACACAGATAGCTGTGTGGATATTTCCACGTTTATGCAGATAGCGGTGTAGATATTTCCATGTTTATACAGATAGCGGTGCGGATATTTCCATGTTTATACAGATAGTTGGGCAGATATTTCCATGTTTATACAGATAGCGGTTTAGATATTTCCATCTTAATACAGATGGCGGTGTAGATATGTCTATGTTCATACAGATAGCGGTGTAGATATTTCCATGTTCATACTGATAACGGTGTAGATATTTCCATGTTCATAAAGATAGCGGTGTAGATATTTCCATGTTCATACAGTTAGCGGTGTAGATATTTCCATGTTCATACAGATAGCGGTGTAGATATTTCCATGTTCATACAGATGGCGTTGTAGATATTTCCATGTTCGTACTGATGGCGGGGAAGATATTTCCATGTTCATAGAGATGGCGTTGTAGATATTTCCATGTTTATGCAGATAGCGGTATAGATATTTCCATGTTTATACAGATGGTGGTGTAGATATTTCCATGTTTATAGAGATGGCAGTCTAGATATTTCCATGTTTATAGAGATAGTGGTGTAGTTATTTCCAAGTTTATAGAGACAGCGTTGTAGTTATTTCCATGTTTATACAGATAGCGGTATAGATATTTCCATGTTTATACAGATAGCAGTGTAGATATTTCCATGTTTATAGAGATAGTGGTGTAGATAATTTCAATTTTATACAGATAGCAGTGTAGATAATTCCAAGTTCATACAGGTAGCGGTGTAGATATTTCCACGTTTATAGAGATGGCGGTGTAGATATTTCCATGTTCATACAGATGGCGGTGTAGATATTTCCATGTTTTTAGAGATGGCGGTGTAGATATTTTCATGTTTACACAGATGGCGGTGGAGATATTTCCATGTTTACACAGATAGCGGTGTAGACATTTCCATGTTTACACAGATAGCTGTGTGGATATTTCCACGTTTATGCAGATAGCGGTGTAGATA
This sequence comes from Gorilla gorilla gorilla, assembly GCF_029281585.2. NCBI lineage: Eukaryota > Metazoa > Chordata > Mammalia > Primates > Hominidae > Gorilla > Gorilla gorilla. The sequence goes on from NC_073236.2 coordinate 142,798,935, forward strand.
TTTCCATGTTTATACAGATAGCGGTGCGGATATTTCCATGTTTATACAGATAGTTGGGCAGATATTTCCATGTTTATACAGATAGCGGTTTAGATATTTCCATCTTAATACAGATGGCGGTGTAGATATGTCTATGTTCGTACAGATGTCGGTGTAGATATTTGCATGTTCTTAGGGATGGCGGTGTAGATATTTTGAAGTTTATAGAGATAGCGCTGTAGTTATTTCCAAATTTATAGAGAAATCTGTGTAGATATTTCCATGTATATGCAGATAGTTGTGTAGATATTTCCATGTTCATGCAGATAGCGGTGAAGATATTTCCATGTTCATCCAGATGCCGGTGTAGATATATCCATGTTCATACAGATGGCGGTGAAGATATTTCCATGTTCATACAGATGGCGGTGTAGATATTTCCATGTTCATACACATGGCGGTGTAGATATATCCATGTTCATAGAGATGGCGCTGTAGATATTTCCATGTTCATACAAATGGCGGTGTAGATATTTCCATATTCATAGAGATGGCGGTGTAGATATTTCCATGTTTATACAAATAGCAGTGTAGATATTTCCATGTTTATAGAGATAGCAGTGTAGATATTTCCATTGATATACAGATAGCTGTGTAGATATTTGCATGTTCATACAGATAGCGGTGTAGATATTTCCATGTTCATACTGATAGCGGTGTAGATATTTCCATGTTCATACAGTTAGCGGTGTAGATATTTCCATGTTCATACAGATGGCGGTGTAGATATTTCCATGTTCATACAGATGGCGGTGTAGATATTTACATGTTCATACAGATGGCGGTGTAGATATTTCCATGTTCGTACGGATGGCAGTGTAGATATTTCCATGTTCATACAGGTGGCGGTGTAGATATTCCCCTGTTTTTACAGATAGCTGTGTAGTTATTTCCGTGTTTATAGAGATAGCAGGGTAGATATTTCCATTGATATACAGATAGCTGTGTAGGTATTTGCATGTTCATACAGATAGCGGTGTAGATATTTCCCTGTTCATACAGATAGCGGTGTAGATATTTCCATGTTCATACACATAGCGGTGTAGATATTTCCATGTTCATACAGATAACGGTGTAGATATTTGCATGTTCATACAGATAGCGGTGTAGATATTTCCATGTTCTCACAGATAGCGGTGTAGATATTTCCATGTTCATACAGTTAGCGGTGTAGATATTTCCATGTTCATGCAGATAGCGGTGTAGATATTTCCATGTTCATCCAGATGCTGGTGTAGATATATCCATGTTGATACTGATGGCGGTGAAGATATTTCCATGTTCATACAGATGGCGGTGTAGATATTTCCATGTTCATACACATGGCGGTGTAGATATTTCCATGTTCATAGAGATGGTGGTGTAGATATTTCCATGTTCATACAAATGGCGGTGTAGATATTTCCATGTTCATAGAGATGGCGGTGTAGATATTTCCATGTTTGTACAGATAGCAGTGTAGTTATTTCCATGTTTATAGAGATAGCAGTGTAGATATTTCCCTTGATATACAGATAGCTGTGTATTTATTTCCATGTTCATACAGATAGCGGTGCAGATATTTCCATGTTCATAGAGAGAGCTGTGTAGATATTTCCATGTTTATAGAGATAGCAGTGTAGTTATTTCCATTGATATACAGATAGCTGTGTAGATATTTGCATGTTCATACAAATAGCGGTGTAGATATTTCCATGTTCGTACAGACAGCCATGTAGATATTTCCTTGTTCATACAGATAGTGGTGTAGATATTTCCATGTTCATACAGATAACGGTGTAGATATTTCCATGTTCATACAGATAGCCTTGTAGATATTTCCATGTTCATACAGTTAGCGGTGTAGATATTTCCATGTTCTTACAGATTGCGGTGTAGATATTTACATGTTCATACAGATGGCGGTGTAGATATTTCCATGTTCGTAAAGATGACGGTGTAGATATTTCCATGTTCATACAGATGGCGGTGTAGATATTTCCATGTTCATACAGATGGCGGTGTAGATATTTACATGTTCATACCGATGGCGGTGTAGATATTTCCATGTTCATACAAATGGCGGTGTAGATATTTCCATATTCATAGAGATGGCGGTGTAGATATTTCCATGTTTATACAGATAGCAGTGTAGTTATTTCCATGTTTATAGAGATAGCAGTGTAGATATTTCCATTGATATACAGATAGCTGTGTAGATATTTGCATGTTCATACAGTAGCGGTGTAGATATTTCCATGTTCATACTGATAGCGGTGTAGATATTTCCATGTTCATACAGTTAGCGGTGTAGATATTTCCATGTTCATACAGATGGCGGTGTAGATATTTACATGTTCATACAGATGGCGGTGTAGATAATTACATGTTCATACAGATGGCGGTGTAGATATTTCCATGTTCGTACGGATGGCAGTGTAGATATTTCCATGTTCATACAGGTGGCGGTGTAGATATTCCCATGTTTTTACAGATAGCTGTGTAGATATTTCCGTGTTTATAGAGATAGCAGTGTAGATATTTCCATTGATATACAGATAGCTGTGTAGATATTTGCATGTTCATACAGATAGCGGTGTAGATATTTCCATGTTCATACAGATAGAGGTGTAGATATTTCCATGTTCATACACGTAGCGGTGTAGATATTTCCATGTTCATACAGATAACGGTGTAGATATTTCCATGTTCATACAGAGAGCGTTGTAGATATTTCCATGTTCACACAGATAGCGGTGTAGATATTTCCATGTTCATACAGTTAGCGGTGTAGATATTTCCATGTTCATGCAGATAGCCGTGTAGTTATTTCCATGTTCATCCAGATGCCGGTGTAGATATATCAATGTTCATACAGATGGCGGTGAATATATTTCCATGTTCATACAGATGGCGGTGTAGATATTTCCATGTTCATACACATGGCGGTATGGATATTTCCATGTTCATAGAGATGGCGGTGTAGATATTTCCATGTTTGTACAGATAGGAGTGTAGTTATTTCCATGTTTATAGAGATAGCAGTGTAGATATTTTCATTGATATACAGATAGCTGTGTAGATATTTCCATGTTCATACAGATAGCGGTGCAGATATTTCCATGTTCATACAGATAGCTGTGTAGATATTTCCATGTTCATACAGATAGTGGTTTAGTTATTTCCATGTTCATACAGTTAGCGGTGTAGATATTTCCATTTTCTTACAGATGGCGGTGTAGATATTTACATGTTCATACAGATGGCGGTGTAGATATTTCCTTGTTCGCACGGATGGCAGTGTAGATATTTCCATGTTCATACAGGTGGCGGTGTAGATATTTCCATGTTTATACAGATAGCAGTTTAGTTATTTCCATGTTTATATAGATAGCAGTGTAGATATTTCCATTGATATACAGATAGCTGTGTAGATATTTGCATGTTCATACAGATAGCGGTGTAGATATTTCCATGTTCGTACAGACAGCCGTGTAGATATTTCCTTGTTCATTCAGATAGTGGTGTAGATGTTTCCATGTTCTTACAGCTAACGGTGTAGATATTTCCATGTTCATACAGATAGCCTTGTAGATATTTCCATGTTCATACAGTTAGCGGTGTAGATATTTCCATGTTCTTACAGATGGTGGTGTAGATATTTACATGTTCATACAGATGGCGGTGTAGATATTTCCATGTTCGTAAAGTTGACGGTGTAGATATTTCCATGTTCATACAGATGGCGGTGTAGATATTTCCATGTTTATACAGATAGCAATGTAGATATTTCCATGTTTATAGAGATAGCGGTGTAGATATTTCCACTGATATACAGATAGCTGTGTAGATATTTGCATGTACATACAGATAGCCGTGTAGATATTTCCATGTTCATACAGATAGCGGTGTAGATATTTCCATGTTCATACAGATAGCGGTGTAGATATTTCCATGTTTTACAGATAGCAGTGTAGATATTTCCATGTTCATACAGATAGCGGTGTAGATATTTCCATGTTTATAGAGATGGCGGTCTAGATATTTCCATGTTTATAGAGATATTGGTGTAGTTATTTCCAAGTTTATAGAGACTGCGGTGTAGATATTTCCATGTTTATGCAGACAGCGGTATAGGTATTTCCATGTTCATACAGATTTCGGTGTAGATATTTCCATGTTTTTAGAGATGGCGGTGTAGATATTTTCACGTTTACACAGATGGCGGTGGAGATATTTCCATGTTTACACAGATAGCGGTGCAGAGATTTCCATGTTTACACAGATAGCGGTGTGGATATTTCCATGTTTATGCAGATAGTGGTGTAGATATTTCCATGTTTATACAGATAGCGGTGCGGATATTTCCATGTTTATACAGATAGTTGGGCAGATATTTCCATGTTTATACAGATAGCGGTGTAGATATTTCCATCTTAATACAGGTGGCGGTGTAGATATGTCCATGTTCGTACAGACGGCGGTGTAGATATTTCCATGTTCATACAGATGGCGGTGTAGATATTTCGAAGTTCATAGAGATATCGCTGCAGTTATTTCCATATTTATAGAGAAATCTGTGTAAATATTTCCATGTATATGCAGATAGCTGTGTAGATATTTCCATGTTCATGCAGATAACGGTGTAGATATTTCCACGTTCATCCAGATGCCGGTGTAGATATTTCCATTTTCATACAGATGGCGGTGTAGATATTTCCATGTTCATACACATGGCGGTGTAGATATTTCCAAGTTCACAGAGATGGCGACGTAGATATTTCCATGTTCATACAAATGGCGGTGTAGCTATTTCCATGTTCATAGAGATGGCGGTGTAGATATTTCCATGTTTATACAGATAGCAATGTAGTTATTTCCATGTTTATAGAGATAGCAGTGTAGATATTTCCATTGATATACAGACAGCTGTGTAGATATTTGCATGTTCATACAGATAACGGTGTAGATATTTCCATGTTAATACTGATAGCGGTGTAGATATTTCCATGTTCACACAGTTAGCGGTGTAGATATTTCCATGTTCATACAGATGGCGGTGTAGATATTTCCATGTTCATACAGATGGCGGTGTAGATATTTACATGTTCATACAGATGGCGGTGTAGATATTTCCATGTTCGTACGGATCGCAGTGTAGATATTTCCATGTTCATACAGGTGGCGGTGTAGATATTTCCATGTTTATACAGATAGCAATGTAGTTATTTCCATGTTTATAGAGATAGCAGTGTAGATATTTCCATTGATATACAGATAGCTGTGTAGAAATTTGCATGTTCATACAGATAGCGGTGTAGTCATTTCCATGTTCATACAGATAGCGGTGTAGATATTTCCATGTTCATACAGATAGCGGTGTAGATATTTCCATGTTCATACAGATAACGGTGTAGATATTTCCATGTTCACAAAGATAGCGGTGTATATATTTCCATGTTCACACAGATAGCGGTGTATATATTTCCATGTTCATACAGTTAGCGGTGTAGGTATTTCCAAATTCATGCAGATAGCGGTGTAGATATTTCCATATTCATCCAGATGCCGGTGTAGATATATCCATTTTCATACAGATGGCGGTGAAGATATTTCCTTGTTCATACAGATGGCGGTGTAGATATTTCCATGTTCATACAAATGGCGGTGTAGATATTTCTATGTTCATACACATGGCGGTGTAGATATTTCCGTGTTCATACAAATGGTGGTGTAGATATTTCCATGTTCATAGAGATGGCGGTGTTGATATTTCCATGTTTATACAGATAGCAATGTAGATATTTCCATGTTTATACAGATAGCAGTGTAGTTATTTCCATGTTTATAGAGATAGCAGAGTAGATATTTCCATTGATATACAGATAGCTGTGTAGATATTTACATGTTCATACAGATGGTGGTGTAGATATTTCCATGTTCGTACGGATGGCAGTGTAGATATTTCCATGTTCGTGCAGGTGGCGGTGTAGATATTTCCATGTTTATACAAATAGCAGTGTAGTTATTTCAATGTTTATAGAGATAGCAATGTAGATATTTCCATTGATATACATATAGCTGTGTAGATATTTGCATGTTCATACAGATAGCGGTGTAGATATTGCCATGTTCATACAGATCGAGGTGTAGATATTTCCATGTTCATACAGATAGCGGTGTAGATATTTCCATGTTCATACAGATATCGGTGTAGATATTTCCATGTTCATACAGATGGCAGTGTAGATATTTCCATGTTTATACAAATAGCAGTGTAGTTACTTCAATGTTTATAGAGATAGCAATGTAGATATTTCCATTGATATACATATAGCTGTGTAGATATTTGCATGTTCATACAGATAGCGGTGTAGATATTGCCATGTTCATACAGATAGAGGTGTAGATATTTCCATGTTCATACAGATAGCGGTGTAGATATTTCCATGTTCATACAGATAACGGTGTAGATATTTCCATGTTCATACAGATGGCGGTGTAGATATTTCCATGTTTTTAGAGATGGCGGTGTAGATATTTTCATGTTTACACAGATGGCGGTGGAGATACTTCCATGTTTACACAGATAGCATTGTAGACATTTCCATGTTTACACAGATAGCTTTGTGTATATTTCCATGTTTATGCAGATAGCGGTGTAGATATTTCCATGTTTATACAGATAGCAGTGCGGATATTTCCATGTTTATACAGATAATTTGGCAGATATTTCCATGTTTATACAGATAGCGGTGTAGATATTTCTATCTTAATACAGATGGCGGTGTAGATATTTCTGCGTTAGTACAGATGGCGGTGTAGATATTTGCAAGTTCATAGGGATGGCGGTGTAGATATTTCGAAGTTTATAGAGATAGCGCTGTAGTTATTTCCAAATTTACAGAGAAATCTGTGTAGATATTTCCATGTATATGCAGATAGTTGTGTAGATATTTCCATGTTCATGCAGATAGCGGTGTAGATATTTCCATGTTCATCTAGATGCCGGTGTAGATATATCCATGTTCATGCAGATGGCGGTGAAGTTATTTCCATGTTCATACAGATGGCGGTGTAGATGTTTCCATGTTCATACACATGGCGGTGTATATATATCCATGTTCATTGAGATGGCACTGTAGATATTTCCATGTTCATACAAATGGCGGTGTAGATATTTCCATATTCATAGAGACGGCGGTGTAGATATTTCCATGTTTATACAGATAGCAGTGTAGATATTTCCATGTTTATAGAGATAGCAGTGTAGTTATTTCCATTGATATACAGATAGCTGTGTAGATATTTGCATGTTCATACAGATAGCGGTGTAGATATTTCCATGTTCATACTGATAGCGGTGTAGATATTTCCATGTTCATACAGTTAGCGGTGTAGATATTTCCATGTTCATACAGATGGCGGTGTAGATATTTCCATATTCATACAGATGGCCGTGTAGATATTTACATGTTCATACAGATGGCGGTGTAGATATTTCCATGTTCGTACGGATGGCAGTGTAGATATTTCCATGTTCATACAGGTGGCGGTGTAGATATTTCCCTGTTTTTACAGATAGCTGTGTAGTTATTTCCGTGTTTATAGAGATAGCAGGGTAGATATTTCCATTGATATACAGATAGCTGTGTAGATATTTGCATGTTCATACAGATAGCGGTGTAGATATTTCCCTGTTCATACAGATAGCGGTGTAGATATTTCCATGTTCATACACATAGCGGTGTAGATATTTTCATGTTCATACAGATAACTGTGCAGATATTTGCATGTTCATACAGATAGTGGTGTAGATATTTCCATGTTCTCACAGATAGAGGTGTAGATATTTCCATGTTCATACTGTTAGCGGTGTAGATATTTCCATGTTCATACAAATGGCGGTGTAGATATTTCTATGTTCATACACATGGCGGTGTAGATATTTCCGTGTTCATACAAATGGTGGTGTAGATATTTCCATGTTCATAGAGATGGCGGTGTTGATATTTCCATGTTTATACAGATAGCAATGTAGATATTTCCATGTTTATACAGATAGCAGTGTAGTTATTTCCATGTTTATAGAGATAGCAGAGTAGATATTTCCATTGATATACAGATAGCTGTGTAGATATTTACATGTTCATACAGATGGTGGTGTAGATATTTCCATGTTCGTACGGATGGCAGTGTAGATATTTCCATGTTCGTGCAGGTGGCGGTGTAGATATTTCCATGTTTATACAAATAGCAGTGTAGTTATTTCAATGTTTATAGAGATAGCAATGTAGATATTTCCATTGATATACATATAGCTGTGTAGATATTTGCATGTTCATACAGATAGCGGTGTAGATATTGCCATGTTCATACAGATCGAGGTGTAGATATTTCCATGTTCATACAGATAGCGGTGTAGATATTTCCATGTTCATACAGATATCGGTGTAGATATTTCCATGTTCATACAGATGGCAGTGTAGATATTTCCATGTTTATACAAATAGCAGTGTAGTTATTTCAATGTTTATAGAGATAGCAATGTAGATATTTCCATTGATATACATATAGCTGTGTAGATATTTGCATGTTCATACAGATAGCGGTGTAGATATTGCCATGTTCATACAGATAGAGGTGTAGATATTTCCATGTTCATACAGATAGCGGTGTAGATATTTCCATGTTCATACAGATAACGGTGTAGATATTTCCATGTTCATACAGATGGCGGTGTAGATATTTCCATGTTTTTAGAGATGGCGGTGTAGATATTTTCATGTTTACACAGATGGCGGTGGAGATACTTCCATGTTTACACAGATAGCATTGTAGACATTTCCATGTTTACACAGATAGCTTTGTGTATATTTCCATGTTTATGCAGATAGCGGTGTAGATATTTCCATGTTTATACAGATAGCAGTGCGGATATTTCCATGTTTATACAGATAATTTGGCAGATATTTCCATGTTTATACAGATAGCGGTGTAGATATTTCCATCTTAATACAGATGGCGGTGTAGATATTTCTGCGTTAGTACAGATGGCGGTGTAGATATTTGCAAGTTCATAGGGATGGCGGTGTAGATATTTCGAAGTTTATAGAGATAGCGCTGTAGTTATTTCCAAATTTACAGAGAAATCTGTGTAGATATTTCCATGTATATGCAGATAGTTGTGTAGATATTTCCATGTTCATGCAGATAGCGGTGTAGATATTTCCATGTTCATCTAGATGCCGGTGTAGATATATCCATGTTCATGCAGATGGCGGTGAAGTTATTTCCATGTTCATACAGATGGCGGTGTAGATGTTTCCATGTTCATACACATGGCGGTGTATATATATCCATGTTCATTGAGATGGCACTGTAGATATTTCCATGTTCATACAAATGGCGGTGTAGATATTTCCATATTCATAGAGACGGCGGTGTAGATATTTCCATGTTTATACAGATAGCAGTGTAGATATTTCCATGTTTATAGAGATAGCAGTGTAGTTATTTCCATTGATATACAGATAGCTGTGTAGATATTTGCATGTTCATACAGATAGCGGTGTAGATATTTCCATGTTCATACTGATAGCGGTGTAGATATTTCCATGTTCATACAGTTAGCGGTGTAGATATTTCCATGTTCATACAGATGGCGGTGTAGATATTTCCATATTCATACAGATGGCCGTGTAGATATTTACATGTTCATACAGATGGCGGTGTAGATATTTCCATGTTCGTACGGATGGCAGTGTAGATATTTCCATGTTCATACAGGTGGCGGTGTAGATATTTCCCTGTTTTTACAGATAGCTGTGTAGTTATTTCCGTGTTTATAGAGATAGCAGGGTAGATATTTCCATTGATATACAGATAGCTGTGTAGATATTTGCATGTTCATACAGATAGCGGTGTAGATATTTCCCTGTTCATACAGATAGCGGTGTAGATATTTCCATGTTCATACACATAGCGGTGTAGATATTTTCATGTTCATACAGATAACTGTGCAGATATTTGCATGTTCATACAGATAGTGGTGTAGATATTTCCATGTTCTCACAGATAGAGGTGTAGATATTTCCATGTTCATACTGTTAGCGGTGTAGATATTTCCATGTTCATGCAGATAGCGGTGTAGATATTTCCATGTTCATCCAGATGCCGGTGTAGATATATCCATGTTCATACAGATGGCGGTGAAGATATTTCCATGTTCATACAGATGGCGGTGTAGATATTTCCATGTTCATACACATGGCGGTGTAGATATTTCCATGTTCATAGAGATGGCGGTGTAGATATTTCCATGTTCATTCAAATGGCGGTGTAGATATTTCCATGTTCATAGAGATGGCGGTGTAGATATTTCCATGTTTATGCAGATAGCAGTGTAGATATTTCCATGTTTATAGAGATAGCGGTGTAGATATTTCCACTGATATACAGATAGCTGTGTAGATATTTGCATGTACATACAGATAGCGGTGTAGATATTTCCATTTTCATACAGATAGCGGTGTAGATATTTCCATGTTCATACAGATAGCGGTGTAGATATTTCCATGTTTTACAGATAGCAGTGTAGATATTTCCATGTTCATACAGATAGCGGTGTAGATATTTCCATGTTTATAGAGATGGCGGTCTAGATATTTCCATGTTTATAGAGATATTGGTGTAGTTATTGCCAAGTTTATAGAGACTGCGGTGTAGATATTTCCATGTTTATGCAGACAGCGGTATAGGTATTTCCATGTTCATAGAAATTTCGGTGTAGATATTTCCATGTTTTTAGAGATGGCGGTGTAGATATTTTCACGTTTACACAGATGGCGGTGGAGATATTTCCATGTTTACACAGATAGCGGTGCAGAGATTTCCATGTTTACACAGATAGCGGTGTGGATATTTCCATGTTTATGCAGATAGCGGTGTAGATATTTCCATGTTTATACAGATAGCGGTGCGGATATTTCCATGTTTATACAGATAGTTGGGCAGATATTTCCATGTTTATACAGATAGCGGTGTAGATATTTCCATCTTAATACAGGTGGCGGTGTAGATATGTCCATGTTCGTACAGACGGCGGTGTAGATATTTCCATGTTCATACAGATGGCGGTGTAGATATTTCGAAGTTTATAGAGATATTGCTGCAGTTATTTCCATATTTATAGAGAAATCTGTGTAAATATTTCATGTATATGCAGATAGCTGTGTAGATATTTCCATGTTCATGCAGATAGCGGTATAGATATTTCCACGGTCATCCAGATGCCGGTGTAGATATATCCATGTTCATACAGATGGCGGTGAAGATATTTCCATGTTCATACAGATGGCGGTGTAGATATTTCCATGTTCATACACATGGCGGTGTAGATATTTCCAAGTTCATAGAGATGGCGATGTAGATATTTCCATGTTCATACAAATGGCGGTGTAGCTATTTCCATGTTCATAGAGATGGCGGTGTAGATATTTCCATGTTGATACAGATACCAGTGTAGTTATTTCCGTGTTTATAGAGATAGCAGTGTAGATATTTCCATTGATATACAGATAGCTGTGTAGATATTTGCATGTTCATACAGATAGCGGTGTACATATTTCCATGTTAATACTGATAGCGGTGTAGATATTTCCATGTTCACACAGTTAGCGGTGTAGGTATTTCCATGTTCACACAGATGGCGGTGTAGATATTTCCATGTTCATACAGATGGCGGTGTAGATATTTACATGTTCATACAGATGGCGGTGTAGATATTTCCATGTTCGTACGGATGGCAGTGTAGATATTTCCATGTTCATGCAGGTGGCGGTGTAGATATTCCCATGTTTTTACAGATAGCTGTGTAGTTATTTCCATGTTTATAGAGATAGCAGTGTAGATATTTCCATTGATATACAGATAGCTCTGTAGAAATTTCCATGTTCATACAGATAGCGGTGTAGTCATTTCCATGTTCATACAGATAGCGGTGTAGATATTTCCATGTTCATACAGATAGCGGGGCAGATATTTCCATGTTCATACAGATAGCTGTGTAGATATTTCCATGTTCATACAGATAGCGGTGTAGTTATTTCCATGTTCATACAGTTAGCGGTGTAGATATTTCCATGTTCATACAAATGGCGGTGTAGATATTTCTATGTTCATACACATGGCGGTGTAGATATTTCCGTGTTCATACAAATGGCGGTGTAGATATTTCCGTGTTCATAGAGATGGCGGTGTTGATATTTCCATGTTTATACAGATAGCAATGTAGATATTTCCATGTTTATAGAGATAGCGGTGCAGATATTTCCATTGATATACAGATAGCTGTGTAGATATTTGCATGTTCATACAGATAACGGTGTAGATATTTCCATGTTCATACAGATAGCGGTGTAGATATTTCCATGTTCGTACAGATAGCGGTGTAGATATTTCCATGTTTTACAGATAGCAGTGTAGATATTTCCATGTTCATACAGATAGGGGTGTAGATATTTCCACGTTTATAGAGATGGTGGTGTAGATATTTCCATGTTCATACAGATGGCGGTGTAGATATTTCCATGTTTTTAGAGATGGCGGTGTAGATATTTTCATGTTTACACAGATGGCGGTGTAGATATTTCCATGTTTACACAGATAGCGGTGTAGACATTTCCATGTTTATACAGATAGCGGTGTGGATATTTCCATGTTTATGCAGATAGCGGTGTAGATATTTCCATGTTTATACAGATATCGGTGCGGATATTTCCATGTTTATACAGATAGTTGGGCAGAGATTTCCATGTTTATACAGATAGCAGTGTAGATATTTTCATCTTAATACAGATGGCTGTGTAGATATGTCTATGTTCGTACAGATGGCGGTGTAGATATTTCCATGTTCATAGAGTTGGCGGTGTAGATATTTCCATGTTTGTACAGATAGGAGTGTAGTTATTTCCAAGTTTATAGAGATAGCAGTGTAGATATTTCCATTGATATACAGATAGCTGTGTAGATATTTCCATGTTCATACAGATAGCGGTGCAGATATTTCCATGTTCATACAGATAGCTGTGTAGATATTTCCATGTTCATACAGATAGCGGTGTAGTTTTTTCCATGTTCATACAGTTAGCGGTGTAGATATTTGCATGTTCATACAGATAGCGGTGTAGATATTTCCATGTTCTCAGAGATAGCGGTGTAGATATTTCCATGTTCATGCAGTTAGCGGTGTAGATATTTCCATGTTCATCCAGATGCCGGTGTAGATATATCCATGTTCATACATATGGCGGTGAAGATATTTCCATGTTCATACAGATGGCGGTGTAGATATTTCCATGTTCATACTCATGGCGGTGTAGATATTTCCATGTTCATAGAGATGGCGGTGTAGATATTTCCATGTTCATACAAATGGCGGTGTAGATATTTCCATGTTCACAGAAATGGCGGTGTAGATATTTCCATGTTTGTACAGATAGCAGTGTAGTTATTTCCATGTTTATAGAGATAGCAGTGTAGATATTTCCCTTGATATACAGATAGCTGTGTAGATGTTTGCATGTTCATACAGATAGCGGTGTAGATATTGCCATGTTCATACAGATAGGGGTGTAGATATTTCCATGTTCATACAGATAGCGGTGCAGATATTTCCATGTTCATACTGATAACTGTGTAGATATTTCCATGTTCATACAGATATCGGTGTAGATATTTCCATGTTCATACAGTTAGCGGTGTAGATATTTCCATGTTCATACAGATGGCGATGTAGATATTTCCATGTTCGTACGGATGGCAGTGTAGGTATTTCCATGTTCATACAGGTGGCGGTGTAGATATTTCCATGTTCATACAGATAGCAGTGTAGTTATTTCCATGTTTATAGAGATAGCAGTGTAGATATTTCCATTGATATACAGATAGCTGTGTAGACATTTCCATGTTCATACAGATAGCGGTGCAGATATTTCCATGTTCATACAGATAGCTCTGTAGATATTTCCATGTTCATACAGATAGCGGTGTAGTTATTTCCATGTTCATACAGTTAGCGGTGTAGATATTTCCATGTTCATACTGATGGCAGTGTAGATATTTCCATGTTCATACAGATGGCGGTGTAGATATTTACATGTTCATACCAATGGCGGTGTAGATATTTCCATGTTGGTACGGATGGCAGTGTAGATATTTCCATGTTCATACAGGTGGCGGTGTAGATATTTCCATGTTCATACAGATAGCAGTGTAGTTACTTCCATGTTTATAGAGATAGCAGAGTAGATATTTCCATTGATATACAGATAGCTGTGTAGATATTTACATGTTCATACAGATGGTGGTGAAGATATTTCCATGTTCGTACGGATGGCAGTGTAGATATTTCCATGTTCGTACAGGTGGCGGTGTAGATATTTCCATGTTTATGCAAATAGCAGTGTAGTTATTTCAATGTTTATAGAGATAGCAATGTAGATATTTCCATTGATATACATATAGCTGTGTAGATATTTGCATGTTCAAACAGATAGCGGTGTAGATATTGCCATGTTCATACAGATAGAGGTGTAGATATTTCCATGTTCATACAGATAGTGGTGTAGATATTTCCATGTTCATACAGATATCGGTGTAGATATTTCCATGTTCATACAGATGGCAGTGTAGATATTTCCATGTTTATACAAATAGCAGTGTAGTTATTTCAATGTTTATAGAGATAGCAATGTAGATATTTCCATTGATATACATATAGCTGTGTAGATATTTGCATGTTCATACAGATAGTGGTGTAGATATTGCCATGTTCATACAGATTGAGGTGTAGATATTTCCATGTTCATACAGATAGCGGTGTAGATATTTCCATGTTCATACAGATAACGGTGTAGATATTTCCATGTTCATACAGATGGTGGTGTAGATATTTCCATGTTTTTAGAGATGGCGGTGTAGATATTTTCATGTTTACACAGATGGCGGTGGATATACTTCCATGTTTACACAGATAGCGTTGTAGACATTTCCCTGTTTACTCAGATAGCGGTGTGTATATTTCCACGTTTATGCAGATAGCGGTGTAGATATTTCCATGTTTGTACAGATAGCGGTGCGGATATTTCCATGTTTATACAGATAGTTGGGCAGATATTTCCATGTTTATACAGATAGCGGTGTAGATATTTCCATCTTAATACAGATGGCGGTTTAGATATGTCTATGTTTGTACAGATGGCGGTGTAGATATTTGCATGTTCATAGGGATGGCGGTGTAGATATTTCGAAGTTTATAGAGATAGTGCTGTAGTTATTTCCAAATTTATAGAGAAATCTGTGTAGATATTTCCAAGTATATGCAGATAGTTGTGTAGATATTTCCATGTTCATGCAGATAGCGGTGTAGATATTTCCATGTTCATCCAGATGCCGGTGTAGATATATCCATGTTCATACAGATGGCGGTGAAGATATTTCCATGTTCATACAGATGGTGGTGTAGATATTTCCATGTTCATACACATGGCGGTGTAGATATATCCATGTTCATAGAGATGGCGCTGTAGATATTTCCATGTTCTTAAAAATGGCGGTGTAGATATTTCCATATTCATAGAGATGGCGGTGTAGATATTTCCATGTTTATACAGATAGCAGTGTAGATATTTCCATGTTAATAGAGATAGCAGTGTAGATATTTCCATTGATATACAGATAGCTCTGTAGATATTTGCATGTTCATACAGATAGCGGTGTAGATATTTCCATGTTCATACTGATAGCTGTGTAGATATTTCCATGTTCATACAGTTAGAGGTGTAGATATTTCCATGTTCATACAGATGGTGGTGTAGATATTTCCATGTTCATACAGATGGCCGTGTAGATATTTACATCTTCATACAGATGGCGGTTTAGATATTTCTATGTTCGTACGGATGGCAGTGTAGATATTTCCATGTTCATACAGGTGGCGGTGTAGATATTCCCCTGTTTTTACAGATAGCTGTGTAGTTATTTCCGTGTTTATAGAGATAGCAGGGTAGATATTTCCATTGATATACAGATAGCTGTGTAGATATTTGCATGTTCATACAGATAGCGGTGTAGATATTTCCCTGTTCATACAGATAGCGGTGTAGATATTTCCATGTTCATACACATAGCGGTGTAGATATTTCCATGTTCATACAGATAACGGTGTAGATATTTGCATGTTCATACAGATAGCGGTGTAGACATTTCCATGTTCTCACAGATAGCGGTGTAGATATTTCCATGTTCATACAGTTAGCAGTGTAGATATTTCCAAGTTCATGCAGATAGCGGTGTAGATATTTCCATGTTCATCCAGATGCCGGTGTAGATATATCCATGTTCATACAGATGGCGGTGAAGATATTTCCATGTTCATGCAGATGGCGGTGTAGATATTTCCATGTTCATACACATCGCGGTGGAGATATTTCCATGTTCATAGAGATGGCGGTGTAGGTATTTCCATGTTCATACAAATGGCGGTGTAGATATTTCCATGTTCATAGAGATGGCGGTGTAGATATTTCCATGTTTGTAGAGATAGCAGTGTAGTTATTTCCATGTTTATAGAGATAGCAGTGTAGATATTTCCCTTGATATACAGATAGCTGTGTAGATACTTCCATGTTCATACAGATAGCGGTGCAGATATTTCCATGTTCATACAGATAGCAGTGTAGATATTTCCATGTTCATACAGATAGCGGTGTAGTTATTTCCATGTTCATACAGTTAGCGGTGTAGATATTTCCATGTTCATACAGATGGCGGTGTAGATATTTCCATGTTCATACAGATGGCGGTGTAGATATTTACATGTTCATACAGATGGCGGTGAAGATATTTCCATGTTCGTACGGATGGCAGTGTAGATATTTCCATGTTCATACAGGTGGCGGTGTAGATATTTCCATGTTCATACAGATAGCAGTGTAGTTATTTCCATGTTTATAGAGATAGCAGTGTAGATATTTCCATTGATATACAGATAGCTGTGTAGATATTTCCATGTTCATACAGATATTGGTGCAGATATTTCCATGTTCATACAGATAGCTGTGTAGATATTTCCATGTTCATACAGATAGCGGTGTAGTTATTTCCATGTTCATACAGATGGCGGTGTAGATATTTCCATGTTCATACTCATGGCGGTGTAGATATTTCCATGTTCATAGAGATGGCGGTGTAGATATTTCCATGTTCATACAAATGGCGGTGTAGATATTTCCATGTTCACAGAAATGGCGGTGTAGATATTTCCATGTTTGTACAGATAGCAGTGTAGTTATTTCCATGTTTATAGAGATAGCAGTGTAGATATTTCCCTTCATATACAGATAGCTGTGTAGATGTTTGCATGTTCATACAGATAGCGGTGTAGATATTGCCATGTTCATACAGATAGGGGTGTAGATATTTCCATGTTCATACAGATAGCGGTGCAGATATTTCCATGTTCATACTGATAACGGTGTAGATATTTCCATGTTCATACAGATATCGGTGTAGATATTTCCATGTTCATACAGTTAGCGGTGTAGATATTTCCATGTTCATACAGATGGCGATGTAGATATTTCCATGTTCGTACGGATGGCAGTGTAGGTATTTCCATGTTCATACAGGTGGCGGTGTAGATATTTCCATGTTCATACAGATAGCAGTGTAGTTATTTCCATGTTTATAGAGATAGCAGTGTAGATATTTCCATTGATATACAGATAGCTGTGTAGACATTTCCATGTTCATACAGATAGCGGTGCAGATATTTCCATGTTCATACAGATAGCTCTGTAGATATTTCCATGTTCATACAGATAGCGGTGTAGTTATTTCCATGTTCATACAGTTAGCGGTGTAGATATTTCCATGTTCATACTGATGGCAGTGTAGATATTTCCATGTTCATACAGATGGCGGTGTAGATATTTACATGTTCATACCAATGGCGGTGTAGATATTTCCATGTTGGTACGGATGGCAGTGTAGATATTTCCATGTTCATACAGGTGGCGGTGTAGATATTTCCATGTTCATACAGATAGCAGTGTAGTTACTTCCATGTTTATAGAGATAGCAGAGTAGATATTTCCATTGATATACAGATAGCTGTGTAGATATTTACATGTTCATACAGATGGCGGTGTAGATATTTCCATGTTCGTACGGATGGCAGTGTAGATATTTCCATGTTCGTACAGGTGGCGGTGTAGATATTTCCATGTTTATGCAAATAGCAGTGTAGTTATTTCAATGTTTATAGAGATAGCAATGTAGATATTTCCATTGATATACATATAGCTGTGTAGATATTTGCATGTTCAAACAGATAGCGGTGTAGGTATTGCCATGTTCATACAGATAGAGGTGTAGATATTTCCATGTTCATACAGATAGTGGTGTAGATATTTCCATGTTCATACAGATATCGGTGTAGATATTTCCATGTTCATACAGATGGCAGTGTAGATATTTCCATGTTTATACAAATAGCAGTGTAGTTATTTCAATGTTTATAGAGATAGCAATGTAGATATTTCCATTGATATACATATAGCTGTGTAGATATTTGCATGTTCATACAGATAGTGGTGTAGATATTGCCATGTTCATACAGATTGAGGTGTAGATATTTCCATGTTCATACAGATAGCGGTGTAGATATTTCCATGTTCATACAGATAACGGTGTAGATATTTCCATGTTCATACAGATTGCGGTGTAGATATTTCCATGTTTTTAGAGATGGCGGTGTAGATATTTTCATGTTTACACAGATGGCGGTGGAGATACTTCCATGTTTACACAGATAGCGTTGTAGACATTTCCATGTTTACTCAGATAGCGGTGTGTATATTTCCACGTTTATGCAGATAGCGGTGTAGATATTTCCATGTTTGTACAGATAGCGGTGCGGATATTTCCATGTTTATACAGATAGTTGGGCAGATATTTCCATGTTTATACAGATAGCGGTGTAGATATTTCCATCTTAATACAGATGGCGGTTTAGATATGTCTATGTTCGTACAGATGGCGGTGTAGATATTTGCATGTTCATAGGGATGGCGGTGTAGATATTTCGAAGTTTATAGAGATAGTGCTGTAGTTATTTCCAAATTTATAGAGAAATCTGTGTAGATATTTCCAAGTATATGCAGATAGTTGTGTAGATATTTCCATGTTCATGCAGATAGCGGTGTAGATATTTCCATGTTCATCCAGATGCCGGTGTAGATATATCCATGTTCATACAGATGGCGGTGAAGATATTTCCATGTTCATACAGATGGCGGTGTAGATATTTCCATGTTCATACACATGGCGGTGTAGATATATCCATGTTCATAGAGATGGCGCTGTAGATATTTCCATGTTCTTAAAAATGGCGGTGTAGATATTTCCATATTCATAGAGATGGCGGTGTAGATATTTCCATGTTTATACAGATAGCAGTGTAGATATTTCCATGTTAATAGAGATAGCAGTGTAGATATTTCCATTGATATACAGATAGCTCTGTAGATATTTGCATGTTCATACAGATAGCGGTGTAGATATTTCCATGTTCATACTGATAGCTGTGTAGATATTTCCATGTTCATACAGTTAGAGGTGTAGATATTTCCATGTTCATACAGATGGTGGTGTAGATATTTCCATGTTCATACAGATGGCCGTGTAGATATTTACATCTTCATACAGATGGCGGTTTAGATATTTCCATGTTCGTACGGATGGCAGTGTAGATATTTCCATGTTCATACAGGTGGCGGTGTAGATATTCCCCTGTTTTTACAGATAGCTGTGTAGTTATTTCCGTGTTTATAGAGATAGCAGGGTAGATATTTCCATTGATATACAGATAGCTGTGTAGATATTTGCATGTTCATACAGATAGCGGTGTAGATATTTCCCTGTTCATACAGATAGCGGTGTAGATATTTCCATGTTCATACACATAGCGGTGTAGATATTTCCATGTTCATACAGATAACGGTGTAGATATTTGCATGTTCATACAGATAGCGGTGTAGACATTTCCATGTTCTCACAGATAGCGGTGTAGATATTTCCATGTTCATACAGTTAGCAGTGTAGATATTTCCAAGTTCATGCAGATAGCGGTGTAGATATTTCCATGTTCATCCAGATGCCGGTGTAGATATATCCATGTTCATACAGATGGCGGTGAAGATATTTCCATGTTCATGCAGATGGCGGTGTAGATATTTCCATGTTCATACACATCGCGGTGGAGATATTTCCATGTTCATAGAGATGGCGGTGTAGGTATTTCCATGTTCATACAAATGGCGGTGTAGATATTTCCATGTTCATAGAGATGGCGGTGTAGATATTTCCATGTTTGTAGAGATAGCAGTGTAGTTATTTCCATGTTTATAGAGATAGCAGTGTAGATATTTCCCTTGATATACAGATAGCTGTGTAGATATTTCCATGTTCATACAGATAGCGGTGCAGATATTTCCATGTTCATACAGATAGCAGTGTAGATATTTCCATGTTCTTACAGATAGCGGTGTAGTTATTTCCATGTTCATACAGTTAGCGGTGTAGATATTTCCATGTTCATACAGATGGCGGTGTAGATATTTCCATGTTCATACAGATGGCGGTGTAGATATTTACATGTTCATACAGATGGCGGTGAAGATATTTCCATGTTCGTACGGATGGCAGTGTAGATATTTCCATGTTCATACAGGTGGCGGTGTAGATATTTCCATGTTCATACAGATAGCAGTGGTTATTTCCATGTTTATAGAGATAGCAGTGTAGATATTTCCATTGATATACAGATAGCTGTGTAGATATTTCCATGTTCATACAGATAGCGGTGCAGATATTTCCATGTTCATACAGATAGCTGTGTAGATATTTCCATGTTCATACAGATAGCGGTGTAGTTATTTCCATGTTCATACAGTTAGCGGTGTAGATATTTCCATGTTCATACAGATGGCGGTGTAGATATTTCCATGTTCATACAGATGGCGGTGTAGATATTCACATGTTCATACAGATGGCGGTGTAGATATTTCCATGTTCGTACGGATGGCAGTGTAGATATTTCCATATTCATACAGGTGGCGGTGTAGATATTTCCATGTTCATACAGATAGCAGTGTAGTTATTTCCATGTTTATAGAGATAGCAGTGTAGATATTTCCATTGATATACAGATAGCTGTGTAGATATTTACATGTTCATACAGATGGCGGTGTAGATATTTCCATGTTCGTACGGATGGCAGTGTAGATATTTCAATGTTCGTACAGGTTGCGGTGTAGATATTTCCATGTTTATACAAACAGCAGTGTAGTTATTTCAATGTTTATAGAGATAGCAATGTAGATATTTCCATTGGTATACATATAGCTGTGTAGATATTTGCATGTTCATACAGATAGAGGTGTAGATATTGCCATGTTCATACAGATCGAGGTGTAGATATTTCCATGTTCATACAGATAGCGGTGTAGATATTTCCATGTTCATACAGATAACGGTGTAGATGTTTCCATGTTCATACAGATGGAGGTGTAGATATTTCCATGTTTTTAGAGATGGCGGTGTAGATATTTTCATGTTTACACAGATGGCGGTGGAGATACTTCCATGTTTACACAGATAGCGTTGTAGACATTTCCATGTTTACACAGATAGCGGTGTGTGTATTTCCACGTTTATGTAGATAGCGGTGTAGATATTTCCATGTTTATACAGATAGCGGTGCGGATATTTCCATGTTTATACAGATAGTTGGGCAGATATTTCCATGTTTATACAGATAGCGGTTTAGATATTTCCATCTTAATACAGATGGCGGTGTAGATATGTCTATGTTCGTACAGATGTCGGTGTAGATATTTGCATGTTCGTAGGGATGGCGGTGTAGATATTTCGAAGTTTATAGAGATAGCGCTGTAGTTATTTCCAAATTTATAGAGAAATCTGTGTAGATATTTCCATGTATATGCAGATAGTTGTGTAGATATTTCCATGTTCATGCAGATAGCGGTGAAGATATTTCCATGTTCATCCAGATGCCGGTGTAGATATATCCATGTTCATACAGATGGCGGTGAAGATATTTCCATGTTCATACAGATGGCGGTGTAGATATTTCCATGTTCATACACATGGCGGTGTAGATATATCCATTTTCATAGAGATGGCGCTGTAGATATTTCCATGTTCATACAAATGGCGGTGTAGATATTTCCATATTCATAGAGATGGCGGTGTAGATATTTCCATGTTTATACTGATAGCAGTGTAGATATTTCAATGTTTATAGAGATAGCAGTGTAGATATTTCCATTGATATACAGATAGCTGTGTTGATATTTGCATGTTCATACAGATAGCGGTGTAGATATTTCCATGTTCATACTGATAGCGGTGTAGATATTTCCATGTTCATACAGTTAGCGGTGTAGATATTTCCATGCTCATACAGATGGCGGTGTAGATATTTCCATGTTCATACAGATGGCCGTGTAGATATTTACATGTTCATACAGATGGCGGTGTAGATATTTCCATGTTCGTACGGATGGCAGTGTAGATATTTCCATGTTCATACAGGTGGCGGTGTAGATATTCCCCTGTTTTTACAGATAGATGTTTAGTTATTTCCGTGTTTATAGAGATAGCAGGGTAGATATTTCCATTGATATACAGTTAGCTCTGTAGATATTTGCATGTTCATACAGATAGCGGTGTAGATATTTCCCTGTTCATACTGATAGCGGTGTAGATATTTCCATGTTCATACAGATAGCGGTGTAGATATTTCCATGTTCATACAGATAACTGTGTAGATATTTGCATGTTCATACAGATAGTGGTGTAGGTATTTCCATGTTCTCACAGATAGCGGTGTAGATATTTCCATGTTCATAGTGTTAGCGGTGTAGATATTTCCCTGTTCATACAGATAGTGGTGTAGATATTTCCATGTTCATCCAGATGCCGGTGTAGATATATCCATGTTCATACAGATTGCGTTGAAGATATTTCCATGTTCATACAGATGGCGGTGTAGATATTTCCATGTTCATACAAATGCCGGTGTAGATATTTCCATGTTCATAGAGATGGCGGTGTCGATATTTCCATGTTTGTACAGATAGCAGTGTAGTTATTTCCATGTTTATAGAGATAGCAGTGTAGATATTTCCCTTGATATACAGATAGCTGTGTAGATATTTCCATGTTCATACAGATAGCGGTGCAGATATTTCCATGTTCATACAGATAGCTGTGTAGATATTTCCATGTTCATGCAGATAGCGGTGTAGTTATTTCCATGTTCACACAGATGGCGGTGTAGATATTTCCATGTTCATACAGATGGCGGTGTAGATATTTACATGTTCATACAGATGGCGGTGTAGATATTTCCATGTTCGTACGGATGGCAGTGTAGATATTTCCACGTTCTTACATGTGGTGGTGTAGATATTTCCATGTTTATTCAAATAGCAGTGTAGATATTTCAATGTTTATAGAGATAGCAATGTAGATATTTCCATTGATATACATATAGCTGTGTAGATATTTGCATGTTCATACAGATAGCGGTGTAGATATTGCCATGTTCATACAGATAGAGGTGTAGATATTTCCATGTTCATACTGATAGCGGTGTAGATATTTCCATGTTCATACTGATAACGGTGTAGATATTTCCATGTTCATACAGATTGCGGTGTAGATATTTCCATGTTCATACAGTTAGCGGTGTAGATATTTCCATGTTCATACAGATGGCGGTGTAGATATTTACATGTTCATACAGATGGCGTTGTAGATATTTCCATGTTCGTACAGATGGCAGGGAAGATATTTCCATGATCATAGAGATGGTTTTGTAGATATTTCCGTGTTTATGCAGATAGCGGTATAGATATTTCCATGTTTATACAGATGGTGGTGTAGATATTTCCATGTTTATAGAGATGGCGGTCTAGATATTTCCATGTTTATAGAGATAGTGGTGTAGTTATTTCCAAGTTTATAGAGATAGCGTTGTAGATATTTCCATGTTTATACAGATAGCGGTGAAGTTATTTCCATGTTTATACAGATAGCGGTATAGATATTTCCATGTTTATACAGATAGCAGTGTAGATATTTCCATGTTTATAGAGATAGTGGTGTAGATAATTTCAATTTTATACAGATAGCAGTATAGATAATTCCAAGTTCATACAGGTAGCGGTGTAGATATTTCCACGTGTATAGAGATGGCGGTGTAGATATTTCCATGTTCATGCAGATGGCGGTGTAGATATTTCCATGTTTCTAGAGATGGCGGTGTAGTTATTTTCATGTTTACACAGATGGCGGTGGAGATACTTCCATGTTTACACAGATAGCGCTGTAGACATTTCCATGTTTACACAGATAGCGGTGTGTATATTTCCACGTTTATGCAGATAGCGGTGTAGATACTTCCATGTTTATACAGATAGCGGTGCGGATATTTCCATGTTTATACAGATAGTTGGGCAGATATTTCCATGTTTATACAGATACCGGTTTAGATATTTCCATCTTAATACAGATGGCGGTGTAGATATCTCTATGTTAGTACAGATGGCGGTGTAGACATTTGCATGTTCATAGGGATGGCGGTGTAGATATTTCGAAGTTTATAGATTTAGCGCTGTACTTATTTCCAAATTCATAGAGAAATCTGTGTAGATATTTCCATATGTATGCAGATAGTTGTGTTAGATATTTCCATCTTAATACAGATGGCGGTGTAGATATCTCTATGTTAGTACAGATGGCGGTGTAGACATTTGCATGTTCATAGGGATGGCGGTGTAGATATTTCGAAGTTTATAGAGATAGCGCTGTAGGTATTTCCAAATTCATAGAGAAATCTGTGTAGATATTTCCATATGTATGCAGATAGTTGTGTAGATATTTCCATGTTCATGCAGATAGCGGTGTAGATATTTCCATGTTCATCCAGATGCCGCTGTAGATATATCCATGTTCATACAGATGGCGGTGAAGATATTTCCATGTTCATACAGATGGCGGTGTAGATATTTCCATGTTCATACACATGGCGGTGTATATATATCCATGTTCATTGAGATGGCGCTGTAGATATTTCCATGTTCATACAAATGGCGGTGTAGATATTTCCATATTCAGAGAGATGGCGGTGTAGGTATTTCCATGTTTATACAGATAGCAGTGTAGATATTTCCATGTTTATAGAGATAGCAGTGTAGATATTTCCATTGATATACAGATAGCTGTGTAGATATTTGCATGTTCATACAGATAGCGGTGTAGATACTTCCATGTTCATACTGATAGCGGTGTAGATATTTCCATGTTCATACAGTTAGCGGTGTAGATATTTCCATGTTCATACCGATGGCGGTGTAGATATTTCCACGTTCATACAGATGGCCGTGTAGATATTTACATGTTCATACAGATGGCGGTGTATATATTTCCATGTTCGTACGGATGGCAGTGTAGATATTTCCATGTTCATACAGGTGGCGGTGTAGATATTCCCCTGTTTTTACAGATAGCTGTGTAGTTATTTTCGTGTTTATAGAGATAGCAGGGTAGATATTTCCATTGATATACAGATAGCTGTGTAGATATTTGCATGTTCATATAGATAGCGGTGTAGATATTTCCCTGTTCATACAGATAGCGGTGTAGATATTTCCATGTTCATACACATAGCGGTGTAGATATTTCTATGTTCATACAGATAACGGTGTAGATATTTGCATGTTCATACAGATAGCGGTGTAGATATTTCCATGTTCTCATAGATAGCGGTGTAGATATTTCCATGTTCATACAGTTAGCGGTGTAGATATTTCCATGTTCATGCAGATACCGGTGTAGATATTTCCATGTTCATCCAGATGCCGGTGTAGATATATCCATGTTCATACAGATGGCGGTGAAGATATTTCCATGTTCATACAGATGGCGGTGTAGATATTTCCATGTTCATACACATGGCGGTGTAGATATTTCCATGTTCATAGAGAAGTCGGTGTAGATATTTCCATGTTCATTTAAATGGCGTGGTAGATATTTCCATGTTCATAGAGATGGCAGTGTAGATATTTCCATGTTTGTACAGATAGCAGTGTAGTTATTTCCATGTTTATAGAGATAGCAGTGTAGATATTTCCCTTGATATACAGATAGCTGTGTAGATATTTCCATGTTCATACAGATAGCGGTGCAGATATTTCCATGTTCATACAGATAGCTGTGTAGATATTTCCATGTTCATACAGATAGCGGTGTAGTTATTTCCATGTTCATACAGTTAGCGGTGTGGATATTTCCATGTTCATACAGATGGCGGTGTAGATATTTCCATGTTCATGCAGATGGCGCTGTAGATATTTACATGTTCATACCGATGGCGGTGTAGATATTTCCATGTTCGTACGGATGGCAGTGTAGATATTTCCATGTTCATACAGGTGGCGGTGGAGATATTTCCATGTTCATACAGATAGCAGTGTAGTTATTTCCATGTTTATATAAATAGCAGAGTAGATATTTCCATTGATATACAGATAGCTCTGTAGTTATTTACATGTTCATACAGATGGCGGTGTAGATATTTCCATGTTCATACGGATGGCAAGGTAGATATTTCCATGTTCGTACAGGTGGCGGTGTAGATATTTCCATGTTTATACAAATAGCAGTGTAGTTATTTCAATGTTTATAGAGATAGCAATGTAGGTATTTCCATTGATATACATATAGCTGTGTAGGTATTTGCATGTTCATACAGATAGCGGTGTAGATATTGCCATGTTCATACAGATAGAGGTGTAGATATTTCCATGTTCATACAGATAGCGGTGTAGATATTTCCATGTTCATACAGATAACGGTGTAGATATTTCCATGTTCATACAGATGGCGGTGTAGATATTTCCATGTTTTTAGAGATGGCGGTGTAGATATTTTCATGTTTACACAGATGGCGGTGGAGATACTTCCATGTTTACACAGATAGCGTTGTAGACATTTCCATGTTTACACAGATAGTGGTGTGTCTATTTCCACGTTTATGCAGATAGCGGTGTAGATATTTCCATGTTTATACAGATAGCGGTGCGGATATTTCCATGTTTATACAGATAGTTGGGCAGATATTTCCATGTTTATACAGATAGCGGTTTAGATATTTCCATCTTAATACAGATGGCGGTGTAGATATGTCTATGTTAGTACAGATGGCGGTGTAGATATTTGCATGTTCATAGGGATGGCGGTGAAGATATTTCGAAGTTTATAGAGATAGCGCTGTAGTTATTTCCAAATTTATAGAGAAATCTGTGTAGATATTTCCATGTATATGCAGATAGTTGTGTATATATTTCCATGTTCATGCAGATAGCGGTGTAGATATTTCCATGTTCATACAGATAGCAGTGTAGATATTTCCATGTTCATACAGTTAGCGGTGTAGATATTTCCATGTTCATACATATGGCGGTGTAGATATTTACATGTTCATACAGATGGCGGTGTAGATATTTCCATGTTCGTACGGATGGCAGTGTAGATATTTCCATGTTCATACAGGTGGCGGTGTAGATATTCCCCTGTTTTTACAGATAGCTGTGTAGTTATTTCCGTGTTTATAGAGATAGCAGGGTAGATAGTTCCATTGTTATACATATAGGTTTGTAGATATTTGCATGTTCATACAGATAGCGGTGTAGATATTTCCATGTTCATACAGATAGCAGTGTAGATATTTCCATGTTCATACACATTGCGGTGTAGATATTTCCATGTTCATACACATAACGGTGTAGATATTTGCATGTTCATACAGATAGCGGTGTAGATATTTCCATGTTCACACAGATAGCGGTGTAGATATTTCCATGTTCATCCTGATGCCGGTGTAGATATATCCATGTTCATACAGATGGCGGTGAAGATATTTCCATGTTCATACACATGGCGGTGTAGATATTTCCATGTTCATAGAGATGGCGGTGTAGATATTTCCATGTTCATACAAATGGCGGTGTAGATATTTCCATGTTCATAGAGATGGCGGTGTAGATATTTCCATGTTTGTACAGATAGCAGTGTAGTTATTTCCATGTTTATAGAGATAGCAGTGTAGATATTTCCATTGATATACAGATAGCTGTGTAGATATTTCCATGTTCATACAGATAGCGGTGCAGATATTTCCATGTTCATACAGATAGCTGTGTAGATATTTCCATGTTCATACAGATAGCAGTGTAGTTATTTCCATGTTCATACAGTTACCGGTGTAGATATTTCCATGTTCATACAGATGGCGGTGTAGATATTTCCATGTTCATACAGATGGCGGTGTAGATATTTCCATGTTCGTACGGATGGCACTGTAGATATTTCCATGTTCATACAGGTGGCGGTGTAGATATTTCCATGTTCATACAGATAGCAGTGTAGTTATTTCTATGTTTATAGAGATAGCAGTGTAGATATTTCCATTGATATACAGATAGCTGTGTAGATATTTACATGTTCATACAAATGGCGGTGTAGATATTTCCATGTTCGTACGGATGGCAGTGTAGATATTTCCATGTTCGTACAGGTTGCGGTGTACATATTTCCATGTTTATACAAATAGCAGGGTAGTTATTTCAATGTTTATAGAGATAGAAATGTAGATATTTCCATTGATATACATATAGCTGTGTAGATATTTGCATGTTCATACAGATAGCGGTGTAGATATTGCCATGTTCATACAGATAGAGGTGTAGATATTTCCATGTTCATACAGATAGCGGTGTAGATATTTCCATGTTCATACTGATAACGGTGTAGATATTTCCATGTTCATACAGATAGCGGTGTAGATATTTCCATGTTCATACAGTTAGCCGTGTAGATATTTCCATGTTCATACAGATGGCGGTGTAGATATTTACATGTTCATACAGATGGCGTTGTAGATATTTCCATGTTCGTACAGATGGCGGGGAAGATATTTCCATGTTCATAGAGATGGCGTTGTAGATATTTCCATGTTTATGCAGATATCGGTATAGATATTTCCATGTTTATACAGATGGTGGTGTAGATATTTCCATGTTTATAGAGATGGCGGTCTAGATATTTCCATGTTTATAGAGATAGTGGTGTAGTTATTTCCAAGTTTATAGAGACAGCGTTGTAGATATTTCCATGTTTATACAGATAGCGGTGAAGATATTTCCATGTTTATACAGATAGCGGTATATATATTTCCATGTTTATACAGATAGCAGTGTAGATATTTCCATGTTTATAGAGATAGTGGTGTAGATAATTTCAATTTTATACAGATAGCAGTGTAGATAATTCCAAGTTCATACAGGTAGCGGTGTAGATATTTCCACGTTTATAGAGATGGCGGTGTAGATATTTCCATGTTCATACAGATGGTGGTGTAGATATTTCCATGTTTTTAGAGATGGCGGTGTAGATATTTTCATGTTTACACAGATGGCGGTGGAGATACTTCCATGTTTACACAGATAGCGTTGTAGACATTTCCATGTTTACACAGATAGCGGTGTGTATATTTCCACGTTTATGCAGATAGCGGTGTAGATATTTCCATGTTTATACAGATAGCGGTGCGGATATTTCCATGTTTATACAGATAGTTGGGCAGATATTTCCATGTTTATACAGATAGCAGTGTAGATATTTCCATGTTTATAGAGATAGCAGTGTAGATGTTTCCATTGATATACAGATAGCTCTGTAGATATTTGCATGTTCATACAGATAGCGGTGAAGATATTTCCATGTTCATACTGATAGCGGTGTAGATATTTCCATGTTCATACAGTTAGCGGTGTAGATATTTCCATGTTCATACAGATGGCGGTGTAGATATTTCCATGTTCATACAGATGGCCGTGTAGATATTTACATGTTCATACAGATGGCGTTGTAGATATTTCCATGTTCGTACGGATGGCAGTGTAGATATTTCCTTGTTCATACAGGTGGCGGTGTAGATATTCCCCTGTTTTTACAGATAGCTGTGTAGTTATTTCCGTGTTTATAGAGATAGCAGGGTAGATATTTCCATTGATATACAGATAGCTGTGTAGATATTTGCATGTTCATACAGATAGCGGTGTAGATATTTCCCTGTTCATACAGATAGCGGTGTAGATATTTCCATGTTCATACACATTGCGGTGTAGATATTTCCATGTTCATACAGATAACGGTGTAGATATTTGCATGTTCATACAGATAGCGGTGTAGATATTTCCATGTTCTCACAGATAGCGGTGTAGATATTTCCATGTTCATACAGTTAGCGGTGTAGATATTTCCATGTTCATGCAGATAGCGGTGTAGATATTTCCATGTTCATCCAGATGCTGGTGTAGTTATATCCATGTTCATACTGATGGCGGTGAAGATATTTCCATGTTCATACAGATGGCGGTGTAGATATTTCCATGTTCATACACATGGCGGTGTAGATATTTCCATGTTCATAGAGATGGCGGTGTAGATATTTCCATGTTCATACAAATGGCGGTGTAGATATTTCCATGTTCATAGAGATGGCGGTGTAGATATTTCCATGTTTGTACAGATAGCAGTGTAGTTATTTCCATGTTTATAGAGATAGCAGTGTAGATATTTCCCTTGATATACAGATAGCTGTGTATTTATTTCCATGTTCATACAGATAGCGGTGCAGATATTTCCATGTTCATAGAGAGAGCTGTGTAGATATTTCCATGTTCATACAGATAGCGGTGTAGTTATTTCCATGTTCATACAGTTAGCGGTGTAGATATTTCCATGTTCATACAGGTGGCGGTGTAGATATTTCCATGTTCATACAGATGGCGGTGTAGATATTTACATGTTCATATAGATGGCGGTGTAGATATTTCCATGTTCGTACGGATGGCAGTGTAGATATTTCCATGTTCATACAGGTGGCGGTGTAGATATTTCCATGTTCATACTGATAGCAGTGTAGTTATTTCCATGTTTACAGAGATAGCAGTGTAGATATTTCCAT
The DNA here is from genome assembly GCF_029281585.2 of Gorilla gorilla gorilla. NCBI lineage: Eukaryota > Metazoa > Chordata > Mammalia > Primates > Hominidae > Gorilla > Gorilla gorilla. Next base: position 142,830,136 of record NC_073236.2, read on the forward strand.
TGATATACAGATAGCTGTGTAGATATTTACATGTTCATACAGATGGCGGTGTAGATAATTCCATGTTCGTACGGATGGCAGTGTAGATATTTCCATGTTCGTACAGGTGGCGGTGTAGATATTTCCATGTTTATACAAATAGCTGTGTAGTTATTTCAGTGTTTATAGAGATAGCAATGTAGTTATTTCCATTGATATACATATAGCTGTGTAGATATTTGCATGTTCATACAGATAGCGGTGTAGATATTGCCATGTTCATACAGATAGAGGTGTAGATATTTCCATGTTCATACAGATAGCGGTGTAGATATTTCCATGTTCATACTGATAACGGTGTAGATATTTCCATGTTCATAAAGATAGCGGTGTAGATATTTCCATGTTCATACAGTTAGCGGTGTAGATATTTCCATGTTCATACAGATGGCGGTGTAGATATTTAAATGTTCATACAGATGGCGTTGTAGATATTTCCATCTTCGTACAGATGGCGGGGAAGATATTTCCATGTTCATAGAGATGGCGTTGTAGATATTTCCATGTTTATGCAGATAGCGGTATAGATATTTCCATGTTTATACAGATGGTGGTGTAGATATTTCCATGTTTATAGAGATGGCAGTCTAGATATTTCCATGTTTATAGAGATAGTGGTGTAGTTATTCCCAAGTTTATAGAGACAGCATTGTAGTTATTTCCATGTTTATACAGATAGCGGTGAAGATATTTCCATGTTTATACAGATAGCGGTATAGATATTTCCATGTTTATACAGATAGCAGTGTAGATATTTCCATGTTTATAGAGATAGTGGTGTAGATAATTTCAATTTTATACAGATAGCAGTGTAGATAATTCCAAGTTCATACAGGTAGCGGTGTAGATATTTCCACGTTTATAGAGATGGCGGTGTAGATATTTCCATGTTCATACAGATGGCGGTGTAGATATTTCCATGTTTTTAGAGATGGCGGTGTAGATATTTTCATGTTTACACAGATGGCGGTGGAGATATTTCCATGTTTACACAGATAGCGGTGTAGACATTTCCATGTTTACACAGATAGCTGTGTGGATATTTCCAAGTTTATGCAGATAGCGGTGTAGATATTTCCATGTTTATACAGATAGCGGTGCGGATATTTCCATCTTTATACAGATGGCGGTGTAGATATGTCTATGTTCGTACAGATGGCGGGGTAGATATTTGCATGTTCATAGGGATGGCGGTGTAGATATTTCAAAGTTTATAGAGATAGCGCTGTAGTTATTTCCAAATTTATAGAGAAATCTGTGTAGATATTTCCATGTATATGCAGATAGTTGTGTAGATATTTCCATGTTCATGCAGATAGCGGTGTAGATATTTCCATGTTCATACACATGGCGGTGTAGATATATCCATGTTCATAGAGATGGCGGTGTAGATATTTCCATGTTCATACAAATGGCGGTGTAGATATTTCCATATTCATAGAGATGGCGGTGTAGATATTTCCATGTTTATACAGATAGCAGTGTAGTTATTTCCATGTTTATAGAGATAGCAGTGTAGATATTTCCATTGATATACAGATAGCTGTGTAGATATTTGCATGTTCATACAGTAGCGGTGTAGATATTTCCATGTTCATACAGTTAGCGGTGTAGATATTTCCATGTTCATACAGATGGCGGTGTAGATATTTACATGTTCATACAGATGGCGGTGTAGATAATTACATGTTCATACAGATGGCGGTGTAGATATTTCCATGTTCGTACGGATGGCAGTGTAGATATTTCCATGTTCATACAGGTGGAGGTGTAGATATTCCCATGTTTTTACGGATAGCTGTGTAGATATTTCCGTGTTTATAGAGATAGCAGTGTAGATATTTCCATTGATATACAGATAGCTGTGTAGATATTTGCATGTTCATACAGATAGCGGTGTAGATATTTCCATGTTCATACAGATAAAGGTGTAGATATTTCCATGTTCATACACGTAGCGGTGTAGATATTTCCATGTTCATACAGATAACGGTGTAGATATTTCCATGTTCATACAGAGAGCGGTGTAGATATTTCCATGTTCACACAGATAACGGTGTAGATATTTCCATGTTCATACAGTTAGCGGTGTAGATATTTCCATGTTCATGCAGATAGCCGTGTAGTTATTTCCATGTTCATCCAGATGCCGGTGTAGATATATCCATGTTCATACAGATGGCGGTGAAGATATTTCCATGTTCATACAGATGGCGGTGTAGATATTTCCATGTTCATACACATGGCGGTGTAGATATTTCCATGTTCATAGAGACGGCGGTGTAGATATTTCCATGTTTGTACAGATAGGAGTGTAGTTATTTCCATGTTTATAGAGATAGCAGTGTAGATATTTTCATTGATATACAGATAGCTGTGTAGATATTTCCATGTTCATACAGATAGCGGTGCAGATATTTCCATGTTCATACAGATAGCTGTGTAGATATTTCCATGTTCATACAGATAGCGGTGTAGTTATTTCCATGTTCATACAGTTAGCGGTGTAGATATTTCCATTTTCTTACAGATGGCGGTGTAGATATTTACATGTTCATACAGATGGCGGTGTAGATATTTCCTTGTTCGCACGGATGGCAGTGTAGATATTTCCATGTTCATACAGGTGGCGGTGTAGATATTTCCATGTTTATACAGATAGCAGTTTAGTTATTTCCATGTTTATATAGATAGCAGTGTAGATATTTCCATTGATATACAGATAGCTGTGTAGATATTTGCATGTTCATACAGATAGCGGTGTAGATATTTCCATGTTCGTACAGACAGCCGTGTAGATATTTCCTTGTTCATACAGATAGTGGTGTAGATATTTCCATGTTCTTACAGCTAACGGTGTAGATATTTCCATGTTCATACAGATGGCGGTGTAGATATTTCCATGTTTATACAGATATCAATGTAGATATTTCCATGTTTATAGAGATAGCGGTGTAGATATTTCCACTGATATACAGATAGCTGTGTAGATATTTGCATGTACATACAGATAGCCCTGTAGATATTTCCATGTTCATACAGATAGCGGTGTAGATATTTCCATGTTCATACAGATAGCGGTGTAGATATTTCCATGTTTTACAGATAGCAGTGTAGATATTTCCATGTTCATACAGATAGCGGTGTAGATATTTCCATGTTTATAGAGATGGCGGTCTAGATATTTCCATGTTTATAGAGATATTGGTGTAGTTATTTCCAAGTTTATAGAGACTGCGGTGTAGATATTTCCATGTTTATGCAGACAGCGGTATAGGTATTTCCATGTTCATACAGATTTCGGTGTAGATATTTCCATGTTTTTAGAGATGGCGGTGTAGATATTTTCACGTTTACACAGATGGCGGTGGAGATATTTCCATGTTTACACAGATAGCGGTCCAGAGATTTCCATGTTTACACAGATAGCGGTGTGGATATTTCCATGTTTATGCAGATAGCGGTGTAGATATTTCCATGTTTATACAGATAGCGGTGCGGATATTTCCATGTTTATACAGATAGTTGGGCAGATATTTCCATGTTTATACAGATAGCGGTGTAGATATTTCCATCTTAATACAGGTGGCGGTGTAGATAGGTCCATGTTCGTACAGACGGCGGTGTAGATATTTCCATGTTCATACAGATGGCGGTGTAGATATTTCGAAGTTTATAGAGATATTGCTGCAGTTATTTCCATATTTATAGAGAAATCTGTGTAAATATTTCCATGTATATGCAGATAGCTGTGTAGATATTTCCATGTTCATGCAGATAACGGTGTAGATATTTCCACGTTCATCCAGATGCCGGTGTAGATATTTCCATGTTCATACAGATGGCGGTGTAGATATTTCCATGTTCATACACATGGCGGTGTAGATATTTCCAAGTTCATAGAGATGGCGATGTAGATATTTCCATGTTCATACAAATGGCGGTGTAGCTATTTACATGTTCATAGAGATGGCGGTGTAGATATTTCCATGTTTATACAGATAGCAATGTAGTTATTTCCATGTTTATAGAGATAGCAGTGTAGATATTTCCATTGATATACAGACAGCTGTGTAGATATTTGCATGTTCATACAGATAACGGTGTAGATATTTCCATGTTAATACTGATAGCGGTGTAGATATTTCCATGTTCACACAGTTAGCGGTGTAGATATTTCCATGTTCATACAGATGGCGGTGTAGATATTTCCATGTTCATACAGATGGCGGTGTAGATATTTACATGTTCATACAGATGGCGGTGTAGATATTTACATGTTCGTACGGATCGCAGTGTAGATATTTCCATGTTCATACAGGTGGCGGTGTAGATATTTCCATGTTTTTACAGATAGCTGTGCAGTTATTTCCATGTTTATAGAGATAGCAGTGTAGATATTTCCATTGATATACAGATAGCTGTGTAGAAATTTACATGTTCATACAGATAGCGGTGTAGTCATTTCCATGTTCATACAGATAGCGGTGTAGATATTTCCATGTTCATACAGATAGCGGTGTAGATATTTCCATGTTCATACAGATAACGGTGTAGATATTTCCATGTTCACAAAGATAGCGGTGTATATATTTCCATGTTCACACAGATAGCGGTGTATATATTTCCATGTTCATACAGTTAGCGGTGTAGGTATTTCCAAATTCATGCAGATAGCGGTGTAGATATTTCCATATTCATCCAGATGCCGGTGTAGATATATCCATTTTCATACAGATGGCGGTGAAGATATTTCCTTGTTCATACAGATGGCGGTGTAGATATTTCCATGTTCATACAAATGGCGGTGTAGATATTTCTATGTTCATACACATGGCGGTGTAGATATTTCCGTGTTCATACAAATGGTGGTGTAGATATTTCCATGTTCATAGAGATGGCGGTGTTGATATTTCCATGTTTATACAGATAGCAATGTAGATATTTCCATGTTTATACAGATAGCAGTGTAGTTATTTCCATGTTTATAGAGATAGCAGAGTAGATATTTCCATTGATATACAGATAGCTGTGTAGATATTTACATGTTCATACAGATGGTGGTGTAGATATTTCCATGTTCGTACGGATGGCAGTGTAGATATTTCCATGTTCGTGCAGGTGGCGGTGTAGATATTTCCATGTTTATACAAATAGCAGTGTAGTTATTTCAATGTTTATAGAGATAGCAATGTAGATATTTCCATTGATATACATATAGCTGTGTAGATATTTGCATGTTCATACAGATAGCGGTGTAGATATTGCCATGTTCATACAGATCGAGGTGTAGATATTTCCATGTTCATACAGATAGCGGTGTAGATATTTCCATGTTCATACAGATATCGGTGTAGATATTTCCATGTTCATACAGATGGCAGTGTAGATATTTCCATGTTTATACAAATAGCAGTGGAGTTATTTCAATGTTTATAGAGATAGCAATGTAGATATTTCCATTGATATACATATAGCTGTGTAGATATTTGCATGTTCATACAGATAGCGGTGTAGATATTGCCATGTTCATACAGATAGAGGTGTAGATATTTCCATGTTCATACAGATAGCGGTGTAGATATTTCCATGTTCATACAGATAACGGTGTAGATATTTCCATGTTCATACAGATGGCGGTGTAGATATTTTCATGTTTTTAGAGATGGCGGTGTAGATATTTTCATGTTTACACAGATGGCGGTGGAGATACTTCCATGTTTACACAGATAGCATTGTAGACATTTCCATGTTTACACAGATAGCTTTGTGTATATTTCCACGTTTATGCAGATAGCGGTGTAGATATTTCCATGTTTATACTGATAGCGGTGCGGATATTTCCATGTTTATACAGATAGTTTGGCAGATATTTCCATGTTTATACAGATAGCGGTGTAGATATTTCCATCTTAATACAGATGGCGGTGTAGATATTTCTGTGTTAGTACAGATGGCGGTGTAGATATTTGCAAGTTCATAGGGATGGCGGTGTAGATATTTCGAAGTTTATAGAGATAGCGCTGTAGTTATTTCCAAATTTACAGAGAAATCTGTGTAGATATTTCCATGTATATGCAGATAGTTGTGTAGATATTTCCATGTTCATGCAGATAGCGGTGTAGATATTTCCATGTTCATCTAGATGCCGGTGTAGATATATCCATGTTCATGCAGATGGCGGTGAAGTTATTTCCATGTTCATACAGATGGCGGTGTAGATGTTTCCATGTTCATACACATGGCGGTGTATATATATCCATGTTCTTTGAGATGGCACTGTAGATATTTCCATGTTCATACAAATGGCGGTGTAGATATTTCCATATTCATAGAGACGGCGGTGTAGATATTTCCATGTTTATACAGATAGCAGTGTAGATATTTCCATGTTTATAGAGATAGCAGTGTAGGTATTTCCATTGATATACAGATAGCTGTGTAGATATTTGCATGTTCATACAGATAGCGTTGTAGATATTTCCATGTTCATACTGATAGCGGTGTAGATATTTCCATGTTCATACAGTTAGCGGTGTAGATATTTCCATGTTCATACAGATGGCGGTGTAGATATTTCCATATTCATACAGATGGCCGTGTAGATATTTACATGTTCATACAGATGGCGGTTTAGATATTTCCATGTTCGTACGGATGGCAGTGTAGATATTTCCATGTTCATACAGGTGGCGGTGTAGATATTCCCCTGTTTTTACAGATAGCTGTGTAGTTATTTCCGAGTTTATAGAGATAGCAGGGTAGATATTTCCATTGATATACAGATAGCTGTGTAGATATTTGCATGTTCATACAGATAGCGGTGTAGATATTTCCCTGTTCATACAGATAGCGGTGTAGATATTTCCATGTTCATACACATAGCGGTGTAGATATTTCCATGTTCATACAGATAACTGTGTAGATATTTGCATGTTCATACAGATAGTGGTGTAGATATTTCCATGTTCTCACAGATAGCGGTGTAGATATTTCCATGTTCATACTGTTAGCGGTGTAGATATTTCCATGTTCATGCAGATAGCGGTGTAGATATTTCCATGTTCATCCAGATGCCGGTGTAGATATATCCATGTTCATACAGATGGCGGTGAAGATATTTCCATGTTCATACAGATGGCGGTGTAGATATTTCCATGTTCATACACATGGCGGTGTAGAGATTTCCATGTTCATAGAGATGGCGGTGTAGATATTTCCATGTTCATTCAAATGGCGGTGTAGATATTTCCATGTTCATAGAGATGGCGGTGTAGATATTTCCATGTTCATACAGATAGCGGTGTAGATATTTCCATGTTCATACAGATAGCGGTGTAGATATTTCCATGTTTTACAGATAGCAGTGTAGATATTTCCATGTTCATACAGATAGCGGTGTAGATATTTCCATGTTTATAGAGATGGCGGTCTAGATATTTCCATGTTTATAGAGATATTGGTGTAGTTATTGCCAAGTTTATAGAGACTGCGGTGTAGATATTTCCATGTTTATGCAGACAGCGGTATAGGTATTTCCATGTTCATACAAATTTCGGTGTAGATATTTCCATGTTTTTAGAGATGGCGGTGTAGATATTTTCACGTTTACACAGATGGCGGTGGAGATATTTCCATGTTTACACAGATAGCGGTGCAGAGATTTCCATGTTTACACAGATAGCGGTGTGGATATTTCCATGTTTATGCAGATAGCGGTGTAGATATTTCCATGTTTATACAGATAGCGGTGCGGATATTTCCATGTTTATACAGATAGTTGGGCAGATATTTCCATGTTTATACAGATAGCGGTGTAGATATTTCCATCTTAATACAGGTGGCGGTGTAGATATGTCCATGTTCGTACAGACGGCGGTGTAGATATTTCCATGTTCATACAGATGGCGGTGTAGATATTTCGAAGTTTATAGAGATATCGCTGCAGTTATTTCCATATTTATAGAGAAATCTGTGTAAATATTTCATGTATATGCAGATAGCTGTGTAGATATTTCCATGTTCATGCAGATAGCGGTATAGATATTTCCACGTTCATCCAGATGCCGGTGTAGATATATCCATGTTCATACAGATGGCGGTGAAGGTATTTCCATGTTCATACAGATGGCGGTGTAGATATTTCCATGTTCATACACATGGCGGTGTAGATATTTCCAAGTTCATAGAGATGGCGATGTAGATATTTCCATGTTCATACAAATGGCGGTGTAGCTATTTCCATGTTCATAGAGATGGCGGTGTAGATATTTCCATGTTTATACAGATAGCAGTGTAGTTATTTCCATGTTTATAGAGATAGCAGTGTAGATATTTCCATTGATATACAGATAGCTGTGTAGATATTTGCATGTTCATACAGATAGCGGTGTAGATATTTCCATGTTAATACTGATAGCGGTGTAGATATTTCCATGTTCACACAGTTAGCGGTGTAGATATTTCCATGTTCACACAGATGGCGGTGTAGATATTTCCATGTTCATACAGATGGCGGTGTAGATATTTACATGTTCATACAGATGGCGGTGTAGATATTTCCATGTTCGTACGGATGGTAGTGTAGATATTTCCATGTTCATGCAGGTGGCGGTGTAGATATTCCCATGTTTTTACAGATAGCTGTGTAGTTATTTCCATGTTTATAGAGATAGCAGTGTAGATATTTCCATTGATATACAGAGAGCTGTGTAGAAATTTCCATGTTCATACAGATAGCGGTGTAGTCATTTCCATGTTCATACAGATAGCGGTGTAGATATTTCCATGTTCATACAGATAGCGGTGCAGATATTTCCATGTTCATACAGATAGCTGTGTAGATATTTCCATGTTCATACAGATAGCGGTGTAGTTATTTCCATGTTCATACAGTTAGCGGTGTAGATATTTCCATGTTCATACAAATGGCGGTGTAGATATTTCTATGTTCATACACATGGCGGTGTAGATATTTCCGTGTTCATACAAATGGCGGTGTAGATATTTCCGTGTTCATACAAATGGCGGTGTAGATATTTCCGTGTTCATAGAGATGGCGGTGTTGATATTTCCATGTTTATACAGATAGCAATGTAGGTATTTCCATGTTTATAGAGATAGCGGTGCAGATATTTCCATTGATATACAGATAGCTGTGTAGATATTTGCATGTTCATACAGATAACGGTGTAGATATTTCCATGTTGATACAGATAGCGGTGTAGATATTTCCATTGATATACAGATAGCGGTGTAGATATTTCCATGTTTTACAGATAGCAGTGTAGATATTTCCATGTTCATACAGATAGGGGTGTAGATATTTCCATGTTTATAGAGATGGCGGTCTAGATATTTCCATGTTTATAGAGATACTGGTGTAGTTATTTCCGAGTTTATAGAGACAGCGTTGTGGATATTTCCATGTTTATACAGATAGCGGTGAAAGTATTTCCATGTTTATACAGATAGCGGTGTAGATATTTCCATGTTTATACAGATAGCAGTGTAGATATTTCCATGTTTATAGAGATAGTTGTGTAGATAATTTCAATTTTATACAGATAGCAGTGTAGATATTTCAAAGTTCATACAGATAGCGGTGTAGATATTTCCACGTTTATAGAGATGGTGGTGTAGATATTTCCATGTTCATAGAGATGGCGGTGTAGATATTTCCATGTTTTTAGAGATGGCGGTGTAGATATTTTCATGTTTACACAGATGGCGGTGTAGATATTTCCATGTTTACACAGATAGCGGTGTAGACATTTCCATGATTACACAGATAGCGGTGTGGATATTTCCATGTTTATGCAGATAGCGGTGTAGATATTTCCATGTTTATACAGATATCGGTGCGGATATTTCCATGTTTATACAGATAGTTGGGCAGAGATTTCCATGTTTATACAGATAGCAGTGTAGATATTTTCATCTTAATACAGATGGCGGTGTAGATATGTCTATGTTCGTACAGATGGCGGTGTAGATATTTCCATGTTCATAGAGTTGGCGGTGTAGATATTTCCATGTTTGTACAGATAGGAGTGTAGTTATTTCCAAGTTTATAGAGATAGCAGTGTAGATATTTCCATTGATATACAGATAGCTGTGTAGATATTTCCATGTTCATACAGATAGCGGTGCAGATATTTCCATGTTCATACAGATAGCTGTGTAGATATTTCCATGTTCATACAGATAGCGGTGTAGTTTTTTCCATGTTCATACAGTTAGCGGTGTAGATATTTCCATTTTCATACAGATGGCGGTGTAGATATTTACATGTTTATACAGATGGCGGTGTAGATATTTCCATGTTCGCACGGATGGCAGTGTAGATATTTCAATGTTCATACAGGTGGCGGTGTAGATATTCCCCTGTTTTTACAGATAGCTGTGTAGTTATTTCCGTGTTTATAGAGATAGCAGGGTAGATATTTCCATTGATATACAGATAGCTGTGTAGATATTTGCATGTTCTTACAGATAGCGGTGTAGATATTTCCCTGTTCATTCAGATAGCTGTGTAGATATTTCCATGTTCATACACATAGCGGTGTAGATATTTCCATGTTCATACAGATAACGGTGTAGATATTTGCATGTTCATGCAGATAGCGGTGTAGATATTTCCATGTTCTCAGAGATAGCGGTGTAGATATTTCCATGTTCATACAGTTAGCGGTGTAGATATTTCCATGTTCATGCAGATAGCGGTGTAGATATTTCCATGTTCATCCAGATGCCGGTGTAGATATATCCATGTTCATACAGATGGCGGTGAAGATATTTCCATGTTCATACAGACGGCGGTGTAGATATTTCCATGTTCATACTCATGGCAGTGTAGATATTTCCATGTTCATAGAGATGGCGGTGTAGATATTTCCATGTTCATACAAATGGCGGTGTAGATATTTCCATGTTCACAGAAATGGCGGTGTAGATATTTCCATGTTTGTACAGATAGCAGTGTAGTTATTTCCATGTTTATAGAGATAGCAGTGTAGATATTTCCCTTGATATACAGATAGCTGTGTAGATGTTTGCATGTTCATACAGATAGCGGTGTAGATATTGCCATGTTCATACAGATAGGGGTGTAGATATTTCCATGTTCATACAGATAGCGGTGCAGATATTTCCATGTTCATACTGATAACGGTGTAGATATTTCCATGTTCATACAGATATCGGTGTAGATATTTCCATGTTCATACAGTTAGCGGTGTAGATATTTCCATGTTCATACAGATGGCGATGTAGATATTTCCATGTTCGTACGGATGGCAGTGTAGGTATTTCCATGTTCATAGAGGTGGCGGTGTAGATATTTCCATGTTCATACAGATAGCAGTGTAGTTATTTCCATGTTTATAGAGATAGCAGTGTAGATATTTCCATTGATATACAGATAGCTGTGTAGACATTTCCATGTTCATACAGATAGCGGTGCAGATATTTCCATGTTCATACAGATAGCTCTGTAGATATTTCCATGTTCATACAGATAGCGGTGTAGTTATTTCCATGTTCATACAGTTAGCGGTGTAGATATTTCCATGTTCATACTGATGGCAGCGTAGATATTTCCATGTTCATACAGATGGCGGTGTAGATATTTACATGTTCATACCAATGGCGGTGTAGATATTTCCATGTTGGTACGGATGGCAGTGTAGATATTTCCATGTTCATACAGGTGGCGGTGTAGATATTTCCATGTTCATACAGATAGCAGTGTAGTTATTTCCATGTTTATAGAGATAGCAGAGTAGATATTTCCATTGATATACAGATAGCTGTGTAGATATTTACATGTTCATACAGATGGCGGTGTAGATATTTCCATGTTCGTACGGATGGCAGTGTAGATATTTCCATGTTCGTACAGGTGGCGGTGTAGATATTTCCATGTTTATGCAAATAGCAGTGTAGTTATTTCAATGTTTATAGAGATAGCAATGTAGATATTTCCATTGATATACATATAGCTGTGTAGATATTTGCATGTTCAAACAGATAGCGGTGTAGATATTGCCATGTTCATACAGATAGAGGTGTAGATATTTCCATGTTCATACAGATAGCGGTGTAGATATTTCCATGTTCATACAGATATCGGTGTAGATATTTCCATGTTCATACAGATGGCAGTGTAGATATTTCCATGTTTATACAAATAGCAGTGTAGTTATTTCAATGTTTATAGAGATAGCAATGTAGATATTTCCATTGATATACATATAGCTGTGTAGATATTTGCATGTTCATACAGATAGTGGTGTAGATATTGCCATGTTCATATAGATAGAGGTGTAGATATTTCCATGTTCATACAGATAGCGGTGTAGATATTTCCATGTTCATACAGATAACGGTGTAGATATTTCCATGTTCATACAGATGGCGGTGTAGATATTTCCATGTTTTTAGAGATGGCGTTGTAGATATTTTCATGTTTACACAGATGGCGGTGGAGATACTTCCATGTTTACACAGATAGCGTTGTAGACATTTCCATGTTTACTCAGATAGCGGTATGTATATTTCCACGTTTATGCAGATAGCGGTGTAGATATTTCCATGTTTGTACAGATAGCGGTGCGGATATTTCCATGTTTATACAGATAGTTGGGCAGATATTTCCATGTTTATACAGATAGCGGTGTAGATATTTCCATCTTAATACAGATGGCGGTTTAGATATGTCTATGATCGTACAGATGGCGGTGTAGATATTTGCATGTTCATAGGGATGGCGGTGTAGATATTTCGAAGTTTATAGAGATAGTGCTGTAGTTATTTCCAAATTTATAGAGAAATCTGTGTAGATATTTCCAAGTATATGCAGATAGTTGTGTAGATATTTCCATGTTCATGCAGATAGCGGTGTAGATATTTCCATGTTCATCCAGATGCCGGTGTAGATATATCCATGTTCATACAGATGGCGGTGAAGATATTTCCATGTTCATACAGATGGCGGTGTAGATATTTCCATGTTCATACACATGGCGGTGTAGATATATCCATGTTCATAGAGATGGCGCTGTAGATATTTCCATGTTCTTAAAAATGGCGGTGTAGATATTTCCATATTCATAGAGATGGCGGTGTAGATATTTCCATGTTTATACAGATAGCAGTGTAGATATTTCCATGTTAATAGAGATAGAAGTGTAGATATTTCCATTGATATACAGATAGCTGTGTAGATATTTGCATGTTCATACAGATAGCGGTGTAGATATTTCCATGTTCATACTGATAGCGGTGTAGATATTTCCATGTTCATACAGTTAGAGGTGTAGATATTTCCATGTTCATACAGATGGTGGTGTAGATATTTCCATGTTCATACAGAAGGCCGTGTAGATATTTACATCTTCATACAGATGGCGGTTTAGATATTTCCATGTTGGTACGGATGGCAGTGTAGATATTTCCATGTTCATACAGGTGGCGGTGTAGATATTCCCCTGTTTTTACAGATAGCTGTGTAGTTATTTCCGTGTTTATAGAGATAGCAGGGTAGATATTTCCATTGATATACAGATAGCTGTGTAGATATTTGCATGTTCATACAGATAGCGGTGTAGATATTTCCCTGTTCATACAGATAGCGGTGTAGATAATTCCATGTTCATACACATAGCGGTGTAGATATTTCCATGTTCATACAGATAACGGTGTAGATATTTGCATGTTCATACAGATAGCGGTGTAGACATTTCCATGTTCTCACAGATAGCGGTGTAGATATTTCCATGTTCATACAGTTAGCAGTGTAGATATTTACAAGTTCATGCAGATAGCGGTGTAGATATTTCCATGTTCATCCAGATGCCGGTGTAGATATATCCATGTTCATACAGATGGCGGTGAAGATATTTCCATGTTCATGCTGATGGCGGTGTAGATATTTCCATGTTAATACACATCGCGGTGGAGATATTTCCATGCTCATAGAGATGGCGGTGTAGGTATTTCCATGTTCATACAAATGGCGGTGTAGATATTTCCATGTTCATAGAGATGGCGGTGTAGATATTTCCATGTTTGTAGAGATAGCAGTGTAGTTATTTCCATGTTTATAGAGATAGCAGTGTAGATATTTCCCTTGATATACAGATAGCTGTGTAGATATTTCCATGTTCATACAGATAGCGGTGCAGATATTTCCATGTTCATACAGATAGCAGTGTAGATATTTCCATGTTCATACAGATAGCGGTGTAGTTATTTCCATGTTCATACAGTTAGCGGTGTAGATATTTCCATGTTCATACAGATGGCGGTGTAGATATTTCCATGTTCATACAGATGGCGGTGTAGATATTTACATGTTCATACAGATGGCGGTGAAGATATTTCCATGTTCGTACGGATGGCAGTGTAGATATTTCCATGTTCATACAGGTGGCGGTGTAGATATTTCCATGTTCATACAGATAGCAGTGTAGTTATTTCCATGTTTATAGAGATAGCAGTGTAGATATTTCCATTGATATACAGATAGCTGTGTAGATATTTCCATGTTCATACAGATAGCGGTGCAGATATTTCCATGTTCATACAGATAGCTGTGTAGATATTTCCATGTTCATACAGATAGCGGTGTAGTTATTTCCATGTTCATACAGTTAGCGGTGTAGATATTTCCATGTTCATACAGATGGCGGTGTAGATATTTCCATGTTCATACAGATGGCGGTGTAGATATTCACATGTTCATACAGATGGCGGTGTAGATATTTCCATGTTCGTACGGATGGCAGTGTAGATATTTCCATGTTCATACAGGTGGCGGTGTAGATATTTCCATGTTCATACAGATAGCAGTGTAGTTATTTCCATGTTTATAGAGATAGCAGTGTAGATATTTCCATTGATATACAGATAGCTTTGTAGATATTCACATGTTCATACAGATGGCGGTGTAGATATTTCCATGTTCGTACGGATGGCAGTGTAGATATTTCCATGTTCGTACAGGTTGCGGTGTAGATATTTCCATGTTTATACAAATAGCAGTGTAGTTATTTCAATGTTTATAGAGATTGCAATGTAGATATTTCCATTGGTATACATATAGCTGTGTAGATATTTGCATGTTCATACAGATAGAGGTGTAGATATTGCCATGTTCATACAGATAGAGGTGTAGATATTTCCATGTTCATACAGATAGCGGTGTAGATATTTCCATGTTCATACAGATAACGGTGTAGATGTTTCCATGTTCATACAGATGGCGGTGTAGATATTTCCATGTTTTTAGAGATGGCGGTGTAGATATTTTCATGTTTACACAGATGGCGGTGGAGATACTTCCATGTTTACACAGATAGCGTTGTAGACATTTCCATGTTTACACAGATAGCGGTGTGTGTATTTCCACGTTTATGTAGATAGCGGTGTAGATATTTCCATGTTTATACAGATAGCGGTGCGGATATTTCCATGTTTATACAGATAGTTGGGCAGATATTTCCATGTTTATACAGATAGCGGTTTAGATATTTCCATCTTAATACAGATGGCGGTGTAGATATGTCTATGTTCGTACAGATGTCGGTGTAGATATTTGCATGTTCGTAGGGATGGCGGTGTAGATATTTCGAAGTTTATAGAGATAGCGCTGTAGTTATTTCCAAATTTATAGAGAAATCTGTGTAGATATTTCCATGTATATGCAGATAGTTGTGTAGATATTTCCATGTTCATGCAGATAGCGGTGAAGATATTTCCATGTTCATCCAGATGCCGGTGTAGATATATCCATGTTCATACAGATGGCGGTAAAGATATTTCCATGTTCATACAGATGGCGGTGTAGATATTTCCATGTTCATACACATGGCGGTGTAGATATATCCATTTTCATAGAGATGGCGCTGTAGATATTTCCATGTTCATACAAATGGCGGTGTAGATATTTCCATATTCATAGAGATGGCGGTGTAGATATTTCCATGTTTATACTGATAGCAGTGTAGATATTTCCATGTTTATAGAGATAGCAGTGTAGATATTTCCATTGATATACAGATAGCTGTGTTGATATTTGCATGTTCATACAGATAGTGGTGTAGATATTTCCATGTTCATACTGATAGCGGTGTAGATATTTCCATGTTCATACAATTAGCGGTGTAGATATTTCCATGCTCATACAGATGGCGGTGTAGATATTTCCATGTTCATACAGATGGCCGTGTAGATATTTACATGTTCATACAGATGGCGGTGTAGATATCTCCATGTTCGTACGGATGGCAGTGTAGATATTTCCATGTTCATACAGGTGGCGGTGTAGATATTCCCCTGTTTTTACAGATATCTGTGTAGTTATTTCCGTGTTTATAGAGATAGCAGGGTAGATATTTCCATTGATATACACTTAGCTCTGTAGATATTTGCATGTTCATACAGATAGCGGTGTAGATATTTCCCTGTTCATACTGATAGCGGTGTAGATATTTCCATGTTCATACAGATAGCGGTGTAGATATTTCCATGTTCATACAGATAACTGTGTAGATATTTGCATGTTCATACAGATAGTGGTGTAGATATTTCCATGTTCTCACAGATAGCGGTGTAGATATTTCCATGTTCATACTGTTAGCGGTGTAGATATTTCCCTGTTCATACAGATAGTGGTGTAGATATTTCCATGTTCATCCAGATGCCGGTGTAGATATATCCATGTTCATACAGATGGCGGTGAAGATATTTCCATGTTCATGCAGATGGCGGTGTAGATATTTCCATGTTCATACACATGGCGGTGTAGATATTTCCATGTTCTTAGAGATGGCGGTGTAGATATTTCCATGTTCATACAAATGCCGGTGTAGATATTTCCATGTTCATAGAGATGGCGGTGTAGATATTTCCATGTTTGTACAGATAGCAGTGTAGTTATTTCCATGTTTATAGAGATAGCAGGGTAGATATTTCCCTTGATATACAGATAGCTGTGTAGATATTTCCATGTTCATACAGATAGCGGTGCAGATATTTCCATGTTCATACAGATAGCTGTGTAGATATTTCCATGTTCATGCAGATAGCGGTGTAGTTATTTCCATGTTCATACAGTTAGCGGTGTAGATATTTCCATGTTCACACAGATGGCGGTGTAGATATTTCCATGTTCATACAGATGGCGGTGTAGATATTTACATGTTCATACAGATGGCGGTGTAGATATTTCCATGTTCGTACGGATGGCAGTGTAGATATTTCCACGTTCTTACATGTGGCGGTGTAGATATTTCCATGTTTATTCAAATAGCAGTGTAGATATTTCAATGTTTATAGAGATAGCAATGTAGATATTTCCATTGATATACATATAGTTGTGTAGATATTTGCATGTTCATACAGATAGCGGTGTAGATATTGCCATGTTCATACAGATAGAGGTGTAGATATTTCCATGTTCATACTGATAGCGGTGTAGATATTTCCATGTTCATACTGATAACGGTGTAGATATTTCCATGTTCATACAGATTGCGGTGTAGATATTTCCATGTTCATACAGTTAGCGGTGTAGATATTTCCATGTTCATACAGATGGCGGTGTAGATATTTACATGTTCATACAGATGGCGTTGTAGATATTTCCATGTTCGTACAGATGGCGGGGAAGATATTTCCATGATCATAGAGATGGTTTTGTAGATATTTCCGTGTTTATGCAGATAGCGGTATAGATATTTCCATGTTTATACAGATGGTGGTGTAGATATTTCCATGTTTATAGAGATGGCGGTCTAGATATTTCCATGTTTATAGAGATAGTGGTGTAGTTATTTCCAAGTTTATAGAGATAGCGTTGTAGATATTTCCATGTTTATACAGATAGCGGTGAAGTTATTTCCATGTTTATACAGATAGCGGTATAGATATTTCCATGTTTATACAGATAGCAGTGTAGATATTTCCATGTTTATAGAGATAGTGGTGTAGATAATTTCAATTTTATACAGATAGCAGTATAGATAATTCCAAGTTCATACAGGTAGCGGTGTAGATATTTCCACGTGTATAGAGATGGCGGTGTAGATATTTCCATGTTCATGCAGATGGCGGTGTAGATATTTCCATGTTTCTAGAGATGGCGGTGTAGTTATTTTCATGTTTACACAGATGGCGGTGGAGATACTTCCATGTTTACACAGATAGCGCTGTAGACATTTCCATGTTTACACAGATAGCGGTGTGTATATTTCCACGTTTATGCAGATAGCGGTGTAGATACTTCCATGTTTATACAGATAGCGGTGCGGATATTTCCATGTTTATACAGATAGTTGGGCAGATATTTCCATGTTTATACAGATACCGGTTTAGATATTTCCATCTTAATACAGATGGCGGTGTAGATATCTCTATGTTAGTACAGATGGCGGTGTAGACATTTGCATGTTCATAGGGATGGCGGTGTAGATATTTCGAAGTTTATAGAGATAGCGCTGTAGTTATTTCCAAATTCATAGAGAAATCTGTGTAGATATTTCCATATGTATGCAGATAGTTGTGTAGATATTTCCATGTTCATGCAGATAGCGGTGTAGATATTTCCATGTTCATCCAGATGCCGGTGTAGATATATCCATGTTCATACAGATGGCGGTGAAGATATTTCCATGTTCATACAGATGGCGGTGTAGATATTTCCATGTTCATACACATGGCGGTGTATATATATCCATGTTCATTGAGATGGCGCTGTAGATATTTCCATGTTCATACAAATGGCGGTGTAGATATTTCCATATTCAGAGAGATGGCGGTGTAGATATTTCCATGTTTATACAGATAGCAGTGTAGATATTTCCATGTTTATAGAGATAGCAGTGTAGATATTTCCATTGATATACAGATAGCTGTGTAGATATTTGCATGTTCATACAGATAGCGGTGTAGATATTTCCATGTTCATACTGATAGCGGTGTAGATACTTCCATGTTCATACAGTTAGCGGTGTAGATATTTCCATGTTCATACAGATGGCGGTGTAGATATTTCCACGTTCATACAGATGGCCTTGTAGATATTTACATGTTCATACAGATGGCGGTGTAGATATTTCCATGTTCGTACGGATCGCAGTGTAGATATTTCCATGTTCATACAGGTGGCGGTGTAGATATTCCCCTGTTTTTACAGATAGCTGTGTAGTTATTTCCGTGTTTATAGAGATAGCAGGGTAGATATTTCCATTGATATACAGATAGCTGTGTAGATATTTGCATGTTCATATAGATAGCGGTGTAGATATTTCCCTGTTCATACAGATAACGGTGTAGATATTTGCATGTTCATACAGATAGCGGTGTAGATATTTCCATGTTCTCATAGATAGCGGTGTAGATATTTCCATGTTCATACAGTTAGCGGTGTAGATATTTCCATGTTCATGCAGATACCGGTGTAGATATTTCCATGTTCATCCAGATGCCGGTGTAGATATATCCATGTTCATACAGATGGCGGTGAAGATATTTCCATGTTCATACAGATGGCGGTGTAGATATTTCCATGTTCATACACATGGCGGTGTAGATATTTCCATGTTCATAGAGAAGTCGGTGTAGATATTTCCATGTTCATTCAAATGGCGGTGTAGATATTTCCATGTTCATAGAGATGGCAGTGTAGATATTTCCATGTTTGTACAGATAGCAGTGTAGTTATTTCCATGTTTATAGAGATAGCAGTGTAGATATTTCCCTTGATATACAGATAGCTGTGTAGATATTTCCATGTTCATACAGATAGCGGTGCAGATATTTCCATGTTCATACAGATAGCTGTGTAGATATTTCCATGTTCATACAGATAGCGGTGTAGTTATTTCCATGTTCATACAGTTAGCGGTGTGGATATTTCCATGTTCATACAGATGGCGGTGTAGATATTTCCATGTTCATGCAGATGGCGGTGTAGATATTTACATGTTCATACCGATGGCGGTGTAGATATTTCCATGTTCGTACGGATGGCAGTGTAGATATTTCCATGTTCATACAGGTGGCGGTGGAGATATTTCCATGTTCATACAGATAGCAGTGTAGTTATTTCCATGTTTATATAAATAGCAGAGTAGATATTTCCATTGATATACAGATAGCTCTGTAGTTATTTACATGTTCATACAGATGGCGGTGTAGATATTTCCATGTTCATACGGATGGCAAGGTAGATATTTCCATGTTCGTACAGGTGGCGGTGTAGATATTTCCATGTTTATACAAATAGCAGTGTAGTTATTTCAATGTTTATAGAGATAGCAATGTAGATATTTCCATTGATATACATATAGCTGAGTAGGTATTTGTATGTTCATACAGATAGCGGTGTAGATATTGCCATGTTCATACAGATAGAGGTGTAGATATTTCCATGTTCATACAGATAGCGGTGTAGATATTTCCATGTTCATACAGATAACGGTGTAGATATTTCCATGTTCATACAGATGGCGGTGTACATATTTACATGTTTTTAGAGATGGCGGTGTAGATATTTTCATGTTTACACAGATGGCGGTGGAGATACTTCCATGTTTACACAGATAGCGTTGTAGACATTTCCATGTTTACGCAGATAGTGGTGTGTCTATTTCCACGTTTATGCAGATAGCGGTGTAGATATTTCCATGTTTATACAGATAGCGGTGCGGATATTTCCATGTTTATACAGATAGTTGGGCAGATATTTCCATGTTTATACAGATAGCGGTTTAGATATTTCCATCATAATACAGATGGCGGTGTAGATATGTCTATGTTAGTACAGATGGCGGTGTAGATATTTGCATGTTCATAGGGATGGCGGTGTAGATATTTCGAAGTTTATAGAGATAGCGCTGTAGTTATTTCCAAATTTATAGAGAAATCTGTGTAGATATTTCCATGTATATGCAGATAGTTGTGTATATATTTCCATGTTCATGCAGATAGCGGTGTAGATATTTCCATGTTTATCCAGATGCCGGTGTAGATATATCCATGTTCATACAGATGGCGGTGAAGATATTTCCATGTTCATACAGATGGCGGTGTAGATATTTCCATGTTCATACACATGGCGCTGTATATATATCCATGTTCATTGAGATGGCGCTGTAGATATTTCCATGTTCATACAAATGGCGGTGTAGATATTTCCATATTCATAGAGATGGCGGTGTAGATATTTCCATGTTTATACTGATAGAAGTGTAGATATTTCCATGTTTATAGGGATAGCAGTGTAGATATTTCCATTGATATACAGATAGCTGTGTAGATATTTGCATGTTCTTACAGATAGCGGTGTAGATATTTCCATGTTCATACAGTTAGCGGTGTAGATATTTCGATGTTCATACAGTTAGCGGTGTAGATATTTCCATGTCCATACAGATGGCGGTGTAGATATTTCCATGTTCATACAGATGACCGTGTAGATATTTACATGTTCATACAGATGGCGGTGTAGGTATTTCCATGTTCGTTCGGATGGCAGTGTAGATATTTCCATTTTCATACAGGTGGCGGTGTAGATATTCCCCTGTTTTTACAGATAGCTGTGTAGTTATTTCCGTGTTTATAGAGATAGCAGGGTAGATATTTCCATTGATATACAGATAGCTGTGTAGATATTTGCATGTTCATACAGATAGCGGTGTAGATATTTCCCTGTTCATACAGATAGCGGTGTAGATATTTCCATGATCATACACATAGCGGTGTAGATATTTCCATGTTCATACAGATAACGGTGTAGATATTTGCTTGTTCATACAGATAGCGGTGTAGATATTTCCATGTTCTCACAGATAGCGGTGTAGATATTTCCATGTTCATACAGTTAGCGGTGTAGATATTTCCATGTTCATGCAGATAGCGGTGTAGATATTTCCATGTTCATCCAGATGCCGGTGTAGATATATCCATGTTCATACAGATGGCGGTGAAGATATTTCCATGTTCATACAGATGGCGGTGTAGATATTTCCATGTTCATACACATCGCGGTGTAGATATTTCCATGTTCATAGAGATGGCGGTGTAGATATTTCCATGTTCATTCAAATGGCGGTGTAGATATTCCCATGTTCATAGAGATGGCGGTGTAGATATTTCCATGTTTGTACAGATAGCAGTGTAGTTATTTCCATGTTTATAGAGATAGCAGTGTAGATATTTCCCTTGATATACAGATAGCTGTGTAGATATTTCCATGTTCATACAGATAGCGGTGCAGATATTTCCATGTTCATACAGATAGCTGTGTAGATATTTCCATGTTCATACAGATAGCGGTGTAGTTATTTCCATGTTCATACAGTTAGCGGTGTAGATATTTCCATGTTCATACAGATGGCGGTGTAGATATTTCCATGTTTATGCAGATAGCGGTATAGATATTTCCATGTTTATACAGATGGTTGTGTAGGTATTTCCATGTTTATAGAGATGGCGGTCTAGATATTTCCATGTTTATAGAGATAGTGGTGTAGTTATTTCCAAGTTTATAGAGACAGTGTTGTAGATATTTCAATGTTTATACAGATAGCGGTGAAGGTATTTCCATGTTCATACAGATATCAGTGTAGTTATTTCCATGTTTGTAGAGATAGCAGTGTAGATATTTCCATTGATATACAGATAGCTGTGTAGATATTTACATGTTCATACAGATGGCGGTGTGGATATTTCCATGTTCGTACGGATGGCAGTGTAGATATTTCCATGTTCGTACAGGTGGCGGTGTAGATATTTCCATGTTTATACAAATAGCAGTGTAGTTATTTCAATGTTTATAGAGATAGCAATGTAGATATTTCCATTGATATACGTATAGCTGTGTAGATATTTGCATGTTCATACAGATAGCGGTGTAGATATTGCCATGTTCATACAGATAGAGGTGTAGATATTTCCATGTTCAAACAGATAGCGGTGTAGATATTTCCATGTTCATACTGATAACGGTGTAGATATTTCCATGTTCATACAGATAGCGGTGTAGATATCATACAGTTAGCGGTGTAGATATTTCCATGTTCATACAGATGGCGGTGTAGATATTTACATGTTCATACAGATGGCGTTGTAGATATTTCCATGTTCGTACAGATGGCGGGGAAGATATTTCCATGTTCATAGAGATGGCGTTGTAGATATTTCCATGTTTATGCAGATAGCGGTATAGATATTTCCATGTTTATACAGATGGTGGTGTAGATATTTCCATGTTTATAGAGATGGCGGTCTAGATATTTCCATGTTTATAGAGATAGTGGTGTAGTTATTTCCAAGTTTATAGAGACAGCGTTTTAGATATTTCCATGTTTATACAGATAGTGGTATAGATATTTCAATGTTTATACAGATAGCAGTGTATTTATTTCCATGTTTATAGAGATAGCAGTGTAGATGTTTCAATTGATATACAGATAGCTGTATAGATATTTGCATGTTCATGCAGATAGCGGTGTAGATATTTCCATGTTAATACTGATAGCAGTGTAGATATTTCCATGTTCATACAGTTAGCGGTGTAGATATTTCCATGTTCATACAGATGGTGGTGTAGATATTTCCATGTTCATACAGATGGCGGTGTAGATATTTCCATGGTCATACAGATGGCGGTGGAGATATTTCCATGTTTGTACGGATGGCAATGTAGATATTTCCATGTTCATACAGATGGCGGTTTAGATATTCCCATGTTTTTACAGATAGCTGTGTAGATATTTCCATGCTTATACAGATAGCAGTGTAGTTATTTCAATGTTTATAGAGATAGCAATGTAGATATTTCCATTGATATCCATATAGCTTTGTAGATATTTGCATGTTCATACAGATAGTGGCGTAGATATTTCCATGTTCATACAGTTAGCGGTGTAGATATTTCCATGTTCATACATATGGCGGTGTAGATATTTACATGTTCATACAGATGGCGGTGTAGATATTTCCATGTTCGTACGGATGGCAGTGTAGCTATTTCCATCTTCATACAGGTGGCGGTGTAGATATTCCCCTGTTTTTACAGATAGCTGTGTAGTTATTTCCGTGTTTATAGAGATAGCATGGTAGATATTTCCATTGATATACAGATAGGTTTGTAGATATTTGCATGTTCATACAGATAGCGGTGTAGATATTTCCATGTTCATACAGATAGCTGTGTAGATATTTCCATGTTCATACACATAGCGGTGTAGATATTTCCATGTTCATACACATAACGGTGTAGATATTTGCATGTTCATACAGATAGCGGTGTAGATATTTCCATGTTCACACAGATAGCGGTGTAGATATTTCCATGTTCATACAGTTAGCGGTGTAGATATTTCCATGTTCATGCAGATAGCAGTGTAGATATTTCCATGTTCATCCTGATGCCGGTGTAGATATATCCATGTTCATACAGATGGCGGTGAAGATATTTCCATGTTCATACAGATGGCGGTGTAGATATTTCCATGTTCATACACATGGCGGTGTAGATATTTCCATGTTCATAGAGATGGCGGTGTAGATATTTCCACGTTCATACAAATGGCGGTGTAGATATTTCCATGTTCATAGAGATGGCGGTGTAGATATTTCCATGTTTGTACAGATAGCAGTGTAGTTATTTCCATGTTTATAGAGATAGCAGTGTAGATATTTCCATTGATATACAGATAGCTGTGTAGATATTTCCATGTTCATACAGATAGCGGTGCAGATATTTCCATGTTCATACAGATAGCTGTGTAGATATTTCCATGTTCATACAGATAGCGGTGTAGTTATTTCCATGTTCATACAGTTAGAGGTGTAGATATTTCCATTGATATACAGATAGCTGTGTAGATATTTACATGTTCATACAGATGGCGGTGTAGATATTTCCATGTTCGTACGGATGGCAGTGTAGATATTTTCATGTTCGTACAGGTTGCGGTGTAGATATTTCCATGTTTATACAAATAGCAGTGTAGTTATTTCAATGTTTATAGAGATAGCAATGTAGATATTTCCATTGGTATACATATAGCTGTGTAGATATTTGCATGTTCATACAGATAGAGGTGTAGATATTGCCATGTTCATACAGATAGAGGTGTAGATATTTCCATGTTCATACAGATAGCGGTGTAGATATTTCCATGTTCATACAGATAACGGTGTAGATGTTTCCATGTTCATACAGATGGCGGTGTAGATATTTCCATGTTTTTAGAGATGGCGGTGTAGATATTTTCATGTTTACACAGATGGCGGTGGAGATACTTCCATGTTTACACAGATAGCGTTGTAGACATTTCCATGTTTACACAGATAGCGGTGTGTGTATTTCCACGTTTATGTAGATAGCGGTGTAGATATTTCCATGTTTATACAGATAGCGGTGCGGATATTTCCATGTTTATACAGATAGTTGGGCAGATATTTCCATGTTTATACAGATAGCGGTTTAGATATTTCCATCTTAATACAGATGGCGGTGTAGATATGTCTATGTTCGTACAGATGTCGGTGTAGATATTTGCATGTTCGTAGGGATGGCGGTGTAGATATTTCGAAGTTTATAGAGATAGCGCTGTAGTTATTTCCAAATTTATAGAGAAATCTGTGTAGATATTTCCATGTATATGCAGATAGTTGTGTAGATATTTCCATGTTCATGCAGATAGCGGTGAAGATATTTCCATGTTCATCCAGATGCCGGTGTAGATATATCCATGTTCATACAGATGGCGGTGAAGATATTTCCATGTTCATACAGATGGCGGTGTAGATATTTCCATGTTCATACACATGGCGGTGTAGGTATATCCATTTTCACAGAGATGGCGCTGTAGATATTTCCATGTTCATACAAATGGCGGTGTAGATATTTCCATATTCATAGAGATGGCGGTGTAGATATTTCCATGTTTATACTGATAGCAGTGTAGATATTTCCATGTTTATAGAGATAGCAGTGTAGATATTTCCATTGATATACAGATAGCTGTGTTGATATTTGCATGTTCATACAGATAGTGGTGTAGATATTTCCATGTTCATACTGATAGCGGTGTAGATATTTCCATGTTCATACAGTTAGCGGTGTAGATATTTCCATGCTCATACAGATGGCGGTGTAGATATTTCCATGTTCATACAGATGGCCGTGTAGATATTTACATGTTCATACAGATGGCGGTGTAGATATTTCCATGTTCGTACGGATGGCAGTGTAGATATTTCCATGTTCATACAGGTGGCGGTGTAGATATTCCCCTGTTTTTACAGATAGCTGTGTAGTTATTTCCGTGTTTATAGAGATAGCAGGGTAGATATTTCCATTGATATACACTTAGCTCTGTAGATATTTGCATGTTCATACAGATAGCGGTGTAGATATTTCCCTGTTCATACTGATAGCGGTGTAGATATTTCCATGTTCATACAGATAGCGGTGTAGATATTTCCATGTTCATACAGATAACTGTGTAGATATTTGCATGTTCATACAGATAGTGGTGTAGATATTTCCATGTTCTCACAGATAGCGGTGTAGATATTTCCATGTTCATACTGTTAGCGGTGTAGATATTTCCCTGTTCATACAGATAGTGGTGTAGATATTTCCATGTTCATCCAGATGCCGGTGTAGATATATCCATGTTCATACAGATGGCGGTGAAGATATTTCCATGTTCATACAGATGGCGGTGTAGATATTTCCATGTTCATACACATGGCGGTGTAGATATTTCCATGTTCTTAGAGATGGCGGTGTAGATATTTCCATGTTCATACAAATGCCGGTGTAGATATTTCCATGTTCATAGAGATGGCGGTGTAGATATTTCCATGTTTGTACAGATAGCAGTGTAGATATTTCCATGTTTATAGAGATAGCAGGGTAGATATTTCCCTTGATATACAGATAGCTGTGTAGATATTTCCATGTTCATACAGATAGCGGTGCAGATATTTCCATGTTCATACAGATAGCTGTGTAGATATTTCCATGTTCATGCAGATAGCGGTGTAGTTATTTCCATGTTCATACAGTTAGCGGTGTAGATATTTCCATGTTCACACAGATGGCGGTGTAGATATTTCCATGTTCATAGAGATGGCGGTGTAGATATTTGCATGTTCATACAGATGGCGTTGTAGATATTTCCATGTTCGTACGGATGGCAGTGTAGATATTTCCATGTTCTTACATGTGGCGGTGTAGATATTTCCATGTTTATTCAAATAGCAGTGTAGATATTTCAATGTTTATAGAGATAGCAATGTAGATATTTCCATTGATATACATATAGCTGTGTAGATATTTGCATGTTCATACAGATAGAGGTGTAGATATTGCCATGTTCATACAGATAGAGGTGTAGATATTTCCATGTTCATACTGATAGCGGTGTAGATATTTCCATGTTCATACTGATAACGGTGTAGATATTTCCATGTTCATACAGATTGCGGTGTAGATATTTCCATGTTCATACAGTTAGCGGTGTAGATATTTCCATGTTCATACAGATGGCGGTGTAGATATTTACATGTTCATACAGATGGCGTTGTAGATATTTCCATGTTCGTACAGATGGCAGGGAAGATATTTCCATGATCATAGAGATGGTTTTGTAGATATTTCCGTGTTTATGCAGATAGAGGTATAGATATTTCCATGTTTATACAGATGGTGGTGTAGATATTTCCATGTTTATAGAGATGGCGGTCTAGATATTTCCATGTTTATAGAGATAGTGGTGTAGTTATTTCCAAGTTAATAGAGATAGCGTTGTAGATATTTCCATGTTTATACAGATAGCGGTGAAGTTATTTCCATGTTTATACAGATAGCGGTATAGATATTTCCATGTTTATACAGATAGCAGTGTAGATATTTCCATGTTTATAGAGATAGTGGTGTAGATAATTTCAATTTTATACAGATAGCAGTATAGATAATTCCAAGTTCATACAGGTAGCGGTGTAGATATTTCCACGTGTATAGAGATGGCGGTGTAGATATTTCCATGTTCATGCAGATGGCGGTGTAGATATTTCCATGTTTCTAGAGATGGCGGTGTAGTTATTTTCATGTTTACACAGATGGCAGTGGAGATACTTCCATGTTTACACAGATAGCGCTGTAGACATTTCCATGTTTACACAGATAGCGGTGTGTATATTTCCACGTTTATGCAGATAGCGGTGTAGATACTTCCATGTTTATACAGATAGCGGTGCGGATATTTCCATGTTTATACAGATAGTTGGGCAGATATTTCCATGTTTATACAGATACCGGTTTAGATATTTCCATCTTAATACAGATGGCGGTGTAGATATCTCTATGTTAGTACAGATGGCGGTGTAGACATTTGCATGTTCATAGGGATGGCGGTGTAGATATTTCGAAGTTTATAGAGATAGCGCTGTAGTTATTTCCAAATTCAGAGAAATCTGTGTAGATATTTCCATATGTATGCAGATAGTTGTGTAGATATTTCCATGTTCATGCAGATAGCGGTGTAGATATTTCCATGTTCATCCAGATGCCGGTGTAGATATATCCATGTTCATACAGATGGCGGTGAAGATATTTCCATGTTCATACAGATGGCGGTGTAGATATTTCCATGTTCATACACATGGCGGTGTATATATATCCATGTTCATTGAGATGGCGCTGTAGATATTTCCATGTTCATACAAATGGCGGTGTAGATATTTCCATATTCAGAGAGATGGCGGTGTAGATATTTCCATGTTTATACAGATAGCAGTGTAGATATTTCCATGTTTATAGAGATAGCAGTGTAGATATTTCCATTGATATACAGATAGCTGTGTAGATATTTGCATGTTCATACAGATAGCGGTGTAGATATTTCCATGTTCATACTGATAGCGGTGTAGATACTTCCATGTTCATACAGTTAGCGGTGTAGATATTTCCATGTTCATACGGATGGCGGTGTAGATATTTCCACGTTCATACAGATGGCCTTGTAGATATTTACATGTTCATACAGATGGCGGTGTAGATATTTCCATGTTCGTACGGATGGCAGTGTAGATATTTCCATGTTCATACAGGTGGCGGTGTAGATATTCCCCTGTTTTTACAGATAGCTGTGTAGTTATTTCCGTGTTTATAGAGATAGCAGGGTAGATATTTCCATTGATATACAGATAGCTGTGTAGATATTTGCATGTTCATATAGATAGCGGTGTAGATATTTCCCTGTTCATACAGATAGCGGTGTAGATATTTCCATGTTCATACACATAGCGGTGTAGATATTTCTATGTTCATACAGATAACGGTGTAGATATTTGCATGTTCATACAGATAGCGGTGTAGATATTTCCATGTTCTCATAGATAGCGGTGTAGATATTTCCATGTTCATACAGTTAGCGGTGTAGATATTTCCATGTTCATGCAGATACCGGTGTAGATATTTCCATGTTCATCCAGATGCCGGTGTAGATATATCCATGTTCATACAGATGGCGGTGAAGATATTTCCATGTTCATACAGATGGCGGTGTAGATATTTCCATGTTCATACACATGGCGGTGTAGATATTTCCATGTTCATAGAGAAGTCGGTGTAGATATTTCCATGTTCATTCAAATGGCGGTGTAGATATTTCCATGTTCATAGAGATGGCAGTGTAGATATTTCCATGTTTGTACAGATAGCAGTGTAGTTATTTCCATGTTTATAGAGATAGCAGTGTAGATATTTCCCTTGATATACAGATAGCTGTGTAGATATTTCCATGTTCATACAGATAGCGGTGCAGATATTTCCATGTTCATACAGATAGCTGTGTAGATATTTCCATGTTCATACAGATAGCGGTGTAGTTATTTCCATGTTCATACAGTTAGCGGTGTGGATATTTCCATGTTCATACAGATGGCGGTGTAGATATTTCCATGTTCATGCTGATGGCGGTGTAGATATTTACATGTTCATACCGATGGCGGTGTAGATATTTCCATGTTCGTACGGATGGCAGTGTAGATATTTCCATGTTCATACAGGTGGCGGTGGAGATATTTCCATGTTCATACAGATAGCAGTGTAGTTATTTCCATGTTTATATAAATAGCAGAGTAGATATTTCCATTGATATACAGATAGCTCTGTAGTTATTTACATGTTCATACAGATGGCGGTGTAGATATTTCCATGTTCATACGGATGGCAAGGTAGATATTTCCATGTTCGTACAGGTGGCGGTGTAGATATTTCCATGTTTATACAAATAGCAGTGTAGTTATTTCAATGTTTATAGAGATAGCAATGTAGATATTTCCATTGATATACATATAGCTGAGTAGGTATTTGCATGTTCATACAGATAGCGGTGTAGATATTGCCATGTTCATACAGATAGAGGTGTAGATATTTCCATGTTCATACAGATAGCGGTGTAGATATTTCCATGTTCATACAGATAACGGTGTAGATATTTCCATGTTCATACAGAGGGCGGTGTAGATATTTACATGTTTTTAGAGATGGCGGTGTAGATATTTTCATGTTTACACAGATGGCGGTGGAGATACTTCCATGTTTACACAGATAGCGTTGTAGACATTTCCATGTTTACACAGATAGTGGTGTGTCTATTTCCACGTTTATGCAGATAGCGGTGTAGATATTTCCATGTTTATACAGATAGCGGTGCGGATATTTCCATGTTTATACAGATAGTTGGGCAGATATTTCCATGTTTATACAGATAGCGGTTTAGATATTTCCATCTTAATACAGATGGCGGTGTAGATATGTCTATGTTAGTACAGATGGCGGTGTAGATATTTGCATGTTCATAGGGATGGCGGTGTAGATATTTCGAAGTTTATAGAGATAGCGCTGTAGTTATTTCCAAATTTATAGAGAAATCTGTGTAGATATTTCCATGTATATGCAGATACTTGTGTATATATTTCCATGTTCATGCAGATAGCGGTGTAGATATTTCCATGTTTATCCAGATGCCGGTGTAGTTATGTCCATGTTCATACAGATGGCGGTGAAGATATTTCCATGTTCATACAGATGGCGGTGTAGATATTTCCATGTTCATACACATGGCGGTGTATATATATCCATGTTCATTGAGATGGCGCTGTAGATATTTCCATGTTCATACAAATGGCGGTGTAGATATTTCCATATTCATAGAGATGGCGGTGTAGCTATTTCCATGTTTATACAGATAGCAGTGTAGATATTTCCATGTTTATAGAGATAGCAGTGTAGATATTTCCATTGATATACAGATAGCTGTTTAGATATTTGCATGTTCTTACAGATAGCGGTGTAGATATTTCCATGTTCATACAGTTAGCGGTGTAGATATTTCGATGTTCATACAGTTAGCGGTGTAGATATTTCCATGTCCATACAGATGGCGGTGCAGATATTTCCATGTTCATACAGATGACCGTGTAGATATTTACATGTTCATACAGATGGCGGTGTAGGTATTTCCATGTTCGTTCGGATGGCAGTGTAGATATTTCCATTTTCATACAGGTGGCGGTGTAGATATTCCCCTGTTTTTACAGATAGCTGTGTAGTTATTTCCGTGTTTATAGAGATAGCAGGGTAGATATTTCCATTGATATACAGATAGCTGTGTAGATATTTGCATGTTCATACAGATAGCGGTGTAGATATTTCCCTGTTCATACAGATAGCGGTGTAGATATTTCCATGATCATACACATAGCGGTGTAGATATTTCCATGTTCATACAGATAACGGTGTAGATATTTGCTTGTTCATACAGATAGCGGTGTAGATATTTCCATGTTCTCACAGATAGCGGTGTAGATATTTCCATGTTCATACAGTTAGCGGTGTAGATATTTCCATGTTCATGCAGATAGCGGTGTAGATATTTCCATGTTCATCCAGATGCTGGTGTAGATATATCCATGTTCATACAGATGGCGGTGAAGATATTTCCATGTTCATACAGATGGCGGTGTAGATATTTCCATGTTCATACACATGGCGGTGTAGATATTTCCATGTTCATAGAGATGGCGGTGTAGATATTTCCATGTTCATTCAAATGGCGGTGTAGATATTCCCATGTTCATAGAGATGGCGGTGTAGATATTTCCATGTTTGTACAGATAGCAGTGTAGTTATTTCCATGTTTATAGAGATAGCAGTGTAGATATTTCCCTTGATATACAGATAGCTGTGTAGATATTTCCATGTTCATACAGATAGCGGTGCAGATATTTCCATGTTCATACAGATAGCTGTGTAGATATTTCCATGTTCATACAGATAGCGGTGTAGTTATTTCCAGGTTCATACAGTTAGCGGTGTAGATATTTCCATGTTCATACAGATGGCGGTGTAGATATTTCCATGTTTATGCAGATAGCGGTATAGATATTTCCATGTTTATACAGATGGTTGTGTAGGTATTTCCATGTTTATAGAGATGGCGGTCTAGATATTTCCATGTTTATAGAGATAGTGGTGTAGTTATTTCCAAGTTTATAGAGACAGTGTTGTAGATATTTCAATGTTTATACAGATAGCGGTGAAGGTATTTCCATGTTCATACAGATATCAGTGTAGTTATTTCCATGTTTGTAGAGATAGCAGTGTAGATATTTCCATTGATATACAGATAGCTGTGTAGATATTTACATGTTCATACAGATGGCGGTGTGGATATTTCCATGTTCGTACGGATGGCAGTGTAGATATTTCCATGTTCGTACAGGTGGCGGTGTAGATATTTCCATGTTTATACAAATAGCAGTGTAGTTATTTCAATGTTTATAGAGATAGCAATGTAGATATTTCCATTGATATACGTATAGCTGTGTAGATATTTGCATGTTCATACAGATAGCGGTGTAGATATTGCCATGTTCATACAGATAGAGGTGTAGATATTTCCATGTTCAAACAGATAGCGGTGTAGATATTTCCATGTTCATACTGATAACGGTGTAGATATTTCCATGTTCATACAGATAGCGGTGTAGATATCATACAGTTAGCGGTGTAGATATTTCCATGTTCATACAGATGGCGGTGTAGATATTTACATGTTCATACAGATGGCGTTGTAGATATTTCCATGTTCGTACAGATGGCGGGGAAGATATTTCCATGTTCATAGAGATGGCGTTGTAGATATTTCCATGTTTATGCAGATAGCGGTATAGATATTTCCATGTTTATACAGATGGTGGTGTAGATATTTCCATGTTTATAGAGATGGCGGTCTAGATATTTCCATGTTTATAGAGATAGTGGTGTAGTTATTTCCAAGTTTATAGAGACAGCGTTTTAGATATTTCCATGTTTATACAGATAGCGGTGAAGATATTTCCATGTTTATACAGATAGCGGTATAGATATTTCAATGTTTATACAGATAGCAGTGTATTTATTTCCATGTTTATAGAGATAGCATTGTAGATGTTTCAATTGATATACAGATAGCTCTATAGATATTTGCATGTTCATGCAGATAGCGGTGTAGCTATTTCCATGTTAATACTGATAGCAGTGTAGATATTTCCATGTTCATACAGTTAGCGGTGTAGATATTTCCATGTTCATACAGATGGTGGTGTAGATATTTCCATGTTCATACAGATGGCGGTGTAGATATTTCCATGGTCATACAGATGGCGGTGGAGATATTTCCATGTTTGTACGGATGGCAATGTAGATATTTCCATGTTCATACAGATGGCGGTGTAGATATTCCCATGTTTTTACAGATAGCTGTGTAGATATTTCCATGTTTATACAGATAGCAGTGTAGTTATTTCAATGTTTATAGAGATAGCAATGTAGATATTTCCATTGATATCCATATAGCTTTGTAGATATTTGCATGTTCATACAGATAGTGGCGTAGATATTTCCATGTTCATACAGTTAGCGGTGTAGATATTTCCATGTTCATACATGTGGCGGTGTAGATATTTACATGTTCATACAGATGGCGGTGTAGATATTTCCATGTTCGTACGGATGGCAGTGTAGATATTTCCATCTTCATACAGGTGGCGGTGTAGATATTCCCCTGTTTTTATAGATAGCTGTGTAGTTATTTCCGTGTTTATAGAGATAGCATGGTAGATATTTCCATTGATATACTGATAGGTTTGTAGATATTTGCATGTTCATACAGATAGCGGTGTAGATATTTCCATGTTCATACAGATAGCTGTGTAGATATTTCCATGTTCATACACATAGCGGTGTAGATATTTCCATGTTCATACACATAACGGTGTAGATATTTGCATGTTCATACAGATAGCGGTGTAGATATTTCCATGTTCACACAGATAGCGGTGTAGATATTTCCATGTTCATACAGTTAGCGGTGTAGATATTTCCATGTTCATGCAGATAGCAGTGTAGATATTTCCATGTTCATCCTGATGCCGGTGTAGATATATCCATGTTCATACAGATGGCGGTGAAGATATTTCCATGTTCATACAGATGGCGGTGTAGATATTTCCATGTTCATACACATGGCGGTGTAGATATTTCCATGTTCATAGAGATGGCGGTGTAGATATTTCCACGTTCATACAAATGGCGGTGTAGATATTTCCATGTTCATAGAGATGGCGGTGTAGATATTTCCACGTTCATACAAATGGCGGTGTAGATATTTCCATGTTCATAGAGATGGCGGTGTAGATATTTCCATGTTTGTACAGATAGCAGTGTAGTTATTTCCATGTTTATAGAGATAGCAGTGTAGATATTTCCACTGATATACAGATAGCTGTGTAGATATTTCCATGTTCATACAGATAGCGGTGCAGATATTTCCATGTTCATAAAGATAGCTGTGTAGATATTTCCATGTTCATACAGATAGCGGTGTAGTTATTTCCATGTTCATACAGTTAGAGGTGTAGGTATTTCCATGTTCATACAGATGGCGGTGTAGATATTTCCATGTTCATACAGATGGCGGTGTAGATATTTACATGTTCATACAGATGGCGGTGTAGATATTTCCATGTTCATACAGATGGCGGTGTAGATATTTCCATGTTCGTACGGATGGCAGTGTAGATATTTCC
Source organism: Gorilla gorilla gorilla (assembly GCF_029281585.2). Lineage (NCBI taxonomy): Eukaryota > Metazoa > Chordata > Mammalia > Primates > Hominidae > Gorilla > Gorilla gorilla. The sequence continues at coordinate 142,865,341 of NC_073236.2, forward strand.
ATGTTCATACAGGTGGTGGTGTAGATATTTCCATGTTCATACAGATAGCAGTGTAGTTATTTCCATGTTTATAGAGATAGCAGTGTAGATATTTCCATTGATATACAGATAGCTGTGTAGATATTTACATGTTCATACAGATGGCGGTGTAGATATTTCCATGTTCTTACGGATGGCAGTTTAGATATTTCCATGTTCGTTCAGGTGGCGGTGTAGATATTCCATGTTTATACAAATAGCAGTGTAGTTATTTCAAAGTTTATAGAGATAGCAATGTAGATATTTCCATTGATATACATATAGCTGTGTAGATATTTGCATGTTCATACAGATAGCGGTGTAGATATTTCCATGTTCATACAGATAGCGGTGTTGATATTTCCATGTTCATACAGATAACGGTGTAGATATTTCCATGTTCATACAGATGGCGGTGTAGATATTTCCATGTTTTTAGAGATGGCGGTGTAGATATTTTCATGTTTACACAGATGGCGGTGGAGATACTTCCATGTTTACACAGATAGCGTTGTAGACATTTCCATGTTTACACAGATAGCGGTGTGTATATTTCCACGTTTATGCAGATAGCGGTGTAGATATTTCCATGTTTATGCAGATAGCGGTGCGGATATTTCCATGTTTATACAGATAGTTGGGCAGATATTTCCATGTTTATACAGATAGCGGTGTAGATATTTCCATCTTAATACAGATGGCGGTGTAGATATGTCTATGTTCGTACAGAAGGCGGTGTAGATATTTGCATGTTCATAGTGATGGCGGTGTAGATATTTCGAAGTTTATAGAGATAGCGCTGTAGTTATTTCCAAATTTATAGAGAAATCTGTGTAGATATTTCCATGTATATGCAGATAGTTGTGTAGATATTTCCATGTTCATGCAGATAGCGGTGTAGATATTTCCATGTTCATCCAGATGCCGGTGTAGATATATCCATGTTCATACAGATGGCGGTGAAGATATTTCCATGTTCATACAGATGGCGGTATTGATATTTCCATGTTCATACACATGGCGGTGTAGATATATCCATGTTCATAGAGATGGCGCTGTAGATATTTCCATGTTCATACAAATGGCGGTGTAGATATTTCCATATTCATAGAGATGGCGGTGTAGATATTTCCATGTTTATACAGATAGCAGTGTAGATATTTCCATGTTTATAGAGATAGCAGTGTAGATATTTCCATTGATATACAGATAGCTGTGTAGATATTAGCATGTTCATACAGATAGCGGTGTAGATATTTCCATGTTCATACTGATAGCGGTGTAGATATTTCCATGTTCATACAGTTAGCGGTGTAGGTATTTCCATGTTCATACAGATGGCGGTGTAGATATTTCCATGTTCATACAGATGGCCGTGTAGATATTTACATGTTCATACAGATGGCGGTGTAGATATTTCCATGTTCGTACGGATTGCAGTGTAGATATTTCCATGTTCATACAGGTGGCGGTGTAGATATTCCCCTGTTTTTACAGATAGCTGTGTAGTTATTTCCGTGTTTATAGAGATAGCAGGGTAGATATTTCCATTGATATACAGATAGCTGTGTAGATATTTGCATGTTCATACAGATAGCGGTGTAGATATTTCCCTGTTCATACAGATAGCGGTGTAGATATTTCCATGTTCTCACAGATAGCGGTGTAGATATTTCCATGTTCATACAGTTAGCGGTGTAGATATTTCCATGTTCATGCAGATAGCGGTGTAGATATTTCCATGTTTGTACAGATAGGAGTGTAGTTATTTCCATGTTTATAGAGATAGCAGTGTAGATATTTCCATTGATATACAGATAGCTGTGTAGATATTTACATGTTCATACAGATGGCGGTGTAGATATTTCCATGTTCGTACGGATGGCAGTGTAGATATTTCCATGTTCGTACAGGTGGCGGTGTAGATATTTCCATGTTTATACAAATAGCAGTGTAGATATTTCAATGTTTATAGAGATACCAATGTAGATATTTCCATTGATATACATATAGCTGTGTAGATATTTGCATGTTCATACAGATAGCGGTGTAGATATTGCCATGTTCATACAGATAGAGGTGTAGATATTTCCATGTTCATACAGATAGCGGTGTAGATATTTCCATGTTCATACTGATAACGGTGTAGATATTTCCATGTTCATACAGATAGCGGTGTAGATATTTCCATGTTCATACAGTTAGCGGTGTAGATATTTCCATGTTCATACAGATGGCGGTGTAGATATTTACATGTTCATACAGATGGCGTTGTAGATATTTCCATGTTCGTACAGATGGCGGGGAAGATATTTCCATGTTCATAGAGATGGCGTTGTAGATATTTCCATGTTTATGCAGATAGCGGTATAGATATTTCCTTGTTTATACAGATGGTGGTGTAGATATTTCCATGTTTATAGAGATGGCGGTCTAGATATTTCCATGTTTATAGAGATAGTGGTGTAGTTATTTCCAAGTTTCTAGAGACAGCGTTGTAGATATTTCCATGTTTATACAGATAGCAGTGAAGATATTTCCATATTTATACAGATAGCGGTATAGATATTTCAATGTTTATACTGATAGCAGTGTATTTATTTCCATGTTTATGGAGATAGCAGTGTAGATGTTTCAATTGATATACAGATAGCTGTGTAGATATTTGCATGTTCATGCAGATAGCGGTGTACATATTTCCATGTTAATACTGATAGTGGTGTAGATATTTCCATGTTCATACAGTTAGCGGTGTAGATATTTCCATGTTCATACAGATGGTGGTGTAGATATTTCCATGTTCATACAGATGGCGGTGTAGGTATTTACATGGTCATACAGATGGCGGTGTAGATATTTCCATGTTTGTACGGATGGCAATGTAGATATTTCCATGTTCATACAGGTGGCGGTGTAGATATTCCCATGTTTTTACAGATAGCTGTGTAGATATTTCCATGTTTATACAGATAGCAGTGTAGTTATTTCAATGTTTATAGAGATAGCAATGTAGATATTTCCATTGATATCCATATAGCTTTGTAGATATTTGCATGTTCATACAGATAGTGGCGTAGATATTTCCATGTTCATACAGTTAGCGGTGTAGATATTTCCATGTTCATACATATGGCGGTGTAGATATTTACATGTTCATACAGATGGCGGTGTAGATATTTCCATGTTCGTACGGATGGCAGTGTAGATATTTCCATGTTCATACAGGTGGCGGTGTAGATATTCCCCTGTTTTTACAGATAGCTGTGTAGTTATTTCCGTGTTTATAGAGATAGCAGGGTAGATAGTTCCATTGTTATACAGATAGGTTTGTAGATATTTGCATGTTCATACAGATAGCGGTGTTGATATTTCCATGTTCATACAGATAGCGGTGTAGATATTTCCATGTTCATACACATAGCGGTGTAGATATTTCCATGTTCATACACATAACGGTGTAGATATTTGCATGTTCATACAGATAGCGGTGTAGATATTTCCATGTTCACACAGATAGCGGTGTAGATATTTCCATGTTCATCCAGATGCCGGTGTAGATATATCCATGTTCATACAGATGGCGGTGAAGATATTTCCATGTTCATACAGATGGCGGTGTTGATATTTCCATGTTCATAGAGATGGCGGTGTAGATATTTCCATGTTCATACAAATGGCGGTGTAGATATTTCCATGTTCATAGAGATGGCGGTGTAGATATTTCCATGTTTGTACAGATAGCAGTGTAGTTATTTCCATGTTTATAGAGATAGCAGTGTAGATATTTCCATTGATATACAGATAGCTGTGTAGATATTTCCATGTTCATACAGATAGCGGTGCAGATATTTCCATGTTCATACAGATAGCTGTGTAGATATTTCCATGTTCATACAGATAGCGGTGTAGTTATTTCCATGTTCATACAGTTACCGGTGTAGATATTTCCATGTTCATACAGATGGCGGTGTAGATATTTCCATGTTCATACAGATGGTGGTGTAGATATTTCCATGTTCGTACGGATGGCACTGTAGATATTTCCATGTTCATACAGGTGGCGGTGTAGATATTTCCATGTTCATACAGATAGCAGTGTAGTTATTTCCATGTTTATAGAGATAGCAGTGTAGATATTTCCATTGATATACAGATAGCTGTGTAGATATTTACATGTTCATACAAATGGCGGTGTAGATATTTCCATGTTCGTACGGATGGCAGTGTAGATATTTCCATGTTCGTACAGGTTGCGGTGTAAATATTTCCATGTTTATACAAATAGCAGGGTAGTTATTTCAATGTTTATAGAGATAGAAATGTAGATATTTCCATTGATATACATATAGCTGTGTAGATATTTGCATGTTCATACAGATAGCGGTGTAGATATTGCCATGTTCATACAGATAGAGGTGTAGATATTTCCATGTTCATACAGATAGCGGTGTAGATATTTCCATGTTCATACTGATAACGGTGTAGATATTTCCATGTTCATACAGATAGCGGTGTAGATATTTCCATGTTCATACAGTTAGCGGTGTAGATATTTCCATGTTCATACAGATGGCGGTGTAGATATTTACATGTTCATACAGATGGCGTTGTAGATATTTCCATGTTCGTACAGATGGCGGGGAAGATATTTCCATGTTCATAGAGATGGCGTTGTAGATATTTCCATGTTTATGCAGATATCGGTATAGATATTTCCATGTTTATACAGATGGTGGTGTAGATATTTCCATGTTTATAGAGATGGCGGTCTAGATATTTCCATGTTTATAGAGATAGTGGTGTAGTTATTTCCAAGTTTATAGAGACAGCGTTGTAGATATTTCCATGTTTATACAGATAGCGGTGAAGATATTTCCATGTTTATACAGATAGCGGTATAGATATTTCCATGTTTATACAGATAGCAGTGTAGATATTTCCATGTTTATAGAGATAGTGGTGTAGATAATTTCAATTTTATACAGATAGCAGTGTAGATAATTCCAAGTTCATACAGGTAGCGGTGTAGATATTTCCACGTTTATAGAGATGGCGGTGTAGATATTTCCATGTTCATACAGATGGTGGTGTAGATATTTCCATGTTTTTAGAGATGGCGGTGTAGATATTTTCATGTTTACACAGATGGCGGTGGAGATACTTCCATGTTTACACAGATAGCGTTGTAGACATTTCCATGTTTACACAGATAGCGGTGTGTATATTTCCACGTTTATGCAGATAGCGGTGTAGATATTTCCATGTTTATACAGATAGCGGTGCGGATATTTCCATGTTTATACAGATAGTTGGGCAGATATTTCCATGTTTATACAGATAGCGGTGTAGATATTTCCATCTTAATACAGATGGCGGGGTAGATATGTCTATGTTCGTACAGATGGCGGTGTAGATATTTGCATGTTCATAGGGATGGCGGTGTAGATATTTCGAAGTTTATAGAGATAGCGCTGTAGTTATTTCCAAATTTATAGAGAAATCTGTGTAGATATTTCCATGTATATGCAGATAGTAGTGTAGATATTTCCATGTTCATGCAGATAGCGGTGTAGATATTTCCATGTTCATCCAGATGCCGGTGTAGATATATCCATGTTCATACAGATGGCGGTGAAGATATTTCCATGTTCATACAGATGGCGGTGTAGATATTTCCATGTTCATACACATGGCGGTGTAGATATATCCATGTTCATAGAGATGGCGCTGTAGATATTTCCATGTTCATACAAATGGCGGTGTAGATATTTCCATGTTCATAGAGATGGCGGTGTAGATATTTCGATGTTTATACAGATAGCGGTGTAGATATTTCCATGTTTATAGAGATAGCAGTGTAGATATTTCCATTGATATACAGATAGCTGTGTAGATATTTCCATGTTCATACAGAGAGCGGTGTAGATATTTCCATGTTCATACTGATAGCGGTGTAGATATTTCCATGTTCATTCAGTTAGCGGTGTAGATATTTCCATGTTCATACAGATGGCGGTGTAGATATTTCCATGTTCATACAGATGGCGGTGTAGATATTTACATGTTCATACAGATGGCGGTGTAGATATTTCCATGTTCGTACGGATGGCAGTGTAGATATTTCCATGTTCATACAGGTGGCGGTGTAGATTTTCCCGTTTTTACAGATAGCTGTGTAGTTATTTCCGTGTTTATAGAGATAGCAGGGTAGATATTTCCATTGATATACAGATAGCTGTGTAGATATTTACATGTTCATACAGATAGCCGTGTAGATATTTCCCTGTTCATACAGATAGCGGTGTAGATATTTCCGTGTTCATACACATAGCGGTGTAGATATTTCCATGTTCATACAGATAACGGTGTAGATACTTGCATGTTCATACAGATAGCGGTGTAGATATTTCCATGTTCTCACAGATAGCGGTGTAGATATTTCCATGTTCATACAGTTAGCGGTGTAGATATTTCCATGTTCATGCAGATAGCGGTGTAGATATTTCCATGTTCATCCAGATGCCGGTGTAGATATATCCATGTTCATACAGATGGCGGTGAAGATATTTCCATGTTCATACAGATGGCGGTGTAGATATTTCCATGTTCATACACATGGCGGTGTAGATATTTCCATGTTCATAGAGATGGCGGTGTAGATATTTCTATGTTCATAGAGATGGCGGTGTAGATATTTCCATGTTTGTACAGATAGCAGTGTAGTTATTTCCATGTTTATAGAGATAGCAGTGTAGATATTTCCCTTGAGATACAGATAGCTGTGTAGATATTTCCATGTTCATACAGATAGCGGTGCAGATATTTCCATGTTCATACAGATAGCTGTGTAGATATTTCCATGTTCATACAGATAGCGGTGTAGTTATTTCCATGTTCATACAGTGAGCGGTGTAGATATTTCCATGTTCATACAGATGGCGGTGTAGATATTTCCATGTTCATACAGATGGCGCTGTAGATATTTACATGTTCATACAGATGGCGGTGTAGTTATTTCCATGTTCGTACGGATGGCAGTGTAGATATTTCCATGTTCATACAGATAGCGGTGTAGATATTTCCATGTTCATACAGATAGCAGTGTAGTTATTTCCATGTTTATAGAGATAGCAGTGTAGATATTTCCATTGATATACAGATAGCTGTGTAGATATTTACATGTTCATACAGATGGCGGTGTAGATATTTCCATGTTCGTACGGATGGCAGTGTAGATATTTCCATGTTCGTACAGGTGGCGGTGTAGATATTTCCATGTTTATACAAATAGCAGTGTAGTTATTTCAATGTTTATAGAGATAGCAATGTAGATATTTCCATTGATATACATATAGCTGTGTAGATATTTGCATGTTCATACAGATAGCGGTGTAGATATTGCCATGTTCATACAGATAGAGGTGTAGATATTTCCATGTACATACAGATAGCGGTGTAGATATTTCCATGTTCATACTGATAACGGTGTAGATATTTCCATGTTAATACAGATAGCGGTGTAGATATTTCCATGTTCATACAGTTAGCGGTGTAGATATTTCCATGTTCATACAGTTGGCGGTGTAGATATTTACATGTTCATACAGATGGCGTTGTAGATATTTCCATGTTCATACAGATGGCGGGGAAGATATTTCCATGTTCATAGAGATGGCGTTGTAGATATTTCCATGTTTATGCAGATAGTGGTATAGATATTTCCATGTTTATACAGATGGTGGTGTAGATATTTCCATGTTTATAGAGATGGCGGTCTAGATATTTCCATGTTTATAGAGATAGTGGTGTAGTTATTTCCAAGTTTATAGAGACAGCGTTGTAGTTATTTCCATGTTTACACAGATAGCGGTGAAGGTATTTCCATGTTTATACAGATAGCGGTATAGATATTTCCATGTTTATACAGATAGCAGTGTAGATATTTCCATGTTTATAGAGATAGTGGTGTAGATAATTTCAATTTTATACAGATAGCAGTGTAGATAATTCCAAGTTCATACAGGTTGCGGTGTAGATATTTCCACGTTTATAGAGATGGCTGTGTAGATATTTCCATGTTCATTCAGATGGCGGTGTAGATATTTCCATGTTTTTAGAGATGGCGGTGTAGATATTTTCATGTTTACACAGATAGCGGTGTAGACATTTCCATGTTTACACAGATAGCGGTGTGGATATTTCCATGTTTATACAGATAGTTGGGCAGATATTTCCATGTTTATACAGATAGCGGTGTAGATATTTCCATCTTAATACAGATGGCGGTGTAGATATGTCTATGTTCGTACAGATGGCAGTGTAGATATTTGCATGTTCATAGGGATGGCGGTGTAGATATTTCGAAGTTTATAGAGATAGCGCTGTAGTTATTTCCAAATTTATAGAGAAATCTGTGTAGATATTTCCATGTATATGCAGATAGTTGTGTAGATATTTCCATGTTCATGCAGATAGCGGAGTAGATATTTCCATGTTCATCCAGATGCCGGTGTAGATATATCCATGTTCATACAGATGGCGGTGAAGATATTTCCATGTTCATACAGATGGCGGTGTAGATATTTCCATGTTCATACACATGGCGGTGTAGATATATCCATGTTCATAGAGATGGCGGTGTTGATATTTCCATGTTCATACAAATGGCGGTGTAGATATCTCCATATTCATAGAGATGGCGGTGTAGATATTTCCATGTTTATACAGATAGCAGTGTAGTTATTTCCATGTTTATAGAGATAGCAGTGTAGATATTTCCATTGATATACAGATAGCTGTGTAGATATTTGCATGTTCATACAGTAGCGGTGTAGATATTTCCATGTTCATACTGATAGCGGTGTAGATGTTGCCATGTTCATACAGTTAGCGGTGTAGATATTTCCATGTTCATACAGATGGCGTTGTAGATATTTCCATGTTCATACAGATGGCGGTGTAGATATTTACATGTTCATACAGATGGCGGTGTAGATATTTCCATGTTCATACGGATGGCAGTGTAGATATTTCCATGTTCATACAGGTGGCGTTGTAGATATTCCCATGTTTTTACAGATAGCTGTGTAGATATTTCTGTGTTTATAGAGATAGCAGTGTAGATATTTCCATTGATATACAGATAGCTGTGTAGATATTTGCATGTTCATACAGATAGCGGTGCAGATATTTCCATGTTCATACAGATAACGGTGTAGATATTTCCATGTTCATACACATAGCGGTGTAGATATTTCCATGTTCATACAGATAACGGTGTAGATATTTCCATGTTCATACAGATAGCGGTGTAGATATTTCCATGTTCACACAGATAGCGGTGTAGATATTTCCATGTTCATACAGTTAGCGGTGTAGATATTTCCATGTTCATGCAGATAGCCGTGTAGTTATTTCCATGTTCATCCAGATGCCGGTGTAGATATATCCATGTTCATACAGATGGCGGTGAAGATATTTCCATGTTCATACAGATGGCGGTGTAGATATTTCCATGTTCATACACATGGCGGTGTAGATATTTCCATGTTCATAGAGATGGCGGTGTAGATATTTCCATGTTTGTACAGATAGGAGTGTAGTTATTTCCATGTTTATATAGATAGCAGTGTAGATATTTCCATTGATATACAGATAGCTGTGTAGATATTTCCATGTTCATACAGATAGCGGTGCAGATATTTCCATGTTCATACAGATAGCTGTGTAGATATTTCCATGTTCATACAGATAGCGGTGTAGTTATTTCCATGTTCATACAGTTAGCGGTGTAGATATTTCCATTTTCTTACAGATGGCGGTGTGGATATTTACATGTTCATACCGATGGCGGTGTAGATATTTCCATGTTCGCACGGATGGCAGTGTAGATATTTCCATGTTCATACAGGTGGCGGTGTAGACATTTCCATGTTTATACAGATAGCAGTTTAGTTATTTCCATGTTTATATAGATAGCAGTGTAGATATTTCCATTGATATACAGATAGCTGTGTAGATATTTGCATGTTCATACAGATAGCAGTTTAGATATTTCCATGTTCGTACAGACAGCCGTGTAGATATTTCCTTGTTCATACAGATAGTGGTGTAGATATTTCCATGTTCATGCAGATAACGGTGTAGATATTTCCATGTTCATACAGAGCCTTGTAGATATTCCCATGTTCATACAGTTAGCGGTGTATATATTTCCATGTTCTTACAGATGGCGGTGTAGATATTTACATGTTCATACAGATGGCGGTGTAGATATTTCCATGTTCATAAAGATGACGGTGTAAATATTTCCATGTTCATACAGATGGCGGTGTAGATATTTCCATGTTCATACAAATGGCGGTGTAGATATTTCTATGTTCATACAGATGGCGGTGTAGATATTTCCGTGTTCATACAAATGGCAGTGTAGATATTTCCATGTTCATAGAGATGGCGGTGTAGATATTTCCATGTTTCTACAGATAGCAATGTAGATATTTCCATGTTTATAGTGATAGCGGTGTAGATATTTCCACTGATATACAGATAGCTGTGTAGATATTTGCATGTACATACAGATAGCGGTGTAGATATTTCCATGTTCATACAGATAGCGGTGTAGATATTTCCATGTTCATACAGATAGCGGTGTAGATATTTCCATGTTTTACAGAGAGCAGTGTAGATATTTCCATGTTCATGCAGATAGCGGTGTAGTTATTTCCATTTTTATAGAGATGGCGGTCTAGACATTTCCATGTTTATAGAGATATTGGTGTAGTTATTTCCAAGTTTATAGAGACTGCGGTGTAGATATATCCATGTTTATGCAGACAGCGGTATAGGTATTTCCATGTTCATACAGATTTCGGTGTAGATATTTCCATGTTTTTAGAGATGGCGGTGTAGATATTTTCACGTTTACACAGATGGCGGTGGAGATATTTCCATGTTTACACAGATAGCGGTGCAGAGATTTCCATCTTTACACAGATAGCGGTTTGGATATTTCCATGTTTATGCAGATAGCGGTGTGGATATTTCCATGTTTATACAGATAGCGGTGTAGATATTTCCATGTTTATACAGATAGTTGGGCAGAGATTACCATGTTTATACAGATAGCGGTGTAGATATTTCCATCTTAATACAGAAGGCGGTGTAGATATGTCTATGTTCGTACGGATGGCGGTGTAGATATTTCCATGTTAATACAGATGGAGGTGTAGATATTTCGAAGTTTATAGAGATAGGGCTGTACTTATTTCCATATTTATAGAGAAATCTGTGTAGATATTTCGATGTATATGCAGATAGTTCTGTAGATATTTCCATGTTCATGCAGATAGCGGTGTAGATATTTCCACGTTCATCCAGATGGCGGTGTAGATATATCCATGTTCATACAGATGGCGGTGAAGATATTTCCATGTTCATAAAGATGGCGGTCTAGATATTTCCATGTTCATACACATGGCGGTGTAGATATTTCCATGTTCATACAGATGGCGGTGTAGATATTTCCATGTTTATTGAGATGGCGGTGTAGATATTTTCATGTTTACACAGATAGCGGTGTAGATATTTCCATGTTTACAAAGATAGCGGTGTAGACATTTCCATGTTTACACAGATAGCGGTGTGGATATTTCCATATTTATGCAGATAGCGCTGCAGTTATTTCCATGTTTATACAGATTGCGGTGCGGTTATTTCAATGTTTATACAGATAGTTGGGCAGATATTTCCATGTTTATACAGATAGCGGTGTAGATATTTCCATCTTAATACAGATGGCGGGGTAGATATGTCTATCTTCGTACAGATGGCGGTGCAGATATTTCCATGTTCAGTTAGCGGTGTAGATATTTCCATGTTCATACTGATGGCGGTGTAGATATTTCGAAGTTTATAGAGATAGCGCTGTAGTTATTTCCATATTTATAGAGAAATCTCTGTAGTTATTTCCATGTATATGCAGATAGCTGTGTAGACATTTCCATGTTCATGCAGATAGCGGTGTAGATATTTCCATGTTCATCCAGATGCCGGTGTAGATATATCCATGTTCATACAGATGGCGGTGAAGATATTTCCATGTTCATACAGATGGCGGGGTAGATATTTTCATGTTCATACAGATGGCGGTGTAGATATTTCCATGTTCATACAGATGGCGGTGTAAATATTTCCGTGTTCATACAAATGGCGGCGTAGATATTTCCATGTTCATAGAGATGGCGGTGTAGATATTTCCATGTTTATACAGAGAGCAATGTAGATATTTCCATGTTTATAGAGATAGCGGTGTAGATATTTCCATTGATATACAGATAGCTGTGTAGATATTTCCATGTTCATACAGATAGCGGTGTAGATATTTCCATGTTTTACAGATAGCGGTGTAGATATTTCCATCTTCATACAGATAGCGGAGTAGATATTTCCATGTTCATACAGTTAGCGATGTAGATATTTCCTTTTTCATACAGATGGCGGTGTAGATATCTACATGTTCATACAGATGGCGGTGTAGATATTTCCATGTTCGTACGGATGGCAGTGTAGATATTTCCATGTTCATACAGGTGGCGGTGTAGATATTTCCATGTTCATACAGATAGCAGTGTAGTTATTTCCATGTTTATAGAGATAGCAGTGTAGATATTTCCATTGATATACAGATAGCTGTGTAGATATTTAAATGTTCATAGAGATGGAGGTGTAGATATTTCCATGTTCGTACGGATGGCAGTGTAGCTATTTCCATGTTCTTACAGAAGGCGGTGTAGATATTTCCATGTTTATACAGATAGCAGTGTAGTTATTTCCATGTTTATAAAGATAGCAATGTAGTTATTTCCATTGATCTACATATAGCTGTGTAGATATTTGCATGTTCATACTGATAGCGGTGTATATATTTCCATGTTCATACAGATAGCGGTGTAGATATTTCCATGTTCATACAGATAGCGGTGTAGATATTTCCATGTTCATACAGATAACGGTGTAGATAATTCCATGTTCATAGAGATAGCGGTGTAGATATTTCCATGTTCATACAGTTAGAGGTGTAGATATTTCCATGTATATGCAGATGGCGGTGTAGATATTTACATGTTCATACAGATAGCGGTGAAGATATTTCCATGTTCGTAGAGATGGCGGTGTAGATATTTCCATGTTCATAGAGATGGCGGTGTAGATATTTCCATGTTTATGCAGATAGCGGTATAGATATTTCCATGTTTATACAGATGGCGGTCTAGATATTTCCATGTTTATAGAGATAGTGGTGTAGTTATTTCCAAGTTTATAGAGACAGCATTGTAGATATTTCCATGTTTATAGAGATAGCGGTGAAGATATTTCCATATTTATACAGATAGCGGTGTAGATATTTCCATGTTTATACAGATAGCAGTGTAGATATTTCCATGTTTATAGAGATAGTGGTGTAGATAATTTCAATTTTATACAGATAGCAGTGTAGATATTTCCAAGTTCATACAGATAGCGGTGTAGATATTTCCACGTTTATAGAGATGGCGGTGTAGATATTTCCATGTTTATACAGATGGCAGTGTAGATATTTCCATGTTTTTAGAGATGGCGGTGTAGATATTTTCATGTTTACACCGATGGCGGTGGAGATATTTCCATGTTTACACAGATAGCGGTGTGGATATTTCCATGTTTATGCAGATAGCGGTGTAGATATTTCCATGTTTATACAGTTAGCGGTGCGGATATTTCAATGTTTATACAGATATTTGGGCCGATATTTCCATGTTTATACAGATAGCGGTGTAGATATTTCCATCTTAATACAGATGGCGGTGTGGATATGTCCATGTTCGTACAGATGGCGGTGTAGGTATTTCCATGTGCATAAAGATGGCGGTGTAGATATTTCGAAGTTTATAGATATAGCGCTGTAGTTATTTCGATATTTATAGGGAAATCTCTGTAGATATTTCCATGTATATGCAGATAGCTGTGTAGATATTTCCATGTTCATGCAGATAGCGGTGTAGATATTTCCATTGATGTACAGATAGCTGTGTAGACATTTGAATGTTCATACAGACAGCGGTGTAGATATTTCCATGTTCAAACAGATAGCTGTGTATATATTTCCATGTTCATACAGATAGCGGTGTAGATATTTCCATGTTTTACAGATAGCGGTGTAGATATTTCCATGTTCATACAGATAGCGGAGTATATATTTCCATGTTCATACAGTTAGCGATGTAGATATTTCCGTGTTCACACAGATGGCGGTGTAGATATCTACATGTACATACAGATGGCGGTGTAGATATTTCCATGTTCGTACGGATGGCAGTGTAGATATTTCCATGTTCATACAGGTGGCGGTGTAGATATTTCCATGTTCATACAGATAGCAGTGTAGTTATTTCTATGTTTATAGAGATAGCAGTGTAGATATTTCCATTGATATAGAGATAGCTGTGTAGATATTTAAATGTTCATAGAGATGGTGGTGTAGATATTTCCATGTTCCTACGGATGGCAGTGTAGCTATTTCCATGTTCTTACAGGAGGCGGTGTAGATATTTCCATGTTTATACAGATAGCAGTGTAGTTATTTCCATGTTTATAGAGATAGCAATGAAGTTATTTCCATTGATCTACATATAGCTGTGCAGATATTTGCATGTTCATACTGATAGCGGTGTAGATATTTCCATGTTCGTACAGATAGCGGTGTAGATATTTCCATGTTCATACAGATAGCGGTGTAGATATTTCCATGTTCATACAGATAACGGTGTATATAATTCCATGTTCATACAGATAGCGGTGTAGATATTTCCATGTTCATACAGTTAGCGGTGTAGATATTTCCATGTACATACCGATGGCGGTGTAGATATTTACATGTTCATACAGATAGCGGTGAAGATATTTCCATGTTCGTAGAGATGGCGGTGTAGATATTTCCATTTATATACAGATAGCTGTGTAGATATTTGCATGTTCATACAAATAGCTGTGTAGATATTTCCATGTTCGGACAGATAGCGGTGTAGATATTTCCATATTCATAGAGATGGCGGTGTAGATATTTCCATGTTTATGCAGATAGCGGTATAGGTATTTCCATGTTTATACAGACGGTGGTGTAGATATTTCCATGTTTATAGAGATGGCGGTCTAGATATTTCCATGTTTATAGAGATAGTGGTGTAGTTATTTCCAAGTTTATAGAGACAGCATTGTAGATATTTCCATGTTTATACAGATAGCGGTGAAGATATTTCCATGTTTATACAGATAGCGGTGTAGATATTTCCATGTTTATACAGATAGCAGTGTAGATATTTCCATGTTTATAGAGATAGTGGTGTAGATAGTTTCAATTTTATACAGATAGCAGTGTAGATATTTCCAAGTTCATACAGATAGCGGTGTAGATATTTCCACGTTTACAGAGATGGCGGTGTAGATATTTCCATGTTCATACAGATGGCGGTGTAGATATTTCCATGTTTTTAGAGATGGCGGTGTAGATATTTTCATGTTTACACCGATGGCGGTGGAGATATTTCCATGCTTACACAGATAGTGGTGTAGACATTTCCATGTTTACACAGATAGCGGTGTGGATATTTCCATGTTTATGCAGATAGCGGTGTAGATATTTCCATGTTTATACAGTTAGCGGTGCGGATATTTCAATGTTTATACAGATATTTGGGCAGATATTTCCATGTTTATACAGATAGCGGTGTAGATATTTCCATCTTAATACAGATGGCGGTGTGGATATGTCCATGTTCGTACAGATGGCGGTGTAGATATTTCCATGTTCATAAAGATGGCGGTGTAGATATTTCGAAGTTTATAGATATAGCGCTGTAGTTATTTCGATATTTATAGGGAAATCTCTGTAGATATTTCCATGTATATGCAGATAGCTGTGTAGATATTTCCATGTTCATGCAGATAGCGGTGTAGATATTTCCATGTTCATCCAGATGCCGGTGTAGATATATCCATGTTCATACAGATGGCAGTGAAGATATTTCCATGTTTATAGAGATGGCGGTGTAGATATTTTCCTGTTTACACAGATGGCGGTGGAGATATTTCCATGTTTACACAGATAGCGTTGTAGACATTTCCATGTTTACACACATAGCGGTGTGGATATTTCCATGTTTATGCAGATAGCGGTGTAGATATTTCCATGTTTATACAGATAGCGGTGCGGATATTTCCATGTTTTTACAGATATTTGGGCAGATATTTCCATGTTTATACAGATAGCGGTGTAGATATTTAAATCTTAATACAGATGGCGGTGTAGATATGTCTATGTTCGTACAGATGGCGGTGTAGATATTTCCATGTTCATACAGATGGTGGTGTAGATATTTCGAAGTTTATAGAGATAGCGCTGTAGTTATTTCCATATTTATAGAGAAATCTGTGTAGATATTTCCATGTATATGCAGATAGCTGTGTAGATATTTCCATGTTCATGCAGATAGCGGTGTAGATATTTCCATGTTCATCCAGATGCCGGTGTAGATATATCCATGTTCATACAGATGCTGGTGTAGATATTTACATGTTTATAGAGATGGTGGTGTAGATATTTCCATGTTTATATAGAGGGCGGTTTAGATATTTCCATGTTCATACCGATGGCGTTGTATATATTTCCATGTTCATAGAGATGGCGGTGAAGATATTTCCATGTTCATACAGATGGCGGTGTAGATATATCCATGTTCATACACATGGCGGTGTAGATATTTCCATGTTCATAGAGATGGCGGTGTAGATATTTCCATGTTTATACAGATAGCAGTGTAGTTATTTCCATGTTTATAGAGATAGCAATGTAGATATTTCCATTGATATACAGATAGCTGTGTAGATATTTGCATTTTCACACAGATAGCGGTGTAGATATTTCCATGTTCATACAGATAACGGTGTAGATATTTCCATGTTCATACAGATAGCGGTGTAGATATTTCCATGTTCCTACAGTTAGCGGTGTAGATATTTCCATGTTCGTACAGATGGCGGTGTAGATATTTCCATGTTCATAGAGATGGCGGTGTAGATATTTCCATGTTCATACAAATAGCGGTGTAGATATTTCCATGTTCATAGAGATGGCAGTGTAGATATTTCCATGTTTATACAGATAGCAGTTTAGTTATTTCCATGTTTATAGAGATAGCAGTGTAGATATTTCCATTGATATACAGATAGCTGTGTAGATATTTGCATGTTCATACACATAGCGATGTAGATATTTCCATGTTAATACAGATAGTGGTGTAGATATTTCCATGTTCATACAGTTAGCGGTGTAGATATTTCCATGTTCATACATATGGCGGTGTAGATATTTCCATGTTAATACAGATAGTGGTGTAGATATTTCCATGTTCATACAGTTAGCTGTGTAGATATTTGCATGTTCATACACTTAGCGGTGTAGATATTTCCATGCTCATACAGATAGCGGTGTAGATATTTCCATGTTCATACAGATAGCGGTGCAGATATTTCCATGTTCATACAGATAGCGGTGTAGATATTTCCATGTTCATACCGATAGCGGTGTAGATATTTCCATGTTCATACAGATGGCGGTGTAGATATTTAAATGTTCATACAGATGGCGGTGTAGATATATCCATGTTCGCACGGATGGCAGTGTAGATATTTCCATGTTCATACAGGTGGCGGTGTAGATATTTCCATGTTTATACAGATAGCAGTGTAGTTATTTCCATGTTTATAGAGATAGCAGTGTAGATATTTACATTTGTAGACAGATAGCTGTGTAGATATTTGCATCTTCATACAGATAGCTGTGTAGATATTTCCATGTTCGGACAGATAGCGGTGTAGATATTTCCATGTTCATACAGATAGCAGTGTAGTTATTTCCATGTTCATAGAGATAACGGTGTAGATATTTCCATGTTTATAAAGATGGTGGTGTAGATATTTCCATGTTTATACAGATAGCGGTGCGGATATTTCCATGTTCATACAGATGGCGGTGTAGATATTTAAATGTTCATGCAGATGGCGGTGTAGATATTTCCATGTTCGCACGGATGGCAGTGTAGATATTTCCATGTTCATACAGGTGGCGGTGTAGATATTTCCATGTTCGTGCAGATGGCGGTGTAGATATTTCCATATTCATAGAGATGGCGGTGTAGATATTTCCATGTTTATGCAGATAGCGGTATAGATATTTCCATGTTTATAAAGATGGTGGTGTAGATATTTCCATGTTTATACAGATAGCGGTGCGGATATTTCCATGTTTTTACAGATAGTTGGGTAGATATTTCCATGTTTATACAGATAGCGGTGAAGGTATTTCCATGTTTATAAAGATAGCGGTGTAGATATTTCCATGTTTATACAGATAGCAGTGTAGATATTTCCATGTTTATAGAGATAGTTGTGTAGATAATTTCAATTTTATACTGATAGCAGTGTAGATATTTCCAAGTTCATACAGATAGCGGAGTAGATATTTCCACCTTTATAGAGATGGTTGTGTAGATATTTCCATGTTCATACAGATGGCGGTGTAGATATTTCCATGTTTATAGAGATGGCGGTGTAGATATTTTCCTGTTTACACAGATGGCGGTGTAGATATTTCCATGTTTACACAGATAGCGTTGTAGACATTTCCATGTTTACACAGATAGCGGTGTGGATATTTCCATGTTTATGCAGATAGCGGTGTAGATACTTCCATGTTTATACAGATAGAGGTGCGGATATTTCCATGTTTTTGCAGATATTTGGGCAGATATTTCCATGTTTATACAGATAGCGGTGTAGATATTTAAATCTTAATACAGATGGCGGTGTAGATATGTCTATGTTCGTACAGATGGCGGTGTAGATATTTCCATGTTCATACAGATGGTGGTTTAGATATTTCGAAGTTTATAGAGATAGCGCTGTAGTTATTTCCATATTTATAGAGAAATCTGTGTAGATATTTCCATGTATATGCAGATAGCTGTGTAGATATTTCCATGTTCATGCAGATAGCGGTGTAGATATTTCCACATTTATAGAGATGGCGGTGTAGATATTTCCATGTTCATACAGATGGCGGTGTAGATATTTCCATGTTTATAGAGATGGCGGTGCAGATATTTTCATGTTTACTCAGATGGCGTTGTAGATATTTCCATGTTTACACAGATAGCGGTGTAGACATTTCCATGTTTACACAGAGAGCGGTGTGGATATTTCCATGTTTATGCAGATAGCGGTGTAGATATTTCCATGTTTATACAGATAGCGGTGCGGATATTTGCATGTTTTTACAGATAGTTGGGCAGATATTTCCATGTTTATACAGATAGCGGTGAAGGTATTTCCATGTTTATACAGATAGCGGTGTAGATATTTCCATGTTTATACAGATAGCAGTGTAGATATTTCCATGTTTATAGAGATAGTTGTGTGGATAATTTCAATTTTATACAGATAGCAGTGTAGATATTTCCAAGTTCATACAGATAGCGGTGTAGATATTTCCACCTTTATAGAGATGGTGGTGTAGATATTTCCATGTTCATACAGATGGCGGTGTAGATATTTCCATGTTTATAGAGATGGTGGTGTAGATATTTTCCTGTTTAAACAGATGGCGGTGTAGATATTTCCATGTTTACACAGATAGCGTTGTAGACATTTCCATGTTTACACAGATAGTGGTGTGGATATTTCCATGTTTATGCAGATAGCGGTGTAGATATTTCCATGTTTATACAGATAGCGGTGCGGATATTTCCATGTTTTTACAGATATTTGGGCATATATTTCCATGTTTATACTGATAGCGGTGTAGATATTTAAATGTTAATACAGATGGTGGTGTAGATATGCCTATGTTCGTACAGATGGCGGTGTAGATATTTCCATGTTCATACAGATGGTGGTGTAGATATTTCGAAGTTTATAGAGATAGCGCTGTAGTTATTTCCCTATTTATAGAGAAATGTGTGTAGATATTTCCATGTATATGCAGATAGCTGTGTAGATATTTCCATGTTCATGCAGATAGCGGTGTAGGTATTTCCATGTTCATCCAGATGCCGCTGTAGATATATCCATGTTCATACAGATGCTGGTGTAGATATTTACAAGTTTATAGAGATGGTGGTGTAGATATTTCCATGTTTATATAGAGGGCGGTTTAGATATTTCCATGTTCATACCGATGGCGGTGTATACATTTCCATGTTCATAGAGATGGCGGTGAAGATATTTCCATGTTCATACAGATGGCGGTGTAGATATTTCCATGTTCATACACATGGCGGTGTAGATATTTCCATGTTCATAGAGATGGCGGTGTAGATATTTCCATGTTTATACAGATAGCAGTGTAGTTATTTCCATGTTTATAGAGATAGCAATGTAGATATTTCCATTGATATACAGATAGCTGTGTAGATATTTGCATTTTCACACAGATAGCGGTGTAGATATTTCCATGTTCATACAGATAACGGTGTAGATATTTCCATGTTCATACAGATAGCGGTGTAGATATTTCCATCTTCCTACAGTTAGCGGTGTAGATATTTCCATGTTCGTACAGATGGCGGTGTAGATATTTCCATGTTCATAGAGACGGCGGTGTAGATATTTCCATGTTCATACAAATGGCGGTGTAGATATTTCCATGTTCATAGAGATGGCGGTGTAGATATTTCCATGTTTATACAGATAGCAGTTTAGTTATTTCCATGTTTATAGAGATAGCAGTGTAGATATTTCCATTGATATACAGATAGCTGTGTAGATATTTGCATGTTCATACACATAGCGATGTAGATATTTCCATGTTAATACATATAGTGGTGTAGATATTTCCATGTTCATACAGTTAGCGGTGTAGATATTTCCATGTTCATACATATGGTGGTGTAGATATTTCCATGTTAATACAGATAGTGGTGTAGATATTTCCATGTTCATACAGTTAGCTGTGTAGATATTTGCATGTTCATACACATAGCGGTGTAGATATTTCCATGCTCATACAGATAGCGGTGTAGATATTTCCATTTTCATACAGATAGCGGTGCAGATATTTCCATGTTCATACAGATAGCGGTGTAGATATTTCCGTGTTCATACAGATAGCGGTGTAGATATTTCCATGTTCATACTGTTAGCGGTGTAGATATTTCCATGTTCATACAGATGGCGGTGTAGATATTTAAATGTTCATACAGATGGCGGTGTAGATATTTCCATATTTGCACGGATGGCAGTGTAGATATTTCCATGTTCATACAGGTGGCGGTGTAGATATTTCCATGTTTATACAGATAGCAGTGTAGTTATTTCCATGTTTATAGAGATAGCAGTGTAGATATTTCCATTTGTATACAGATAGCTGTGTAGATATTTGCATCTTCATACAGAGAGCTGTGTAGATATTTCCATGTTCGGACAGATAGCGGTGTAGATATTTCCATGTTCATACAGATAGCACTGTAGATATTTCCATGTTCATAGATATAACGGTGTAGATATTTCCATGTTCATACAGATAGCCTTGTAGATATTTCCATGTTCATACAGTTAGCTGTGTAGATATTTCCATGTTCATACAGATGGCGGTGTAGATATTTACATGTTCATACAGATGGCGGTGTAGATATTTCCATGTTCGTGCAGATGGCGGTGTAGATATTTCCATATTCATAGAGATGGCGGTGTAGATATTTCCATGTTTATGCAGATAGCGGTATAGATATTTCCATGTTTATAAAGATGGTGGTGTAGATATTTCCATGTTTATAGAGATGGCGGTCTAGATATTTCCATGTTTATAGAGATAGTGGTGTAGTTATTTCCAAGTTTATAGAGACAGCGTTGTAGATATTTCCATGTTTATAGAGATAGCGGTGAAGATATTTCCATGTTTATACAGATAGCGGTGTAGATATTTCCATGTTTATACAGACAGCAGTGTAGATATTTCCATGTTTATAGAGATAGTGGTGTAGATAATTTCAATTTTATACAGAGAACAGTGTAGATATTTCCAAGTTCATACAGATAGCGGTGTAGATATTTCCACTTTTATAGAGATGGCGGTGTAGATATTTCCATGTTCATACAGATGGCGGTGTAGATATTTACATGTTTATAGAGATGGCTTTGTAGATATTTTCATGTTTACACAGATGGCGGTGTAGATATTTCCATGTTTACACAGACAGCGGTGTAGACATTTCCATGTTTACACAGATAGCGGTGTGGATATTTCCATGTTTATGCAGATAGCGGTGTAGATATTTCCATGTTTATACAGATAGCGGTGCGGATATTTCCATGTTTTTACAGATAGTTGGGCAGATATTTCCATGTTTATACAGGTAGCGGTGTAGATATTTAAATCTTAATACAGATGGCGGTGTAGATATGTCTATGTTCGTACAGATGGCGGTGTAGATATTTCCATGTTCATACAGATGGTGGTTTAGATATTTCGAAGTTTATAGAGATAGCGCTGTAGTTATTTCCATATTTATAGAGAAATCTGTGTAGATATTTCCATGTATATGCAGATAGCTGTGTAGATATTTCCATGTTCATGCAGATAGCGGTGTAGATATTTCCATGTTCATCCAGATGCCGGTGTAGATATATCCATGTTCATACAGATGCTGGTGTAGATATTTACATGTTTATAGAGACGGTGGTGTAGATATTTCCATGTTTATATAGAGGGCGGTTTAGATATTCCCATGTTCATACCGGTGGCGGTGTATATATTTCCATGTTCACAGAGATGGCGGTGAAGATATTTCCATGTTCATACAGATGGCGGTGTAGATATTTCCATGTTCATACACATGGCGGTGTAGATATTTCCATGTTCATAGAGATGGCGGTGTAGATATTTCCATGTTTATACAGATAGCAGTGTAGTTATTTCCATGTTTATAGAGATAGAAATGTAGATATTTCCATTGACATACAGATAGCTGTGTAGATATTTGCATTTTCACACAGATAGCGGTGTAGATATTTCCATGTTCGTACAGATAACGGTGTAGATATTTCCATGTTCATACAGATAGCGGTGTAGATATTTCCATGTTCGTACAGATGGCGGTGTAGATATTTCCATGTTCATAGAGATGGCGGTGTAGATATTTCCATGTTCATAGAGATGGCGGTGTAGATATTTCCATGTTCATACAAATGGCGGTGTAGATATTTCCATGTTCATAGAGATGGCGGTGTAGATATTTCCATGTTCATACAAATGGCGGTGTAGATATTTCCATGTTCATAGAGATGGCGGTGTAGATATTTCCATGTTTATACAGATAGCAGTTTAGTTATTTCCATGTTTATAGAGATAGCAGTGTAGATATTTCCATTGATATACAGATAGCTGTGTAGATATTTGCATGTTCATACACATAGCGATGTAGATATTTCCATGTTAATACAGATAGTGGTGTAGATATTTCCATGTTCATACAGTTAGCGGTGTAGATATTTCCATGTTCATACATATGGCGGTGTAGATATTTCCATGTTCATACAGATAGCGGTGTAGATATTTCCATGTTTTACAGATAGCGGGGTAGATATTTCCATCTTCATACAGTTAGCGGTGTAGATATTTCCATGTTCATACAGATGGCGGTCTAGATATTTCCATGTTCATACAGATGGCGGTGTAGATATTTCCATGTTCGTACGGATGGCAGTGTAGATATTTCCATGTTCATACAGGTGGCGGTGTAGATATTTCCATGTTTATACAGATAGCAGTGTAGTTATTTCCATGTTTATACAGATAGCGGTGTAGATATTTCCATTGTTATACAGATAGCTGTGTAGATATTTGCATGTTCATACAGATAGCGGTGTAGATATTTCCATGTTCATACACATAGCGGTGTAGATGTTTCCATGTTCATACAGATAACGGTGTAGATATTTCCAAGATCATGCAGACAGCGGTGTAGATATTTCCATGTTCACAAAGATAGCGGTGTAGATATTTCCATGTTCATACAGTTAGCGGTGTAGATATTTCCATGTTCATGCAGATAGGGGTGTAGATATTTCCATGTCCATACAGATAGCGGTGTAGATATTTCCATGTTTTTAGAGATGGCGGTGTAGGTATTTTCATGTTTACACCGATGGCGGTGGAGATATTTCCATGTTTACACAGATAGCGTTGTAGACATTTCCATGTTTACACAGATAGCGGTGTGGATATTTCCATGTTTATGCAGATAGCGGTGTAGATATTTCTATGTTTATACAGTTAGCGGTGCGGATATTTCCATGTTTGTACAGATATTTGGGCAGATATTTCCATGTTTATACAGATAGCGGTGTAGATATTTCCTTCTTAATACAGATGGCAGTGTGGATATGTCCATGTTCGTACAGATGGCGGTGTAGATATTTCCATGTTCATAAAGATGGCGGTGTAGATATTTCGAAGTTTATAGATATAGCGCTGTAGTTATTTCCATATTTATAGGGAAATCTCTGTAGATATTTCCATGTATATGCAGATAGCTGTGTAGATATTTCCATGTTCATGCAGATAGCGGTGTAGATATTTCCATGTTCATCCAGATGCCGGTGTAGATATATCCATGTTCATACAGATGGCAGTGAAGATATTTCCATGTTCATGCAGATGGCAGTGTAGATATTTCCATGTTCATACATATGGCGGTGTAGATATTTCCATGTTCGTAGAGATGGCTGTGTAGATATTTCCATGTTCATACAGATGGCGGTGTAGATATTTCCATGTTCATATAGATGACGGTGTAGATATTTCCATGTTTGTACAGATAGCAGTGTAGTTATTTCCATGTTTACAGAGATAGCAGTGTAGATATTTCCATTGATATACAGATAGCTGTGTAGGTATTTGCATGTTCATACACATAGCGGTGTAGATATTTCCATGCTCATACAGATAGCGGTGTAGATATTTCCATGTTCATACAGATAGCAGTGCAGATATTTCCATGTTCATACAGATAGCGGTGTAGATATTTCCATGTTCATACCGATAGCGGTGTAGATATTTCCATGTTCATACAGTTAGCGGTGTAGATATTTCCATGTTCATACAGATGGCGGTGTAGATATTTAAATGTTCATGCAGATGGCGGTGTAGATATTTCCATGTTCGCACGGATGGCAGTGTAGATATTTCCATGTTCATACAGGTGGCGGTGTAGATATTTCCATGTTTATACAGATAGCAGTGTAGTTATTTCCATGTTTATAGAGATAGCAGTGTAGATATTTCCATTTGTATACAGATAGCTGTGTAGATATTTGCATCTTCATACAGATAGCTGTGTAGATATTTCCATGTTCGGACAGATAGCGGTGTAGATATTTCCATGTTCATACAGATAGCAGTGTAGATATTTCCATGTTCATAGAGATAACGGTGTAGATATTTCCATGTTCATACAGATAGCCTTGTAGATATTTCCATGTACATACAGTTAGCGGTGTAGATATTTCCATGTTCATACAGATGGCGGTGTAGATATTTACATGTTCATACAGATGGCGGTGTAGATATTTCCATGTTCGTGCAGATGGCGGTGTAGATATTTCCATATTCATAGAGATGGCGGTGTAGATATTTCCATGTTTATGCAGATAGCGGTATAGATATTTCCATGTTTATAAAGATGTTGGTGTAGATATTTCCATGTTTATAGAGATGGCGGTCTAGTTATTTCCATGTTTATAGAGATAGTGGTGTAGTTATTTCCAAGTTTATAGAGACAGCATTGTAGATATTTCAATGTTTATACAGATAGCGGTGAAGATATTTCCATGTTTATACAGATAGCGGTGTAGATATTTCCATGTTTATACAGACAGCAGTGTAGATATTTCCATGTTTATAGAGATAGTGGTGTAGATAATTTCAATTTTATACAGAGAGCAGTGTAGATATTTCCAAGTTCATACAGATAGTGGTGTAGATACTTCCACTTTTATAGAGATGGCGGTGTAGATATTTCCATGTTCATACAGATGGCGGTGTAGATATTTCCATGTTTATAGAGATGGCGGTGTAGATATTTTCATGTTTACACAGATGGCGGTGTAGATATTTCCATGTTTACACAGATAGCGGTGTAGATATTTCCATGTTTATACAGATAGCGGTGTGGATATTTCCATGTTTTTACAGATAGTTGGGCAGATATTTCCATGTTTATACAGGTAGCGGTGAAGGTATTTCCATGTTTATACAGATAGCGGTGTAGATATTTCCATGTTTATACAGATAGCAGTGTAGATATTTCCATGTTTATAGAGATAGTTGTGTAGATAATTTCAATTTTATACAGATAGCAGTGTAGATATTTCCAAGTTCATACAGATAGCGGAGTAGATATTTCCACCTTTATAGAGATGGTGGTGTAGATATTTCCATGTTCATACAGATGGCGGTGTAGATATTTCCATGTTTATAGAGATGGCGGTGTAGATATTTTCCTGTTTACACAGATGGCGGTGTAGGTATTTCCATGTTTACACAGATAGCGTTGTAGACATTTCCATGTTTACACAGATAGCGGTGTGGATATTTCCATGTTTATGCAGATAGCGGTGTAGATATTTCCATGTTTATACAGATAGCGGTGCGGATATTTCCATGTTTTTACAGATATTTGGGCAGTTATTTCCATGTTTATACAGATAGCGGTGTAGATATTTAAATCTTAATACAGATGGCGGTGTAGATATGTCTATGTTCGTACAGATGGCGGTGTAGATATTTCCATGTTCATACAGATGGTGGTTTAGATATTTCGAAGTTTATAGAGATAGCGCTGTAGTTATTTCCATATTTATAGAGAAATCTGTGTAGATATTTCCATGTATATGCAGATAGCTGTGTAGATATTTCCATGTTCATGCAGATAGCGGTGTAGATATTTCCAGGTTCATCCAGATTCCGGTGTAGATATATCCATGTTCATACAGATGCTGGTGTAGATATTTACATGTTTATAGAGATGCTGGTGTAGATATTTCCATGTTTATATAGAGGGCGGTTTAGATATTTCCATGTTCATACCGATGGCGGTGTATATATTTCCATGTTCATAGAGATGGCGGTGAAGATATTTCCATGTTCATACAGATGGCGGTGTAGATATTTCCATGTTCATACACATGGCGGTGTAGATATTTCCATGTTCATAGAGATGGCGGTGTAGATATTTCCATGTTTATACAGATAGCAGTGTAGTTATTTCCATGTTTATAGAGATAGCAATGTAGATATTTCCATTGATATACAGATAGCTGTGTAGATATTTGCATTTTCACACAGATAGCGGTGTAGATATTTCCATGTTCGTACAGATAACGGTGTAGATATTTCCATGTTCATACAGATAGCGGTGTAGATATTTCCATGTTCCTACAGTTAGCGGTGTAGATATTTCCATGTACGTACAGATGGCGGTGTGGATATATCCATGTTCATAGAGATGGCGGTGTAGATATTTCCATGTTCATATAGATGGCGGTGTAGATATTTCCATGTTCATACAAATGGCGGTGTAGATATTTCCATGTTCATAGAGATGGCGGTGTAGATATTTCCATGTTTATACAGATAGCAGTTTAGTTATTTCCATGTTTATAGAGATAGCAGTGTAGATATTTCCATTGATATACAGATAGCTGTGTAGATATTTGCATGTTCATACACATAGCGATGTAGATATTTCCATGTTAATACAGATAGTGGTGTAGATATTTCCATGTTCATACAGTTAGCGGTGTAGACATTTCCATGCTCATACATATGGCGGTGTAGATATTTCCATGTTCATACAGATAGCGGTGTAGATATTTCCATGTTTTACAGATAGCGGTGTAGATATTTCCATGTTCATACAGATAGCGGGGTAGATATTTCCATCTTCATACAGTTAGCGGTGCGGATATTTCCATGTTTATACAGATATATGGGCAGATATTTCCATGTTTATACAGATAGCGGTGTAGATATTTCCATCTTAATACAGATGGCAGTGTGGATATGTCCATGTTCGTACAGATGGCGGTGTAGATATTTCCATGTTCATAAAGATGGCGGTGTAGATATTTCGAAGTTTATAGATATAGCGCTGTAGTTATTTCCATATTTATAGGGAAATCTCTGTAGATATTTCCATGTATATGCAGATAGCTGTGTAGATATTTCCATGTTCATGCAGATAGCGGTGTAGATATTTCCATGTTCATCCAGATGCCGGTGTAGATATATCCATGTTCATACAGATGGCAGTGAAGATATTTCCATGTTCATGCAGATGGCAGTGTAGATATTTCCATGTTCATACAGATGGCGGTGTAGATATTTCCATGTTCGTAGAGATGGCTGTGTAGATATTTCCATGTTCATACAGATGGCGGTGTAGATATTTCCATGTTCATATAGATGACGGTGTAGATATTTCCATGTTTGTACAGATAGCAGTGTAGTTATTTCCATGTTTACAGAGATAGCAGTGTAGATATTTCCATTGATATACAGATAGCTGTGTAGGTATTTGCATGTTCATACACATAGCGGTGTAGATATTTCCATGCTCATACAGATAGCGGTGTAGATATTTCCATGTTCATACAGATAGCAGTGCAGATATTTCCATGTTCATACAGATAGCGGTGTAGATATTTCCATGTTCATACCGATAGCGGTGTAGATATTTCCATGTTCATACAGTTAGCGGTGTAGATATTTCCATGTTCATACAGATGGCGGTGTAGATATTTAAATGTTCATACAGATGGCGGTGTAGATATTTCCATGTTCGCACGGATGGCAGTGTAGATATTTCCATGTTCATACAGGTGGCGGTGTAGATATTTCCATGTTTATACAGATAGCAGTGTAGTTATTTCCATGTTTATAGAGATAGCAGTGTAGATATTTCCATTTGTATATAGATAGCTGTGTAGATATTTGCATCTTCATACAGATAGCTGTGTAGATATTTCCATGTTCGGACAGATAGCGGTGTAGATATTTCCATGTTCATACAGATAGCAGTGTAGATATTTCCATGTTCATAGAGATAACGGTGTAGATATTTCCATGTTCATACAGATAGCCTTGTAGATATTTCCATGTTCATACAGTTAGCGGTGTAGATATTTCCATGTTCATACAGATGGCGGTGTAGATATTTACATGTTCATACAGATGGCGGTGTAGATATTTCCATGTTTATAAAGATGGTGGTGTAGATATTTCCATGTTTATAGAGATGGCGGTCTTGTTATTTCCATGTTTATAGAGATAGTGGTGTAGTTATTTCCAAGTTTATAGAGACAGCGGTGTAGATATTTCCATGTTCATCCAGATGCCGGTGTAGATATATCCATGTTCATACAGATGCTGGTGTAGATATTTACATGTTTATAGAGATGGTGGTGTAGATATTTCCATGTTTATATAGAGGGCGGTTTAGATATTCCCATGTTCATACCGATGGCGGTGTATATATTTCCATGTTCATAGAGATGGCGGTGTAGATATTTCCATGTTCATACACATGGCGGTGTAGATATTTCCATGTTCATAGAGATGGCGGTGTAGATATTTCCATGTTTATACAGATGGCAGTGTAGTTATTTCCATGTTTATAGAGATAGCAATGTAGATATTTCCATTGATATACAGATAGCTGTGTAGATATTTGCATTTTCACACAGATAGCGGTGTAGATATTTCCATGTTCGTACAGATAACGGTGTAGATATTTCCATGCTCATACAGATAGCGGTGTACATATTTCCATGTTCCTACAGTTAGCGATGTAGATATTTCCATGTTCGTACAGATGGCGGTGTAGATATTTCCATGTTCATAGAGATGGCGGTGTAGATATTTCCATGTTCATACAAATGGCGGTGTAGATATTTCCATGTTCATAGAGATGGCGGTGTAGATATTTCCATGTTTATACAGATAGCAGTTTAGTTATTTCCATGTTTATAGAGATAGCAGTGTAGATATTTCCATTGATATACAGATAGCTGTGTAGATATTTGCATGTTCATACACATAGCGATGTAGATATTTCCATGTTAATACAGATAGTGGTGTAGATATTTCCATGTTCATACAGTTAGCGGTGTAGATATTTCCATGTTCATACATATGGCGGTGTGGATATTTCCATGTTCATACAGATAGCGGTATAGATATTTCCATGTTTTACAGATAGCGGTGTAGATATTTCCATGTTCATACAGATAGCGGGGTAGATATTTCCATCTTCATACAGTTAGCGGTGTAGATATTTCCATGTTCATACAGATGGCGGTGTGGATATTTACATGTTCATACAGATGGCGGTGTAGATATTTCCATGTTCGTACGGATGGCAGTGTAGATATTTCCATGTTCATACAGGTGGCGGTGTAGATATTTCCATGTTTATACAGATAGCAGTGTAGTTATTTCCATGTTTATACAGATAGCGGTGTAGATATTTCCATTGTTATACAGATAGCTGTGTAGATATTTGCATGTTCATACAGATAGCGGTGTAGATATTTCCATGTTCATACACATAGCGGTGTAGATGTTTCCATGTTCATACAGATAACGGTGTAGATATTTCCAAGATCATGCAGACAGCGGTGTAGATATTTCCATGTTCACAAAGATAGCGGTGTAGATATTTCCATGTTCATACAGTTAGCGGTGTAGATATTTCCATGTTCATGCAGATAGGGGTGTAGATATTTCCATGTTCATACAGATAGCGGTGTAGATATTTCCATGTTTTTAGAGATGGCGGTGTAGGTATTTTCATGTTTACACCGATGGCGGTGGAGATATTTCCATGTTTACACAGATAGCGTTGTAGACATTTCCATGTTTACACAGATAGCGGTGTGGATATTTCCATGTTTATGCAGATAGCGGTGTAGATATTTCCATGTTTATACAGTTAGCAGTGCGGATATTTCCATGTTTATACAGATATTTGGGCAGATATTTCTATGTTTATACAGATAGCGGTGTAGATATTTCCATCTTAATACAGATGTCGGTGTGGATATGTCCATGTTCGTACAGATAGCGGTGTAGATATTTCCATGTTCATAAAGATGGCGGTGTAGATATTTCGATGTTTATAGATATAGCGCTGTAGTTATTTCCATATTTATAGGGAAATCTCTGTAGATATTTCCATGTATATGCAGATAGCTGTGTAGATATTTCCATGTTCATGCAGATAGCGGTGTAGATATTTCCATGTTCATCCAGATGCCGGTGTAGATATATCCATGTTCATACAGATGGCAGTGAAGATATTTCCATGTTCATGCAGATGGCAGTGTAGATATTTCCATGTTCATACAGATGGCGGTGTAGATATTTCCATGTTCGTAGAGATGGCTGTGTAGATATTTCCATGTTCATACAGATGGCGGTGTAGATATTTCCATGTTCATATAGATGACGGTGTAGATATTTCCATGTTTATACAGACAGCAGTGTAGATAATTCCATGTTTATAGAGATAGTGGTGTAGATAATTTCAATTTTATACAGAGAGCAGTGTAGATATTTCGAAGTTCATAGAGATAGCGGTGTAGATATTTCCACTTTTATAGAGATGGCGGTGTAGATATTTCCATGTTCATACAGATGGCGGTGTAGATATTTCCATGTTTATAGAGATGGCGGTGTAGATATTTTCATGCTTACACAGATGGCGGTGTAGATATTTCCATGTTTACATAGATAGCGGTGTAGATATTTCCATGTTTATACAGATAGCGGTGCGGATATTTCCATGTTTTTACAGATAGTTGGGCAGATATTTCCATGTTTATACAGATAGCGGTGAAGGTATTTCCATGTTTATACAGATAGCGGTGTAGATATTTCCATGTTTATACAGATAGCAGTGTAGATATTTCCATGTTTATAGAGATAGTTGTGTAGATAATTTCAATTTTATACAGATAGCAGTGTAGATATTTCCAAGTTCATACAGATAGCGGAGTAGATATTTCCACCTTTATAGAGATGGTGGTGTAGATATTTCCATGTTCATACAGATGGCGGTGTAGATATTTCCATGTTTATAGAGATGGCGTTGTAGACATTTCCATGTTTACACAGATAGCGGTGTGGATATTTCCATGTTTATGCAGATAGCGGTGTAGATATTTCCATGTTTATACAGATAGCGGTGCGGATATTTCCATGTTTTTACAGATATTTGGGCAGATATTTCCATGTTTATACAGATAGCGGTGTAGATATTTAAATCTTAATACAGATGGCGGTGTAGATATGTCTATGTTCGTACAGATGGCGGTGTAGATATTTCCATGTTCATACAGATGGTGGTTTAGATATTTCGAAGCTTATAGAGATACCGCTGTAGTTATTTCCATATTTATAGAGAAATCTGTGTAGATATTTCCATGTATATGCAGATAGCTTTGTAGATATTTCCATGTTCATGCAGATAGCGGTGAAGATAATTCCATGTTCATCCAGATGCCGGTGTAGATATATCCATGTTCATACAGATGCTGGTGTAGATATTTACATGTTCATAGAGATGGTGGTGTAGATATTTCCATGTTTATATAGAGGGCGGTTTAGATATTTCCATGTTCATACCGATGGCGGTGTATATATTTCCATGTTCATAGAGATGGCGTTGAAGATATTTCCATGTTCATACAGATGGCGGTGTAGATATTTCCATGTTCATACACATGGCGGTGTAGATATTTCCATGTTCATAGAGATGGTGGTGTAGATATTTCCATGTTTATACAGACAGCAGTGTAGTTATTTCCATGTTTATAGAGATAGCAATGTAGATATTTCCATTGATATACAGATAGCTGTGTAGATATTTGCATTTTCACACAGATAGCGGTGTAGATATTTCCATGTTAATACAGATAGTGGTGTAGATATTTCCATGTTCATACAGTTAGCGGTGTAGATATTTCCATGTTCATACATATGGCGGTGTAGGTATTTCCATGTTCATACAGATAGCGGTGTAGATATTTCCATGTTTTACAGATAGCGGTGTAGATATTTCCATGTTCATACAGATAGCGGGGTAGATATTTCAATCTTCATACAGTTAGCGGTGTAGATATTTCCATGTTCATACAGATGGTGGTGTAGATATTTACATGTTCATACAGATGGCGGTGTAGATATTTCCATGTTCGTACGGATGGCAGTGTAGATATTTCCATGTTCATACAGGTGGCGGTGTAGATATTTCCATGTTTATACAGATAGCAGTGTAGTTATTTCAATGTTTATACAGATAGCGGTGTAGATATTTCCCTTGTTATACAGATAGCTGTGTAGATATTTGCATGTTCATACAGATAGCGGTGTAGATATTTCCATGTTCATACACATAGCGGTGTAGATGTTTCCATGTTCATACAGATAACGGTGTAGATATTTCCAAGATCATGCAGACAGCGGTGTAGATATTTCCATGTTCACAAAGATAGCGGTGTAGATATTTCCATGTTCATACAGTTAGCGGTGTAGATATTTCCATGTTCATGCAGATAGGGGTGTAGATATTTCCATGTTCATACAGATAGCGGTGTAGATATTTCCATGTTTTTAGAGATGGCGGTGTAGGTATTTTCATGTTTACACCGATGGCGGTGGAGATATTTCCATGTTTACACAGATAGCGTTGTAGACATTTCCATGTTTACACAGATAGCGGTGTAGATATTTCCATGTTTATACAGTTAGCGGTGCGGATATTTCCATGTTTATACAGATATTTGGGCAGATATTTCCATGTTTATACAGATAGCGGTGTAGATATTTCCATCTTAATACAGATGCCGGTGTGGATATGTCCATGTTCGTACAGATGGCGGTGTAGATATTTCCATGTTCATACAGATGGCGGTGTAGATATTTCGAAGTTTATACATATAGCGCTGTAGTTATTTCCATATTTATAGGGAAATCTCTGTAGATATTTCCATGTATATGCAGATAGCTGTGTAGATATTTCCATGTTCATGCAGATAGCGGTGTAGATATTTCCATGTTCATCCAGATGCCGGTGTAGATATATCCATGTTCATACAGATGGCAGTGAAGATATTTCCATGTTCATGCAGATGGCAGTGTAGATATTTACATGTTCATACAGATGGCGGTGTAGATATTTCCATGTTCGTAGAGATGGCTGTGTAGATATTTCCATGTTCATACAGATGGCGGTGTAGATATTTCCATGTTCATATAGATGACAGTGTAGATATTTCCATGTTTGTACAGATAGCAGTGTAGTTATTTCCTTGTTTACAGAGATAGCAGTGTAGATATTTCCATTGATATACAGATAGCTGTGTAGGTATTTGCATGTTCATACACATAGCGGTGTAGATATTTCCATGCTCATACAGATAGCGGTGTAGATATTTAAATGTTCATACAGATAGCGGTGCAGATACTTCCATGTTCATACAGATAGCGGTGTAGATATTTCCATGTTCATACAGATAGCGGTGTAGATATTTCCATGTTCATACAGTTAGCGGTGTAGTTATTTCCATGTTCATACAGATGGCGGTGTAGATATTTAAATGTTCATACAGATGGCGGTGTAGATATTTCCATGTTCGCATGGATGGCAGTGTAGATATTTCCATGTTCATACAGGTGGCGGTGTAGATATTTCCATGTTTATACAGATAGCAGTGTAGTTATTTCCATGTTTATAGAGATAGCAGTGTAGATATTTCCATTTGTATACAGATAGCTGTGTAGATATTTGCATCTTCATACAGATAGCTGTGTAGATATTTCCATGTTCGGACAGATAGCGGTGTAGATATTTCCATGTTCATACAGATAGCAGTGTAGATATTTCCATGTTCATAGAGATAACGGTGTAGATATTTCCATGTTCACACAGATAGCCTTGTAGATATTTCCATGTTCATACAGTTAGCTGTGTAGATATTTCCATGTTCATACAGATGGCGGTGTAGATATTTACATGTTCATACAGATGGCGGTGTAGGTATTTCCATGTTCGTGCAGATGGCGGTGTAGATATTTCCATATTCATAGAGATGGCGGTGTAGATATTTCCATGTTTATGCAGATAGCGGTATAGATATTTCCATGTTTATAAAGATGGTGTTGTAGATATTTCCATGTTTATAGAGATGGCGGTCAAGATATTTCCATGTTTATAGAGATAGTGGTGTAGTTATTTCCAAGTTTATAGAGACAGCGTTGTAGATATTTCCATGTTTATATAGATAGCGGTGAAGATATTTCCATGTTTATACAGATAGCGGGGTAGATATTTCCATGTTTATACAGACAGCAGTGTAGATAATTCCATGTTTATAGAGATAGTGGTGTAGATAATTTCAATTTTATACAGAGAGCAGTGTAGATATTTCGAAGTTCATAGAGATAGCGGTGTAGATATTTCCACTTTTATAGAGATGGCGGTGTAGGTATTTCCATGTTCATACAGATGGCGGTGTAGATATTTCCATGTTTATAGAGATGGCGGTGTAGATATTTTCATGTTTACACAGATGGCGGTGTAGATATTTCCATGTTTACATAGATAGCGGTGTAGACATTTCCATGTTTACACAGATAGCGGTGTGGATATTTCCATGTTTATGCAGATAGCGGTGTAGATATTTCCATGTTTATACAGATAGCGGTGCGGATATTTCCATGTTTTTACAGATAGCTGGGCAGATATTTCCATGTTTATACAGATAGCGGTGAAGGTATTTCCATGTTTATACAGATAGCGGTGTAGATATTTCCATGTTTATACAGATAGCAGTGTAGATATTTCCATGTTTATAGAGATAGTTGTGTAGATAATTTCAATTTTATACAGATAGCAGTGTAGATATTTCCAAGTTCATACAGATAGCGGAGTAGATATTTCCACCTTTATAGAGATGGTGGTGTAGATATTTCCATGTTCATACAGATGGCGGTGTAGATATTTCCATGTTTATAGAGATGGCGGTGTAGATATTTTCATGTTTACACAGATGGCGGTGTAGATATTTCCATGTTTACACAGATAGCGTTGTAGACATTTCCATGTTTACACAGATAGCGGTGTGGATATTTCCATGTTTATGCAGATAGCGGTGTAGATATTTCCATGTTTATACAGATAGCGGTGCGGATATTTCCATGTTTTTACAGATATTTGGGCAGATATTTCCATGTTTATACAGATAGCGGTGTAGATATTTAAATCTTAATACAGATGGCGGTGTAGATATATCTATGTTCGTACAGATGGCGGTGTAGATATTTCCATGTTCATACAGATGGTGGTTTAGATATTTCGAAGTTTATAGAGATAGCGCTGTAGTTATTTCCATATTTATAGAGAAATCTGTGTAGATATTTCCATGTATATGCAGATAGCTTTGTAGGTATTTCCATGTTCATGCATATAGCGGTGTAGATATTTCCATGTTCATCCAGATTCCGGTGTAGATATATCCATGTTCATACAGATGCTGGTGTAGATATTTACATGTTTATAGAGATGGTGGTGTAGATATTTCCATGTTTATATAGAGGGCGGTTTAGATATTTCCATGTTCATACCGATGGCGGTGTATATATTTCCATGTTCATAGAGATGGCGTTGAAGATATTTCCATGTTCATACAGATGGCGGTGTAGATATTTCCATGTTCATACACATGGCGGTGTAGATATTTCCATGTTCATAGAGATGGTGGTGTAGATATTTCCATGTTTATACAGATAGCAGTGTAGTTATTTCCATGTTTATAGAGATAGCAATGTAGATATTTCCATTGATATACAGATAGCTGTGTAGATATTTGCATTTTCACACAGATAGCGGTGTAGATATTTCCATGTTCATACAGATAACGGTGTAGATATTTCCATGTTCATACAGATAGCGGTGTAGATATTTCCATGTTCCTACAGTTAGCGGTGTAGATATTTCCATGTTCGTACAGATGGCGGTGTAGATATTTCCATGTTCATAGAGATGGCGGTGTAGATATTTCCATGTTCATACAAATGGCGGTGTAGATATTTCCATGTTCATAGAGATGGCGGTGTAGATATTTCCATGTTTATACAGATAGCAGTTTAGTTATTTCCATGTTTATAGAGATAGCAGTGTAGATATTTCCATTGATATACAGATAGCTGTGTAGATATTTGCATGTTCATACACATAGCGATGTAGATATTTCCATGTTAATACAGATAGTGGTGTAGATATTTCCATGTTCATACAGTTAGCGGTGTAGATATTTCCATGTTCATACATATGGCGGTGTAGATATTTCCATGTTCATACAGATAGCGGTGTAGATATTTCCATGTTTTACAGATAGCGGTGTAGATATTTCCATGTTCATACAGATAGCGGGGTAGATATTTCCATCTTCATACAGTTAGCGGTGTAGATATTTCCATGTTCATACAGATGGCGGTGTAGATATTTACATGTTCATACAGATGGCGGTGTAGATATTTCCATGTTTGTACGGATGGCAGTGTAGATATTTCCATGTTCATACAGGTGGCGGTGTAGATATTTCCATGTTCATACAGATGGCGGTGTAGATATTTCCATGTTCATATAGATGACGGTGTAGATATTTCCATGTTTGTACAGATAGCAGTGTAGTTATTTCCATGTTTACAGAGATAGCAGTGTAGATATTTCCATTGATATACAGATAGCTGTGTAGATATTTGCATGTTCATACACATAGCGGTGTAGATATTTCCATGCTCATACAGATAGCGGTGTAGATATTTCCATGTTCATACAGATAGCGGTGCAGATATTTCCATGTTCATACAGATAGCGGTGTAGATATTTCCATGTTCATACAGATAGCGGTGTAGATATTTCCATGTTCATACAGTTAGCGGTGTAGATATTTCCAAGTTCATACAGATGGCAGTGTAGATATTTAAATGTTCATACAGATGGCGGTGTAGATATTTCCATGTTCGCACGGATGGCAGTGTAGATATTTCCATGTTCATACAGGGGGCGGTGTAGATATTTCCATGTTTATACAGATAGCAGTGTAGTTATTTCCATGTTTATAGAGATAGCAGTGTAGATATTTCCATTTGTATACAGATAGCTGTGTAGATATTTGCATCTTCATACAGATAGCTGTGTAGATATTTCCATGTTCGGACAGATAGCGGTGTAGATATTTCCATGTTCATACAGATAGCAGTGTAGATATTTCCATGTTCATAGAGATAACGGTGTAGATATTTCCATGTGCATACAGATAGCCTTGTAGATATTTCCATTTTCATACAGTTAGCTGTGTAGATATTTCCATGTTCATACAGATGGCGGTGTAGATATTTACATGTTCATACAGATGGCGGTGTAGATATTTCCATGTTCGTGCAGATGGCGGTGTAGATATTTCCATATTCATAGAGATGGCGGTGTAGATATTTCCATGTTTATGCAGATAGCGGTATAGATATTTCCATGTTTATAAAGATGGTCGTGTAGATATTTCCATGTTTATAGAGATGGCGGTCTAGGTATTTCCATGTTTATAGAGATAGTGGTGTAGTTATTTCCAAGTTTATAGAGACAGCGTTGTAGATATTTCCATGTTTATACAGATAGAGGTGAAGATATTTCCATGTTTATACAGATAGCGGTGTAGATATTTCCATGTTTATACAGACAGCAGTGTAGATATTTCCATGTTTATAGAGATAGTTGTGTAGATAATTTCAATTTTATACAGAGAGCAGTGTAGATATTTCCAAGTTCATACAGATAGCGGTGTAGATATTTCCACTTTTATAGAGATGGCGGTGTAGATATTTCCATGTTCATACTGATGGCGGTGTAGATATTTCCATGTTTATAGAGATGGCGGTGTAGATATTTTCATGTTTACACAGATGGCGGTGTAGATATTTCCATGTTTACATAGATAGCGGTGTAGACATTTCCATGTTTACACAGATAGCGGTGTGGATATTTCCATGTTTATGCAGATAGCGGTGTAGATATTTCCATGTTTATACAGATAGCGGTGCGGATATTTCCATGTTTTTACAGATAGTTGGGCAGATATTTCCATGTTTATACAGATAGCGGTGAAGTTATTTCCATGTTTATACAGATAGCGGTGTAGATATTTCCATGTTTATACAGATAGCAGTGTAGATATTTCCATGTTTATAGAGATAGTTGTGTAGATAATTTCAATTTTATACAGATAGCAGTGTAGATATTTCCAAGTTCATACAGATAGCGGAGTAGATATTTCCACCTTTATAGAGATGGTGGTGTAGATATTTCCATGTTCATACAGATGGCGGTGTAGATATTTCCATGTTTATAGAGATGGCGGTGTAGATATTTTGATGTTTACACAGATGGCGGTGTAGATATTTCCATGTTTACACAGATAGCGTTGTAGACATTTCCATGTTTACACAGATATCGGTGTGGATATTTCCATGTTTATGCAGATAGCAGTGTAGATATTTCCATGTTTATACAGATAGCGGTGCGGATATTTCCATGTTTTTACAGATATTTGGGCAGATATTTCCATGTTTATACAGATAGCGGTGTTGATATTTCCATCTTAATACAGATGGCGGTGTAGATATGTCTATGTTCGTACAGATGGCGCTGTAGATATTTCCATGTTCATACAGATGGTGGTGTAGATATTTTGAAGTTTATAGAGATAGCCCTGTAGTTATTTCCATATTTATAGAGAAATCTGTGTAGATATTTCCATGAATATGCAGATAGCTGTGTGGATATTTCCATGTTCATGCAGATAGCGGTGTAGATATTTCCATGTTCATCCAGATGCCGGTGTAGATATATCCATGTTCATACAGATGCTGGTGTAGATATTTACATGTTTATAGAGATGGTGGTGTAGATATATCCATGTTTATATAGAGGGCGGTTTAGATATTTCCATGTTCATACCAATGGCGGTGTATATATTTCCATGTTCATAGAGATGGCGGTGAAGATATTTCAATGTTCGTACAGATGGCGGTGTAGATATTTCCATGTTCATACACATGGCGTTGTAGATATTTCCATGTTCATAGAGATGGCGGTGTAGATATTTCCATGTTCGTACGGATTGCAGTGTAGATATTTCCATGTTCGTACAGGTGGTGGTGTAGATATTTCCATGTTTATACAGATAGCAGTGTAGTTATTTCCATGTTTATAGAGATAGCAATGTAGATATTTCCATTGATATACAGATAGCTGTGTAGATATTTGCATGTTCATACAGATAGCGGTGTAGATATTTCCATGTTCGTACAGATAGAAGTGTAGATATTTCCATGTTCACACAGATAGCGGTGTAGATATTTCCATGTTCGTACAGATGGTAGTGTAGATATTTCCATGTTCATACACATGGCGTTGTAGATATTTCCATGTTCATAGAGATGGCGGTGTAGATATTTCCATGTTCGTACGGATTGCAGTGTAGATATTTCCATGTTCATACAGTTAGCGGTGTAGGTATTTCCATGTTCGTACAGATGGCAGTGTAGATATTTCCATGTTCATTAAGATGGCGGTGTAGATATTTCCATGTTTATGCAGATAGTGGTATAGATATTTCCATGTTTATACAGATGGTGGTGTAGATATTTCCATGTTTATAGAGATGGCTGTCTAGATATTTCCATGTTTATAGAGATAGTGGTGTAGTTATTTCCAAGTTTATAGAGACAGCGTTGTAGATATTTCCATGTTTATACAGATAGCGGTGAAGGTATTTCCATGTTTATACAGATAGCGGTGTAGATATTTCCATGTTTATACAGATAGCAGTGTAGATATTTCCATGTTTATAGAGATAGTTGTGTAGATAATTTCAATTTTATACAGATAGCAGTGTAGATATTTCCAAGTTCATACAGATAGCGGTGTAGATATTTCCACCTTTATAGAGATGGCGGTGTAGATATTTCCATGTTCATACAGATGTTGGTGTAGATATTTCCATGTTTATAGAGATGGCGGTGTAGATATTTCCATGTTTACACAGATAGCGTTGTAGACATTTCCATGTTTACACAGATAGCGGCGTGGATATTTCCATGTTTATGCATATAGCGGTGTAGATATTTCCATGTTTATACAGATAGCGGTGCGGATATTTCCATGTTTTTACAGATATTTGGGCAGATATTTCCATGTTTATACAGATAGCGGTGTAGATATTTAAATCTTAATACAGATGGCGGTGTAGATATGTCTATGTTCGTACAGAGGGCGGTGTAGATATTTCCATGTTCATACAGATGGTGGTGTAGATATTTCGAAGTTTATAGAGATAGCACTGTAGTTATTTCCATATTTATAGAGAAATCTGTGTAGATATTTCCATGTATATGTAGATAGCTGTGTAGATATTTCCATGTTCATGCAGATAGCGGTGTAGATATTTCCATGTTCATCCAGATGCCGGTGTAGATATATCCATGTTCATACAGATGCTGGTGTAGATATTTACATGTTTATAGAGATTGTGGTGTAGATATTTCCATGTTTATTTAGAGGGCGGTTTAGATATTTCCATGTTCATACCGATGGCGGTGTATATATTTCCATGTTCATAGAGATGGCGGTGAAGATATTTCCATGCTCATACAGATGGCGGTGTAGATATTTCCATGTTCATACACATGGCGGTGTAGATATTTCCATGTTCATAGAGACGGCGGTGTAGATATTTCCATGTTTATACAGACAGCAGTGTAGTTATTTCCATGTTTATAGAGATAGCAATGTAGATATTTACATTGATATACATATAGCTGGGTAGATATTTGCATGTTCGTACAGATAGCAGTGTAGATATTTCCTTGTTAATATAGATAGCGGTGTAGATATTTCCATGTTCATACAGATAGCGGTGTAGATATTTCCATGTTTTACAGATAGCGGTGTAGATATTTCCATGTTCATACAGATAGCGGGGTAGATATTTCCATCTTCATACAGTTAGCCGTGTAGATATTTCCATGTTCATACAGATAGCGGTGTAGATATTTACATGTTCATACAGATGGCGGTATAGATATTTCCATGTTCGTACGGATGGCAGTATAGATATTTCCATGTTCATACAGGTGGCGGTGTAGATATTTCCATGTTCATACAGATAGCAGTGTAGTTATTTCCATGTTTATACAGATAGCGGTGTAGATATTTCCATTGTTATACAGATAGCTGTGTAGATATTTGCATGTTCATACAGATAGCGGTGTAGATATTTCCATGTTCATACACATAGCGGTGTAGATGTTTCCATGTTCATACATATAACGGTGTAGATATTTCCATGATCATGCAGACAGCGGTGTAGATATTTCCATGTTCACACAGATAGCGGTGTAGATATTTCCATGTTCATACAGTTAGCGGTGTAGATATTTCCATGCTCATGCAGATAGGGGTGTAGATATTTCCATGTTCATACAGATAGCGGTGTAGATATTTCCATGTTCATACAGATAACAGTGTAGATATTTCCATGTTCATACAGATAGCGGTGTAGATATTTCCATGTTCATACAGTTAGCGGTGTAGATATTTCCATGTTCATACAAATTGCGGTGTAGATATTTACGTGTTCATACAGATGGCGGTGTAGATATTTCCATGTTCGTACAGATGGCGGTGTAGATATTTCCATGTTCATAGAGATGGCGGTGTAGTTATTTCCATCTTTATGCAGATAGCGGTATAGATATTTCCATGTTTATACACTTGGTGGTGTAGATATTTCCATGTTTATAGAGATAGCGGTGTAGATATTTCCATTGATAAACAGATAGCTGTGTAGATATTTGCATGTTCATACAGATAGCAGTGTAGATATTTCCATGTTCATACAGATAGCGGTGTAGATATTTCCATGTTCATACAGATAGCGGTGTAGATATTTCCATGTTTTACAGATAGCGGTGTAGATATTTCCATGTTCATACAGATAGCGGTGTAGATACTTCCATGTTCGTACAGTTAGCGGTGTAGATATTTCCATGTTCATACAGATGGCGGTGTAGATATTTCCATGTTCATACAGATGGCGGTGTAGATATTTCCATGTTCGTACAGATGGCGGTGTTGATGTTTCCATATTCATAGAGATGGCGGTGTAGTTATTTCCATGTTTATGCAGATAGCGGTATAGGTATTTCCATGTTTATACAGATGGTGGTGTAGATATTTCCATGTTTCTAGCGATGGCGGTCTAGATATCTCCATGCTTATAGAGATATTGGTGTAGTTATTTCCAAGTTTATAGAGACAGCTTTGTAGATATTTCCATGTTTATGCAGATAGCGGTGAAGATATTTCCATGTTTATACAGATAGAGGTGTAGATATTTCCATGTTTATACAGATAGCAGTGTAGATATTTCCAAGTTTATAGAGATAGAGGTGTAGATAATTTCAATTTTATACAGATAGCAGTGTAGATATTTCCAAGTTCATACAGATAGCGGTGTAGATATTTCCACGTTTATAGAGATGGCGGTGTAGATATTTCCATGTTCATACAGATGGCGGTGTAGATATTTCCAAGTTTTTAGAGATGGCGGTGTATATATTTTCATGTTTACACAGATGGAGGAGGAGATATTTCCATGTTTACACAGATAGCGGTGTAGACATTTCCATGTTTACACAGATAGCGGTGTGGATATTTCCATGTTTCTGCAGATAGCGGTGTAGATATTTCCATGTTTATACAGATAGCTGTGTGGATATTTCCATGTTTATACAGATAGTTGGGCAGATATTTCCATGTTTATACAGATAGCGGTGTAGATATTTCCATCTTAATACAGATGGCGGTGTAGATAGGTCCATGTTCGTACAGATGGCGGTGTAGATATTTCCATGTTCATACAGATGGCGGTGTAGATATTTCGAAGTTTATAGATATAGCGCTGTAGTTATTTCCATATTTATAGAGAAATCTCTGTAGATATTTCCATGTATATGCAGATAGCTGTGTAGATATTTCCATGTTCATGCAGATAGCAGTGAAGATATTTCCATGTTCATCCAGATGCCGGTGTAGATATATCCATGTTCATACAGATGCTGGTGTAGATATTTACATTTTTATAGAGATGGTGGTGTAGATATTTCCATGTTTATATAGAGGGCGGTTTAGATATTTCCATGTTC
Source organism: Gorilla gorilla gorilla (assembly GCF_029281585.2). Lineage (NCBI taxonomy): Eukaryota > Metazoa > Chordata > Mammalia > Primates > Hominidae > Gorilla > Gorilla gorilla. The sequence goes on from NC_073236.2 coordinate 142,909,775, forward strand.
ATACCGATGGCGGTGTATATATTTCCATGTTCATAGAGATGGCGGTGAAGATAATTCCATGTTCATACAGATGGCGGTGTAGGTATTTCCATGTTCATACACATGGCGGTGTAGATATTTCCATGTTCATAGAGATGGCGGTGTAGATATTTCCATGTTTATACAGATAGCAGTGTAGTTATTTCCATGTTTATAGAGATAGCAATGTAGATATTTCCATTGATATACAGATAGCTGTGTAGATATTTGCATTTTCACACAGATAGCGGTGTAGATATTTCCATGTTCGTACAGATAACGGTGTAGATATTTCCATGTTCATACAGATAGCGGTGTAGATATTTCCATGTTCCTACAGTTAGCGGTGTAGATATTTCCATGTTCGTACAGATGGCGGTGTAGATATTTCCATGTTCATAGAGATGGCGGTGTAGATATTTCCATGTTCATAGAGATGGCGGTGTAGATATTTCCATGTTCCTACAAATGGCGGTGTAGATATTTCCATGTTCATAGAGATGGCAGTGTAGATATTTCCATGTTTATTCAGATAGCAGTTTAGTTATTTCCATGTTTATAGAGATAGCAGTGTAGATATTTCCATTGATATACAGATAGCTGTGTCGTTATTTGCATGTTCATACACATAGCGATGTAGATATTTCCATGTTAATACAGATAGTGGTGTAGATATTTCCATGTTCATACAGTTAGCGGTGTAGATATTTCCATGTTCATACATATGGCGGTGTAGATATTTCCATGTTCATACAGATAGCGGTGTAGATATTTCCATGTTTTACAGATAGCGGTGTAGATATTTCCATGTTCATACAGATAGCGGGGTAGATATTTGCATCTTCATACAGTTAGCGGTGTAGATATTTCCATGTTCATACAGATGGCGCTGTAGATATTTACATGTTCATACAGATGGCGGTGTAGATATTTCCATGTTCGTACCGATGGCAGTGTAGATATTTCCATGTTCATACAGGTGGCGGTGTAGATATTTCCATGTTTATACAGATAGCAGTGTAGATATTTCCATGTTTATACAGATAGCGGTGTAGATATTTCCATTGTTATACAGATAGCTGTGTAGATATTTGCATGTTCATACAGATAGCGGTGTAGATATTTCCATGTTCATACACATACCGGTGTAGATGTTTCCATGTTCATACAGATAACGGTGTAGATATTTCCAAGATCATGCAGACAGCGGTGTAGATATTTCCATGTTCACAAAGATAGCGGTGTAGATATTTCCATGTTCATACAGTTAGCGGTGTAGATATTTCCATGTTCATGCAGATAGGGGTGTAGATATTTCCATGTTCATACAGATAGCGGTGTAGATATTTCCATGTTTTTAGAGATGGCGGTGTAGATATTTTCATGTTTACACCGATGGCGGTGGAGATATTTCCATGTTTACACAGATAGCGTTGTAGACATTTCCATGTTTACACAGATAGCGGTGTGGATATTTCCATGTTTATGCAGATAGCTGTGCAGATATTTCCATGTTTATACAGTTAGCGGTGCGGATATTTCCATGTTTATACAGATATTTGGGCAGATATTTCCATGTTTATACAGATAGCGGTGTAGATATTTCCATCTTAATACAGATGGCGGTGTGGATATGTCCATGTTCGTACAGATGGCGGTGTAGATATTTCCATGTTCATAAAGATGGCGGTGTAGATATTTCGAAGTTTATAGATATAGCGCTGTAGTTATTTCCATATTTATAGGGAAATCTCTGTAGATATTTCCATGTATATGCAGATAGCTGTGTAGATATTTCCATGTTCATGCAGATAGCGGTGTAGATATTTCCATGTTCATCCAGATGCCGGTGTAGATATATCCATGTTCATACAGATGGCAGTGAAGATATTTCCATGTTCATGCAGATGGCAGTGTAGATATTTCCATGTTCATACAGATGGCGGTGTAGATATTTCCAAGTTCGTAGAGATGGCTGTGTAGATATTTCCATGTTCATACAGATGGCGGTGTAGATATTTCCATGTTCATATAGATGACGGTGTAGATATTTCCATGTTTGTGCAGATAGCAGTGTAGTTATTTCCATGTTTACAGAGATAGCAGTGTAGATATTTCCATTGATATACAGAAAGCTGTGTAGGTATTTGCATGTTCATACACATAGCGGTGTAGATATTTCCATGCTCATACAGATAGCGGTGTAGATATTTCCATGATCATAGAGATAGCGGTGCAGATATTTCCATGTTCATACAGATAGCGGTGTAGATATTTCCATGTTCATACAGATAGCGGTGTACATATTTCCATGTTCATACAGTTAGCGGTGTAGATATTTCCATGTTCATACAGATGGCGGTGTAGATATTTAAATGTTCATACAGATGGCGGTGTAGATATTTCCATGTTCGCACGGATGGCAGTGTAGATATTTCCATGTTCATACAGGTGGCTGTGTAGATATTTCCATGTTTATACAGATAGCAGTGTAGTTATTTCCATGTTTATAGAGATAGCAGTGTAGATATTTCCATTTGTATACAGATAGCTGTGTAGATATTTGCATCTTCATACAGATAGCTGTGTAGATATTTCCATGTTCGGACAGATAGCGGTGTAGATATTTCCATGTTCATACAGATAGCAGTGTAGATATTTCCATGTTCATAGAGATAACGGTGTAGATATTTCCATGTTCATACAGATAGCCTTGTAGATATTTCCATGTTCATACAGTTAGCTGTGTAGATATTTCCATGTTCATAGAGATGGCGGTGTAGATATTTCCATGTTCCTACAAATGGCGGTGTAGATATTTCCATGTTCATAGAGATGGCAGTGTAGATATTTCCATGTTTATTCAGATAGCAGTTTAGTTATTTCCATGTTTATAGAGATAGCAGTGTAGATATTTCCATTGATATACAGATAGCTGTGTCGTTATTTGCATGTTCATACACATAGCGATGTAGATATTTCCATGTTAATACAGATAGTGGTGTAGATATTTCCATGTTCATACAGTTAGCGGTGTAGATATTTCCATGTTCATACATATGGCGGTGTAGATATTTCCATGTTCATACAGATAGCGGTGTAGATATTTCCATGTTTTACAGATAGCGGTGTAGATATTTCCATGTTCATACAGATAGCGGGGTAGATATTTCCATCTTCATACAGTTAGCGGTGTAGATATTTCCATGTTCATACAGATGGCGCTGTAGATATTTACATGTTCATACAGATGGCGGTGTAGATATTTCCATGTTCGTACCGATGGCAGTGTAGATATTTCCATGTTCATACGGGTGGCGGTGTAGATATTTCCATGTTTATACAGATAGCAGTGTAGATATTTCCATGTTTATACAGATAGCGGTGTAGATATTTCCATTGTTATACAGATAGCTGTGTAGATATTTGCATGTTCATACAGATAGCGGTGTAGATATTTCCATGTTCATACACATACCGGTGTAGATGTTTCCATGTTCATACAGATAACGGTGTAGATATTTCCAAGATCATGCAGACAGCGGTGTAGATATTTCCATGTTCACAAAGATAGCGGTGTAGATATTTCCATGTTCATACAGTTAGCGGTGTAGATATTTCCATGTTCATGCAGATAGGGGTGTAGATATTTCCATGTTCATACAGATAGCGGTGTAGATATTTCCATGTTTTTAGAGATGGCGGTGTAGATATTTTCATGTTTACACCGATGGCGGTGGAGATATTTCCATGTTTACACAGATAGCGTTGTAGACATTTCCATGTTTACACAGATAGCGGTGTGGATATTTCCATGTTTATGCAGATAGCTGTGCAGATATTTCCATGTTTATACAGTTAGCGGTGCGGATATTTCCATGTTTATACAGATATTTGGGCAGATATTTCCATGTTTATACAGATAGCGGTGTAGATATTTCCATCTTAATACAGATGGCGGTGTGGATATGTCCATGTTCGTACAGATGGCGGTGTAGATATTTCCATGTTCATAAAGATGGCGGTGTAGATATTTCGAAGTTTATAGATATAGCGCTGTAGTTATTTCCATATTTATAGGGAAATCTCTGTAGATATTTCCATGTATATGCAGATAGCTGTGTAGATATTTCCATGTTCATGCAGATAGCGGTGTAGATATTTCCATGTTCATCCAGATGCCGGTGTAGATATATCCATGTTCACACAGATGGCAGTGAAGATATTTCCATGTTCATGCAGATGGCAGTGTAGATATTTCCATGTTCATACAGATGGCGGTGTAGATATTTCCAAGTTCGTAGAGATGGCTGTGTAGATATTTCCATGTTCATACAGATGGCGGTGTAGATATTTCCATGTTCATATAGATGACGGTGTAGATATTTCCATGTTTGTGCAGGTAGCAGTGTAGTTATTTCCATGTTTACAGAGATAGCAGTGTAGATATTTCCATTGATATACAGAAAGCTGTGTAGGTATTTGCATGTTCATACACATAGCGGTGTAGATATTTCCATGCTCATACAGATAGCGGTGTAGATATTTCCATGATCATAGAGATAGCGGTGCAGATATTTCCATGTTCATACAGATAGCGGTGTAGATATTTCCATGTTCATACAGATAGCGGTGTACATATTTCCATGTTCATACAGTTAGCGGTGTAGATATTTCCATGTTCATACAGATGGCGGTGTAGATATTTAAATGTTCATACAGATGGCGGTGTAGATATTTCCATGTTCGCACGGATGGCAGTGTAGATATTTCCATGTTCATACAGGTGGCTGTGTAGATATTTCCATGTTTATACAGATAGCAGTGTAGTTATTTCCATGTTTATAGAGATAGCAGTGTAGATATTTCCATTTGTATACAGATAGCTGTGTAGATATTTGCATCTTCATACAGATAGCTGTGTAGATATTTCCATGTTCGGACAGATAGCGGTGTAGATATTTCCATGTTCATACAGATAGCAGTGTAGATATTTCCATGTTCATAGAGATAACGGTGTAGATATTTCCATGTTCATACAGATAGCCTTGTAGATATTTCCATGTTCATACAGTTAGCTGTGTAGATATTTCCATGTTCATACAGATGGCGGTGTAGGTATTTACATGTTCATACAGATGGCGGTGTAGATATTTCCATGTTCGTGCAGATGGCGGTGTAGATATTTCCATATTCATAGAGATGGCGGTGTAGATATTTCCATGTTTATGCAGATAGCGGTATAGTTATTTCCATGTTTATAAAGATGGTGGTGTAGATATTTCCATGTTCATACAGATGGCGGTGTAGATATCTACATGTTCATATAGATGGCGGTGTAGATATTTCCATGTTCGTACGGATGGCAGTGTAGATATTTCCATGTTCATACAGGTGTCGGTGTAGATATTTCCATGTTCATACAGATAGCAGTGTAGTTATATCCATGTTTATAGAGATAGCAGTGTAGATATTTCCCTTGATATACAGATAGCTGTGTAGATATTTAAATATTCATAGAGATGGTGGTGTAGATATTTCCATGTTCGTACGGATGGCAGTGTAGCTATTTCCATGTTCTTACAGGAGGCGGTGTAGATATTTCCATGTTTATACAGATAGCAGGGTAGTTATTTCCATGTTTATAGAGATAGCAATGTAGTTATTTCCATTGATCTACATATAGCTGTGTAGATATTTGCATGTTCATACTGATAGCGGTGTAGATATTTCCATGTTCGTACAGATAGCGGTGTAGATATTTCCATGTTCATACAGATAGCGGTGTAGATATTAACCTGTTCATACAGATAACGGTGTAGATAATTCCATGTTCATACAGATAGCAGTGTAGATATTTCCATGTTCATACAGTTAGCGGTGTAGATATTTCCATGTACATACAGATGGCGGTGTAGATATTTACATGTTCATACAGATATCGGTGAAGATATTTCCATGTTCGTAGAGATGGCGGTGTAGATATTTCCATGTTCATAGAGATGGCGGTGTAGATATTTCCATGTTTATGCAGATAGCGGTATAGATATTTCCATGTTTATACAGATGGTGGTGTAGATATTTCCATGTTTATAGAGATGGCGGTCTAGATATTTCCATGTTTATAGAGATAGTGGTGTAGTTATTTCCAAGTTTATAGAGACAGCATTGTAGATATTTCCATGTCTATACAGATAGCGATGAAGATATTTCCATGTTCATGCAGATAGCGGTGTAGATATTTCCACTTTTATAGAGATGGCGGTGTAGATATTTCCATGTTCATACAGATGGCGGTGTAGATATTTCCATGTTTATAGAGATAGCGGTGTGGATATTTTCATGTTTACACAGATGGCGGTGTAGATATTTCCATGTTTACACAGATAGCGGTGTAGACATTTCCATGTTTACACAGATAGCGGTGTGGATATTTCCATGTTTATGCAGATAGCGGTGTAAATATTTGCATGTTCATACAGATAGCAGTGTAGATATTTCCATGTTCATACAGATAACGATGTAGATATTTCCATGTTCATACAGATAGCGGTGTAGATATTTCCATGTTCATACAGTTAGCGGTGTAGATATTTCCATGTTCATACAGATGGCGGTGTAGATATTTAAATGTTCATACAGATGGCGGTGTAGATATTTCCATGTTCGCAGTGATGGCAGTGTAGATATTTCCATGTTCATACAGGTGGCGGTGTAGATATTTCCATGTTTATACAGATAGCAGTGTAGTTATTTCCATGTTTATAGAGATAGCAGTGTAGATATTTCCATTTGTATACAGATAGCTGTGTAGATATTTGCATCTTCATACAGATAGCTGTGTAGATATTTCCATGTTCGGACAGATAGCGGTGTAGATATTTCCATGTTCATACAGATAGCAGTGAAGATATTTCCATGTTCATAGAGATAACGGTGTAGATATTTCCATGTTCATACAGATAGCCTTGTAGCTATTTCCATGTTCATACAGTTAGCTGTGTAGATATTTCCATGTTCATACAGATGGCGGTGTAGATATTTCCATGTTCATATAGATGACGGTGTAGATATTTCCATGTTTGTGCAGATAGCAGTGTAGTTATTTCCATGTTTACAGAGATAGCAGTGTAGATATTTCCATTGTTATACAGATAGCTGTGTAGGTATTTGCATGTTAATACACATAGCGGTGTAGATATTTCCATGCTCATACAGATAGCGGTGTAGATATTTCCATGTTCATACAGATAGCGGTGCAGATATTTCCATGTTCATACAGATAGCGGTGTAGATATTTCCATGTTCACACAGATAGCGGTGTAGATATTTCCATGTTAATACAGTTAGCGGTGTAGATATTTCCATGTTCATACAGATGGCGGTGCAGATATTTCCATGCTCATCCAGATGCCGGTGTAGATATTTCCATGTTCACACAGATGGCGGTGTAGATATTTACATGTTCATACAGATGGCGGTGTAGATATTTCCGTGTTCATACAAATGGCGGTGTAGATATTTCCATGTTCATAGAGATGGTGGTGTAGATATTTCCATGTTTATACAGATAGCAATGTAGATATTTCCATGTTTATACAGATAGCGGTGTAGATATTTCCATTGATATACAGATAGCTCTGTAGATATTTGCATGTTCATACAGATAGCGGTGTAGATATTTCCAAGTTTTACAGATAGCGGTGTAGATATTTCCGTGTTCATACAGATAGCGGGGTAGATATTTCCATGTTCATACAGTTAGCGGTGTAGATATTTCCATGTTCATACAGATGGCGGTGTAGATATTTACATGTTCATACAGATGACGGTGTAGATATTTCCATGTTTGTACGGATGGCAGTGTAGATATTTCCATGTTCATACAGGTGGCGGCGTAGATATTTCCATGTTCACACAGATAGCAGTGTATGTATTTCCATGTTTATAGAGATAGCAGTGTAGATATTTCCATTGATATACAGATAGCTGTGTAGATATTTATATATTCATACAGATGGCGGTGTAGGTATTTCCATATTCGTACAGGTGGCGTTGTAGATATTTCCATGTTCATACAGATAGCGGTGTAGATATTTCCATGTTCATACAGATAACGGTGTAGATATTTCCATGTTCATACAGATGGCGGTGTAGATATTTACATGTTCATACAGATGGCGGTGTAGATATTTCCATGTTCATAGAGATGGCGGTGTAGATATTTCCGTGTTTATGCAGATAGCGGTGTAGATATTTCCATGTTTTTACAGATGGTGGTGTAGATATTTCCATGTTTATAGAGATGGCGATCTAGATATTTCCATGTTTATAGAGATAGTGGTGAAGTTATTTCCAAGTTTATAGAGACAGCATTGTAGATATTTCCATGTTTATACAGATAGCGGTGAAGATATTTCCATGTTTATACAGATAGCGGTGTAGATATTTCCATGTTTATACAGATAGCAGTGTAGATATTTCCATGTTTATAGAGATAGTGGTGTAGATAATTTCAATTTTATACAGATAGCAGTGTAGATATTTCCAAGTTCATACAGATAGCGGTGTAGATATTTCCACGTTTATAGAGATGGCGGTGTAGATATTTCCATGTTCATACAGATGGTTGTGTAGATATTTCCATATTTTTAGAGATGGCGGTGTAGATATTTTCATGTTTACACAGATGGCCGTGTAGATATTTCCGTATTTACACAGATAGCGGTGCAGACATTTCCATGTTTTCACAGATAGCGGTGTGGGTATTTCCATGTTTATGCAGATAGCGGTGTAGATATTTCCATGTTTATACTGATAGCGGTGCGGATATTTCCATGTTTATACAGATAATTGGGCAGATATTTCCATGTTTAAACGGAGAGCGGTTTAGATATTTCCATCTTAATACAGATGGCGGTGTAGATATGTCCATGTTCGTACAGATGGCGGTGTAGATATTTCCATGTTCATACAGATGGCGGTGTAGATATTTCGAAGTTTATAGAGATAACGCTGTAGTTATTTCCATATTTATAGAGAAATCTCTGTAGATATTTCCATGTATATGCAGATAGCTATGTAGATATTTCCATGATCATGCAGATAGCGGTGTAGATATTTCCATGTTCATCCAGATGCCGGTGTAGATATATCCATGTTCATACAGATGGCGGTGAAGATATTTCCATGTTCATACAGATGGCGGTGTAGATATTTCCATGTTCATACACATGGCGGTGTAGATATTTCCATGTTCATAGAGATGGCGGTGTAGATATTTCCGTGTTCATAGAAATGGCGGTGTAGATATTTCCATGTTCATAGAGATGGCGGTGTAGATATTTCATTGTTTGTACAGATAGCAGTGTAGTTATTTCCATGTTTATGGAGATAGCAGTGTAGATATTTCCATTGATATACAGATAGCTCTGTAGATATTTGCATGTTCATACAGATAGCGGTGTAGATATTTCCATGCTCATACAGATAGCGGTGTAGATATTTCCATGCTCATACAGATAGCGGTGTAGATATTTTCATGTTCATACAGTTAGCAGTGTAGATATTTCCATGTTCATACAAATGGCGGTGTAGATATTTACATTTTCATACAGATGGCGGTGTAGATATTTCATGTTCGCACAGATGGCAGTGTAGATATTTCCATGTTCATACAGGTGGCGGTGTAGATATTTCCATGTTTATACAGATAGCAGTGTAGATATTTCCATGTTTATAGATTTAGCAGTGTAGCTATTTCCATTTATATACAGATAGCTGTGTAGATATTTGCATGTTCATACAGATGGCGGTGTAGATATTTCGAAGTTTATAGAGATAGCGCTGTAGTTATTTCCATATTTATAGAGAAATCTGTGTAGATATTTCCATGTATATGCAGATAGGTGTGTAGATATTTCCATGTTCATGCAGATAGCGGTGTAGATATTTCCATGTTCATCCAGATGCCGGTGTAGATATATCCATGTTCATACAGATGGCGGTGTAGATATTTCTACGTTCGTACAGATGGCGGTGTAGATACTTCAATGTTCATAGAGATGGCGGTGTAGATATTTCCATGTTCATAGAGATGTCGGTGTATATATTTCCATGTTTATGCAGATAGCGGTATAGATATTTCCATGTTTATACAGATGGTGTTGTAGATATTTCCATGTTTATAGAGATGGCGGTCTAGATATTTCCATGTTTATAGAGATAGTGGTGTAGTTATTTCCAAGTTTATAGAGACAGCGTTGTAGATATTTACGTTTATAAAGAGAGCGGTGAAGATATTTCCATGTTTATACAGATAGCGGTGTAGATATTTCCATGTTTATACAGACAGCAGTGCAGATATTTCCATCTTTATAGAGATAGTGGTGTAGATAATTTCAATTTTATAAAGATAGCAGTGTAGATATTTCCAAGTTCATACAGATAGCGGTGTAGATATTTCCACGTTTATAGAGATGGCGGTGTAGATATTTCCATGTTCATACAGATGGCGTTGTAGATATTTCCGTGTTCATACAAATGGCAGTGTAGATATTCCCATGTTCATAGAGATGGAGGTGTACATATTTCCATGTTTATGGAGATAGCGGTATAGGTATTTCCATGTTTATACAGATGGTGGTGCAGATATTTCCATGTTTATAGAGATGGCGGTCTAGATATTTCCATGTTTATAGAGATAGTGGTGTAGTTATTTCCAAGTTTATAGAGACAGCGTTGTAGATATTTCCATGTTTATAAAGATAGCGGTGAAGATATTTGCATGTTTATACAGACAGCAGTGTAGATATTTCCATGTTTATAGAGATAGTGGTGTAGATAATTTCAATTTTATACAGATAGCAGTGTAGATATTTCCAAGTTCATAAGGATAGCGGTGTAGATATTTCCACCTTTATAGAGATGGCGGTGTAGATATTTCCATGTTCATACAGATGGCGGTGTAGATATTTCCATGTTCGTACAGGTGGCGGTGTAGATATTTCCATGTTTATACAGATAGAAGTGTGGTTATTTCCATGTTTATGAAGATAGCAATGTAGATATTTCCACTGGTATACATATAGCTGTGTAGATATTTGCATGCTCATACTGATAGCAGTGTAGATATTTCCATGTTCGTACAGATAGCGGTGTAGATATTTCCATGTTCATACAGATAGCGGTGTAGATATTTCCATGTTCATACAGATAGCGGTGTAGATATTTCCATGTTCATACAGATAACGGTGTTGATATTTCCATGTTCATACAGATGGCGGTGTAGATATTTACATCTTCATACAGATGGCGGTGTAGATATTTCTATGTTCGTACAGATGGCGGTGTAGATACTTCCATGTTCATAGAGATGGCGGTGTAGATATTTCCATGTTTATGCAGATAGCGGTAAAGGTATTTCCATGTTTATACAGATGGTGGTGTATATATTTCCATGTTTATAGAGATGGCGGTGTAGATATTTCCATGTTTATAGTGATAGTGGTGTAGTTATTTCCAAGTTTATAGAGGCAGCATTGTAGATATTTCCAAATTTATACAGATAGCGGTGAAGATATTTCCATGTTTATACAGATATCGGTGTAGATATTTCCATGTTTATACAGAGAGCAGTGTAGATATTTCCATGTTTATAGAGATAGTGGTGTAGAAAATTTCAATTTTATACAGATAGCAGTGTAGATATTTCCAAGTTCATACAGATAGCGGTGTAGATATTTCCATTGATATACAGATAGCTGTGTAGATATTTGCATGTTCATACAGATAGTGGTGTAGATATTTCCATGTTCATACAGATAGCGGTGTAGATATTTCCATGTTTATAGAGATGGCGGTCTAGATATTTCCATGTTTATAGAGATAGTGGTGTAGTTATTTCCAAGTTTATAGAGACAGCATTGTAGATATTTCCATGTTTATGCACACAGCGGTATAGGTATTTCCATGTTCATACAGATTTCAGTGTAGATATTTCCATGTTTTTAGAGATGGCGGTGTAGATATTTTCACGTTTACACAGATGGCGGTGGAGATATTTCCATGTTTACACAGATAGCGGTGCAGACATTTCCATGTTTACACAGATAGCGGTGTGGATATTTCCATGTTTATGCAGATAGCGGTGTAGGTATTTCCATGTTTATACAGATAGCGGTGCGGATATTTCCATGTTTATACAGATAGTTGGGCAGATATTTCCATGTTTATACAGATAGCGGTGTAGATATTTCCATCTTAATACAGATGGCGGTGTAGATATGTCCATGTTCATACAGATGGCGGTGTAGATATTTCCATGTTCATACAGATGGCGGTGTAGGTATTTCGAAGTTTATAGAGATAGCGCTGCAGTTATTTCCATATTTATAGAGAAATCTGTGTAGATATTTCCATGTATATGCAGATAGCTGTGTAGATATTTCCATGTTCATGCAGATAGCGGTGTAGATATTTCCACATTCATTAAGATGCCGGTGTAGATATATCCATGTTCATACAGATGGCGGTGAAGATATTTCCATGTTCATACAGATGGCGGTGTAGATATTTCCATGTTCATACACATGGCGGTGTAGATATTTCCATGTTCATAGAAATGGCGATGTAGATATTTCCATGTTCATACAAATGGCGGTGTAGTTATTTCCATGTTCATAGAGATGGCGGTGTAGATATTTCCATGTTTATAGAGATAGCAGTGTAGTTATTTCAATGTTTATAGAGATAGTGTAGATATTTCCATTGATATACAGATAGCTGTGTAGATATTTGCATGTTCATACAGATAGCGGTGTAGATATTTCCATGTTAATACTGATAGCGGTGTAGATATTTCCATGTTCACACAGTTAGCGGGGTAGATATTTCCATGCTCATACAGATGGCGGTGTAGATATTTCCATGTTCATACAGATGGCGGTGTAGATATTTACATGTTCATACAGATGGCGGTGTAGATATTTCCATGTTCGTACGGATGGCAGTGTAGATATTTCCATGTTCATACAGGTGGCGGTGTAGATATTCCCATGTTTTTACAGGTGGCTGTGTAGTTATTTCCATGTTTATAGAGATAGCAGTGTAGATATTTCCATTGATATACAGATAGCTCTGTAGAAATTTGCATGTTCATACAGATAGCGGTTTAGTTATTTCCATGTTCATACAGATAGCGATGTAGATATTTCTATGTTCATACACATAGCGCTGTAGATATTTCCATGTTCATACAGATAACGGTGTAGATATTTCCATGTTCATACAGATAGCGGTGTAGATATTTCCATGTTCTCACAGATAGCGGTGTAGATATTTCCATGTTCATACAGTTAGCGGTGTAGATATTTCCATGTTCATGCAGATAGCGGTGTAGATATTTCCATGTTCATCCAGATGCCGGTGTAGATATATCCATGTTCATACAGATGGCGGTGAAGATATTTCCATGTTCATACAGATGGCGGAGTAGTTATTTCCATGTTCATACACATGGCGGTGTAGATATTTCCATGTTCATAGAGATGGCGGTGTAGATATTTCCATGTTCATACAAATGGCGGTGTAGATATTTCCATGTTCATAGAGATGGCGGTGTAGATATTTCCATGTTTGTACAAATAGCAGTGTAGTTATTTCCATGTTTATAGAGATAGCAGTGTAGATATTTCCCTTGATATACAGATAGCTGTGTAGATATTTCCATGTTCATACAGATAGCGGTGCAGATATTTCCATGTTCATACAGATAGCTGTGTAGATATTTCCATGTTCATGCAGATAGCGGTGTAGTTATTTCCATGTTCATACAGTTAGCGGTGTAGATATTTCCATGTTCATACAGATGGCGGTGTAGATATTTCCATGTTCATACAGATGGCGGTGCAGATATTTACATGTTCATACAGATGGCGGTGTAGATATTTCCATGTTCATACGGATGGGAGTGTAGATATTTCCATGTTCATACAGGTGGCGGTGTAGATATTTCCATGATCATACAGATAGCAGTGTAGTTATTTCCATGTTTATAGAGATAGCAGTGTAGATATTTCCATTGATATACAGATAGCTGTGTAGATATTTCCATGTTCATGCAGATAGCGGTGTAGATATTTCCATGTTCATCCAGATGCCGGTGTAGTTATATCCATGTTCATACAGATGGCGGTGTAGATATTTCCATGTTCATACAAATGGCGGTGTAGATATTTCTATGTTCATACAGATGGCGGTGTAGATATTTCCGTGTTCATACAAATGGCGGTGTAGATATTTCCATGTTCATAGAGATGGCGGTGTAGATATTTCCATGTTTATACAGATAGCAATGTAGATATTTCCATGTTTATAGAGATAGCGGTGTAGATATTTCCATTGATATACAGATAGCTGTGTAGATATTTGCATGTTCATACAGATAACGTTGTAGATATTTCCATGTTCATACAGATAGCGGTGTAGATATTTCCATGTTCATACAGATAGCAGTGTAGATATTTCCATGTTTTACAGATAGCGGTGTAGATATTTCCATGTTCATACAGATAGGGGTGTAGATATTTCCATGTTTATAGAGATGGCGGTCTAGATATTTCCATGTTTATAGAGATAGTGGTGTAGTTATTTCCAAGTTTATAGAGACAGCGTTGTAGATATTTCCATGTTTATACAGATAGCGGTGAAGGTATTTCCATGTTTATACAGATAGCGGTGTAGATATTTCCATGTTCATCGTGATGGCGGGAAGATATTTCCATGTTCATACAGATGGCTGTTAAGATATTTCCAGGTTCATACTGATGGCGGCGTAGATGTTTCCATGTTCGTACAGATGGCGGTGTAGATATTTCCATGTTCATAGAGATGGCAGTGTAGATATTTCCATGTTTATGCAGATAGCGGTGTAGATATTTCCTTGTTCGTACACATGGTGGTGTAGATATTTCCATGTTTATAGAGATGGCGGTGTAGATATTTCCCTTTTCATACGGATGGCGTTGTAGGTATTTCCATGTTCATACAGATGGCGGTGTAGATATTTCCATGTTAATACAGATAGCGGTGTAGATATTTCCATGTTTATACCGATAGCACTGTAGATATTTCCATCTTAATACAGATGGCGTTGTAGATATTTCCATGTTCCTACAGCTGGCAGTGTAGATATTTCCATGTTCATACAAATGGCGGTGTAGATATTTCAATGTTTATAGAGATAGCGGTGTAGATATTTCCTAGTTTATAGAGAAAGCTGTGTAGATATTTCCGTGTATATGCAGTTAGCTGTGTAGATATTTCCATGTTCATACAGATAGCAGTGTAGATATTTCCATGTTCATACAGATAGCAGTGTAGATATTTCCATTTTCATACAGATAGCGATGTAGATATTTCCATGTTCTTACAAGTAGCGGTGCAGATATTTCCATGTTCATACAGATGGCGGTGTAGATATTTCCATATTCATGCAGATGGCGGTGAAGATACTTCCATGTTCATACAGATGGCGGTGTAGATAATTCTATGTTCATACAAATGGCTGTTTAGATATTTCCATGTTCATAGAGATGGTGGTGTAGTTATTTCCATGTTTATAGAGATAGCGGTGTAGTTATTTCCATGTTTACAGAGATAGCGGTGTAGAAATTTCCATGTTCCAACAGATAGAGGTGTACATATTTCCATGTTCATACAGATAGCGGTGTAGATATTTCCATGTTCATACAGATAGCGGTGTAGATATTTACATGTTCATCGTGTTGGCGGTGAAGATATTTCCATGTTCATACAGATGGCGGTTAAGATATTTAAATGTTCATACAGATGGCGGTGTAGATATTTCCATGTTCGTACAGATGGCGGTGTAGATATTTCCATGTTTATAGAGATGGCGGTGTAGATATTTCCCTTTTCATACGGATGGCATTGTACATATTTCCATGTTCATACAGATGGCGGTGTAGATATTTCCATGTTTATACAGATAGCGGTGTAGATATTTCCATGTTCATACAGATGGCGGTGTAGATATTTCCATATTCATGCAGATAGTGGTGAAGATATTTACATGTTCAAACAGATGGCGGTGTAGATATTTCTATGTTCATGCACATGGCGGTGTAGATATTTCCATGTTCATACAAATGGCGGTGTAGATATTTCCATGTTTATAGAGATAGCGGTGTAGATATTTCCTTATTTATAGAGAAAGCTGTGTAGATATTTCCGTTTATAGGAAGTTAGCTGTGTAGATATTTTCATGTTCATACAGATAGCGGTGTAGATTTTTCCATGTTCATACAGATAGCCGTGTAGATATTTCCATTTTCATACAGATAGAGGTGTAGAAATTTCCATGTTCATACAGATAGCGGTGTACATATTTCCATGTTTATAGAGATAGCGGTGTAGATATTTCCAATTTTATACAGATAGCAGTGTAGATATTTCCATGTTCATACAGATAGCGGTGTAGATATTTCCACGTTTATAGAGATGGCGGTGTAGATATTTCCATGTTCATACAGATGGGGTTGTAGATATTTCCATATTTAGAGAGTGGGAGGTGAAGATTTTTCCATGTTTATGCAGATTCCACTGTAGATATTTCCATGTTTACACAGATGGCGGTGTGGATATCTCCATGTTTATACAGAGAGCGGTGTAGATATTTCCATGTTTATACAGATAGAAGTGTAGATATTTCCATCTTAATATAGATTGCTTTGTAGATATGTCCATGTTTGTACAGATGGCGGTGTAGATATTTCCATGTTCATACGGATGGCGGTGTAGATATTTCGAAGTTTATAGAGATAGCGCTGTAGATATTTCCATATTTATAGAGAAATCTCTGAAGATATTTCCATGTATATGCAGATAGCTTTGTAGATATTTCCATGTCCATGCAGATAGCGGTGTAGATATTTCCATGTTCATCCAGATGCCGGTGTAGATATATCCATGTTCATAGAGATGGCGGTGAAAATATTTCCATGTTCATACAGATGGCGGTGTAGATATTTCCATGTTCATACAAATGGCGGTGTAGATATTTCCATGTTCATAGAGATGGCGTTGTAGATATTTCCGTGTTCATACAAATGGCGGTGTAGATATTTCCATGTTCATAGAGATGGGGGTGTAGATATTTCCATGTTTATACAGATAGCAATGTAGTTATTTCCATGTTTATAGAGATAGCGGTGTAGATATTTCCATTGATATACAGATAGCTCTGTAGATATTTGCATCTTCATACAGATAGCGGTGTAGATATTTCCATGTTCAAAGAGATAGCGGTGTAGATATTTCCATGTTCATACAGATAGCAGTGTAGATATTTCCATGTTCATACAGAGAGTGGTGTAGATATTTCCATGTTCGTTCAGATAGCGGTGTAGATATTTCCATGTTCATACAGTTAGCGGTGTAGATATTTCCAAGTTCATACAGATGGCTGTGTAGATATTTTCATGTTCGTACAGATGGCAGTGTAGATATTTCCATGCTCGTACGAATGGCAGTGTAGGTATTTCCATGTTCATACAGGTGGCGGTGTAGATATTTCCATGTTTATACAGATAGCAGTTTAGTTATTTCCTTGTTTATAGAGATAGCTGTGTAGATATTTCCATTGATATACAGATAGCTGTTTAGATATTTGCATGTTCATACAGATAGCGGTGTAGGTATTTCCATGTTCGTACAGATAGCGGTGTAGATATTTCCATGTTCATACAGATAGCGGTGTAGATATGTCCATGTTCATACAGTTAGCGGTGTAGATATTTCCATGATCATACAGATGGCGGTGTAGATATTTACATGTTCATACAGATGGCGTTGTAGATATTTCCATGTTCATACAAATGGCGGTGTAGATATTTCCATGTTCATAGAGATGGCGGTGTAGGTATTTCCATGTTTATGCAGATAGCGGTATAGATATTAACATGTTTATACAGATGGTGGTGTAGATATTTCCATGTTTATAGAGATGGCGGTCAAGATATTTCCATGTTTATAGAGATAGTGGTGTAGTTATTTCCAAGTATATAGAGACAGCGTTGTAGATATTTCCATGTTTATACAGATAGTGGTGAAGATATTTCCATGTTTATACAGATAGTGGTGTAGATATTTCCATGTTTATACAGATAACAGTGAAGATATTTCCATGTTTATAGAGATAGTGGTGTAGATAATTTCAATTTTATACAGATAGCAGTGTAGATATTTCCAAGTTCATACAGATAGCGGTGTAGATATTTCCACGTTTATAGAGATGGCGGTGAAGATATTTCCATGTTCATACAGATGGCGGTGTAGATATTTCCATGTTTATAGAGATGTCTGTGTAGATATTTCCATGTTTACACAGATGGCGGTGTAGATATTTCCCTGTTTACACAGATAGCGGTGTAGACATTTCCATGTTTACACAGATAGCGGTGTGGATATTTCCAGGTTTATGCAGATAGCGGTGTAGATATTTCCATGTTTATACAGAGAGCGGTGTAGATATTTCCATCTTAATATAGATGGCTTTGTAGATATTTCCATGTTCATACAGATAGCAGTGTAGATATTTCCATGTTCACACAGATAGAAGTGTAGATATTTCTATGTTCGTACAGTTAGCGTTGTAGATATTTCCATGTTCATACAGATGGCGGTGTAGATATTTACATGTTCATACAGAAGGCGGTGTAGATATTTCCATGTTCATACGGATGGCAGTGCAGATATTTCAATGTTCGTACAGGTGGCGGTGTAGATATTTCCATGTTTATACAGATAGCAGTGTAGATATTTCCATGTTTATAGAGATAGCAATGTAGATATTTCCATTGAAATACAGATAGCTGTGTAGATATTTGCATGTTCATACAGATAGCGGTGTAGATATTTCCATGTTCGTACAGATAGCGGTGTAGATATTTCCATGTTCATGCAGATAGCGGTGTAGATATTTCCATGTTCATCCAGATGCCGGTGTAAATATATCCACGTTCATACAGATGGCGGTGAAGATATTTCCATGTTCATACAGATAACGGTGTAGATATTTCCATGTTCATAGAGATAGCGGTGTAGATATTTCCATGTTCATACAGTTAGCGGTGTAGATATTTCCATGTTCATACAGTTAGCGGTGTAGATATTTCCATGTTCATACAGATGTCGGTGTAGATATTTACATATTCATACAGATGGCGGTGTAGGTATTTCCATGTTCGTACAGATGGCTGTGTAGATATTTCCATGTTCATACAAATAGCGGTGTAGATATTTCAACGTTTATAGAGATGGCGGTGTAGATATTTCCATGTTCATACAGATGGCGGTGTGGATATTTCCATGTTTACACAGATAGCGGTGTAGATATTTCCATGTTGATACACATAGCGGTGTAGTTATTTCCACGTTTATAGAGAAAGCTGTGCAGAAATTTCCGTGTATATGGAGATAGCTGTGTAGATATTTCCATGTTTATACAGATAGTGGTGTAGATATTTCCATGTTTATACAGATATCGGTGTAGGTATTTCCATGTTTCTACAGATAGCGGTGTGGATATTTGCATCTTGATACAGATGGCGGTGTAGATATTTCCATGTTCATATAGTTGGCGGTGTAGATATTTCTATGTTTATAGAGATGGCGGTGTAGATATTTCCACGTTTTTACTGATGGCGGTGTAGATATTTCCATGTATATAGAGAAGACGGTGTAGATATTTCCATGTTTATACAGAAAGCGGTGTAGATATTTCCATGTTTACACAGATAGTGGTGTAGACTTTTCCATGTTGAAACAGATAGTGTTGTAGATATTTACTTGTTTGTAGAGATAGTGGTGTAGTTATTTCCATGTTTATACAGATAGCGGTGAAGTTATTTCCATGTTTACACAGATAGCGGTGTGGATATTTCATGGATTATACAGAGAGCAGTGTAGATATTTCCTTGTTTATACAGATAGCGGTGCTGATATTTCCATGTTTATACAGATAGCGGTGTGGATATTTCCATGTTTATACATATAGCGGTGTGGATATTTCCATTTTTATACAGGTGGCGGTGTACATATTTCCATGTTTACACAGATAGCCGTATGGATATCTCCATGTTTATACAGATATCGGTGTAGATATTTCCATGTTTCTTCAGATAGCGCTTCTGATATTTCCATCTTAATACAGATGGCGGTGTAGATATTTCCATGTTCCTACAGATGGCGGTGTAGATTTTTCCATGTTCCTACAGATGGCGGTGTAGATATTTCCATGTTTATGGAGATGGCAGTGTAGAAATTTCCATGCTTATATAGAAAGCTGTGTAGATATTTCCATGTGTATGCAGATAGCTGTGTAGATATTTCCATGTTTATACAGATACTGGTGTAGATATTTCCATGTTTATACAGATATCGGTGTAGATATTTCCATGTTTCTACAGATAGCGGTGTGGATATTTGCATCTTAATACAGATGGCGGTGTAGATATTTCCATGTTTTTACTGATGGCGCTGAAGATATTTCCATGTTCATACAGATGGCGCTGTATATATTTCCAGTTTTGTAGAGATAGTGGTGTAGTTATTTCCATGTTTATAGAGACAGCGGTGTAGAGTTTTCCATGTATATACATATAGCTATGCAGATATTTCCAAGTTCTTACAGACAGCGATGTATATATTTCCATGTTCATACAGATAGCAGAGTGGATATTTCCATGTTCATACAGGTAGCGGTGTAGATATTTCCATGTTTACACAGATAGTGGTGTAGACCTTTCCTTGTTAAAACAGACAGCGTTGTAGATATTTACATGTTTATAGAGATAGTGGTGTAGTTATTTCCATGTTTATACAGATAGCGGTGAAGTTATTTCCATGTTTACACGGATAGCGGTGTGGATATTTCATGGATTATACAGTGAGCGGTGTAGATATTTCCATGTTTATACAGACAGCGGTGCTGATATTTCCATGTTTATACAGATACCGGTGTGGATATTTCCATGTTTATACATATATCTGTGTGGATATTTCCATGTTTATACAGATAGCGGTGTAGATATTTTCATGTTTACACAGATAGCGGTGTGGATATCACCATGTTTATACAGACAGCGGTGCAGATATTTCCATGTTTATACAGATAGCGGTTCAGCTATTTCCATTTAATACAGATGGCAGTGTAGATATTTCCATGTTCCTACAGATGGCGGTGTAGATTTTTCCATGTTCCTACAGATGGCGGTGTACATATTTCCAAGTTTATAGAGATGGCGGTGTAGTTATTTCCATGTTTATATAGAAAGCTGTGTAGATATTTCCATGTATATGCAGATAGCTGTGTAGATATTTCCATGTTCATACAGATAGCAGTTTAGATATTTCCATGTTCATACCAATAGCGGTGTAGATATTTTCATGTTCATACAGTTAGCGGTGTAGATATTTCCATGTTCATACAGATGGCGGTGTAGATATTTACATGTTCATACAGATGGCGGTGTAGATATTTCCATGTTCGTACGGATGACAGTGTAGATATTTCCATGTTCATACAGGTGGCAGTGTAGATATTTCCATGTTTATACACATAGCAGTGTAGTTATTTCCATGTTTATGGAGATAGCTGTGTGGATATTTCCATTGATATACAGATAGCTGTGTGGATATTTGCATGTTCATACAGATAGCGGTGTAGATATTTCCATGTTCGTACAGATAGCGGTGTAGATATTTCCATGTTCATACAGATAGCGGTGTAGATATTTCCACGTTTATAGAGGTGGCGGTGTAGATATTTCCATGTTCATGCAGATGGCGGTGTAGATATTTCCATGTTTATAGGGATGGCGGTGTAGATATTTCCATGTTTACACAGATAGCGGTGTAGACATTTCCATGTTTACACTGACAGCGGAGTGGATATTTCCATGTTTATGCAGATAGCAGTGTAGATTTTTCCATGTTTATACAGATAGCGGTGCAGATATTTCCATGTTCATACAGATAGCGGTGTAGATATTTCCATGTTCATACCGATAGCGGTGTAGATATTACCATATTCATACAGTTAGCGGTGTAGATATTTCCATGTTCGTACATATGGCGGTGTAGATATTTACATGTTCATACAGATGGCTGTGTAGATATTTCCATGTTCGTACGGATGGCGGTGTAGATATTTCCATGTTCATACAGGTGGCGGTGTAGATATTTCCGTGTTTATGCAGATAGCAGTGTAGTTATTTCCATGTTTATAGAGATAGCAGTGTAGATATTTCCATTGTTATACAGATAGCTGTGTAGATATTTCCATGTTCATACAGATAGCGGTGTAGATATTTCCATGTTCATACAGATAACGGTGTAGATATTTGCATGTTCATACAGATAGCGGTGTAGATATTTCCATGTTCTCACAGATATCGGTGTAGATATTTCCATGTTCATACAGTTAGCGGTGTAGATATTTCCATGTTCATGCAGATAGTGGTGTAGATATTTCCATGTTCATCCAGATGCCGGTGTAGATATATCCATGTTCATACAGATGGCGGTGAAGATATTTCCATGTTCATACAGATGGCGGTGTAGATATTTCCATCTTCATACACATGGCGGTGTAGATATTTCCATGTTCATAGAGATGGCGGTGTAGATATTTCCATGTTCATACAAATGGCGGTGTAGATATTTCCATGTTCATAGAGATGGCGGTGTAGATATTTCCATGTTTGTACATATAGCAGAGTAGTTATTTCCATGTTTATAGAGATAGCAGTGTAGATATTTCCCTTGATATATAGATAGCTGTGTAGATATTTCCATGTTCATACAGATAGCGGTGCAGATATTTCCATGTTCATACAGATAGCGGTGTAGATATTTCCATGTTCATACAGATAGCGGTGTAAATATCTCCATGTTTTACAGATAGCGGTGTAGATATTTCCATGTTCATACAGATAGCGGTGTAGATATTTCCATGTTCATACAGTTAGCGGTGTAGTTATTTCCATGTTTTACAGATACCGGTATAGATATTTCCATGTTCATTCAGATAGCGGTGTAGATATTTCCATGTTTTACAGATAGCGGTGTTGATATTTCCATGTTCATACAGATGGCGGTGTAGATATTTCCATGTTCGTACGGATGGCAGTGTAGATATTTCCATGTTCGTACAGGTGGCGGTGTAGATATTTCCATGTTTATGCAGATAGCAGTGTAGTTATTTCAATGTTTATAGAGATAGCAATGTAGATATTTCCATTGATATACATATAGCTTTGTAGATATTTGCATGTTCATACAGATAGCGGTGTAGATATTTCCATGTTGATACAGATAGAGGTGTAGATATTTCCATGTTCATACACATAGCGGTGTAGATATTTCCATGTTCATACAGATAACGGGGTAGATATTTCCATGTTCATACAGATAGCGGTGTAGATATTTCCATGTTCATACAGTTAGCGGTGTAGATATTTCCATGTTCATACATATGGCGGTGTAGATATTTACATGTTCATACAGATGGCGTTGTAGATATTTCCACGTTCGTACAGATGGCGGTGTAGATATTTCCATGTTCATAGAGATGGCGGTGTAGATATTTCCATGTTTATGCAGATAGCGGTATAGCTATTTTCATGTTTATAAAGATGGTGGTGTAGATATTTCCATGTTTATACAGATGGCGGTCTAGATATTTCCATGTTTATAGAGATAGTTGTGTAGTTATTTCCAAGTTTATAGAGACAGCGTTGTAGATATTTCCATGTTTATACAGATAGCGTTGAAGATATTTCCATGTTTATACAGATAGTGGTGTAGATATTTCCATGTTTATACAGATAGCGGTGTAGATATTTCCATGTTTATACAGATAGTGGTGTAGATAATTTCAATTTTATACAGATAGCAGTGTAGATAATTCCAAGTTCATACAGATAGCGGTGTAGATATTTCCACGTTTATAGAGATGGCGGTGTAGATATTTCCATGTTCATACAGATGGCGGTGTAGATATTTCCATGTTTTTAGAGATGGCGGTGTAGATATTTTCATGTTTACACAGATGGCGGTGGAGATACTTCCATGTTTACACAGATAGCGTTGTAGACATTTCCATCTTTACACAGATAGCGGTGTGTATATTTCCACGTTTATGCAGATAGCGGTGTAGATATTTCCATGTTTATACAGATAGCGGTGCGGATATTTCCATGTTTATACAGATAGTTGGGCAGATATTTCCATGTTTATACAGATAGCGGTGTAGATATTTCCATCTTAATACAGATGGCGGTGTAGATATGTCTATGTTCGTACAGATGGCGGTGTAGATATTTGCATGTTCATAGGGATGGCAGTGTAGATATTTCGAAGTTTATAGAGATAGCCCTGTAGTTATTTCCAAATTTATAGAGAAATCTGTGTAGATATTTCCATGTATATGCAGATAGCTGTGTAGATATTTCCATGTTCATGCAGATAGCGGTGTAGATATTTCCATGTTCATCCAGATGCCGGTGTAGATATATCCATGTTCATACAGATGGCGGTGTAGATATTTCCATGTTCATACACATGGCGGTGTAGATATATCCATGTTCATACAGATGGCGGTGTAGATATTTCCATGTTCATACAAATGGCGGTGTAGATATTTCCATATTCATAGAGATGGCGGTGTAGATATTTCCATGTTTTTACAGATAGCAGTGTAGTTATTTCCATGTTTATAGAGATAGCAGTGTAGATATTTCCATTGATATACAGATAGCTGTGTAGATATTTGCATGTTCATACAGATAACGGTGTAGATATTTCCATGTTCATACTGATAGCGGTGTAGATATTTCCATGTTCATACAGTTAGCGGTGTAGATATTTCCATGTTCATACAGATGGCGGTGTAGATATTTCCATGTTCATACAGATGTCCATGTAGATATTTACATGATCATACAGATGGCGGTGTAGACATTTCCATGTTCGTACGGATGGCAGTGTAGATATTTCCATGTTCATACAGGTGGCGGTGTAGATATTCCCCTGTTTTTAAAGATAGCTGTGTAGTTATTTCCGTGTTTATAGAGATAGCAGGGTAGATATTTCCATTGATATACAGATAGCTGTGTTGATATTTGCATGTTCATACAGATAGCAGTGTAGATATTTCCATGTTCATACAGATAGCGGTGTAGATATTTCCATGTTCATACACATAGCGGTGTAGATATTTCCATGTTCATACAGATAACGGTGTAGATATTTGCATGTTCATACAGATAGCGGTGTAGATATTTCCATGGTCACACAGATAGCGGTGTAGATATTTCCATGTTCATACAGTTAGCGGTGTAGATATTTCCATGTTCATGCAGATAGCGGTGTAGATATTTCCATGTTCATCCTGATGCCGGTGTAGATATATCCATGTTCATACAGATGGCGGTGAAGATATTTCCATGTTCATACACATGGCGGTGTAGATATTTCCATGTTCATAGAGATGGCGGTGTAGATATTTCCATGTTCATATAAATGGCGGTGTAGATATTTCCATGTTCATAGAGATGGCGGTGTAGATATTTCCATGTTTGTACAGATAGCAGTGTAGTTATTTCCATGTTTAAAGAGATAGCAGTGTAGATATTTCCATTGATATACAGATAGCTGTGTAGATATTTCCATGTTCATACAGATAGCGGTGCAGATATTTCCACGTTCATACAGATAGCTGTGTAGATATTTCCATGTTCATACAGATAGCGGTGTAGTTATTTCCATGTTCATACAGTTAGCGGTGTAGATATTTCCATGTTCATACAGATGGCGGTGTAGATATTTCCATGTTCATACAGATGGTGGCGTAGATATTTACATGTTCATACAGATAGCAGTGTAGTTATTTCAATGTTTATAGAGATAGCAATGTAGATATTTCCATTGATATACATATAGCTGTGTAGATATTTGCATGTTCATACAGATAGCGGTGTAGATATTGCCATGTTCATACAGATAGAGGTGTAGATATTTCCATGTTCATACAGATAGCGGTATAGATACTTCCATGTTCATACAGATAACGGTGTAGATATTTCCATGTTCATACAGATGGCGGTGTAGATATTTCCATGTTTTTAGAGATGGCGGTGTAGATATTTTCATGTTTACACAGATGGCGGTGGAGATACTTCCATGTTTACACATATAGCGTTGTAGACATTTCCATGTTTACACAGATAGCGGTGTGTATATTTCCACGTTTATGCAAATACCGGTGTAGATATTTCCATGTTTATACAGATAGCGATGCGGATATTTCCATGTTTATATAGATATTTGGGCAGATATTTCCATGTTTATTCAGATAGCTGTGTAGATATTTCCATCTTAATACAGATGGTGGTGTAGAAATGTCTATGTTCGTACAGATGGCGGTGTAGATATTTGCATGTTCATAGGGATGGCGCTGTAGATATTTCGAAGTTTATAGAGATAGCGCTGTAGTTATTTCCAAATTTATAGAGAAATCTGTGTAGATATTTCCATGTATATGCAGATAGTTGTGTAGATATTTCCATGTTCATGCAGATAGCGGTGTAGATATTTCCATGTTCGTCCAGATGCCGGTGTAGATATATCCATGTTCATACAGATGGCGGTGAAGATACTTCCATGTTCATACAGATGGCGGTGTAGATATTTCCGTGTTCATACACATGGCGGTGTAGATATATCCATGTCCATAGAGATGGCGCTGTAGATATTTCCATGTTCATACAAATGTCGGTGTAGATATTTCCATATTCATAGAGATGGCGGTGTAGATATTTCCATGTTTATACAGATAGCAGTGTAGATATTTCCATGTTTATAGAGATAGCAGTGTAGATATTTCCATTGATATACAGATAGCTGTGTAGATATTTGCATGTTCATACAGATAGCGGTGTAGATATTTCCATGTTCATACTGATAGCGGTGTAGATATTTCCATGTTTATAGAGATGGCGGTCTAGATATTTCCATGTTTATAGAGATAGTGGTGTAGTTATTTCCAAGTTTATAGAGACAGCGTTGTAGATATTTCCATGTTTATACAGATAGCTGTGAAGATATTTCCATGTTTAGACAGATAGCGGTATAGATATTTCCTTGTTTATACAGATAGCAGTGTAGGTATTTCCATGTTTATAGAGATAGTGGTATAGATAATTTCAATTTTATACAGATAGCAGTGTACGTAATTCCAAGTTCATTCAGGTAGCGGTGTAGATATTTCCACGTTTATAGAGATGGTGGTGAAGATATTTCCATGTTCATACAGATGGAGGTGTAGATATTTCCATGTTTTTAGTGATGGCGGTGTAGATATTTTCATGTTTACACAGATGGCGGTGGAGATACTTCCATGTTTACAAAGATAGCGATGTAGACATTTCCATGTTTACACAGATAGCGGTGTGTATATTTCCACGTTTATGCAGATAGCGGTGTAGATATTTCCATGTTTATACAGATAGCGGTGCGGATATTTCCATGTTTATACAGATAGTTGGGCAGATATTTCCATGTTTATACAGATAGCGGTGTAGATATTTCCATCTTAATACAGATGGCGGTGTAGAAATGTCTATGTTCGTACAGATGGCGGTATAGATATTTGCAAGTTCATAGGTATGGCGGTGTAGATATTTCGAAGTTTATAGAGATAGCACTGTAGATATTTCCAAATTTATAGAGAAATCTGTGTAGATATTTCCATGTATATGCAGATAGTTGTGTAGATATTTCCATGTTCATGCAGATAGCGGTGTAGATATTTCCATGTTCATCCAGATGCCGGTGTAGATATATCCATGTTCATACAGATGGCGGTGAAGATATTTCCATGTTCATACAGATGGCGGTGTAGATATTTCCAGGTTCATACTCATGGCGGTGTAGATATATCCATGTTCATATAGATGGCGCTGTAGATATTTCCATGTTCATACACATGGCGGTGTAGATATATCCATGTTCATACAGATAACGGTGTAGATATTGCCATGTTCAAACAGATAGAGGTGTAGATATTTCCATGTTCATACAGATAGCGGTGTAGATATTTCCATGTTCATACTGATAACGGTGTAGATATTTCCATGTTCATACAGATTGCGGTGTAGATATTTCCATGTTCATACAGTTAGCGGTGTAGATATTTCCATGTTCATACAGATGGCAGTGTAGATATTTGCATGTTCATACAGATAGCGGTGTAGATATTGCCATGTTCAAACAGATAGAGGTGTAGATATTTCCATGTTCATACAGATAGCGGTGTAGATATTTCCATGTTCATACTGATAACGGTGTAGATATTTCCATGTTCATACAGATTGCGGTGTAGATATTTCCATGTTCATACAGTTAGCGGTGTAGATATTTCCATGTTCATACAGATGGCGGTGTAGATATTTACATGTTCATACAGATGGCGTTGTAGATATTTCCATGTTCGTACAGATGGCGGGGAAGATATTTCCATGTTCATAGGGATGGCGTTGTAGATATTTCCATGTTTATGCAGATAGCGGTATAGATATTTCCATGTTTATACAGATGGTGGTGTAGATATTTCCATGTTTATAGAGATGGCGGTCTAGATATTTCCATGTTTATAGAGATAGTGGTGTAGTTATTTCCAAGTTTATAGAGACAGCGTTGTAGATATTTGCATTTTTCTACAGATAGCGGTGAAGATATTTCCATGTTTAGACAGATAGCGGTATAGATATTTCCATGTTTATACAGATAGCAGTGTAGATATTTCCATGTTTATAGAGATAGTGGTGTAGATAATTTCAATTTTATACAGATAGCAGTGTAGATAATTCCAAGTTCATACAGATAGCGGTGTAGATATTTCCACGTTTATAGAGATGGCGGTGTAGATATTTCCATGTTCATACAGATAGCGGTGTACTTATTTCCATGTTCATACAGTTAGCGGTGTAGATATTTCCATGTTCATACAGATGGCGGTGTAGATATTTCCATGTTCATACAGATGGCGTTGTAGATATTTACATGCTCATACAGATGGCGGTGTAGATATTTCCATGTTCGTACGGATGGCAGTGTAGATATTTCCATGTTCATACAGGTGGCGGTGTAGATATTTCCATGTTCATACAGATAGCAGTGTAGTTATTTCAATGTTTATAGAGATAGCAATGTAGATATTTCCATTGATATACATATAGCTGTGTAGATATTTGCATGTTCATACAGATAGCGGTGTAGATATTGCCATGTTCATACAGATAGAGGTGTAGATATTTCCATGTTCATACAGATAGCGGTGTAGATATTTCCATGTTCATACAGATAACGGTGTAGATATTTCCATGTTCATACAGATGGCGGTGTAGATATTTCCATGTTTTTAGAGATGGCGGTGTAGATATTTTCATGTTTACACAGATGGCGGTGGAGATACTTCCATGTTTACACAGATAGCGTTGTAGACATTTCCATGTTTACACAGATAGCGGTGTGTATATTTCCACGTTTATGCAGATAGCGGTGTAGATATTTCCATGTTTATACAGATAGCGGTGCGGATATTTCCATGTTTATACAGATAGTTCGGCAGATATTTCCATGTTTATTCAGATAGCGGTGTAGATATTTCCATCTTAATACAGATGGCGGTGTAGGTATGTCTATGTTCGTACAGATGGCGGTGTAGATATTTGCATGTTCATAGGGATGGCGGTGTTGATATTTCGAAGTTTATAGAGATAGCGCTCTAGTTATTTCCAAATTTATAGAGAATTCTGTGTAGATATTTCCATGTGTATGCAGATAGCTGTGTAGATATTTCCATGTTCATGCAGATAGCGGTGTAGATATTTCCATGTTCATCCAGATGCTGGTGTAGATATATCCATGTTCATACAGATGGCGGTGTAGATATTTCCATGTTCATACACATGGCGGTGTAGATATATCCATGTTCATAGAGATGGCGGTGTAGATATTTCCATGTTCATTCAAATGGCGGTGTAGATATTTCCATATTCATAGAGATGGCGGAGTAGATATTTCCATGTTTATACAGATAGCAGTGTAGTTATTTCCATGTTTATAGAGATAGCAGTGTAGATATTTCCATTGATATACAGATAGCTGTGTAGATATTTGCATGTTCATACTGATAGCGGTGTAGATATTTCCATGTTCATACAGTTAGCGGTGTAGATATTTCCATGTTCATACAGATGGCGGTGTAGATATTTCCATGTTCATGCAGATAGCGGTGTAGATATTTCCATGTTCATCCAGATGCTGGTGTAGATATATCCATGTTCATACAGATGGCGGTGTAGATATTTCCAAGTTCATACACATGGCGGTGTAGATATATCCATGTTCATAGAGATGGCGGTGTAGATATTTCCATGTTCATACAAATGGCGGTGTAGATATTTCCATATTCATAGAGATGGCGGAGTAGATATTTCCATGTTTATACAGATAGCAGTGTAGTTATTTCCATGTTTATAGAGATAGCAGTGTAGATATTTCCATTGATATACAGATAGCTGTGTAGATATTTGCATGTTCATACTGATAGCGGTGTAGATATTTCCATGTTCATACAGTTAGCGGTGTAGATATTTCCATGTTCATACAGATGGCGGTGTAGATATTTCCATGTTCATACAGATGGCGATGTAGATATTTACATGTTCATACAGATGGCGGTGTAGATATTTCCATGTTCGTACGGATGGCAGTGTAGATATTTCCATGTTCACACAGGTGGCGGTGTAGATATTCCCCTGTTCTTACAGATAGCTGTGTAGTTATTTCCGTATTTATAGAGATAGCAGGGTAGATATTTCCATTGATATACAGATAGCTGTGCAGATATTTGCATGTTCATATAGATAGCGGTGTAGATATTTCCATGTTCATACAGATAGAGGTGTAGATATTTCCATGTTCATACACATAGCGGTGTAGATATTTCCATGTTCATACAGATAACGGTGTAGATATTTGCATGTTCATACAGATAGCAGTGTAGATATTTCCATGTTCACACAGATAGCGGTGTAGATATTTCCATGTTCATACAGTTAGCGGTGTAGATATTTCCATGTTCAGGCAGATAGCGGTGTAGATATTTCCATGTTCATCCTGATGCCGGTGTAGATATATCCATGTTCATACAGATGGCGGTGAAGATATTTCCATGTTCATACAGATGGCGGTGTAGATATTTCCATGTTCATACACATGGCGGTGTAGATATTTCCATGTTCATAGAGATGGCGGTGTAGATATTTCCATGTTCATACAAATGGCAGTGTAGATATTTCCATGTTCATAGAGATGGCGGTGTGGATATTTCCATGTTTGTACAGATAGCAGTGTAGTTATTTCCATGTTTAAAGAGATAGCAGTGTAGATATTTCCATTGATATACAGATAGCTTTGTAGATATTTCCATGTTCATACAGATAGCGGTGCAGATATTTCCACGTTCATACAGATAGCTGTGTTGATATTTCCATGTTCATACAGATAGCGGTGTACTTATTTCCATGTTCATACAGTTAGCGGTGTAGATATTTCCATGTTCATACAGATGGCGGTGTAGATATTTCCATGTTCATACAGATGGCGTTGTAGATATTTACATGCTCATACAGATGGCGGTGTAGATATTTCCATGTTTGTACGGATGGCAGTGTAGATATTTCCATGTTCATACAGGTGGCGGTGTAGATATTTCCATGTTCATACAGATAGCAGTGTAGTTATTTCAATGTTTATAGAGATAGCAATGTAGATGTTTCCATTGATATACATATAGCTGTGCAGATATTTGCATGTTCATACAGATAGCGGTGTAGATATTGCCATGTTCATACAGATAGAGGTGTAGATATTTCCATGTTCATACAGATAGCGGTGTAGATATTTCCATGTTCATACAGATAACGGTGTAGATATTTCCATGTTCATACAGATGGCGGTGTAGATATTTCCATGCTTTTAGAGATGGCGGTGTAGATATTTTCATGTTTACACAGATGGCGGTGGAGATACTTCCATGTTTACACAGATAGCGTTGTAGACATTTCCATGTTTACACAGATAGCGGTGTGTATATTTCCACGTTTATGCAGATAGCGGTGTAGATATTTCCATGTTTATACAGATAGCGGTGCGGATATTTCCATGTTTATACAGATAGTTCGGCAGATATTTCCATGTTTATTCAGATAGCGGTGTAGATATTTCCATCTTAATACTGATGGCGGTGTAGATATATCTATGTTGGTACAGATGGCAGTGTAGGTATTTGCATGTTCATAGGGATGGCGGTGTAGATATTTCGAAGTTTATAGAGATAGCGCTGTAGTTATTTCCAAATTTATAGAGAAATCTGTGTAGATATTTCCATGTATATGCAGATAGTTGTGTAGATATTTCCATGTTCATGCAGATAGCGGTGTAGATATTTCCATGTTCATCCAGATGCCGGTGTAGATATATCCATGTTCATACAGATGGCGGTGAAGATATTTCCATGTTCATACAGATGGCGGTGTAGATATTTCCATGTTCATACACATGGCGGTGTAGATATATCCATGTTCATAGAGATGGCGCTGTAGATATTTCCATGTTCATACAAATGGCGGTGTAGATATTTCCATATTCATAGAGATGGCGGTGTAGATATTTCCATGTTTATACAGATAGCAGTGTAGATATTTCCATGTTTAAAGAGATAGCAGTGTAGATATTTCCATTGATATACAGATAGCTGTGTAGATATTTGCATGTTCATACAGATAGCGGTGTAGATATTTCCATGTTCATACTGATAGTGGTGTAGATATTTCCATGTTCATACAGTTAGCGGTGTAGATATTTCCATGTTCATACAGATGGCGGTGTAGATATTTCCATGTTCATACAGACGGCCGTGTAGATATTTACATGTTCATACAGATGGCGGTGTAGATATTTCCATGTTCGTACGGATGGCAGTGTAGATATTTCCATGTTCATACAGGAGCGGGGGAAATATTCCCCTGTTTTTACAGATAGCTGTGTAGTTATTTCCCTGTTTATAGAGATAGCAGGGTAGATATTTCCATTGATATACAGATAGCTGGGTAGATATTTGCATGTTCATACAGATAGCGGTGTAGATATTTCCCTGTTCATACAGATAGCGGTGTAGGTATTTCCATGTTCATACACATAGCGGTGTAGATATTTCCATGTTCATACAGATAACGGTGTAGATATTTCCATGTTCATACAGATGGCGGTGTAGATATTTCCATGTTTTTAGAGATGGCGGTGTAGATATTTTCATGTTTACACAGATGGCGATGGAGATACTTCCATGTTTACACAGATAGCGTTGTAGACATTTCCATGTTTACACAGATAGCGGTGTGTATATTTCCACGTTCATGCAGATAGCGGTGTAGATATTTCCATGTTTATACAGATAGCGGTGCGGATATTTCCATGTTTATACAGATAGTTTGGCAGATATTTCCATGTTTATTCAGATAGCGGTGTAGATATTTCCATCTTAATACAGATGGCGGTGTAGGTATGTCTATGTTCGTACAGATGGCGGTTTAGATATTTGCATGTTCATAGGGATGGCGGTGTAGATATTTCGAAGTTTATAGAGATAGCGCTCTAGTTATTTCCAAATTTATAGAGAAATCTGTGTAGATATTTCCATGTATATGCAGATAGCTGTGTAGATATTTCCATGTTCATGCAGATAGCGGTGTAGATATTTCCATGTTCATCCAGATGCTGGTGTAGATATATCCATGTTCATACAGATGGCGGTGTAGATATTTCCATGTTCATACACATGGCGGTGTAGATATATCCATGTTCATAGAGATGGCGGTGTAGATATTTCCATGTTCATACAAATGGCGGTGTAGATATTTCCATATTCATAGAGATGGCGGAGTAGGTATTTCCATGTTTATACAGATAGCAGTGTAGTTATTTCCATGTTTATAGAGATAGCAGTGTAGATATTTCCATTGATATACAGATAGCTGTGTAGATATTTGCATGTTCATACTGATAGCGGTGTAGATATTTCCATGTTCATACAGTTAGCGGTGTAGATATTTCCATGTTCATACAGATGGCGGTGTAGATATTTCCATGTTCATACAGATGGCGATGTAGATATTTACATGTTCATACAGATGGCGGTGTAGATATTTCCATGTTCGTACGGATGGCAGTGTAGATATTTCCATGTTCACACAGGTGGCGATGTAGATATTCCCCTGTTCTTACAGATAGCTGTGTAGTTATTTCCGTATTTATAGAGATAGCAGGGTAGATATTTCCATTGATATACATATAGCTGTGCAGATATTTGCATGTTCATATAGATAGCGGTGTAGATATTTCCATGTTCATACAGATAGCGGTGTAGATATTTCCATGTTCATACACATAGCGGTGTAGATATTTCCATGTTCATACAGATAACGGTGTAGATATTTGCATGTTCATACAGATAGCAGTGTAGATATTTCCATGTTCACACAGATAGCGGTGTAGATATTTCCATGTTCATACAGTTAGCGGTGTAGATATTTCCATGTTCAGGCAGATAGCGGTGTAGATATTTCCATGTTCATCCTGATGCCGGTGTAGATATATCCATGTTCATACAGATGGCGGTGAAGATATTTCCATGTTCATACAGATGGCGGTGTAGATATTTCCATGTTCATACACATGGCGGTGTAGATATTTCCATGCTCATACAAATGGCAGTGTAGATATTTCCATGTTCATAGAGATGGCGGTGTAGATATTTCCATGTTTGTACAGATAGCAGTGTAGTTATTTCCATGTTTAAAGAGATAGCAGTGTAGATATTTCCATTGATATACAGATAGCTGTGTAGATATTTCCATGTTCATACAGATAGCGGTGCAGATATTTCCACGTTCATACAGATAGCTGTGTAGATATTTCCATGTTCATACAGATAGCGGTGTACTTATTTCCATGTTCATACAGTTAGCGGTGTAGATATTTCCATGTTCATACAGATGGCGGTGTAGATATTTCCATGTTCATACAGATGGCGTTGTAGATATTTACATGCTCATACAGATGGCGGTGTAGATATTTCCATGTTCGTACGGATGGCAGTGTAGATATTTCCATGTTCATACAGGTGGCGGTGTAGATATTTCCATGTTCATACAGATAGCAGTGTAGTTATTTCAATGTTTATAGAGATAGCAATGTAGATGTTTCCATTGATATACATATAGCTGTGCAGATATTTGCATGTTCATACAGATAGCGGTGTAGATATTGCCATGTTCATACAGATAGAGGTGTAGATATTTCCATGTTCATACAGATAGCGGTGTAGATATTTCCATGTTCATACAGATAACGGTGTAGATATTTCCATGTTCATACAGATGGCGGTGTAGATATTTCCATGCTTTTAGAGATGGCGGTGTAGATATTTTCATGTTTACACAGATGGCGGTGGAGATACTTCCATGTTTACACAGATAGCGTTGTAGACATTTCCATGTTTACACAGATAGCGGTGTGTATATTTCCACGTTTATGCAGATAGCGGTGTAGATATTTCCATGTTTATACAGATAGCGGTGCGGATATTTCCATGTTTATACAGATAGTTCGGCAGATATTTCCATGTTTATTCAGATAGCGGTGTAGATATTTCCATCTTAATACTGATGGCGGTGTAGATATATCTATGTTCGTACAGATGGCAGTGTAGGTATTTGCATGTTCATAGGGATGGCGGTGTAGATATTTCGAAGTTTATAGAGATAGCGCTGTAGTTATTTCCAAATTTATAGAGAAATCTGTGTAGATATTTCCATGTATATGCAGATAGTTGTGTAGATATTTCCATGTTCATGCAGATAGCGGTGTAGATATTTCCATGTTCATCCAGATGCCGGTGTAGATATATCCATGTTCATACAGATGGCGGTGAAGATATTTCCATGTTCATACAGATGGCGGTGTAGATATTTCCATGTTCATACACATGGCGGTGTAGATATATCCATGTTCATAGAGATGGCGCTGTAGATATTTCCATGTTCATACAAATGGCGGTGTAGATATTTCCATATTCATAGAGATGGCGGTGTAGATATTTCCATGTTTATACAGATAGCAGTGTAGATATTTTCATGTTTAAAGAGATAGCAGTGTAGATATTTCCATTGATATACAGATAGCTGTGTAGATATTTGCATGTTCATACAGATAGCGGTGTAGATATTTCCATGTTCATACTGATAGTGGTGTAGATATTTCCATGTTCATACAGTTAGCGGTGTATATATTTCCATGTTCATACAGATGGCGGTGTAGATATTTCCATGTTCATACAGATGGCCGTGTAGATATTTACATGTTCATACAGATGGCGGTGTAGATATTTCCATGTTCGTACGGATGGCAGTGTAGATATTTCCATGTTCATACAGGAGCGGGGGAAATATTCCCCTGTTTTTACAGATAGCTGTGTAGTTATTTCCCTGTTTATAGAGATAGCAGGGTAGATATTTCCATTGATATACAGATAGCTGGGTAGATATTTGCATGTTCATACAGATAGCGGTGTAGATATTTCCCTGTTCATACAGATAGCGGTGTAGGTATTTCCATGTTCATACACATAGCGGTGTAGATATTTCCATGTTCATACAGATAACGGTGTAGATATTTCCATGTTCATACAGATGGCGGTGTAGATATTTCCATGTTTTTAGAGATGGCGGTGTAGATATTTTCATGTTTACACAGATGGCGGTGGAGATACTTCCATGTTTACACAGATAGCGTTGTAGACATTTCCATGTTTACACAGATAGCGGTGTGTATATTTCCACGTTTATGCAGATAGCGGTGTAGATATTTCCATGTTTATACAGATAGTTCGGCAGATATTTCCATGTTTATTCAGATAGCGGTGTAGATATTTCCATCTTAATACAGATGGCGGTGTAGGTATGTCTATGTTCGTACAGATGGCGGTGTAGATATTTGCATGTTCATAGGGATGGCGGTGTAGATATTTCGAAGTTTATAGAGATAGCGCTCTAGTTATTTCCAAATTTGTAGAGAAATCTGTGTAGATATTTCCATGTATATGCAGATAGCTGTGTAGATATTTCCATGTTCATGCAGATAGCGGTGTAGATATTTCCATGTTCATCGAGATGCCGGTGTAGATATATCCATGTTCATACAGATGGCGGTGTAGATATTTCCATGTTCATACACATGGCGGTGTAGATATATCCATGTTCATAGAGATGGCGGTGTAGATATTTCCATGTTCATACAAATGGCGGTGTAGATATTTCCATATTCATAGAGATGGCGGAGTAGATATTTCCATGTTTATACAGATAGCAGTGTAGTTATTTCCATGTTTATAGAGATAGCAGTGTAGATATTTCCATTGATATACAGATAGCTGTGTAGATATTTGCATGTTCATACTGATAGCGGTGTAGATATTTCCATGTTCATACAGTTAGCGGTGTAGATATTTCCATGTTCATACAGATGGCGGTGTAGATATTTCCATGTTCATACAGATGGCGATGTAGATATTTACATGTTCATACAGATGGCGGTGTAGATATTTCCATGTTCGTACGGATGGCAGTGTAGATATTTCCATGTTCACACAGGTGGCGGTGTAGATATTCCCCTGTTCTTACAGATAGCTGTGTAGTTATTTCCATATTTATAGAGATAGCAGGGTAGATATTTCCATTGATATACAGATAGCTGTGCAGATATTGCATGTTCATATAGATAGCGGTGTAGATATTTCCATGTTCATACAGATAGCGGTGTAGATATTTCCATGTTCATACACATAGCGGTGTAGATATTTCCATGTTCATACAGATAATGGTGTAGATATTTGCATGTTCATACAGATAGCAGTGTAGATATTTCCATGTTCACACAGATAGCGGTGTAGATATTTCCATGTTCATACAGTTAGCGGTGTAGATATTTCCATGTTCAGGCAGATAGCGGTGTAGATATTTCCATGTTCATACTGATGCCGGTGTAGATATATCCATGTTCATACAGATGGCGGTGAAGATATTTCCATGTTCATACAGATGGCGGTGTAGATATTTCCATGTTCATACACATGGCGGTGTAGATATTTCCATGTTCATAGAGATGGCGGTGTAGATATTTCCATGTTCATACAAATGGCAGTGTAGATATTTCCATGTTCATAGAGATGGCGGTGTAGATATTTCCATGTTTGTACAGATAGCAGTGTAGTTATTTCCATGTTTAAAGAGATAGCAGTGTAGATATTTCCATTGATATACAGATAGCTGTGTAGATATTTCCATGTTCATACAGATAGCGGTGCAGATATTTCCACGTTCATACAGATAGCTGTGTAGATATTTCCATGTTCGTACAGATAGCGGTGTACTTATTTCCATGTTCATACAGATGGCGGTGTAGATATTTCCATGTTCATACAGATGGCGGTGTAGATATTTCCATGTTCATACAGATGGCGTTGTAGATATTTACATGCTCATACAGATGGCGGTGTAGATATTTCCATGTTCGTACGGATGGCAGTGTAGATATTTCCATGTTCATACAGGTGGCGGTGTAGATATTTCCATGTTCATACAGATAGCAGTGTAGTTATTTCAATGTTTATAGAGATAGCAATGTAGATGTTTCCATTGATATACATATAGCTGTGTAGATATTTGCATGTTCATACAGATAGCGGTGTAGATATTGCCATGTTCATACAGATAGAGGTGTAGATATTTCCATGTTCATACAGATAGCGGTGTAGATATTTCCATGTTCATACAGATAACGGTGTAGATATTTCCATGTTCATACAGATGGCGGTGTAGATATTTCCATGTTTTTAGAGATGGCGGTGTAGATATTTTCATGTTTACACAGATGGCGGTGGAGATACTTCCATGTTTACACAGATAGCGTTGTAGACATTTCCATGTTTACACAGATAGCGGTGTGTATATTTCCACGTTTATGCAGATAGCGGTGTAGATATTTCCATGTTTATACAGATAGCGGTGCGGATATTTCCATGTTTATACAGATAGTTCGGCAGATATTTCCATGTTTATTCAGATAGCGGTGTAGATATTTCCATCTTAATACTGATGGCGGTGTAGATATATCTATGTTCGTACAGATGGCAGTGTAGGTATTTGCATGTTCATAGGGATGGCGGTGTAGATATTTCGAAGTTTATAGAGATAGCGCTGTAGTTATTTCCAAATTTATAGAGAAATCTGTGTAGATATTTCCATGTATATGCAGATAGTTGTGTAGATATTTCCATGTTAATGCAGATAGCGGTGTAGATATTTCCATGTTCATCCAGATGCCGGTGTAGATATATCCATGTTCATACAGATGGCGGTGAAGATATTTCCATGTTCATACAGATGGCGGTGTAGATATTTCCATGTTCATACACATGGCGGTGTAGATATATCCACGTTCATAGAGATGGCGCTGTAGATATTTCCATGTTCATACAAATGGCGGTGTAGATATTTCCATATTCATAGAGATGGCGGTGTAGATATTTCCATGTTTATACAGATAGCAGTGTAGATATTTCCATGTTTAAAGAGATAGCAGTGTAGATATTTCCATTGATATACAGATAGCTGTGTAGATATTTGCATGTTCATACAGATAGCGGTGTAGATATTTCCATGTTCATACTGATAGTGGTGTAGATATTTCCATGTTCATACAGTTAGCGGTGTAGATATTTCCATGTTCATACAGATGGCGGTGTAGATATTTCCATGTTCATACAGATGGCCGTGTAGATATTTACATGTTCATACAGATGGCGGTGTAGATATTTCCATGTTCGTACGGATGGCAGTGTAGATATTTCCATGTTCATACAGGAGCGGGGGAAATATTCCCCTGTTTTTACAGATAGCTGTGTAGTTATTTCCGTGTTTATAGAGATAGCAGGGTAGATATTTCCATTGATATACAGATAGCTGGGTAGATATTTGCATGTTCATACAGATAGCGGTGTAGATATTTCCCTGTTCATACAGATAGCGGTGTAGGTATTTCCATGTTCATACACATAGCGGTGTAGATATTTCCATGTTCATACAGATAACGGTGTAGATATTTGCATGTTCCTACAGATAGCGGTGTAGATATTTCCATGTTCTCACAGATAGCGGTGTAGATATTTCCATGTTCATACAGTTAGCGGTGTAGATATTTCCATGTTCATGCAGATAGCGGTGTAGATATTTCCATGTTCATCCAGATGCCGGTGTAGATATATCCATGTTCATACAGATGGCGGTGAAGATATTTCCATGTTCATACAGATGGCGGTGTAGATATTTCCATGTTCATACACATGGCGGTGTAGGTATTCCCATGTTCATAGAGATGGCGGTGTAGATATTTCCATGTTCATACAAATGGCGGTGTAGTTATTTCCATGTTCATAGAGATGGCGGTGTAGATATTTCCATGTTTGTACAGATAGCAGTGTAGTTATTTCTATGTTTATAGAGATAGCAGTGTAGATATTTCCATTGATATACAGATAGCTGTGTAGATATTTCCATGTTCATACAGATAGCGGTGCAGATATTTCCATGTTCATACAGTTAGCGTTGTAGATATTTCCATGTTCATACAGATAGCGGTGTAGTTATTTCCATGTTCATACAGTTAGCGGTGTAGATATTTCCATGTTCATACAGAAGGCGGTGTAGATATTTCCATGTTCATACTGATGGCTGTGTAGATATTTACATGTTCATACAGATGGCGGTGTAGATATTTCCATGTTCGTACGGATGGCAGTGTAGATATTTCCATGTTCATACAGGTGGCGGTGTAGATATTTCCATGTTCATACAGATAGCAGTGTAGTTATTTCCATGTTTATAGAGATAGCAGTGTAGATATTTCCATTGATATACAGATAGCTGTGTAGATATTTACATGTTCATACAGATGGCAGTGTAGATATTTCCATGTTTGTATGGATGGCAGTGTACATATTTCCATGTTCGTACAGGTGGCGGTGTAGATATTTCCATGTTTATACAAATAGCAGTGTAGTTATTTCAATGTTTATAGAGATAGCAATGTAGATATTTCCATTGATATACATATAGCTGTGTAGATATTTGCATGTTCATACAGATAGCGGTGTAGATATTGCCATGTTCAAACAGATAGAGGTGTAGATATTTCCATGTTCATACAGATAGCGGTGTAGATATTTTCATGTTCATACTGATAACGGTGTAGATATTTCCATGTTCATACAGATTGCGGTGTAGATATTTCCATGTTCATACAGTTAGCGGTGTAGATATTTCCATGTTCATACAGATGGCGGTGTAGATATTTACATGTTCATACAGATGGCGTTGTAGATATTTCCATGTTCGTTCAGATGGCGGGGAAGATATTTCCATGTTCATAGGGATGGCGTTGTAGATATTTCCATGTTTATGCAGATAGCGGTATAGATATTTCCATGTTTATACAGATGGTGGTGTAGATATTTCCATGTTTATAGAGATGGCGGTGTAGATATTTCCATGTTTATAGAGATAGTGGTGTAGTTATTTCCAAGTTTATAGAGACAGCGTTGTAGATATTTGCATTTTTCTACAGATAGCGGTGAAGATATTTCCATGTTTAGACAGATAGCGGTATAGATATTTCCATGTTTATACAGATAGCAGTGTAGATATTTCCATGTTTATAGAGATAGTGGTGTAGATAATTTCAATTTTATACAGATAGCAGTGTAGATAATTCCAAGTTCATACAGATAGCGGTGTAGATATTTCCACGTTTATAGAGATGGCGGTGTAGATATTTCCATGTTCATACAGATGGCGGTGTAGATATTTCCATGTTTTTAGAGATGGCGGTGTAGATATTTTCATGTTTACACAGATGGCGGTGGAGATACTTCCATGTTTACACAGATAGCGTTGTAGACATTTCCATCTTTACACAGATATCGGTGTGTATATTTCCACGTTTATGCAGATAGCGGTGTAGATATTTCCATGTTTCTTCAGATAGCGCTTCTGATATTTCCATCTTAATACAGATGGCGGTGTAGATATTTCCATGTTCCTACAGATGGCGGTGTAGATTTTTCCATGTTCCTACAGATGGCGGTGTAGATATTTCCAAGTTTATGGAGATGGCAGTGTAGATATTTCCATTCTTATATAGAAAGCTGTGTAGATATTTCCATGTGTATGC
Source organism: Gorilla gorilla gorilla (assembly GCF_029281585.2). Classification (NCBI taxonomy): domain Eukaryota; kingdom Metazoa; phylum Chordata; class Mammalia; order Primates; family Hominidae; genus Gorilla; species Gorilla gorilla. The sequence continues at coordinate 142,952,288 of NC_073236.2, forward strand.
AGATAGCTGTGTAGATATTTCCATGTTTATACAGATACTGGTGTAGATATTTCCATGTTTATACAGATATCGGTGTAGATATTTCCATGTTTCTACAGATAGCGGTGTGGATATTTGCATCTTAATACAGATGGCGGTGTAGATATTTCCATGTTTTTACTGATGGCGCTGAAGATATTTCCATGTTCATACAGATGGCGCTGCATATATTTCCAGTTTTGTAGAGATAGTGGTGTAGTTATTTCCATGTTTATAGACACAGCGGTGTAGAGTTTTCCATGTATGTACATATAGCTATGCAGATATTTCCAAGTTCTTACAGACAGCGATGTATATATTTCCATGTTCATACAGATAGCAGAGTGGATATTTCCATGTTCATACAGATAGCGGTGTAGATATTTCCATGTTTACACAGATAGTGGTGTAGACCTTTCCTTGTTGAAACAGACAGCGTTGTAGATATTTACATGTTTATAGAGATAGTGGTGTAGTTATTCCCATGTTTATACAGATAGCGGTGAAGTTATTTCCATGTTTACACGGATAGCGGTGTGGATATTTCATGGATTATACAGTGAGCGGTGTAGATATTTCCATGTTTATACAGACAGCGGTGCTGATATTTCCATGTTTATACAGATACCGGTGTGGATATTTCCATGTTTATACATATAACTGTGTGGATATTTCCATGTTTATACAGATAGCGGTGTAGATATTTCCATGTTTACACAGATAGCGGTGTGGATATCACCATGTTTATACAGACAGCGGTGTAGATATTTCCATGTTTATACAGATAGCGGTTCAGATATTTCCATCTTAATACAGATGGCAGTGTAGATATTTCCATGTTCCTACAGATGGCGGTGTAGATTTTTCCATGTTCCTACAGATGGCGGTGTACATATTTCCAAGTTTATAGAGATGGCGGTGTAGTTATTTCCATGTTTATATAGAAAGCTGTGTAGATATTTCCATGTATATGCAGATAGCTGTGTAGATATTTCCATGTTCATACAGATAGCAGTGTAGATATTTCCATGTTCATACCAATAGCGGTGTAGATATTTCCATGTTCATACAGTTAGCGGTGTAGATATTTCCATGTTCATACAGATGGCGGTGTAGATATTTACATCTTCATACAGATGGCGGTGAAGATATTTCCATGTTCGTACGGATGGCAGTGTAGATATTTCCATGTTCATACAGGTGGCGGTGTAGATATTTCCATGTTTATACACATAGCAGTGTAGTTATTTCCATGTTTATAGAGATAGCTGTGTGGATATTTCCATTGATATACAGATAGCTGTGCGGATATTTGCATGTTCATACAGATAGCGGTGTAGATATTTCCATGTTCATACAGATAGCGGTGTAGATATTTCCATGTTTATACAGTTAGCGGTGTAGATATTTCCATGTTCATACAGATAGTAGTGTAGACATTTCCATGTTCATACAGATGGCGGTGTAGATATTTCCATGTTCCTAGATATGGCGGTGTAGATATTTCCATGTTCATACAGATGGCGGTGTAGATATTTCCATGTTCATACGGATGGCGGTGTAGATATTTCCACTTTTATAGAGACGGTGGTGTAGATATTTCCATCTTTATACAGATAGCTGTGTAGATATTTCCATGTTTATACAGATGGCGGTGTTGATATTTCAACCTTTATAGAGATAGCGGTGTAGATATTCCCATGTTCCTTCAGATGGCGGTTTAGATATTTCCATGTTTATAGAGATGGCGGTATAGATATTTCCATGTTTATACAGATGGCGGTGTAGATATTTCCATTTTTATAGAGATGGCGGTGTAGATATTTCCATGTTTGTACAGGTAGCGGTGAAGACATTTCCATATTTATACAGGTAGCGGTGCAGATATGTGAATTCATTAAACCTCTTCTTCTTTATAAATTACCCAGTCTTGGGTATGTCTTTATCAGCAGCATGAAAATTGACCTATACACTCACTGTCCATGAATGATTCTCTGTTAGCCCATTTGCACTGTTATAAAGAAATACCTGAGGCTGGGTGGTTTATAAAGAAATGAGGTTTATTTGGCTCCTTGTTCTGAAGGCTGTACGTGTAGCATAGTACTGGCACCAGCTTCCAGGGAGGGCCTCAGGAACCTTCCAAGCATGGTGGAAGGTGAAGGGAAACCAGCATATCACATGGTGAGAGAGGAAGCGAGAGAGACAGGGAGGAGGTGTCAGTCTCTTTTAAACAACCAGATATTGCATGAACTCACAGGGTAAGAACTCATTCATTACCAAGAGGACAGCACCAAGCCATTCAGGAGGCATCTGTCTCCAACATTGGGGATCACATTTTAACGTGAGATATGAAGGGGACAAACATCCAAACTATGTCAGATACCAAAGCTGACAATGCTTAGGATCTTTAGCTGTTCCAGGTCCTGGGAAAAGGGAGAGAGTTAGCTTCCCTCGTTTATGCTGTGCTACTGCATATTATATTAGTAATTATTGTTCTCTAAAGGTTCTTAAAAGCAAATAAACAAATGCAAGGCAAAACATATGAAATGCAAGGCAAAACATACGAAATGCAAGGCAAATGCATTAAAAACTTTTGAGTGTTAATGTATAGATTTTATTTTATCTTTTTAATTTCTTTTGCTTAACCAAATAGATTATGTAGTTTTGATTAACTGGCCATGAAATAGCTCTGCCTACATAGAATTTCCCATGAATAATTATTTGTGGAGACTTTTGTGTGTGACCCAAATCCTCCCTCAAAACTGAAGTTTGCCCAGCTATTGGGAGTGTTGGCAAATCATGCCTCTCAGCTGATTCTCTCTAGAATTTATTCTCAGGAGATCTAATTAATAACTTGTCAAGCTGATGTCCATCCTTGGGGACAACTCGTATCTGAAGAATGGCCAGTGAAAGGTATTAAAACTCCATACTCCTGCCTCAATTTAGGGCAACTCTGAAGGGTCACCCCAGCTTCTCAGCTCCCCCTTGAGATTAGCTGAGGTATTTGTTGTGACTGCCTCACATCTCAAAACCCTTTATCCAATTCAGCTTTTTCGCCACAGTTGTTGGTTCCTAGGATTTTACCCAGTTAAATGTTCTCTACACAAATCTCTATCTCAAATCTGCTTTACAGGGAATGTGGCCTCAGACAGGTTTTCATTAGGTTCTGGACATAACTCTCATTAGTCATTGATATGATTTGGCTGTGTCTCTGCCCGAATCTCACCTTGATTGTAATTATCCCGGCATGTCAAGGATGGAGTCAGGTGGAGATAATTGAATCATAGGGGCGGGTTCCCCCTACTGTTCTCCTGGTAGCGAATAAGTCTCACCAGATCTGATGGTTTTCAAATGGGAGTTTCCCTACACAAGCTTTCTTCTCTGCTACCATTTAAGATGTGCCTTTGCTTCTTTTTTGCCTTCTGCCGTGACTGTGAGGCCTCCCCAGCCATGTGGAATTGTGAGTTCATTAAACCTCTTTCCTTTATAAATTACCCGGTCTTGGGTAGGACTTTATTAGCAGCATGAGAACAAACTAGTACAGTCTGTTCTATAAGCCCAAGTCAGATCACAGAGTCCCGCTTTCTGTTTCTTTTTTTTTTCTAGCCCATATTTCTACTAAAACTTGACTCATAAAGACTCAAAACAAAATAATTAAGCATGGCTAATATTTATTTAATATTTTATACGTGTCAGGTACTGTATTTTGTAACTTATCTTTTAATAATCTTTCCAAATCTCTAAAAGGAGAATTCTGCTTTTTTATAGAGAAAATAAGGATGGCTCTGAAAATGTTAGTAGTAGAGGAAGCAGGGTGAGGGACATAGGGGGCACTTTGTGTTATTTGTGCATTTTACCATCAGTCTAAAATCAGGTCAAAATAAAAAAAAATGAGAAGTAGAAGCAGGTTGTTAAGATTTTCAGTGTGACTCTAGAATTTTTTTGTTTGTTGTTTGTTTTGGAGTGTAGTGGTAAGATCTCTGCTCACTGCAACCTCCACTTCCCAGGCTCAAGCAATTCTCCTGCCTCAGTCTCCCAAGTAGCTGGGATTATAGGTGCCTGCCACCACACCCAGCTAATTTTTGTATTTTTTTTTTTAGTAGAGATGGGGTTTCAGCATGTTGGCCAGGCCAGTCTCCAACTCCTGACTTCAAGTCATCCGCCCGCCTCAGCCTCCCGAAGTGCTGGGATTATAGGCATGAGCCGCCACTCCTGGCCCAAAGTTCATATTTTAACTACTAACCTAAATTATTTTAAAAACAAAAGTCTCCTTGGACTCAAACCAGGTCAGAGTGACATGATCATGTGCCTGTTTTGTGCAGGGTGAAGTGAGATTATTATCTAGGAATTAGCTGAAATGTCTTGTTGTGGGCATAATTATTTCATATAAATTCTAAGCTTCATATTAGCACTTAGATTATAATTATATAAACAATAGAGAACAATTTCATATAATTTTCAGTGTATCAGGTGAATCAACAGTATACATACAAGCATGCAGATGAATTTCAGTGAATATAGTGGTGACAATGCTCAACAGAATAAGTGTCCCCCACCCCAATCCTGCATCTTGCTCTTTCACTGTCCTAAAGATAGAACAAAATGGTTCAGGCATCCAGCTTGTCCCCTCCACACTTCACACTTTTACTTAATAGCAGCTTATCTTTAACACTTTGTCATCTTTAAGATGTTGCTAATTCTTTCTGGTAGATCGCAGGACTGAGGATGAGGAAGAATGATTTTATTTAAATAAGGTTGCTTAATTAAAAAACAATTTTTTTAGTTTTAAAATATTTTCATTATTTTATAAAATGTTTGTGGGTACAAAGGAGGTTTATATATTTGTGGGGTACATGAGATGTTTTAATACAGGCATGCAGTGTGAAATAATCACATCATGAGGAATGGGCTTTCCATCCCCTCAAGCATTTATCCTCTGAGTTAAAAACTATTCAATTGGCTGGGCGCGGTGGCTCACGCCTGTAGTCCCAGCTCTTTGGGAGGCCGAGGTGGGCGGATTGCCTGAGGTCAGGAGTTTGAGACCAGCCTGGCCAACATGATGAAACCCCATCTCTACTAAAAATACAAAAATTAGCCGGGTGTGGTGGCGAGTGCCTGTCATCCCAGCTACTCGGGAGGCTGAGACAGGAGAATCATTTGAACCTGGGAGGTGGAGGTTACAGTGAGCCGAGATCATGCCATTGTACTCCAGCCTGAGTGACAAGAGTGAAACTCCATGTCAAAAACAAACAAAAATCAATTACATTCTTTAAGTTATTAAAATTAAACATTGTAAATGATTTTTTTCCCAAAGCTTTTTCAAAGAAAAAAAAAAGTAGAAACAAAGACACTTTCTACTGATTTCCAGCATGGTGACTCTGTATTTCTAGCATGTGTTAAGGTGAAAAATTGATTTTATGTTTAATACAAAACATAGCATAATGTAATGAAAAGCAAGACTGTAATGATAAAGGAAAATAACACTAGTGCTAATTTTTTTCAATTTGAAGCATTGGATTAAAATGAATTAGGTTATATTCCAACATGTTTATATTGAATTTCTTTTTTCTCCAATTGGTTTCTTTTTATTAATGGGGGAGTGTTGCATTTGTATAAGGTTTCCCTATTATATTCAATTGTTTTGAGATGCTTTTAATATGAAGTTTTTATGTTTTCTTTTTGATGTATACATGTTATGCTTTTATGCTGAATTTGATAATTGGTGCTGTATGTGCAAAGCAAATGTAATTTCCCAGCTTTTATTTTTTAAAGCCCTGGGAAGCAACATAATAAAGTAGAAATAGTATCAAGACAAGAGTTAGAATACCTGGATTCTAAAATTTAAATTAAATTAGGATCTAGTGACATTATAGGTGTTCCTTGATCTTCTGATGACCTGATTCCTCAAAAGAAAAATAAAATAATCTATAAATTGTTTCTAATTCTAAAACTCTATCAATCCTATTTTTAAAATTGTAATTAGTTGAACTCTGTAAGGTCACAAAAATCCCTATTAAGAAACTAAAATAAAATTTTATCCTATCTTAAAAATACTCTGATCTTTTTGTATATGCTGACATGAATTCTAATTATTTTTGAGCCCCTAAAAAATATTTAAGATCACAGTTTATGTTTTATTATTGACTTTCAGATAATTAACATTTTACTGATAGATATGAACAAATCTACTCTAACAGAGATAGTCATTAGTTTATTTCTCTCTTTTCAGTATCAATAAAAAGTATCGATTTACCAATAACAATGAATTAATTGCCTGAAATAAATGAAACGTAAGCAGCAAAAGTGAACCTTTTAGTATAACTCTTCTTGTAAACATTGACTTAGTTCAAAGGGAGCTTATCTTTAAAAAAAAGCGCTAATTCATGTCTATTGGTATAGATATAATCTTTTGTTCCTTGAAAACAGATCCTACTATACTCCAGACACTATGCCACTTGGTGCAGATATTAACACAAATAGCAGGTGATCATTGTCCTCATGGAGTTTATTTTAAAGAGAACAAAGTGAGACAAAGGCACACAAGCAAAGAACTACAACACAAAGGGGATGGCATCTGACTCAGCATGGAGGTGTCACGGAAGGTGTTGTTTTGCTTAGGTTTTGAAGTGTGGGTAGGAGATGGCCCATGTTGAGAGTGGGAACTGGGAATTAAAAAGATGAGGAGGTCTCTGCAAATCTACATGGATGGGAAGTAGCATGCTGATGTGGGAAACAACTAAAAAGTTCCAGAATGCATGGTTTATAAAGCGTGAGTCAGAGAGGGCTAGACCAGTAGCCAGATCAAGGATATCTCAGATGTTATAGTCATGAATTAGTGCATTGACCTGCAGGCCATGGGAGTCACTGAAGGTTTCAGTCAGGTAAGTGAGCTGATCAGAACAGTCCTTTAGATAGGCCGCTCTTTTGGCTGTAAGGGGGACACGTTTGAAGTAGGGCTATAGCTAAAAATATACAGACACTTCCTCTTTTCTACAGCCCTGCTGGCATCTGTTGTATTTTGACTTTTTAATAATAGCCATTCCAACCGGTATGAAATGGTATCTCATTGTGTTTTGATTTGCAATTTTCTGATGATTAGTGATTCTAATCATTTTTTTTTTTGTATTTGTTGGCCATTTGTATGTGCTCTTTTGAGATGAGTTTGTTCATGTCCTTTGCCCATTTTTTAATTGGGTTATTTTTTTTCTAATTGATTTAAGTTCCCTGTAGATTCTGGATACTAAAAAACAAACAAAATCCAGAAGTAAATAAATTCTCAGGACACACACACCCACACCCACACCCACAGAGAGAGAGAGAGAGAGAGAGCGCCTAGGTAAGAGGCCACCAACCACCAGGGTCTAAACTGGGAACACTTTCTAGTACAGAATGAATGGAAAGGATTCATGAAATATCTAGAAAGTAACGTTAATGAGATTTACATGTATGGAGTGAATGAGGAGAAACAGGGATCATTCAGGATTCTGGTAGGGATAACAGGGGGAGCCATTAGTTGAAATTTTGAAGTGGGAGAAGGAGAGGCAGTTTTAGGGAGAAAGATGAGTTGTTTTTTAGGTATTTCAAACCCTTGAAGCTTCTATGGGACATCGAAGTGGAAATAACAGTCTGTGGGTTGGGACAATAAAGAAAGAAATTGGTTGAAGACTAGGGGAAGAGTATAGAGCAAAGAAATATTTAAGATAATAAACATAGAGAGATAGCTGAAAATGTGGGACTGGATTACAAAGGAAGAGTGATTTAGTTATGAAGCCCAAGGGCTGACAGGAATGGGTGACTACTCGAGGAGTTCATATGCATCTGTTATTGTATGAATAAAAAAAATTATCTGTTCCTTCCTAAAGATATCTTCAACCTGTTTTTGGATACATATGGGCACTGCTTTTCATTCTCTTAGCCCCATTTCTTATTTTAGCCTCTGCTGTAGCAATCAGTTCTGCACAGGCTTTGACCCAGGCTTTGACTACTTGGTGCAGGTGTGATATGACACTTACCTGGAATGGCCCACAGTTTGTGGCTGCTCTCACTTAAGCAGGTGGGATGCTCATGTAGGTGTAACCTAGAAGCTTGGTAGAGTTTATGCCCATGGGGCAACCTGTGACCACTCAAAAATAAAGCCCTTTCCTCCTCCCAGATTGAGGAGTCTTGCATTATGTAATAAAACTCCTTAGAAGGCCTATAAGGTTCCAATACAGCATTAGGCAACTTGATAAGTTATCCCATCATCAGCCTTCCTTTCTTCCCTCATTCCTCTGCCTCTCACTCTTTCTTCCTAAGTTAACTTCTTAGATAAAATGCCAACTTTCTATATTTTGTTTCACATCAGGGAAAATAATTGTATATCCCTTTTCAAAAGCACATAAAAAGGTTACTGTATAGAAAATTTGTCTTTAATAGATTAAGGTGTAATTTTCCAAATACTTTAAAATTTTATTTCAGATACGTTTTTCATTTTTATAAGCTTCATCTAAAAGCAGAGTTCACCTAAGAATATACCTAAGAGCATATTACATAAAATATATTTTATATTTCAGTAGTTTAGCTAGGATTCTTTCAAAATTGAGAGGATCTACAAATATTTCTAACACATTAGTTTTCAGTCTTAAGGCTGAGTCAAGAACAAAGCTCCTAAACTTTGCATTGGTGATTGAGAACATTTTAAAATTGTTATTTAATTCATTAATTTATTTTTTAAAAATTTTCACATTGTAATCATATAGATTTATAGGATACAATTTGATGTTTCAATGAATATGTATGTTGTCTAATGATCCAATAAGGATACTTAGTGTATTAATTACCTCATGCATTTATCATTTCTTTTTCATAAGAAATTTCAAAATCCTTTCTTCTAGATACTTTGTAATATACAATATTTTACTTTTAACTATAGTCACCCTGCTTTGCAAAGAACACTTCAACTTATTCTTCCTATATAATTGTGATTTCATAACTGTTAACCAACCTATCTCCATTTTGCCCTCCCCACTTCTTCCTCGCTGTTTGGTAACCACTATTCTACTCTACTTCTCTATTAACATTTTTTTTTAAGATTCCACATATGAGAGAGATCATGCGGTATTTGCTTTCTGTGTCTGGCTTATTTCACCTAACATTGTATCCTACAGGGTCATCCATGTTGTTGCAACTGGCAGAATTTCATTCTTTTTTTATTGCTGAATAGTATTTCATTGTGTGTGTGTCCATATATATATATATTATATATAATAATATGTATAATTATAATTACACATAAAATTATATATAATTATAATTAATTTTATGTATAATTATAATTACACATAAAATTATATATAATTATAATTATAATTATATATAATTATATATAATAATAATATATATTATATGTAATATATAATATACATAACGCATATTATATATAATATACATAACGTATATTATATATATTGTACATGATATATATTATATATATTGTACATGATATATATTATATATATTATACATGATATATATTATACATAATATACATGATATTTATTATGTATATTATACATAATATATATTATGTATAATATACATAATATATATTATGTATAATATACATAATATATATTATATATATATAATTCACTTCTTTGTTTTTAGACACATAGGTTGATTCCATATCTGATTATTAGAAATAGTGCTACAGTAAACATAAGAGTGCAGATATTTTTCAAACACAATGATTTCATTTCCTATGGATATATACCCAGTAGTGGGATTGCTGGGTTATGTGATCGAATAATTGTTTTTTTGTTTTTTTTTTATTTTTTAGCGAACTTCCATAAAGTTTTGCTTAATGGTTGTACTAGTTTACAACTCCATCAACAGTGTGTAAGTGTTCCCTTTTCTCCACTTCCTTGCCAACTCTTGTTATCTTTTCCCTTTTTGGTAATAGCCATTCTAATGGGTGAACTGGTATCTCATTGTGGTTTTGATTTGCATTTCCCTGATGGTTAGTGATGTTGAACATGATTTTATTATATATTCGTCTTGACCATTTCTATATTTTCTCTTGTGGCATGTCTTTTAGTTTATTTTGTCCTTTTTTTTTTTTTTTTGAGAAGGAGTCTTGCTCTGTTTCCCAAGCTGGAGTACAGTGGTGCAATCGGGGCTCACGGCAACCTCCATCTCCCTCTTTCAAGCAATTCCCCTGCCTCAGCCTGCTGAGTAGCCGGGGTTACAGGCACACGCCATCATGTTTGGCTAAATTTTTGTATTTTTAGTAGAGAAATGATTTCACCATATTGGTCAGGCTGGTCTCAAACTCCTGACCTCAGGCAATCCACCTGCCTCAGCCTCCCAGTTTTGCCCATTTTTAAATAAGTTTCTTATGTTTTTGCTGTTGAGTTGTTTAAGTTTCTTATATAATCTGGGCATTAACTCCTTAGCAGATGTATAGTTTGCAAATATTGTATCCCATTCTGTAAGTTGTTTTTTCACTCTGTTAAGTTTCCTTTGCTGTGCAAAAGCATTTTAGTTTGATGAAACCCCATTTATCTATTTTTGCTTTTGTTGCCTGTGCTTTTGACGTCTCATTTAAAAAATCCTTGTACAACCCAAAGTTATAGAGAATTTCCCACATGTTATCTTCTAGTAGTTTTTCATAGTTTTCAATCTTACCTTTAGGTCTTTAATCGCATTTGAGTTGATTTTGTATAAGGTAAAAGATAGGGGTCTGATTTCATTATCCCACATATAGATATCCAATCTTCTCAGTACCATTTAATGAAGACACTGTCTTTACCCCTGTGTGTGCTCTTGACTCCTTTTTTGAAAATCAGTTGACTTTAGGTATGAGAATTTATTTCTGAGCTGTTTATTCTCTTCCATTGGTCTATGTGTTTGCTTTATGGCAGTGCCATGCTGTTTTGCTTACTATGGCTTTGTAGTATATTTTGAAGTCAGGTAGTGTGGTGCCTCCAGCTTTGTTATTTTTGCACAGGATTGCTTTGGTTATTTGGGGTCTTTTCTGGTTTCATACAAATTTTAGGGTATTTTTTTCTATTTCTGTGAAGAATTTCATTGTTATTTTGATAGGGATTGCATTGAATCTGTAGGACATTTTGTTAGTATGGTCATTTCAATAGTATCAATTCTTCCATTCCATGAGTATATAGTGTCCATTTTTTGTGTATCATAAATTTTTCCATCAGTGTGTTATAGTTTTCATTGAAGAGATCTTTCATGACCTTGATTAAATTTATCTGCAGATTTCTTGGTAGCTATTGTAAATGGAATTCCTTTCTTGATGACTTTTTCAGATAGTTCACTATTAGTGTATAGAAACACCACTGAATTTTCTGTGTTGATTTTGTATACTACAACTTTACTGAATTTATTTATGATTTCTAGTAGTTTTTGGTCAAGTCTTTAGGGTTCTCACTCTATATAAGTATATATAGAAAGAACCCTAAAGAGAGAGAGATCATATATATCTATATGATCATATATATAGATGTATACATATGTATGTGAGATCACATTTTCTACAAACAGAAACAATCTGACTTCCTTCTTTCCAGTTTGGATCCCTCTTATTTATTTCTTTTGTCTAATTGCTCTGGCTCTGACCTCCAGTACTATGCTAAATAGAAGTGGTAGAAGTTGACATCCTTGTCTTCCTCCATATCAGAGAGGAAAAGCATTTAACTATTCACCATAAATAAGATGTTAGCTGTGGGTTTGTCACATATGGCCTTTACTGCGTTGAGGTACACTCCTATACCTACTTTCTTGACAGTTTTTATCATAAACGAATGTTGACTTTTGTCAAGTGTTCTTTTTGCATCTGTTGAAATGATCACATGGTTTTTGTTTTTCTTTCTATTGTGGTGGTGTATCATATTTACTGATTTGTGCATGTTAAGCCATCCTTTCATCCCTGGGATGAATCCCACTTGATTATAGTGAATACTCTTTTTAGTGTGCTGTCGAAGTCAGTTCACTTGTATCTTGTTGAGAATTTTTGTATCTATGTTCTTCAGGAATATTGGCCTGTTATTTTCATTTTGTGCGTGTCTTTGTCTGGTTTTAGAATCAGGATATTGCGAGCCTCATAAGATGAGTATGGAAGTATTCCTTCCTCATTACTTTTGTGGAAAAGTTTGTGGAGAATTGGTAGTTATTCTTTAACTGTTTGGTAGAATTCAGCAGTGAAGACATCAGGTCCTGGGTGTTGGTTGTTGTTGTTGTTGTTTTGATGGAAGATGTTTTATTATTGATTCAATTTCCAAACTCATTATTGATGTGTTCAGATGTTATATTTCCTCACAATTTAATCTGGGTAGTTGTATGTGTGCAGAAATTTATTCATTTTATTCTACATTATCACATTTGTTGGCATATAGTTATGAGTAATGTCTTACAATCCCTTATATTTCTGTGGTGTATCAGTTGTAATGTCTCCTTTTTCATCTTTTATTTATTTGAATTTTCTCTCCTTTTGTCTTAGTTTAGCTAAAGGTTTGTCAGTTTTACCTTTACACTTTGTCTTATTTATCTTTTGAAATATTTTTTAGTGTCTGTTTCCTTTATATCTGCTGTGAGCTTTATTATTTCCTTCCTTCTACCAATTTTGGGTTTAGTTTCTTTTTGATGTTCTAGTTACTTGAAGTGTATAATTTTGCTTTGTGATTTGAAAATCTTTCTTCATTTTTGGTGTAGGCTTTTATTGCTATAAATTTCCCTCTTAGAACTGCTTTTGCTACGTTCCATAGGTTTGGGTATGTTGGATTTTCATTCTTACTTGTCTCAGCGACTTTTGAAATTTTCCTATTAATGTCTTAATGAGACCTATTGATTTCTTGGGTGCATGCTATTTAATTTCCATGTTTTTATAAAATTTCCAAGGGCTTTCCTGTTGTTGATTTCTGGCTTTATATCACTGTAATCAGAAAAGATACTTCATATGATATCTGTCTTCTTAAGTTTGTTAAGACTTATTATGTGTCATAATGTATGATTGGTCCTAGAGAATGTTTGGTGTACAGTTGAGAATAATTTGTATTCTGCAGCTGTTGGATGATGTATTAGTCTGTTTTCATACTGCTGATAAAGACATACCCGAGACTGGGTAATTTACAGAGAAAAAGAGGTTTAGTGGACTCATAGTTCCACGTGGCTGGGGAGGTCTCCCAATCATGATGGAAGGCGAAAGGCACATCTTACATGGTAGCAAACAAAATAGAATTGAGAACCAAGTGAAAGGGTTCCCCCTTATAAAACCATCAGATCTTGTTAGACGTATTCACTACCACAAGAACAGTATGGGGGAAACCGCCCCCATGATTCAATTATCTCCCACTGGTTCCCTCCCACAACATGTATGAATTATGGGAGCTATAATCAAGATGAGATTTCGGTGGGGATATACAGCCAAACCATATCAGGTGAGATCTTCTTTACCTGCTAGGTCCATTTGGTCTATGGTATAGTTTGTGTCTGTCATTTTTTGGTTGATTTTCTCTTCATATAATCTGTCCATTTTTAAAGTGGAGTGTTGAAATTTCCTACTAATATTGTATTGCAGTCAATCTCTACCTTTAAATCTAATATTTGCTTTATATATCTGGTTGTTCTGGTGTTGGGTACATATATAGTTACACCTAAGTAATATATATGTTATGTCCTCTTATTGAATTGGGCCTTTTATCATTTCATTATACAGCGACATTCTTTTTTTATATAGTTTTTTTATTTAAAGCCTTTTAAAATATGACATGACTGTGGCTACTCCTGCTTGCTTTTCATTTGTTTGCATAAAATATATTTTTCCATCTCTTCACTTTCAGTCTATTTATCTTTAATAGTGAGGTAAGTATCATGTAGGCAGCATATAGGTGGGTTTTGCTATCTGAATCCATTCATCCACTTTATATCTTTTAACTAGAGTTTAATCCACTTCTATTGAAGTTTATTATTGATAAATTAGGACTTCCTTCTACCATTTCATTAGTTGTTTTTTAGATTACTTTTTCACTTCTTCCTTTCTTATTGTTTATCTCTCTAGTTTGGTGGTTTTCTGTGGTGCTAAGCTTTGTTTCTTTTCCCTTTTTTGGTGTGTGTGTGTGTATCTGCTGTAATTTATTTCTTTCTGGTTAGTGAAACTAACATACAGAGTCCTGTATTTGTAACAGACTATTTAACACTGATAACAACTTAACTTCTGTCACATAAAAATACTCTTGACTTCTCCCCCCACACACACACAATTTATATTTTTGTTACGTTACATTGCATCTTTATGAATGGTAGACTCAATGGAACATAGGATCTATGTCACAACTAAATCAACTATTTAATGGCAGCATTAAAGCAGGCCAAAGAATGTGAAAAACTGGTGTGGGTGTATTTAACTTTTTAAAAACTCTGTTTCATAATGTTTTCATTAAAAAGTCTTTATCAGTTTGCTAATGCCTAATTTTTACAACCAGCCACCATAGATTTTACAGGATAAATATATTATTTCAGTGGTAATTGAAGCAGAATTTTTGTTGCTCTTCTTACCCTTAGAGATTGTGTATTATCCTCAGACGTAATTCTTTGATTTTTTTTTCTTTTCATGTTGTTACACATAGTTACCAACAATCAACGTGAGAATAACCTTTGAATATTTTCAAGCATTAAGATTTGTTTATACAGCTGCACAATTAGACAACAAACACTCTTGGGTCTTTACCTCTCAGCATACACCTGATTATTAACTTAAAGGTATGATGGGAAAAGTATCAATTTTTCTTGGTCACCTAGATTTAGAAATATGTAATAACTATAAGCTTGGGTCTGCTTCTTCAGAAGCCTAGGAAGTGGAGTGATGGTTCTCTGAAGAGGCTGGAAACAAAGTATGTGTTTCCAGAAGGCTTAATAGAATATGTTGAGACATAGGCCATTAACACAAAAGTGAAAGAAATGCAAAAAATGTATGAAAGTAAGGATTTGAGAAGGGAAATTTTATTTTTCAGTCTAAGATTCCTATGAATTATATGAAAGTAAATGTCCTATCCTTAAAATTAGCCAAAGGAAGCACTTTACTTATCAATATGATATGACTTTTCATACTCTTATCTAAAGATATCCTAAACTAAGATCCAGTTTTCTAAGAAAAGACTTTTTACTCATGCTTTAAAGCATGTTAGATGATTCCTACCACATCACATAATGTTGTTTACATGTATGATTTAAACTGCATTTATTCTTCAACTCACTGGTTCCTTAGGCTTCTTATCTTTCCTTGCACGCTTAGATAATTTTATGTAAAATTGATTTTTAGAAGTTTAGTTGCTGGGCGTAGTGGCTGTCACCTGTAAACCCAGTACTTTGGGAATTCAAGGCAGGTGGATTGCTTGAGTCTTGGAGTTTGAGGCCTGCCTGGGAAAGATGACAAACCCCATTTGTACAAAAATAAAAATATTAGCTGGATATGGTGGCACATGCCTGTGGTCCCAGCTACTCCAAGGCTGAGGTGGGAGGATGACTTGAGTCCGAGAGGCAGAGGTGTGAGCCAAGATCATGCCCTGCTCTTCAGCCTGGGCAAAGAAGCCAGACCCTGTTTCAAAAAAAAAAAATCTAGTGAGATTTGATTTCTATTTCTATGTGATTCAAAACTAGGAGAGCTTCAAGGCTAATGACTATTAAAAAATGGCCATTGCTACTTGCATTTTCTATGAAGCCAGCATACACAGCAACGTGCAACCTAAAAACCAAGCTATTTAATATGTAGCTTAGATTTCAGGTTTGATTGTCTTTGAGGTTTGATTATTGCAGAGATCAATTGCCAGACCAAATATAGACTAATTCTGTATTTGGTCTTTTTATCATATGAAACATCCCAGCCTTGGGTATAAATTAAGAGCAAGTACGGATGTTTATACCGATAGCGGTGTAGATATTTCCATGTTTATACAGATAGCGGTGTAGATATTTTCATGTCTATACAGATAGCGGTGTGGATGTTTCCATGTTTATACAGATAGTGGTGTAGATATTTCCATGTTTATAGAGATAGCGGTGTAGATATTTCCATGTTTCTACAGATAGCGTGGTAGACATTTCCATGTTTATAGAGACAGCGGTGTAGATATTTCTATATTTATAGAGATAGCGGTGTAGTTATTTCCATGTTTATACAGATAGCGGTGTAGATATTTCCATGTTTATACAGGTAGCAGTGTAGATATTTCCATGTTTGTACAGGTAGCGGTGAAGATATTTCCATATTTATACAGGTAGCGGTGCAGATATGTGAATTCATTAAACCTCTTTTTCTTTATAAATTACCCAGTCTTGGGTATGTCTTTATCAGCAGCATGAAAATTGACTAATACACTCACTGTCCATGAATGATACTCTGTTAGCCCATTTGCATTGTTATAAAGAAATACCTGAGGCTGGGTAATTTATAAAGAAATGAGGTTTATTTGGCTCCTTGTTCTGAAGGCTGTACATGAAGCATAGTACTGGCACCTGCTTCCAGGGAGGGCCTCAGGAACCTTCCAATCATGGTGGAAGGTGAAGGGAAACCAGCATATCACATGGTGAGAGAGGAAGCAAGAGAGACAGGGAGGAGGTGTCAGTCTCTTTTAAACAACCAGATATCGCATGAACTCACAGGGTAAGAACTCATTCATTACCTAGAGGACAGCACCAAGCCATTCAGGAGGCATCTATCTCCAACATTGGGGATCACATTTTAACGTGAGATTTGAAGGGGACAAACATCCAAACTATGTCAGATACCAAAGCTGACAATGCTTAGGATCTTTAGCTGTTCCAGGTTCTGGGAAAAGGGAGAGAGTTATCTTCCCTCGTCTATGCTGTGCTACTCCATATTATATTGGTAATTATTGTTCTCTAAAGGTTCTTAAAAGCAAATAAACAAATGCAAGGCAAAACATTTGAAATGGAAGGCAAAACACAAGAAATGCAAGGCAAATGCATTAAAAACTATTGAGTGTTAATATATAGATTTTATTTTATCTTTTTAATTTCTTTTGCTTAACCAAATAGATTATGTAGTTTTGATTAACTGGCCATGAAATAGCTCTGCCTACATAGAATTTCCCATGAATAATTGGTTGTGGAGACTTTTGTGTGTGACCCAAATCCTCCCTCAAAACTGAAGTTTGCCCAGCTATTGGGAGTGTTGGCAATTCATGCCTCTCAGCTGATTCTCTCTAGAATTTATTTTCAGGAGATCTAATTAATAACTTGTCAAGCTGATGTCCATCCTTGGGGACAACTCGTATCTGAAGAATGGTCAGTGAAAGGTATTAAAACTCCATACTCCTGCCTCAATTTAGGGCAACTCTGAAGGGTCACCCCAGCTTCTCAGCTCCCCCTTGAGATTAGCTGAGGTATTTGTTGTGACTGCCTCACATCTCAACTCCCTTTATCCAATTCAGCTTTTTTGCCACAGTTGTTGGTTCCTAGGATTTTACCCAGTTAAATGTTCTCTACACAAATCTCTATCTCAAATCTGCTTTACAGGGAATGTGGCCTCAGACAGGTTTTCATTAGGTTCTGGACATAACTCTCATTAGTCATTGATATGATTCGGCTGTGTCTCCGGCCGAATCTCACCTTGATTGTAATTATCCCCGCATGTCAAGGATGGAGTCAGGTGGAGATAATTGAATCATAGGGGCGGGTTCCCCCTACTGTTCTCCTGGTAGCGAATAAGTCTCACCAGATCTGATGCTTTTAAAATGGGAGTTTCCCTACACAAGCTTTCTTCTCTGCTACCATTTAAGATGTGCCTTTGCTTCTTTTTTGCCTTCTGCCGTGACTGTGAGGCCTCCCCAGCCATGTGGAATTGTGAGTTCATTAAACCTCTTTCCTTTATAAATTACCCGGTCTTGGGTAGGACTTTATTAGCAGCATGAGAACAAACTAGTACAGTCTGTTCTATAAGCCCAAGTCGGATCACAGAGTCCCGCTTTCTGTTTTTTTTTCTAGCCCATATTTCTACTAAAACTTGACTCATATAGACTTAAAACAAAATAATTAAGCATGGCTAATATTTATTTAATATTTTATACGTGTCAGGTACTGTATTTTGTAACTTATCTTTTAATAATCTTTCCAAATCTCTAAAAGGAGAATTCTGCTCTTTTATAGAGAAAATAAGGATGGCTCAATCTTTTGATTTTTATTACAAGCTTTATTTTGTATAACATATAATAAACTAAAAATATTGAAAGTTTAGAAACCATCAGCACACAATCGAGGTGATGGAAATATACTTCACCTCCAGTTTCCTGATGCCTCTTTATAATACATTTCTCTGGCCCCTCATTCCTGGCCCTTAAAAACCACCAAACTGCTTTCTGTCACTGGACAGTAATTTATACAGTCAAAAAATGTATATAAATACAATTTTACACTATGCACTTTTTTGTCTGACATTTTATGTTTTTTTCTCTGCATGTTTTACCTCTAGAGTCTGCCTTGTTTCACTTAGTATAATTATTTTGAGATTCATTCATGTTATAGTATGTATCCATAATTAATTCGGATAAAGCAAGTTAATTCATTAATGTATTGATTGATATTTAGACTGTTTCTAGTTTGGGCTATTATGAATACATGTGCTATGAACATTTGTGTTGATATCATTATATGAACACCTACTTTTATCTCTCTTGGGTAAATACCCAGGAGTGCAATGGCTGAGTCTTACGGCAGAAGTATGTTTAACATTTTAAGGGACTCTTGAACTGTTTTTCAAAGGTTACACTTTTTTGTATTCCCATCAGCAGTGTATGAGAGTTTCAGCTTCTCCACATCCAAGCCAGTGCTTGGCTATTATCAGTCATGCTAATCTTAGCTATTTAAAAATAGATAGTGGCGTCTCATTTTGGTTTTAATTTGCATTGCCCTAAGCATTAATTATGTTGAGCATATGTGCTTATTTACCAAACAAATGTCTACTTTGAAATGTCTGTTCCAGTCTTTCACCCAAGTTTTAAATGGGGTTGTTTGTTTTTCATTATTAAATTTTGAGCTTTTAAAATATATTTTTGATGCAAGCCTTTTATCAGATATATGAGTTGCAAATATTTTCTCCCAGCCTGCAGCTTGTCTTTTCAGTCTCTTAATAGATTCTTTTGAAGAGCAGATTCTTTTTTTTAAATTTGATGAGTTTTTCTTATCAATATATTATTATATAAATCATGCTGTGGGGTCATATCAAAGAAAGCTTTGCCTGACTCAAAGTCCCAAATGTTTTCACATCTTCCCTCTCCTCTCCTTTGGGAACTGAGATTACACGTAAATTCAGTTACTTGAAATGTACTGTCTACTATTGCTCTGTTCATGTTTTTTAAAAATTTATTTTCTCTCTATATTTTATTTTGAGAGGTGTCTATCTTTTCTTCTTTAATGACTAATGTGCTATCAGCCTACCATGTAGCTGGGACTACAGCCGCATGCTACTATGCCCCGCTAATTTTTGTATTTTTAGTAGAGATGGGATTTCACCATATTGGTCAGGCTGCTCCTGAACTCCTGACTTCGTGATCCACCTGCCTCGGCCTCGCAAAATGCTGAGATTACAGGCGTGAGCCACTGCGCCCAGCCTCCTTTAGTGTATCTTGCATGTCTCTATTTTAGAACATATAGAATACTGTTTCAATAAGCATTTTAATGTTCTTAACTGATAACTCTGGCACCTTGATTTACTCTGGATCAGTTCTGACTCAGTGATTTTTCTCCTTATTATGAGCCACGTTCTTCTGTCTTTTGTTGTTACTGTTGCGTCTCTGCTAAACTGTGTCTGGATGTCAGATACGGTGACTTTTATCTTATTGAGTGCTGGAAGTATATATAAATATTCTTGATCTTTGTATTGGTATGTATTTAAGTTTAGTTGGAAAGAGTTTGACTCTTTTTGGTCTTGCTTTAAAAATTCATTAGGTGGGATCAGACCAGTTCTCATTTTAGAGCTAATCACTCCCAACTAGTGAGGCAAGATCCTTCTGGGTATCCCTGGGAATCTTGAGGTGTTTCTGGTTTGGCTGATAAAATAAGCACTATTACTGGACCTTGGTGAGCATGTGTACTGTTACTTTTCATCTTATCTGTGTGTTGTTTCCCCAACCGTAGGTACTTTTCTCTAGGCCTGTCCTAACAATTACTTAGCTATGTACTTTAGGGGGACCCTTTGCAGAGCTCTGGAGTTCTCTTTCTGTGCAGCCCCTTCTTCTCGGAAACCTTGTCCTGAGAGCTCATGTCAACATGGTTTCTGTGGACTCTCAGCTCTGTCCCCTCAGCTCAGGGAGAACAATGGGCTCCTCTTGGGCTCTTCTCCTGGAGTAGTGGGCTGGAAAACTTTCTCCAGGCATAAATTAGGGCAGTTGATAGGCTCACCTTGTTTGAGACTGACTTTACAGGGTCTTGCAAACTTTTGTGGCATACATTTTGGCCATTTTTTTGGTTGTTTCAGGAGGGAGAGAAAGTCTAGTTCTTGTTACTCCATCATGGTCATTGCAGAAGTCAACCTAACTGATATTTATCAATACAGTCTGTTGCTACACATTGAACTTGCTTAAGATAATTTTTAGATGGCACAGAACTTTCTGTCCATTGAATGAGACTCTCTGCTTATTTTGCAAGTGCTCATTTGTATGGAGACATTTGTATGGAGAAACTTCAAAAAGTTTGTGGAAAAATGAAGTTAAAAGATAAACATTGAAAATGTGATCTTCGGTTTTCATCCCTAAAGAACTGATGGTCCTGGGAACTTAACAATGTCAATGTAGTCTCTTATACATTATTAACTTAAGAAAAATGGGTGCCCTTTCCACATTTGTTGAGATTGGGAAACAAAAAGAAGTCAGAAGGAGCCAAATCAGAGCTGTAAGGTGGATGCCTGACAATTTCCCATTGAGACTCTCACAAAATTGCCTTTGCTCGATGACAGGAATGAGCAGAAACATTGTGGTGTTAGAGGACTGTCTGCTAAAGCTTTCCCAGGTATTTTGCCCTAAAACTTTGGCTAACTTATTCAAAACACTCTCATGATATGCAGATATTATTGTTCTTTGACCTTCCACAAAGTCAACAAGCAAAATGCCTGGAATGTCCCCAAAAAACTGTTGCCGTGACCTTTGCTCTTGAGTGATCCCCTTTTGCTTTGACTGGACCACTTCCACCTTTGGTAGCCATTGCTTTGATTGTGTTTTGCCCTCAGGATCATACTGGGAAAGCCATGTTTTATCTTCTGTTACAATTCTTCAAAGAAATCCTTCAGGATCTTGACCCTAGTTCTTTAAAATTTCCATTGAGAGCTCTCCTCTTGTCT
Source organism: Gorilla gorilla gorilla (assembly GCF_029281585.2). Lineage (NCBI taxonomy): Eukaryota > Metazoa > Chordata > Mammalia > Primates > Hominidae > Gorilla > Gorilla gorilla. The sequence continues at coordinate 142,973,649 of NC_073236.2, forward strand.
GCAGCTGATCTGAGCACAACACTTTTGGCACCCATGCAGTGGAAAGTTGGTTCAACTTTAATTTTTTAGTCAGAACTGTGTAAGCTGAACCAATTAAGATGTCTACGATGTTGGCTATTGTTTGTGCTGTTGATTATCAGTCCTCTTCAATTAGGGCACAAACAAGATTAATTTTTTTCCTTGAAAATTGATATGGATGATCTGTCCCTGTGGACTTCATCTTCCACATCATCTCGTTTCTTCTTTAAAAAAGCTGTCCGCTTGTGAACTACTGATTTCTTTGGTGCATTGTCCCCTCAAGCTTCTTGTAAAGCATCAGTGATTTCACCATTCTTTCACTCAAGCTTCATCATAATCTAATGTTTGTTCTTGCTTCAATTTTAGCAGAATTTACATTGCTCTGTTAGGGGCTCTTTTCAAACTAATGTCTACTCCTTCTTACTGTCTCAAACTAGATCCTGTTCAAACATGCTATAATAAATTAGTATGAGTTTATTTTGCTGCCAATATTGAAACCTTTGCATAGTTTTTTTCATAATATACATTTTCCATGAACTTTTTAAGGCCTCTCACGTATCCACAGCTAGAGTGCCTTACCTATTCTGACTTCAGTCAATTATTCAAGACCTTTCCTTGTCAGTGACACATTAGAAAGGTAGAGTATTGAAAAATAAGAGTAGCTTCTGCTGATTAAGAAATACTATATCTTTTTCTACTTCTTTCTTTTTTTTTTTTTTTTTGTCTTGAGACAGCATCTTTCTCTGTCACCCAGGCTGGAGTGCAGTGGTGTGATCTCAGCTCACTGCAACCTCTGCCTCCCAGGGTCAAGTGATTCTCCTGCCTCAGCCTCCCGAGTAGCTGGGACTATAGGTGCCTGCCACCACACCCAGCTAATTTTTGTATTTTTAGTGGAGACAACGTTTCACCATATTGGCCAGGCTGGTCTTGAACTCCTGACCTTGTGATCTGCCTGACTCGGCCTCCCAAAGCACTGGGATTACAGTCATGAGCAACTGTACCTAGCTTTCTACTTCTTTCTTATTATTTTCCTCCTCTCTCATTCCTATATTCTCTCCTTTCTCCTACTTTCCTCCCCACTCCCTGTTTCCTTCCTTTCATCTTTCCTATTTTCAGGACTTAATATTTCTTGAACCTCAGATATTATCATAGTATGTTATTTGTTTAATTTTCACATAACAATAATAGTTTAAATACAAATAATATTTATTTTCATCCCCATGTTATCAGTATAACAGTAAAGATGTGGAGAGGCCAGCTGGGCATGGTGGCTCAAGCCTGTAATCCCAGCACATTGGGAGGCCGAGGTGGGTGGATCACGAGGTCAGGAGATCGAGACCATCCTGGCTAACACGGTGAAACCCCATCTCTCCTAAAAAATAGAAAAAATTAGCTGGTCGTGGTGGCGCGTGCCTGTAGTCCCAGCTACTCGGGAGGCTGAGGCAGGAGAATAGTGTGAACCCGGGACGCAGAACTTGCAGTGAGTCAAGATCACGCCACTGCACTCCAGCCTTGGTGACAGAGCGAGACTCTGCCTCAAAAAAAAAAAATAAATAAATAAATGAAAATAAAATTAAAAAAAATGATGTGGAGAGGCCAAACCAATGGCTCTTATATCCACGTTATTTCTTCTAAATGATTTCACCTTAGTTTTGGTCTGCATCTCTAACCATAGCTAGTTGCAGTAGGACCTTCTATCTGGCCTTGCTGCTCTCATTTTTGGACCTCCTCACTGAAATCAAATTGATCTTTCTAAAATGCAAACCCGGTCTTAGTATTTTATTACTTAAAACCCATTGGTGGCTTTCCATGATTTATGGAATAAAGTCAAAATTCCTGTTTTTGCCCACGTTTCTGTGTGCCTCTCATCCCTACATTTACTGATTCCTGTGTGCCATAAATTGCCAGTTGTCCAGAGTTCATTCTCTTTTTGTACTTGGGAGGACTTCTGCATCCTGCAACTTTTCCCCTGAAACATGCTTGGAAAATACCTACTCATTTTTTTCAGATTCAGGTTAGTTTTTTACTTCAGTTTCTTTTCCTGAAGCTTATACTGACTGCTCCATATGGCTTTGGGGATTAGCTACTCATTCCTTTGTGCCCTTTTGTAGATACACATTTATCATGGAGTCTTTTTTTTTTTTTTTGAGACAGAGTCTCACTCTGTCACCAGGCTGGAGTGCAGTGGTGTGATCTCAGCTCACTGCAACCTTTACCTTCCAGGTTCAATTGATTCTCTTGCCTCAGCCTCCCAAGTAACTAAAGCCATGCACCACCGTGCCCAGCTAATTTTTGTATTTTTAGTAGAGACGGGGTTTCACTATGTTGGCCAGGATGGTCTCGATCTCTTGACCTCGTGATCTGCCCACGTTGGCCTCCCAAAGTGCTGGGATTACAGGCATGAGCCACCACTCCCAATCAGTCATGCAGTCTTTATACTTACTTGTTTACTTGCCTGTGAGCTCACTGAATGCAGGGAATATTTCCTTGTTGCTCTAGCACCTACACCAGTACCTGGTATCCAGAAGCTGTATGCTAAATGTTTGTTGAGTGGCTGTTTGACTTAATGATTGTACTCCTAATTAGTAGATAGAAAGCCATGAACTTCCCAGTTCATCATTCTTTGTGCTCAATTCTGGTTTCTTTATTGTGTTCAAAAGAGTTCCTTAGTGACATAAAACTATGGAGCTAGTATGTCAGCTCATTTAAGCAATGATTGGTTTATGTATATAAGAGGCTTCAATAATTATATATTTTTATTTCAGTTTCAATAAATGATCAATTGATTAATTTTCTCTGTTTTGGCTTATTGTTCACATTTAATATCAAAAGTGTTTTACTTAAAATTATTCATGCCAATTATGACAGTTAGGTGAATATTACTTTGATTTACATTCCAGTAGTAGTTTTGGTTGAACCCTGAATATGCTAAGACGTCACTTTTCTTTTTTCTTATGAACAGGCTACTGTGTTTACATATATTATTAAAATCTTCTTTGAAAATACGAAGTGTTACATTTCTTATATTTAGTTCTCTGTGCTTCAGAATTCCTGTGATACTTGCACTTAAGTCCTTCTGAGCAGTTGATGTTAATATTTATGTGGTTAATTTCATGAAACATGGTGGTTTTCATTTCTATCATTAATTTATACAGGAGATAGACTGTTTTCCAGGTGTAAGCCCAGTCATATAATTAGAAAATTTATAAGCAGAAGGGAGTTATTTGGTCTAACCCATTTATTCTACAGATAGAGAAATTAGAGTCCAGAAACTCTGTCTTCTTTAAAGTCTTACAGGTATTTAAGAAAAAAGAATAGACTTGAGGTTTCTGTGTTCTGAACCCAGTGATCTTGACACTGTAATGATCTTCATCCATATTATTCACAGAAGTAAATATAATCACATATTAAATAAGAAACACAAATACTAAGGAGATATTATACTGAAAAATGAAATAATATTATCTTAATTATTTTGATCAGATTCAATATATAGCAGCTTGAAGGCTAATAATTCCAATGATTCTCTGAATAAACCATTTTTCTAATAAGATTACAGGTTTTAGTAATCTAATTATTTTGACTGATGCAAATGTTACCCCGCCAGTCTGAAAAATGTGTTTATTTATATGTCATAAAGAATAATTTATTCCAAAAAGGCTAATTTTCAAAATATATGTATCTTCTGAAACTGTATCTATTTTTTTCCCACGTTTTCTAAATATAGTTTAGAGGGCGTTTGTAGATTTTCATGGTGCTGAAAAATTAAGGTATAATGGTCTCATGAAGGAGAATAATGTCATTTAGACATTGTAATTTTGGAGGATCACAATACTTTTTGGAATGTGGTTGTTGCAGCACTGGTCACTTATACTAATTATATAATAACATACTATACTAATGCAATAATATACCATATTAAATTATTAAATGGTAAATTTGTCTTAAATCCTCTAGAATACTGCAAAGAAATAGTTTATATAAGAAAGAGTACCATAGCATATGTGAACACAATGTTTCCTATTTTTTTCTTCTTTTTTATTTTTTTGAAGACAAGTTCTCACTCTGTTGCCCAGACTGGAGTTCAGTGCCATGTTCATAGTTCACTGCAACCTCAAACTCCCAAGCTCAAGTGATCCTCTTGATTCAGCCTCTGAAGTAGCTGTGCCTATAGGTGTGCACCACCACACTGGCTAATTTTTAAAATTTTTTATAGATATGTTGCCCAAGCTGGTCTCAAATTCTTGAGCTCAAGAGATCTTCTCACCTTGGCCTCCCAGAGTGTTGGGATTACAGGCATGAGCCACCATACTCAGCCAATATTTCTTTTCTAAAAGACATTTTCTAACATACTTCTCATTTTAACTAACATAATATTCAAAGTGTAGATCTGAGAAAGAGATAGTGCCTGCAGATCTGGGATCCTACATGCTAATATTATGGGATGCATTCAGATTTGATCAGCAGATATTCCATTTATTCTAGAACACCACCAGCAGAAGAATGTAATTACGTCTATCACTAAAACTTTGTGTCAATACAGACTACTGTATTTGTTATCATAGATGGTCCTTGGATGGCAGCCTTAAGCAATTTTAAACCTAGACAGGTGATGTACTTTTTCTTCTTGGATAATTTTCATTGTTTTATCTAATTTGGTTGTAACTAATGTGTTTAATATGGCTTGCTTGTTTTTTAAAAAGTTGTTCAGTATCCTTAGAACTCAGTGCTGATTTCTTTTTCTAGCAGGCCTTTTATATAGGACATCTCACTTTCTCCTGGCTCTCTACTACTAGCATGAGGTCTCTGAAAAAATCAAGACAGCCAAATAATTTGTTATAGAATAGCCTATGTAGAGGGACAGGGGAGGAGTCATATTCCAAGAGGGAAAGACCTTTGAGCCAGGCTCAATTTGTAGAGGCTGTTGAATGAAAATGAGAGAGAGAGAATGCACACTTTATTGCACTATTAAAGCAAAATTCTGACAATAACTTCTAAAAATGATTCCACTCTTATACACTGAGAATATGACAGACCTTCCAAAAGTATAATTTCTTACATGAACGTCCAGGTATATAAGGAAAAATAACTATTTCATACCAATATCTTCAGCCGCCTTTATTGTTGGTTCACCACATAGATTTTTATCAGAATCGCAGAACATTAATTTTTTAAATTAGCTACCATTACAACTAGCTTGAGAAAAACTTTCTTTTTAATAATTCGACCCAGATGCATTCTAGATACTCCAGTGTTACGAATCGATGGCTTCATGAGGAGCCGCTGTTGACTCATGCTATCTCTGGACACACTGACAGCAAATGTTTTCTTACACCTGTTTTCCTCCTGCTTTTCCTTGGTAGGACTTAGTTCCTTGGCATAGTTCAGTATCAATGGCAGTCATAGAGAAGTGTTACAAAAACCCAGCTTATTCCAACTTGTGAATTATTTGGCACCCAGGAACCAGGTCTTACAATCTTCAACCCACTTTTTCCTAACATGGCCCCTTTTCTGAAATGTTTATTTATATATGATGTAGGCCTGGGGAAAGGACATGGACTTTCAAAGAAAATATTCTGCAATAGATCTCTCAACTCCAGAGAACCTTCTGACTAAATCTGAAAGAATTCCACTGTGCTCTGATAACATCCTTTAATAATGAAGGAAAAGATATTTTTCCCCCAGGAGGATTTTGTAGTGAAAGAGATGGCATAATTTTTTTTAAATGTTGTTCATAATCTAATTTGTTTTTTCATTTGTGGGGTGTGTCTTAAATCCTAAATGGTACATCCTTTTTAAAATACTTCTAGTAATAAAATGTTTCTGAAGTTATGTTGTAAATATCATTGGACTATGTTTAATAATGTTAAGTTGATCCCACTTCCCCTGAAATTATATACATAAATGCTGAAAGTATAAATTTACATATACAACTTCATGGAACATTTTTCTTCCAAGTGTGCATTTGCTAGAATTTGCATTGAAAGGTTTTGGAAGGAGCCTGTTGGTATGAATCCTGTGTTAGCAACACTCAGATTTGTTGCATACTGAACAGCATGCTAAATCTCACTTCACAATCTTAGATTTCTCATCTACCATCTTGAGCTGAATTTAAAATATAACTGCAGTTTATTATGTCACCTGTTCGTCAAACACTGATGCAAAGCTTAGTTTTCAGTGTGAAGAACCCATGACTAGAGAAGGGAAGAAGAAAGGGTCAAGCAGACCTCATTAAAGAGTGTATGGGCAAGAAAACACATCAGATGTCTTGATAGGTTTTTTAAAGTCCTGTTAGACTTGTCATGATTTCCAAAACACTAAATGCCATCTAGTATTTTGGACCCTCCAAAATTACAGTAGAATATTATTATGGGTCATCTTAATTGGAAATATACAGGAAAATCCTGATGATTAATGTAGACTAGTGATAACTCTCACACATTTATATAACCTATGTTGAAAAGAAAGAAGAAAGGCAGGAAGGAAAGAAGGAAAAAGAGCGGAGAGAGAGGAACAAGAAAACACGTGGATTTGTGGAAATGAAAATTTTTAAATTACTAATTTGCAAGAATGGGTAAGAAAAATACCGAGTATGAACATAAGTGCTTTCAATTCCGTTTGTCTCTTAATCCTTCTCAGTCCGTGGCCAGTTTTGAAACTTGGTGTAACTTCCTTCCTTTATTCCTCCCTCCCTTGCTCCCTCCATCCCTTCTTGCCAGCCTCCTTCCCTTCCTCTCTCCTTGAGTTTCCTTCTTCTTTCTTGTTCCCTCCCTCCCTCCCTCTCTCTTTTTTTCCCTTAGTTTCCCCGGAAGCACATATACCAGCCATTTGAATGCTTTCTGCTCATAGATACTGCCAAGCCCCCTCACCCAGACTGCTGACTAGATTTGGTAGAATGGAATGAGAAACATAGACTTTGTGTCTGTGGCGGCCACCTCTGATGTTGCAGATTTTTGCCGTGATTATGCACTCCAGCCGAGGGACGCTAGAGAGGTTGAAATTTCAACGGTGGGATTTGCCATTTTGGAATTTGCAGAAATGTACTGGATATGCTAACAGCAGCCTGGCTAGCCGCCACTTCACAAGGAAGTATTTAAATATACACGTGTAATATGAAGAAAATTGCATTAGATCATAAGGGATGAATTATTTTGTAAATGACTATACCATCAAATACCATACCTGATATCAATCATCTTCATCAGACAGTATCTGTGTATGTAAGTAGATAAACAAAAAAGCAGGAGTTTATTTCTCTCTAATGTATCCTTGACTCTCTAGCGGTGACCTCTGAAATGTCTCTTCTGATCCAGACTTGTTTGAATCATGTGCAACATTTTAGATTTGTCTTTTCTCTGCAAGTTTTTTTTGGTTAAGTACCATAACATATTGAACCAAATAGTTTTGCTTGCTTTCTATTGATGACACATGATTTTGGCTTTTATCTTCAGTGGAAAATCAATGTGTCACATGGCGTTCACTAAGAAAAAGGTATGGGGCCTCTTTGTAATTCTTTGTCAGATGGTTGCTTTATCTTGATTTATGCCTTCAAACTTTTTCCCATTCAGCAGAAAATATTGTGTCGCTATCTGTGAGAGCAAAGCCATCTATACCAATTTATGCTCTAAGTGTAGCCTCCTTCCAGAACTGCTTATGGAACATATCAACTCACTATAGATTAGGGACATAATGGATTCTTCTTTCTTAAAAGTGGCAGATTGACAATTTTAGTTCATATACAAGCTTTTATATTAACATTAAAACAATATTTCTATGTAAAGTAAAATATTGTAGTTGATTATTATTCGAGGGCCTCCCAGAATTTCAAGGTCTGAAAATAAATTCAATGTTCCTGGTGGTAACAAAATTGCTCCTACTTCCTTGTATCAGGACTGCCATTTGGAACTGCTGGGGAAGCTCTTTTCAGAAATTATTTTCAAAACAGCATTGTTGCCTTTTGCCAAACTGAAATCTGGTTGTAAACTTTTGAAAACTAGTTCCTTGGAATGGAATTCAAGTTGTCTTCTAAGCAGTTTTTTTTAACTCAAACATACATTCTATCTTGCTTTATTATGTCACTATTTGTGTAGGAAACATATTTCTATTTTTACCATTTTCAATTTATTTACATTTACATTTACATTTGTGTGTATATATATACACACATACATACACTTTAAGTTCTGGGATACATATGCAGAACTTGCAGTTTTGTGAAATAGGTATACATGTGCTGTCGTGGTTTGCTGCACCCATCAACCCGTCATCTACATTAAGTATTTCTCCTAATGCTATCCCTCCTCTTTCCTTCCTACCCACTGACAGGCCCCAGTGTGTGATGTTCCCCTCCCTGTGTCTATGTGTTCTCTTTGTTCAACTCCCACTTATGAGTGAGAACATGTGGTGTTTGGTTTTCTGTTCTTGTGATAGTTTGCTGAGAATGATGGTTTCCAGCTTCATCCATGTCTCTGCAAAAGACATTAATCCATCCTTTTTTATAGCTGCATAGTATTCCATGGTGTATATGTGCCACATATTCTTTATCCAGTCTATCATTGATGGGCATTTGGGTTGGTTCCTAGTCTTTGCTATTGTGAATAGTGCTGCAATAAACATATGTGTGAATGTGTCTTTATAGTAGAATGATTTATAATCCTTTGGATGTGTACCTAGTAATGAGACTGTTAGGTCAAATGGTATTTCTAGTTCTGGATCCTTGAGGAATTGCTACACTGTCTTCCACAATGGTTGAACTAATTTACACTCCCACCAACAGTGTAAAAGCATTCCTATTTCTCCACATCCTCTCTAGCACCTGTTGTTTCCTGACTTTTTAATGATTGCCATTCTAACTGGCGCGAGATGGTATCTCATTGGACCAGGGGTGATGAGCTTTTTTTTTTTTTTCTTCGAGACAGCCTCACTCTGTCACCCAGGGTGGAGTGCAGTGGCACAATTTCGGCTCACTGCAACCTCCACCTAATGGGTTCAAGCAATTCTCCTGCCTTAGCCTCTTGAGTAGCTGGGATTACAGATATATACCACCACGCCTGGCTAAAGTTTTTTTTGTGTGTTTTTGGTAGAGACAGAGTTTCACCGTAGTGGCCAGGCAAGTCTCAAACTCCCGACCTTGTGATCCACTCGCCTTGGCCTCCGAAAGTGATGGGATTACAGGCGTGAGCCACCACGCCCAGCCTATGATGAGCTTTTTTTCATGTGTTTATTGGCCGCATAAATGTCTTCTTTTGAGAAGTGTCTGTTCATATCCTTTTCCCACTTTTTGATGGGGTTGTTTTTTTCTTGTAAATTTGTTTAAGTTCCTTGTAGATTCTGGATATTAGCCCTTTGTTAGATGGATAGATTGCAAAAATTTTCTCCCACTCTGTAGGTTGTGTGTTCACTCCGATGATAGTGTCTTTTGCTGTGCAGAAGCTATCTTTAGTTTAATTAGATCCCGTTTCTCAATTTTGGCTTTTGTTGCCACTGCTTTTGGTGTTTTAGTCATGAAGTCTTTGCCTATGCCTATGTTCTGAATGGTATTGGCTAGGTTTTCTTCTAGAGTTTTTATGGTTTTAGATCTTATGTTTAAGTCTTTAATCCATCTTGAGTTAATTATTTTATAAGGTGTAAGGAAGGGGTCCAGTTTCAGCTTTCTTCATATGGCTAGCCAGTTTTCCCATCACCATTGATTAAATAGTCAATCTTTCCCCATTGTTTGTTTCCGTCAGGTGTGTCAGAGATATGTTGTATATTTCATGGTACAATGCCTTCTGTCAATGGGGAAAAATAACAAGCATATATGGGATGAATGAAGTCTGCTATGATTAAGGTTGAGAATATTTACTGATCCTTGAGTTCAGTCTCCAGGAATGTTGGAAATAGAGAATGGAGATAATGGAGATAAAGAAAAGTTCTGAAAATGACACTTCCCATAGTGTCAAAATTGTGATCTATTGGAGAATTCTGTGATACATCAAAATCTCTGTTTATACTGATGTTTGTTATTGTGTATGAGCATATCTTTATCAGGTGTAGGCTATTTCTATACTTTCATGTCTTTAAATCAATGTTTCTATTCACATATGTATATGTGCAAATAGAAGCATGTTAATATTATATATATATTTTTTCTGTCATTACCATGATTACTATGATTATCATTAGCATGTATTATTAGTGTGACCGAAGTATCATCAGTATCAGTTTCTTTCTAACTGCAGTGCTCCTGTAATGCTTCATTTCTACAGAGCCAACCTACACCCACCGTTTCCCTGACTATAACTTTACCTAAAGTATAAGCCCTTATAAAGCCATGAAAGCCTACCAAGAATTGTCAAAGAAGCTAGGCAGCAGCCAGGCTCTGCCTTAGGAAAAGACTTTACTTTTTATTATCATGTGCAGTACTTAACTACTCGTTTTGACCTCTAAGATTTTGCTCTCCTATATTTCTATCCCCTGGCTTTCTGATATTTCATGTGATTATATTTGAAATTTTAACCTTGCTTTTCTTTTTGGAATCTCTGATATCTCTGCTGCCACAGGTAATGACAGGTTCCTCTCTAACTGTTGGTGTTATCCCTGGTCAGATTATTACTGATGACAGAAGTAGATGTTTTACGTGGATTCTCTCGATATCAGAAACAGATACAGATATCACAACTCAAAAATGACAGACTGATAACCATTATGAACTTAGATGCAACATTCTTAATACAATATTAGCAAAGTGAGTCTAGGAATATTTAAAAATGATAATGTGTTTTAACCAAGTGGGGCTTATCTCAAGTTGGTTTCAACAACTGAATATCTACCATGCTGACAGAAAAAAGAAAAATCACGTGACACTCTCAATAGATGCAAAAAAGGAATTTACAAAATGTAACACATTTTTTAAATTAAAAACTCCCAGCAAACTGAGGATAGAAAAGTACATTTTCAAACTGATTATGTGTTTACAGAAAATCTATAGCAAACATCTTACTTAAAATGGTGAAAGCCTTAATACTTTCTACATAAGATTATGAAAAATGCAATGATGTCCTCTCTCCCTAGTTCTTTAAAGTATTGCATTCAATATTAAATAAGTGGAAATATATACCAAGTTCATCGATAAATATTTAATACTTATGAGATGATAATTCTCCTGAAATTGATCTCTAGATTCAGTGGAATTCCCATGAAACCTTATAGGTCCTTTTGGATAAATTACAAAACTGATTCTAAAACAGGGAGAAAGAAAGAAGGGAAGGAAGGAGGAATGGACAGAAAGAAGAAAGAAATAAAGAGAAAAGAAAAGAAAATAAGAAATAAGTGACACCCAAGTTGGGAAGAAAGAAAAATACTATTCTCACATGATGTAAACATATACACAGAAAATCCTTAGGCATCTGCAGAAGTGTGCTAGAGGTATGAAGTGAATTTAACAAAGTTGTAGGATGAAAGATCAATAAATAAAATCAATTGTGTTTCTATACACAATCAACACCAATTAGAAAATAAAATTATGTAAGCAATTTAACTTATAATAGCCTCAAAAATAATAAAATAATTCAGAATAAATTTAATAAAAGGTATGCTGATCCAAAATTTCTAAATCACTAATACGAGAGATTGAATAGGTAGAAATATGTATCAAGTTCATTGGTAAATATACATGTCATACTTATTAGATGATAATTCTTCTGAAACTGATCTCCAGATTTGGCACAATCCCAATCAAACCTATAGGCCTTTTTGGAGAAATTACAAAGCTGATTCTAATTTTTTTTTTAAATATGGAAGTCCTAGAATAGCCAGAGCATGTTTTAGAAAGAAGAATAAAGTTGTAAAACTTTCCAAATTTCAAGACATATTGTAAAGCTACACTAACCAGTACAGTAAACTTACTGGCATGAAGAAGACATATATATCAGTGAAACAGAATAAATAATTTAGAAATATATCAAGCCTTACATGGCCAAAGTTGCCAAAATAATTCAATAAGGAAATCAATGTCTTTATAAAGATGGTACTAATAAAATTGGATATTAAATGGAGAATATGAACTTCAGAATTACCTCACACCATATCCTCAAGTTAACTCAACATGTATTTTATACATAATGTAAATATAAAAAGTATAAAGCTTACTGAATAGGAAAAATTTTTAATAATCTTACTATAGCTAAAAATTTTTTAGATAAGAAAAGGATGGATGAAAATGGAAAAAAATAGTAAGTTGGACTTCATGAAATTAAGACTTTTGCAATTTAAAACATAGCATCAAAAAATGAAAAGGCAAACCACAGATTGGGACAGAATAATTTTAAATATGTCTGATAAAGAACTTTCATCTAGAATGTACACATAACTAAAAAACTAAATAACAAAACACAAATAACTCATTTAACATAATATTTTGACCTAAATGGACCAAATATTTGTACAGATATTTTAATTTAAAAAGAGATGATGTCCAATACACAAATGAAAAGATACTTAACATTACCCGTCATCAGGGAAATGCAAGTTAAAACCACATTGAGGTACCACTGTACACCCACTGGAGTGGCTGACACGAGCAGAACTGACCATACCACATGATGTGAAGAATTGCTATTCACACCTGGCTAGTGGGACTTCAAAATGGTACAGACATTTTGGAAAACAGTTTGGCAGTTTCTTTTAATGTTAAACTTAGTACTGATCATATAACCAAATAATTCCACTGCGACTCAAAATAAATAAAAACATATCCGTACCAAGCCTCATCCTTGAAGTTCATAGCAGATGTGTCCATCAACTTGTAAATGGATAAACCAGTTGTAGATGGAGTACCACTCAACAATAAAAAGGAGCAAACTGATACAACAGCAATATAAATGAATATCAAAAGCATTATGCTCAGTGAAAGAAGCTAGACATGAAAGACACCAATGTATCATTCCACTAATAGGATACTCTAGAAAATGCAAACTGTAGAAACAGAAGCAGATTAGTGGTTGCCTGTGTTCAGGAATGGAGAAAAGATCAAATGCAAAACAGCAAAAGAAAACATTTTGTGATGATGCAGATTTTCTGTATCTTGATCATGATTGTGGTCAAATGATGATATTCATCTGCCATAACCCATTAAATTGCACATTGAAAAGGGTGAATTTTACTGTGTGTACATTATACTTAAATGGAGCTGTAAATATGTTTGGAGCTTATCTGTGAACATTAGTTGCAGAGCAGGAGTTATTTTTATAGAGTGGAAATCTGCTAAGTGCCAACTTGAGAAGGGTTGAGAAAAATTAGAACCTTCTTCCAACACATTTCAGTTAGAACACTCTTAGGATGTCGTTACAGCTGTGCTCTATATTGGAGTCTCTGATGAAATCACATGTCTAACAATCTCAGCATGCCTTTAATCAACAGAATATACACGTGTTTTCTTTTTTTACTATAAAGGATATACCAAACAACTTTTTCAAGACTTTACTTCAAAAAGGCACGTAGTTTTGCAACATTTTTGGTAAGTCTTTAATTATTTCAAAATGAAAAATTGAAAATAAAATGCAATTATTTACTCAGGGCCCCCACAAAAAAGGCCTGTACGGGGAATGCATGTGGTGTGTGTGTGTGTGTGTGTGTGTGTGTGTGTGTGTGTGTAAGTGTGTGATTTGAAGAATTGAAAAAATTTTAGTGGGGTTTTGTAGCATCACTTTGATAGCATCCTGTAATTTTGAATTGTGTTAGAAATAAAAATAAAGTGAATACACTGATAAAAGAATTTGAAAAGAATTTGCATTATTGCCTAAATTATGTGTGGTTTCCACAGTGGCATGAATCGAGCATCTTTAACCTACATAACAATATATCAGAATGTATTAGGTAAAAAATAAGTAAACTAGTATAACAAAGTTAAATATTTCTAAAGGAAAATTATAGCTTTATTTTTTTTCCTGAACTGTTTTGAGGAGATATTTACACCAAAAGATATTATCATTGATCAATGAAACTTTTTCAGAATTTGCTTGTGTCCCACCAATATTTGATTACATAGTGCTTCTGTGAGTTCCATTTCATTAATTTAGCATTGACAGGAGAGAAGGCAATGGCTCTGCAGCCTCTCTTGATGTGGCATGATCCTGGTTCCGCTGGCTGATATCTATTAGAACCATGGCCTTAATCATGCCTTTCATGCTTCTAACTTGATTTGCATTTGTTGTGTAATCCAAATTTATTCTCTCGTTTAGTCGCTTCCACCCATAGAAAAGCAGGTCTTTTTCATTTCTCCTTCACCATTGCCCCCACTTTTTCTTTTTGTCCTCCCATGATGAAAAACAAGACAGAAACAAACTATAACAACAACAGACACCTTTTGTCTGTGGTCACCAATGCATTGTAGCACTAAACTTTGTTCAAAATCTCTAGATCTGACCTCTATATCTGCTGTTCCCAGAGTTTTTCAATGTATTCTCTAGACTGCTGTGACCCATTGACAGAACGTCTAGCTATATTTAATTGAAAGTTATTAGTGTCTGATATGGCTTGGCTGTGTCTGCACCGAAATCTCATCTTGCACTGTAGCTCCCATAATTCACATGTTGTGGGAGGCACCCAGTGAGAGGTAAGTGGATCATGGGGGCAGTTTTCCCCACACTGTTCTAGTGGTAGTGAATAAGTCTCATGAGATCTGATGGTTTTATAAGGGGAAACCCCTTTCGCCTTTCACTTGGTTCTCATTTGCTAAATCATGCCTCTCAGCTGATTCTCTCTAGAATTTATTCTCAGGAGATCTAATTAATAACTTGTCAAGCTGATGTCCATCCTTGGGGACAACTCGTATCTGAAGAATGGCCAGTGGAAGGTATTAAAACTCCATACTCCTGCCTCAATTTAGGGCAACTCTGAAGGGTCACCCCAGCTTCTCAGCTCCCCCTTGAGATTAGCTGAGGTATTTGTTGTGACTGCCTCACATCTCAACTCCCTTTATCCAATTCAGTTTTTTCGCCACAGTTGTTGGTTCCTAGGATTTTACCCAGTTAAATGTTCTCTACACAAATCTCTATCTCAAATCTGCTTTACAGGGAATGTGGCCTCAGACAGGTTTTCATTAGGTTCTGGACATAACTCTCATTAGTCATTGATATGATTCGGCTGTGTCTCCGGCCGAATCTCACCTTGATTGTAATTATCCCTGCATGTCAAGGATGGAGTCAGGTGGAGATAATTGAATCATAGGGGCGGGTTCCCCCTACTGTTCTCCTGGTAGCGAATAAGTCTCACCAGATCTGATGCTTTTAAAATGGGAGTTTCCCTACACAAGCTTTCTTCTCTGCTACCATTTAAGATGTGCCTTTGCTTCTTTTTTGCCTTCTGCCGTGACTGTGAGGCCTCCCCAGCCATGTGGAATTGTGAGTTCATTAAACCTCTTTCCTTTATAAATTACCCGGTCTTGGGTAGGACTTTATTAGCAGCATGAGAACAAACTAGTACAGTCTGTTCTATAAGCCCAAGTCGGATCACAGAGTCCCGCTTTCTGTTTTTTTTTTTTCTAGCCCATATTTCTACTAAAACTTGACTCATATAGACTTAAAACAAAATAATTAAGCATGGCTAATATTTATTTAATATTTTATACGTGTCAGGTACTGTATTTTGTAACTTATCTTTTAATAATCTTTCCAAATCTCTAAAAGGAGAATTCTGCTTTTTTATAGAGAAAATAAGGATGGCTCTGAAAATGTTAGCATTAGGGGAAGTAGGGTGAGGGACATAGGGGGCACTTTGTGTTATTTGTGCATTTTACTATCAATCTAAAATCAGGTCAAAATAAAAATTAAAAAAATGAGTAGTAGAAGCAGGTTGTTAAGATTTTCAGTGTGACTCTAGAATTTTTTTGTTTGTTGTTTGTTTTGGAGTGTAGTGGTATTATCTCTGCTCACTGCAACCTCCACTTCCCAGGCTCAAGCAATCCTCCCCCTCAGTCTCCCAAGTAGCTCGGATTATAGGTGCCCCCCCCCCACACCCAGCTAATTTTTGTATTTTTTTTTTTTAGTAGAGATGGGGTTTCAGCATGTTGGCCAGGCCAGTCTCCAACTCCTGACTTCAAGTCATCCGCACGCCTCAGCCTCCCGAAGTGCTGGGATTATAGGAATGAGCCACCACTCCTGGCCCAAAGTTCATATTTTAACTACTAACCTAAATTATTTTAAAAACAAAAGCCTCCTTTGACTCAAACCAGGTCAGAGTGACATGATCATGTGCCTGTTTTGTGCAGGGTGAAGTGAGATTATTATCTAGGAAATAGCTGAAATGTCTTGTTGTGGGCATAAATATTTCATATAAATTCTAAGCTTCATATTAGCACTTAGATTATAATTATCTAAAGAATAGAGAACAATTTCATATAATTTTCAGTGTATCAGGCGAATCAAAAGTATACATACAAGCATGCAGATGAATTTCAGTGAATATAGTGGTGACAATGCTCAACAGAATATGTGTCCCCCACCCCATCCCTGCTTCTTGCTCTTTCACTGTCCTAAAGATAGAACAAAATGGTTCAGGCATCCAGCTTGTCCCCTCCACACTTCACACTTTTACTTAATAGCAGCTTATCTTTAACACTTTGTCATCTTTAAGATGTTGCTAATTCTTTCTGGTAGATCCCAGGACTGAGGATGAGGGAGAATGATTTTATTTAAATAAAGTTGCTTAATTAAAAAACAATTTTTTTTAGTTTTAAAATATTTTCATTATTTTATAAAATGTTTGTGGGTACATAGGAGGTTTATATATTTGTGGGGTACATGAGATGTTTTGATACAGGCATGCAGTGTGAAATAATCACATCATGAGGAATGGGCTTTCCATCCCCTCAAGCATTTATCCTCTGAGTTAAAAACTATTCAATTGGCTGGGCGCGGTGGCTCACGCCTGTAGTCCCAGCTCTTTGGGAGGCCAAGGGGGGCGGATCGCCTGAGGTCAGGAGTTTGAGACCAGCCTGGCCAACATGATGAAACCCCATCTCTACTAAAAATACAAAAATTAGCCAGGTGTGGTGGCGAGTGCCTGTCATCCCAGCTACTCGGGAGGCTGAGACAGAAAAATCATTTGAACCTGGGAGGTGGAGGTTACAGTGAGCCGAGATCATGCCATTGTACTCCAGCCTGAGTGACAAGAGTGAAACTCCATGTCAAAAACAAACAAAAATCAATTACATTCTTTAAGTTATTAAAATTAAACATTGTAAATGATTTTTTTTCCCAAAGCTTTTTCAGAGAAAAAAAAAAGTAGAAACAAAGACACTTTCTACTGACTTCCAACATGGTGACTGTATTTCTAGCATGTGTTAAGGTGAAAAATTGATTTTATGTTTAATACAAAACATAGCATAATGTAATGAAAAGCAAGATTGTAATGATGAAGGAAAATAACATTAGTGCTAATTTTTTTCAATTTGAAGCATTGGATTAAAATGAATTAGGTTATATTCCAACATGTTTATATTGAATTTCTTTTTTCTCCAATTGGTTTCTTTTTATTAATGGGGGAGTGTTGCATTTGTATAAGGTTTCCCTATTATATTCAATTGTTTTGAGATGCTTTTAATATGAAGTTTTTATGTTTTCTTTTTGATGTATACATGTTATGCTTTTATGCTGAATTTGATAATTGGTGCTGTATATGCAAAGCAAATGTAATTTCCCAGCTTTTATTTTTTAAAGCCCTGGGAAGCAACATAATGAAGTAGAAATAGTATCAAGACAGGAGTTAGAATACCTGGATTCTAAAATTTAAATTAAATTAGGATCTAGTGACATTATAGGTGTTCCTTGATCTTCTGATGACCTGGTTCCTCAAAAGAAAAATAAAATAATCTATAAATTGTTTCTAATTCTAAAACTCTATCAATCCTATTTTTAAAATTATAATTAGTTGAACTCTATAAGGTCACAAAAATCCCTAAGAAACTAAAATAAAATTTTATCATATCTTAAAAATACTCTGATCTTTTTTTATATGCTGACATGAATTCTAATTATTTTTGAGCCCCTAAAAAACATTTAAGATCACAGTTTATGTTTTATTATTGACTTTCAGATAATTAACATTTTACTGATAGATATGAACAAATCTACTCTAACAGAGATAGTCATTAGTTTATTTCTCTCTTTTCAGTATCAATAAAAAGTATCGATTTACCAATAACAATGAATTAATTGCCTGAAATAAATGAAACGTAAGCAGCAAAAGTGAACCTTTTAGTATAACTCTTCTTGTAAACATTGACTTAGTTCAAAGGGAGCTTATCTTTAAAAAAAAAGCGCTAATTCATGTCTATTGGTATAGATATAATCTTTTGTTCCTTGAAAATAGATCCTACTATACTCCAGACACTATGCCACTTGGTGCAGATATTAACACAAATAGCAGGTGATCATTGTCCTCATGGAGTTTATTTTAAAGAGAACAAAGTGAGACAAAGGCACACAAGCAAAGAACTACAATACAAAGGGGATGGCATCTGACTCAGCATGGAGGTGTCACGGAAGGTGTTGTTTTGCTTAGGTTTTGAAGTGTGGGTAGGAGATGGCCCATGTTGAGAGTGGGAACTGGGAATTAAAAAGATGAGGAGGTCTCTGCAAATCTACATGGATGGGAAGTAGCATGCTGATGTGGGAAACAACTAAAAAGTTCCAGAATGCATGGTTTATAAAGCGTGAGTCAGAGAGGGCTAGACCAGTAGCCAGATCAAGGATATCTCAGATGTTATAGTCATGAATTAGTGCATTGACCTGCAGGCCATGGGAGTCACTGAAGGTTTCAGTCAGGTAAGTGAGCTGATCAGAACAGTCCTTTAGATAGGCCGCTCTTTTGGCTGTAAGGGGGACACGTTTGAAGTAGGGCTATAGCTAAAAATATACAGACACTTCCTCTTGTCTACAGCCCTGCTGGCATCTGTTGTATTTTGACTTTTTAGTAATAGCCATTCCAACCGGTATGAAATGGTATCTCATTGTGTTTTGATTTGCATTTTTCTGATGATTAGTGATTCTAAGCATTTTTTTTTTCGTGTATTTGTTGGCCATTTGTATATGTTCTTTTGAGAAGTGTTTGTTCATGTCCTTTGCCCATTTTTTAATTGGGTTATTTTTTTTTCTAATTGATTTAAGTTCCCTGTAGATTCTGTATACTAAAAAACAAACAAAAACCAGAAGTAAATAAATTCTCAGGACACACACACCCACACCCATACCCACAGAGAGAGAGAGAGAGAGAGCGCCTCGGTAACAGGCCACCAACCACCAGGGTCTAAACTGGGAACACTTTCTAGTACAGAATGAATGGAAAAGATTCATGAAATATCTAGAAAGTAACGTTAATGAGATTTACATGTATGGAGTGAATGAGGAGAAACGGATCATTCAGGATTCTGGTGGGAATAACAGGGGGAGCCATTAGTTGAAATTTTGAAGTGGGAGAAGGAGAGGGAGTTTTAGGGAGAAAGATGAGTTTTTTTTAGGTATTTCAAACCCTTGAAGCTTCTATGGGACATCGAAGTGGAAATAACAGTCTGTGGGTTGGGACAATAAAGAAAGAAATTGGTTGAAGACTAGGGGAAGAGTATAGAGCAAAGAAATATTTAAGATAATAAACATAGAGAGATAGCTGAAAATGTGGGACTGGATTACAAAGGAAGAATGATTTAGTTATGAAGCCCAAGGGCTGACAGGAATGGGTGACTACTCGAGGAGTTCATATGCATCTGTTATTGTATGAATAAAAAAAATTATCTGTTCCTTCCTAAAGATATCTTCAACCTGTTTTTGGATACATATGGGCACTGCTTTTCATTCTCTTAGCCCCATTTCTTATTTTAGCCTCTGCTGTAGCAATCAGTTCTGCACAGGCTTTGACCCAGGCTTTGACTAGTTGGTGCAGGTGTGATATGACACTTACCTGGAATGGCCCACAGTTTGTGGCTGCTCTCACTTAAGCAGGTGGGATGCTCATGTAGGTGTAACCTAGAAGCTTGGTAGAGTTTATGCCCATGGGGCAACCTGTGACCACTCAAAAATAAAGCCCTTTCCTCCTCCCAGATTGAGGAGTCTTGCATTATGTAATAAAACTCCTTAGAAGGCCTATTAGGTTCCAATACAGCATTAGGCAACTTGATAAGGTATCCCATCATCAGCCTTCCTTTCTTCCCTCATTCCACTGCCTCTCACTCTTTCTTCCTAAGTTAACTTCTTAGATAAAATGCCAACTTTCTATATTTTGTTTCACATCAGGGAAAATAATTGTATATCCCATTTCAAAAGCATATAAAAAGGTTACTGTATAGAAAATTTGTCTTTAATAGATTAAGCTGTAATTTTCCAAATACTTTAAAATTTTATTTCAGAAACGTTTTTCCTTTTTATAAGCTTCATCTAAAAGCAGAGTTCACCTAAGAATATACCTAAGAGCATATTACATAGAATATATTTTATATTTCAGTAGTTTAGCTAGGATTCTTTCAAAATTGAGAGGATCTACAAATATTTCTAACACATTAGTTTTCAGTCTTAAGGCTGAGTCAAGAACAAAGCTCCTAAACTTTGTGTTGGTGATTGAGAACATTTTAAAATTGTTATTTAATTCATTAATTTATTTTTAAAAAATTTTCACATTGTAATCATATAGATTTATAGGATACAATTTGATGTTTCAATGAATATGTATGTTGTCTAATGATCCAATAAGGATACTTAGTGTATTAATTACCTCATGCATTCATCATTTCTTTTTAATAAGAAATTTCAAAATCCTTTCTTCTAGATACTTTGTAATATACAATACTTTACTAACTATAGTCACCCTGCTTTACAAAGAACACTTCAACTTATTCTTCCTATATAATTGTGATTTCATAACTGTTAACCAATCTATCTCCATTTTGCCCTCCCCACTTCTTCCTCACTGTTTGGTAACCACTATTCTACTCTACTTCTCTATTAACTTTTTTTTTTTAAGATTTCACATATGAGAGAGATCATGCGGTATTTGCTTTCCGTGTCTGGCTTATTTCACTTAACATTGTATCCTGCAGGGTCATCCATGTTGTTGCAACTGGCAGAATTTCATTCTTTTTTTATGGCTGAATAGTAGTTCATTGTGTGTGTGTCCATATACATATATATATATAATTAATTTTATGTATAATTATAATTACACATAAAATTATATATAATTATAATTATAATTATATGTAATTATACATATAATAATATATTATACGTAATATATAATATACATAATATAAGTTATGTATATTATACATAATATACGTTATGTATATTATATATGTATATATGTATTATATATGTATGTATATATATTATACGTTATATATTATATATAATATACATAATATGTTATGTATATTATATACATAATATATATTATGTATATAATATACATAACATATTTTGTATAGTATACATAATATATATTATATATAATATACATAATATATATTATATATAATATACATAATATATTATATATATTATACATCATATATATTATATAATATACTTAATATATATTATATATAATATACGTAGTATGTATTATATATAATATATATTATGTATAATATATATATTATATATAATATACATAATATATATTATATATAATATACATACTATATATTATATATAATATACATACTATATATTATATATAATATACATAATATATATTATATATAATATACATACTATATATTATATATAATATACATAATATATATTATATATAATATACATAATATATATTATATATAATATACATACTATACATAATATATATTATATATAATATACTTACTATATATTATATATAATATACATACTATATATTATATATAATATACATAATATATATTATATATAATATACATAATATATATTGTATATATATAATTCACTTGTTTGTTTTTAGACACATAGATTGATTCCATATCTGATTATTAGAAATAGTGCTACAGTAAACATAAGAGTGCAGATATTTTTCAAACACAATGATTTCATTTCCTATGGATGTATACCCAGTAGTGGGATTGCTGGGTTATGTGATCGAATGATTGTTTTTTTTGTTTTTTTTTTATTTTTTAGCGAATTTCCATAAAGTTTTGCTTAATGGTTGTACTAGTTTACAACCCCATCAACAGTGTGTAAGTGTTCCCTTTTCTCCACTTCCTTGCCAACTCTTGTTATCTTTTACCTTTTTGGTAATAGCCATTCTAATGGGTTAACTGGTATCTCATTGTGGTTTTGATTTGCATTTCCCTGATGGTTAGTGATGTTGAACATGATTTTATTATATATTCGTCTTGACCATTTCTATATTTTCTCTTGTGGCATGTCTTTTAGTTTATTTTGTCCTTTTTTTTTTTTTTTGAGAAGGAGTCTTGCTCTGTTACCCAAGCTGGAGTACAGTGGTGCAATCGGGGCTCACGGCAACCTCCATCTCCCTGGTTCAAGCAATTCCCCTGCCTCAGCCTGCTGAGTAGCCGGGGTTACAGGCACACGCCATCATGTTTGGCTAAATTTTTGTATTTTTAGTAGAGAAATGATTTCACCATATTGGTCAGGCTGGTCTCAAACTCCTGACCTCAGGCAATCCACCTGCCTCAGCCTCCCAGTTTTGCCCATTTTTAAATAAGTTTCTTATGTTTTTGCTGTTGAGTTGTTTAAGTTTCTTATATAATCTGGGCATTAACTCCTTAGCAGATGTATAGTTTGCAAATATTGTATCCCATTCTGTAAGTTGTTTTTTCACTCTGTTAAGTTTCCTTTGCTGTGCAAAAGCATTTTAGTTTGATGAAACCCCATTTATCTATTTTTGCTTTTGTTGCCTGTGCTTTTGACGTCTCATTTAAAAAATCCTTGTACAACCCAAAGTTATAGAGAATTTCCCACATGTTATCTTCTAGTAGTTTTTCATAGTTTTCAATCTTACCTTTAGGTCTTTAATCGCATTTGAGTTGATTTTTGTATAAGGTAAAAGATAGGGGTCTGATTTCATTATCCCACATATAGATATCCAATCTTCTCAGTACCATTTAATGAAGACACTGTCTTTACCCCTGTGTGTGCTCTTGACTCCTTTTTTGAAAATCAGTTGACTTTAGGTATGAGAATTTATTTCTGAGCTGTATATTCTCTTCCATTGGTCTATGTGTTTGCTTTATGGCAGTGCCATGCTGTTTTGCTTACTATGGCTTTGTAGTATATTTTGAAGTCAGGTAGTGTGGTGCCTCCAGCTTTGTTATTTTTGCACAAGATTGCTTTGGTTATTTGGGGTCTTTTCTGGTTTCATACAAATTTTAGGGTATTTTTTTCTATTTCTGTGAAGAATTTCATTGTTATTTTGATAGGGATTGCATTGAATCTGTAGGACATTTTGTTAGTATGGTCATTTCAATAGTATCAATTCTTCCATTCCATGAGTATATAGTGTCCATTTTTTGTGTATTGTAAATTTTTCCATCAGTGTGTTATAGTTTTCATTGAAGAGATCTTTCATGACCTTGATTAAATTTATCTGCAGATTTCTTGGTAGCTATTGTAAATGGAATTCCTTTCTTGATGACTTTTTCAGATAGTTCACTATTAGTGTATAGAAACACCACTGAATTTTCTGTGTTGATTTTGTATACTACAACTTTACTGAATTTATTTATGATTTCTAGTAGTTTTTGGTCAAGTCTTTAGGGTTCTCACTCTATATAAGTATATATAGAAAGAACCCTAAAGAGAGAGAGATCATATATATCTATATGATCATATATATAGATGTATACATATGTATGTGAGATCACATTTTCTACAAACAGAAACAATCTGACTTCCTTCTTTCCAGTTTGGATCCCTCTTATTTATTTCTTTTGTCTAATTGCTCTGGCTCTGACCTCCAGTACTATGCTAAATAGAAGTGGTAGAAGTTGACATCCTT
Organism: Gorilla gorilla gorilla; assembly: GCF_029281585.2. Taxonomy (NCBI): domain Eukaryota; kingdom Metazoa; phylum Chordata; class Mammalia; order Primates; family Hominidae; genus Gorilla; species Gorilla gorilla. The sequence goes on from NC_073236.2 coordinate 142,997,646, forward strand.
GTCTTCCTCCATATCAGAGAGGAAAAGCATTTAACTATTCACCATAAATAAGATGTTAGCTGTGGGTTTGTCACATATGGCCTTTACTGCGTTGAGGTACACTCCTATACCTACTTTCTTGACAGTTTTTATCATAAACGAATGTTGACTTTTGTCAAGTGTTCTTTTTGCATCTGTTGAAATGATCACATGGTTTTTGTTTTTCTTTCTATTGTGGTGGTGTATCATATTTACTGATTTGTGCATGTTAAGCCATCCTTTCATCCCTGGGATGAATCCCACTTGATTATAGTGAATACTCTTTTTAGTGTGCTGTCGAAGTCAGTTCACTTGTATCTTGTTGAGAATTTTTGTATCTATGTTCTTCAGGAATATTGGCCTGTTATTTTCATTTTGTGCGTGTCTTTGTCTGGTTTTAGAATCAGGATATTGCGAGCCTCATAAGATGAGTATGGAAGTATTCCTTCCTCATTACTTTTGTGGAAAAGTTTGTGGAGAATTGGTAGTTATTCTTTAACTGTTTGGTAGAATTCAGCAGTGAAGACATCAGGTCCTGGGTGTTGGTTGTTGTTGTTGTTGTTTTGATGGAAGATGTTTTATTATTGATTCAATTTCCAAACTCATTATTGATGTGTTCAGATGTTATATTTCCTCACAATTTAATCTGGGTAGTTGTATGTGTGCAGAAATTTATTCATTTTATTCTACATTATCACATTTGTTGGCATATAGTTATGAGTAATGTCTTACAATCCCTTATATTTCTGTGGTGTATCAGTTGTAATGTCTCCTTTTTCATCTTTTATTTATTTGAATTTTCTCTCCTTTTGTCTTAGTTTAGCTAAAGGTTTGTCAGTTTTACCTTTACACTTTGTCTTATTTATCTTTTGAAATATTTTTTAGTGTCTGTTTCCTTTATATCTGCTGTGAGCTTTATTATTTCCTTCCTTCTACCAATTTTGGGTTTAGTTTCTTTTTGATGTTCTAGTTACTTGAAGTGTATAATTTTGCTTTGTGATTTGAAAATCTTTCTTCATTTTTGGTGTAGGCTTTTATTGCTATAAATTTCCCTCTTAGAACTGCTTTTGCTACGTTCCATATGTTTGGGTATGTTGGATTTTCATTCTTACTTGTCTCAGTGACTTTTGAAATTTTCCTATTAATGTCTTAATGAGACCTATTGATTTCTTGGGTGCATGCTATTTAATTTCCATGTTTTTATAAAATTTCCAAGGGCTTTCCTGTTGTTGATTTCTGGCTTTATATCACTGTAATCAGAAAAGATACTTCATATGATATCTGTCTTCTTAAGTTTGTTAAGACTTATTATGTGTCATAATGTATGATTGGTCCTAGAGAATGTTTGGTGTACAGTTGAGAATAATTTGTATTCTGCAGCTGCTGGATGATGTATTAGTCTGTTTTCATACTGCTGATAAAGACATACCTGAGACTGGGTAATTTACAGAGAAAAAGAGGTTTAGTGGACTCATAGTTCCACGTGGCTGGGGAGGTCTCCCAATCATGATGGAAGGCGAAAGGCACATCTTACATGGTAGCAAACAAAATAGAATTGAGAACCAAGTGAAAGGGTTCCCCCTTATAAAACCATCAGATCTTGTTAGACGTATTCACTACCACAAGAACAGTATGGGGGAAACCGCCCCCATGATTCAATTATCTCCCACTGGTTCCCTCCCACAACATGTATGAATTATGGGAGCTATAATCAAGATGAGATTTCGGTGGGGATATACAGCCAAACCATATCAGGTGAGATCTTCTTTACCTGCTAGGTCCATTTGGTCTATGGTATAGTTTGAGTCTGTCATTTATTGGTTGATTTTCTCTTCATATAATCTGTCCATTTTTAAAGTGGAGTGTTGAAATTTCCTACTAATATTGTATTGCAGTCTATCTCTACCTTTAAATCTAATATTTGCTTTACATATCTGGTTGTTCTCGTGTTGGGTACATATATAGTTACACCTAAGTAACATATATGTTACGTCCTCTTATTGAATTGGACCTTTTATCATTTCATTATACAGTGACATTCTTTTTTTATATAGTTTTTTTATTTAAAGCCTTTTAAAATATGACATGACTGTGGCTACTCCTGCTTGCTTTTCATTTGTTTGCATAATATATATTTTTCCATCTCTTCACTTTCAGTCTATTTGTCTTTAATAGTGAGGTAAGTATCATGTAGGCAGCATATAGGTGGGTTTTGCTATCTGAATCCATTCATCCACTTTATATCTTTTAAGTAGAGTTTAATCCACTTCTATTCAAGTTTATTATTGATAAATTAGGACTTCCTTCTACCATTTCATTACTTGTTTTTTAGATTACTTGTTCACTTCTTCCTTTCTTATTGTTCATCTCTCTAGTTTGGTGGTTTTCTGTGGTGCTAAGCTTTGTTTCTTTTCCCTTTTTTGGTGTGTGTGTGTGTATCTGCTGTAATTTATTTCTTTCTGGTAAGTGAAACTAACATACAGAGTCCTGTATTTGTAACAGACTATTTTACACTGATAACAACTTAACTTCTGTCACATAAAAATACTCTTGACTTCTCCCCCTCACACACACAATTTATACTTTTGTTACCTTACATTGCATCTTTATGAATGGTAGACTCAATGGAACATAGGATCTATGTCACAACTAAATCAATTATTTAATGGCAGCATTAAAGCAGCCCAAAGAATGTGAAAAAATTGTGTGGGTGTATTTAACTTTTTAAAAACTATGTTTCATAATGTTTTCATTAAAAAGTCTTTATCAGTTTGCTAAAGCCTAATTTTTACAACCAGCCACCATAGATTTTACAGGATAAATATATTATTTCAGTGGTAATTGAAGCAGAATTTTTGTTGCTCTTCTTACCCTTAGAGATTGTGTATTATCCTCAGATGTAATTCTTTGATTTTTTTTCTTTTCATGTTGTTACACATAGTTACCAACAATCAACGTGAGAATAACCTTTGAATATTTTCAAGCATTAAGATTTGTTTATACAGCTGCACAATTAGACAACCAACACTCTTGGGTCTTTACCTCTCAGCATTCACCTGATTATTAACTTAAAGGTATGATGGGAAAAGTATCAATTTTTCTTGGTCACCTAGATTTAGAAATATGTAATAACTATAAGCTTGGGTCTGCTTCTTCAGAAGCCTAGGAAGTGGAGTGATGGTTCTCTGAAGAGGCTGGAAACAAAGTATGTGTTTCCAGAAGGCTTAATAGAATATGTTGAGACATAGGCCATTAACACAAAAGTGAAAGAAATGCAAAAAATGTATGAAAGTAAGGATTTGAGAAGGGAAATTTTATTTTTCAGTCTAAGATTCCTATGAATTATATGAAAGTAAATGTCCTATCCCTAAAATTAGCCAAAGGAAGCACTTCACTTATCAATGTGATATGACTTTTCCTACTCTTATCTAAAGATATCCTAAACTAAGACCCAGTTTTCTAAGAAAAGACCTTTTACTCATGCTTTAAAGCATGTTAGATGATTCCTACCACATCACATAATGTTGTTTACATGTATGATTTAAACTGCATTTATTCTTCAACTCACTGGTTCCTTAGGCTTCTTATCTTTCCTTGCACGCTTAGATAATTTTATGTAAAATTGATTTTTAGAAGTTTAGTTGCTGGGCGTAATGGCTGTCACCTGTAAACCCAGTACTTTGGGAATTCAAGGCAGGTGGATTTCTTGAGTCTTGGAGTTTGAGGCCTGCGTGGGAAAGATGACAAACCCCATTTGTACAAAAATAAAAATATTAGCTGGATATGGTGGCACATGCCTGTGGTCCCAGCTACCCCAAGTCTGAGGTGGGTGGATGGCTTGAGTCCGAGAGGCAGAGGTGTGAGCCAAGATCATGCCCTGCTCTTCACCCTGGGCAACGAAGCCAGACACTGTTTCAAAAAAAAAAAATCTAGTGAGATTAGATTTCTATTTCTATGTGATTCAAAATTAGGAGAACTTCAAGGCTAATGAATATTAAAAAATGGCCATTGCTACTTGCATGTTCTATGAAGCCAGCATACACAGCAACGTGCTACCTAAAAACCAAGCTACTTAATATGTAGCTTAGATTTCAGATTTGATTGTCTTTGAGGTTTCATTATTGCAGAGATCAATTGCCAGACCAAATATAGACTAATTATGTACTTGGTCTTTTTTCATATGAAACATCCCAGCCTTGGGTATAAATTAAGAGCAAATACGGATGTTTATACCGATAGCGGTGTAGATATTTCAATGTTTATACAGTTAGCGGTGTAGATATTTCCATGTCTACACAGATAGCGGTGTGGACATTTCCATGTTTATACAGATAGTGGTGTAGATATTTCCATGTTTATAGAGATAGCGGTATAGATATTTCCATGTTTATACAGATAGCGGTGCAGATATTTCCATGTATATACAGATAGCGGTGTAGATATTTCCATGTTTATACAGATGGCAGTGTAGATATTTCCATGTTTATAGAGATGGCGGTGTAGATATTTCCATGTTCCTACAGATGGCGGTGTAGGTATTTCCATGTTCATACAGATGGCGGTGAAGATATTTGCATGTTCATACAGATGTATGTGTACATATTTCCATGATCATACAGATGGTGGTGTGGATATTTCCATGTTCATACAGAGTTCGCGGTAGATATTTCCAAGTTCATACAGACGGCGGTGTAGATATTTCCATGTTCAAACAGATGGCGGTGTAGATATTTCCATGTTTATAGAGATTGCGGTGAAGATATTTCCATGTTTATGCAGATGGCCGTGTAGATATTCCCATTTTTATTCCGATGGCGGTGTAGATATTTCCATTTTATACAGATAGCGGTGTAGATATTTCCATGTTCATACAGATTGCGGTGAAGATATTTCCATCTTTATAGAGATAGCGGTGTAGATAGTTCCATGTTCATACAGATAGCGGTTTAGATATTTCCATGTTTATAGAGATGGCGGTGTAGATATTACCAAGTTCATACAGATGGCGGAGTAGATATTTCCATGTTTATAGAGATGGTGGTGTAGATATTTCCATGTTTATACAGATGGCGGTGCAGATATTTCCCTGTTTATAGAGATAACGGTGTAGATATTTCCATGTTTATGAACATAGCGGTGTAAATATTTCCATGTTTATAGAGACAGCGGTGTAGACATTTCCATGTTAATAGAGATAGCATTCAAGATATTTCCATGTTTCTACAGATAGCGGTGTAGATATTTCAATGTTCATACAGATAGTAGTGTAGATATCTCCATGTTTATAGAGATAGCGGTGTAGACACCTCCCTGTTTTACAGATAGCAGTGTTGATATTTCCATGTTTATACAGATAGCGGTGTAGATATTTCCATGTTCATACAGATAGCGGTGTAGGTATTTCCATGTTCATACAGATAGCGGTGTAGATATTTCCATGTTCATACAGATGGCAGTGTAGATATTTCCATGTTCATACAGATAGCGGTGTAGATATTTCCATGTTCATACAGATAGCGTTGTAGATACTTCCATGTTCATTCAGATGGCGGAGTAGTTATTTCCATGTTTATAGAGATAGCGTTGTAGATGCCTCCATGTTTTACAGATGGCGCTGTAGATATTTTCATGTTCATGCAGATAGCGGTGTAGGTGTTTCCATGTTTATAGAGATGGCGGTGTAGATATTTTCTTGTTTATCGAGATATCGGTGAAGATATTTCCATGTTCATAGAGATCGCGGTGTAGATATTTCCATGTTTATACAGATAGCAGTGTAGGTATTTCCATGTTCATACAGATAGCGGTGTAGATATTTGCATCTTTATGCAGGTGGCAGTGTAGATATTTAAATGTTCATACAGATGGCGGTGTAGATATTTCCATGATTATAGAGAGGGTGGTGTTGATGTTTCCATGTTTATACAGATGGCGGTGTAGATATTTCCATGTTTATACAGATGGCGGTGTAGATATTTCCATGTTAATAGAGATGGCGGTGTAGATATTTCCATGTTTATACAGATGGCCGTGTAGATATTTCCATGTTCATACAGATGACGGTGTAGATATTTCCATGTTTACACAGATGGCAGTGTAGATATTTCCATGTATACACAGATAGCGTTGTAGATATTTCTATGTTTATAGAGATAGCGGTGTAGATATTTCCATGTTTATACAGATGGCGGTGTACATATTTCCATCTTTATAGTGATGGTGTTGTAGATATTTCCATGTTCAAAGAGAGGGCGGTATAGATATTTCCGTGTTCATGAAGATGGCGGTGTGGATATTTCCGTGTTTATGGAGATGGCGGTTTAGATATTTTCATGTTTATAGAGATAGCCGTGTAAATACTTCCATGTTCTTACAGATGGCGCTGTAGATATTTTCATGTTCATACAGATAGCTGTGTAGATATTTCCAAGTTTATAGAGATGGCGGTGTAGATATTTCCATGTTTATGCAGATAGCGGTGTATATATTTAAATGTTTATAGAGATAGCGGTGTAGATATTTCCATGTCCATACTGATTGCGGTGTAGATATTTATTTCCATCTTTATACAGACGGTGGTGTAGATATTTCCATATTCACACAGATTGCTGTGGAGATATTTAAATGTTTATAGAGATGGCAGTGTAGATATTTCCATGTTTCTACAGATGGCGGTGCAGATATTTCCATGTTTATAGAGATAGCGGTATAGATATCTAGATGTTTATACATACAGCCGTGTAGATATTTCCATGTTCATGCAGTAGCGGTGTAGATATTTCTATGTATATACAGATAGCGGTGTGGATATTTCCATGTTTTTACAGATGGCAGTGTAGATATTTCCATGGTTATAGAGATGGCGGAGTAGCTATTTCCTTGTTTATACAGATAGCGGTGTAGATATTTGCATGTTTATAGAGATAGCGGTGTAGATATTTCCATGTTCATACAGATAGCGGTGTAGATTTTCCATGTTCATACAGATGGCGGTGTAGATATTTCAATGTTTCTACAGGTAGTAGTGTAGATATCTCCATGTTTATAGAGATAGCGGTGTAGACACTTCCCTGTTTTGCAGATAGCAGTGTAGATATTTCCATGTTTATACAGATAGCGGTGTAGATATTTCCATGTTTATACAGATAGCGTTGTAGATATTTCCATGCTTATTCACTTAGCGGTGTAGATATTTCCACATTTATACACATAGCGGTGTAGGTATTTCCATTTTTATAGTGATGGCGCTGTGGGTATTTCCATGTTCAAACAGATGGCGCTGTAGAAATTTCCATGTTTACGCAGATAGCGGTGTAGGCATTTCCATGTTTACACAGATACCGTTGTAGATATTTGCATGTTTATAGAGATAGCGGTGTAGATATTTCCATGTTTATACAGATAGCTGTGAAGATATTTCCATGTTTATAAAGATGGCGGTGTAGATATTTCCATGTTAATACAGATAGCGGTTTAGGTATTTTCATGTTTATACAGATAGCGGTGTAGATATTTCCATGTTTTTACAGATATCCTTGTAGATATTTCCATGTTTATACAGATGGCGGTGTAGATATTTCCATGTTTATACAGATGGCGATGTAGGTATTTCCATGATTATGGAGATGGCGGTCTAGATACTTTCATGTTTAAGGAGATAGCGGTGTAGTTATTTCCATGTTTAGAGAGATAGCGGAGTTGATATTTCCATGTTCATTCAGATAGCGGTGTAGATATTTCCATGTTCATACAGATAGCAGTGTAGATACTTCCATGTTCATTCAAATGGCGGGGTAGTTATTGCCATGTTTATAGAGATAGCGTTGAAGATGCCTCTATGTTTATACAGATGGCGCTGTAGATATATTCATTTTCATACGGATAGCGGTGTAGGTATTTCCATGTTTATACAGATAGCCGTGTAGATATTTCCATGTTCATACAGATGGCGGTGTAGATATTTCAATGTTTATACAGATAGTAGTGTAGATATCTCCATGTTTATAGAGATAGCGGTGTAGACACTTCCCTGTTTTGCAGATAGCAGTGTAGATATTACCATGTTTATACAGATAGCGGTGTAGATATTTCCATGTTTATACAGAGAGCGTTGTAGATATTTCCATGCTTATACACTAAGCGGTGTCGATATTTCCATCCTTATACACTTAACGGTGTAGATATTTCCATGTTTATACAGATAGCGGTGTAGGTATTTCCATCTTTATAGTGATGGCGCTGTGGATATTTCCATGTTCATACAGATGGCACTGTAGAAATTTCCATGTTTACACAGATAGCAGTGTAGACATTTCCTTGTTTACACAGATACCGTTGTAGATATTTCCATGTTTATAGAGATAGCGGTGTAGATATTTCCATGTTTATACAGATAGCTCTGAAGATATTTCCATGTTTATAAAGATAGCGGTGTAGATATTTCCATGTTCATACAGATAGCGGTTTAGGTATTTTCATGTTTATACAGATAGCGGTGTAGATATTTCCTTGTTTTTACAGATAGCCTTGTAGATATTTAAATGTTTAAACTGATGGCGGTGTAGATATTTCCATGTTTATACTGATGGCGGTGTAGGTATTTCCATGTTTATGGAGATGGCGGTCTAGATACTTTCATGTTCAAGGAGATAGCGGTGTAGTTATTTCCATGTTCATATAGTAGCGGTGTAGATATTTCTATGTATATACTGATAGCGATGTGGATATTTCCAAGCTTTTACAGATGGCAGTGTAGATATTTCCATGTTTATAGAGATGGCGGTGTAGCTATTTCCTTGTTTATACAGATAGCGGTGTAGATATTTGCATATTTATAGAGATAGGGGTGTAGATATTTCCATGTTCATACAGATAGCGGTGTAGATATCTCCATGTTCATCCAGATGGCGGTGTAGATATTTCCATGGTCATAGAGATGGCGGTGTAGATATTTCCATGTTTACAGAGATAGCGGTGTAGATATTTCCATGTTGTTACACATAGCGGTGCAGATATTTCCAAGTTTATAAAGATGGCGGTGTAGATATTTCCATGTTTCTACAGATAGCGGTATGGATATTTCCATGTTTATACAGATGGCGGTGTAGATATTTCCATGTTTGTAGAAATGGCAGTCTAGATGTTTCCATGTTTATAGAGATAGTGGTGTAGATATTTCCAAGTTTACAGAGATAGCGGTGTAGGTATTTCCATGTTTATACACATAGCGATGTAGATATTTCCATGTTTATACAGATAGCGGTGTAGATATTTCCATGTTTATACAGATAGCAGTGTAGATATTTCCATGTACATACAGATGGCGGTGTAGATATTTCCATGTTTATACAGATGGTGGTGTAGATATCTCCATGTTTATAGAGATAGCGGTGTAGACACTTCCCCGTTTTGCAGATAGCAGTGTAGATATTTCCATGTTTATACAGATAGCGGTGTAGATATTTCCATGTTTATACAGATAGCGGTGAAGATACTTTCATGTTTATACAGATAGCGGTGTACATATTTCCATGTTTATACAGATAGCGGTGTAGATATTTCTATGTTTATACACATAGCGTTGTAGATATTTCCATGCTTATACACTTAGCGGTGTAGATATTTCCATGTTTATACAGATAGCGGTGAAGGTATTTCCATCTTTATAGTGATGGGGCTGTGGATATTTCCATGTTCAAACAGAAGGCGGTGTAGAAATTTCCATGTTTACACAGATAGCGGTGTAGACATTTCCATGTTTACACAGATACCGTTGTAGATATTTCCATGTTTATAGAGATAGCGGTGTAGATATTTCCATGTTTATACAGATAGCAGTGGAGATATTTCCATGTTTGCAGAGGTAGTGGTGTAGATATTTCCATGTTTATGCAGATAGCGGTGTAGATATTTAAATGTTTATACATATAGCGGTGTAGATATTACCATGTCCATACTGATTGCGGGGTAAATATTTATTTCCATCTTTATACAGATGGTGGTGTAGATATTTCCATATTCACACAGATGGCTGTGGAGATATTTAAATGTTTATAGAGACGGCAGTGTAGATATTTCCATGTTTCTACAGATGGCGGTGTAGATATTTCCATGTTTATAGAGATAGCGGTGTAGATATATAGATGTTTATACATACAGCGGTGTAGATTTTTCCATGTTCATACAGTAGGGGTGTAGATATTTCTATGTATATACAGATAGCGGTGTGGATATTTCCATGTTTTACAGATGGCAGTGTAGATATTTCCATGTTTATAGAGATGGCGGTGTAGCTATTTCCTTGTTTATACAGAAAGCGGTGTAGATATTTGCATGTTTATACAGATAGCGGTGTACATATTTCCAAGTTCATACTGATAGCGGTGTAGATATTTCCATGTTCATCCAGATGGCGGTGTAGATATTTCCATGGTCATACAGATGGCGGTGTAGATATTTCCATGTTTACAGAGAAAGCGGTGTAGATATTTTCATCTTGATACACATAGCGGTGCAGATATTTCCAAGTTTATAGAGATAGCGGTGTAGATATTTCCATGTTTATACAGATGGCCATGTAGATATTTCTATGTTCATACAGATGTCGGTGTAGCTATTTCCATGTTTACACAGATGGCAGTGTAGATATTTCCATGTATACACAGATAGCGTTGTAGATATTTCTATGTTTATAGAGATAGCGGTGTAGATATTTCCATGTTTATACAGATGGCGGTGTGCATATTTCCATCTTTATAGAGATGGCTTTGGAGATATTTCCATGTTCATACAGAGGGGTGTATAGATATTTCCGTGCTTATAAAGATGGCGGTGCAGATATTTCCGTTATTAGAGAGATGGCGGTTTAGATATATTCATGTTTATAGAGATAGCCGTGTAGATACTTCCATGTTTATACAGATGGTGCTGTAGATATTTTCATGTTCATACAGATAGCGGTGAAGATATTTCCATGTTTATAGAGGTGGCAGTGTAGATATTTCCTTGTTTAAACAGATAGCGGTGTAGATATTTCCATGTTAACAGAGGAAGCGGTGTAGATATTTCCATGATTTCGCAGATAGCGGTGTAGATATTTAAATGTTTATACAGATAGTGGTGTGGATATTTCCATGTCCATACTGATTGCGGAGCAGATATTTATTTCCATCTTTATACAGATGGTGGTGTGGATATTTCCATGTTGATACACATAGCGTTGCAGATATATGCAAGTTTATAGAGATAGCGGTGTAGATATTTCCATGTTTCTACAGATAGCGGTATAGATATTTCCATGTTTATACAGATGGTGGTGTAGGTATTTCCATGTTTATAGAAATGGCGGTCTAGATATTTCCATGTTATAGAGATAGTGGTGTATATATTTCCAAGTTGATGGAGATGGCGGTGTAGGTATTTCCATGTTTATACAGATAGCGGTGTAGATATTTCCATGTTTTTACAGATAGCGGTGTAGATATTTCCATTTTTAAACAGATAGCAGTGTAGATATTTCCATGTACATACAGAGAGCGGTGTAGATATTTCCACATTTATAGAGATGGCGGTGTAGATATTTCCATGTTCATACAGATGGCGGTGTAGATATTTACATGTTCGCACGGATGGCAGTGTACATATTTCCATGTTCATACAGGTGGCGGTGTAGATATTTCCAAGTTTATACAGATAGCAGTGTAGTTATTTCCATGTTTATAGAGATAGCAGTGTAGATATTTCCATTTATATACAGATAGCTGTGTAGATATTTGCATGTTCATACAGATAGCGGTGTAGATATTTCCATGTTCGTACAGATAGCGGTGTAGATATTTCCATGTTCATACAGATAGCAGTGTATATATTTCCATGTTCATAGGGATAACGGTGTAGATATTTCCATGTTCATACAGATAGCCTTGTAGATATTTCCATGTTCATACAGTTAGCGGTGTTGATATTTCCATGTTCATACAGATGGCGGTGTAGATATTTACATGTTCATACAGATGGCGGTGTAGATATTTCCATGTTCGTACAGATGGCGGTGTAGATATTTCCATGTTCATAGAGATGGCGGTGTAGGTATTTCCATGTTTATGCAGATAGCGGTATAGGTATTTCCATGTTTATACTGATGGTGGTGTAGATATTTCCATGTTTATAGAGATGGCGGTCTAGATATTTCCGTGTTTATAGAGATAGTGGTGTAGTTATTTCCAAGTTTATAGAGACAGCGTTGTAGATATTTCCATGTTTATACACATAGCGGTGAAGATATTTCCATGTTTATACAGATAGCGGTGTAGATATTTCCATGTTTATACAGACAGCAGTGTAGATATTTCCATGTTTATAGAGATAGTGGTGTAGATAATTTCAATTTTATACAGATAGCAGTGTATATATTTCCAAGTTCATACAGATAGCGGTGTAGATATTTCCACCTTTATAGAGATGGTGGTGTAGATATTTCCATGTTCATACAGATGGCGGTGTAGATATTTCCATGTTCGTACAGGTGGCGGTGTAGATATTTCCATGTTTATACAGATAGCAGTGTAGATATTTACATGTTTATAGAGATATTGGTGTAGATATTTTCAATTTTATACCGAGAGCAGTGTAGATATTTCCAAGTTCATACAGATAGCGATGTAGTTGTTTCCACGTTTATAGAGATGGCGGTGTAGATATTTCCATGTTCATGCAGATGGCGGTGTAGATATTTCCATGTTCATACAAATGGCGGTGTAGATATTTCCATGTTCATAGAGATGGCGGTGTAGATATTTCCATGTTCATACAAATGGCGGTGTAGATATTTCCATGTTCATAGAGATGGCGATGTAGATATTTCCATGTTTATACAGATAGCAGTGTAGTTATTTCCATGTTTATTGAGATAGAATTGTAGATATTTCCATTGATGTACACATAGCTGTGTAGATAATTGCATGTTCATACTGATAGCGGTGTTGATCTTTCCATCTTCGTACAGATAGCGGTGTAGATATTTCCATGTTCATACAGATAGCGGTGTAGATATTTCCATATTCATACAGATATCGGTGTAGATATTTCCATGTTCATACAGATAGCGGTGAAGATATTTCCATGGTCGTACAGTTAGCGGTTTAGATATTCCCATGTCCATAGAGATGACCGTGTAGATATTTACATGTTCATACAGATGGCGGTGTAGATATTTCCATGTTCGTACAGATGGCCGTGTAGATATTTCCATGTTCTTAGAGATGGGGGTGTAGATATTTCCATGTTTATGCAGATAGCGTTATAGATATTTCCATGTTTATACAGATGGTGGTGTAGATATTTCCATGTTTATAGAGATGGCGGTCTAGATATTTCCATGTTTATAGAGATAGCGGTGTAGTTATTTCCAAGTTTATAAAGACAGCGTTGTAGATATTTCCATGTTTATAGAGATAGTGGTGTAGATATTTCAATGTTTATACAGATAACAGTGTAGATATTTCCATGTTTATAGAGATAGTGGTGTAGATAATTTCAATTTTATTCTGGAAGCAGTGTAGATATTTCCAAGTTCATACAGATAGCGGTGTAGATATTTCCACGTTTATAGAGATGGCGGTGTAGATATTTCCATGTTCATACAGATGGCGGTGTAGATATTTCCATGTTTATAGAGATGGCGGTGTAGATATTTCCATGTTTACACAGATGGCGGTGTAGATATTTCCAGGTTTACACAGACAGAGGTGTAGACATTTCCATGTTTACACAGATAGCGTTATGGATATTTCCATGTTTATGCAGATAGCGGTGTAGATATTTCCATGTTTATACAGATAGCGGTGCGGATATTTCCATGTTTATACAGATAGTTGGGCAGATATTTCCATGTTTATTCAGATAGTGGTGTAGATATATATATCTTAATACAGATGGCGGTGTAGATATGTCAATGTTCGTACAGATGGCGGTGTAGTTATCTCCATGTTCATACAGATGGCCGTGTAGATATTTCGATGTTTATAGAGATAGCGCTGTAGTTATTTCCATATTTATAGAGAAATCTTTGAAGATATTTCCATGTATATGCAGATAGCTGTGTAGATATTTCCATGTAAATGCAGATAGCCGTGTAGATATTTCCATCTTCATCCAGATGCTGGTGTAGATATATCCATGCTCATACTGATGGCCGTGAAGATATTTCCATGTTCATACAGATGGCGGTGTAGATATTTCCATGTTCATTCAAAGGGCGGTGTAGATATTTCCATGTTCATAGAGATGGCGGTGTAGATATTTCCGTGTTCATACAAATGGCGGTGTGGATATTTCCATGTTCATAGAGATGGCGGTGTGGATATTTCCATGTTTATACAGATAGCTGTGTAGTTATTTCCATGTTTATAGAGATAGTAGTGTAGATATTTCCATTGATATACAGATAGCTGTTTAGATATTTGCATGTTCATACAGATAGCGGTGTAGTTATTTCCATGTTCGTACAGATAGCGGTGTAGATATTTCCATGTTCATACAGATCCCGGTGTAGATATTTCCATGTTCATACAGATAGCGGTGTAGATATTTCCATGTTCATACAGTTAGCGGTGTAGATATTTCTATGTTCATACAGATGGCGGTGTAGATATTTACATGTTCATGCAGATGGCGGTGTAGATATTTCCATGTTCGTACAGATGGCGGTGTAGATATTTCCATGTTCATAGAGATGGCGGTGTCGATATTTCCATGTTTCTACAGATAGCAGTGTAGTTATTTCCATGTTTATAGAGATAGCAGTGTAGATATTTCCATTGATATTCAGATAGCTGTGTAGATATTTGCATGTTCATACAGATAGCGGTGTAGATATTTCCATCCTCATACAGATAGCGGTGTTGATATTTCCATGTTCATACAGATAGCGGTGCAGATATTTCCATGTTCATACAGATAGCGGTGTAGATATTTAAATGTTCACACGGATGGCAGTGTAGATATTTGCATGTTCATACAGGTGGCGGTGTAGAAATTTCCATGTTTATACAGATAGCAGTGTAGTTATTTCCATGTTTATAGAGATAGCAGAGTAGATATTTCTGTTGATATACAGATAGCTGTGTAGATATTTGCATGTTCATACAGATAGCGGTGTAGATATTTCCATGTTCGTACAGATAGCGGTGTAGATATTTCCATGTTCATACAGATAGCGGTGTAGATATTTCCATGTTCATACAGATATCCTTGTAGATATTTCCGTGTTCATACAGTTAGCGGTGTAGCTATTTCCATGTTCATACAGATGGCGGTGTAGATATTTCCATGTTCGTACAGAAGGCGGTGTAGATATTTCCATGTTCATAGAGATGGCGGTGTGGATATATCCATGTTTCTGCAGATAGCGGTATAGGTATTTACATGTTTATACAGATGGTGGTGTAGATATTTCCATGTTTATAGAGATAGCGGTGTAGATATTTCCTCGTTTATAGAGATGGCGGTGTAGATATTTCCATGTTCATACAGATGGCGGTGTAGAGATTTCCGTGTTCATACAAATGTCAGTGTGGATATTTCCATCTTTGTACGGATGGCAGTGTAGATATTTCCAAGTTCATGCAGGTGGCGGTGTAGATATTCCCATTTTTTACAGATAGCTGTGTAGTTATTTCCATGTTTATAGAGATAGCAGTGTAGATATTTCCATTGATATACAGATAGCTGTGTAGATATTTACATGTTCATACAGATAGCGGTGTAGATATTTCCATGCTCATACAGATAGCGGTGTAGATATTTCCATGTTCATACACATAGCGGTGTAGCTATTTCCATGTTCATAAAGATAACGGTGTAGATATTTGCATGTTCATACAGATAGCAGTGTAGATATTTCCATGCTCATACAGATAGTGGTGTAGATATTTCCAGGTTCATACAGATAGCGGTGTAGATATGTCCACGTTTATAGAGATGGCGGTGTAGATATTTCCATGTTCATGCTGATGGCGGTGTAGATATTTCCATGTTTATAGAGATGGCGGTGTAGATATTTTCATGTTTACACAGATGGCGGTGTAGATATTTCCTTGTTTACACAGATAGCGGTGTAGACATTTCCATGTTTACACAGATAGCGGTGAGGATATTTGCATGTTTATGCAGATAGCGGTGTAGATATTTCCATCTTAATACAGATGGCGGTGTAGATATGTCCATGTTCGTACAGATGGCGGTGTAGATATTTCCATGTTCATACAGATGGCGGTGTAGTTATTTCAACGTTTATAGAGATAGCGCTGTAGTTATTTCCATATTTATAGAGAAATCTCTGTAGATATTTCCATGTATATGCAGATAGCTGTGTAGATATTTCCATGCTCATGCAGATAGCGGTGCAGATATTTCCATGTTCATCCAGATGCCGGTGTAGATATATCCATGTTCATACAGATGGCGGTGAAGATATTTCCATGTTCACACGGATGGCATTGTATATATTTCCGTGTTTATACAGGTGGCGGTGTAGATATTTCCATGTTTATACAGATAGCAGTGTACTTATTTCCATGTTTATAGAGAGAGCAGTGTAGATATTTCCATTGATATACAGATAGCTGTGTAGATATTTGCATGTTCATACAGAGAGCGGTGTAGATATTTCCATGTTCGTACAGATAGCGGTGTAGATATTTCCATGTTCATACAGATAGCGGTGTAGATATTTCCATGTTCATACAGATAACGGTGTAGATATTTCCATGTTCATACAGATAGCCTTGTAGATATTTCCATGTTCATACAGTTAGCGTTGTAGATATTTCCATGTTCATAGAGATGGCGGTGTAGATATTTCCATGTTTATGCAGATAGCGGTATAGATATTTCCATGTTTATACAGATGGTGGTGTAGATATTTCCATGTTTATGGAGATGGCTGTCTAGATATTTCCATGTTTATAGAGATAGTGTTGTAGTTATTTCCAAGTTTCTAGAGACAGCGTTGTAGATATTTCCATGTTTATAAAGATTGCGGTGAAGATATTTCCATGTTTATACAGATAGCGGTGTAGATATTTCCATGTTTATACAGACAGCAGTGTAGATATTTCCATGTTTATAGAGATAGTGGTGTAGATAATTTCAATTTTATACATATAGCAGTGTAGATATTTCTAAGTTCATACAGATAGCGGTGTAGATATTTCCACGTTTATAGAGATGGCGGTGTAGATATTTCCATGTCCATAGAGATGGCAGTGTAGATATTTCCATGTTTTTAGAGATGGCGGTGTAGATATTTTCACGTTTACACAGATGGCGGTGGAGATATTTCCATGTTTACACTGATAGCGGTGCAGACATTTCCATGTTTACACAGATAGTTGGGCAGATAATTCCATGTTTATTGAGATAGCGGTGTAGATATTTCCATCTTAATACAGATGGCGGTGTAGATATGTCCATGTTCGTACAGATGGCGGTGTAGATATTTCCATGTTCATACAGATGGCGGTGTAGATATTTCGAAGTTTATAGAGATAGCGCTGTAGTTATTTCCATATTCATAGAGAAATCTGTGTAGATATTTCCATGTGTATGCAGATAGCTGAGTAGATATTTCCATGTTCATGCAGATAGCGGTGTAGATATTTCCATGTTCATCCAGATGCCGGTGTAGATATTTCCATGTTCATACAGATGGCGGTGACGATATTTCCATGTTCATACAGATGGCCGTGTAGATATTTCCATGTTCATACACATGGCGGTGTAGATATTTCCATGTTCATAGAGCTGGCGATGTAGATATTTCCATGTTCATACAAATGGTGGTGTAGATATTTCCATGTTCATAGAGATGGCGGTGTAGATATTTCATTGTTTGTACAGATAGCAGTGTAGTTATTTCCATGTTTATAGAGATAGCAGTGTAGATATTTCCATTGATATACAGATAGCTGTGTAGATGTTTGCATGTTCATACAGATAGCGGTGTAGATATTTCCATGCTCATACAGATAGCGGTGTAGATATTTCCATGTTCATACAGATAGCTGTGTAGATATTTCCATGTTCATACAGTTAGCGGTGTAGATATTTCCATGTTCATACAAATGGCGGTGTAGATATTTACATGTTCATACAGATGGCGGTGTAGATATTTCCATGTTCGTACGGATGGCAGTGTAGATATTTCCATGTTCATACAGGTGGCGGTGTAGATATTTCCATGTTCATACAGGTGGCGGTGTAGATATTTCCATGTTTATACAGATAGCAGTGTAGTTATTTCCATGTTTATAGAGATAGCAGTGAAGATATTTCCATTGATATACAGACAGCTGTGTAGATATTTGCATGTTCATACAGATGGCGGTGTAGATATTTCGAAGTTTATAGAGATAGCACTGTAGTTATTTCCATATTTATAGAGAAATCTGTGTAGATATTTCCATGTATATGCAGATAGTTGTGTAGATATTTCCATGTTCATGCAGATAGCGGTGTAGATATTTCCATGTTCATCCAGATGGCGGTGTAGATATTTCCATGTTCGTACAGTTAGCGGTGTAGATATTTCCATGTTCATACAAATGGCGGTGTAGATATTTCCATGTTCATACAGATGGCGGTGTAGATATTTCCATGTTCGTACGGATGGCAGTGTAGATATTTCCATGTTCATACAGGTTGTGGTGTAGATATTTCCATGTTCATACAGGTGGCGGTGTAGATATTCCCATGTTTTTACAGATTGCTGTGTAGTTCTTTCCATGTTTATAGAGATAGCAGTGTAGATGTTTCCATTGATATACAGACAGCTGTGTAGATATTTGCATGTTCATACAGATAGCGGTGTAGATATTTCCATGTTCATACAGATAGCGGTGTAGATATTTCCATGTTCATACACATAGTGGTGTAGATATTTCCATTTCATACAGATAACGGTGTAGATATTTCCATGTTCATACAGATAGCGGTGTAGATATTTCCATGTTCACACAGATAGCGGTGTAGATATTTCCATGTTCATACAGTTAGCGGTGTAGATATTTCCATGTTCATGCAGATAGCGGTGTAGATATTTCCATGTTCATCCAGATGCCGGCATAGATATATCCATGTTTATCCATATGGCGGTGAAGATATTTCCATGTTCATACAGATGGCGGTGTAGATATTTCCATGTTCATACAAATGGCGGTGTAGATATTTCCATGTTCATACAGATGGCGGTGTAGAAATTTCCGTGTTCATACACATAGCGGTGTAGATATTTCCATTTCATACAGATAACGGTGTAGATATTTCCATGTTCATAGAGATGGCGGTGTACATATTTCCATGTTTATGCAGATAGCGGTATAGGTATTTCCATGTTTATAAAGATGGTGGTGTAGATATTTCCATGTTTATAGAGATGGCGGTCCAGATATTTCCATGTTTATACAGATAGTTGGGCAGATATTTCCATGTTCATACAAATGGCGGTCTAGATATTCCCATGTTCATAGAGATGGCGGTGTAGATATTTCCGTGTTCATACAAATGGCGGTGTAGATATTTCCATGTTCATAGAGATGGCGGTGTAGATATTTCCATGTTTATACAGATAGCAATGTAGATATTTCCATGTTTATAGAGATAGCGGTGTAGATATTTCCATTGATATACAGATAGCTGTGTAGATATTTGCATGTTCATACAGATAGCGGTGTGGATATTTCCATGTTCATACAGATAGCGGTGTAGATATTTCCATGTTCATACAGATAGCGGTGTAGATATTTCCATGTTTTACAGATAGCGGTGTAGATATTTCCATGTTCATACAGATAGCTGTGTAGATATTTCCATGTTCATACAGTTAGCGGTGTAGATATTTCCATGTTCATACAGATGGCGGTGCAGATATTTACATGTTCATACAGATGGCCGTGTGGATATTTCCATGTTCGTACGGATGGCAGTGTAGATATTTCCATGTTCATTTAGGTGTCGGTGTAGATATTTCCATGTTCATACAGATAGCAGTGTAGTTATTTCCATGTTTATAGAGACAGCAATGTAGATATTTCCATGTTTATACAGATAGCGGTGAAGATATTTCCATTTTTATAGAGATAGTGGTGAAGTTATTTCCAAGTTTATAGAGACAGCATTGTAGATATTTCCATGTTTATACAGATAGCAGTGAAGATATTTCCATGTTTATACAGATAGCGGTGTAGATATTTCCATGTTTATACAGATAGCAGTGCACATATTTCCATGTTTATAGAGATAGTGGTGTAGATAATTTCAATTTTATACAGATAGCAGTGTAGATATTTCCAAGTTCATACAGATAGTGGTGTAGATATTTCCACGTTTATAGAGATGGCGGTGTAGATATATCCATGTTCATACAGATGGAGGTGTGGATATTTCCATGTTTTTAGAGATCGCGGTGTAGATATTTTCACGTTTACACAGATGGCGGTGGAGATATTTCCATGATAACACAGATAGCGGTGCAGACATTTCCATGTTTACACAGATAGCGGTGTGGATATTTCCATGTTTATGCAGATAGCGGTGTAGATATTTCCATGTTTATACAGATAGCGGTGTAGATATTTCCATGTTCATACAGTTAGCGGTGTAGATATTTCCATGTTCATACAGATGGCGGTGTAGATATTTCCATGTTCACACAGATGGCGGTGTAGATATTTCCATCTTCGTACGTATGGCAGTGTAGTTATTTCCATTGATATACAGATAGCTGTGTAGATATTTATATGTTCATACAGATGGCGGTGTAGATATTTCCATGTTCATACAGGTGGCGGTGTAGATATTTCCATGTTCATACACATAGCGGTGTAGATATTTCCATGTTCATACAGATAACGGTGTAGATATTTCCATGTTCATACAGATAGCGGTGTAGATATTTCCATGTTCATACAGTTAACGGTGTAGATATTTCCATGTTCATACAGATGGCGGTGTAGATATTTCCATGTTCATACAGATGGCGGTGTATATATTTCCATTTTCGTACAGATGGCGGTGTAGATATTTCCATGTTCATAGAGATGGCGGTGTAGATATTTCCATGTTTATGCAGATAGCGGTATAGATATTTCCATGTTTATACAGATGGTGGTGTAGATATTTCCATGTTTATAGAGATGGCGGTCTAGATATTTCCATGTTTATAGAGATAGTGGTGTAGTTATTTCCAAGTTTATAGAGACAGCATTGAAGATATTTCCATGTTTATACAGATAGCGGTGAAGATATTTCCATGTTTATACAGAGAGCGATGTAGATATTTCCATGTTTATACAGATAGCAGTGTAGATATTTCCATGTTTATAGAGATAGTGGTGTAGATAATTTCAATTTTATACAGATAGCTGTGTAGATATTTCCAAGTTCATACAGATAACGGTCTAGATATTTCCACGTTTATAGAGATGGCGGTGTAGATATTGCCATGTTCATACAGATGGCGGTGTAGATATTTCCATGTTTTTGGAGATGGCGGTGTAGATATTTTCACGTTTACACAGATGGCGGTGGAGATACTTCCATGTTTACACAGATAGCGGTGTAAACATTTCCATGTTTACACAGATAGCGGTGTGGATATTTCCATGTTTATGCAGATAGCGGTGTAGATATTTCCATGTTTATACAGATAGCGGTGCGGATATTTCCATGTTTATACAGATAGTTGGGCAGATATTTCCATGCTTATACAGATAGCGGTGTAGATATTTCCATCTTAATACAGATTGCGGTGTAGATATTTCCATGTTCGTACAGATGGCGGTGTAGATATTTCCATGTTCATACAGTTGGCGGTGTAGATATTTCGAAGTTTATAGAGATAGCGTTGTAGCTATTTCCATATTTATAGAGAAATCTCTGTAGATATTTCCATGTATATGCAGATAGCTGTGTAGATATTTCCATGTTCATGCAGATAGCGGTGTAGATATTTCCATGTTCCTCCAGATGCCGGTGTAGATATATCCATGTTCATACAGATGGCGGTGAAGATATTTCCATGTTCATACAGATGGCGGTGTAGATATTTCCATGTTCATACAAATGGCGGTGTAGATATTTCCATGTTCATAGAGATGGCGGTGTAGATATTTCCGTGTTCATACAAATGGCGGTGTAGATATTTCCATGTTCATAGAGATGGCGGTGTAGATATTTCCATGTTTATACAGATAGCAATGTAGATATTTCCATGTTTATAGAGATAGCGGTCTAGATATTTCCATTGATATACAGATAGCTGTGTAGATATTTGCATGTTCATACAGATAGCGGTGTAGACATTTCCATGTTCATACAGATAGCCTTGTAGATATTTCCATGTTCATACAGTTAGCGGTGTAGATATTTCCATGTTCATACAGATGGCAGTGTAGATATTTACATGTTCATACAGATGGCGGTGTGGATATTTCCATGTTCGTACAGATGGCGGTGTAGATATTTCCATGTTCATAGAGATGGCGGTGTAGGTATTTCCATGTTTATGCAGATAGCGGTATAGGTATTTCCATGTTTATACAGATAGCAGTGTAGTTATTTCCATGTTTATAGAGATAGCAATGTAGATATTTCCATTGATATACAGATAGCAGTGTAGATATTTGCATGTTCATACAGATAGCAGTGTAGATATTTGCATGTTCATACAGATAGTGGTGTAGATATTTCCATGTTCATACAGATAGCGGTGTAGACATTTCCATGTTCATACAGATAACGGTGTAGATATTTCCATGTTCATACAGATAGCGGTGTAGATATTTCCATGTTCATATAGTTAGCGGTGTAGATATTTCCATGTTTGTACAGATGGCGGTGTAGATATTTCCATGTTCATAGAGATGGTGGTGTAGATATTTCCATATTTATGCAGATAGCGGTATAGATATTTCCATGTTTATACAGATGGTGGTGTAGATATTTCCATGTTTATAGAGATGGCGGTCTAGATATTTCCATGTTTACAGAGATAGTGGTGTATTTATTTCCAAGTTAATAGAGACAGCGTTGTAGATATTTCCATGTTTATACAGATAGCGGTGAAGGTATTTCCATGTTTATACAGATAGAGGTGTAGATATTTCCATGTTTATACAGATAGCATTGTAGATATTTCCATGTTTATAGAGGTAGTTGTGTAGATAATTTCAATTTTATACAGATAGCAGTGTAGATATTTCCAAGTTCATACAGACAGCGGTGTAGATATTTCCACGTTTATAGAGATGGCGGTGTAGATATTTCCATGTTCATACAGATGGCGGTGTAGATATTTCCATGTTTTTAGAGATGGCGGTGTAGATGTTTTCATGTTTAGACGGATGGCGGTGTAGATATTTCCATGTTTACACAGATAGCGGTGTAGATATTTCCATGTTTACACAGATAGCGGTGTGGATATTTCCATGTTTATGCAGATAGCGGTGTAGATATTTCCATGTTTATACAGATATCGGTGCGGATATTTCCATGTTTATACAGATAGTTGGGCAGAGATATCCATGTTTACATAGATAGCGGTGTAGATATTCCCATCTTAATACAGATGGCGGTGTAGATATGTCTATGTTCGTACAGATGGCGGTGTAGATATTTCCATGTTCATACAGATGGCGGTGCAGATATTTCGAAGTTTATACAGATAGCGCTGTACATATTTCCATATTTATAGAGAAATCTGTGTAGATATTTCCATGTATATGCAGATAGCTGTGTAGATATTTCCATGTTCATGCAGATAGCGGTGTAGATAATTCCACGTTCATCCAGATGCCGGTGTAGATATATCCGTGTTCATACAGATGGCGGTGAAGATATTTCCATGTTCATACAGATGGCGGTGTAGATATTTCCATGTTCATACACATGGCGGTGTGGATATTTCCATGTTCATAGAGATGGCGGTGTAGATATTTCCATGTTCATACAAATGGCGGTGTAGATATTTCCATGTTCATAGAGATGGCGCCGTAGATATTTCCATGTTTATACAGATAGCAGTGTAGTTATATCAATGTTTATAGAGATAGCAGTGCAGATATTTCCACTGATATACAGATAGCTGTGTAGATATTTGCATGTTCATACAGATAGCGGTGTAGATATTTCCATGTTGATACTGATAGCGGTGTAGATATTTCCATGTTCACTCAGTTAGCGGTGTAGATATTTCCATGTTCATAGAGATGGCGGTGTAGATATTTCCATGTTCATACAGATGGCGGTGTAGATATTTACATGTTCATACAGATGGCGGTGTAGATATTTCTATGTTCGTACAGATGGCAGTGTAGATGTTTCCATGTTCATACAGGTGGCGGTGTAGATATTCCCATGTTTTTACAGATAGCTGTGTAGTTATTCCCATGTTTATACAGATAGCAGTGTAGATATTTCCATTGATATACAGATAGCTGGGTAGATATTTGCATGTTCATACAGATAGCGGTGTAGATATTTCCATGTTCATACAGATAGCGGTGTAGATATTTCCATGTTCATACACATAGCGGTGTAGATATTTCCATGTTCATACACATAGCGGTGTAGATATTTCCATGTTCATACAGATAGCGGTGTAGATATTTCCATGTTCACACAGATAGCGGAGTAGATATTTCCATGTTCATACAGTTAGCGGTGTAGATATTTCCATGTTCATGCAGATAGCGGTGTAGATATTTCCATGTTCATCCAGATGCCGGTGTAGATATATCCATGTTCATACAGATGGCGGTGAATGTATTTCCATGTTCATACAGATGGCGGTGTAGATATTTCCATGTTCATACAAATGGCGGTATAGATATTTCTATGTTCATACAGATGGCGGTGTAGATATTTCCGTCTTCATACAAATGGCGGTGTAGATATTTCCATGTTCATAGAGATGGCGGTGTAGATATTTCCATGTTTATACTGATAGCAATGTAGATATTTCCATGTTTATAGAGATAGCGGTGTAGATTTTCCATTGATATACAGATAGCTCTGTTGATATTTGCATGTTCATACAGATAGCGGTGTAGATATTTCCATGTTCATAAAGATAGCCGTGTAGATATTTCCATGTTCATACAGAAAGCGGTGTAGAAATTTCCATGTTTTACAGATAGCGGTGTAGATATTTCCATGTTCATACAGATAGCTGTGTAGATATTTCCATGTTCATACAGATAGCCGTGTAGATATTTCCATGTTCATACAGATGACGGTGTAGATATTTACATGTTCATAGAGATGGCCATGTAGATATTTCCATGTTCGTACGGATGGCAGTGTAGATATTTCCATGTTCATACAGGTGTCGGTGTAGATATTTCCATGTTCATACAGATAGCAGTGTAGTTATTTCCATGTTTATACAGATAGCAATGTAGATATTTCCATTGATATACATATAGCTGTGTAGATATTTGCATGTTCATACAGATAGCGGTGTAGATATTTCCATGTTCGTACAGATTGCGGTGTAGATATTTCCATGTTCATACAGATTGCGGTGTAGATATTTCCATGTTCATACAGATAACGGTGTAGATATTTCCATGTTTCTACGCATAGCGGTGTAGATATTTCCATGTTCATACAGTTAGCGGTGTAGATATTTCCATGTTCATACATATGGCGGTGTAGATATTTACATGTTCATACAGATGGCGGTGTAGATATTTCCATGTTCATAGAGATGGCGGTGTAGATATTTCCGTGTTTATGCAGATAGTGGTATAGATATTTCCATGTTTATACAGATGGTGGTGTAGATATTTCCATGTTTATAGAGATGGCGGTCTAGATATTTCCATGTTTATAGAGATAGTGCTGAAGTTATTTCCAAGTTTATAGAGACAGCATTGTAGATATTTCCATGTTTATACAGATAGCGGTGAAGATATTTCCATGTTTATACAGATAGCGGTGTAGATATTTCTATGTTTATACAGATAGCAGTGTAGATATTTCCATGTTTATAGAGATAGTGGTGTAGATAATTTCAATTTTATACAGATAGCAGTGTAGATATTTCCAAGTTCATACAGATAGCGGTGTAGATATTTCCAAGTTTATAGAGATGGCGGTGTAGATATATCCATGTTCATACAGATGGCGGTGTAGATATTTCCATGTTTTTAGAGATCGCGGTGTAGATATTTTCACGTTTACACAGATGGCGGTGGAGATATTTCCATGTTTACACAGATAGCGGTGCAGACATTTCCATGTTTACACAGATAGCGGTATGGATATTTCCATGTTTATGCAGATAGTTGTGTATATATTTCCATGTTTATACAGATAGCGGTGTAGATATTTCCATCTTAATACAGATGGCGGTGTAGATATGTCCATGTTCGTACAGATGGCGGTGTAGATATTTCCATGTTCATACAGATGGCGGTGTAGAGATTTCGAAGTTTATGGAGATAGCGTGGTAGTTATTTCCATATTTATAGAGAAATCTCTGTAGATATTTCCAAGTTCATGCAGATAGCGGTGCAGATATTTCCATGTTCATCCAGGTGCCGGTGTAGATATATCCATGTTCATACAGATGGCGGTGAAGATATTTCCATGTTCATACAGATGGCGGTGTAGATATTTCCATGTTCATGCACATGGCGGTGCAGATATTTCCATGTTCATACAGATAGCAGTGTAGATATTTCGATGTTCATACAGATAGCGGTGTAGATATTTTCATGTTCATACAGTTAGCGGTGTAGATATTTCCATGTCCATACAAATGGCGGTGTAGATATTTACATGTTCATACAGATGGCGGTGTAGATATTTCCATGTTCGCACGGATGGCAGTGTAGATATTTCCATGTTCATACAGGTTGCGGTGTAGATATTTCCATGTTTACACAGATAGCAGTGTAGTTATTTCCATGTTTATAGAGATAGCAGTGAAGATATTTCCATTGATATACAGATAGCTGTGTAGATGTTTGCATGT
Source organism: Gorilla gorilla gorilla (assembly GCF_029281585.2). Lineage (NCBI taxonomy): Eukaryota > Metazoa > Chordata > Mammalia > Primates > Hominidae > Gorilla > Gorilla gorilla. The sequence goes on from NC_073236.2 coordinate 143,024,701, forward strand.
TCATACAGATGGCGGTGTAGATATTTCGAAGTTTATAGAGATAGCACTGTAGTTATTTCCATATTTATAGAGAAATCTGTGTAGATATTTCCATGTATATGCAGATAGCTGTGTAGATATTTCCATGTTCATGCAGATAGCGGTGTAGATATTTCCATGTTCATCCAGATGGCGGTGTAGATATTTCCATGTTCATACAGTTAGTGGTGTAGATATTTCCATGTTCATACAAATGGCGGTGTAGATATTTACATGTTCATACAGATGGCGGTGTAGATATTTCCATGTTCGTACGGATGGCAGTGTAGATATTTCCATGTTCATACAGGTGGTGGTGTAGATATTTCCATGTTCATACAGGTGGCGGTGTAGATATTCCCATGTTTTTACAGATAGCTGTGTAGTTATTTCCATGTTTATAGAGATAGCAGTGTAGATATTTCCATTGATATACAGACAGCTGTGTAGATATTTGCATGTTCATACAGATAGCGGTGTGGATATTTCCATGTTCATACAGATAGCGGTGTAGATATTTCCATGTTCATACACATAGCGGTGTAGATATTTCCATTTCATACAGATAACGGTGTAGATATTTCCATGTTCATACAGATAGCGGTGTAGATATTTCCATGTTCACACAGATAGCGGTGTAGATATTTCCATGTTCATACAGTTAGCGGTGTAGATATTTGCATGTTCATGCAGATAGCGGTGTAGATATTTCCATGTTCATCCAGATGCCGGTGTAGATATATCCATGTTCATCCATATGGCGGTGAAGATATTTCCATGTTCATACAGATGGCGGTGTAGATATTTCCATGTTCATACAAATGGCGGTGTAGATATTTCCATGTTCATACAGATGGCGGTGTAGATATTTCCGTGTTCATACAAATGGCGGTGTAGATATTTCCATGTTCATAGAGATGGCTGTGTACATATTTCCATGTTTATGCAGATAGCGGTATAGGTATTTCCATGTTTATACAGATGGTGGTGTAGATATTTCCATGTTTATAGAGATGGCGGTCCAGATATTTCCATGTTTATACAGATAGTTGGGCAGATATTTCCAAGTTCATACAAATGGCGGTGTAGATATTTCCATGTTCATAGAGATGGCGGTGTAGATATTTCCGTGTTCATACAAATGGCGGTGTAGATATTTCCATGTTCATAGAGATGGCGGTGTAGATATTTCCATGTTTATACAGATAGCAATGTAGATATTTCCATGTTTATAGAGATAGCGGTGTAGATATTTCCATTGATATACAGATAGCTGTGTAGATATTTCCATGTTCATACAGATAGCGGTGTAGATATTTCCATGTTCATACAGATAGCGGTGTAGATATTTCCATGTTTTACAGATAGCGGTGTAGATATTTCCATGTTCATACAGATAGCTGTGTAGATATTTCCATGTTCATACAGTTAGCGGTGTAGATATTTCCATGTTCATACAGATGGCGGTGCAGATATTTACATGTTCATACAGATGGCCGTGTAGATATTTCCATGTTCATACGGATGGCAGTGTAGATATTTCCATGTTCATTTAGGTGTCGGTGTAGATATTTCCATGTTCATACAGATAGCAGTGTAGTTATTTCCATGTTTATAGAGACAGCAATGTAGATATTTCCATGTTTATACAGATAGTGGTGAAGATATTTCCATGTTTATAGAGATAGTGGTGAAGTTATTTCCAAGTTTATAGAGACAGCATTGTAGATATTTCCATGTTTATACAGATAGCGGTGAAGATATTTCCATGTTTATACAGATAGCGGTGTAGATATTTCCATGTTTATACAGATAGCAGTGTAGATATTTCCATGTTTATAGAGATAGTGGTGTAGATAATTTCAATTTGATACAGATAGCAGTGTAGATATTTCCAAGTTCATACAGATAGCGGTGTAGATATTTCCACGTTTATAGAGATGGCGGTGTAGATATTTCCATGTTCATACAGATGGCGGTGTAGATATTTCCATGTTTTTAGAGATGGCGGTGTAGATGTTTTCATGTTTAGACGGATGGCGGTGTAGATATTTCCATGTTTACACAGATAGCGGTGTAGACATTTCCATGTTTACACAGATAGCGGTGTGGATATTTCCATGTTTATGCAGATAGCGGTGTAGATATTTCCATGTTTATACAGATATCGGTGCGGATATTTCCATGTTTATACAGATAGTTGGGCAGAGATTTCCATGTTTATATAGATAGCGGTGTAGATATTCCCATCTTAATACAGATGGCGGTGTAGATATGTCTATGTTCGTACAGATGGCGGTGTAGATATTTCCATGTTCATACAGATGGCGGTGCAGATATTTCGAAGTTTATACAGATAGCGCTGTACATATTTCCATATTTATAGAGAAATCTGTGTAGATATTTCCATGTATATGCAGATAGCTGTGTAGATATTTCCATGTTCATGCAGATAGCGGTGTAGATAATTCCACGTTCATCCAGATGCCGGTGTAGATATATCCGTGTTCATACAGATGGCGGTGAAGATATTTCCATGTTCATACAGATGGCGGTGTAGATATTTCCATGTTCATACACATGGCGGTGTGGATATTTCCATGTTCATAGAGATGGCGGTGTAGATATTTCCATGTTCATACAAATGGCGGTGTACATATTTCCATGTTCATAGAGATGGCGCCGTAGATATTTCCATGTTTATACAGATAGCAGAGTAGTTATATCAATGTTTATAGAGATAGCAGTGCAGATATTTCCATTGATATACAGATAGCTGTGTAGATATTTGCATGTTCATACAGATAGCGGTGTAGATGTTTCCATGTTAATACTGATAGCGGTGTAGATATTTCCATGTTCACTCAGTTAGCGGTGTAGATATTTCCATGTTCATACAGATGGCGGTGTAGATATTTCCATGTTCATACAGATGGCGGTGTAGATATTTACATATTCATACATATGGCGGTGTAGATATTTCTATGTTCGTACAGATGGCAGTGTAGATGTTTCCATGTTCATACAGGTGGCGGTGTAGATATTCCCATGTTTTTACAGATAGCTGTGTAGTTATTCCCATGTTTATAGAGATTGCAGTGTAGATATTTCCATTGATATACAGATAGCTGGGTAGATATTTGCATGTTCATACAGATAGCGGTGTAGATATTTCCATGTTCATACAGATAGCGGTGTAGATATTTCCATGTTCATACACATAGCGGTGTAGATATTTCCATGTTCATACACATAGCGGTGTAGATATTTCCATGTTCACACAGATAGCGGTGTAGATATTTCCATGTTCACACAGATAGCGGTGTAGATATTTCCATGTTCATACAGTTAGCGGTGTAGATATTTCCATGTTCATGCAGATAGCGGTGTAGATATTTCCATGTTCATCCAGATGCCGGTGTAGATATATCCATGTTCATACAGATGGCGATGAATGTATTTCCATGTTCATACAGATGGCGGTGTAGATATTACCATGTTCATACAAATGGCGGTGTAGATATTTCTATGTTCATACAGATGGCGGTGTAGATATTTCCGTCTTCATACAAATGGCGGTGTAGATATTTCCATGTTCATAGAGATGGCGGTGTAGATATTTCCATGTTTATACTGATAGCAATGTAGATATTTCCATGTTTATAGAGATAGCGGTGTAGATTTTCCATTGATATACAGATAGCTCTGTTGATATTTGCATGTTCATACAGATAGCGGTGTAGATATTTCCATGTTCATAAAGATAGCCGTGTAGATATTTCCATGTTCATACAGAAAGCGGTGTAGAAATTTCCATGTTTTACAGATAGCGGTGTAGATATTTCCATGTTCATACAGATAGCTGTGTAGATATTTCCATGTTCATACAGATAGCCGTGTAGATATTTCCATGTTCATACAGATGGCGGTGTAGATATTTACATGTTCATACAGATGGCCATGTAGATATTTCCATGTTCGTACGGATGGCAGTGTAGATATTTCCATGTTCATACAGGTGTCGGTGTAGATATTTCCATGTTCATACAGATAGCACTGTAGTTATTTCCATGTTTATACAGATAGCAATGTAGATATTTCCATTGATATACATATAGCTGTGTAGATATTTGCATGTTCATACAGATAGCGGTTTAGATATTTCCATGTTCGTACAGATTGCGGTGTAGATATTTCCATGTTTATACGCATAGCGGTGTAGATATTTCCATGTTCATACAGATAACGGTGTAGATATTTCCATGTTTATACGCATAGCGGTGTAGATATTTCCATGTTCATACAGTTAGCGGTGTAGATATTTCCATGTTCATACAGGTGGCAGTGTAGATAATTACATGTTCATACAGATGGCGGTGTAGATATTTCCATGTTCATAGAGATGGCGGTGTAGATATTTCCGTGTTTATGCAGATAGCGGTATAGATATTTCCATGTTTATACAGATGGTGGTGTAGATATTTCCATGTTTATAGAGATGGCGGTCTAGATATTTCCATGTTTATAGAGATAGTGGTGAAGTTATTTCCAAGTTTATAGAGACAGCATTGTAGATATTTCCATGTTTATACAGATAGCGGTGAAGATATTTCCATGTTTATACAGATAGCGGTGTAGATATTTCTATGTTTATACAGATAGCAGTGTAGATATTTCCATGTTTATAGAGATAGTGGTGTAGATAATTTCAATTTTATACAGATAGCAGTGTAGATATTTCCAAGTTCATACAGATAGCGGTGTAGATATTTCCACGTTTATAGAGATGGCGGTGTAGATATATCCATGTTCATACAGATGGCGGTGTAGATATTTCCATGTTTTTAGAGATCGTGGTGTAGATATTTTCACGTTTACACAGATGGCGGTGGAGATATTTCCATGTTTACACAGATAGCGGTGCAGACATTTCCATGTTTACACAGATAGCGGTATGGATATTTCCATGTTTATGCAGATAGTTGTGTATATATTTCCATGTTTATACAGATAGCGGTGTAGATATTTCCATCTTAATACAGATGGCGGTGTAGATATGTCCATGTTTGTACAGATGGCGGTGTAGATATTTCCATGTTCATACAGATGGCGGTGTAGAGATTTCGAAGTTTATGGAGATAGCGTGGTAGTTATTTCCATATTTATAGAGAAATCTCTGTAGATATTTCCAAGTTCATGCAGATAGCGGTGCAGATATTTCCATGTTCATCCAGATGCCGGTGTAGATATATCCATGTTCATACAGATGGCGGTGAAGATATTTCCATGTTCATACAAATGGCGGTGTAGATATTTCCATGTTCATAGAGATGGCGGTGTAGATATTTCATTGTTTGTACAGATAGCAGTGTAGTTATTTCCATGTTTATAGAGATAGCAGTGTAGATATTTCCATTGATATACAGATAGCTATGTAGATATTTGCATGTTCATACAGATAGCGGTGTAGATATTTCCATGCTCATACAGATAGCGGTGTAGATATTTCAATGTTCATACAGATAGCGTTGCAGATATTTCCATATTCATACAGATAGCGGTGTAGATATTTCCATGTTCATACAGATAGCTGTGTAGATATTTCCATGTTCATACAGTTAGCGGTGTAGATATTTCCATGTTCATACAAATGGCGGTGTAGATATTTACATGTTCATACAGATGGCGGTGTAGATATTTCCATGTTCGTACGGATGGCAGTGTAGATATTTCCATGTTCATACAGGTGGCGGTGTAGATATTTCCATGTTCATACAGGTGGCGGTGTAGATATTTCCATGTTTATACAGATAGCAGTGTAGTTCTTTCCATTTTTATAGAGATAGCAGTGAAGATATTTCCATTGATATACAGATAGCTGTGTAGATGTTTGCATGTTCATACAGATGGCGGTGTAGATATTTCGAAGTTTATAGAGATAGCACTGTAGTTATTTCCATATTTATAGAGAAATCTGTGTAGATATTTCCATGTATATGCAGATAGCTGTGTAGATATTTCCATGTTCATGCAGATAGCGGAGTAGATATTTCCATGTTCATCCAGATGGCGGTGTAGATATTTCCATGTTCATACAGTTAGCGGTGTAGATATTTCCATGTTCATACAAATGGCGGTGTAGATATTTACATGTTCATACAGATGGCGGTGTAGATATTTCCATGTTCGTACGGATGGCAGTGTAGATATTTCCATGTTCATACAGGTGGTGGTGTAGATATTTCCATGTTCATACAGGTGGCGGTGTAGATATTCCCATGTTTTTACAGATAGCTGTGTAGTTATTTCCATGTTTATAGAGATAGCAGTGTAGATATTTCCATTGATATACAGACAGCTGTGTAGATATTTGCATGTTCATACAGATAGCGGTGTGGATATTTCCATGTTCATACAGATAGCGGTGTAGATATTTCCATGTTCATACACATAGAGGTGTAGATATTTCCATTTCATACAGATAACGGTGTAGATATTTCCATGTTCATACAGATAGCGGTGTAGATATTTCCATGTTCACACAGATAGCGGTGTAGATATTTCCATGTTCATACAGTTAGCGGTGTAGATATTTCCATGTTCATGCAGATAGCGGTGTAGATATTTCCATGTTCATCCAGATGCCGGTGTAGATATATCCATGTTCATCCATATGGCGGTGAAGATATTTCCATGTTCATACAGATGGCGGTGTAGATATTTCCATGTTCATACAAATGGCGGTGTAGATATTTCCATGTTCACACAGATGGCGGTGTAGATATTTCCGTGTTCATACAAATGGCGGTGTAGATATTTCCATGTTCATAGAGATGGCGGTGTACATATTTCCATGTTTATGCAGATAGCGGTATAGGTATTTCCATGTTTATACAGATGGTGGTGTAGATATTTCCATGTTTATATAGATGGCGGTCCAGATATTTCCATGTTTATACAGATAGTTGGGCAGATATTTCCATGTTCATACAAATGGCGGTGTAGATATTTCCATGTTCATAGAGATGGCGGTGTAGATATTTCCGTGTTCATACAAATGGCGGTGTAGATATTTCCATGTTCATAGAGATGGCGGTGTAGATATTTCCATGTTTATACAGATAGCAATGTAGATATTTCCATGTTTATAGAGATAGCGGTGTAGATATTTCCATTGATATACAGATAGCTGTGTAGATATTTGCATGTTCATACAGATAGCGTTGTAGATATTTCCATGTTCATACAGATAGCGGTGTAGATATTTCCATGTTCATACAGATAGCGGTGTAGATATTTCCATGTTTTACAGATAGCGGTGTAGATATTTCCATGTTCATACAGATAGCTGTGTAGATATTTCCATGTTCATACAGTTAGCGGTGTAGATATTTCCATGTTCATACAGATGGCGGTGCAGATATTTACATGTTCATACAGATGGCCGTGTAGATATTTCCATGTTCGTACGGATGGCAGTGTAGATATTTCCATGTTAATTTAGGTGTCGGTGTAGATATTTCCATGTTCATACAGATAGCAGTGTAGTTATTTCCATGTTCATAGAGACAGCAATGTAGATATTTCCATGTTTATACAGATAGTGGTGAAGATATTTCCATGTTTATAGAGATAGTGGTGAAGTTATTTCCAAGTTTATAGAGACAGCATTGTAGATATTTCCATGTTTATACAGATAGCGGTGAAGATATTTCCATGTTTATACAGATAGCGGTGTAGATATTTCCATGTTTATACAGATAGCAGTGTAGATATTTCCATGTTTATAGAGATAGTGGTGTAGATAATTTCAATTTTATACAGATAGCAGTGTAGATATTTCCAAGTTCATACAGATAGTGGTGTAGATATTTCCACGTTTATAGAGATGGCGGTGTAGATATATCCATGTTCATACAGATGGCGGTGTGGATATTTCCATGTTTTTAGAGATGGCGGTGTAGATATTTTCACGTTTACACAGATGGCGGTGGAGATATTTCCATGATAACACAGATAGCGGTTCAGACATTTCCATGTTTACACAGATAGCGGTGTGGATATTTCCATGTTTATGCAGATAGCAGTGTAGATATTTCCATGTTTATACAGATAGCGGTGTAGATATTTCCATCTTAATACAGATGGCGGGGTAGATATGTCCATGTTCGTACAGATGGCGGTGTAGATATTTCCATGTTCATACAGATGGCGGTGCAGATATTTCGAAGTTTATAGAGATAGCGCTGCAGTTATTTCCATATTTATAGAGAAATCTCTGTATATATTTCCATGTTTATGCAGATAGCTGTGTAGATATTTCCATGTTCATGCAGATAGCGGTGTAGATATTTCCATGTTCATCCAGATGCCGGTGTAGATATATCCATGTTCATACAGATGGCGGTGAAGATATTTCCATGTTCATACAGATGGCGGTGTAGATATTTCCATGTTCATACACATAGCGGTGTAGATATTTCCATGTTCATAGAGATGGCGGTGTAGATATTTCATTGTTTGTACAGATAGCAGTGTAGTTATTTCCATTATTATAGAGATAGCAGTGTAGATATTTCCATTGATATACAGATAGCTGTGTAGATATATGCATGTTCATACAGATAGCGGTGTAGATATTTCCATGCTCATACAGATAGCGGTGTAGATATTTCCATGTTCATACAGATAGCGGTGCAGATATTTCCATGTTCATACAGATAGCAGTGTAGATATTTCGATGTTCATACAGATAGCGGTGTAGATATTTTCATGTTCATACAGTTAGCGGTGTAGATATTTCCATGTTCATATAAATGGCGGTGTAGATATTTACATGTTCATACAGATGGCGGTGTAGATATTTCCATGTTCGCACGGATGGCAGTGTAGATATTTCCATGTTCATACAGGTGGCGGTGTAGATATTTCCATGTTTACACAGATAGCAGTGTAGTTATTTCCAAGTTTATAGATTTAGCAGTGTAGCTATTTCTATTGATATACAGATAGCTGTGTAGATATTTGCATGTTCATAATGATGGCGGTGTAGATATTTCGAAGTTTATAGAGATAGCGCTGTTGTTATTTCCATATTTATAGAGAAATCTGTGTAGATATTTCCATGTATATGCAGATAGTTGTGTAGATATTTCCGTATTCAAGCAGATAGCGGTGTAGGTATTTCCATGTTCATCCAGATGCCGGTGTAGATATATCCATGTTCATACAGATTTCGGTGAAGATATTTCCATGTTCATACAGATGGCGGTGTAGATATTTCCATGTTCGTACACATGGCGGTGTAGATATTTCCATGTTCATAGAGATGGCAGTGTAGCTATTTCCATGTTTATACACATAGCAGTGTAGTTATTTCCATGTTTTTAGAGATAGCAGTGTAGATATTTCCACTGATATACAGATAGCAGTGTAGATATTTCCATGTTCATACAGATGGCGGTGTAGATATTTCCATGTTCATACAGATGGCGGTGTAGGTATTTCCATTTTCGTACAGATGGCGGTGTAGATATTTCCATGTTCATAGAGATGGTGGTGTAGATATTTCCATGTTTATGCAGATAGCGGTATAGATATTTCCATGTTTATAGAGATGGCGGTCTAGATATTTCCATGTTTATAGAGATAGTGGTGTAGTTATTTCCAAGTTTATAGAGACAGCATTGAAGATATTTCCATGTTTATACAGATAGCGGTGAAGATATTTCCATGTTTATACAGAGAGCGGTGTAGATATTTCCATGTTTATACAGATAGCAGTGTAGATATTTCCATGTTTATAGAGATAGTGGTGTAGATAATTTCAATTTTATACAGATAGCTGTGTAGATATTTCCAAGTTCATACAGATAACGGTCTAGATATTTCCACGTTTATAGAGATGGCGGTGTAGATATTGCCATGTTCATACAGATGGCGGTGTAGATATTTCCATGTTTTTGGAGATGGCGGTGTAGATATTTTCACGTTTACACAGATGGCGGTGGAGATATTTCCATGTTTACACAGATAGCGGTGTAAACATTTCCATGTTTACACAGATAGCGGTGTGGATATTTCCATGTTTATGCAGATAGCGGTGTAGATATTTCCATGTTTATACAGATAGCGGTGCGGATATTTCCATGTTTATACAGATAGTTGGGCAGATATTTCCATGCTTATACAGATAGCGGTGTAGATATTTCCATCTTAATACAGATGGAGGTGTAGATATGTCCATGTTCGTACAGATGGCGGTGTAGATATTTCCATGTTCATACAGTTGGCGGTGTAGATATTTCGAAGTTTATAGAGATAGCGTTGTAGCTATTTTCATATTTATAGAGAAATCTCTGTAGATATTTCCATGTATATGCAGATAGCTGTGTAGATATTTCCATGTTCATGCAGATAGCGGTGTAGATATTTCCATGTTCCTCCAGATGCCGGTGTAGATATATCCATGTTCATACAGATGGCGGTGAAGATATTTCCATGTTCATACAGATGGCGGTGTAGATATTTCCATGTTCATACAAATGGCGGTGTAGATATTTCCATGTTCATAGAGATGGCGGTGTAGATATTTCCGTGTTCATACAAATGGCGGTGTAGATATTTCCATGTTCATAGAGATGGCGGTGTAGATATTTCCATGTTTATACAGATAGCAATGTAGATATTTCCATGTTTATAGAGATAGCGGTCTAGATATTTCCATTGATATACAGATAGCTGTGTAGATATTTGCATGTTCATACAGATAGCGGTGTAGACATTTCCATGTTCATACAGATAGCCTTGTAGATATTTCCATGTTCATACAGTTAGCGGTGTAGATATTTCCATGTTCATGCAGATAGCGGTGTAGATATTTCCATGTTTTTAGAGATGGCGGTGTAGATATTTTCATGTTTAGATGGATGGCGGTGTAGATATTTCCATGTTTATACAGATAGCGGTGTAGACATTTCCATGTTTACACAGATAGCGGTGTGGATATTTCCATGTTTATGCAGATAGCGGTGTAGATATTTCCATGTTTATACAGATATCGGTGCGGATATTTCCACGTTTATACAGATAGTTTGGCAGAAATTTCCATGTTTATATAGGTAGCGGTGTAGATATTCCCATCTTAATACAGATGGCGGTGTAGATATGTCTATGTTCGTACAGATGGCGGTGTAGATATTTCCATGTTCATACAGATGGCGGTGCAGATATTTCGAAGTTTATACAGATAGCGCTGTACATATTTCCATATTTATAGAGAAATCTGTGTATATATTTCCATGTATATGCAGATAGCTGTGTAGATATTTCCATGTTCATGCAGATAGCGCTGTAGATATTTCCACGTTCATCCAGATGCCGGTGTAGATATATCCGTGTTCATACAGATGGCGGTGTAGATATTTCCATGTTCATACACATGGCGGTGTGGATATTTCCATGTTCATAGAGATGGCGGTGTAGATATTTCCATGTTCATACAAATGGCGGTGTAGATATTTCCATGTTCATAGAGATGGCGCCGTAGATATTTCCATGTTTATACAGATAGCAGTGTAGTTATATCAATGTTTATAGAGATAGCAGTGTAGATATTTCCATTGATATACAGATAGCTGTGTAGATATTTGCATGTTCATCCAGATAGCGGTGTAGATATTTCCATGTTAATACTGATAGCGGTGTAGATATTTCCATGTTCACTCAGTTAGCGGTGTAGATATTTCCATGTTCATACAGATGGCGGTGTAGATATTTCCATGTTCATACAGATGGCGGTGTAGATATTTACATGTTCATACAGATGGCGGTGTAGATATTTCCATGTTCGTACTGATGGCAGTGTAGATATTTCCATTTTCATACAGGTGGCGGTGTAGATATTCCCATGTTTTTACAGATTGCTGGGTAATTATTCCCATGTTTATAGAGATAGCAGTGTAGATATTTCCATTGATATACAGATAGCTGTGTAGATATTTGCATGTTCATACAGATAGCGGTGTAGATATTTCCATGTTCATACAGATAGCGGTGTAGATATTTCCATGTTCATACACATAGCGGTGTAGATATTTCCATGTTCATATACATAGCGGTGTAGATATTTCCATGTTCATACAGATGGCGGTGTAGATATTTCGAAGTTTATGGAGATAACGCGGTAGTTATTTCCATATTTATAGAGAAATCTCTGTAGATATTTCCAAGTTCATGCAGATAGCGGTGCAGATATTTCCATGTTCATCCAGATGCCGGTGTAGATATATCCATGTTCATACAGATGGCGGTGAAGATATTTCCATGTTCATACAGATGGCGGTGTAGATATTTCCATGTTCATGCACATGGCGGTGCAGATATTTCCATGTTCATACAGATAGCAGTGTAGATATTTCCATGTTCATAGAGATGGCGGTGTAGATATTTCATTGTTTGTACAGATAGCAGTGTAGTTATTTCCATGTTTATAGAGATAGCAGTGTAGATATTTCCATTGATATACAGATAGCTGTGTAGATATATGCATGTTCATACAGATTGCAGTGTAGATATTTCCATGCTCATACAGATAGCGGTGTAGATATTTCCATGTTCATACAGATAGCGGTGCAGATATTTCCATGTTCATACAGATAGCAGTGTAGATATTTCGATGTTCATACAGATAGCGGTGTAGATATTTTCATGTTCATACAGTTAGCGGTGTAGATATTTCCATGTTCATACAAATGGCGGTGTAGATATTTACATATTCATACAGATGGCGGTGTAGATATTTCCATGTTCGCACGGATGGCAGTGTAGATATTTCCATGTTCATACAGGTGGCGGTGTAGATATTTCCATGTTTACACAGATAGCAGTGTAGTTATTTCCATGTTTATAGAATTAGCAGTGTAGCTATTTCCATTGATATACAGATAGCTGTGTAGATATTTGCATGTTCATACAGATGGCGGTGTAGATATTTCGAAGTTTATAGAGATAGCGCTGTTGTTATTTCCATATTTATAGAGAAATCTGTGTAGATATTTCCATGTATATGCAGATAGGTGTGTAGATATTTCCGTGTTCAAGCCGATAGCTGTGTAGGTTTTTCCATGTTCATCCAGATGCCGGTGTAGATATATCCATGTTCTTACAGATGGCGGTGAAGATATTTCCATGTTCATACAGATGGCGGTGTAGATAATTCCATATTCATACACATGGCGGTGTAGATATTTCCATGTTCATACAGATGGCGGTGTAGATATTTCGAAGTTTATAGAGATAGCGCTGTTGTTATTTCCATATTTATAGAGAAATCTGTGTAGATATTTCCATGTATATGCAGATAGGTGTGTAGATATTTCCGTGTTCAAGCAGATAGCGGTGTAGGTTTTTCCATGTTCATCCAGATGCCGGTGTAGATATATCCATGTTCTTACAGATGGCGGTGAAGATATTTCCATGTTCATACAGATGGCGGTGTAGATAATTCCATATTCATACACATGGCGGTGTAGATATTTCCGTGTTCATAGAGATGGCGGTGTAGATATTTCCATGTTTATACACATAGCAGTGTAGTTATTTCCATGTTTATAGAGATAGCAGTGTAGATATTTCCACTGATATACAGATAGCTGTGTAGATATTTGCATGTTCATACAGTTACCGGTGTAGATATTTCCATGTTCATACTGATAGCGGTGTAGATATTTCCATGTTCATACAGTTAGCGGTGTAGATATTTCCATGTTCATACAGATGGCGGTGTAGATATTTCCAAGTTCATACAGATGGCGGTGTAGATATTTCCATGTTCGTACGTATGACAGTGTAGATATTTCCATTGATATACAGATAGCTGTGTAGATATTTATATGTTCATACAGATGGCGGTGTAGATATTTCCATGTTCGTACAGGTGGCGGTGTAGATATTTCCATGTTCATACACATAGCGGTGTAGATATTTCCATGTTCATACAGATAACGGTGTAGATATTTCCATGTTCATACAGATAGCGGTGTAGATATTTCCATGTTCATACAGTTAACGGTGTAGATATTTCCATGTTCATACAGATGGCGGTGTAGATATTTCCATGTTCATGCAGATGGCGGTGTAGATATTTCCATGTTCGTACAGATGTCGGTGTAGATGTTTCCATGTTCATAGAGATGGCGGTGTAGATATTTCCATGTTTATGCAGATAGCGGTATAGATATTTCCATGTTTATACTGATGGTGGTGTAGATATTTCCATGTTTATAGAGATGGCGGTCTAGATATTTCCATGTTTATAGAGATAGTGGTGTAGTTATTTCCAAGTTTATAGAGACAGCATTGAAGATATTTCCATGTTTATACAGATAGCGGTGTAGATATTTCCACGTTCATACAGATAACGGTGTAGATATTTCCATGTTCATACAGATAGCGGTGTAGATATTTCCATGTTCATACAGATAGCCTTGTAGATATTTCCGTGTTCATACTGTTAGCGGTGTAGCTATTTCCATGTTCATACAGATGGCGGTGTAGATATTTACATGTTCATACAGACGGCGGTGTAGATATTTCCATGTTCGTACAGAAGGCGGTGTAGATATTTCCATGTTCATAGAGATGGCGGTGTGGATATATCCATGTTTCTGCAGATAGCGGTATAGGTATTTCCATGTTTATACAGATGGTGGTGTAGATATTTCCATGTTTATAGAGATAGCGGTGTAGATATTTCCACGTTTATAGAGATGGCGTTGTACATATTTCCATGTTCATAAAGATGGCGGTGTAGATATTTCCGTGTTCATACAAATGGCAGTGTAGATATTTCCATGTTCTTACGGAAGGCAGTGTAGATATTTCCATGTTCATGCAGGTCGCGGTGTAGATATTCCCATGTTTTTAGAGATAGCTGTGTAGCTATTTCCATGTTTATAGTAATAGCAGTGTAGATATTTCCATTGATATACAGATAGCAGTGTAGATATTTGCATGTTCATACAGATAGCGGTGTAGATATTTCCATGTTCATACAGATAGCGGTGTAGATATTTCCATGTTCATACAGATAGCGGTGTAGATATTTCCATGTTCATACACATAGCGGTGTAGATATTTCCATGTTCATATAGATAACGGTGTAGATATTTCCATGTTCATACAGATAGCGGTGTAGATATTTCCATATTCACAAAGATAGCGGTGTAGATATTTCCATGTTCATCCAGATGCCGGTGTAGATATATCCATGTTGATACAGATGGCGGTGAAGGTATTTCCATGTTCATACAGATGGCGGTGTAGATATTTCCATGTTCATACAAATGGCGGTGTAGATATTTCCATGTTCATACAGATGGCGGTGTAGATATTTCCGTGTTCATACAAATGGCAGTGTAGATATTTCCATGTTCATTGAGATGGCGGTGTACATATTTCCATGTTTATGCAGATAGTGGTATAGGTATTTCCATGTTTATACAGATGGTGGATTTATATATTTCCATGTTTATAGAGATGGCGGTCTAGATATTTCCATGTTTATAGAGATAGTGGTGTAGTTATTTCCAAGTTTATAGAGACAGCGTTGTAGATATTTCCATGTTTATACAGATATCGGTGCGGATATTTCCATGTTTATACAGATAGTTGGGCAGAAATTTCCATGTTTATATAGGTAGCGGTGTAGATATTCCCATCTTAATACAGATGGCGGTGTAGATATGTCTATGTTCGTACAGATGGTGGTGTAGATATTTCCATGTTCATACAGATGGCGGTGCAGATATTTCGAAGTTTATACAGATAGCGCTGTACATATTTCCATATTTATAGAGAAATCTGTGTATATATTTCCATGTATAT